>NC_138101.1:78725997-81125997 GCF_964146895.1 Miniopterus schreibersii | reverse complement strand
GGCAGCTTGGAGGAAGTGACTTCCATATTAAATGAAGTACAGATGCCAGAACTGCTATGGTAGACTGCGATGGAAGGGATAGATCTAACGGCTAAGAGAGCTGAGCATGCTAGAATGGGTCTAACATATCAGACCAGAAATCCATCCAGCTATGGTCCTCGAGAGGGCCACGGACATCCCATTTACAGAGGCAACGCAGAAAGTACCAACACAGGTGGATCCACTCCTCTGAGAAGCATGATGCTGTCTGCTCCCTGCAGGCCGGTCGGTACTGACAACAGAAGATACTGCTATAGATCTGGGCTTCTTAAGGAGCAATGAGGATGTCAGCATCACACAACAGCAGAGGCCAGGTAGTAGCATTTAACATTCAAAGTCAAGGTGGCAAAATTTAGGAATGAGTATCAAAATGAGAATGGCTTCCAGGGCACCTGGCCAAGAATCTACAGAGATGGCCACTAAAATATGTTGTTCCTAGGGGCAGCCCATTATTGGTGCCCACCTGTCCCTGGGGAAGGCAGGTGTAATGTCCCAGGAAAGACATCTCATTAAGCCAAGGGAAACTGTCTAGAGAAGGGGGCAGCTGGAGAGTAGTGAAATGGCCTTGCAAAGGGGATCTGGGCAAAGGGGTGAGAGGGAGTATGGGGACAACTGGGGCAAATAAACTGATGGCTTCCAACAAGAGGAAAAGAAGAAAAAGACCCTACTTTAGCATTCTGTTTCTTTACTGTTTTGCTTAGTTGGCTCCTTCTCCCCACTTTCCTGTCCCACCTTTTCTTCTCTCCCTGCTCCTATGATTCCCTTCTCAGTCCACATTTTCTCCAGTATTCCCTAAGATGACCATCAATTAAAAGTAAGCTTACTTCACATTTTGAATACAGCTTTATAATTCCTATTTTAGAAGCTGATGAGTTGAACATTAAATTCTTTAACTAAGGGAGAGTATTGTTTGAGGGCAAAATGTATTACATTTTTGGAGGGAAAATTCTCAATATTTTGTTGATAGAATTAGTAAATTCCGTAGCTCCTACATTTGTTTATGTTTGAACATTCTTGGAAAAATTAGGTACTGCATACTTCAGGGCACCTACTATAAAGTTTGTATTAAATGACAGATTTTTTCCACTCATCCTCTAGACAAAAGTCACTACGAATGGTACACTACACAAGCAATTTTCCCCATGAGACATGAATAAACATGGTAGAACACAGGAGTTAAAATGTGCTTCCTCAAGTATACAGTAGTATATAAGACAGAGCCTGCTTTCCTGAGAATCACTTTTTGTTAAGACCAGTAGAAAGAAGCCTGGAAATCACCTAATCAATTTATAGGTAAGAGCACTAAAACCCAGAGAATTCACAGAATTGTTCATAATCACATAACCTAGTAGTGACAGAACAGATGACTGTGCGAGGGTCTCTACTCTTAGTCAAGACTCTTTCCACCAAACAGACTTCTCAGGCAAACTGTTTTCCCCAAAGCTGGGAAAGAGGTAACATTCAAAAGCTACTATTTTAAGTGCTTTCCTCCTGGCAATCAAGTCCAATTGTCATCTAGACAGAGTGGGTCTGCCATTCCATTCATCCATATACCATTTAGTATGTCCTTTTGTGATCTGCCTTTTCTTTCAGGTATTTCCATTCTGTCTTTATCATTCATTTAAACCGATTTCACCAATCAACCATAGCCCCCAGCTAGAACACCAAAGCCAAACATGGGTATGATGAAAAGAGTCACTGGGCCCTAAATTACAGATCCAGAAGCAGCTGGCTTGATGTAAACCATCAATAAGATGATTTAGTTTAGATATTAAAGATTAGTTTAGATATTAAACTAATTGCTTACCATTCAAATTAACCACTCTTCAGAACAAAAGCAATTACACATTATTAAACGACATTATTGATGCCACTTTTAAAAACCATTTCAATGTTAGAATAAATTAATTCAGTCACGTTGCCGGATACAAAATCAATATACAGAAATCTGTTGCATTTCTATATACTAATAATGAACTATCAGAAAGAGAAATTAAGAAAATTATCCCAATTACAATTGCATCAAGAAAAGTAAAATACCTAGGAATAAATTTAACCAAGAAAGTGAAAGACCCATACACTGAAAACTATAAGATACTGATAAAAGAAACTGAAGACACAAATAAATAGAAAGATACTCCATGCTCATGGATGAGAAGACTTTGTATTATTAAAATGTCCATAATACTCAAAGCAATCTACAGATTCAATGCAGTCCCTATCAAAATTCCAATGGCATTTTTTCACAGAAATAGGACAGACAATTCTAAAATGTGTATGAAATCACAGAAGATCCCCAAATTACCAAAACAATCTTGAGAAACAATAAAGCTGGAAGCATCATGATCTTTGATTTGAAACTATATTACAAAGCTATAGTAATCAAAGCAGTATGGTATCGGCATAAAAAGATTCAATGAAACAGAACAGAAAGCCCAGAAATAAACCCAAGGATATATGGTCAATCGATTTACAATGAAGAAGCCAAGAATATACAATGGGGGAAGAATAGTCTATTCAATAAATGGTGTTGGAAAAACTGGACAGCCACATGTAAAAGAATGAAACTGGACCAGCGTCATACACCACTCAAATATTAGCTCAAAATAGATTAAAGACTTAAATGTAAGACCTGAAACCATAAAACTTCTACAAGAAAACATAGGCTGTAAGCTCCTTGACATTAGTCTTAGAGGTTTTTTTTATATTTTACACCAAAAGCAAAGGCAACAAAGGCAAAAATAAACAAGCAGGACTACATCAACTAAAAAGCTTCTATACAGCAAAGGAAACAACCAACAAAATGAAAAGGCAACCTACTGAATGGGGAGAAAATATTTGCAAATAATATATCAAATAAAGGGTTAAAAATCCAAGTTATATAAAGAACTCATATAACTTCACAGCAAAAAATAACAACCCAATTGAAAATGGACAGAAGATCTGAATAGACATTTTTCTAAAGACATATACAGATGGCCAACAGGTACATGAAAAGATGCTCAACATCACTAATCATCAGGGAAATACAAATCGAAGCCACAGTGAGCTATTGCCCGGCCAGGCATGGCTCAGTGGTTGAGCGTCGACCTAGGATCCAGGCGATAGGGGTTCGATTCCTGGTCAGGGCACAAGCCCAGGTTGCGGGCTCGATCCCCAGTAGGGGGTATGTAGGAGGTGGCCGATCAATGACTCTCTCATCACTGATGTTTCTATCTCTCTCTCTCCCCTCTCCTTTCCTCTCTCTGAAATCAATAAAGATTTATTAAAAAACAAAACAAAAAACAACAACAAAAAAACCACAATGAGCTATCTCCTCACACCTGTTAGAATGGCTATTTTTAAAAAGACAAGAGACAATAAACAATAAGTGTTGGTGAGGATGTGGAGAAAAGGGAACCCTTGTGCACTGTTGGTGGGAATGTAAATTGGTGCAGCCACTAAGGAGGTTCCTCAAAAAATTAAAAATAGAACTACCACATGATCCAGCAATTCCACTTCTAGGTATTTATCTGAAGAAAATAAAACACTAACTGAAAAAGATACATGCACCCCGAAGTTCACTGCAGCATTCCTTATAATAGCCAAGATACAGAAACAACCTAAGTGTCCATCAATAGAGTGGATAAAGAAGTGTTGCACACATAGAATAGAAGATTAGTCAGCCATAAAAAAAGAATGGAATCTTGATATCTGCAATAACATGAATGGACTTAGAGGGCACTATGCTAAATGAAGTAAGTCAGAGACAGACAAATATTGTATGATCTCACTTATATGTAGAACCTAAAAATAAAAATAAACAAAACACCAGCTCATAGATACAAAGAACAGATTGGTGGTTGCCGGGGGTGGGGGTGGGCAAAATAGATGGTGGTCAAAGGTATAGACTTCCAGTTATAAAATAAATGTCATAATGACTATAGTTAATAACACTGTATTGCATATTTAAAAGTTGCTAAGAGCAAATCTTAAAAGTTCTTATCACAAGAAAAAAATTCTATAACTACATATGGTTATGAAAGTTAATTATACTTATTGTGGTGATCATTTTGCAATATATGTAAATATCAAATCATTACGTTGTACATCTGAAAGTAATATAACTTTATATGTCAATTATAGTTCAATAAAAAAATATTTCAACATTTAACTCTGCTTACATAGGCTTAATATTTAGAATTACATTGCTTATATAACATGGTCACCAACTCACAATATATTCATACATATATCAGCAATACTAAAGGTTTCAATATCAGAACAAAGGAAGAGCTAAGAAAGTGACTCATTAATTAACCTACATTACAAAAGGTACGTAAAAGTGACCAAGTTATTGCAAAACCTAATTCTCCCTCCTTCTGTTTTCTTAGCCTGCTCTTCAATCTTTTATCTTTCCTTCAGTACTACGGATCTACATTCCAGACATTCCTATCCCTTCTTCCCCTTTTCGGTTCATTTTTCTCTTATACTCCCTAAAGTGGCCATTGATTGGAAATAGACAATTTTTATCATTTACTCTACATTCTTAATACAGCTGTAAAACTACTAGTTTTAAAAGCTGCTGAACTGAGTAACACTATTATATCCTTCAGTATACTGTGGGCATTAAAGCCAAGGAGACTAGAGTTTCACTACCTGGGTTAGCAACATACTCCACAGCTTCTTAGCTATATAGCCCCAGGCAAGTGACTTAACCTCCGTTTCGTTTCATCTGTTTCCTTGACAATAAAATGGGAATGTGAAAATACAGGGTTGTTATAAGAATTACAGAAGGTTCAATATGCAAAGCATCTGGCACCTTATAAGAACTCGCTTAATGTTACCTACTTTTATCTCTCGCAAAACAGGGAACTTAAAGCTCCTCGTGATGTTTTTCAGCATTTTAGTGCTTGGTGTTGTGGGGCTAGTCACAGGGCATGGTTTTTATCTCCTCTACCTAAAGGCAATAATTCTGACAGCTACGATTCTGTAGGTCAACAGTTCTCAAATACTACTGGTGAAATGCAGATGTGGCTACTTGGATTTCTCCTAACAATGACTAAGAGGCCTCTGTCCTTTCATTCTCAGCCTCCCCACTGCACTCCCATTTCACCTGCTAACTCTACCTGTGGAAAATGAGTCATCTGTGCATTCTGGCAATGTTAGCTGTATCCCTGCACACATAAGTGTTTCTGCTAATCTCACATGCACCCAGCCTACCATCACATTTCTCCTGTGCCACTCCCGGGATTTGCAGTACAAGACCATATGTATGGAAGTGAGCACTGACCTTATGAGAGAGGAGAGGACACTGCAAAGCTACACAGACAGTTGTCCTCAGGTTAAGCCAAGAAAAAAATCAATTTATACTATTCTACCTAGCAAAGCAAAATCCTGAGGGTCTTTAACCTCTTTATGTTCAAGTATTCTGGATTAATGGGTCTCTTATAAGAAAGAAAGAAGCATGCAACTATTTAGAATTTTTTATAAATGTGATCATTTAAAGAACCTAGTAAGTAAGTAATAACACTGTAGTACTGTGAATTTGCCTTAATTTTTAAAGGAAGATACAATGCAAATATTTTTTAAAAGAGTTAAATAAAACTCTTTTAAAGGTGGGGGGACCTTTAACTCTCCATCATTTAAGGCAGAGCTTTAATGTGCAGGAGAAGTACCTAAGAATCGTGTTAAAATGAAAATTCTAACATTTTCATAAGTCGGGGTTGGCACCTGAAAGTCTGCATTTCTTACAAGCTTCCAGGCGATGCAAATTCTGCTGGTCTGTGGACCATGCTTATTCCCAATTTCCTAGCTTATCAATTTAAAGCCTCCTTTTACGGTGTTAGAAGCAAGGGCCTGTTCTAACAGCTCTAAGGAACAAGATGAGCCCTAGGCTACAACTGCTTCTTACCAATAAAGGCAGGAGGAGAGGAGTTTCAAGGGGGAAGCAATAAAAAAAGAAAAAAATTCTCTGCAGCCTCTTTCCGGCTTTCATTTGGTTTCCCCAGTGAAGAGAGGAAACACTGCCACCTGGGTCCTCAGTATGGTTATCTCCTGGTTTACAATTCAAGGAATGCAATCCAGGATTCCTCTGGCTCTTCTCCCCTAAAGTAGACAGGTCCAGAATGACTATCACTGTTAAACAATAAAGTTGCCTATCATTTTTATATCTTCTTTCAAAGGAAAAAAATGTATCTTCGTTAATGTATAATTATTTTCCCTTCACAACATTTGAAAACAAATTTGAGCAGAACAGTTCATGGAGAAGGGCCATGTGAAGCATTTCAGGAAGAGGGAACAGTAAGTGCAAAAGCCCTGGGATTGAAACAGCAGGGAATCCAGCGTCATCAGAGAAGAATGAGTAGGGAAAATGTATGTGGAAACAAGGTCACGGAGATGATGGAGGAAGGGAAACAACTCACATGAGGCCCTGGCTTTTATGCTCAGTGACACTGGCAGTCTGTGAGTGGCTATAAGTGAAGTAACGTGTTCAGATGTTTAACAGGATCAGACTGGCTTACACGGCTAAAAACAGACTGTAGGCTGCATACAAATATATACAAAGAATGATAACAATTTATACAAGTGACCGTGCATTTTATTTACAATTTAAAAAATTAAAGGAACCTCTTTACTCCCATCTTTTTATTTCCAATATAAATCTCATTTAACAATATAGTCAATCCCTGGCTGGTGTGGCTCAGTTGGTTAGAGCATCATCCTGTGCACTGAAAGGTCACAAGTTTGAATACCAGTCAGGGCACATACCCAGGTTGTGGGTTCAATCCCCACTTGGGGAATGTATGAGAGATGACCAACTGATGTGCCTCTCTCACACTGATGTTTCTCTCCCTCTCCTCCCTTCCTCTATTCTCTAGAATCAATGAAAAACATGTCCTCAGGTGAGAATTAAAAAAAAAAAAGTTGTCAATCAATATAGTCAATAATATTGTAATAACTATGCTTGGTGCCAGGTGGGTACTGGAAATACTGAGGGAGAGCACTTTGTAAAGCATATGATTGTCTAATCACTATGCTGCACACCTGAAACTAATACAAATAATACTGAAAGTAAACTGTAATTGAAAAAAATTTGTTTAATTAAAACAAAAACGAAAAACAGATTTGGCTTGAAAAAAAAAAAAAAAGCCTAAATTATTATGAAAAATGATCATGGGGGAAATCTCATATAACATATATATATATACACCGTATCAACCTTGAATATATTAATAATAATAGTAAGCATGTATTAAGCACTTATCATGCCAGGCACTGTTAAAGTATCCAGGTTATCTCATTTAATCTTCACAAAAATCCATGGTGTAGGTACTACTGGAGATGGAGAGGCAGAGGTGAGTGGGCAATGCCAGATTCACCACAGAGCCAGGGGTAGCACGTGCCCTGACGCCAGTTCATACGCACTAAAATCTCCATTCTTAACTGCAACGCTACACTGCCTCCGGACAACAATGTAGAGGTTTTAATAAACAAAACCTTCATCAGAATTCCCCAGCAGTATGCCAAAAAAGTGCCTGCTGAGACCTTTGCCAACTGTGGCACTCTCCTACTTCCCATCCTATCGTTACTTTGTCTCTTTCTTCAGTCTGCCTCCCTCGCTCTTCATCCTATCTTTTCATTTACTCCTCTTATTTCTCACTCACACTTCTTCCCTACCTATATATACCATAAATTTTCCAAAGATATCCAGCAGCATCCTTGGGCGCTGCTCAGCTTCAATAGTAAAATTCAACTAAAACCAGCTGCTACCCTAAGTCTTTCTACAAATCAGAAGTTACACACTGTAAGCCTAGAGCCACATCTGACCATAGTATTTTTAAAAACTGGAATTAGTCATCAACATTTAAACGTTAGATGAATTTATATTAAAAAATGCAAAAATTTAGTTTCTCCAGGAAATTAAATGATTTGACAACAGTAGGTCCAACACAGCATAAATCTCCTGAAGCAGAATCTGCAATTAGCCACAGTCTCCACCAGCCCCTGCCGTTTTATACCCGATTCCTCATCTTTCTTCACTCTTGTATGGAAGCTGTCCTGCCCCCAAAATATTGAGTATGTGACCTCCACTAAATACTTTAAGGGACAGCATAAAAGCCACAGGCCATTTTTACTTAATGTTGAATTCTGCAAACTCTTCTTCTGAGAGATGCTAGCAACAAAATGACCTATTGTTGTATCTAAACCACAGCCAAAGTAGTAACAGCAATCCTGCAAAACCCAGGCGAAGGCATGTCCAAAAGGACTTTCTGTTGCAGGCTGACTGTATCAACTCATCCCTATATTCTGTTGCAACCAAAATATTCCTTTAGAATTAGCCAGGATGTAGAAGCCTTCACAAGGTCCAGGACCCAAAGTAGGAAGCTTTCTGATAATGAGGCTAACTAATGAGTTTAGTAATAGCTGCAAACTAGTTACAAAACACTAAATTTTTTTTGTTTCAGCTTTAGTAGGCTACTATTATTATGAATTTTACATGCTAAGATAATTGCAGTATCTCTCTTCTTTTGTTCTCTAAGTAGCCATTTGAAATCCATATTTTTACGGTAATGTAAATCCATTAGGGAGAGAACTAGAAAGTGCACTGAGGGATCAATCTTATGCTGGAAGAAATATAGACTAAATGACCTCCATCTCTAATTTCTCTGACACATTAGTCCACTGTGCCCAACCTAAACTATGAAAATATCTCTTCACCATTCCAGGACAGAGAGAATAGGACACAAAGGAAAGTACTGGAGACCCAAAAGTCCCATTGGAATTAAGTTCATGTTTCATAAATGTTTGTTCATTCATTGGCTATGGGAGAACTGAAAAATAAATGGCAGGATGTGTGTGTATGGGGAAGGAATGGTACATTTCATTTATCATTCACTGCTTTCAATATTTTGAATTTAGTTTTTCTTCTAAATTTCAAACCATACTAAAGAACTTTTTTAAATAAGGAAGATGAGTACCCACAAAGTGATAAATAACCCTACAAGGTAAATAATTCATAATTTTTAAGGATACACTGAGAGCTGAAACAAAAAGCTATCATGCAGGGTTCTTTCTATTCTAAAGAGAAGCCCACAATGCTGAGTATGTACAATATTAATTAAGACTTATAAAAGCTGTCTGCACCTGATGATAACCATGTTGACTGAAGGCTGAAGGAAAAAATAAAAGTTTTTGCTTCTTAGGGGAAAAAACTCAAAAACATGGTAACTATCATGAAAAATGTATCCAGCAAATTTTCTCTATTGCAAAATAACTACTTTCTCAAAAGACTGTCTAGTAACAGAATAAGTTCAAAAAAGAAGTTCCATTTAATCCTTTAATGAAAGAAATTAAGAACCAAATTTCATTAAAAATGAAGAACCAACTAAAAAGTAACTCATTCCAAAATCTTATCTACCTTCTTATAAACACAGTAAATGTCTCACAAAATATGTAACATTTACCTTATCTTACAATTTTATTGTTTTAAATTTTGCTAGTTTTATTTCCCCCCTCCCCCACCATGTAAAGCTTTACAAATAAAGTCCCATCAATGCAGCTTAAGGGTTCATCTTTTAGAGAAATTCAGATCATCAGAATTGAGATATGTCATAGTACACAAGTATTTCAACAAAAAATAAGTCTAAAAGATTACTTTTTCACTGTTACTGGACGACAGTGATTTCATATCCAGTATTTTCATTGATTTTTTTTGGTTCTATACCTTACAGCAGTTTTTAATTAAAAAGCAAAAATATATATTTATCAAACAAACCTGATCAGTCCACGCACAATACAGATTGCACAATAAACTCCAGTTGTGGTTGCTCATGCAGTCTAAAATCCTGAATTGGGCCATGACTGCCTAAAGCGCAGTCTGCTTCTCTTCTGTGACTCAGCTTTTGTCAGCACCGGGGCGCTGTTACCAGAGCTCTGCAGTGATGAGATCCACAAATAGGATCCTCCCCTCCCTTTCCTGTCTGGGCAGCAAGGGCTAACTGGCAGGACTACATCATCTCCTTAAACACTGGTACACTCACATTACTAGATCACAAAGGAATCGCTTTTCATAAAAGCCTTATTATTATTTTTTAAAGATGATTGCTTTTACCCTCCTTCTGGGTATTACAGGCTAGCACTTATTTATTCAATGCAAACACAACTTGGGAAGGTGGTATAATAAACCAGTCATGCCTACTGTCCCCACAACAAACCAGCTCTGAACACAAGGCCCTGGCAGCATCCCTGACCCCATACACTGTTCTCAACCCAAAGGGTACCTCCTTTCTCAGTCTTTCAGTAAATCTCATACTCCTTAAATGTCTCTCACCCTGGGTACCATATTACCCCTCTCCTGGCTCTCTTCCTACTTCTCAAGCCATCCCTCCTTTGCAAGAGGCAATGTAGCAAAGTGAGAAAGCCCAGACCTTAGTAAGACAGACGTCACTTCCTTACCTTCTACCTTTCAGATGTTTGACATGTCTGCCAGGGTGATAAGGGCTTAACTTTTGAGCTTCAACTCATTCACTTGTGAACAGCACCTGCCCTCATAGGGTTTTAGTACAAAATAACATCTATAACATGCCTAAAGCAGACTCCTAATAAATGAAGGTTATTAATACTCTTAAGATGGGTCTTCCTTCCTATATAAATTAGAATTCTATCTCTCATTTCTTACTCTAGTCCTAGAATAAGAAACCCCATGACTTTAATTTGTAATTACTTCTGAACCTCTCTTCAGCCCCACCCTTTCTCCCAAGATCCAAATTTGCATGTCTAGACTTTGGCTAAACACATACACCCAGATATCTTATACACATTACATGTCCAAACTGAATTCATTATCTTCCCTCTCACAACCTGCACCAGCTCTGCACACCCTCATCTGCACAAACGCAACACAATTCATCCCATTGATCACTCAAACAGAAGAAACCAGAGACCCTAGATTCCCTCCCTCTTCCTTACCTTTCACATCTAGTTACCAAATCCTGTCACTTCAACCAAAGTATATATTTAACCTGTCTCTTTTCTATGTCCACCGTCACTGCCTAAATTGATGGGGGTCTCCCAATCCTCCTCCTCCTGACCTCCACAGGGGCCTCAGGTTGGTCAGCCAAACATACTCTCACTCCTTTCTAGAATCTTGGCTCCACAGGACTTCCAAAAGAATCTTTGAAGCCACAGCTAATTATGATTACCCTGCCTAAATCCCTTCCTTGCTCCTTTCTGCCTCCAGCAGTTTCCCGAGGTATGTTCCTACTTGTTCCATAGGATAAAGAACATGAATTAGTTAATGAGAAAAGTCCCCAATGGCAAAACAAATATGCAAAAAGCCAGGTTAAACAAACAAACAAAAAAGTTAAGTTGCAAGGTCATATTCAAAGGCCTCAAAATCTGAAAACTGAAGCTCCTAGGAGCTTGTTTCTAACTAGTCTTTGAAATCTTTAGCTGATTAGTCTTCCTCTATCTGTCCCTTAACGGTGCTGGTTCCCTCTTCTCGCCTCATCTCCCTCAG
This sequence comes from Miniopterus schreibersii, assembly GCF_964146895.1. Classification (NCBI taxonomy): domain Eukaryota; kingdom Metazoa; phylum Chordata; class Mammalia; order Chiroptera; family Miniopteridae; genus Miniopterus; species Miniopterus schreibersii. The sequence continues at coordinate 81,114,458 of NC_138101.1, read as the reverse complement.
TGAACTCATCTATTCCCAAAACTAGAATTATAGATGTCAGTTTAATTGACCACTGCCTACCTTGCCAGACAAACCAAAATCCTCAATTCCCACCCTGTGAATACTGGCTGATCCCATGGCAGGCACAACTCTTACATTTGGGAAGATATTCTGTGGCCACTTATGTCTGCTCCCACCAAGTGAGACCCTTAGCATAGTCAGTTTACTTTTGTACAAACCTCTTTGATTTGTGTTGTTATTATGTAACTTAGATGATATGGAAACTAATGAAATGAGTAAAAATGGGTTATTTCTATGAAAATGTGAATGCTTTGAAAAGACTCAGTGAAGGCTGTTGCTTACTTCCACATTTTTCCCCTTCCTTGTGGTCTTTTACTTTTTTCTCCAGTGAGATATTAGAAATTCTCTCTAGCTGTAGCCATCAGATATATTGAGAAACTCATGTTGTTCCCTCTGCCAGAACATCCTTTTACCTAGCTCACTCCTACCTGACTTAGCTAAACACTATCTTCCCAGGATGTTTGTATTCCCAAGACTTTCCCTGATGCCTACATTAGATGAGCTCTGCCTGCTGTGTTTCAGAGCAACCTACTCTTCTCCTAAAACAATATTCATTGCACTCTATTATAATCCAATTACTCAATTACATGGGTAATGAACTACCTATTATGCATGTATATCCATGATGACAGAGGCCAGACCATGTCTGTACCCTTTCACTTCTGTATCCTATGTCCGGCACTTAGAAGGTCCTCAATAAATATTTGTTGAATGAGTTAATAAATGTGGAAGGATAATTCTAAGTATGATAGGAATCTTTGGTACCAGAAGCATCAAATTTGAATCATTTAAGATAAAATAACTTTTATTTGGGGGACTAAGGGGTCATTATCACCAGTTGTGAGCAAATACAAACTGCTTCCTTCCTTAAATGATCCACTAAGCTGTTAGGGCAGATGGAATTCCAGCAAAACCCCTAAATACTTACACTGACACTATCCTATCCCCACCTGAGATTCTGAGCAACACCAGAAGAGGCGAGGGAAGGGTTTCAGGCATCTTCTATTCAAAAGTTCCCAGGTGACCAGAGAGATCTTTCTTAGCAGTTAAGAACCACTGAAATAAAGTTCATACCAAAGGGGGGAAAAAAGGACTTAGAGACTAAAGACACAACTATAATCTAGCTTTTATAAATCATTCCTAAACACAGTGTGTAATTGAATATTAATATTGTTGCAATACTTATTTCCTAGTTTAGATTACTGTACTATGGTTATTTAACATATGTTTACATTAGGGAAATGTGGATGAAGGGCACAAAGTATCTCTGTAGTAATAATATCTCTGTACTGCTTTGCAACTTTCCTGTGAGTCTAAAGTTATTTCAAAATAAAAAGTTAGTATGAAAAACACCATAAACAATTACAACTCAGTAACCATGAACATCTCTATCACTCAGATGTGATCCTGAAATATTATTCACCACTAAAAGAACGTGGGGCTTCTTGGGGGAAAAAAAGGCCAATTCCAGGTCTTGGGCAGGAAATATACATAAAAGATAAATTAGAAAATCATACTGGGCAAGAAGCTACCAAAGACAATTAGGCTCACGTCTAAAGAGCTCAGGAGAAAAACTGGAAGAGACTACCATTAGTCAAATATGGAACAACTGTAGCTACAATAAGCACTGAAGCATATGACATATGTTTACATTTACCAGTTAATACTACCAGATATAGATGATAGATAGATGATAGATGATGATAGATTAGATAGATAGATAGATAGATAGATAGATAGATAGATAGATAGATAGATAGATAGATAATAGACAGATAAACAGACACACATAATACACACATAGGTCACCTTTTGAACTGATTTAGTTCTATAAATAAAGGGAAAGGATTAGAAAGGAAAATCATAAAGTATCATATGATTACTAGATTTCTCCCCTAACATACACAGTTTATACTTCAAAAACATTGGGTAATAAATATCTATAATCCTATATGGACACTTCAGAAATTCAAACAGGTCTGAAAGTCAAAACATGTTTCGTAACTTATTAATGGCAAAACTTGCCCTGCCCTGAGCTGACATGAAGCTCTTTCTAAGTCTCTTTATTCCCCTTATTCCCCGTAGTACAAATATTCATGAATTTAGAGAAGTTACTCTAATAGCTGAGTGCTGTCACAGAACCTGAATCATCACACATTTCTAAAACCTGAAAACTTATGAATTCTGAAAAACCCAAGAATTTTGGATAATGGATTATAGATCTACACAGACAGCATTAGAGAGAAGGGTAACCTGATGGCAGGAGTCCAGAAAAAAAGAAAGAATGAGGGGGGAAAACACCGGAAGCAAGATCATCTCTCCTGGGATGGGAACACCTTTTCTACCTCAGGTCACTAAGGTCAGAGAAAGCTTTACAAGCAGGTAAAATCTGAGCCAGACTTTGAAGGAAGTATGGGATTTACATAAATGAGAAGGCATTTCAGGCAAAATGGACAAGAACAAACATGAAAACACTTCAGACTTCATGTATCTTCAGGGACAATGGATCTGCCATTTGCTCTGAGTGAATGTTTTATGTTGGACAGTAAGACATTACAAGGAAGAAGTATGTGTATTTTATTTTTTAAAATCATTTCTTTATTTTTCAATTACAGTTGATATATATGATTATATTAGTTTCAAGTGCACACCCCAGTGATTAGACATTACATAACTTACCAAGTGATCATCCTGATAAATCTTGCACCCATCTGACACCATACATAGTTACTAGAATATTGACTATATTCCTTGTGCTGTCCTTTACATCCCCATGACTATTCTGTAACAACCAATTTGTATTTTAAATGTACTTTAAATCTTGTTACAGTTGCTCAGCTTTAAATGAACTGTAGGCTTTTCCAGAAAAACCTATAAAATATGTCAATCTAGCACTCTAGAGTAATAATAAGTAGAACCTTAAGATATTTATATAAAGTTATCTTCCAAACCAGACCAACTCTAAAGCAATGAACTCAGCATATGACTTTTGCTCGGTAATGTAACACTGTGAAGCAACAGATTTCACAGTCATCTTAGTACCATAAATTGGCACTTTAAAGACATCAAGTTTCCTAGTTTGCCAAAAGACAATACACGGTTGATAAAATTTTCAGGCTATTAATTTGCCATTGAACTGTTTACCACTTAAATAACTGAACACAAAAGATTTCCATCTATGTGAAACCAGTAAGTCTAGATCAAAGTCTACTTTTCTCCCTGAAGTTTTTTCTTCCTTTTAGTAAGGCTATTCTGATCAAGTTAACACTCTATCCACTGAATCACTATATTCCTCTTCTGGCTGAGTAGCTCTCTGTACCTAAGTTTCCACATCTTTAAAATGGATATAATAATACATACCTCATGGGGTTGTTGTGAGAATAAAATGAGGTTAAGGTACTTAATAAGGGTTCAATGTTCTCTCTTAAAACCCCCCCAAAATTACCTAAAATCTAATTTCTCTCACTGTATGTTTACAGGAAACACATTACAGCCTAGCACTTACAAATAATTTATTAAGATATAATATAAATTAAGGCTAGTAAATGTCAATAACATAAATACCTGAAGTACAGGTATTTTAATACAGAATATTAAAAGGCTGTGATACTCAAAACTGGAGACAGATAGATACATACTGCATGCCTGAAACCAAAAGACTACTAAATAACTTTTATATATTTCCAAGCACAAAAAGTACAAACTATACAGTTCTTTAGCAACCATATCACCTTTGCAAAGGCAGAGACAATCTTATATGGAAACTGATGTATAGATTAACAAGTATTTGTTGTAATATGTAACTTTTCTTCCTTAATTTGTTGGTTTTCCTTCTTAATCATTCTCACTCTTTGCCTTGGCCATACTGTCCTCTCTGCCTGCAACACCATCGACGGAGACTTCGATGGTACAGTACTTAAGATTCATTCCCCTCAGGGGCTGTTCGTCTTGTTACTGAGTTGTAAGGGTTCTTTATATATTCTGGAAGTGTTTGATCATATAGGTTTTGCAAATATTATCTCCTCCACCTGTGGCTTCATTTTTCATTTTCTTAATGGTGTTTTACAAAGAGCAAGTTTTTAATTTTGATAAGTCCAATTTATCATGGTTTGTTTTTTTGTTTGTGTTTGTTCCCTGGCTAGTGTTTCTTGTGTCCTGTCTCAGAAATCTTGGTCTGCCCCAGAGCCATGCATTTTTTGCTCTTGACTAGAAGTTTTATTGCCTTAGGTTTTACACTGACTTCATGTTCTATCTAGGGGTTAACTTTTCTGTGTGATGTAAGGTCAAGATGGAGGTTCATTTTTGTCCACAGAGATACTTACTTCTCCCAGCACCACCTGAATTCACCCCACTGAATTCAAATAATCATACTCTCCATTCTCTTGCACAGTTCTCTATATATATCTATCATTATACCAATTCCATACCATGTTGATTTTGTGCCTTTTTGAGTAACAATCATAAAATAGCAGTGAGTACTCCACTTTGTTCTTTTTCAAAATTGTTTTGACTACTCTATGTCCTTTGCCTTTCCATACAAATTTTAGAATCAGCTTATCTATTTCTAATAAAAAAATTTTAAAACTCTGCTGAAATTTTAATTGGGATTGAATTGAATTTACATAGCAATGTGTGGGCAACTCATACCTTAATAACAGTGAGTTTTCCAATCCATAAACATAGTATATCTCTTTTTAGGTTGTCTTTAAAATATTAAAACAATAATGTTATTATTTTTATTCCACTTTCTAACTGTTTGTTGATAGTATATAGAAAATACTAATTTTTGTATAGTAACTTTGTATCTTTGTATCCTTGTATCCTGCAGCCTTGCAAAATCTACTAGTTCTAATAAGTTTCACTGGTAGATTCCTTACAATTTTCTATGTGCACAATCATGTTGTTTCTAAGAAAAGAGTTTTCTTTTTCTTCCCCCTTTCCTTCCTTGTATTTCTTTTTCTTGACTTACTGCACTAAGGACAGTCTCCAATTTGATGTTTGACAGAAGTGTGGGCAGTAGACGTCCATGCCCTGTTCCCAATTTCATCAGTAATAAAGCACTCAATATTTCACCAAGTACAATAGCAGTAACGAGCCCCTTTCTCAAAGGGAGTATTTTTATATTCCCAGTTTTCTAAGACTTTTTATGAATGAGTCATAATGCTTCTTCGGCATCTACTGAGATGGTCGTATGAACTTCCCCCTTTATTCTGTTAATACGTTAAACTCTTAATATGTTAAAATTATAAACTAACCTCTCATTCCTGGGATAAGTCCAACTTAATTATGATATATTATCCTTTGCATACACTGCTAGACTTGATTTGCTAACATTTGTTAAGGATTTTTACATCTACAACCATGAGAGTTATTGGTCTGAATTCCTTTTCTTCTAATGTTCTCGTCTGGCTGTTGCCAGGCTTATGCCATCTCATAAAAAGGAGAAGGGAAGTGTTTCCTCCACCTCTATTTTTTGAGTTTGTATAGAGTTGGTACAATTTCTTCCTTAAATATGTTATAGAATGTATCAGTGCCACCATCTGGATCTAGAGTTTTCTTTCCAAACTCCATTACTTTAATCCCTATGGCACTAGTTAGAATTTTTTTTCTTCTTCTTGTGGCAGCTTTTGTAACTTGTATCTCCTAAGGTGTGATACTATGATTTATAATAAATATATATTTGGTTTCCATCCCCACTTTCTGGCACAGAGCTCCTAAAACCCTTGGAATCTTAAGTGATGAGAGCATCAAATGTGTCTTGTTATGTTACTGAGGTGACTATGAAACTACACCAAAGGAGCACAGCATTTCCAGTGGCCACAAACTAAGAGGTTCTGTTAATATCCTCAGCTAGGGGTTCTCCCGCGGCTCATACCATCCACCACCTCAAGGAAGACTATAGTAGTACCTGGTCTCTACCACTGAGTCTATAGTGTCACTGTAACTACTCCTACTAGTATGATTTTTAATAAAAAATAAAGGTATCTAAAAACCCCCAAATAATCCAATTTAAAACTGGGCAAAGGACCTGAACGGACATTTCTACAAAGAGGACATATAGATGGCTGATACATGAAAAAATGTTCAACCTCACCAATCATCAGGGAACCACAATGAGATATCAGCTCACCCTCTTAGAATGGCTATGGTTAAAAACCAAAAGATAGCAGGTGCTACTGAAGATGTGGAGAAAAGGAAACCTTGGAGACACTGTAGGTGGGAATGTAAATTGGTACAGCCACTATATGGAGGTTCCTCCAAAATTAAAAATAGAACTATCACATGATCCAGCAATCCCAATTCTGGGTACTTACACAAAGGAATCAAAATCAGGACCTTGAAAAAAATATTGTTCAGCTTAAAAAAGAAGAAAATCCTGCCATTTGCAACATGGATGGGCCTGGAGGACATTATGCTAAGTGAAATAAGCAGACATAGAAAGACAAAATACTGTATGATCTCACTTATATGTGTAATCTAGAATAGTTGAACTCATAGAAGCAGAGTAATTGCAGGAATTGGAGAACTGATGGTCAAAGGGTACAAAAGTTAAGTTACTCAAAATAAGTAAGTTCTGGAGATCTACTATACAGCGTAGTGCCTATAGCTAACAATACCATATCATATACTTAAAATTTGCTAAGTATTACCTGCTTAGATCCTATGTTAAGTGTTCTTACTGATACTGCTGTAATAACCTGGTTATTATTTAACAGGAAAGAAGTAAAGGGGAAACTAGATAATATAGGCATGCCATTTACACAGCTTTGCTCATTTAACACTCTCCAAGTCTGTTCCCTGCCAATTGATGGTGGAAGGGACTAGACAAAGGCAGTTTAGAGGAATGCCCAAAAAGGTCTGAGTGACTGGGAAGGTACTTACCTGTCTGTCAATCACACCTGGGATCTAGTCTGTGGTCAGAATAGGCGTGGCCACTGCAAGGGTGGGAAATCTGAATATTTAAACTCCTAGACAAGCTCTCTTGGCTCTTGGCCCTCTCCCTTGCTGCTTGCGCCTGACCCCTATTTGCAGGGGCTCTCACGCCCTGCATGAGCCCACATGGCCCACAGCCATGTGGACTCCACACAATGGACTAAGGGACTTTAGCCTGATGCTCTGCCAGAAACAGCTACACCATGGAAAGGACAATTTAGACACTGGGCCTGCTTTTGACTCTACGGGAGCTATAGCTGTCCCTCTTACAGGACTGGGTTAAGAGGCATGGAACTTTACAACCCAAGGAAGGTAACTCCATACTTATAAATAAAGCCTTTTACATCCACAAATTCAGAGTTGTCTACATTAAATATGTACAGTTCTTCACATATCTCAATAAAGGGATTTTTAAAAGAAACAAAGTCATCTAAAATATTCAGAACTCTGAAATACTTGTGTATATAAGATCTATTATAAAAGTAGGACCTTTCGTCCAGCAGCAGCAGCTCAGTTGGTTGAATGTCGATCTGTGAAACAACAGGTTCCTGGTTCAATTCCCAGTCAGGGCGCATATCTAGGTTGAGGGTTTGAACCCATCTGGGAGCTTGCAAAAAGCAGCCAATAGGTGTTTCTTTCTCTCTCTCTCAAAAAGTAGAACCTTTCAAGAAGCTACCCCTGGACCTGTGTTTAAACAGCTTTATTTCAAAGTCAACTAGACTAGCTAGTAATTTCTATTAACTCTCAGTGGCATTAGCACTGGGGTCTAAACTAAACATCACTTCCTAAAAGAAAAGAAATACATCCCCTTAGATGCAATCACATTCAAGGACATCAGTTTTCTCAAAGGCTTTTCTTAATCCTTCAAATTCAAATCATTCTCTTTTGAGATGCCTATCAACCTTGATTATGCTTTCTTCATTTGTTCACTGGTCTGGCTCTGCCAGATCCTCTTTGTTAGTGGCTCTGCTCCTTCTCCAACATCACTCTCACTGACGTCAAGAAATCCTGCTTCTATTGCAGAATTGGCAGTTGGACTCTATAATTAGTTTACATTGTATTTGCATTGTATTAGCCAGTGCATCCCACAATCAGTGAGACTAAAAACACAAGATTGATTCAATGGACAGACAGAATAACTACTGGTGTTAAAGGAGAAAGGGTGTGCAGATATTTCGTTAATGATTTATTATTATTTACATTAGAATGATTTCAGAAACCCTTCATAATGTATACTAAGGTAAAGAACAATATACATATACACACATATATATCTTTATTCCATTGTAAGTTTTCCTATTCTTGATAGTTAATATAAACAAATAATTACAAGATACACCAAAGAAATTATTCTAACAGTTACTTGCATAGAGAAAATGACATGAAATAAGTTGCCTTTATAATATAGCTAAAAAGTAACAATAGCTTCACTGTAACCAAAGTCAGAGTTCTAGTACCTTAAAAATATTAACTTTTGATTCAAGTAGAACATACATACCAAAAAAAAATACACCTATCACTTGAATTTTAAAGTGCTCTTCTGACATAAAATTTATTTTATTTAAAAAGAATATTATTTTGGAAAACTAATGACATGTAGAAATATGTTTGATTACAAACAGTAAAAATAATTTTAATTTTGAAATTTGCACTGGTTCATAGTCACTTAAATTTTTTCTCCATATTTTTGCTTCTTTTCTTTATACTGATTTCAAAGTGGTCAGAAAAATTGCAAAATCAGGGTACTATAAGAACTTAGACTTTGAAAGTAGCTGTGAATGTCATTTGAAAGTAGCTGTTCTCACACTTGGAAGATCACCAGGGGACCTTTTTTATTTTTATTTTTACTTTTTTTTAAATATATCTTTATTGATTTCAGAGAGAGGAAGGGAGAGGGAGAGAGAGAGATAGAAACATCAATGATGAGAGAGTCACTGATCGGCTGCAGCCCGCAATCTGGGCATGTGCCCTGACCAGGAATCGAACCCTGATCACCTGGATCCTAGGTCGACGCTTTAACCACTGAGCCACACCCGGCCGGGCACCAGGGGACCTTTTTTAAAGTTAAGGTTTTGGGGTCTCATTCCCAGGGATTGTTCTGATTCATTAGCTTAATTGTGGGACTAAAAATCTGTAGTTTTAAAAGTTGTCCAAGTGATTCTAATAATCATCCAGAATTACCTGATTTAAATTCCTACCAAAACAAGAATCCTCCTCAGTAATCTCCTAACTGAAGGTCATCCTACCTCTGCAAGAACACATTGGCCCATTTATTTACCTATCCGCTGGTCCTAGTTCTGCCCCTCACAGCCACACAAAATTAATCTCTTTTCCATATTATGATCCTTTTTTTAAGAGTTTCTTCTTTTCCACATTTACAAAATTGATTGACATATATCATTAATTTTGTAAATGGAGATAAACAGGTAAACAGAACTCGATCTCCATCCCCCTCCTTACGGGCAGAGAAGGGCATCTAAATATATTATTAAATGGCCAACAAAGTAAACTGAAAACAGTTTCCTAAAAGCATTATAATAAAGATCTGATTTAAACTGGGTGCCAAGACCAATTCCATTCACATTCACTAGACATGAAATATGTTTCCAGAAACTAACATGCAGAACCCAGAGGAGAAAGTGGGTCTTATCGATCACACTAATACAAGTTATTGTTAATAAAGAGTCTTTATTTATTAGGAATATACTGGGGATTAAGATGTCTAGATATCTCAAGTTAAAAAAAAAAAAAGCCTATTAATCCCCAAGATCATAGTAGATAAGACATATCCAGAAGAAATGTAATCATTCTATCTACTGATATTTAAGATACTCTCCACATTGTAACTAAGGAGAAAATAAAAATGTTCTTAAGAATATAAGTCCTGTCAAGATATATTAAAGATTAATGCAGTGAACAAAAGAGAAGTCAAGAAACTGTCTTCATTAGGTTAGAAGGAAAAAGAAGGTTTGGGGTTATAAGCAACACTGCATGTATCTCATTACTCATAACTATGCCAGATGTCTCTTAGAACAGAGATAGACAACAAGGGGAAGGGCAATAAGTAACCAATTCTGAATCAAAAACATGCCCAATATCAAACAGAAAACTCAACAGCAGCTCGTCCGACTACGGAAAAGTAAATAAACTCAACTTGCTGTTTTTTGATAATAGTTTGTTCTGGTCTGTCTAAAAACTTTCCCAATATGTGAATATCAAATTTGGGTTCTAAATCTATTCTCTTATTCACAATCTACACGGTGGAATTTCTTACATATCAATAGGTAATTAGAAAAAAGAACTTAAAAAAATAATTTTTATCACATTAACTGTCTTCAACCTACAGTACAATATATCAATTGTCTTTCAGAATATCTTAGAGGTAAAAGAGGCGATCTTCCAGATTTTATTTCGAAACAAACTATTTGCACAGTACTCAGTTTTTTAAAGAATATGACAATTTGCCATGGCCAGTGTGACTCAGTGGGTTAGAGTGTCTCCAGTGCACTGAAGGGTCGCAGGTTCGATTCCGGGTCAGGGCACATACCCAGGTTTCAGGTTCAATCCCTGGTCAGGGAGCATTTGGGAGGCAACCAATAGATGTTTCTCTCTCTCATCAATGTTTCTGTTTCTTTCTGTTTCTCTCTCTCTCTCTCTCTTTCTCTCTCTCTCTTTTTCCCTCTCTGTCTCCCTCTCCCTCCCTCTTCCTTTCCCTTCCTCTCTCTCTGGAATCAATGAAAAACATATCCTCAGATGAAGATTAAAAATTAAAAAAGAATATGACAACTTAAACGAAAAAAAAACTATTTGGGTAGAAGCAATCCAAAATTGAGCTTTTGAGTGAAGACGCTTTCCTACTTAAACCAACAGTATATATAGAAGGCTTATAATATCATAACATATTTAATTCCTTATGGTCAATTACAATTAGATAAATACTGAGACAATCTTTAAGTCCCATAACCTTTCGTTTTACTAATCTAATCACATCGGCCAGAAAGAAAAACAAGTGCCTACCATATGGTCTTTCTGTAACAGAAAATAGCTGCTTTCAATAACAGCATCTGTGCATCTTTATCAACACTAGCGGTGGCCACACATAAATCAGCACATTATGTTAAATATAATAAGATGACAGGTCCCTTCACAAAGCAAAGAACAAAAGAAATCGAATATCACTTGTGTACTAGATTATTTGACCTGGTCATAACTAAAGCAATGATGGATCAGAGATTATGTAATCAAGGAACAAGGACTTCATAACATGTTTAACTTGGAAGAAATGAATGCTAAGGAACATTAACAATGTATGGGGAAATTTTCTTTAGACCTGGGTCCTCATTTTTTTGATGGCCCTTATCTAGTGATAGGTCCCACTACACACATTCAAATCCAGACTTCTGCTGAAATGCCACTTAATGACGCCTGCTGCTGGCCCTGCTGGCTACTATTCTTAATTTCAACAGGCTTTGCCTTGAATCCAAACTTGCAGCATAAAGCTTCTGACATGCAATGGTATTCTGACAGGTTCAGGTGCATGAACAAACATGTTCAAAATTAAATGATGTGTTATATTTTATTGTACTACAACTAGTCCAGAATAAATCCTAGGCTTCCAATTAGGAAAACATGGGCTTTTAAAACACTGTTGAGCCCGGCTGGGGGTGGCTCAGTGGTTGAGCATCGGCTAGGATACAGGAGATCCCGGTTCAATTCTCGGTCAGGGCACATGCCCAGGTTGTGAGCTCAATCCCCAATTGGGGGCAGGCAGGAGGCAGCGTATCAGTGACGACTCTCTCATCATTGATGTTTCTATCGCTCTCTCTCCCTCTCTTTGAAATCAATAAAGATATATTTTTTTAAAAAATGTTGAAATACTGTTTTTAGTAGTGTGTATGTATCTTTTTCAAAAGCATATTTTAAGCAGTTTAGGTTTTCTACAAACCACATTTTCACCAGACAGATAAAAAAATTACCTACTTTTAAAACCTATAAATGGTGTCTTTTTATCGTATTTTTGGAATTAAATAAAAAAGAGAAAATAGAAAAATAATATAATCCCAAAATTCTCATCATTCAGAATTAACAACTGCCAACATTTTGTAATAGTCAATGTTGTGATCATTTTTAGCTCATAATAAAATGCTTGACATTACAAAATAAAAAAAATAATAAGCATTCCTATACTAGCCATTCATTCATTTTAAGAAAAAAATTTATCAATATAGACATACTTTCTTTCTATACTTTCTCCACCAGTCTGATCCCTGGTCCACTGGTCTGTTAATTACTACTATCTCACCTGTTAGTACAAATCATTTCATACATTTGTACTACACACTGCCTTGGTTACTGTTAATTGGTTACCAGCTTCCCAAAGATAAGAAAGATACAGAGAAAAAAGGCACCACAAATGTCAACAGCAGTCCTACTGGAAATACAGGTCTAAGGAAGAACATACACTTCATACCCTACATATTTTTGTATCGTCTATATTAAGTATTCACATATTACATACCTAGAAGGAAACTCAATGACACTTTGGAGTGTTTCTTAGTCCTCAATTCATTCATTCATTGGGGAAAAATCTGAGGTCCTACAATGTGCTAAGTACTCTTCTAGGCACAAGAAATACAATGTGAACAAAACAAATTGCACCCAACACATTCTACATACAGTATCTGTCCAAATAAACAAGCAAAACAGGGATAAACATGTCAGATGGAGATTATGTGACAGGGAGAAAAATAAAGCAAGGAAGGAGGACAGGTGTTGCCATAGGAGCAGAGGAGAGGTGGTCAATAAACAGAATAGCCAGGGAAGGCTTCACTCAGCAGATGACCTGAAAGCAGAAGCTGACAAGGAAGCCAGCTGTGAGGACACCTTGGGGGGGGAGGGGGTATCACAAGGAGAGGATACAAGCGGGAAGGCTCTGGGGAATGGCATGTGCGGTGTGTGCAGGAGAGCCAGAGTGCAGGACGGCCAGTACAGAGTGAGGAGGGTGAGCGCAACTGGAGGTGGGATCGGGGAAGGGGAGGGTAGACAGTGCAGGGCTCTGTGGGGCAGTCAGAACTTTGGCTTTTATCCTGGGGGAATGAGAAGCCATTAGAGGAGTATGAGCAAAGCAGTGACATGATCTGTTTTATAAAAGGTCCACTCTGATCACTGTGTGGAGAACAGACTCTAGCCTGGCAGGGGCTGAGGTTGAAAGGGCAGTCAACCAGATTTGCATGTTACACCTGAGAAAAAATGAGAGATCAAAGATCACTCCCAGATGCCTTACTATTGCTCAAGATGAGGAGGACCACAGAAAGAGCAAACTGGGAAGGTGAGCTGCGGGAGTGGACACAGAGGAGCAGGGATCTGGTTTTGGATATGCCCGTTTAATACCCCAGCAGAGTTTCTGAGTGCTCAGGGCAGTTGAATGGGAACCTGAACACAAGGGATAGGTCAAGGTGGAGACACACACATAAATATATGTGTATACAAAGTTGTATGAATGAGCAGTTTATACTTGCTACTTAAAACCATGAAACTTAGTACAGCAAGATGGTAAAAGAGTATCAAACTGAGCCCTGAGGTATATGAAGATTTACCAGGTCAGGAAGTTGAAGGAACTTTAAAGAGACGGAGGAAGAGAAGACAATAAGGAAGGAGGGTAATCAAGAGAGTATAGTGTCCTGCAATCTAAGAACATTTAATAAAAATTAAGGCCTCTCCTACATATCCACTCATTCATTCAACAAATACTTAATAAGCACCTACTATGTAACGTACACTGTATAAACAAGCACGGTCCCTATTCTTATGGGGCCTGCAATCCGGGGGGATGTGGATAATAAAAGTTTCAGTGCTCTTCCTAAGTATGTTACAGGGTGTTTTGGGATAATGCACCAGTGGCAACTAATCCTACCTTGGCAGGTCAGGGAAAGCTTTTCCTGGGGAAGTAATATTGAAGGAAAAAACCAGAATGATGATTAAAAGTCAGCCAGGGAGGTGGAGGTAGAAGAGGGGAGACTGAAGGAAGGGTGAAGGAAAACTACTTTTGTAAGGACAACTTACAAGCACCCGAAGTGAAGGGACACTGATGCCCCAGGGGAGCTGAAAGCAGTTCATTGTGGGATGTGTAGAGAGAGGAAACAGATGAGATAGGTGATGGGCAGGTCAGACTACTGCTGTCCATTAAGACTTCTCAGGAGTTTGAACTTTATTCCCAAGGCAGTGGGGGAACCAGAAAATTGTTTTATGCAGAGGAATGCAATGACCAGCTTTCTGTCACTGGAGGAGCAGTCTATGGCAAGGACAGAACAAGAAAAGGAACCAACCTGGCCTGAGATGTGGCTGGCCTGAACTCAGGTAGTGACAGTGGGATTTGGAATGCAGGCTCAACAGGACTTTGGATAGGAGGCCGGGGGAGTAAGATGAGTCAGGGATGATAACCTAGTTTTTGACCTGGACAAATAAGGAGATAGTGGTGCTGCTCACTAAAAGAGGAAACACTGGTTGAAGGTAGGGGAACAATTTGTTGAGTTGAAATGCCTGTGGGCTATCAAAAAAAAAAAATGAATACCACACTGGTAAACAACAATTGGCCATACAGGTCTAAAGACAAACCATAAAATCTGCAATAGAGTTGTACATTTGGAATCATTGACAAAGACTAAATTAAAGCCATGGGAGAGTGTGAAATAAAACCCACGGAATGAGAAAAGAGAATAGAGGAATTGGGAGGGCCTGGCTCTGGTTAAAACCAACATGAAAGGGGCAGGAGAGGAAGAAGAATCCTAAAAACAGGAGAAAGTGTGAGAGAGAAAGAGGAGAGAGTGAGCCTGAGAAGGAACAAGGGAATATGGGATAAAGGCAAAGTATATAGTGTGTATTCCAGAAAGAAGAGCAAAAGTATAAGTTTTCATATGAACTCATGTACAGGAAAATGCCTTATTTTATTATTTATGCTACTCCAAAATCAACCAACAAATATTTTTCATCAGCTATAATACATTCTAGTAATAGGATAAACTTAGCCTAGGTGAAAAGGCAAAACATAAAATAAGTTAATTAGCATTACTAAATAAGTCTGTTTTAATAATAGATGGTAAAAGTGCTAAACACTTGGACAACACTATGAACTATGGATAAAAAGCGAAAATAATGTGTCTAGAAAGCTGAAAGCCAAAGTTTTCACCTTTGGAAAAAAGAAAAAGCAAGTTGAATCTCAACAGATAAATACTATATGATATAAAGGGGGAGAGAGTACCAGAGGATTCAGAGAGGCTACACAAAGGACTTTGTGAGCAAAGTTACTGAAGGCTAGGTGTCAGAATACTTTACAGATCAAAACTGTACACACACACACACACCAAAAAACACTTATCTGGCTCAGAATAAATGAAACCAATTTTTAAAAGTGCATCTTTGATGTGCAAAGTATGTAATTTTGTGTGAATACAATGTGTCATCCTCACGGTATACTGTCAATCTTGATATATTCTACTGGATTGTCACAATTCTTTATTACATA
Source organism: Miniopterus schreibersii (assembly GCF_964146895.1). Classification (NCBI taxonomy): domain Eukaryota; kingdom Metazoa; phylum Chordata; class Mammalia; order Chiroptera; family Miniopteridae; genus Miniopterus; species Miniopterus schreibersii. The sequence goes on along the minus strand of NC_138101.1, from coordinate 81,098,944 downwards.
GGAGGATTGTCATTTGCTTTTCAACCTTCCAGTATATTCTTGAGGAAGAGGGGTGCCTACATTTATTCATATATTGACACAATTAGATTCTAATTCTTAAGATGAACAAGAAATTTCTGATTATTTTTCAACAAAGCAATAGACCTTACTCATAGAAGGTGGAGTCAGCTAATTAGATAAGGCATGAAACAGCGAGTCTTATTAACTCACTATATGGATTTCTTCTGTTCTACAAAGTTACATTTTTTGGCCGATCAAAAGCATTAATATTAAGAAATATATGCTCATTTCTTGGTTAGGTAAAAACACATAAATTTATTATTTAAACACACATTTAGAACACAGCTATTGGTTTTTAAACGTTTTTAAAGAATAACAATACTATTCTAGAATGTAATACTTCTGATAAAATTAAGCACCAAAATTAAGTGTAATGTTCAAAGACTTAAATATCTATCACCCAAAGTTGATACTCAAACTCAAGTATGTACATAGTCTTTAAATGAGCAAAATACAGACAATACAGTGCTTTCTTGGTTCCCAGACTAGAAATAATATGGTCATGCCAGCAGTAAGGGCCAAGTGAAAACAAATTTCACAGCCCTTAAAAAAATACATAACTGTCATTGTTAATAAAAGCCAACTTTGCAACTGGAAACACTGCCTTGTAAGCCAAGGACAAGATGTGTCTATTATAAATTCTTGGTTTCAGGACATCCTTTAAATGAAGGGGGAAAAAAATTTCAAATAACTTTAGTTCTGGCACATAATGCAAATGAATGCTAATTAAAGTATTCATGAGACAATGACAAATAAGGCTCTGGGACCACAGTACATATTATTATGTAACTACAATACACATTAAGCAATCACCAGTTGTAGGCAGACCTTCCAAAAGGAGTGATTATGGTTTACCATGATCAGAGGATTGTGGTGTTCTACTTAATCATGTTTTTTTACCTGCAAGCAGGTGTTTACAGGTGTCAAAGAGTAAAACACTGATTCTAACTGTAAACTTATAGTCCTGTCCCTATTTTCTGCTTATACTTTCTAATCCAATATGAAGTAAGCTGCATGACGTAATCTTCTCTGCATGCTTTACAAACAAAAATTTAACTTCTGATTCATTTTTATTAAAATTCCAAAACTCACACACTTAGAACCAGACCTTGTTTCGATGACCACGAAGTTAAAATTTAACACTTACATAAGTACAAAATGAATGTTCCTGAAGGCTCATTTGGGAATGTTATTGCTATCTAAAGTAACTTTCAATCTTTCAATAAAAATATAGGCAGTTCAAAAGTAAAGTCTGTAAGAATAACACTACTCAGTACATTTAGCAAGCAAATTACAGAAACTATCAAGAGCAAACTAAACACAATATAGTCACTATAGAAGTAAACTCCAAATAGGATGTAAAAACGATATGAGAGGCAACAGGGCATATGGGCGTCATAAATCAATGGATTTTCTATGATTTCTGTCCTGCCTGCTCAAAAAATTTCAAGAAGCCTGGCAAAAAAATGTATCTTCTGTGCCCTTCCAAAGATGCTGGTGTGCAGGCAATGCAAGCCACCTGACACCCCAGAGCAGCTCACAGGTCTTGAGCAGTAAAAGGAAGGGCCTAAATAAAGAACAGTCAAGGCAGGAGATTTTTCAGGGAGGTGGAATTACAACTCTGTAAAGTAGTTTTCCAAGGCTGTGCCTTAACTGGCCATTAGAAAAGATTTGTTTTTCCACCCCAAACAGAGATCCACACCAACAGCAGCCAGGACACGCACTGGTATGAGAGGGGAGGCTTCAGGCGCAACAAGCACACCAGGGGCCACCACCTCAGAGAACCAACCTTGGATATGCACAAACAAAATTCTCAAAGCCCTCCCCTAACCAGCCCAACTCCAAAAGCACCGGAGGATAGGAGCTGAAGGAAAACGGAGAGTTTTGGTATTCCCGGACAACCGAAATGGGAGAATTCCCCGCTCAGAGGTGACTAAGATGGTGACATTTCAAAGGGAGGAAAACGTTCTTGCAAAGGAATCACTGGCAAATGAAATGGGTGAGGCTTCACCTTGCTAGTGGTCAGGCAGGGGTGCTCCCACCAACCAGCTCAAAGCCCCCCCAGAGCCTCTCCTTAGGCCCAGAGGCAAGCACACACCCCTCCTAGGAGAGGACACCCCCACAAACACAGGGAACGGTGGGTCCGGGATGCCACCTGGGCACTTACCTCGCAGGCGGGGGACCCCTGGGCCTTCAGCGTGTCACCATCTCCCTCGGGCAGACCAGTCCGACGTGTGGCCATCATTTCATTTCAAATCACAAAGAAGGGACCACCCCTTTGGAGTACACATCGGGGGAGGGAAACGCCGCCACACAGCAAAAAAAAAAAAAAAAGGGAATAATTCCACAGCAGGCTCCGAGGAGGGGCAGGGCCAGTGAAACAAATACCGTGCCGGGGAAGGAATGTTTTTACGAAGCCCCCGCAGGATGCCCCGATGATTTCTTCCGACTTCAGCTGACTGCACCGTCTCCGTCCATTTCTCGAGACTTCAAAAAAAAAAACAACACAAAAGACAGGCTTCTCGGCAGCTAGCGAGGCCAGCGACAGAAAGCGGTCCCCTTCCTGCCGAGTGCAAGTGGGATCTGAGCCGGTGGCGCAGGCTCGGCCGTCAGCTCCCGACGAGCGCTCCTGGAACAGGAAAAAGTTAAAGGGCGTGAACTTTCTCCAGGCGCTGACCTTAGCCTTGCCCGCGGGTCTACCCCAAGTGCGCCTTCCCAGCACCTGGAAAGAGCGTCCGATCCGTGCAGACGAACCACACAAATGAAAGTTGAAATAAGCCTCCCGTTCCAGAGAGAGAGAGAGAGAGAGAAAGAGGGAAATTACAAATCAGGAGAAAGACGAAACATCAGAACGGCATGGTGGTTGCCACAAAGACGCCTGGCCGCGGTGCAGCCTTCAGGGAAAACCATTCCCTTTCCAAGTGCGTTTAATTCATGTGTTTTCGGTGCAGAAGAGAAGGAGTGTGTATGTCCTTCCGCATCGCCCAGATAGGTGCACTTAAGGGAAGTTTTCTTTCCGCGAGACTAAAATGGGATAATACCTTCCGAAAACCCTCCTCGACCCCCTCCCACCCACCCCAAAATAAAAAAAAACAAAACCAAAAAGCCAGCCTGGGACGCGGCCAGCGCCGGCTGGGTGACCCGCGGCGACCGCGGCTGCCCCTGCGCCCCGGCCAGTGTCCCCGAGGAGGCGGCTGTTTTCCTTGGCCCGCGGCGAGGCTGGGTGGGGACGGCGCGGGGCCGGGCGGGACTCGGGCGCAGCTCCCTCTCCGGGCCATGATTCCGGAGCTGCCTAGACGAAGCAGCCACCCAAGCAACTTCTAGGGAGTTGCGGCTCCCCAAACTACCCCTCGACATTATCTCTCCCTTTCCCCGCGGCCACCTAGGGGGGAAAAAAAAATAGGAAAACGAAAACCACCACCCACCTACCACGATTTCCTCCGCCCCTTCCAGAGGCGGGTCGGTGATCTCGATCTCCGGGGAAGGGCGGCCCAAATATGTACTCTGACAAAGGTGTGGGGAACCCGGGGGTAGGGGGGAGACAAAAAGCGAGGGGCTCACCCTTCCCGCCCGCTGGGCGCGGCGGCGAGCTGGAGCGCGGACGCGGGCCGGGCGCCGGGCCGGGCCGGGACGCGCTAGGCCGCAGGCTCGGTTAATATTCATGAGCGGCGGGGAGGCGCCCCTCCTCCACGGCCGCCGGCCGGACCCCAGCGCCCGCCGCCGGCCTTTGTGCCCTTCCCTCCTCCCGCGGGCTCGCCCTCGCCCCGCACACGCGGGCGCGGCCCCTCCGCCCCCGCCGGGCGCCCGCAGGCCGGGCGGGGTGGTCCGCGGTGGCGGGAAGGGAAGGAGCCCACGGCGAGCCGGGCTCTACACCCGCCCGCGGGCGCTGCTCCCTCTCGGCGAAGGCGGAAAACCAAACAGGGACGCACCGGAGGAAGCGGGCGAGTGGATCCGCACGGGGCTCCCCGGCCCCAGGAGAGCGCGCCTCGCCAGCCCAGCGCGAGCTGGTCCGAGCTGGACGACGATCCGGCGCTGCCCGCCGCGCGCTCCGAGGCCGCCGCCCCCGGCCGGCCGCTCCCAGGCACCGCCGCGACCTGTCCCGGCCGGCCCCGGGCTCTCGGCCGCCGCGGGAGGGCGTGGGGCGGGGCGGCGGCCGCCGGACTCTCCCCTCGCCTCGCCGGGCCGGGCCGGGGCCGCGCTGGAGCGCCGGCGATCGCCCAGTGACAGAAGTGCCTCGCGCCGCCGCCGCTCCGAGCTGCTTCCCGGGGGCGGATTTCTCGCTTCTTCCTCCCTGGATCCACCTCCTCCCACTCCACCTCCTTCCCCTCCCCTCCCCAGGGGAGGCTCTGGGGCTGAATATTTTCTGTCTTGAATAATACGGTCCCGGGAACCGACGCTGGGGAAGGGAGATTAGCCTGCGGTGGGGGTGGGGGTTGCTCGCCACCTCACGCCCAGAGTGTCTCGGGACCTACGAGCCCTCAGGCCCCCAACCCTTAACACCCCAAGTCCTGGCACCCACAAACCCTTCCCCGCCTTCTCGGATCTCCCGAAGGCTGCGCCGGAGCGGCCAGGAGCCGGGCTTTATACTAGCAGGAGACTCGGAGATCCGCGTCAGAGCCGGACGGGGGGACAGCGGTGAAGCCAGACGTGCAGAACTGAGGAGTCGCAGGTCCCAGCCTGACGGGGACAAGTCTTGGTAAATTTTTTACCCCCTTTTTTTTTTTTTTTTTTTTGCAGCGGGAGGGGAAAGAGGCAGCGAGGCGATGTGGGACTTTAAGATAAGGCAGTGTTTTTTCATGCCCAACGGCAAAATAGCTACTGGTAACGGGGGAAGAGGGTAGCAGCGGAGCGTTATTCATTCAGTTTTTTTCCCCCCTTTTAAAACCTTCAGAGCAACGGAACGAATTTGGCGCTGCAGGCGGAACGGAGGAAAGGCGGCCGCGCCGCTCCCACCACAGACCCCGGCGTCTCAGCGCCGCCGCCCTCGGCACCCAATTCCGGGGACTGGCCACGGACCCCTGACGGCTCAGCCCGCCCCGCCGGGCCTCAGAACATCTCCCGCTGCAAATGGGCCAATCGGGAGGCGCGTCGGGACGACACGAGCCAATCCGGAGCTGCTGACTCAGGCTTCCCTCCGCCCTTCGTCCCGCCCCCATAGTAAACGCCACCGCCCCTCGGTGTCCCCTTCCCACCCCACCCCCTCTCTGGGGAGGTGGCTCACCAGCTCCTGCCCTCACCGGGTGCAGGCGGAGTAGCCGGCGGCGGCGGCCGCGTTGGTCACCTTGTTACCCTCATCGTCGCCCCCTCCCCTGCGCACCCCTCCTCCCCTTGCCAGCCCCCCGGCTGGTGCTGTGGAGGGTCCTTTTGATCCTCACTCAGGCGGGGGGGCGGGAGGGGGGGGGACTGCCAGCTATTGTGTCTGATCCGCTGCCACCAATATCCTGAGGGAAAAAGGGGGGGACAAAACCAAGAAGCTATGGAGGCTGCCTACCCTTTCCTTCTCTCTTACCACACTCTCCCGGGAGAATATGGAGACACCTCCCCACCGCACCCCTCCCCTTCGCACCCCTCTCTGTGCCAGCCGCCTCAGGTCCTGTTTCTTGATGAGAAAAAACACTCACCTAAAAAACACTCCCTGGAGCCTGAATACCTGTGCCTTAGTTTTTGGTTCTTCCTAAGAGTGGAAGCTGCCAAACATTTAGAATATGCAACTAAATTCTCAGCCTCAACTAGTGGAAATACTTTGACTAGGTCATTTTTATTTAAAAAAAATATATATTTTTTTAAATGAACTAGTGGAAAGCCTGCCAGTCAGTTGGTAAATTGCTGAACAGCCCATTGGGCTATAGCAGTATCCAGTGCTAGATACTGTTGAGTAAATTAACAAGAAAAGAATAAAATGCAGGGTTCAAGCAGCGAACCTTTGATGGGCTTATAGAATATCTCTGGACTTAAGTGTATGTCTAGAAAGGAAAAGCAATTTTAAGCACAAAACAGCACTTTACAAATGCCAATGCACGTGGGTGGCATAAACTGAGTACCTAGCAACTGAGGACATCTAGGGTTAAGGTTTTTATAAGGGAAATTTTTATAAATGTTGATTTTGAAAAGGGTTTTCAGTTTGGTAAAAGAGAATAAATATAAATTTCATGACATGAAAATGAGGTAAAACACAGTTTAGGAATTGAGAAAAGTTAACATAACCTAGAAAGACGTTTCTATAAGAGGTACATGGATCTAGACTGCAGTTGAGATAGGTTATTTAACATGTGACTTAGGGCAAATTATCACTTATATGTATATATACCAGAACTACGAAATAGTAGTGACTACTATCTATATAGTACTGTCTTTGTGCTACATATCCTTCAAAAAAGCTCATACACAACTTAGATTGGTGTGCAGAGCCAGGATTCAAACCCAGGGGTTCAGCTGCAGTGTCCATGCTTTTCTTCACAACGCTATATTACCTCTAACATGGTTTTTAATGACAAAAACAGCTAATATTTACTTAGCATACTATGTACTAATTATTAGTACATAGTTTTGTGGGTACTAATTTAATCCTATTCCTGGGGTCAGTATGAATACGATGTTGCAGTTTTGGGGAATGTTTTTAAGAACCTTTATGATAAGTTATTAACGGAGGTATCTTGTGTGAATTAGGATAGGTATTGCTAGGTCAAGGGTCTCAAGGTCTGGATGGTTCTTACTAAATGCTATTCTTGCTAAATGTTAAAATGTAGCACAATATTTTGCAGAGGCAGCTGTAACCAAATGAGCTTGACTTGAACCCAACAGGGTAAGTTTTGCCAACTACAAAGAAGAAATCAACAGGTAATTAACCAAATAGTGTATATAAGCAATGACTAATCCTCCCTTTGGGGAGACACAACTTTGGATGTGAATCCCTTGTCTCCTTCATTTGCTGCAAGTAAAACTACCTTGCGACAGCCACATCTTGTTCTTGAATAGAACTCCCCAAGCGGGGAACCCTTTGAGTTCAGTAACAATATGGTTATTATGTTCCAAAATTTGGGAATGTTTTTAAAAACCTTTATGATAAGTTGCTATCCTATGTACTTTATGTATATTAAGCTATCTGAATAGAGAAAGACAAAAGCACAGTATTAAGAGTTGGGAAACCTGGATCTTAGCTCTCTACTAGGACCTCAAAATTTGACTATCTTGTTGGGCCTCTGAGAGCATCAAATGAGATAAAAGATGTAAAGGAGCTTTTAAAAAGGTAAAAACATTATTCTGGTGAAAATGTTATTATGAAGCAGGAATTTGTCTTGTTTTCCCAACAGGATCCCTACTCTTTATAACATCTCTTTGATATTTATTAGGAACATATTAACCTAGTTGAAAATTAGGTCCATTCCTTTCTGAAGGCACGAGTAATAATAATGTTTTTATTATTATTATTAGTGATTTTAAAGAAAGAGGAAGGGGGAGAGAGAGAAACATTCATGTGATAGAAATATCGATCAGTTGCCTTATTTCTCGGACCAGGACAGAACCCACAACCTATGTATGTGACCAGGAATCAAACCAGCAACTTCCTGTGCACAGAATGACGCTCCAACAATTGAATCACACTGATCAGGGCAATAGTAATGTTTCAATAACTGTGTGAGTTCTCATTTAGATGAATTCTGAGTTGATTCAAGTGGTTACCTTCTAGGCATCTGGAAAGGGGCAGCCCCCAGCCAGTCATTCTCCAGTCCAAAGGCTAATGGTGTTCTTGGTGAGGAACACTAATTCTTAGAGTTGTCTTCAGCTGCCCATCCTGGGCATTTCACTCATTAACACCTCCACCAGAGGGAGGGCAAGAGAAAGGAAAAAGGGCCAAACTTACATCGTGAGGCTGCTTGTTAACTGCTCCAACAAGAAACCTGGTGAAGCAACAGGTTTGGAGATCATTACAACTGAAAGAAGATTTGAAATTAATCATGGGTTTCACAGTTAATATCTTGATAGCTTTCTTTATCCCAAGTATCATAAGCAAGAGCTAACAATAATTCTAGCTTTGTTTACTTTGAAAGTCTGCTATTTTCCTCTTTTGAGCATAGTTAATATATGTGTAGATTTCCTATTATCTAACACTTAGAGTTTCCCTTGAAAGAGCCTCAAACATTACTACAGCTATATTAATAACAACTATAAGAAAACCTTGTACGCTATAATTCTCCCAATATAGGCAAGGCGTTTTTAAAGTTGGGAACTACATCCTCAAAATGTTATCGACTCGATAATATTGTTCTGGTGAACCATTATCAAGGAAAAATGTCAAAGCCAGAAATAGAACCAAAGTCTAATGTCATTGGTCTAATGTCATTCTGTGATAATCTATGGATGATTTCTACTCCGAATATAGAAGCTGGCAATTCTAAGAGGCACAAGTGTTTGCCAGTGAATTCTACAAATGAAATGTGTGACTTGGGATGAAGCATTTGCAAAACTGTGTCTGAGGCAGTTAGAACAATGACTCTCAGAGGAGTAAGCATTTTTTGGTTTTAGGAACATACTGTAGACTTTACTTCTTATTCACACAATACCAAAAAACACATTATCTACTAATACTTCTTTGAAAAAGGCTTGCATGTTGAATTGAATAGCTACAGAAAACCCACCTCTTGGTAAGGCGTTTAACTACTGTAATAAAGAGAAGGGATTGATTTTCTTTCTTTTTTTCTTTTTTTAATTGTTGACACTATTACAGATGTCCCCATCCCCACCCCTTTGCCCACCTCCACCCAGCCCCCAGCCCCCCTTTCCTCTGGCCACCAGAGAAGGGATTGATTTTCCACAATAGACAATTTCTAAGATTCTTCTTCCTTCATCACCTTGTAAATTAATAATGTAAATGATTTACTAATTTAATGCTCTGCCTTTGCTAGATTTACATCTTATTATTTCTGTCCACATAATTACTATCTATCTTCAATTATTAATTTCTAATCTAGATGATAGTGACACTATTTAATTCAATGTAGACAGTCTCCAGCAAAGTGCCACACACAGTAGATACTCTTGAATAATTTCTCTGCTCTCTGCTCATTGTGGTTTTTTCCTCCGCCGGACTAGTACTCTGCCTTAGTGCTTCTTTTTGTTTTGTTTGTTTGTTGCTACTAATTAGTTATTTGATCATAAAAAATATTAGTATTATTATTATTTTCATCCTCACCCAAGGATATTTTTTTCGTTGCTTTTCAGAGAGTGGAAGGGAAAGAGAGAGAGAGAGAAACATCGATGTGAGAGGGACACATAGATCAGTCGCCTCCCACACACAGCCCAGGGATCGAGCCTGCAACCCAGGTACGTGCCCTTGGCTGAAATCAAACCCAGGACCCTTCAGTCTGCGGGCGGACACTCTAACCACTGAGCCAAACTAGCTAGGGCTATTTTTTAATTGAACACTATCTCCTTTTCTATCTAGAATGTAAATTTCTCTAGGACAAATTCTTAAGGCCTTACTTCTTTTCAAGCCCTGTAATACCTACCACAGCTTTAAACATAGAAATAACTATAAAATTACACAAGAAATGAATGATGTATGTGTCACTATGATTGGTAAATATTTATACCTCAAGAAATTCCTGGCTGACCAACAACTCTCCAGGTTGCAACAAGATATGCATACATGTCTGTGTGCACATGCCCAAAATGGATAGTATCAATTATAAGAGGTGTCCACAAAAAGAACACTTGGTGTGGTGTCAACTTCCAGAAATGCCACATTTTATCTCTTTACCTAACTTCACCTCTGGTCTCCGAGGTGTTTTGTGGCCACAGCACCATGCCAAAAATTAATATCACTTGCATTTGGGCAGTAATTATAAAATTTCAGCCTACAGTTAATCCATAGTTATGTATCAAACATTTTCTTCTGGATTTAAATTATTTTTTTAGCACCAACATCTACATAATTAAAATTAAGTGGTATGGTAGTCATAGTCATCTACATTATTAAGAGTTTATTTCTACATTTTAAGAAAAATAAGAATAAAAATATTTTAAAATTGTTATCCTAAGAATTATGACTTTCATTTATAAGCATTCCATTTTTTCTTAAAAACATGAAACCAGTTTTTTAAATGTTTCCACCCACCCGAATACATATAAATCAGAACATCTTGTGAAATTACTGTGCAATCTGGATAGAAACCCATATTACAACTGGAGAGCTGAAATATGTTTTTATCATCTTGGAATAGAATGCTAAATTCCAATCATTCTAACTAGGAACAGTGCTAGCAATTGATTTTTGATATTATAGGCTTAATCCAGAGCAACCAAATATTTTTCCTCATAATGAAAAAAATATACTAACTTTCCCTTTCATCTTTATGGGGGCAGAAGTGGAAGGGACATCTAATGACCTCTCAGTTCTCTGAGTCAGGGAAACTCTGGGAATCTTTAAATACTCTCTAGCTTGTAGATTCCATTCTTTCCTATAATTGCTTGCATTCTCTACTAATCCAAAGTCAACTAACCAAGGATTCTTCCTTCAGATAGGAAAGCACTGCAGAATAATATGTGGCAATTCACATATGGGCTTAAGTAGAATAGCTGCAGGCTCGCATAACTTTTTTCCTCAAATATATCTTTTCGATTAAATTTTAATATTTAAAAACTGCAACATAAAAAAAAAGACATTGAAAAAATGAAAGGGCCCAATTTCATTCCACAATTTATGAACCCATTCTCTTGCCCTCTTCCAGCCTCTTGTTTGTGGCTCCTCATTAGCTGGCTTCACATGAAGCCCAGGGCACTCAAAGATAATTTATCCACTCTGCTTTTCTATAAATAGGAAATCCAGATAATAAATCCAAATCAAGGACAAATAGGAAGAAAACTTTAAAAACTGATGTAAATATTTTAAATTGGGGGGGGGGAGAAGAAGATGAAGTAAGGGAGCATATTCTAAAGAGAAGGAAGAATGTATTATAGAAGACAACTAACCCCAATAAACAGACAAATAGAGACAAAAGTGAAATAACAAGAGAATGAATGAGGTATAAAATAAGTTGGAAAGGTTAAGGAAAGATATTGAGAAGAGAAAAAACCTCAAACCACTGCAGAAGTAATAAATGAATTAGAAATAAGCAAGAATAAGAAGAAATATCTGGCAGAAAGTAGAAAATATCTAGCAGGATGTATGACAGGCTTTTTAAAAGCACATCAAATACAAATGGAAAGGACAAAGAGATTAAAGTGATTAGACAGGAGATGAAAAATAGGGAAGACAAACAGAAATCAAATTTAGAGAAATTGATGTTTCTAACAAAGAGTTTAGAACTAATGAAACTAAAAATAATATTCAAAGATATAATGTTACTGACTACTAAATATCCGCCTGCATCTGTTCTTTCCTCTTCCATAAGAATAGCATTTTAGCTGGACACATGGTCAACAGTCTAGACTTTATTACCCAGTCCTCCTTCTAACTAGGTGTAGCCATATGACTAAATTCTAGGCAATAAAATGTGGGCAGAAATGTTTCTGCCACTCTGGAGGGTTTCCCTTAAAAGGATTCCACTTGTGCCTTCCATGACATGCCTTCTAGTCTCTTTCCTTCCCAGTGGTTGGACATAAGGATTGCTAGATTTAACAAATAAAAATATAGAATGCCCAGTTCAATTTGGATTTCAAATAAACAAATTTTTAGTATATTTCAATTACTGCGTGAGACACACTTTCTAAAAAAGTATCCATTGTTTATCTGAAACTTCAATTGAACTGGATGGCCTATATTTTGTCTGGGAATCCTCCTGGAGATAGCAAGGCGTGGAGCCTCCACCTTTGACTCAGAGATGGAAGGCGCCTGTGCAAGACGTCAGACACATTGCAGCAGGCCTGAATTGCCTACTTCTGGCTTGTTGCCTGAAAAAACCATAACTTTCTAAGTTTCCACTTCTATATATATAAGGACCACGATATTTTAAAGATCTTTTTATACAGGAGCTCAGCCTTTGTCCTAACTGATATGTGTAAATATTTTGCAATTCCAAAGATTAAAAGGACTTACCATGTTTCAGGAAGTTATTAAAAGAGAATAATTACTTAGGGGAAGTTATAAAACTTTGGGTATAAAGAATGGAATCCTACAAGCGAATCAAAGTGAACCACCTAAAGCGGGGGTTGGCAAACTATGGTGCACAGACTGAATCCAGTCTGCTGCCTGTTTTTATAAACAAAGTTTTATGGGAATACAGTCACCCTCATTTGTTTACATGTCTATGGCTGCTTTAGCACTGTAATAGCAGAGATAAGTAATTGCAAAAGAGACTGTGTAGCCTGCAAAGCCAAAAATATTTTCTATCTGGCCCTTTGCAGAAAAAGATTGCTGACTTCTGACCCACAGGAAAAATATTACAGGCCTCAGAACTCTTCTCAGCATTAATGGATGTGAGAAGAAATTTGAAAAAAAAAAAAGAATATGACTTAAAGATCATATACAGTCACGTAGTGATCCACATTTAGAAGCAGCAGAGAGACACTCTTAAATATGTAAAGATTCAAGAAATATATCTCCTTTCCCCACAATAATTACATGTGACAGTGTAACTGACTAAATGATGATTCAGGATAAATATAAAAGAACTGAGAGTGAAACTGAAACAGCCACAATTATTATGATAATACAAAATGTGCGTGTTATAAATCTTGAAAGAAAAGTACTACGATGAAAAGTAATAAAACTATAATATACTACAACAAAAACAAGAATACACAAAAAATTAAGAGGTGGAAGGGGAAAGAGAGATGGAAAAAGTAATTGTTATAACTTCCTCATTGGTTATAGGGAGTTGTGAAAATTAACATTATGTTATTATTTAAGACATAATGGTTGAGTGAGTAATCAGTAATAAAGTAAAAAAAAAAAGCCACAGACTGGCAGACATATGCCACTGATATAGCCCACCAAAGAGTTATACTGAGAGTTTATAAAAATCCCTTATAAACAAATAAATAAAATAGAAAAGATAAATAGACATTTCACAAAAGAGGACACAGATGTGGTCACAAACCATAATAAAAAATGCTCAATATCACTGGAATCAGGATAATGCCAATTAAAATGATAATGAGACCATTTCAAACCCATCAGACCGGCAAAAATGAGTCTGAAAACATCAAGTGTTGAAGTGGTGATGAAAACGGAAGCTCTCACACACTGCAGGTGGGAAATATAAATTCGTAAAACCAGTGAGTGGCAACTCTAGCTGAGCAGGCCCCAAACCAGGGATTGTCTTCAAAATCTGAAATGGCTATCTCCACCTCCATACCCAATAAAGGTCTCAAATTTAAGATGCCCTAATCTACTTTTCCCACATTAAGTGGCAATTCTGTTCATCCTGCAGCTTGACACCAAATCTTCAAGGGAGACTTGACTCTTCACTCTCTCTCCTACCCTACATGCAATTCATCAGAAAACCCTGTCAGCTCCCACATCAAGTTACAACCTCAAGAAAACTGGGCAAAAAAATTATATCTGGAATCTGTTCACCTCCACTACTGTCATTCAAAGCTAGGCCAAGTCATCTGTCACCTGGATTATGTCAACAGTCTAATCACTTTCCTAGCTTCTGCCCTTGCCTTCACTAGTGTCTACACTCAACACTGGGGCCAGGATCACTGTTTTAGCACTTAAGTCAGATCATGTCACTTCATTGCTTAAAACCTTCTACTGGCTTCCCAGATACAGACAAAAAGAGGTCCCACCCCATTTAAAGCCTGTTCTCTCTAACCAAAGAACCAGAAAAGGGGCAGCATAGTAAAAAATAAAGCTTTTAAACAATAAACACTCCAGTAAAACACCTCAGAAAACATATATCATGCAAACATTAATAAAAAGAAAGCAAGAGTTTCTATATTAACATCAGATAAAGTAGTCTTCAGAGCAAAAAAATTTAGCAGAGACAGAGAAAGACATTAAATAATGACAAAAAGGTTGGTCCCCCAAAGAAGACCTAGCAATCCTAAATACATATGCACCAAACAACAGCGCTGCAAAATACGTGAAGCAAAATGAATAGAAATGAAAGAGAAATAGATAAATACACAATTTTTGTTGGAGACATCAATACACTTTCTCTCAACAATGGCTAAAACAACTATACATATAATAAAATAAAATAATAAAATAAAATAAAATATTGTTGATCCATACACTGCAATAATACAGTGCAGCTGCTTAAAAACATATAGTCATATGTGTTTATATGTAAATATATATCAGTCAAGATAGGGAAGGTTAATGCTGTGATAACAGAAGCTTCTCAAACCTCAAAGGCTTCTTTCTTGCTCACTTCACAAACCCATCATGAATCAACTCCACATCATTTTCTCTGCATCACCTTAACTCTAAAACTCAGATGGAATAGCTTCTTTCTAAATATTTTGGTCTCATGCAAGAGGAAGAAGAAAAACATGACAAAGGTTTAAGCTGGCTTTCAAAGCTTTTGCCTCGAAATGATACGTATTTCTGTTCACACCTTAGGAGCACCAAATACAGATGAACCTAATATCTATCATAGTATTCATAATATATTATCAAGTAAAAATGAGCAAAACAGGTCATGGTGTTGGGAAGGATATTCACTATGAATATCTCTTTTTAAAATGAAATGAGTAGGATCAAAATACAACATGGCTACTATTTTGTGCTTGTTATGCTTTTGTAATGTTCCTGGGTTTTGCAAAAAATATGTATTAATTTTAGGTTAAAATAATATTTGATTAAATATTAAAAAATGAAAAAGGAGGAAATCTGATCTTAATCTCTTCTGCTCTCATGGAAATACATGCATCTTCCCTCTGTCGTTAGTAGACTAGGAAAACGTGTGATCATTCACAGAACAATGCTTGAAACATTTACTAAATAAATCAGTAGTTTTTAAAAACAAATCTTGCTGGAAACACACACACAACTGGTTAAGTGAGAGGTTCTTCTATACACTGCATCAAACTCTAACAAAATTTAAATCTAGTCATAAAAGAAAACACCCACACATTGAACAACTTCAGAGCATGACCATATATGCAATACATTGCAGAATTTATTTACCCACACTGAAAACAAAAAAAGAATAATGGTATTTCCTAGGAGATTTTTTTTTTTGGACTTTCCTTCGTGTGGAGAAAGAGAAGATAAGGGTGGTGGTGGGCACGTCGCTGCCAGGCCTTCTATCCATTATAGATTGTCTTGGTTCTGTCATCAGGCAAGAGTGGCAGTCCCAGTGACCATTTTTAGGTGGGAGGCTGTGTGAGATGGGGGATGGGGTGAGGAGAGAGAAATCAGTAGGAAAGACAGAATGGCGATGAGGAAGAGACATTTTTTAGCATATTTCCATCAAAGTGAAACATTGGGGGTAAAGGAGGAACTGTCTAAACAGGATAAGAGTGTTCTCCTGTGTGGTGTGCTATGCAAGACCTCAGGCTGGCCCCAGGAAGAAAGCCTTTTGTGAAGAGTTTAGCCATTTGTCTCAGAGTTAAGTATCCTCCTTATGTTCCTATAATATCAATAGAGCAAGCCCTTGACATTCCCAAGAGATATCTACTAAGAGCTTAACCAATGCCCCATCTCAGGTGTTACTGGAGAAACATGCTGCTATAGCCTCTAGGGGCTCACCATGGGTGGAGATGAGGGTAGGAGAATACATGTCCTACAGTTCCTCTTCTCCAGAGACAAAGAGAGGGGGCACAGCCTTGTATGCAGTAAAATAAACCATAATTTCAAAACCCAGGCAGCTGTCCTTTTAGCCAAGAGGTTGAGGGACCTCATTTCCTGTAGGCAGGTAGGCCCCTCGGCAGGGCCCAGAGGAAGAGAGTGAGGAAGGAAGTTTGGAGATGGCTCTGCGGTGCAATGCAGAATGTGCTCTCTGCTGTGAGCAGGATGCAATGCAGAATGTGCTCTCTGCTGTGAGCAGGGGCAGTGGTGCCAATTTGTCTCTTAGAAGAAATGGTCTCTTTCCCCTAATGTGGGTGTAGACTATTGTCTGTCTCTGAGGATTGTTCGTCCTTGGGAGAAGAGTATGTGAATGCGTGTGAGGGGACATAGTGGGTGTATTTCTTAGGAGTGTGTTTGAGCCGTTTCTACAGAGTTACTCATAAGGAGGGCTAGCCTCAGGGGGAATGAGGACTTCCACGTCACTTTCGTACAAAGATCTCAAAGACTAGGCTCCTTGAAGTGCCAGACCAACCCTGGACAGTTCTGCCTGGCAGAGCTCACCTGGATAATTCTGTGGGGGCCTCTAACTTGCCTCTTACTGTGACATATTAGCTAAAGCAGGAGTTGGAAAGCTGGCCCACTGCCTGCTTTTGTAAATAAAGTTTTATTGGAACAAACACAGCCATTGCCATTTACTTACATATTGCCTACGGCTGCTTTCACAGTGGCAGACTTGAATAATTGTGACAGAGATCATGTAGCCCTCAAAGCCTGAAATATTTGCTATCTGGCCTTCTGCATGAAACATTTGTTGACCCCTGGTCTAAAGTCAGCACTTGCAAAGAGAAAATTGCTTATAAATGACATTACCCTTGAAAGTCCTTTAGGGAGTGAAGATGGAGATGTTGTCATCCAATAAGCCTCTACCAGTGTTCCTCCAGCGATAGAGGACATTATTGTTTCTTCGACTGAAGGCGTAATGAAATTGTTGGCATATGTTTAGAGACTGTATTGTATGAAAAATGCAGATATCTAATAGCAGAATTACCCTTAGCCAAGGAAATGAGAAGCTTGGGGATATGCAGTCTCATGTTCCTCATCTCATTTTCACTTTCTGTCCAGAGCTTTTTAAAAAGAAGATAGGCAACATCACGTGCACTGTCACATTGTCATCGCTCACTACTTTTTAAGGAGAAGTATATAGCTGAATTTGTGTAAGTGAAGTGGATGCAGGCTGCCACTTCATTTTGGGAAATGTACTGTGAAAATTTGGGGTGCTATGGATTGCCCCTGTTGGAGGAGGGGGAGTGATTTCAAAGGGAGGGAAAGATTTTTCCAGCACTCTAAAGAATTGGAGAAAGGCCTTTCTGCAGAGAGAGGTAGGAAGGTAGATGTTGAACAGGGAAGACAGACTAGGAGCTGGAATGTGCCAGAAGGACCCTGTGAGAAGTATTTAATTTCTTTTCCTTTTGCCTTAGACTGAAAACAGCCATGTTTTGGGTCCTCTTTAAAGTTCCTTTGTCTGCATTGTAATTCTGTCCATTTAGTTGCAAATCTTCAGTAAATCTCATGTACTCAGGTTGGAGTAGTGTGAAGAACCAAAGGAGGGGGCAGTAAATGACGTTTGTGCTTCCCCAAACCACCTCTCTGCCCAGCATGACTGTAGAATGTGCTATTAAGGAAGGCTGGTAGCACCAAGATTTTCAACTGCAACCAGCCGCAAACTGAACAGAGGCCTAACACAAAAGCTGAAAGCCTTGGGAGGGAACAGAGGATAGTGCAGATGCAGCTTCATGGTTGCATGATTCAGGGACACATATGAGATAAACTTGCTTTTCTTTCTCCTCAAATATACTATAGAAATGTGACTGACTCTTGAAGAGGCTGGAGAACACGAGGGCGTGTGTGTTGTGGTGGGAGTGGGGAGGTAAGTACATGAGTTCCATAGACAGGGAAATGTTTTACAATTGGATGTTTTTGACATATCTCTTTACAGCGAAAGTTAACTGCTCTTTTCACTTTCATCAGCATGTTCTTTCTCACTTGGAGGCCTTTTTTTTTTAACTCACTTCTTAAAAAAATTTTTCCTTTTAATCCCCACCTGAGAATATGTCTTTTGTTTTGTTTTGTTTTGTTTTTGTTTGTTTGTTTTAGAGAGAGAGGAAGGGGAAGAAAGAGAGAGAGAAACATTGATGTGAGAGAGAAACATGGATTGGTTGCCTCCCATACACACCCCAACCGGGAATCAAACCTGCAACCTTTGGGTGTAGGGACGAAGCTCCAACCAACTGAGCCACTGGGCCAAGGTTTGGAGGCCCTTTTTAACCAGAAGGCAAGGTGTTATGTGACAAACTTATCCATGACAAGTAGAACAGTGCTTTGAAAACTGAATTGAGATGTAGATGCTCAGCTCTCTAGCCTCCAAACACATCTCATCCCAATTTGTGCTTCAGCCAAAATTACAACTTCCTACATGTCAGGCACCTCCAGTTTGCTCATGAGCACCCAAGCCGCAAAATCCAAGTTACTAATTTTTTTACTTTAAAATCAGGCACATTTTATTACTTTATTTTATTTTTAACTTTATTCAGGAATAATTGACAAGTACATATCATTGTTAATATTTAAAGTGCACAATGTGATGATTTTATGTACATCATGGAATGATTACCAAGATCAAGATAACTAAGTTACTGATTTAAAATTGAGCTGTTTAATTACTGAAGAGGGAACTTAGAATCTTGATGCAAAGTTTGATTTAGAATTCCAATTACATTTTTGCAAAATGCGGGCTCATTAAACTAAGAGTTGAGTTAATTCAGAAGGGTAAATTAAGCAGCCTCAGGATTGGATCAAATGTATAATGCTTTGTGCTTCTCAACCTGGGCTGCACATACGAAGCTTTTGTGAGATTTAAAAACTCCTAAGGCTTAGACCACATTGGAAACTGATCAGTTTAGCTCTCTGGGGTTGGGGCCCAGGCATGAGTGTTTTAAAAACTTCTCAGGTGATCTCCCCCTGCAGTCAAGACTAGGACCTACTGATCTAGATGCAAGAAGGGGGAGAACGGAGGGTTACATCACAGAAGCCTTCAGAAATGTGACACTTCAAGAAGTGTGGAAGGCCTGGTATCTCTGCTTTCTTGTATTCTTAGCAGAAGGCACTGTAGGAGTTCTGAGCTAGTCCAGAAATGTGGGCTGTTCTGTTTAGACTTTGTCAATGCACGTGCGGTTGATGGCGCCATGAAATCACTTCAACCATCTGGCAATGCAACAGGAAGTTATTCTGGTTTTGACTAAAGCAAAAAAAAACCCAACGGGGTGAGGCAGCGATTAAAACTTATCAAAATAGCTTTGATTTTCTGAGTGGTACATAAGAATATTCACCCATTCCAAGGGGATTTTTTTCCCTTCTCCCTTATTTTCATAGAAAATATTTCTACAGCTAAGATTTAGTTTAATTTAATTGTGTCTACTATATCAAGAAATAAAATAAACTCTAATACTTCAAAGGCTTTAATAAAAACATAAAGCTCAAGTGCTTATTCTCATGGAGAGAATGTATAAATCCAATTAAGAGACATTAGAAGTGAATACTGAAGCACTATTGAAACTGTTTTGAAACAATTTAAAAATGTATGGCCCGGCTGGGCATGGTTGTGCGGTTAAGCATAGATCTAAGATCCAGGAGATTGCGGTTCAATTCCCGGTCGGGGCACATGCGGGGGCTGCGGGCTCGATCTCCAGGCGGGGGCGTGCAGGAGGCAGCCGATCAATGACTCTCTCATCATTGAGGTTTCTCTCTCTCTCTCCTTTTCCCTTCCTCTCTCTGAAATCAATAAAGATATATTAAAAAAAAAAAAAAATCTCTGAAGGACTTGACTGGTCCAGGACCGAGTTGGGAGATTAAGCATTATCCAGGTAGGTAAGGTGAGGGGAAATGGTCTCTATAATATGCTTTTATCATCACTTAGTGGGTGACGTGTTTTGAGATAATCACCACAGTATCAATTGTTTAGTCTTAACCTGCTTTGTTTATTTGATTAATTATGTTGTATCTTTAAATAGGCTTTTCATTTGCTTTCCTGAGTTCTCTTAACCTCTTCATCTGAAGAAGCTCTTTAAGCCCTGCTGTCACCCCACCCACGCCCCCCCTCAGCCCTAAAGGATACTAGAATGGCAAATCTGAACATGTCTTTTTGCTGTCCTTGAACCTAAATATGGTTTTCTCTATTTGAGAACATTATCTATGTCTTAACTCAACTTTCTATTTTGGGACAATTGTAGATTCACACGCAGAGGTAAGAAATAGTGCACAGAGACCCTGCATTTCCTCTCTTCAGTTTCTCCTGATGGTAACGTCGTGTACACTCAGGATATTGACATTGGCACAGCCAAGATCAAGAACACTTCCATCACCTCAAGAATCCCTCAGGTTGCCCCTGTTTAGCAACCCCTACTATTCTCCTACTCCTAACTCCTTCTTAATTGTTGGCAACAATTAATCTGTCTTCCATTTTTATACTTTTGTCATTTCTAGAGTGTTATATGAATGGAATCATACACCCCTTGACCTGCAGGGAACACCTTTTTTTGCTCTGCATAATTCTCTGGAGATTTATCCAGGTTGTTTGCATGTATCATTGATTTGTTCCTTGTTATTGCTGAGTAGTATTCCATGTTATGAATAGATCATAGTTTGTTTTCTTATGCACCCAATGAGGATGTCTGGGTTGTTTCCAGTTTGAGACTGTTGCATATAAGGCTGCTATAAAAACATTTGAGTACAGGTTTTTGAGTGAAGATGAGTTTTCATTTCTCTGGAATAAATATCCAGGAGTGCAATTGCTGGGTCTTATGATAGTTACTGGTTTAAGAAACTGCCAAAGTGTTTTCCAGAGTGACTCTACCACTTTACATCCCCTCCAGCCACGTGTGAGTGATTGAGATCAGGTTTCTCTGCATCCTTGCCAGCGTTTAAGTTATCATTATTTTTTATTGTAACCGTTGTGATAAGTGTGTAGCAATAGCTTATTGTGGTTTAAATTTGCATTTCCCCAAAGGCTACTGATATAGAATATTGTTTCCCATACTCTTCTGATGTTTATTTGATATATAATGTCTAGTGATTTAGTTGTATCTAGCAGCAGCAGGAAAGTACCACATTATCTGTTGTAGTAGATCAAAATAGAGTAGCAGTTAAGATGTCAAGTCCTGCTCTCATATGGCCAAAGTCCAAATCCTGGCTTTCCAAACTTGGGCAGTCTAGCTTTCCTTAGTTTTCCAATCTGCAAAATGGGGTAACACCTATCTTGTTTTGAGGGTTTAATGAGCTAATGCAAAGCATGTCAAACAGTATGTTCAATTGTTTTTAGTTATATAGAATTCGTATGCATTTTATAAAATTGATGATATGGTTTCACCAAATTTTAATATTCGCATCACTCTCTCCTGGTACTTAATACTGCAGAAAACTATTTTGATGCCAACCTATTTTTTCCTTTTTTAAGTAACCATTTCTGGGTGTGTCAGTACTGCTTGGGAGATTTTTCTTTTTTCCTTACAATCCCTAGCTGTCATCAGTCTATGTAGAGGGGAGGTACCTGTTCATGCTTGATGAATATTTGATAAGCTCTTTCTGTCTGAAGCAGCAAGTGCTTCCAAAACTCATGGGTAAATCTGGTCCAGATCCTCTGAATTTCTAAGCATATGTAAGACACACTTTCTTACTAACATTAAATTGTTTTAATCATTTCAGAAGTTGAGAAGAGAGGGCTCTACAGAGAGGAAGAGCATTTTGAATCTGATAATTCTATTCAAAACTCAAGATGTAAACAAGGTTTACTAAGATTTACTCCCCTAAGTTTCATAATAACATAATATTTTGAGTATTTAAAAATTTGCCTATTTCTTGAAGTGTAAAATATACATTTGAATTGTAAACAGGAAAGGTTCTTTTGTGAGTGACAGAGAAGGGATGTTCAAATGATTGGCAACATAATAATAATAATTTCATAGCACTTTCCAATCATTGTCTAATCCTTAAAGGATATCTACAAGTTATATAAGAAGTATCTTCATATTTTTTCATATTTATTTTACAACAAATAGAATACAGGATTCTAAAATGAGTATAATTAAATGCACAAAAGCTATCCCCATAGGGAACAGACATTTGGCTAAATGGCTTTAACCAATGGATTGGTTAAATAAACCATTGTACATCTCTAAAATGGTCTAGTATGTGGTTGTGAAAGTGAATTAGATAAATATGTGTGCACTGATGTGCAAAGTAGTAGTATATACAGAATTATTTCATATGAGGAAGATAGGTTAGATATATCTGTTCCTATAATTTAAATATCCAAAAACATATTATGGAAAGACGTCTAAATTGAATTAGAAGATTCATGCATAGGAGTCAGAAATATTAAGGAGGGATATGATTTTGTGACTGAGTAGATACCTCCATGGCTCAGAGCCCATTTCCTCATCTGTACTATAAAGAAAATGACAGCCACACCCTTGATTTGTTTTATGAATGTGTGTGTTGCAGGGAGGGGTTATACTGTGTGTAAAACTGCTTTGCACACTATAAATCCCATATATATTTTACACGTTTTGGTTGCTGTCATTATAATTCCCTGCCCCATGTGATAATCCACATTCAACATCTTTCTTTGACAAAGATTCCAACCACATATTTTATCCTGTCATTCCCAGAAGCAACAGTACAGTATTATACTCAATTTCTCTACCAGATTGAAAGGTCATGATCTCTTTGGCAGGGAGGGAGTTACTGTCAGGAAAATCTTGGATCTGGCACAAACCATTAAAAAGTTGCATAAGCCTCTGTCAGCTTTGAGTTGTTGTTCTGCAGGTGTTTTGCTTTGTTGACACAGCTCATGTTTGCCTGTTTTATTTATTGCTCTTTCTTTTGGAGGGAAATCATAGAGAAAACAGGGCTTAGACCACAAATGGAAACCTTTATCTATTTGCTGTTGAGCTCCTTGGGAAAGAAAGAAGCAATCAGTAAGAAATGTGTGAATGTATAAAAAATTCACCCTCAAAACATACTAAAAAAGAGCAATGAAGGCGCTAGATTGGGGAGACTTGTGCCAGAGAGACACTGGAGCTCCTGGAAATGCAGAGGAAAAAGTGAAAGGCAATTCAATTAATTTCAATAAAGTAAATAGTTGTTAATCTCCAGTCATGTTTAAGGTTCTGAAGGAAATACATAGATAAGGAAAACACAGTCCTTGTCCCCACATTGCTTATAGCTGAACAGAGAAAATAGAGCGAGCAACAAACTCTAATATAAAGCAGACAATAAAGAGGCTGTAGCCGGCGTGGCATCCCCTTTCTAGTTATATTAGCAGGTCTTATTTCTCAAATGATATATTTTATTACAAACTCATATTAGAATCTTATTCTCAAGTACAGCACTTAATGAGTCTAGTGAACAAACTTTCAGAGAGTAATATGTAGTTGGCCGGGAAGAAATAAAGGTTTTAGAAAATGTAAGTAGCTTCTGCCCAAATGCCTACTCCTGTGCCTGTCAATGGCCACTGGAAAGAGTGAGCATATAGGAAATAGTTCTCTTTCTAATATGAAAGGCACATTTATGTCGCATGGAATGAGAGGTATGCGTGCTATGAGAACAGGACCCAAGGTCATGGCAGGGCTCACAGTTGCACTGCATGTTTCCTGGGTTATGTTCTTCCAAATGGATCATTGCCTGTTAGTTAGTCACATCCACTGTTTCTATTGGATTAATTCTAGGATGCTGAATGATTCTTGTGATTTTTAATCTTTCTCCCCTTTCTTCAGTGTTCTCTACATTTGTTATTGTGGAGTTTGCTTTCAGTCTTGATGTCCACCTCATCTCCAATGTTTCAGTGACCTTTGTTTCACAGTTTTGCAGTCTTTACACATGGTTTCTTAAAACTTTTAACTCCGGTGATGTAAAGGCTCAGAAATGGGCACAATTTTTAAAAATACATGCATTTTAAGTCTGTATCAAGATAGCATGTATTTAATATTTTACAGAGCAGAAATTTGAAGCCTACTTTTAAAAGATTAAATAAATTCTCAGAAACACAAACACACCTGATAAGCTGTCCATCATCACCTGTCGCCTAAAAAGGTTAATATTTGTCTAATTTTTAAAGCAAGATTTATGTGGAATACAAAGCAGAGATCTGAAGCATACTTTTTGATAAATTATGACAAATATATAGGCACCCATGAAAATAGTTGTATACTGTCTGGCCTTCGCTTTTGCCGTCTTCCTATCTTTAATAACTAGTTCATTACAAGGGTATAGTAGGGAAACCTGAACTGTAATTGACAAGTTGCTAGAAGCTCCATGTGGACAACTCAGAGTAAAAATCTCCAGGGAAACTCAATCATTGGGGGTGGGGGGCACAATATAGTGAGATTTACTTCCAGGATTCCAAAGAAAAATCCCCTGAGCTTCCAAGAGAAGGAGGGAAAAGGGAACCAAGGAACCATTTTGAAATGGTCAAGAGGAGGGAAAACTCCCAAACTCTTTTTATGAGGCCAGCATCATCCTAATCCCAAAACCAGATAAAGATACTACAAAGAAAGAAAATTACAGGCCAATATCCCTGATGAACATAGATAACTAAAATCCTCACAAAGATACTAGCAAACCGGATCCAGCAATACATTAAAAAGGTTCTTAGCACTCTGTTCTCAGCAAGGCCTGCCCTCAGGCAAAACTAGACAAAAAAAAGTTCTCTCATACCTCCTTCCAGTTGATCTTCAACATTCACGGGCAACCACTCTCCTGACTCTTATCTCCAAAAATTAGTTTGGCCTGTTCTTTAACTTTAGGTATAGAAAGATACAGTTCTCCCACTTTTGTGACTGTCTTTTTCAATCAGTAGACTGTTTCTGAGGTTGATCAATATTGTGTATATTGGTTGCTTTTTTACTGCTGAGTAATTATTACATTGTATGGGATATACCACAATTTGATTACCTATTCAACTGCTGATGGATATTTGGGTTGTTTTCTAGTTTTTGGCTATTATCCGTATACATTTACAATTAATGCAAGTCCAATTTCAGACAATACCGTGCTCCTTCACTGGTAGTGCGGATACCTTATAATAGCAAAATAATCCTAATTTCTCTTCCTGTCCTTTGTATCATTGCTGTCACTGATTTTATTTATATATAAGCATGTGTATGTATATATAGGCACATATGGATAAGATATATGCATAAGCATACATAATTGAATGTGTTGTTGCTGTTATTATTTTCAAGAAACTGTTACCTGCTAAATCAATTAAGAATAAGACAAAGGTTTTATTTTACCTTCATCTTTTCTGAAGAACTTCCAACATTTCTTGCAAGGCAGGTCTACTGACAACAATTTTCTCAATTTTTTTCTGAAAAAGTCTTTATTCTTCTTTCCTTTTGAAGAATAATTTCTCAGGGTCCAGAATTATAACTGGATGGGTTTTCTTCTCTTAACACTTTAATTATTTCACTCCCCTCGCTTCTTACTTCTATGGTAAGTTAAATGGAATTTTTGTCTTTGTTCTTCTGTGGGTAGGGTGCTTTTTTTCTCTGTCTTCTTTTGGGGTTTTTACCTTATCTTCAATTTTTTATAGTTTGAAAATAATATGTCTAGATGTAGATTTTTTTGCATTTATACTGCTTGGTAGATGCTCAGTCCCTGGATCTATGGTTTGACATCAAAAACTGATTTGAAGAAATTCTTAGTCATTGTTTCAAATATTTCTTTATTCCTTTCTCTCTCTTTTCTCCTCATGTTCCCATTACACACAATACACCTTTTATAGTTCCCACAGTCCTTGGATACTCTGTTCTGTTTTTTTATTCTTTGTTTTTGTTTTTCAGTTTTGGAGGTTTCTGTTGATATTTCCTCAAACTTAGAGATTCTTTCTTCAGCCGTCTCCAGTCTACAAATAAGCCCATCAAAGGCAGTCTTCACATATGTTACAGTGTTTTTTATCTCAGGCATTTCTTTCTTGCTCTTCCTTAGGATTTCCATCTCTCTGCTTATATCGCTCATCTGTTCTTGCATGTTGTCTCCTTTATCCATTAGAGCCCTTAGCATATTCATCATAGGTGTTTTAAATTCTTGGTATGATAATTTCAACATTTATGTCATGTCTGGTTTTCATGCTTACTCTGTTTCTTCAAATTGTTCTGTTCTGTTTTGTCTTTGTCTTTTGGTATGCTTTGTAATTTTTTCTTGATAATTGGACATGATGTACTGGGTAAAAGGAACTGCTATAAATAGGCCTTTAAAAACATGGTTGTGAGGTGTTCTGTAGTCCTATAATTAGGTCTCAGTCTTCAGTGAGCCTGTGAACTTTGGACTGTGAACTTTACAAGTGTTTTTCAGTTTTTTTGTGTGTGTTTTTGTCCCTCCGTAGGGGGCAGGATGGCTAGAGTGGGTTGGAGTTGGAGTTAGTATTTCCCTTCCCCTTGTCAGTTAGGCTCTGATAATACCTCCGTGGGTTAGACTTTCATTAACTAGTTTTGCCAGAGGGCAAGGCTTGCTAAGAACAGAGTGCTAAGAACCATTTCAGAATGGTTCCTTTCCCTCCTCCTGTTGGAAGCACAAGAGGATTTTTTCTTCAGTATTTACTGTGGGAACCAGGTTGGAATCCTGGAAGTAAATCTCACAGTATTGTGCCCTCCACCCCTTACAACTGAGTTTCCCTGGAGATTTTTATTCTCAGAGTTGTCCACATGGAGCTTCCAGCAATTTGTCAATTACAGTTCCGGTTTCCCTGCTGATACTGTTGTAATGAACTAGTTATTAAAGATAAGAAGAAGGCAAAAGGGAAGGCCAGACATTATAAGCATGGACATTTGGGCAGCTTCACCAGGAAGCTAAAATTTCACACTCCCCAGGGAACCGCTGGCCCATTCCCTGCACAACACTGGGGGAAGGGACTGAACAAAGGGGAGAATGGATGCATGCACAGTAAAGTTGGGGTGACGTAAGAAAGGTACTTGCCTGTCAATCTAGCCTGCAGAACAATGGATTGGTCAGAGGGGGTAGGGCCACTGCAAGTCCATGAAAATTTGGGAACACATAATCCCTCAATGAAGGATTTCTCTTTTACTCGGTGCTCTTGGCTCTTTCTCGGCTCTCTTAGCTCTCTGGTTCCTTTGGCTTTGCTCCTGCCCATGTTCCCTCCATAGTCATGTGGCCCTGCAGACCCCCCACACAATGGATTGATGGACTGCAATAAGGGACACAAACTAAGCCAGCCTGATGCTGGACTGGACACTGCTGCAGATATGAAACAGAAACTCTAGTCAATGGCTTTAATTCTAGCCCTACTGAAGTCAGCTACACTTCTCCCATGGTGGGACAAAGGGAAATGAGACCTTGGAAATTGAGGGGATTAATTCCATGGAAATAAAGTTTTCTACAATATTTCATCCTCTTGTGGGAGTCTCTGGAAATTTTTATTCCAGTGGCACCTCAAGAAGCCCAATCCTTCCAGCAACTGGTGGGGACAAGGAGCTCTCCCCACTGGTCACACTACCATGGCACTGGCTCCCGTAGTAGTTTCCACTTCTGAGTCTGTTCTAAAGAGCTGCCACTCCCTGCATTTGTCTGTCTGTTTCTCAAATCTTGGGGCTGCGGTTTGTCCTGTGTCCTCTCTTTACTTATGAATCTAAGAAGAGTTGATAATTTTTCAACATGTTCAGCTTTTTACTTGTTAGGATGGGTTGGTGACTTCCAAGCTTCTTACATGTGGAACTGGAAACCAAAATTCTGGCTATTATTAATAAAGCCAAATATATTCTTTTTTTCCTCACCCAAGGATATGTTTATTGATTTTAGAGAGAGAGGAGGTAGCGAGAGAGAAACATCAATGTGAAAAAGAAACAGTGATTGGTTGCCTCCCATACATGCCCCAGCCTGGGATGAACCCAAAACCTAGGTATGTGCCCTGACCAGTAATGGAGCCCACAACTTTTTGGTGTAGGCGACAATGCTCCAATCAACTGAACCACCCAGCCAGGGCGCCAAACATATTCTTGTACAAGTCTTTTGTGACCATGTTTAATTTCCTTTGGATAAATCCCTAGAAGAATTGCTAAATCAGAGTAGGTATATGTTTAGCTTTACTTAAAACTTACATTTTCCAAGTGGTTGTATCTATTTCTAGTCTTATGAGAGTTTCAGTAGTTTCACACCCCTGTCAAAATTTGGTTTTGTTAGTTTTAAATTTTTAATCATTCTTATGTGTATGAAATGGTATCTCATTGTGGTTTTAATTTGCATTTCCTTGATGACAAATAACGCTAGGCATCTTTGCATATGTTTATTTGCCATTACTAGACTTATTCTTTTGTAAAGTGTCTGTTCAAGACTTTTCCCATTTAAAAAAGAGGTGGTTTTTTTTATTGTTAATATGGATTTGTAGTTTTTCTTTATATATAGTATTTTGGATGCAAGTAATTTGTTTTACATATATATTTGTTATATGTTCAACAATATACACATGTATATATATTGATCTTTATACTGGCAGGATCCAAACAAGTGTTTTTTTATAGGTTTCCTAGAGAAATAAACAATAATGAGATTAATAAAACCAGAATGTAGATCTAAGAACAAATACATCTTTCTGAAGAATGTTATAAAGAGTAAGATGCAGTATGGTATTAGGAGACAATATCAGGGATGATATTGGGATAAAGACCCAGTTCTGATGTTTCATGTCCATGTAGCCTCAAGAAAGCCACTAAACTCTACGAGACTCAGTTTCTTCATCTACAAAGCAAGAATAATAATGCCCCCCTTTTGCCTTAATGGATGATTCTAAGAATCAAATCAAGTAACTTGAGTTATCTTAAAGTTTGTCAGTTATCTAACAATCAAAGCCGATGGCCTTTCTTGTCTTTGTGCTACTCAAACTTTCTATACATTCAGTTAAGTAACCCCAAGCTCTTTCCTTTCATAACCTAACATTCTATCCTTTCTACTCCCACCTCTAGAACACTTTCCTTATCAGTATCGTTAGTTGACTTTCTTCCTCCTGCCTCCTAAAGTTAATGCTCCACAATTCCTCTTCCTCTTTTTCTTTCCTCCCTCTTCCTCCTCCTGCTCCTCCTTTCCCCTCCCTCTCTTTCTCTCCCCAAGCTCATTGCTCCCTGGGACTAAGCATCCCCTTTAGGTAGATGGTTCTCACTCAATGTCCCTAATTTACAGCTTTGTTCTGAGATCCAGGCTGATGTTTCCAATGGCCTGATCAATAGATCCACTTGAAGGCTCACAGGTAGTTGACACTCATGATGGACAGCTACCTCCCCAAACCAGCTTTTCTTATTTGACTCCTATTTCTATGACTGGCATGATTTTTCTCCTAATTCCCCACTATTAAAACATCAGGCATATAATTTATTTCTCTGTTCCTTCTCATCCTTGATTTCCATATTTTGTTGGTTTTCCTTCCATAGAATCATTTGTATCTTTTTCCTTCCAATTCCTATGGCCTCACAATGGCTCAGGCTCCTCTTGCCTCATATCTAATCTAATACAGTAGCCTCCTCATTGCTCTCCTTATGCCATGCTTACCTCCCTCTAATTCATTCACTACATATTGCCAGAAAAATCTTCCTAAAGCACAACTCGATATAGCATTCTCCTAAAGCAAATGCTTTTAAAGACCTCCAATTAAATTCAGACTTCTTATTCTGATTCCATTTATTGATTCAATGAGTCTTTATCATTAAATACTGGAAATACAACAGTGAGCAAAACAGGCATGATTCTTGCCCTCAGGTAATTTTCAGTCTTATGTAAAAGACAAACATCACATGATTAGATTAAAAAATTAAGTAGAATTGTGAGCACTATTAAAAAGAAATAAATTTTATATCAAAAGATTTAACCTGGTCTGGAGGATCAGAGAAGGCTCTTCTACAGAAGTTTTATGTTTATATATCATATAAGGAGATACTTTAGCGTTTTCAAATCACCTACTCATAATCAGCATTTCATTCAAGTTGAACTACTTAGAATCCTTCATTACGCCTTCTTCTGTGCTTTGTTCATGTTGTAGCTTTTATTTATATTCTACGTGTCTTTCAAATCCCATGTCCTCCATATTAGTAACTGTTGTCAATAACTTGGAGTAAAGGCTCAGAATCTTTGTTTGTTATTATAAGGTGTTGTTTGTTAAAATAACATAGGTAAATAAACATTATTAGGAGATTTCTCTTTCTATTAGAGCACTGGACACTAACTAAGATGTATGTCAAGTTTTCTTCAATTCTGTAAGTAAATTACACACACTTCATATTTCCTTAGGTTTAAATTTGATTAAAGACTCATATATGTATTCATTGACTTCATCTAAGTAACTTACTATTACTATCTGAAAGTCATACAAGGATATTTAAATACTAGTAAAATTTTATGAATTCACTATAGTCTGTAAGCCCAGAACAGTGTGTCTATTTTCCCCTAACAAATATTTATCCTGAAAGGCACAGGTGTGTGCTGAGGGGTGAAGAAAAGGCTCAGAGGATTGTGACTTACTAATTTACATTATTTTCACCTAAGAGAGAAAAAAGACACTGGAGATAGCTAAGCTGACAGGCTTGGTGCCTGACTTTAATAAGTAGCTAATATAAGACAATAATATGTTCTGTTGTAATCTCCACAAAACTTCTAAAACAAATAAATGGACAAGAAAATAACTGTCCTACCAGTAGAATCTATTGTTGGAATCTGCTGAGTAGAATATTGGCTCTGCTGATTTCTACGATGGACATCTGGCTGGTTCATTTAGTTCAGAGAAGAGTTGCAATTATTGCCCTGAAAGGTTGATGTCCAGGCTTCACAAAAAGTAGACACTTTGAGGGAAAAAGAGTTCACTATCATGCAGGTAATAAAGGTGAGAGCATGTTCTGAAATGTATGCTTAGTTGTCTAACTACTGCCTCAGAGCACAATGCCAACACCAGTTTTGGGTAGATTGATTCTTCTTTGAGAGTCTCTGTTTGGTGAGTTTGTTGACCCCTTTGACTGGATTAAAATTTAATTTAAAAATTGGTACCATTTTTCAGAAGAAAATAAGGACAATTGTAAGAGCATTCCCATGGATAGTCACTTTTCCCTTGCCAAAAAGTAATGAGACAGGCCTACAGGCTTGGTTCCATTTTGGTCAAATTGCAAATATGTGACATTTTAGGAATCTTGGGCTGTTTCACTCTTCACACCCATTTAATCACAGTTTGGTGACTGGGGTTTGATGGAATTAAGGAGTTCTGTAGATTCAGTGCAGTTCTGTTTCTGGAATTTTGTAGCAACTATGGTTTCAGAAGAGAATGGAAAAAATAAACACAGCAACTCAAAGGCCAGCTGCCTTAAAACTGGCTTGGACATTCTGGACTCATCACCATGACTTTTTCAATTTATTTTTTTGTTCTAAATTGTAAACAGACTTGTGCGGATTCTTCTTTTGTATATTTATATTTGGGGAAGGAGAATGTTTGAGTATTCCTCTTCTCTACATTTATATAACCTTTAGAAATTTAAAATAATTAGGCCCAGATTTCATTTATTAATAACTAAGAGCAAAGACTGGAAATAAATGTAATTGATGAGTATTGGCACCTTTTCCTTCCAATTTTAGTGAAACTGGACAACAGTATTCTTTTCCTAAATAACACTCTGTGGTCTAGAGTGTCAAAGAGACCTTTAGAAAACATTAATTTAGACTTAGAGACCTCTAGTGTGGGTGATGGCTATAGTACTGACTTGCATTATAGGGAATGCAAGAGAAGTGTGGTATAAAGCTTAACTAGTTGTGGTTAACTGAATGACTCAAGTTTATACAGTTGCATAGCTGAGAGCTTACCCATTCACTGAGCCTCTTTGCCTTATGTTTAGGCAAAGCTTTTAAAGTTGAATTTACTTTACTGTGGTGCATTTAATAATTTTAAACCTTCTATGATAATTAACCAAAGATGTATATATTCTATATATATGTCCTAATGAAGCACCCTCATGGTAAAGTGGAAAGTGTGCTGCCTAAGAGTATAAAAACCTAATCCAAGCTATATTGCCTGTGTTCCACGACCTCCAGGAGGGCATTTAAGTGCATCCCTATATAGCATTTTGGAAAAAAAGCAAAAATAAA
Organism: Miniopterus schreibersii; assembly: GCF_964146895.1. Taxonomy (NCBI): domain Eukaryota; kingdom Metazoa; phylum Chordata; class Mammalia; order Chiroptera; family Miniopteridae; genus Miniopterus; species Miniopterus schreibersii. The sequence goes on along the minus strand of NC_138101.1, from coordinate 81,067,026 downwards.
GGGCATAATGGAAATTTTGAGGGTGACCCACCAAAATATATTTTTTTTTTATTAAAGTACTCTGAGGGTTTTATTTTTGGGGGGAGATCTCTGTTATTTCATAGCATACTAGTTATGAAATTACAGTAATTACAGTGGGATTGACCTAGGTGTAGGCTTGATTGGTTTAAACCATTCAGGACATTCCTATCTCTCTGATCATAAAAATTACTGAGATAAACATCTTCAGATTTGAGTCAGTGAGACAAAACTAGATATATAATGAGGCTTCTAAGAAGTTAGTTGCCTTACTCTTCTAACTACCTCAAAAGATAATCCTTCCTCTGGATGGGAAGGGAAGGCCTAGAACTACTAGATCCATTATCACCATGAATGGAGCTGGCCTGAAGACAAAGCATTGGGTTGAAAGAAGGAAGACATGAGATAAGCAGATGACAGGAGTAGGATCCCATATGGCCTCAAGAACCTGGACTATCCAATAATATGAGCCAATAAATTCCCCACTCTTTAATTCTTTGGTTAAGTCAGTCTTGGCCAGGTTTACTCCTATTTGGAACCAAAAGCATTCTAACTGGTACCCAGGGGTTGAATTAGAATGTAGTCACTAGAGCCACAGTGTTCAATAGAAATTTCTATGATGATGGAAGTGTTCTATAAATGCCACTGTCCAATATGGTAGCCACATGTATCTATTGAGTTGTGGTGACTGAGGAAATAAGTTTTTAATGGAATTAATTAAAATTAAATTTAAACAGTCACATATTACTCATGACTACTATATTGGACAACATGTCACTACTATTTAAGATCCCTAAGAATTCTGATATTGTATAATTTTACAAATGTACTTAGTGCACATAATACCCATGAATGGATCCAAATGTTACCAAAACTAAAGTCTGTTTCCAATATACATAAGACATCTGATTTCCAATTAAGAATGGATATAATAGATTTATGTTTTCAGTCAAAGCTGCTATGGCAGTTAATTTATGAGCAGATGATAAACAGATCAATATTCACTACTTCTTTCGACATTAGTCTTTTTATAGTAGGTGGATTTAGGCAAATTACATAAAAATCTCTAACGATATTTTGAGGATTAAGTGAAATAAGGCATGTAAAGTACTCAGCATAGAATCTTGCCCACAGTAAATTTCAATGAATGGCAGTTGTGCCTATTGCTAATATTGCTACTAAAGAGTGACACAAGTGACCAAATGCTGCCACCCCTTAGTATCTGGAAATGCCTGTATCTGACTGAGTAGACCAGTGATAGATCACTGAGGTATGGGCATATTGAAGATGAGAATCACTTAGAGAGCAAGTCATCTAATAAGATATAGTTGTGGAGAGTTAAACTAAGTCCTGATCATCAAAATGACCAGGCAGTTAGTATAGAAGAGAAATTAAAACCAACATTATTAACTGGCTCAATGTTCAGGGCCCTGTTTACTCTCCTACACTGCATTTTGTTTCACCTTTTCCCAGATTTTTCAAACTGCCTGGCATTCTCTATTCAATTTAGCAAATGGATTAAATACTAGCGACATATAGAAAATTCCACTTGTTGTCTAGGCAGTTTTATGATAAGATAATCTTCCCAAGACCATTTACCTCACAGTTGACTCTAGTTTCACTCTTTGAGAAGAGATGGGAACTTTTGCTATTAGTGTTATTAAATGTCTGGAGCATAGCTGTTTAAAAGATATCAAAAATTCAAACACTGTTTTGATCTCTTTCTTTATTTCCTTTTGTTTTTTCTTAGCAGGGGAAACATTTTTTTTTCTTGAGCTTATAATACTGTATTATTATGGTCAAAAGCAGAATCATATAAACTCCTTATTGGGTCAGAGATTTTCCTCTTTTTCCCTCTCTTGTTCATGGGCTGCCATCTTCTTGCTTTTAAAACAGAGCAAACAATGCCTAAAAACAAAATCCCTGCTGGTTCATCACTGAGATAGCTCATCTTTGGGTCAAGCTGGCAGGACACAGTCCACCTAAAATTTATCACTAAATAAACAGATACTGTTTGTTCCCCATCATCCAAATTTAGCAGTTTCAAAGTCATTCCCAGTGTCTCTGTGACACTGTAGGCATGGGATGGTTGAAGAGTAAACTTTGCAGCTGCATTACCTCATTAAAAATATTGTTAGATTAATATTCCTATTAGATTGTGATCAATACCTCCTGGCTGGAAAAGGAGAATGAGAGGGTGAGACACCATTTGAGTTAATTTTGCATTATATTGCTTCTACAAGTATCTATACCTTTGAAGTTACTGTATGATATTAAGTATGAGTATTTTGAAAGAAATATCTGATTTAAAAAGTCCCCTTTGTCTCACCATCCATCTCAGGCCATACGAGACATTCTAAAGGGCTCACCTGAAGAGGGAGGAAAGTTCCTATATTCCCATACTCCTTTTTTTAAGAAAACATATATCAGCAGACCCTAGTTTCCATGGCTTAAAGAAAGAAGAAAATGTATTCTCTTCTCATGAGAAAATTTAGGGGAACAAGCATTTTCTCCAGATAAATGTGTGCCTTTTTTGATGTCAAAGAATTGATTTTCCCAAACATTGTTATATGGCGATAAGAGTTCTAAGATGATCTACACTCACCCCCCCCCCCCCCATAATGTATACTTCAATTACTTTAGAAGTTAAATTGACTTTGGGCGGCTGAGGTTTGAACTGATCGCATATTTCAAATTTCTTTCTGAGAAATTCCAACCTAGCTCAAAAAAGCAGACTTTAGAACATAGCCCATGTGAAAGTTGGAGTCTTTCTATATTTCAATTTGGTTTAAAGTCTGAATTATATTAACCCAAACATTTCCTAATAATATAGTTCAATTTATGAGCAACGGTGCAAAATCACATATAATAATGAATATGTTATATGAAAAACTTCAAAATGTAAATCATTCGTGCAAATGAAAGACCACCAGACATATTCAGGAAGACATTCTAATACTAGTAGCCAAAAAAGTGTCTTACAGAAAAAATAAATGTTATGGTTGATGTATACATACCAAAGATGCAATAGGTCAATGTTAATCATATCATCCATTGCATTTTTTCACTTTGAAAGCACTGAGAGATCCAGTAGTGAGTCATAACTGTTACTTCCAAACTAGATCAATTTTGAAGGAGACCTATTCCTGAGGCTAGCTGATAAATGTCATTTGTAATGGGAAACATTCGCTTTCTGGCTAGTTTAGTGCATTTAGGTAGACAATAATGACTTGCAGCTGTAGGGTGGAGATCCTTTAAAAAGAAGTATAATTTTTCTTGCCAAATATAATGAAAAAAGTCTGACTTCCAACGGCCCCATTATTGATATTCATTCAAGAAAGATTCTTGCAATGTGACTCTCACAGAAAAAAAAAGAAAACACTGGAAAATCAGAAGAGAGGATTATTACAGCTCAATAAACAGAATGGAGATGTAAGAAGAATAGTCAAGGATTTTCACTATAGAAACAAAGACACAAATTAAAACAAAAAATAAAGATGGCTTAAAATACAGGAAAATGCATGTATGATAAACCGCATATTAGGATAAGCTAGTTACTGTTTTAGGTACAAATAAATCCCAAATCTCAGGTGTCCAAAACAATAGTTTATTTTTCACATGCTATATGCCTGGCATGGGTGTCTGCAAGAAGGCTTTGCTCAGCTTTGGCACTAGTATTTCCCTAATCAGTGTGGGAAGGGGGAGGCAGCACCCCCAGTATCTAACACTGGCAATTAAATGCCTCCACGTAGAAATGACACGCATCACATTCAGTTTCATTTCATTGACCAGAGCAAGTTACATGGCCGTGACCAACTTCAGTTGTAAGAAGTGCAATTCTACCACATGTCTGCCTGGAAGAAGGAGAATCAGAATATGTATTTGTGAAAAACTTTAATGACTTTCACATTATTTTTGACATATTTGACATTTAAGAAAACTAGTTATAGACCAATGACTATTACACGTAAAAAGAGTTCACAGGAACTATTAGTACCAACAACTGGAAGGTGTTTGCTGATTTCAAAAGAACAGCTTTCACATGTATAGCTAATTAATACGTTAACATTAGAATCTAGAAAATGTATGTCTTAGGTTAACAGAAGGATACAAGTAGTGATGAGAAATGGTCCAAACAAAAACATCAGGCAAAACTTGACCGGTCTGCTATATAGTCTCTGTATGCTTACTTAACAAGTCAAAGACATTTTCTAATCAGTTTTATTAGGAAGTATAATCTTTGTCAGTATACTTCAACCTTTTCATTTTTTTAATCCAGAGGTAACCTCTGTTCTCATTGGACCTCCCAAATAAAATCTTATGTAGTAGCAACATTGTAAAACAGACAAGTGGAGGTGAGCTAACTGAACTGGGTTTGGAGACTCAGAGGCCCACAGTGGTCCTGAGTTACTTCAGAAAGTCTGGAATACCCTGCATTGCAGCTTCAAGAACACTTCTCAAAAGAAGGGAGTTGTCTAATTGTCCAACAATGGAAGTTTTCGTTTTAAAAAGTCAAGAATTATAAGTGTGACAATGGGGTTTTCAGTTCATTTCTATGTTAATCTTTTTAGTATGTTTTTAAGAAATACAATATTTATTCTTCAATTTGATTATGTGATTCACCTGACAATATTATTTGTATCTCTCTGTGATTGTGCTACATAGGCCTTAATAGGATGTGGGTGTGTATGTGTACATGACCGAGACAAAAGCTTTACAACATATAATTTGCTTTTACTGCATGCAATACACTCCGATGTTCTATTCTCTTCCACGCTGGTTTTTGTTTGTTTGTTTGTTTGTTTGTTTTAGGAGCAGTATTTTTATTTTTTATTTTTTTGTTGTTCAAAATATTACAGATGTCCCTTTTTCTCCCCAATGACCCATTCCACCCCGTCCCACCCACCTCCCCAGTCCCTCTCCATACCATTGTCCGTGTCCTTGGGTTGTGCCTACATGCATGTAAGTTCTTTGGTTAATCTCTCCCCTTTCACTTGCCCACCCTCCTCTGCCCCTCTGAGATTCATCAGTCTGATCTATGCTTCCATGTCATTGAATCATTTCTGTTCATTAAGTTCTTTAGATTCCACATGTAAGTGAGATCATGTGATGTTTGTCTTTTGCTGCTTGGCTTATTTCACTTAGCATAATATTCTCCAGGTCCTTCCATACTGTCCCAAAGGGTACAAGATCCTTCTTCTTTACAGCTGTATAGTATTCCATAGTGTATATGTCCCACAGCTTTTTTATCCACTCAATTACTGATGGGCACTTGGGCTGTTTCCAGATCTTAGCTATTATAAGTTACGCTGCTATGAACATAGGGATGCATATATTCTTTCTAATTAGTGTTTCAGGATTCTTAGGACATATTCCTAGAAGTGGGATCACTGGGTCAAATGGAAGCTCGATTTTTAATTTTTTTGAGGAACCTCCACACTGTTTTCCATAGTGGCTGCTCCAGTCTGCATTCCCACCAGCAGTGTACCAGGGTTCCCCTTTCTCTACACCCTCTCCAGCACAAGTCTTTTGTTGATTTGTTGATGGCAGCCATTCTGACAGGTGTGAAGTGATACCTCATTGTGGTTTTCATTTGCATCTCTCTGATGATTAGTGATGTTGAGCATTTTCTCATGTCTCTTGGCCCTGTGTATGTTCTCTTTGGAGAAGTGTCTGTTCAGGTCCTTTGCCCATTTCTTAATTGGATTGTTTGTCTTCCTCTTGCTGAGTAGTACAAGTTCTTTTTACACTTTGGAAATTAGCCCCTTATCAGATACATCCTTGGCAAATATATTTTCCCAGACCGTGGGGTTCCTTTGTATTTTGAGGCTGTTTTCTTTTGCTGTGCAGAAGCTTTTTAGTTTGATGTAGTCCCATACGTTTATTTTTTCTTTTGTTTCTCTTGCCCTAGGAGATGTATCAGTGAAAATTCCACTATGTGAGATGTCTGTGACTTTACTGCCTATGTTTTCTTCCAGGATTTTTATAGTTTCCTGACTTACATTTAAGTCTTTTATCCATTTTGAGTTTATTTTTGTATCTGTCCAATTTTACCAGCATCATTTTTTGAAAAGGCTATCTTTTCTCCATTGTATGCTTTTGCCTCCTTTGTCAAATATTAACTGACCATAATGGCATGGATCTATTTCTGGGGTCTCTGTTCTGTTCCATTGGTCTATATGTCTGGCGTACCAATACCAGTCTGTTTTGATTACAATGGCTTTGTAGTACAGTTCAATATCCAGTAAAATGATCCCTCCCACTCTATTCTTCTTTCTCAAGATGGCTGCAGCTATTTGGGGTCTTTTTTGGTTCCATATAAATTTTTGAAATGTTTGTTCTAGATCTGTGAACTCTGCTGTTGGTATTTTAATAAGAATTGCATTGAATCTATAAATTGCTTTGGGTGGTATGGACATTTTAATGATATTAATTCTTCCAATCTATGAGCATGGTGTATTCTTCCACTTGTTTATATCTTCCTCTATTTCTTTTTCAGCGTCCTGTAGTTTTCCGAGTATAGGTCTTTTACATCTTTGGTTAAGTTTATTCCTAAGTCTCTTGTATTTTTAGTTGCAGTGGTAAATGGCACTGTTTTTTTAGTTTCTCTTTCTGAAAGTTAATTGCTGGTGTATAAGAATGCCATTGATTTCTGGATGTTGATTTTGTATCCAGCTACGTTGTTGAATTCATTTATCAAATCTAGTAGTACTTTGATGGAGTCTTTAGGGTTTTCTATGTACAATATCATATCATCTTGCAAATAATGACAGTTTTACTTCCTCTTTTCCAATTTGGATATCTTTTATGTTTTCTTCCTGTCTGATGGCTGTGGCAAGGACCTCCAGTACTATGTTGAATAAGAGTGGTGAAAGTGGACATCCTTGTCTTGTTCCTGTTTTTAAGGGAAATGGTTTTAGTTTTTCACCATTGAGTATGATGTTGGCTGTAGGTTTGTCATAAAGAGCCTTTATTATGTTGAGGTATGATCCCTCTATTCCCACTTTGCTGAGAGTTTTTATCAGAAATGGGTACTGGATTTTGTCAAATGCTTTTTCTGCATCTATTGATATGATCATATCATTTTTGTTCTTCATTTTGTTTATGTGATGTATCACGTTTATTGATTTGTGAATATTGTACCAGTCTTATATTCTCGGGATAAATCCCACTTGGTTGTGGTATATGATTTTTTTAATGTATTGCTGGATCCGGTTTGCTAGTATTTTGTTGAGGATTTTAACATCTATGTTCATCAAGGATATTGGCCTATAATTTTCTTTCTTTGTAGTGTCTTTATCTGGTCCATGCTGTTTTTTTAATGCTGACTTCAACCCACTAAATTGTTTCATGACCCACTAAAAGCTCAGCACCACAACTTGAAAAACATTAACCTGAAGGAAGTTTCTAGCTGGTATGCAGAGGGATCTAGTCTGTTGAACATATTTCTCCTGGTCATTTGAATTAGGCCATTGATTGAACACTGATCATATTTGCAGATGATATCAGACTGGAAGATGTAGCCACTATAGCTTTAATAGGCTGCAATGATGGGTCTAAGAAATCAAGTTAAGGTTTTAAAAAGCTAAATATATAACCTTACACTTGACTCAAAAATGTGTAAACCATATATATCAAGTAGGGAAAATATTTTAATAATTTATTTTATTGTAGAAGGAGATATAACTTAAAAGTCGGACACATGGAAAATATTTCTATAAGCACAATTTGGGTTGTCAGTGTTAAGTGATTGCTAAAATAACCAGAAGAAACTGAGTTGAAGGACAATCAGATGAAGACTCCCTGGAAGCCTTCTCTGAGATCAGAGCTCACTTGCATTTAGTTCTCAGGACCACATTTTAATGAGGGGGCAATGGCAAATGAAAACAAATTCAATAAGGACAGTTGGGGCCAACAGACATATGAAAAAATGTTCAACATCACTAATCATCAGAGAGATGCAAATTAAGACCACAATGAGGTATCACCTCACACCTGTGAGAATGGCTGCCATTAATAAATCAACAAGTGCTGGCGAAGGTGTGGAGAAAAGGGAACCCTGGTACACTGCTGGTGGGAATGCAGAGTAGTGCAGCCACTATGGAAAACAGTGTGTTTTCTCAAAAAATTAAAAATGGAGCTGCCATTTGACCCAGCAATCCCACTTCTGGGAATATATCCTAAGAATCCTGAAACACCAATTAGAAAGAATATATGCACCCCTATGTTCAAAACAGTGTTATTTGCAACAGCCATGATCTGGAAATAGCCCAAATGCCCATCAGTAGATGAGTAGATAAAAAAATTGTGGTACATTTACACAATGGAATACTATATGGTCATAAAAAAAGAAGGAACTCTTACCTTTTGAGACTGTGTGAATGAACCTGGAGATTATTATGCTAAGTGAAATAAGCCAGTCAGAGAAAGAGAAGTACCATATGATCTCACTTACATGTGGAATTTAATGAACAAAATTAACTGACAAACAAAATAAAAACAGAGGCATGGATACATGCAACAGACTGACAGCTATCAGAGGGGGTAGGGGAGGGGGAGACTGGATGAAAGAAGGTGAAGGGATTAGCCAAAGAACATAAATGCATAACCCACAGACACAGATGATAGTGTGGTGATGTCCAGAGGGGAGTGGGGGGACATCTGTAATAGTGTCAACAATAAAATTTAAAAAGTAATTTTTCAAAAAAAATAAGGGCAGTTGGGCAGAATCATACCATGTGAGGGATAGTTGAAGGATCTAAGTACGTGGAGCCTGAGAACATAAGACTAAAGGATTGGTGGTCTTCAAGTAGCAGAAAGCGATATGAAATCCCATGAAAGAAAGATTAGTTCTGTTTCCCCTTCTCCCAGAGGGCAGAACCATTCATTTGTGTTAGGACCATAGGGCAATATAATCCTTAACTGCCATTTGTAAACTTCCCGCCAGAAGAGGACATGGACCAGGAAGACTTGCTGGACTCCAAGAATCAGACCATTATAAGGAATTAAAACTGTCCTAAAACACCTGATCACACATACGCACTCCAAGCCCACCAACCTAGCCCCAAGGCCCACTGATGACAAGAGTTTCCCGTCAGTGACTGCATGAAAGGACGAGACTCCAGCCCCTGGGGACCGCCATCATCAGCCCAACATCCCCTTGGCTCGGTGCCGTGTAGCCCTTCCCTTTGGATATTCTTCCCCCAATCCCCTTTCCATAAATAAATTCCATTTTTCTTTATCCACCGTCTGAGTTGGCTACTTAGCCTGCCTGCCCACCACCACCATGTTAACCTTTCAATTCATTCCTTCCTTCACTCATTCATTCAACAATCACCTGTTGAGCACCTACCACTATTTATAAGCCAGGTTATAGAGGTGCAAGAGTATAAGCAACTCTGCCTGCCCCCAAGGACCATACAGCCTGGTGGCGATCAAGGTCAGGTGCCAGCTTTCTGAACCATGCATTTATGTCTGTCACCGCAGCACTGTTTCCCTGGGCTGGCGTGGCCCAGACAGAGTGGGGCCTCCTGTGTGGAATTGCTTCATTGTCCAGACTCATGGTCTGTGCACTGTACCTGATCACATCAGCATCCAGCAAAGAGCTTTCCAAAGCCCCCCGTTACCTTTAGAACGAAATATAAAATCCAGAGGGCACCCAAAGCTTGTTTTCAAAATTGTTCTCTTTCTATTTTCATTAATATTTCCTGCCACTCCGCCCATGTACACCTCACACTCCCTGATGTGCCTGCTTTCTCACCACCTTCACAACGCTGTGTGCCCTTCCTTCTTGTCACACCCTGACTGACTTCTGTTTGTCCACCAGGACGGTCACCACCTTCATTGTGAAGCCTCCTTGACTCCCACTGGCTGTGTTGCATGACCCTTCTTCTGGGCTCTCCTGGTCCCCAGTGCCCTTTTGTGACTTATCCCAGGGAACCGTCACGTATCTATAAACTCCCTGAAGATGGGAGAGTCACTGCTTCAGCACCAGGCTCAGCGGGTGGCCCTCAGAAACTGCCCGTTAAACATGTCAATGCATGAATGGTGCAGAATCAACAGGTAAGTGTTTATAAAGACTGAGCTGTTCATTAACTTTCAACTTTTAAAAATGAATCTAAATTAAGAAAATGCGAGAGGAGTCTTAGAAACTCCAGTTCTAAGCTCAGGGCCACTGCTGCCTCTGAGGCAGTGGGAGTCATGGATCAGCCAAGTAACAGGAAGTCTCCTCCAAACCCGCTTCCCTGGGGTATCAGAAGAGGGTGAACTGCTAAGTGTCATCAGCGGAAGCTCCATTTGCCGCTTTGTGAGTTGTCCTCGCATTGCAGGGGGCACCCAGCATTTCCCCTCTGCTGGCACCAGGCAGTCCGTGCGTCGGGGCAATAAACCAATCTTGCCCGAAGGGCAGCGCGTTGTCCCCGGGCCGTGCCAGCCCAAGGAAACAGTGCTGCCTTTGAGAGACACAAAGAACCACTGTCCTTGCCTCTTTTTTTCTTCTTCAAAAGCTGTTAAGAGTCCAAAACTCACTATGGAGATAACAAAGGCTCCTCGCAGACTGAGCAGAAGGAGGCAGTCGTTTCACCTGTAGAATCCCAGCCAAAACCAGCCCGCAGGCCACAGGCCACAAGATTAGTGCAGCCAGGCACCTTTTTCACCTGGACTGTAATTTGAAAGAAAAATAAACTTTGTCAAAAACCGAATGTCTTCTCTCTCAGCATCTGTCTGTTCTAGACTGCCCTGTCCTCGTCAGCAGAGTGGATCAGCTCCTGTGTGCCAGGATGCTTTCTTGGTAATGTTCACCCCACATGCTCGCGTCTTCCAGGGTGCCTCCAGTATATCCACTTAATATAAAAGCCTTGGGAATTATTTCAGCACAGACTGAGTGGCCATCCATAAGGGCAGTCCTGCAATAAATGGGAGGTTGGACTGGCTGACCACGGCAATCCCTTCCCGGCTCTGTAATTAGGAAGCTGGGAGAGGGAAGGTGTAATTCATTCAAATATGTGGGCACCTGGTGGTCATATTAATACTCAAATGGCTCAAATGTGGACAGTGCTGCCATGGATTGAAGTGCAAAAGGCAAGAGTTCTTAGGAGAAGACGGAGGGACAAGAAAGGATAAAGAATAGGGCTGCTGTGAAGAAGGAAACTGTCTTAACTGACCTACACTGGGCACTTGCTATGTTCCTGGCAGAGGCTGGAGATACAGAGATAAAACTCAGGTTGCTTTTAGACAAGTAGAGGAAATTACAGTAAAATGGAAGCAGGGCCACTCAGGTAGCACAGAGAGGAGTGTCTGGAGGCAGCATAGAAGGAGACTCCTTGAATGAAGTGACAGGTGAGCTTAAGCTTAAGAATGAGTAACAGCTAGATTAGCTGGGAGGTGGGCATGTCCCTTCCAGGTAGGAGGGACAGCTCGTGCAAAGCAATCAAACATGAGACAATATGACAAACGTGGTGAGCTGCGGGTAGTTTCTTGGCATGGCTGGCAGAGCAGATACATGTAAAGAGATGACAGGAGATGTGTTGGAGAAATAGATGGAGGCCAGACAATGAACTTTCCTGCCATGTGTAACCGTAGAAAATTGACTGTAGTGATGAGAAGATCAGGATCTCAGTGCCATGGGGAATAGGTGCTGCCAGTGACCTGTGGAGAGGGCAAGACTTCAGAGAGGGAAAGAGGCCATAGGCACTGGACTTCCCAGCCTAATCAAAGATTCTCTTATCCCGAGCACGGCAGGAGAATGACCGTGAGGCCCGTGTGGGCCAAGGCAATAGACATCTCAAATGTAGACAATGACCCCCTCACCCCACCTACACCCTGATACTGTGTAAGGCCCTGGAACTCTGTCTGGGGGTGTAGGTGAGAACATCCCAAGAAGGTCTGAGGGTAAATTTCTAGTAACCCAGAGGGTTAGGGCTCAGAGAATATATAATTTTAAAAATTTATATGTATACATGATTTCTTTTATATCAGACTTTGGTTTGAGATTTATCCCTCCTACAAATATTGTCTCATTTAAGCCTCACAATAACATATATGAGATATTATAAAATGGAGGCTACATAAAGAATGAACACTTAAAAAGGAAATATTCTCATTCAAGAACCTCATTTTACTACCGAGGGAACAAAGATTTTGGAAAAGCTAAATAGGTCTTCAAGCTCAAAGTTCAAGCCCAGAGGAAAGGTTGGTTATATGGACTAGCATTAAAAAAAAATTAACATTGTTGTTATTGCTTCCCCCTTTCTAAGGTGGGCATATTTGAAAAGCAAATTTCCTAGATATTTTCTACTTTCGAAATATTAATTACAGCCTAAGATGACAGGAACGTGTTGTAGAGCACTAGAGTCCCAGGGTATCCCATCCCCAGTTTCCCTGAGAGAGGAAGGAGAGGGAAACTTCTGGAAAGGACTGTTGCCGTTCAGAGAGGGAACCGACAAGCCTCCCCATTGAGCAAAGCCAGCAAGCAACACTAGTCAGCTGCCAGAGGAAACTGAGCCAGCAAGGCTTCTGGCTTAGGGGCAGGGGTTCCAACCCTGCTGTCTACTGCTCTTGGCTTAGGGAAGAAACTACAATTTCTAAGAGCCTACTGTGTGCCAGGAACTCTTACCTGTGTTATCTGATTTAACTGTAGCAGGATACTATGAAAAAGGTATCTCCACTTAACAGGAGATGAAACTGAAGATCAAACAGGTTAGGGATCTTGCCAAAGTCAGAGCACTAGAAATGGAAAGGCTGAGATTCAAACCCAGGACTTTCTATCCCCAAACCCTTCTGCTTTAGTTTTTGTTCCCCCATCCCACCCCTCGTTCATTTCCATTCCACCACCCCCCCTCACTGTTTTTGTTTTTCATTTGTAAAAGGGGCTAGAAAGGGAACACTAAAACATTCCTTACCTTCATGAAAACTGAATCAGCGTGAAACATTTTGAAAGAGAAAGATGTAAAGTTTCGCATGACCGATAAGCATCAGCTTAAGTCCCCACGCTGAGTGTCAACATATGAAACCATTTGATTTCATTATTAGCACAGGAGAGACTGGGAGAGGGGAAAGCATGCTGTACTTTTCCCAGTGACTGTTTTTTTTTTTGGGGGGGGGGGATCCTTGGTGAGCTAATCGTGACCGTGAGGCACAGCTCCTTTGTTGTCCAGCTGCTGCCTTCCAACCCTGTTTGTGTCACCGACAATTGCCGCGGAAGTGTTTCATTTCATTTATTTATTATTCATATCCCTCCAACTTCCAAAGATAAATGCAAGGCATGGAAGTAAAGCTTTTTTCCTTCTCCTACACTAGATTCCTATCTCAACCTCTTTGTTTTGCTGATAAGTCAGTTTAAATATTAGGAGGCAAGTCCAGCCCCCGTCAAGAGGGTTAGGCCACAGCAGTTACTCTAAAATTCAAATATTTGGGTTTGACACGGAGGCCTAAAGCCAAGGACATGCTGATCCGCAAATGAAGAGCTGAAACATGAAAGTCCCAATCACATTCTCTTCTCTCTTGATTATGTCGCAGGGATGCACAGCCCATAAGCTCTTGCGTCTGCCTTGCGGTTTCCAGCCCCGCAGTGCTTCTGAAACCACGCACCAGCCGCAGCGGAGGAGCAGCCCCCAGCCCACTGAGCGGGGACCACAGGCCCCGCGACTCTTTGTTCTGTCCGCGGAAAGGCAGCAGATTCTCTCGGTGGCCAGCTGAAGGCCTCTTCTTTGTGTCGTGATTGACAGGCATGAATTAAATATCAGCCCACTGGGCTCTCTGATTGGTGAATGACAATGGATTACAAGGCTGTCTTGGGAAAACGGCGTTTCAGGATAGGGGGCAGGACCAGAAAGTCCAGGTTTAAACAGATAATCCTGAACTTGACAACAGCAGAGACCTTCATTCTGTGTGTGTGTGTGTGTGTGTGTGTGTGTGTGTGTTGTTGGTTGGTTGTTTCTTTTTAGCTTGAGATGCCTTGTTCAGGTCGGAAAGGAACTGTCCTGGAATGGCCTAATGAAACCAAAGTTCAAAACTGGGGGAAGAGAAAGGATGTTTTTTCTTTAAAAGTGTGATGTTTCTGGAGATGAGCTTTGAGGATTGATTCTGTTCTAAAATGGGTCTGGCATTGTCCCTGAGGCATGTTTTTCTTTCTCCATTTATCAGAGTTGCAATTAATGCTCCTTAGGGCAATGCTATGCATTTCAGAATCCACCCTATTCCCAGCATTTGATGCACCGCCCTGGGCATAAACAGCTCTGCGGACACAATCCTCCGGTTTCGAACAAGAAAGTAGGGAGAAATGAAAGCAAAGAAGGCATCCAGAATTCCAGGGACAGCATGAATTCTAGGGGACAGCTGCTAAGTAGGAGAGGAAGGGGGAACTGGGGAGCAAGATGAGGGAAACAAACCTGTCATCTAGTCTCAGAGCCGGTGAGGGGTTTAGATGAGCGTTGATTTAAAAAAAGGGGGGTTTAAGCTGGTTCAGTTGATGACCCCCAAAACAGAAAGGGGTGATTGTAATGAGAGCTCTCCCAGTGGCAGGGAGCAGGGGTATCAGCCTTAGTTTATATTTTGTGAATGATTTTTCTGACCCGTCTAACATATATTCCTCTGGGAAAGCAGGCTGGGCTCTTAGGTTTGCCAGGCAGGTTTGCTGTCAGTAATACCGTCAGATGAGAGCATCAGGGAGGAATCTTTTGCCAGGCTTTCAATACATATCACAGTCGTTTTGCCATTAAATTGGGCACAAAGATTTCTTCTACAAAATGAGAAGGCGGAAGTATTTAGATGTTGGCCAGACTTCGGGCAGTTAAAAGGTGACACATGCAAAGAGTCTTTTGGCCTGGGAATTCTTCCTAGAACTGGAAAGGTAGTGTCAGTTTTAGATCAGACAATCAAGATCAGGCTCAGAACCCTCAGATAGGAATATTTATCGGCCTCTTCCAAGCGAGTAGATAAAAATTGGATGGGAATATCCAGGGGTCAGGAGAGCAGTCATGGACAAACCTGGAATGAAGGGTACCAGATTAAGAAGCATCCTGGATACAAGGCTCAGGAAAACCGTTCAAAATCCTGCCAAGGAAATTTGGGAAACAGGTAGAGTCCATAGCACCAGAAGTGTGGTCGAGCCAAAGAGTTGTCTCAGCTGGGATGCTGTAATGTTCCCTCAGAAGCAAAAGTGAATTTTGGCTCAGGAGAGCCTGGGAGGAGGCATGTGGCCATATGGCTCCAGTGGGGTGAGCTGAAGTGGTGGTGAAGGGAGAAGCACAGGGCAGACATTTAAGAGTGCAAACCAAAGGAGCTAACCACCTGCATTCTCTGACTGCTGGACATGGCATCCTTCTTGGGGGATTCAAGTTTGAGAGCTTTTGTGTTCAAGTAAATTATAATCAAAGCAAGGTCCTTATTTTAGAGACTGCACAATTTGAATGAGCTCCTCGTGACAGTGCTAAACAGATGCCTGGGTGTTGAGCTATTAATACAACAATGCCAGCTTCGGGAAGCTTTCCTCTGCCCTACTCTGGGAGGAGATGTGAGTAATAACAAATATGCTTTTCTCATAGATCAACAGCTCACTGAGCTGTGGCATGGTACAGTCCCCCCCCCCCCATGATTTTTCTTCCTAATGCACATTGTGTTTCTAGGAAGATACGTTAGCTGTGTGTTTCTTTAGCTCCTTCATGACTCTAAACAGTTCAGTCCTAATGTCTTGCATATGATATCACTGAACAGAATGGGATTATTAAGTAGTCAGAGAAATGGACTGGGCATGGATGGAGTGTATTATTGCTAGGGCTGCCACAGATTGGATGCTTCAGCAATAGAAATTTACTTTCTTATAATTCTGGAGGCTAGAAGTCCAGGATCACAGTGTCAGTAGGATTAGTTTCTCCTGAAGTCGTTCTCTTTGACTTGTAGATGGTTGTCTTCTCCCTGTATCTTCACATGGTCTTTTCCCTGTGTGTGTCTATGTTTTAATTTCTTCTTTTAAGGACACCAGACATATTGGATCAGGTCACACACTAATGATCTCATTTGACCTTAATTATTTCTTTAAGGCCTTATCGTTAAATATATTTTGAGATACTAGGGGTTAGTACTTGAGCTTATGAATTGGGGGGCAGGGCCACAATTCAGCCCATAGCATGCCACCAGTGGCCTTCCTATATACCCAGGAAACACATTGCTTTGGGGTCTGTAAGATTGCAGCGAAACAGTGTTCATATAAAAACAGAATGTTTATGACCTATAACCAGTGGATTTTTATTTAATCAATCACAGACCCATTTATTATCATAACCCTATTATTGTCAAATACCATATAATTATATCAATATCAATAAATATTTATTGAATGGATGAATAACTCTTCTTTCTTGAAAAAACAGGCTGTTTCTTGTAAGAAAGGTTTGACAGTTGAGAGGCAGGCCAAGGTCTCAGGTTACTCTGCTGATTGCCTCCCATTGAATAAGTTGTGGCCAGTCTCTAGTGGACGATAAAGCTTCATAAATAATTGAAATTAAATAACCCTTGTCAGAATAAATTAATAGAGTGCTCTTTATGACATAGCCACTTCAGTTTCTTTAAGTCTGTTGGCTTGATCACTGACTCGAAAACTCCAACAGCAGGTGCTGTGGCTGCTGGCCATGATGTGAGGTCCTCTACAGGGAATGGAGGAAGAAATGCGGGCAAAGAGCCTCCTTCAGAATGAGTTTCTGTAAAGAATGCCAGACTGTCAGGGATAGGAATGGGGAGGCTTCACTTAGTCTTAGTCCAGACTAGAGCCAAACTAGCTCATGGTTAATTCATGGGTCTACTCCATGCAGTTTTATGGGCAGATGGGCCTCTAAGTGGCATGTGAGTCTTCCCCCAGGAGATTCTAGCATGAGTTTGTTGGCTGTGGACCCTGAAGACACACCCCTGCTCTGGGTACATAGTTTTTCCTTAGCTAACATTTTGTCACAGCCACAGCAGCTATGAGACAGCCCTATGTCAGGAGTATCTCTATATCAGCACAGTACTTAGAAGGAAGGGCAAAGTTGTGGATCAGGGCCAGGAGAAGAGGTGAAGAATTGAATTCTACAATATCTAAAGGCCAAGAAGAGATTAGTTCTTTTATTATTATTATTGTGGTAAAATATGCATAGCATAAAACTTACTATTTTAAGTATATTTACACTGTTGTACAACCATTCCCACAATCTATGTCCAGAACTCTTTTCATCTTGCAAATCTGAAACTCTGTATCCATTAGACACTAACTCCCCACCCTCCCCTTCCTCCATCACCTGGAAACTACCATTTTACTTTCTGTTTCAATAAATTCGACTACTCTAGGTACCTCATGTATGTGGACTTAAACAATATTTGCCCTTTTGTAACTGTCTTATTTTACTTAGCATAATGTCTTCGAGGTTCACTCATGTTGTAGGATATGTTAGAATTTCCTTCCTTTTTAAGGCTAAAAAGTATTCCATTGTGTGTATAGACCACATTTTGTTTATTCATTCATCAATGGACACTTGGATTGCTTTCACCTTTTGGCTATTGTAAATAATGCTGCTATGAACATGGGTGTACATATATCTATTCTAGTTACTACTTTCCATATTTTGGGGCATTTACACAGAAGTGGGATAGTTGGATGGGCTGATTCTTAAAGCCAGGCCTCTCAGGCCACTTTCAATCCCAGGAGGGAGCAATAAAAAAAACACAGGGACACACACTGAGCACTGGAACTGAGGAGGAATCGGAAGAGACAGCAGGGCAAATCAAGGAACCTGGGCAGTAGGAACTCTATCCTCAGCCTCCTGAGATACTGCTTATCAGGAAGAATTTCTGATTTTAGATTATGTATCTCCTTTGGATCCCATACCTCTACATCTGTACTAGTCTACCACTTTCTACAATGAAGCTTATTTATACTTATATCTTGAGTTTCCTACTAACTGTAAATTTTCTGAGGGCAGCGACTATGCTGTATTTATCTTTGAAGGCCAAATAGCACCTAGGACAAGTCTCTGGAGCACAGCTTGTAGTTAATAAATATTTACTAGATGAAACTAATATTAAACATTAGAGAAACAGACCTACTTACTCATTTTCTGGAGTTCTTTATGGAAAGTACCACAATCATGCCAGCTTAGATGTTATTAATAGTAGTTGAGTAACCAGAGGAAGTAATAATACCATTGTGGGAAAATTAGGCCACATCGGAAATATGAGGAATTCCAAGCCTGTCTTGAGTAGTTTTTATCGTAGGTGTAGGTGCTGGGAGAACCTGGAAAGAACTTGGGGGAAAGGTAAGCAGAAGATTAAAGGCTCTGGAAGCTGCCAAGTAAGAAACAGTTGAATGAATTGACTATTTAGCTTGGAGACAAGAAGACTAAAGAGAGAGACACAATAAGAGTTTCAAATATTTGAAAGGCTTCTTGTAGAAGAGGAAGCCGACTTAGTTTTGCTCCAGAGGAAGGTCCAGGACCATGGGTTTAAGAGCAAGGAGACAGGTTCAATATGAGAGAACCCTTAAATTGGAGCTCTCCAACAATGAAATAGACTGCTTGAAAAGATAGTGAGATCCCAACACAGAGATGGTTAGAAATGCAGCCAAAAGGGAAATACAGACTAGATATCCTGTAGATTATCATTTTGACCATCAAACATTTAATTTCCAAGCCTCTAATAGTTCCCTTTTAAAAAATGTTCTGTTCAGTTTCAGAGATGCAATATCTTCTCTTTTTTTCTGAAGATATTACCCTTGTATCTTCAGGAAAAAGCTTTCAAGTGCTAAGTATGGCACCACTCTTTAGGATATTGGTTTTTCTCAAATAATTGGTCCTTCTTACTTGTGAGCTCCTTGCTGTACCTGGAATCTCCTGGTAGCGCGTCTGGGAAGGCTTCCTCTGCTTCCTGGCCTTCTCAATGGGAGTGGCGGACTTACCTACACATCAGGTGGGATGTGCCAGTCCTTACTCATCTGGGTACAGGAATTCCCCATTATTTAGGATGTTTCCAAAGCTCCCATTCATTGCCCCGGCCTGTAGACAGACATCTCTACTTGGCAAGGAGGGGTCAGAGCTTGTCCCAGCTGACTGCTCCTTCTGTGCTAACCCCTAGGTTTGCCTCCAGGCTCCCCTCTTGTTCCCTGTAACCGCCACCTCCAAGCTTGTGGTTGGAGGCTTGGGAACATGCCAGGATGAGTTCTTCTTTCTACAACAGCCTTTTGCTTTTTGAAAAACACCTTCCTCTACTATCCCAATCCTGCCTTCTCTTCAGCCAGCTTTCAGTTGGTTATTCAGGTTGATTGTTCTGTATTTTAGTTCTATTTCTAGTTTGGTCCTGGGGGCGGTGGGTGTAGCTTCCACTTACTCTGCCCCTGCTTTCTCTTACTTAGGAATTCTTTCTTATTTTTTGCTTACCAAGAATATCTCGTCTTGGTTTCCAGTTATATTGTGGGTTTATTAATTTAAACATGTCATCTCTTTCTGTCATTTTTAGGCATCTGTGCTCAGCTAACCGTCTTAATTCAATCTCCTGTTCCTTCTGATTCTTAATGGTAAAATTTTATAAATGCAAAAGGAAAAGTAAACAGAAAACACACAGGCATTATAAAAAGAGCTCACTTAAAATTGTGTTTTTCCTGGAGCCCTTTCTCTGCAATCTGGGCCCAGCATAATGGCCCCCGCGGAGAAAGGAGGAAAGAAGAAGGGCTGTTCTGCCTGCAACCAGGCAGTGGCCAGAGAAACACCATCAGCATTCGCAAGCGCATCCATGGAGAGGTTTCCAGAAGTGTGCCCCTCCAGCAGGCGAAGAGACAGGGAGCCCGACGTGAAGGTGACGGGCAGTCGGGGTGCGCACACTGACACCCGGTCCACAAAGCTGCCGGGGCAGAAGGGATAAGGGGCGCCCCACGCACATGGCCTGGCACTGCTGGCCAGGACCAAGTCCTGAGGCCCGGGATTCGCCAGACAAGCTCTACATGCTTGTCACCACTTCAAACATCTACAAGTAGTCAACGTGCCTGAGAACTATTTGCTGCCTAGCAAATAAAGTTATAAAACTGCCCAAAAATGTGTTTTTCCTTCAAATAAAAATTTAAAAAAATTATTATGCTAAGCAAAGTAAGCCAGTTAGAGAAAGACAAGTATCACATGATCTCACTCATATGTGGAATCTAATGAACAAAATTAACCGATGAACCAAATAGATCCAGAGACATAGGAGCATGGAACAGACTGAGGGATCTCAGAGGGAAGGGGGGGGGAGGGGAGATTAACCCATGGACGCAGACAACAGTGTGGGGGGGAGGGGGGAGGGGGGATGGAGTCATTGGGGGGAAAAAGGGACATCTCTAACACTTTTAACAATAAAGATAAATTTAAAAAAAAATTGAAACAAACTCATAGACACAGAGAATGCAGACTGTTGGTTGCCAGAGGAGAGCAGGGTTGGGGGACTGAAAGAGGTGAAGGAATTAAGAAGTACAAATTGGAAGTTATGGAATAGTGATGGGGATGTAAATCACAGCATAGGGAATATAGTCAACGGTAGCGTAATAACTAAGTATGGTGCTAGCTGGGTACTGGAAATATTGCAGGGAACACTTTGTAAAGTATATGATCATCTAACCACTAAGCTGTACACCTGAGGCCAATACATAATAATGTTGAAAGTAAACTGTAATTAAAAGTAAATAAATACATAAAGGTAAACCATTTTTTATAAAAAGAAAAAAAACTGTGTTTTTCTTAAGTATTACAAAACTAGCACAGAGATGAAATCCAAGGTCATTTACAATAACAATATCAATCACTATAATATCAATCACTGCTAATATTTTGGAACATATGTGAAATGTACATATATACATATATAACTGACTATAAATATATATGCATATATACACATATATACTGTACTATTTTTATATACATAGATATACCATATAGAATAAGAATAAACTCCAAGTTACCTTAGCTTTTTCTTGAATTCCCTTGCAAACTCCTATGTGATTATTTCAGTAATTAAGCCAAATATAAACTGCTGGTTATCTTTTCTCTGAACTCTGATTTTTCTCATTTTTGTGCATTTTGTTTTATAAATGTTACATTTTCACTGGCTAACTCCAAGAGACTTGTTTCTCCAACATCTTTGTTTTCACACTATGTATAGCAGTCTCTGCCAGGCCGAGCAAACATAAACATAGCACCTGCCATCCTAGATGCCTGGAATGGCATGCGCATGCTGTCTTTTAAGGTTAGTTAATTTTTGTTTTTATTAAAGTAAGTCATGAATATAGTTTTAGTAATCTAATAGTAATTCCCATTCTTCTTAATCCATGTCATAATTTTTGAGCAAACCAACATTCAGAGTTTACATTATTATGACTATGTAAATTTTTCTAGCTGAGCAAAGTAGAATAGCATGATTATATTCTTTCTTGTTCAAACTTTAAAAATATTCCTAGAGTTATTAATTCATTTACTTTTTTTCTCAGTTTGTGCAATCATTAATTCTAAATACTCCAATAGCTCTGTAGTATGCCTCTCAATTCTGTTTCCCACAATCAAGCACATTAGCCTTGTTTTTTTATCCAGAAGACCTTTTCCCTGGAGCCTTCCCTCCTCATGTTCCAGCCTAGGTCTCCTGCACAGCTGTCATTATGTGTTGGGTCCTCTCTCCCTATAATTTCTGTTGCTTGGTTTTCTTTCTTATTTTTCTAAAGAACATCATTCAGTGTTTTTCTGATAAAGTGCATATAAAAGATAAAACATTTTAAAATTTATGTATCCAAAAATGCCTTTTAGTCTATATTTACACTTGGTCAATATTTTGGCTGGATACAGAACGCTTTTGTCAGAAAAAAATTCCTCAGATTTTTTTTAGGGCAATGATCCATTGACCTATAGCTGCTATTAGTGTAATGAAGTTCAATGCTGTTTTGATTCCTGATACTTCTTATGTGAACTGTTTTTTAAATTTTTCCTCTAAAAATGTTTAGGATCTCTTTATTTTTGACATTCTACAATTTCCCAGTGATATTTGTGGTTTGGGTCTTTTGTGGTAGGTGCACAACATGCCCCTTTTAATCGGGAGACTCAGATTGAAAACAATTTGCTTCCTCCCTGTGTGTGTGTGTGTGTGTGCGTGTGTGGTGTAGGGAGAAAGGCAGTTTGTTTGGCTATATGGGGAAAAGGAGAGAAACTGCACTATGCATGCAGTCTTTCATCCACATCTTTAGTTTCATGCTTCATACAACCTTGCATATTACTTGGTGATTCTAAAATCTGAGGCTCTGGGGGACAAACTCACTCGCCTCCCTTTGTCGCCTCTTTTGCAGGCATTTCAATGCCTGGGTTCTCCATTCTGCATAATGTCTCATCTGTTAATTTTTTTAAATCTAAAGAGATGTTAACATATCATTCATTTGGTCTTTTGGACTTTTTACTTTTTAAAATTCCCTATATCTTATTAATTAGGTTTGTTTTAAACCCACCATATTTAACCAGAAGTCTACAGAGCTTTCAGAGTAAGTTTTTGAAGCCAGAAATGCCATAGTTTGCTGTCAAAGGAGTTATTGGTTAAATGTTTCAGAACAGGGCAAAGAATAGGAACATAATGTTTCTCTTTAGTAAACTTAACTCCTTGCCTCCCACAAGCAAATGTTATAAATGACATCAATCAACTCTACTCTTTCTCTCTTTCCTAACGTCTTATCTGTTGCTGACTTTACCAGCCCCTCCTTGGTTGCCAACAGCAAGAAGGATCTATTGTTTTACACACTTGGACTCGCCAATGAATGTGGGGCTGGGAGTCACTGTGAGCGTTAGTCTACAAATCTGCCCCATATACAGAGATTGTTAAGAATCGTTAGTCACAGGGACCAGATGTTACCCACTTTATGTTAAGGGTACCTGACTCTGAATCCCATTTATTTATTTTTAAACAACTTCAGCAAAGGCAAGAAGAAAGTAAGATGCTTGTGATGCCACCACAGCTGGCTTATTTCTGATGATGCATTTGATATTCTTTCCATAACAGATGTTTTTCTCATTCAGAGCAGTATATCTTTCCTAGAGTTTCTAAGAATCCAGACTGGAACCAAATTGCCTAGATTTGAATCCTGGCTTGGTCACTTATTAGCCTTGTGACCTTGGGCAAGATCACATGCCTCAATTTCCCCATCTGTAAAATGGGGATACAGTGGTAACCAGCTCACAGGGTGATTGTGAGACTAAAATTAACATAATATCTCATGCATTTTAAGTATTCTATAAGTATTATGATTGTTGCTGTTATTTCAAATGATAGTATGTTGGGATTCTTACTTTGGTTTTAAAGAAAATTATTAGAGGAAAAACAAAACTCAGTGGTCTGGAGTCACAGCTGTTGATCAAATACAAGATGTGGAGCTAATTCCTTAGCAACCAAGACTAGAATGACATACAAGAGTCTCCTTTTTGAAGACCCACGATATTCCTCTTTTATATTACTGGTTGTCAATATTTCCAAGGCAAACATTCAAGTTTGCCTAATAAAGCAAGTACTCCACATGTAAATAGAATGGGTCTAGGGGACTCCTCGTGTGCCTGCGTGACATCCCTAGATTTCCTTTTTCCTTCCCTTCAGGAAATCCCCTTTCTTATCTCATTCTTTGTCTATAAATGGATGCAGTACATTTGGAAGGCCATCACTAAATCTGGATTTGGAAGGGAGGCTTTTGTGAGAAGTGAGATACTTTGCTGGGGCTTATCTGCAGCCTTGAGCCTTTGCTTTATGCTGAGGGAAGGTGAGGGGCCGGCAGGGTGAGGGCCCTGCACGCAGGAGCCAAAGGTGAGCAGGAGTGAACAGGCCTAAAGATGCCCTAACCTAAACTTTTCTCCCTAAGAATTGTGTTGTGCTGAAAAGAGCCCAGGATCCAGAGTCTGTCAGATCCAAGTTCTGCTTTATCCCTGATTCGATTTCTCACAGCTTTATGACTTCTGGTTTTTTTGAGGGTAAAATGAATGCTTCTTGGTGTTGACACTGGGGTGAATCACATTTGTCTCAGACACCAGGCTGTGGACTCCTTCCACACTGAGCATGTTGAACCAAGCTGGTGAGAGCTTCCTGGGGATGCTTCAGTCCCTCAAACCGTAAAATTATCTCCCAACCTCCTTCCATGTTCCAACCAGAAGCCATTTGTAAACCTATTTTGTTACAAGAAGCATGATAGCATGATTAATGAAAGACTTTCAAGGATAAAAATAAGTATCACTAGCATAAAATTATGTGGGGAACTGGAATGAGTATAAGTGCGAGAGGAAAATGAGGAATACGTCATGTCCCAATATTAAATAAGAGTTTGCATGTGTCTTTTAATGAAAATCAGTATCAAATTGTCCAATATTTAGGTTCCATCAGACATTTGAAAGTAATCTTTACTTTTAGCTTAAAATATTAACATTTACAATCTGAGAATTATGCCCTTGCCAACTATTTAAACTCACATTGAAACATTTTGGATGTTATCTTTAAAACAGTAGAGAAAGTGCATAGCTTTTCAAAATTCTTTGCTTTTTGGGAAGGTCTGGGGGGCTGCGAGCAAAAATGTTTGAGGACCTCCAAGGCAGAGTGTTTTGAAAATATGTTCTGAATGACTGACTGATTTATATGAATTTTATTTGACAGACTTTTTTCATTGAAATGTTTTATATTATGCTTGTTTAAATTTGTTTTTCGCTAGAAACCTCTAAGAACAATAATTATGTTAGAGAGGTACATTAATCGGTTTACCCTCCACCCCTGCTCAACCTACGGAAATCTAAACACTTGTTCAAAGCAAGTAGACCTCATACTACAGTGATCACTAGATGAAGGAACACACCTTGCAAGGAAACCATCGATTTTCTTAGAGGGAGAGGAAAGGAGAGTGAGAGAGAGGAAGAGAGAGTGAGAGAGAAACGTAGATGCGAGAGAGAAACATCGGTCAGTTGCCTCCCAAGGATCGAACCCGCAACCTAGGTATGTGCCCTGGCAGGGGAGGAATCAAACCTGCAACCTTTTGGTATATGGGATGATCCTCCAACCAATAGAGCCATTTGGCTAGGACAACACATCTATTTTAAAGCCTGATCTGTTCTCATTCTCTGTTGCCTCCTTCAGCTTTTTAATGTTCTACAAAATAAATAAAATAAATAAATCAATAAATAAGTGGCAAAACTGGAGATTGCTTTGCAAGGAGGATGAATGGGAAGGGACATAATTAGTGAGTAATCATTAGTCTTCTTTGTGAAGTTATTTTTATGGCCACTCCAAACCCCAAATATCAGTGGGAAGGGAAGAGTTGAGAATAAATCAGTATCTTCATTATAAAAGAACCCTGTCCTGATTGGGGGGAAAAAAAAAATTGTCCCAGGAAAAACTGGCTTAAGGGGATGAGATGTCCATGAACACCTTTATATACTTCTCTGTTGGTGACAAGAGAGACAGCATTCAGGGGCTGGAAATGAAGAGAAACTTCTGTCACCTGCCTTTGTTGTGGGTAGAGGGACAAGGATTTCCTTTAGTAAAGGAATTGCAGGGTATTGGGGTCCTTGAGATCAGTGGTCAAAGATAACATTCTTTCACTAGGGCAGTGAGTCAGCAGCAGGAAGAACAATCCAAAAGCTTGTGGGGGCTGAAAAAATATTAATATCTTTCCTCCCACTTTCTGGCTGGGCTACTCATCATATTAGCAGAGACAAATTAACAGCCCCCCCCCCAAAAAAAAAATCAAAGTTTTAATACATGCACATGGGAACTCACATATGCATGAAAATTTCAGACAGTGAGGTCAGTTTGGGTATTTAAGACAGGCACTTTTGGACAAAGGAGAAAGGAAGGGGGATTGGATGTTAGAGTTCAGAAGTGAGAATGAGCATTTTACAGCTAAGGTCTTTCCAGGTAAGGAATGAAGGTTGCTTTCCTGGGAGATGGTAAAAGAAGAACCTCAAGACATTTGGGGGGACTTCAGGAACCTGAGGAATTCACCCAAACCTATAGATATTGCAAGCAAAGTCTTATGGGAACTATGTGGCTTGGTTTCTTAGTCTCGAGAAGCTAAATAAAGTTTAATCTGGAAATTCCTTATGAAATTCCAGCAAAGCAGGTTTAAAAGAACCCATATGGTCAATTACCATTCTTGTGTTTATGCAAATAATCAGGCCAAATTGATTGAAACTAGATTTATGCAGTAAAATCGTCTTAATTTGGCTATCTTTTTAAAAAGGAGGGTGATTTTAGAGAGAGAAATCGTGTTTCAATAGAAACTATAATGAACATTTATGGGCATTAGATTCTAGTTAAGTTCATTGTCTTAAAGTTTTATTTTTCACCTATTAACTGGACTGGATGCTGAATATTTCTAGTTTTCTTAAATATTTGGCTACAACTTTTTGAACTAATGTTTCATTTTTCTCCCATCCTTGACTTGGTTAAGCTGGACAAGAGTGGAATAAATATAATTAAGTAAATGAATATAAGTATCAAAAGTAAGCTAAGCCCAGCCAGTGTGGCTCAGCAGTTGTGCGTTGACCTATGATCCAGGAGATCTTGGTTCAATTCCTGGCCAGGGCACATGCCCAGGTTGTGGGCTCCATCCACAGTAAGGGGCATGCAGGGGGCAGCTGATCAATGACTCTCTCATCATTGATGTTTTTCTCTCTCTATCACTCTCCCTTACTTTCTCTCTGAAATCAATTTTTTTTTAAAAAAGTAAGCTAATACAGAATCAGAGATCAGAGTTTGGTTCTTTTTTGGTTAAGGGGACAAAGTATTTTTTGTATTATTATTCTGTCCCAGATATTATAAAAAGTTTTCTACTTAGAAAACAAAAGTTTTATGCTTCACTAAAAGATTTCTGTGTTGTCCTAATCAGGTCCTTCATTACTTAAGAAAACTATTTTCTCAATCCTAAAAACTAAAGTTTTTGATAACCTGTATTTATTTTTGATACATTTTAGTGTCACTTTAAGTAAACAGATAATTTAATATTGCTTCATAATGACATATGATCTTTTTGGTCAAGTATGGTTGGCAAACTTCCCAGGGTTCAAATTTAGGAGAGTTTTCTTAACCTGGAAATGGCTTTGGGTTATTTCAATGGGCCCCTGGGATATCTCAAATATTTTTTTTCCTCTCTCTCTTTATAAAAAAAAAATTGTTAAGCTAGTTAGGCCTATTTGACATGCTAAAATTACATGGGAAAATTTTTCAAACAAATAATGTTATTACTAAAATAAATGTTTTAGAGATTATATTAAAATCTCCAAGTCTACAAAGTTCTGATATATTTTTATTTGTAGTGCTAATTGTTATCTTAAAATGTTGTTACAGAAAAGCAAATTTATTTGTCAATTGCATTATAATCAGATGTATAACCATGTGTCATTTTAAATTTTATCATTAACAGACAGTCATTGTTTTACTCTGATGCTTTTGTAAATATTTTATCTTCAGAAAGAACCATGGAGAGGACTGACTTACTCTAAAATACAGGTTGTTGAGAATAAAATTTAAGATTATACCTTTAAACTGGATGAAGATTTTTTAAAACTCTCAGGAATAACTGGGTTCATAAAATATTGGCAAATGATCAGAATAAACAAGAATTTATTATATGGGACTTAATGAACTGAGGATGATTATAATTTTTATGACTTTTTGTGTGAAATATTGCTGATATTTCAATTGTTTTATTTTCCAGATATTAAAAAAAAACCTTGTTGCTAGAGCAGTTTGGTAAATTATACTTTTATAAGCAGTATTGAGACATATTTTTCTCCTGACCTGATCCCTCTAGAATTTGGAAACTCTTAATGAATACCATTTTCATAGCAATATGTCTGCTTGCATAAATTCAACAAGAATCTGTTCTTTTAATAACAGGACACCATAGGTAACTGGTTCTATTGCCAAGGCTGACTGGAATGTCATGTTTGAAAGAGGCATGCACAGACTCTGGATGTCATCAGAAAGCTTGAAAGAATTAAGACTGCCGGTGGCTGGCACTGTGCTCTGGCCAGGAGGCTGTTAAGGAGCAGAGAGCGCAGGCGCTACCAAGATGGGCCTTGGTTAAGCTTTGATTATATTTTTGTGGGCTTGGGAGACAGCAGGCTTTCTTTCAAGCCATCTAACCCCTTTCCTGGATCTTCCCGGAGCTGGGCTGGTGCCTCCACCTATCCAACCCCTTTCCTGGATCTTCCCGGGTTTCGTGCCCTTATCCCATCTGATCCCTGTCCCAGATTTTCCCAGGCTAGGCTGCTCCCCTTCGCGGTTGCCGTTTTGGCTCCTAATGTGCGTGCCTCATAGTTTTATCTCATCTGGCTCCTACTGGATATGCCGCAGCAGAGGAATTTCCCCCTCGCTGTTTATCCCTCCCCCTGGTAACCTGGGCGAAAGGACTGGCTGTTCCCTGGGGTAGTTGGAAAGCAGGTCTCTCCTCCCTACTCGAGGGATGGAGGGATGTGAATCCCCGTGGTGAGGCAATGTGGCTGCCCCTGGAGTGTCTGGGAAGCTGTCATTTCCTAGTTAATCAGGCTTAAGGTCTGATCCCATTTGCTCCCTTCCTTTGTTAATAACTAACAATTCATTGCTGGGAATATAGCTGAAGAAACCTGAAACAGTGATTGAAAAGAATATATGCACCCATATGTTCACTGCAGCATTATTTATAATAGTCAAGATCTGGAAGCAGCCCAAGTGCCCATCTGTAGATGAATGAATTAAAAAGCAGTGGTACATTTACACCATGGAGTACTATGCAGCCATAAAAAAGAAGGAAATCTTCCTCCTTGTGACACAGTATTGATGGATCTGGAGAGTATTATGGTAAGTGTAACAAGCCAGTCAGAGAAAGACAAGTACCATGTGATTTCACTTATATGTGGAATCTAATGAACGAAATAAACTAACAAAGTAGAGACAGACTCATAGATACACAGAACAGACTGACAGCTGTCAGAGGGGAAGGGTGTTGGAGGAGGCTGGGTGAAAAAGGTGAAGGAATTAAGTAAAGAAAAAATAACTCATAGACACAGACAACAGTGTGGTCATTTCTAGAGAGAAAGGGGGGTAGGGAGGCAAAAGGGAGTAAAGGGGGGAATGGTGATGAAAATAGACTTGATGAGATGGTGAACACACAATACAATATACAGATGATGTATTATAGAATTGTACACCTGAAAACTATATAACTTTATTAACCAATGTCATCCCAATAAATTCTATAAAAATTTTAAAAAATTAAAAATTAAGTAGAACTGCAAAAAAAAAGATGCAGAACAGTTCTGTATGGTATGTTATTGTTAATGTTATATATGATATATTTGAAAAGATGCAAAAGAAATTGGTAACAATGGTTGTCTTCTGGAAGAAAACTAGACCCCAAAAAGACATTTTTCTACAAAGGAATAAAAAGAGGGGCTAGAGCATTCGATTTGAGAAGGAGAATGGATGATTTACAGGTGGTTGAGGAAGAGGAGATGTACATGCAGGAAAATTCTTGTGAGCCAACCCAGAGACAATGCACTCAGAGACAATGCACTCAGAGACAGTGCGACACAGTGTATATGGCTAACAGGCCGGCCTGAATTCCTCTTATTTACCAGACTTAATTCAAATTAGGCTAAGGTAAACATCCTAAGATCTTCCTGAAGCAGTGAGAGTGCAAGTTTCTGAGTCTGTTTCTTAATAAACAGTTTAAAATCAATATCCCAAAAAGCAGCTTCATGGTGGCAAACCTTCGGTGCCCTTCAAGCTTTTCATACCATAACTGCTGCACAGAAGCGAAGCATAGCACCAGAAGGCCCCAGACTCTGAAAGAAAAAGTCGAGAGCGAGTTAAGTTTGTTTCCTCTCGTCCTGGGAATAAACACTAGAATCACAGTTAACAGTGAAAACGGGACATTTAGCCAGCAAGAAATTTAACTTACATTCAGGTAGTTGTATTTATTTATATGTCGTGTTCTAAATGACACCCAGTCTGAAATTTGTTGGCCAACATTGATACATTGTGTTTGTTAGAAATTTATACTGGTAAGCTCACACATAGTTTTCTATTTCCATGTACATACATATCCATATACATGTATGTTTTATAAGAAATGTTTAACTTATGGCAGCTCCTTGCGCTAAATGTTCTGTCGATCAGTCCTACGAAAATCCCAGGTGGCTGGTTCACTTTACAAAACCTAGCCTTCAAACACCATCGTTTATCAACCAAAACTGCAGGCGCTGTGCCAAAGAGGAAAGGATCAGTTTCTAGGCCGCCCTTGCCAGCGCAAGCCTCAAGGTGAGGGCAAAATGCTCTCGCTTCTAAACACTCAGAAGTGGTTGGTGCAAGTGCCGAGCCCTGAAATAAATGCCTGTCTTTGGACTCACTACCCCAGTCTTCCTTGACACTCATCTCTAGCCCCGAAGCCAATATTTCTCATTCTGATGATTTAAATACATGTCCTCTGGTAGGTGGGCCAAAAGAAACCTGAGAGAACCACACGGTTTCGTGGAGTCACATCCCAGGTTAGTCTATCATAGTGTCAAATGACCAGGTTGGACACCCCTTGACTTTGTTGACGGTGGGGACACAGAGCTTTGTAGTTATTCGACTCTTTGCCTTAGCGGAGAGCCAACCCCTGCAAAGACTTCACTCTTTCCTGCTCTGGGTCAGAAGTTGTGAATGGAGATTCCATGCAGAGACTGGAAATCCTTACCCCACAAGCCCCAGAGGTACACACATCAAAGCCAGCCTCTATTTGCTTGTTTTTCTTAACCAAGTGGGAGGAGGAATGTGGGAGCGCTCAGGACATTCCCTTAGCGAAGCAGGGGCCTGACTTGGTCCGTGGTCCACAGTTCCTTTCTGAGTGAATTCCGCTGCAGATAAACTGGCTTGGGCACAAGTGTTCACAGCTGCATGAAGGATGTTGCAGGGACATAATGGCTGCTGTGTGTGCTGGAATACAAACAGTCCCACACAGGCCTGGGCCTGAGAAACAATGGGGTGACAAACAGCTTCAGTACAATGCATTCATTTCCTGTAATAACATCGGGCTAAACAAGGCCCAGTAGGCAGTTTCCACCTGACCAAGAGACGCTTCACTACATGCCATCACCTTAGAGGCCTGCTGCTCATTTAGAATGAGATACACATAAAAAGAAGAGAGATGGCAAGCATTTGGATGGGTTTTTTTTCTTCCCTTGCAGAGCAAGATAAAATTAAAACCATTTTTTGTTACGTCCAGATAAACACATTGTGGTAAAAATACTGGAGAGGTGTTAGAAGCTATTTCAATTTTAAGTCTTTCTGACATTAAATGCTTGTGATTCACTATCACTGCTAAAAATGTTATTGCAAGGCACCCCTGGCTTCTCTGCTTCCCAGCAAGCCAGCTGGCTCTAAAGTAAGCTCATATCTCTGCCCAGTCTGAGCTTCTATCCTCAGGCGGGTAAAAGCCCTGTTAGGAGTTGGTTTAAGATAGTGCCCTAATAATGATAATAATAATGATAGTCAACATCTACTGAAAATTTACTATGTAGCAGGCCCAATTCTAATTGCTTGAATCCTCATGAGAACCCTGTGAAGTGGGTGTCATTATTAGTCCCATTTTATAGATGAGGAAACTGAGCCAGAGGTTAGGCAGCTTACCCAAGCTCGTAACTTGTCTTTTCAAATACATGCTCATGGCCTCCCATGAACCTACTTTGCCAGGCTGTGTTCTACTTGCGCAGATAATTGCCCCCCCCCCCCCATCTGTGATGAAATGGCACCAATAGCTCTTGCATGAGACAAGCATAACTTGAGCACACATGGAGAGGGTTTCCAGGGTAGGGAGTGTGTTGAGGAGATACAAGAGAGAAACAAGAAAAATGTTTATGTTGGTTTATGTTGGGGACCCAGTGCTTCTTTGTGTGAGTCTGAAAAGAGAAAGCATTTGGAGCTGCAACCCCAACAAGACTGCTTACTTCCATGGCTGACAATTAATCAGACATGAAGAGATTCTCCACGGATCTTCTCAGAAAGCCAGGCCCTGCCCACAGAACACTCCTGATTGTTCAGGCTGGTCGGACTGTCATTGAACATCAAATGTGCCTCAAGACTCTTCAAGACTTTGGAAACGTCTCAGAGAGGTCAAATAGTGCCAGCAGGAAAGGACAGGGCAGGCTGGAGGGAACATCACCAAGACAGAAATATATACATAGAACTTCGGAACTGAAAGAGACTTGAGAGATCATTCAGACACCTCCTTATTTTATCATTGAGAGGCCGAGAGGCAGGGTGGTGAAGTGCCCCAGCTAATACCACTCAGGTGGTTCAAGAAAGAGTCAGGAGAGAACCGAGGTCTGCTCTCTCTGTCTGCCTAAAAGAACACTCTTGGTTAGGACCATCTGTTAAGAACTTACTGAAAGCTGAAGGCTGTAGAAATGAATATCTTGGCAAGGATGTGACAGAAAAGAAATAGAAGATATGACTCCTCGCCTCTCAAGGCTTACAGTTTCCTTGAGGATACACATGATACATCAGTTCAAGCTCCGATGGACTAATCTGGCCACTTACCCCATGAATCCAGCACACGTGGAAGAACAGAGGAGATGTGACCAGGGGACATCGGGGGAGAGGGATGTGTAAACCAAGAAGGATTTCTAGAAGTGTGTCCTGTTCTACACTGTCATAGATGAGAAGGGTTTGAATAGGTAGAGAGAAGTAAAAAGCATTCAATGTAGAAATAAATACCACTTGTGCCGAAGAACAAAGGCAATGAATGAGAGCCATGGACATAGGTGGAAAACTGGTTAGTTTGGCTGGTCAGGAGGGTACGGGAAATGATGTAATGAAGAGAAACCAACCTTAAAAACATTCCTGTCATACCTTGAGGCAGCTGGCTGTCTGACGTCTGAGAATCTGAAGAATCTGCCCTGGTTTGATAGCTAAGGAACAAAACCAGTTGTTGGCGAAACAGTGAAACTACACACATTGCTCCCCAGCACACATTAACAACCATTCAGTGATCATCATGCCGCTGAGGAGCTGCGTAAATCAGTCGAGGTTGGTGATGGGTTTCTTACTGTTCTAGCGGGATTCTGGGCTCCAGGGGTACCATGAGCAAGACAGACTCAGCTCTGCCCTGGGTGTGTGCTTTACAGGCGTGTTCTGTCACAACTATTCTAAGAGAAAACCAGCACTCTGCGTGTCATTCAAAAGCAAGGAGGCCGAGAAATTCTCAAAAGCAGTAAATAATCAATGCTTCATAGATGTTAAATGAGCGAAGAAAGCCACTGGGCCTATTCTGCCCCGTCGCCGACTCCAGCAGAGAAACAGGCCTCCATGTATTCCTCTTCCAGCTCTGCAGGAATTAGGGCCGCCTTCCACGCCTTCCCCAGTCCTAGGTGGGCTCTCCTTGAAGACATGCGGGATTACTCTTTGATTACTGGACTATCCTTATTGCGGACAGTCCTGGCTAACAATCTGTAAGACAGCATCGGGGGTGGAACTCGCCTGGAGAAGTCACAGCAAAGGGCTCCAGAAGCAGAGGGAGGAACCCGGTGAGGACAGCCTTAGTTAATCTTCCCCATCGGCCCTCTCCTTTTGATCAGTCAGAGACTAAGGCATTTCCCTCGAGCTGTAAACTAGAACCAACAGGAAGGAGTAAGGTAGCTGACGGGAAGGGGTGATATGTGTGTGTGGGGGGGTGAATTCTAATAAGGAAAATATCTTGTCTTTGTTGAAGGACAGCATTGACCTGACTCCCTCCTGTTGAGAGGGGGTCTGTGGTGGGGAAGGTATCTAGACTGTATCTAGATTATAACAGGCCAGACCATCAAGTCCGCTAATTTCAAGTCAGCCAATTCAATTAAATAAATATTTCTTGGGTACTTAGCATGTGTCTAAACCATCTGTAATACGTCTGGGATACCTTATTGGTTTTTTTCTCCAAAAATGCATTTCTTACCATCATCAGACGCTTGAAGTTTAGAAACTTACATATTTAGAAACTGGTATATGCGTTGAGTCCTCTGGTTCTTTATTGTCTTTCTTTAGTTTTTCATTAACCCTGTTTTCTCCCAGGGAAAGCCAAGGAGCTTCGGTCAAAGGACATGCTCTGTGGCCTGCCTGGCTGGCAGCAGGAACCCGTGGAGGGAGCGTTCAGGATGCTGTGCCAGCGAGGGTGTTGAAGGCCGGGGAGCAGCCGAGCCCCGGTCCTCCTCTCTCCGCATTCCCTGTGGCAGTTTGCAGGTGCACAGCTGGGGGGTTGTGCTAATCTGGGCTCTCCCAGTTCCGAAAACTATTGCTTTCTAGGACCTGCGTGGATAATTCGGTATGGAGAGCTCTTGGTCCTAAGGGGATGATGGCAGGAGGGGACAGAGGAGGGGAAAAGGGAGTCATCAGAGTAACGGCCTCTCCCCCAAGGGAAGAAAGTGCTGTCAGGGCAATTCAATCAGTCCCAGCTTGAAAGGAGCTGAAGACAGCAAGGAGGACGGGCCGCCCACCCTGGGATACCCTAGCCCCAAATCTCTGTACCAAGAACTGGTCAACCGAGTATCAGGCTGGGGGGGGGGTCTAGTTACTACATTACACAAGGTTTCTGAACAGGTTTCAGACCAGAATCAGAAGGCTCTGGGCAAGTGGGGGAGGTGTGCTGTGGGAGTCAGAGAAAAATCTGTGCTCGTCAGCCGATGATGAATCCATTTTGGCCTTGCCATTTATCAGCTGTCTGATAAATAATTTAACTTCTCTGAGCCTCAGTTTACTCCTCTGGATAGTGCGGAAAATACAGAGCAGGCTCTGGAGGCAGGTCAATTTTAAGTTTTTATCACTTTCTAGCAGTTTGACCTGAAAAATTATTTTCAACCTTCCTAAGTCTCAGTTCCCTCTTGTGTGAAATAGGGGAGACTAATTATTATCTATATCAAAGAGTTTAAGGATTATATATGATAATACATGTTATGTGTTTGAGACAGTGTCTAGCACATGGTGTTTGATAAATATTAGCAATATATATAAAAGGATGAGTGGTGGGGATTAGAGAAATGCATGCAGAGCACTTAACATTCTTTTGTGACACACAGTGGGTGCTTAAAAACATTAAATATAAGATTGTGAGCAACCAATAAATATTTGTTGAACAAATACCCAAAGGAAAAATGTGTCTCTTCACCTTTTCATCTCTGGCACTTAGCACTGGTATATAGCAAATGTATTAGTTTCATATGGTTGCTATAACAAAGTACCACTAATTTAATGACTTAAAACCAAGCAAATTATTACATCACAGTTCTGGAAGCCAGAAGTCCAAACCAGCTTTTGGTAGGCTAGAATCAAGGTGTTGGCAGAGCTTCCTTTCAGAGGCGGATCCATGTCCTTGACTTTCCCAGTTTCTAGAGGCCCCGTGCATTTCCTGGCTGATGCCCCCTTCTCCGTCTTCACGGCCAGCAATGGAACACCTTCAAGTTTCTCCAACTCTGAGCCCCTACTTCTGCCATCGCATCTCCTTCTCTGAGCCTGACTCTCCTGCCCTTTTCTTATAAGGACCCTCATGATTACATTGAGCTCACCTGGACAATCCAGGATCATCTCCCCATCTCACGAGCCTTAATTTAATCACAGCTGCAGAGTCCCTTTCACCATGTATGGCAACATAGGTGCATACTCTGGGGATTAGAGCACTGATCTCTTTGGGAGACCACTGATCTGTTGACCAGAGTAGGAATGAATGAACAGCATGTTGTCTGCACATCAGCACTTACTTTTAGAACCTCTGCTCACCGTGTGACCTTGCCCAATCTGTCTCTTATTGAATGACTATGCTCTGGACCTTCTATAAATTCAAGGATATGTGACACTTTCAAATGCTAGTAGTTTTGCAGCCTTGCCTCAGCGAGAAGGGCAGCTCTGGATGAAGGTAGGTATCTCAGCCTATCTCTTTTTCCCAAGTAAATTATAGCATCTTGATGTTTGTTATTGCCAATGGAGTTAACTTTCTCCTATCTATCAATTATTCATCATAAGTACACTATGAAGAGGCCTCTTGGTATCTCCTGGGCTTCTAGATGAGTAAAGCAAAGCCTAGAGAGAACCCACTGGGGCCCAGAATTAGAGCTCTGTGTTGTAGTATTTCACTTCTTTGCCTCTGACTGGAGACTGGAACCTGTTAAGTCTTAATTTTGAAGTTATAGCTTAGCGTCATGATAAGATCAAAATTCTCTTTGTTCCCCTCGCCATTGGCACACCTTCTTGAAGGCTGCTGTCTAGGGAGTGTTTATGAACTCATGACACTAAACTAGCAGGGAAGCAGCACCTCTCTGGTGGTTTCTCCCCAGTGTGGAAATGATTTGCCAAGATATTTTGGCTTCTTGATTAAAAAGTGGAACTTCTTTTAAAAGTTTTAACTACAGTCAGTTCGAAATGGCTGCCAAAATAATTTGTACTTTAAAAAAATAAAAGCTATCCTTTCAAGTTAGAACAGCACCACAATTATTTTTAAGCATAGTTTTGATTAAGGTAAGTTCAACAACTAAGATTTTTGTACACTTGTAACAAAATTAAGGTTCAGGCAAATATTACTTGGCTATAGAAATATTTAGCAATTATTTTAAATATGCTGTAGATGCAAGGACTGACATGGAGCTGAAGGGAATGCTCAGAATGGAATGACAAGAAAAATGTCAGCATTAACTATTCACATATGACCATGTATTTGTATATTATATGTAACTGTGTTAATACCAAGTGCTAAGAATTTTACATAGATTATATCATTTTATCATCAAGACAATACTAGGAGGTAGATATTGTCTATTTGAGAGGTTAAGCCACTTGTCCATGGTTCACAGTAAGTAAATGGGAAATCTGAACTCAAACACAGGCCCGCCTCTCTCCGAAGCCTGGGCTTTGACCCTCCTATTCTAGTTTTATACTCAGAGAGATGGGGGAGCAGGGTCAGTTCAGCTCCCTCATTTTAAGTGTGAGCTCCAGAGAGGTTAAAGGGCAGGCCGTGAAAGATGATTGAAACTGTAGAGTAGTTTCTAGTAAATTTG
The DNA here is from genome assembly GCF_964146895.1 of Miniopterus schreibersii. Classification (NCBI taxonomy): domain Eukaryota; kingdom Metazoa; phylum Chordata; class Mammalia; order Chiroptera; family Miniopteridae; genus Miniopterus; species Miniopterus schreibersii. The sequence continues at coordinate 81,029,983 of NC_138101.1, read as the reverse complement.
TTACCATTTGTTTCTAAGGAATATGAAGGAAACTTCTTTCTCTGTTGGCTTTGAGACTTCAGGAAGCAAACTCACAGTCTAGGGAAGCTCTGGGGCTGGAAAGAAAATGCCTTTGTTTGAGTAAGACAGGCTGGAATGAGGTCGATGGGAGATAGTCTTGGAGCTGAAAGGCTGACCTGCCCCCGATTAGTCACAACTGTCAAGCTTGGCATGGAGCAGCCGTGGACTATGGGGGCAGGGCACAAAGTCGGGAGCAGGCTGAAAATACCAAGAAGCCAAGGGGCCTGTCCTGTGGGCTGAGCTCAGGTCTGGAAGGCCCATGAGCAGACAGAGCCTCTGCAGGCCAAGGCCAGGTGGCCAGAAAGCAGCCTATCAGGCAGCAGCGACCTCGGCCCTGAGGCACCAGGGCCCAGCAGGCCCAGTCTGGACGCTCTGCGTGTTGCCTGTCTTGGGGCCTGTGCATGCCAGCCCTGGGCTAGAGCTGGGTCACAGGTGTCAGTGTTCAAGGCCAGGGTGGATTCCTGGGAGCAAGCTTGTACCAGTCCCTCCAAATGTATTTTGGGAAGTATCGCACTTGAAAGATAGCTGGTTTCTTTATTCTCAGAAATGAGTCAAGAATCTGTGTGATATTTTAAACATGCCTCATAATATATCTAGTATTGAGTTGCTGGGAAAGATCATTGTTTAGTTTAAATATAGAGAGTCATTCTCAAGATTCTTTCTTGATTTACAAAGGGCCATTATCTAGGATATTAAAGGGCCATATTAAATAGACATGTATTGTTAAGGGCCAATGCCTAGTATATATTAAATAATAAATATTTGTTAATTGAATGAATGAAACTGCATTGACTCAAAGAAAAGGCCTAGACTGTTTGGAACTTTATGGGGAGGCCTACACAAACCCGCCCAAACTAGGAAGTAACCCATAGGTGAAATACCCAGTATATTTGGAAAGTGGAGAAACCATCTCCCTTCTCACAAAAATGATATTTAGACTTAAGGAAGACCCTTGAGGAGGGTAACAGTGGAGTAAGGGTAGGAGAGCTTTGATGAAGGTCACATTCAACCTTCTTGCCTCTTACCTGCTTACAGACTGCAGGGCAGAAACGGATTTATTCAGCTGCCTAAAGCCTGTGTGTACCAGCAGCAGGTTAGGAAAAGAGTTGAATGTCAGGTTATTAAATGCTGCATGTGGAAGTGCCCGAAATTGAGATTTTAGTCACTTTGACTCTGCCTTAAACACCCACCCACACAACAGAAGTGGCCCACAGTGCGCTGGCTGAGCATGAGAGGAAAGCAGAGAAAGTAGACACTCGAATGTGCTCTGGTACTTGTCCCGTATACCATCCCTTCTTTCCAAGTCCTTTCCTCTTCATCTAAAAATGAATCACCCATCCCATTTCATGAACATTTACATTTCTCTGGGTGAGTGAGGATAGGAGCTAATTGCAAGCCTCCAAACCTTTTAAAGAAATACAGTGCACAATTCCTTTCAAATTTCAATTGTAAAAATCCTCCTGCCTGAAATCTGGGAACATCTAAAACCCAATCCAATTTTGACAGGAAAAATCAGGTAACATCTCTGAAGCATGTAAAGAAGAAATAAAGACATCTGTCATTTTTTGGACACTCAGAGACAACAGGTTTCCACTCCTCTCTCACCACAATGGGAAATTTGAAACTAGAATCAACTTTGGGAATTAGAAACCTTTCTGAGGAAATAATAATAACTTTTTATTTATTTATTAATAATTGCGGTAAAAACACATAACATAAAATTTGACCATCGTAACCATTTTTAAGTGCACAGGTCAGTGGCATTAAGCACACTCACACTGTTGTGCAACTGTCACCACCATCCATCTCCAGGCCTTGTTTCATGTTGCAAAACTGAAACTCTGTACCCAGTAAATAGTAACTCCTCATGCCCCCTCCCAGCGCCTCCCAACCACATGCTACTTTCTGTTTCTATGAGTTTACTATTCTAAGTACTTGATATAAATGGAACCACACAATATTTGTCTTTTTGTGACCAGTTTATTTCCCTTAGCACAATGTTCTCAAGACTCATCCATGTTGTAGCATGTGACAGAATTTCCTTCCTTTTTAAGGCTGAATAATATTATTTTATTGTATGCGTGTATCACATTTTGCTTATCCATTCATTCACCAGTAGACAGTTGGGTTGCTTCCACAACTCCACTATTGTGGACAGTGCTGCTATGAACGTTGATGTGCAAGGAAATAGCAACTTCTTAACCTGGGGTAGGTACTATGTTGCCCAGAGAAAAATGAGTGGATTTAAGGTCTCAATGAAGGTGGAAATAAGGGAGTGGAGATACTGGTGACCATTTGAAACATCACCAACATTTGAAATGATGCCCAAACCTCAAAGCATTTTGCTATATTTCCCAGTGTATGTACTAGTTTCTCTTCAAACAAAAATTTAATTTCTTCTTGGGCTTGAGGACCATATTTAGTCTTTATTGAAATATTCAGGAATAAAAATTGAAAGAGGAAGTAGAAATATTATATTTATAAAAATCCTGCAAACTACCAAATGTTCAAGTGAACCATCCATTTATTTGGAAGGTAAGATAAATAGTTCCATGCAAAGAAAAGTATAAATTAACTTTTTTGAACAGTATCTTATTTATAATCAATATTAATCTATATTAGACATCAACATCTTTTTTTCTAAAAGTCACTTGATACTCTTAAGTATCTGGAGTCAATTATTATCTTGTTGTCTGTCCAGTTTGATCACAGTGCATTTTTAAACTCCTGGAGTATTTTTTCCCCAACAAAATGCAAATGCAAACAGATGGAGAATAAATAACTGGAGCTAATGTTGTTCTTTTTCTGCCTGAAGAAACAATAGGAGAAAATTTTAAAAGGAACATATTTAAGTGAATGTAATTCCTGTTGCAGACAACAAGCCTATTTTTCCCACTTCCATTTCCAAGATGAAAAAAAGACCAGACTAAAGCTGGGATATTTAAAAACCCAGGGACATATTTCAAGAACCTTTAATAGTGTGAATATCATGCATACTTTATCTCTGTCTGAAGGACTGTGAGTCAGAAAGGATGTGAAAAACATCTGGGTAGAAAAAATAGTGTATCTAGAGATACATTTTACAACATCTGATCCTTATCGTCTTTTTAATGGTTGTCAAAGGCACTAAAAAGATTTCATAATGAAAATTCCCTAAAAGAAATACCGCTCTGTATGTGAAGTGTATATGACTGAAATTTTTGCTTTTTTCCAATTAATTTATAATTATTTCTTATTTTCCCTTTTTAAGGTTGGACCAACTCAGAACATATTAACAAAAGAGATTTAGAAACCAATCATTATAAAATTTATTGTGCAAGATTAGACCAAATTCCAACATGTGTTAATATATAGGAAAAAAATTAAGATGTCTGTGTTAGACTACATGAAGAGAGCAACTCAGAGAAAAGTGGAACTCTGCCAATCGCACAAACATGTTGTCCAGAAAAATCACTGATTGTAAAGAACATCCTCTCTCCTTATATAAGCTACCAGATGTTCTTGAACTGAATTTAAAATAGAAAAAAATAAAAAGCTGATGAGTCATAGGGTGCAACCACAGTTAAGTAAAAGTTTAGCAGCTCTCTTAATTAAAGCATGTTGTGGTATGTGTAATAATGTTAAAAAATGAGAATATGTAGACTCTGCACTAAATAGAAATGTAAATTTATGTTAAAATACTATTTAAGTCATAATGATATTGAATGATATTGAAAATAGATGCCATTTAAGCAAACATAGTGTGTGATTAAAAAACTACATTAGGGCCCAGCTGGGTGTGGCTCAGTAGTTGAGCATCGACCTAAGATCTAGGAGATCGGGGATTCGATTCCCAATCAGGGCACATGCCCGGGTTGCGGGCTCGATCCCCAGTAGGGTGCATGCAGGAGGCAGTCAATCAATCACTCTCTCATCATTGATGTTTCTATCTCTCCCTCTCCCTTCCTCTCTCTGAAATCAATAAATATATATTAAAAACAAACAAACAAAAACTACATTAGGAAAAACAGTATGGAGGCTCCTCAAAAAACTAAATGTAGAACTACCATAGGACCCAGCAGTTCCACTTCTGGGTATTTATCTGAAGAAGATGAAAACACTAATTCAAAAAGGCACCTGCACTCCCATGTTCGTTGACACATTATTTACAATAGCCAAGACATGGAAACAACCTAAGTGCCCACTGATGGATGACTGGATAAAAAGAGATGTGGTACTATATCCAATGGAATACTACTCGGCCATAAAAAGAGTGGAATCTTACCATTTGTGACAAAAGAGTATCATGCTAAGTGAAATAAGTCAGACAGAGGAAGACAAATATTGTACGATTTCACTTATATGTGGACTCTAAAAAACAAAATAAATGAACAAACGAAATAAAACTAATACAGGAACACATTGGTTGTTGCCAGCATGCTAACCATAGTTAACAATACCATATTGTCTGTTTGAAATGTGTTAAAGAGAGTAAATCTTAAAAGTTATCGTCACAAGAAAAAAATAAATTTGCAACTTGTATGGTGACAGACAGTAACTGTACCTATTATGGTGATCATTTTGCAATGTACACAAATACTTAATCATTATGTTGTTCATCTGGAACTAATAAATGTTGTATGCCAATTATACTTTTTTAAAAAACACCCTACATTAGGGCCAATCTAAATATGTCTTGGGAGACATTTGGCTTCTGATAACCCTAAGGATTGCTTATCAGGTGGGTACTGATATAGAAATTCATCAGCATGCACATTTTAAACACAAGAGGAAAATGCCTTTTACACATGCCCATTTAGAAAATCTTAGTAGCTTCATATAGTTGAAAGGACTTCGAGAGGTTTGGACCATCACTTCTATGACCCTCCCCTTCCCTCTGCACCCAAAAAGCACATTTTGGAGAAATCTATTTTTTTTATGTCAAAGTTTAGTATTATAGTGCCAGACCTGACAAAGAATTTAAAAAATGTCCTCTTTATATCAAAATTAATCCAGGTGTCACGTTAGGCCATCCTTTTCTTTCATTCCAGATTAGGAACCCTTGGGCTTGATTTTCAAGGGTTGGGGTTCAGCCTGTCACCTCTTACACATTTGAATTAAGCTCTAACAGCCCAAACCTCTACCCTAGCCCTGGATTTCTCTCTAAGTTACTTTGTTCTGTCTTTAGAGATCTAATATCACTTACCTTCGCAATTTTCTGCTCTCTCCTTAACTTCTATATTTTTAAAAATTTATTCCCAGAACTTGTGCTGGTACTCTAAAGAGTATTAGTTCTTAGGTCAACAGGACAAATAGTTTTATTAGCACCATGCCATGCAATTAACAAATAGGGGTGGGCAAAAGTCGGTTTACATTTGTAATACAAATAAATAATACAATAATTAATGAATGATAATAATACAACAATAAACTCTGCGTTTTGCATACTCACAACTGTAAACCTACTTTTGCCCACCTCTGTATTTATCAATGTCTATTGTGTGCTGTTGTGTAGGCACTGACAAAGATGAAAGGACACATTTCCTGCTCTGTCATTTATGCAGGTGTCTCCAGAGCTGGATGTTCAAATCAAAGCATGGATACACATGACTCATGAGGGTGGGCAGAAAATACTAAAACTTCTATTAATGTTTCTTAATTTAAGTCTAAAAATAAGAAACTAAGTCTTGCCCTACCTGGTTTGGCTCAGTGGTTAGAGCGTCAGTCTGAGGCCTGGCCAAGGGCACGCACCTTGGTTGCAGGTTTGATCCCTGGCTCCGGTTGGGCTGCATGCTGGAGGCGACCAATCGATGCGTCTCTCACATTGATGTTTCTCTCTCTCTCTCCCCCCCTTCCTGAAAAGCAAAGGAAAAAATATCCTCACATGAGGGTTAAAAAAAATATCCTCACATGAGGGTTAAAAAAAATATCCTCACATGAGGGTTAAAAAAAAAGAGGAAGAAACTAAATCTTACTGGCACTGAACATATGGACTACCATGGGAGCCCTCAGCCCACATGTCAGGTGGCCCATGTTAGGTATAGTATTTAAATAGTTGGAGCCCGTAATGTTGAAGGGTTGACAATACAATGTGCATGTCATGTATAATATGTTTCCGATTAGGCTGATTTTGGATTGCATTACCTAATTTTATTTTCTCTAAAAGCTTTGTTATTGAGACATAATTGATATGCAATAAACTGCCCATACTTAAAGTATACAACCTGATCAGTTTTAACATATGTGTATACCCGTGAAACCACCACCAAAATCAATATAATTCAACACTGATAAAATTACTTCCTGCCCCTTTCTAATCCTCTCCTCTCACCCCTCCCTGCCTTTGCTCTCCCATCCCCTGTCCCTAAGCAACCACTCACCTACTTTCTGTCGCTATACATTGGTTTACATTTCCTAGAATTTTATGTAAATAGAATCACACAGTATGTTCCCTTTTTTGTCTGGCTTTTTTCACTTAGCATAATTACTTTGATATTCATTTATGTTTTAACATGCATCAATATTTTTATTTTTTTATTGGTGAGTGGTATTCCATTGCATGGATATATCAAAATTTCTTTATTCACCTATTGAAGGGCATTTGTAATGTTTCCAGTTTGGGCTCTTACAAATAAAGTTGCTATGAACATTCACATGCCCTTTTTCTAAATATAAGCTTTATGTCTATGATAGGTTTCTTTTGAATACAACTCTAAGATTTATGCACTTACTCAGTAGCTATGTAGTGTGTCATTTTTTCAGGCTATTGAATATTCTTCACATGGCAGAACCAAAAGCCTTGTTAAAATAAAGACAATATTACATCAATTTCTTTTTCTAGTCAATGAATTCTATCAGTTAATATTAGGAAATTAGATAAATCAGAAAGAGCAGTTTTTATTGTGAAGCCCTGTTGGTTGATATTTAGTAATGTTGTTTTATTTTTTAAATTATTATTATTTTTAAAAATATGACTTTATTGATTTCAAAGAGAAAGAAGGAGAGGGTGAGAGAGAGATTGAAACATCAATGATAAGAGAGTCATTAATCGGCTGCCTCCTGCGTGCCCCCTACTGGGGATCAAGCCCACAACCTGGGCATGTGCCCCGATGGAGAACTGAACCCAGATCTCCTGGATCATAGGTTGATATTCAACCACTGAGCAACACCAGCCAGGCAGTAATGTGTTGTTTTAAAAATGTTTATTAATTGGTTTGACTACTGCTGCTTTCAGGTATAAGATTATAATATATGTATATATATGTATGATTCAGTTTATCCATTTTTTATGTTTTATTGTGTTTTAACTCATCCTTGTTGACTTTCTTGACAAAATTATTATGCAATTTCTTCCCATAAAAGTGGAACTATTTTTAAAATTTCAGTATGAATCTATATTTATGGAAAATTTGTCAAGCAAAAACTATATTTTTTACATTTCAAATTTAACCATCTTAGTAGAAATAAAACTACTCTTTCAATGTCTTATTTTATTCCAAACACTATCAGTGTGCAACATGTATTTCTCTCTTTATAATCAAGGTGTGCTATTGTCTGGTGTTCTTTATATCACCTCATCTTTTCCCAAGTGACTAGATTGTAGTTTTAAAGAAGCTATGTAAGCAGGCATGTTTCCAGTGATGCACTATGACCACCAAATACTCAACTCCTTCACTAATCTTATTAGTAGAAAACATGCAGGGCTCATACCCTTTCCATTGCAGATTTCACCTTCAGTTTTCTGAAGATGGCCACAGTGGTATGTGCCTCATTCCACTTGATCTTACGATACGATGCTGCTATCCTTCTATTGAGTGGTGGCAGTCTGTGTTCCCTCCCCTTGAACTCTTTGTCATTGCCTTGACTAACACAATGTGAGGGAAGTGAGCCTGTCATATAAAAGGCAATACTGCTTCCACCTGCTTCTCTTTGTCTCTGTCTCTGTCTGCACTTGCTTTTGGAACCCAGCCACCATGTTGTGAGGAAGCCCAAACACAAGGGAACACACTTAAAACTTCCAACCGACCGCCTCAGCTAAGATTCCAGCTAACAGCCAACATCAATCACTAGACAAGCCTTCAGAGCAGATACCTGCAGGGCTTTCTGTGATCATGGGAATTTCCTCGGTGCTGTCCAATACGGTAACTTACCACACGAGTCTGTTGAGCAATTATAATGTAGCAAGTATGAATGAGGGAGTGAATTTTTAATTTTGTTTAACTTGAGATAATTTAAGTTTGAAAACTACATCTGGCTAATGGCTGCCGCATTGGATGGTTTAGCTTCATAGCCTTTGAGTCTTCCAGCTGAAGCAACAGACATCACGGAGCAGAAACAAACCATCCCACCGTGTCTTCTCTGTGCTCCTAGCTCTTGTAAACCATGGGAGATAACAAATTAATATTGTTGTTTAAGCTACTCAGTTTTGAAGTGATTTGTGACACAGCAATCAATAACAAATACACACTTTCTATAGCTTTTTCACTTATGTTTGTATTTTGTTCTTATAGAAAATAAAAATGCACAAATCTCTTCCATCTTTAAAAGCCCTCTAGCTATGGTTATGTGTCTCTGCTTTTTGCAGCCAGTTTTTTAAATGAGTCATATACACTTACCATCTTTACCCACAACTTCTTCACTGGTCAACAGCTACTAGACTCTGGACACAAATGAGGTCACAGTAACATTAGTTCAGGCTTATTTCTCCCACTTAGAAAATGCAGGGCCTCAGCACCCCACCCTGCCTAATGCTCTCCCTTCCTTACTTCTGATTAAAGTCCGCTTTGGCACAAACAGCCACCCCCCTCTGGCTGAGAAATTGCAAAAAAAAAATAAAAAAATCTATTTTGAGCAGACTAGAAAAAGATACCCTTTTAGGAAAAGGCACTTCCTCTGGAGGGCTGATGCAGTCCTCAGCCAGGGTCCAAGTGGAGTGTGGGCTGGCTTTCAGGCCTTACCTGCTCCCCTGTCAAATGTCCTTGTGCAGAGCACCAGCAGCACAGGCTGTACAACCATATGCAGTAGCTGTTTCTGGGGTGCTCAGAGCCTCCTCACAGGCATCCATCAACATTCCTCTCGCACTGCTCTGGTCTCCTGTGGACGCCTCTGGCCCATGAAACCTCTGGACGGTGGCATCTTGTGAAGCACCCTGGATGTGGACACCCCTTCCAGCCCAGAGTGCTCCCCAAACTGCAGAATCCTTGGGATCCTAAAATGGAGCTCTTTTCCACTCCTCTCTATACCAAAGCTGTGCCATGATCCTCACTGAGACATCGAGAGCGACGTGTCTGCCCCACCATGTGGCACAAAGGCTATCATGAAAACAGCTCTGTCAGCTGGAGTCCTTGTCTGCTTCTCTTCACAGGGTTCGGGATCAATCATAGGATATGATCAGGGCCAAGAAACAACGCAGCCCTCTCTGTGTATATCTTCTTTCCTTTCTGCACAACTCCCAGCATCAGTGAGCAAATCTCCCTTTCACAGTCCCCTTTCTCCCTTCCTGAAACTAGCCGGCCCCCAGGCCTCGGACATCATCTGGGGATCCCAAAGTAACTCCTTGATAACAAAGTAAATAACACTCCCAAATACTACTTTTGTACAAATTTGCCAGACATCTGGGTGGAGAATGTGGTTTAGGGTTTTGATTTCCTAGAACATAATACCTCTATTACAAAAGTGACGAAATATTTGCATGACACCAGCTGTCCAGAAGTGGGATAGGTTACCTTCTCTCTCCATTGGGAAAACACAAGTTCACCCCACGGGAGGCTGACTAAATGCCTGTTTGTGCTCTGAAGGGCTGTTTGCAGTCTCAGAAGGCATATTTATGGAAAAAAATCCGCATATAAGTGGACCTGAGCGGTTCTAATCTGTATTGTTCAAGGGTCACCTGTATTTGCCGTTCACATTGGGGGTATGTACACAGTTCAATATGTGATACAGTTCAGTCTAGAGAGAAAGGTCCAATTTATAATGAGGGGTTCTAATTTGTTTGGAAGATTCCAAAGTATTACTAATTATGTTACTTTATGACTGTAGTAAAAGTATTATGAATTATTGTAACTAAACCTACATTTTTCCAATAAAACATATCACAAACCTTTTCTTTCTACTCATCAGTTTTGGAACACTGACTTAATAAATTTATTGGTTATTAATCAGGCAATAAGCTTTCACGTTGTTTGTCTAGGTTGAATAAACTCAGTGGTATTAAACAGAGTTTTGCAAGAGAAAAAGAAATACCATTTTCCCCAAGATGACATTCTTAGATATCACTGTCAAAATATCTGATAGAAAAATGTTGTAAGAATGATTAAACTTCTTGAGTATTTAATGATTTTTTCTTTTTCAGCATTAACTAGGGCAAGTCCTCAAAATCTTGTGACGTATTTTATCCTTTCAATTTGAATAAACATAAAGCTGTCAAAAATGATATTGTTATTAAAATTCAAAAATTTAAAGACAATATTTTAATAAATCATACTTTATAGATAATCTTATACTTAAATCAAATGTGTCTGGATTATTTTAAGTCTTCTGATATAAATGTGGCATAATAAAAAATTGTGTTTAGAACATTAATTTTGCTAGATCAAGAAATAGGCCAGCCAGTTAGAGAGAATAATCTATCTATTATTCAGATCCTGTGTCTTCTATGGAACAAAGCTAGAAGGAATTCCCTTTACTGGTTTCCCCCTTGAGATATCTGGGTGTGGTTTATTTTCTTCTCTGGCTGGAACAAAAATATGCAGGAAAATCTTATTCTACAACTAAAATTCCTTGTTCTTACAAACAAACTTAAGGAGGAAAAAAGCAGCAGATCAAGTCTGGCATAATCGTTTGCTTATACTGGTGCATATATTGGATTTTTTCCAGGTTAACAAAAATAAAGCCACAGGGAAGATATATGCAATAATATATTTAAGCTACCAGCTCACACACATTTTAATAGCTGAAAGTATATAAAAATATGAAGATGGAAGAAAAACAGTAAGCAGTTATGAAACATAACATGGTTTCTTATTCTTTATTAGTTTAAAGGAAGCTAGAACCTGATAACAATCTGCCACATGCAGTTCAGAACCAAACAAAGGCTGCTTAGTTATTTATTTGTGCTTGCTCCTTTTAGGAAGTGAGAAAAAACAGCTCTATGGGCACTCAAGTTTATTTTCACTTAAAATCCCCGTAATTTATAAAGTATCTTATAAAACAGGGAAAATGGAAAAATATTATTCAGAAAAAACTTCCTTAAGTATGCTTTTTTTCCTATAGTGCCTTGGATTATATGATCAGTCTTAGAAGGCTACTTAAAATAATAATTCAACCTCTGTGTTCTTGTTTAGGAGAACACATAATGTTTTTTTCCTTTGGTGCAAATAAGAGGAAAAATTTATTCTTACTTAGTTTTGAGCATCGAAAACACTTGCCCCTTGCCCAAATTCTGCCATTTGCTCATGTCCCACAAGAATAAAAGGATGCCACTTAGAAACCGGGGCCTTGCTGCCATTGTATTTTTTCTAATTAAAATTCAGAGTATTAAGCACAGTTGAGTACATCCATACATCCATGACTTACCGTTATCACACACCGGAAGCTCCAATCAAGAGCACTGAGCAAAGCTCATTTCATAACATCATTAACATTCATTGTATGCTGTGGTTCAGAAAGGCTTTGTCAAAGCAGATAATAATGGCCTGTCAGAACAGCGCAAACAGAAATTTATATTAAATTGTCCTTTCCCTCCTTTTTTACTATGGGAATCTAGTTGCATTTCCAGTACATGGGCTCAGAGCTTAACTTAAAAGCCTTCCAGTTTCTTAAGACTGCAAAATATTACCAAAAATAGAGCATATTTTTTAAAAAGTTGAGTGAGAAGTATTTGAGTAACTAGGTGGGGGTCAAGTATTCAAGCACAAAGACTATGAATGAAAACAAAAGAAGGCGTAGCTCAGGAGTGTGAAGGGAGATAGAACTCGTGAGTCACAAGGTGCAGTGTTTAATTTGGAACACGTCAAATGAAAACATTGCTTTCTTTTCCTTAAGAACTTTTGATACTCTCTGTTATAATCTCAGAAAAGAAAGCTCTGTCATCAAAACATTTTTTTCGTTTCTACCCTGCTGAGTGAAGATGCCTGGAGAGACAAACTTGACACGGTGGTTTTCTGAATGAAGTTGTAAGTATGATGTTATCTGGAGATTTGATGGTGAGAATTTACTTCTTTAGACTCGATACTTTTCTTTGCCGTGTTCATTGATCACGCATATGTGCTGAAAAAATAAAGAATTTAATAATGCATCAGTTTCTTAATAAAATAGGAGCAGAAAATGTTATGCAATAATAACAGACTATCATCTCATAATTGGTTACTGTTTATTTAAATATAAGAGTGCATTTATATGTGTGTGTGTGTGTGTGTGTAAAATCTAAAGAGAACCATTCAAATGCTTGACAAAAATGTCTTCATTGTTTTAGTTTTGAGCCTTTTTCTGAATTTGGCTCCTTGGGTCTATAATAACCAGAAACGCTGAGGGAGCAGTATAACTAACTGTTGTGGAGATAGAAGTCTCCTATGGTATAGCCCTGAGGGTGAATAGAGAAATAGCCACAATAAAAATAATATGGACTCGTATTTGATTCTTTTTGGATAGCAAGATGTGCCAGGAATATTTTGATTGCAAGCAACAGAAATGGAGTCAGGCTAACATAAGCAAAATAGGGAGATTTATTGATAAGATACTGGGTAGCTCACAGAAGCAAAGAAAGGGCTGAGCAATGAAGGAACTGGAAGGCAGGAACAGGGGTAGCTCCAGACTTCAGTTCATTGCGTAAGCCCCAAACTCCTTGGTCTCTGTGATTTTGCTTTAAGTTTCTAACTCTTAGGAGAGAGAGGGACTGGTTGATCTATTTTGGATAAGATATCTAGGTCATTCAGTAATGGTCAGGATCACACAGCTGGGGGCCATGTCTATATGTTAAAATGTTAAAACTGTGGTAGGCAATTAGACAGACACGAGCAGAACAAGGACGATGGGCCAGGTACAGAAGGTCACCTGGGCAGAAAACTCTGGGTGCCTAGCAAAGGACAATTGTAGCATAGGACCTCATCCCCAGGGTGACCTTTCCTCTCCTAGCATATTGCTGGTCATGCAGCTTGGACCCCCTGACCTTTCCTCCCTAGGGATAACATCTAGGCCTCAGTTGTATTCCAGCTCCAGGCCCAGAAAAGCAGCAAAATCAGACAAGCAATGCCACGGCCAAGGCTGACCTCAGGACCAGCTGCACTGAATAATGACCCCCTATTCTGGTACCCTGTCCTGGAGCAGGGTAATTAATCAGGGGAGACCCCGACCCTGAAAGGACACACCTGGAAAGCTGCTGAATATTCTATTGAGGTTTTACCCTGGGACCTCCCCTAAAATCTCCACCCTGAAGACTCTTAGGACCCAGTGCCCTCTCCCTCCTGGAAACACCCCAGCACTTTTCCCCTCTACCTTCCCATTTTCCCAGGTGTGTCACCTTTACCTTCCTCAGTTCTAAGTTCCAAGGGCCCTTCCTTTGCCTCCATAACTTGTTTCCTAGCCCATTTCTTCTACACATTACTTCTTCTACCTCTGTGATTTTCCAAATAAATGGTCTCCTACAGTTTGAGTCTTGGCTCTGAATTCTTTCCCAGCCAGAACCCAAGTACTGAGGTTGCTGAACCTAGATCCGGTCTGACCCCATAGGTCTAACACCTGGTGCCATTCCCACCAACAAAACCACTGCTCCCAAATTGGGAATAGTTAGGAGCTAGCTGCAGGCCACTCTAAGGGGTACCTACTAGATTTCAAGCACCAACACAAACCAGTTTATAGAATACTGACTATTACTTGGGGGGGGGGGGGCAGGGGTGGAGGGAGTCAATGGAGGAAAAAGGAAACATCTGTAATACTTTTAACAATAAATTAAGAAAAGAATATTGACTATTACTATGGGTGAGTAGGCATAGTCAATGACTTGGAGAAAAATCAATATCAAGCCATAGTTCTGCTTTTAGCTTCTTTTTTTCTTTAGTATAAAATAGATAATAAAAAAACTTTTTAAAAAAAGAAATAAAATAGAGATAATCATAATTGCTCCTATCACCCTAATTCCCATCTTGCAGGGTAGGGGGGAATGAATTGAGATTATGCATGCAAAGTGCCCAGAATATTCCCGACATGGAAGTTACTCAATAAATGGCAGCCATCATTACTACTATTTCAATAATTTGTTAAATTGATGGAACTATTAAGTTCTGGTGAAATGGGGGTGGGGATTTGCATGCAAGACTTACATTCAGATCTCTGAAGTATTCGTTGTAATCTAAGGCATAACCCACGACGAATAAGTCTGGAATCTCAAACCCAGTATCTGAGCAGAGGGAGAGAAGAAAAAAAAAAAAAAAAAGAAACAATTTAGATAATTCAGATATGTATAAAGCCACCCGATGCTAGTGCTGACATGTCAATGGTGAGGACTTTTTATTTAGGCAGAAGCAAGTGAGAAAAGTGATAAGCAATGCATAGGATGAGCCGGGCAGGGTCCTGGACCAGAGTGAGTACTCAGGGAGACAAGTCAAACAAGCCAACATACAATAAAGATGACTGTACTCCTGGTATCCAGACCTGAGAGAGGCTCAGGCAGCCCAGGAGTGAAGAAGAAATAGGCATGAGTTAGTCATGTAGCCCTGTTGTTCCAAAGCAGTGCCCACTGGTATAATGCCAAAGGAAACACTCTGGAAAGCACGAAGCGCAGTTCACACTGCAGGTATTACAATATTGAGGTAAGGGAAGAGGTGTGCAGGCTGTTGCAACTAAGGTGATCCTCCCGCTGTCCTCAGTGTCCTCAGTGGGGGGGTAAATGGCTGGGAAGCAAAACCTGGGAGACAGCGTGACAGCAAGTGGGACCGTTCAGCTTGAGGAAGGGAATGCTTGGAGCTCACAATGCAGAGGACAATAATTAGCTCTTTATCTCTATTAAGGGCAGGAGGAGAGTAGCTGGATTTAAATGCAGTGGAAGGTACTTAGGTTAAGCAAAGGAAGAATTTATTGAAAGGAAGATGGTTTTTATTGAAAAGGATTTTTAAGAAACAGGCCATAGCTGTTTTTGGAGGTCTTGAAACAGAATACGTGTGTTTGTGGACCAGCGATTTTCAAACTCTTTCCAGTGTTTTGGAATCTATGTTTGTTAATCAGAGTATTGCAGATGAGAGATGTACTTGTTTACTTTTATGAAACCGTACTTTGGTGCAGCCAATGGACTTATAACCCAGAGAAAGTTACTTCCACGGTACTGCCCACCACAATTTGATCCCTATGATCAAAGACGCTTTCACATAGAGAGATCAACTGGTTCCTGCTCACAGAACATGCTAGAGGCGGGGAACTTATCTTCTGGGGAACTACATTATGTGTCACTGTTAGGAAGCCATTTGATCATCCAAACTGTAGGTTCTTGAGAAAAAGAATCAGAGGAGATGGACGAGCAGAAGAAAAGAGGTCATTGAGCATAGAGGAAAGAGTCAATTAGCGGGAAGGAACAAAAAGTAAAAAGACTCAGAAATCCAGAAAGAAAGAAGAAACAGAGACTCTGAGCGAGCTAAAAGAATATTAGGAAACCCCAGGAAACCCTGGTTGTAACAATAATAATGACCTGACAGCGAGCAATGCAAACCCGAGAACAGGTGTGGCAGCTCAGACTGGGAAAAGCCAGTGGGGAAAGCCAACCTTCAGAGCTGCATGGAGTAAAAGGAAGGCTTGGATGAGTAGTCTGGGAACCAGAGTGACCTATCTCTGGCCGGTAAATGTGTGCAATTTCTACTCCTGTGTTTGCAATTGCAGGTGTTACAGGTATATTGCAAGTGGAAGAGCAGTGATTAAAACCAGACTACCTGGGTTCAATACTGACTCTACGCTTACAACTATGCGACCTTGGCAAGCTTTTAACCTTGTTATGTTCACTTTTCTCGTCTGTAATGTGGGCATATCAATAGCACCTACCTTAGAGGGTCAAATGTGTTAATCTCTGTGGAGCTCTTAGAACAGGGCAGGGAACATCATCATCTTTTACTAGTGTTCACTGTTATTACTTTATTAATGTAATAAATAAATATTGCTATAAGTTGCTATAAGTGATGCAAGAAATTTGTAATTAACTGGATGTCTGAAGTGAACGTCTTTCAATTTCAGTTAAAACCTTTGCTGTACAGTGTCTTACATTATTTCCTTAGAAGACTTCTGTTTACTAACCTTGTCCAACTTTAACTACATCCAGATTATATTCCCCCAAACCGGTACCTGGACAGGAACACACTACTGGGTCTATCTGCCCAGAACTGACGCTGTTTAGATTTAATACATCCCACACTGGAATGAAACTTGTTTTTTAGAATGAAGAGTCACTGGCTAAATGTCACTGGCACATTACCCATCCATAGCATTCTCCTCTCGCTGTAATGTTTGTTCAGCTTGCTGATGAGAACCGTAGCCAAATTATCCCAGAGGCTGTAGAGCAAATGTAAGTTATAAAAAGCAAGCTGAAGTCTGCCTATGCAAGTGAAAAAAAAATCACCTCCAGTGTTAGAATAATAAATAATCAAGCTGCTTATTTATCCTTCTGCCCCAGATGAGGACAGTCTTCCAGAACACACGTCTGAAGGCAAGCGTGAAGACAGCATCTATAGATATTTGCTCTGTGAATTCTCTGTTTTTGTTCGGCTTCTGTGAAGTTATATTTATTTTTTAATTTTTTAATTGAATTATAGTCGGCATACAATATTAGATTGGTATCAGGTGTACAACATAGTGGTTTGATGTTCTTATACATACAAAATGATCAGCACAGTAACTCTAATTACCATCTGTTATCATACAAAGGTATTACACTATTATTGACTATATTTCCTATGCTGCCCATTTAATTCTCTGTGTTATTGAACTATTGTTTAGAGGTGGTGGGGAGATGTCTTGGGTTTCCCCTTCTGTGTGCTAAACTTCGGGCTCGCTGAAGGTCAGCATTGTGCCCTGTCTGGAAACAGTTCCTGGGGATGGTATGAGAATACCCCTAACCATTACAAGTGTCTCTCCATGTCTGATTGGTGGGGACAGCGGTCACAGCAGGACACCTGTGCATCCCAGTTAGTGCAGAGAGGTCGAGTCTCTGCACCACCTGAAACCTATCATCTGAATTCTTTGGAGTTAAGGTGCTAAGGAAAACCAAGCACGCACACAACTGAGTTCCTGTGAAAGATGCGAGTCAGAAAATTTAAGCCCCTTGTAAAGAGTTCTAGCCTCCCGAGCAAGGCTGGGGAGATCAGGGAATATGTGTGAGTCTATCAAACCTATGCAGCTTCCACGAATTCCTATTTGTCAAATAGGAATTTCTTAAACACAAACCACCACTACGAAGCAACCCATTAGCAAACAAACACCAAAAGCACTTACAGTCAGGTCTAAAGCCATCACTTCTAGGTGTTCTCTTCACCAACAAACTATCATTAAAAAAAAAAAAAAAAGCTTTAGTGATCCACATAAAATCTCTGTGAGTGGCAAATAGAATGAAACATCATTAAAATACGTCGTTTTTAAAATATGTATTTTTTCCCTTGAGCATATGGGGCATCGTCACAGCCCTCCAATTCATGCTTCTGCCACTGCGGCACCACCTCAGTGACTGTGGATGAAAGGAAGGGAGGGGGCCCTGGCACGGGGGGCCCAGCCAGCTGCTCCTGGAAACAGCTAGAGGCAGTCAAGAGGGGCTCAGCCACAGCAGAGCATGTCCGTTCCCTTTTCTCTCTCTCAGGCCAGCAGTCAAATGGGCTATGTGTACAGTGTGGTCAAGCTGGAACACCCCAGAGCAAAGGGTCAATGGTTTGGAACAGACTGCACTCTCTGGACACAGCATCCTGTGTTAGCATCCCTCTAGGGCTGGTATGGAAAGTCAGAAACAACAATGATGTGTGTCCTACTCACCTGGCCACCTTAATCATGTTGGGCTTGTATTTTTTTATGCTGCTGAGCAGAACTTTCATGGTCCTCCCTGTTCCAACAACATCCTTTGCAAAGAGAACAGACAGATTCAACCAAATGCAGTTGGGCAGCACAGTAGATTTTTCATTCAGACAGATAATTATATTCCTTATTAATAATGCATCATAATTAGAATTGCAATCAAACTGGAGTCAAAGTAGGAGGCAGAAATGGTTCTATTTTTTTAGATAGGTGCTTCTTTCTGGAAGCTGCATTTGGGGAAATACATTGGTAATTATATCTTTGAATCTTTGAGCTGGGTTGAAAGGCTAAATTCAGCCTTTGGAGAGCGAGCATGTGGGGCTCCTCACTGAGTACATTCGGACTCGTGCAACGCACATTCAAGGACTGCATTTGGCCCCGAGGTTATGTAACACAATACAGGATGCATGAATTTTCATGGACCTGGGATGTACATCTGAATACACTGAATGGATAAACACCTCCTCCTTACCCTCCCCGCTCAACAGGGGACTCTGTGGCTAGGAAGTGAGATGTGTCTGGACAGCAGCTGGTGACAGCCCTTGAATTCTGAGAGTGCGGGCCTGCCGTGAGCCGAGGCTCATCTCCGCTGATGAGCTGCTGCTCAATTAGAGTAGAATGGGCAGCAGAAATTTATTGTCCTCGGGACAGAAATCAGCTGTCAGGAGCTGATTATCAAAACAAGCGGTCTGAATTTAGCCAGAGTTGGGCAATTCGTTTGGCTAGAGGGTCTACTTCATGGGTCATGTCTGAGCCAGAAGAACTGCACATACATATGGCACACAGGGCACCCGTGTAACAAAAGCTTGAAGACGGCTCCCCTGAATTTCTGCCAGCTGATAAGACAGGTGTGCTCCTGAGGGAAACAGGGACATTTGCTGTATTAGTCCACTGCTGCCACAGGGCCTGTTTTTTCTTTTTTCCCCCCTATTTTCCTTCCCTTTCTCTCTTTTGTTCTCTCTCTCTTCCCCCCTTCCTTCCTCCCTCCCTCTCTCCCTTCCTTTTTAAACAGAACCAATTAAATTAATTCATAGCTTTACTTTGGACCGACATTTTAAAATTGATTGTATTTATGATTTGCATGCTGAAGGCAGAGTTGTTCAGAGTCATTAGAAGTCATTAGCAAGAACACTGAGTTAAGGGTGAAGAGGGTTCTAACCTTGGTTTAACTATTAGATAAACTTGGCTTTGTAGGTTGGTTTTCTCTTCTGTAAAAATGTCTGGCTCACAAATAGGTATAATAACCAATATAGACATGTGTGAAAGTAAATATATAAGAGCTTTTTTATAAGTTATTTCAAGTTAGCGACTCTAGTTGGCTCCTAATCAATGAATTTGGAGAACCATGCACACAGAAGGAATTCAATAAATTCTTGGACAGTTTGATAACAAGTTCTATATTTTAAAACTCACTGTTCATCCTTTCAACTTCCAAATATGGGTAAAAAAGTCAGCTTACCTCAACAATGAGGACATTCTGAGAAAACAAAAACAAACAAACAAACAAACAAAAACCCCAGTTATTTTAGGATCTCGTGCAAATCTGGCTCACAGGATAAACACACATTTTGCTTATAGTTGGAATTTTGCAGTTTACTTACTTGGTCTTCCCCATTCATCTAACCTAAATGCTGGAGGTAATCTAAGCGACCAGACTCATTTTAACAGTCTGTCTGCAATGACTTGCTGCTGCAATATTTTCTACTATCTATATTCAGGTTAGGAGCAGGCTTATCTGAGGCCCTGTTACCCGTCTAAAGAGCTATCCTCTGTCATCCCACCCAGCACTCTTTGGTATGCAAAGCTTACTATGCATTTCCCAGGAAAACAAAGCTCACATAAACTGCCTTGGTCATGGAGACAGTGCTCGGTAGAGGGATCATGCATTCGGCTGGGACAGCCCTATTTCTGCATAGCCACCAACATCACTGGGGACTCTGTACTTTCGAAGTTTCAACCCTGAGGAAGGGGGTGGGATGCAGAGAGGGCTGTCAGGTGCCTGGTTTATATTTTCAGCAACATGGGTAGGTTCCTTGCTATGCGCTTTCAAGTCATTCATTGACTTCTGCCCTAAGAGCGCTGGTTATATTTCATTTAAATTTCTTGTTTGATACCTGTGTTCTCCACTAGAGTATAAAGTCCATGAGGGTGGGAATCATGTTTATCTTGCTTATTACTGTATTCTCAGTCCCTCAGCACCTGTATATAGAGGCTAAGCAATTATTTGTTGGATGAAGGAGTAATAACTAATTATACTTATTAATGAGTTAAAATCAACCAATTAAATGGATTAGTAGTTACATGTCAGTACTGTCCCACCAAATTAAAATATGACCGTGTTATTATGCCATTCCAATTAGCCGAGCGGTGTGGATATTTCCTCAGGGTATCGGTTTCTTTTTTCAGATGAACTTTCATTTATCCCAATGATTCAGATAGTAGCTTAAAAATGGGATCAAACCTTACACTTTATGTATCTCACTTATAGCTAATGCAAAAGAGATGTGATAAAAATGTTAACCAGCCAACCAAAAACTCTGTTAAATTTGCACCATGTTACTTTAATGTGTCAATTGCATGCTGAGGCGAAATTCTTTCTGGAGGTGTTTTTCTCTCATGTATGGTATTTTATTCATTAAATCCGTTTTCAATCTTAATTTTGTCATTACAATGTATGATTATTCTGTCAATTTTTGAAGCAGGTGATATTC
Organism: Miniopterus schreibersii; assembly: GCF_964146895.1. Lineage (NCBI taxonomy): Eukaryota > Metazoa > Chordata > Mammalia > Chiroptera > Miniopteridae > Miniopterus > Miniopterus schreibersii. The sequence continues at coordinate 81,009,203 of NC_138101.1, read as the reverse complement.
CCAGTATCCTCTCTACCCTGAGAATATGACTCACCCCGGTATTCTAAACACATATGCTCCAGTCTTAACCACCACTCGTAACAGTTAGTCAGGATGTGATTTTTAGTCTGATTGAGACGTACCAACGATGCTCATGAACCAACAAGAATACTTGGAGAATATCTGCAAGGCTCCCCACTCAAAAAAAGGCCGGAGGGTGGGGGATTTTAGATCTCCTAGTGCCAAATTAAAATCAGTAGTTCGCAGTCTCTTTCTGTTTTAATCTGATAATGAAAAACTTTCCAATTCTTTCATTAGTAGTATATGCCACTGTCTGGATTTTTCAGTGGCCCATATGTTATGTGAAAAGCTCACCTCCAACCAAAGCAATGCCTTTCGCCCCTTTGGAAGCTTGATTCTATCATGTGAAACAAAAAGTAGCCCAAGAGGAGAGATAAAGCAACCACCCCAATTTGGAAGCATTTTTACCAGTGTCTAAAAGAACTAATCTCTTTACGTTTTCCTATAGCTTTACAAGATAAGGCTAACTCATCTTATACGATCAATATATAACATGGAGACAGGTATAGAGCAGTTGCTCAAGAAATGCCTGTGGAACAAATCAACAATTCTGACCTCATTTCTTTCCCTTTCTCTAGTTCACTATACTTTCGATACACCCCCCCCCCCCATTTTTTCCTTAAGGATGTACAACTCCTCTTTAATTGAGCTACACTTAATGTCTACTGATTTTAATTTAGCACTAAGAAATCTTCTAAAATTCCCTTTTTTTTTGAGTGGGCAGCCTTGCAAATTTCTTCAGAACACATTGTGCCTCCTAAACACTTGCAATCCGACAACTGATCACTAAATCTGATATGTTCGCCAGTTTCTGTCTTAGTCATCTCATCACACCTAGCTCATTTCCTCCCAGAAAGCCGGCAAAATCTGCAGCCTGGGGCCACCAGCGAAATTCTATGCGGAATCTCTGAAGTGTTTTCTTTCTCTGCTATTGCATGATCCTAATTGAAGCTAATCACGTCAAGCTTACTAAAGAGGAGGGAAGAAGCAAAGAAGGAAGGAAAGAATGATACAAATCTAAATGGTTTTCTTAAACAGGTTATTCCTACTTTCAGTCTTTTAAAACTCAAAAATTATATCACAGATCTAATCGGCAGCAGCGCAGTGTTGCGGCTGTGGTCACACCACGCAGAGGGGATGCCAAGCAGGAGTGTGAAGGTAAACCCTGGGGAGACAGAGATGTAATTCAGCATTCCATTTTATGTGATAATTCACGAAATTGCCAGAAACATCAGTCGGTGGGCATTTCCATTATTGTTCTCAGCCTAGTCATATGCAATAAAAAGGAATGATTTCAAGAGTTAAGGCAGCCAAGGAGGACATGTTGGCAGGCTCCCATGTTCCGCTCTGGCATTGGATTAGGAACTTACTTGGGGCTGGGGGTGGGCACATCTCCCGAATCTTGCACTTAACCTGCACATCTGTGTTTTCCCCTTGCCAGGCCTGAGCTTGTTTCCGTGCATTTGGTTTTAGTCCACCCTTTCAGAGATTTCTCTTGAACATGAATAAAATCTTCTTGCTCTATAGACATTTTATGAAGTGCCAGGATTAAATCAACTTTGAATAAAATCAGCCAGAGAGCAGGGTGCACCGACAGCTTAAACTCACTGAGTAAAATGCTTTTAATACTGTGAGTGAAGAGACTATTGAACTTCATTATTGAGGGCTCCCTTTATTCAACAGCCATGACCTATTTAAAGGCATGACTCAGCCAGCTTCCCTTGTGAGCTTCTCTCTCTTTGCTACATAAAAAAAGAGGAGAGAAAGAAAGAATGAAAGGAAGGAAGGAAGGAAGGTAGGAAGGTGCATGGGGGCTGTCTAGAATCTCCCTTTTCTCAATCTTTAAACCCACAGGTCTTTAGAGGGTTTGAGAGTTATATAGGACAGTTATGGGGCTTATAATGCTTTTAACTCATAGCATGAAATTACACAGGTAAGCTATTTTCCCTTTTTTTTTTTTTTTAATATATCTTTATTGATTTCAGAGAGAGGAAGGGAGAGGGAGAGAGAGAGAGAGAAACACCAATGATGAGAGAGTCACTGATCGAGCCCACAGCCCGGGCATGTGCCCTGACCTGGATAGAACCTCGATCTCCTGGATCCTAGGTCGATTTCAACAGCTGAGCCACGCCCGAAGTAGTTCAATTACGCTCAGGTTTGCTCCACGCACACCACCTCCTGGCTGGCCTCCCTGCCTGCAGTCTCTCTCCCTTCCTTCTGTCAACTCGACCCTCCTGCCAGGTTCATGTTCCCAAAACACAGCATCATGATGTCAACTCCACTCAACAAATTTTGTGGCTCCTCTCTGCTTTTCTGAGCAATTCAAACTCTTTATTGAGAAATTCAATGTATTCTACACACCAAATCCAATTTACATGTTCAGTTTTTTGAATTATTGTTTCCCTACTTCTGACTAATTTCCTTCACTCGCACTGGTCCATACCTGTCCTCTGCTCTCCTCTCCCCTCCCCTCATTCCATGCTGTTCTTCCTCTCTCTTATGTGTTATTCCTGGACCTTCTGGTCCCAAGGAGAACCTCATCTTTCTCTCACTAAGACAGTTACAGTCCCAATAAATCATTCCTTCTTTGAATTTCTTTAAGCTCAAGGAAAGAGCCTTGTGTAGAGAGTATTTTAGACAGAGAGCCAGGGAAGTTCTCTCTTACATAGGAGACTGTAGGCTGAGACCTGAAGGATAGGACAATGGATTCCAGGCGGTGGCCACAACTTGTCCAAGATCTTGGCAAGAAGGAGGTTAGGCAGTGTGGTTATAGCACTGTGAGGAGGTTAGGGTGGTGTTCGATGGTGCTGGGAAGGAGACAAGGCCAGATCACCCAGGTTTTACAAGCTGTAAGGAGTTTGGGTCATAATCTCAAGTACTGGGTATGGGGCTGCCAGGTGAAATACAGAACACCCAGTTCAATTCGAATTTCAGATAAATAACAACTAACTTTTTAATTGAAGTTTGTTCCAAATGTTACATCGGACATACTTAAATATTTCATTATTTATTTGAAATTCAAATTTAACTTGGTATCCTGTTTTCCATTGTTTTTGCTAAGTCTGATAACCCTAATTGAGAGGTTGCTCAGAGGTTTTGGTAGGCAAGTGGTGCGATCCAATTTGTATTTTAAGAAGACCCCTGTGGCTGGTTTAAAGAGTGACAAAAGTTAAATAAAGGTAGAAGTTCAGGGAGATGAGTCAGTCTATCATAGGTGGCCTCGCCCTGGAAGACCTGTGCTTCTCAAACCTTAATGTCCAAAGAAATCATCTACGGATTTTGTTAAAATGAACTTAGTTCAGAAGATGTGGGGTGGGATCTGAGATACTACATTTCTAATAAGCTTCCAGGTGGTACTGACCTTGCTGGTTCCTAGATCAGAGGCTGGCAAACTGTGGCCCATCAGCTAAATCTGGCCCACTGTCTATTTTTGTAAATAAAATTTTATTGAACTATCGATACTTGTTTCCATGTTACCTATGGCTGCTTTCATGCTATGACGGCAAGAGTTAAGCAGTTGCAACAGAGACTGTATGCCCCACAAAATCTAAAAGACTTACTATCTAGCCCTTACTTGAAAAGTTTGCTGAACCCTGCCCTAGACCACACTTTGAGAAGCACGGGTCTAGATTTGGGCACTTACCAAGGAGATTGAGGGAAGTGGACAGATTTGAGATATACTTGAAGGCACAGAGTGTGGTCTACACTGGCATATTCACATTCCCTTCTGCTGTGAGCTAGGCTCCTTGAATGGCAGGATCTTTAACCTTACAGTGTTGTGATGGTTGAGAACCTGGCTAATCGATACTGATTCATCTTAGAAATACTAACCCAGTGTGTCCTAAGCCCAAAGGGTTTTACTTGGCATATGCTGAAAAACATATAGAAACACATCCATGGACACACGGAGGGTGTGAAGATGCTGCAGAATGGTACCTGGCAACCTGAAAGAATCATTTATGAGGCTAGCAAAAGTTGAATCTGACTGTTGGCTGGTTTCCCCTCTCTCCTACCTGAACTTCCATGATCTCTACTTTCTCATGAGGGTGGCCTTTGTAGTAATTACAGGAGGGGATACTGAGGCAAAGCGCTATCACCCTTTCTGCTCACTTTACCCCCAGTAAGAAAGTATCCTTCCTTCAACCTCTTTTCTGTCTCTTCAGGGGAAGGACTATCCAGTACTTACCTAAGAGGGAAATCACTCTAAAAGGAAATAGAAGATGATTTTAGAAGGAAGGACAGAAGGACCACAGTTCTGTGTGCAGTTTTTTTCATGGAGGCATTCATTTGAGGTTCTTAGAGTGTCCAAATTGACAGACCCCATGGTAAAAGCACAAGGCACATTTCTATTGTGCCATAAACCTGTAAGGCAATGTCATACAATGAAGTACTAAAATGTCTTACCATGTTAACTAGACGTTAACTAGACTTATGTTGGTCATTTTGCAAATACCGAAACATTGTGTGGTACATCTGAAACTAATATAATGTTACATGTCAATAGTACCTCAAGTTTTAAAATGTGTATTCACTTAGAACACAGTTGCTATTTATAAACTTATCTACCTGAGCTTTCATTCAGCTCTTAGGAGAAAAAAGTACAGTAATAATATTAGCTCGGTATAATGACTTAAATTAGGTTTGCCTCATCTTTTCCTAAATGAAAGCAATGCTTCATACAGAACTAACATTTGCTTACAAAAACTATATAAAACAGATGTAGTTTCATATTGGGCTGTGTTCAGTATCACTTGCCAGCTTTTGACCTTCAGGAATTCTAATGACATATTTCCACAATATTAGTGGCTGCAACCTAGCTTTACCTCTGTTGTTTACTTCCCCATTTGATAAGAACATAATGCTTAAGATGGGTGATCTGATACCACACACATTAAGTTAACTATAAAAGTATAACTATAGACTTACACATGTATACATTGATATGTTATAGAGTCTGAAGTGATTGATACATGCAAATTTTCAAATATCAATAAAATTACACATTTCATAAAGATAAAATAAAGGTAAGTGAAAAGATTTTTAAAAAATGACATCGTTTAAAGACCATTCCAGGGGTGTTAAAAGTTATGAATTTCTGGAAATTACTTTGAGTATTTTAGCTTTCTAGGATGTTATTTTTATATATTGAAGAAGTAACATTAAATGGTGGCCTAGTGATACATTAACATCAAGTTAATTCCAATTTCTATGGGACATAATTTACTGCTAGATAGTAATTTAACACTTGAATGCCCCAAGCTGCCTTCAGAATAGAGGGAAGTAGCTGTTTTGTCGTGAGCCCTTGTGGTGGTAGAGTGTCCCCAGAGTTATTACTCATTTTTGTATCAAATGTGACTGATACTCCTTTCAACCATCCGTTCATTGCATAACAATAACAACCACAAATCTGAGAGATTAAGCTTGTGCAACAGACTGAGCATTTTACTTAGAAATCTGTTGTTCAGAGATAATGAATACAAGATATATCAGGAGAGCTGAACAAAAACAAATTCTGTGTTGCTTTCATTCACGGCAAAACTTTCACTTAGGTCACACTGCAGCGAAGGGCATCTGCTTTAGGACACAGCTCTTCTCTCAGATGCACACATTTCTGTCAGAATCCAAACTTTTTTTTTCACTTGACTACCAGCATTGGCAAGTTTTGGGATTCTATGTTAAAAATGAAAGCATTTCCCTCATGATCTAATGGGTTAAATCTTTTTAATAATGGGGAAAAGGGCAAAGGGCTGAAAAATGTGCTGTCACAAATGTCTTTTTTTTAAATTCCTCCCCAAATTTTGTACATTTCAACAAACCCGTTTATTAAATGTCTTACTGAAATGCCTGGGTGCTTAGGCAGAGATGAGAGGCATAAAGCAGACAAATAAAGGGAAAAGCTTCCTTTTCAGGAGGTACCTGAAAGGGTGAGCAGAAAAGAAAGAACAAGGAGTGCCAAGGGGTTTTGTAATACGAGGTTGTCTGAAATAAGATTGGAAGAAAGCTCGCAGACGAAAGATTGGGTCTGCATCATGTCCTGGAAGCATTATAAAAGGAGTGTTTTATAAAGGAGAAATCATTAAAAGAGTTCACACATCCATTTGCATGAATTAGCAAACCCTGGAGAGTGCCTGAAATGTACTGCAAGTGCTGACCTGCGATGAAGGTCACTGATTTCCCCACATCACACATCGGTGCGAACTGAGCAGAGTTACATTAACAAACCTTTCCAGCCAGGGATGAGAGATCATAGCCTCCAATTATCTGCATCTCGCCCATGAACTGGTCGTTCTAAAAAAAAGAGAAGCCGATATTTTACTGCACAAGAAAACCCGTAGAGCATATTTTCCCGTCTACCCAGCCAGTGGCTGGATTGCTCCGCACAAAGATAGCGCACATAGCTAAGGCAGGTTCTTGGTTGCCTATGGTTACCAATAGCCTGGCTGCTCCCTGCTTGAGACAGAGCATCCTAATGACTGCGGGAGAGAGGCGACGGGAGGAGTGGAGAGAGGACAGACAGACCTAATTTGGGAACAAAAAACTGGAAGGTGTCTCAACCTCTCCTGAGGCAGACAGAATGGGAGAAGACTTCCCCGGGGTGCAGAGGGCCACGGGAGCCCCAGGAGTGGGCCAAGCATTTGTCAACTGTGCCAACATGTCCCGGTCATAGTTCTGCAGTGGGGAATTAGATTGTGATTCCCAAAGCAATCAGAGGCCTCCTCCACTACCTACCAGCACAGGTCATTTTCCTCAGTAGATGTCAAGGGCAGGACTAACAGGCCGCAATCAAGAGATGACAAAGCCTCAGGAACTCCCTGCACTTCCAGGAAAATGAGACCCAGAACCTTCTGTGGAAGACTTTTCACTGAAATCCCATCAGAGGTTATGAGCATTTGCCTTCCCAGTGTTTGTGTATGGTACATCATCCTGCCCTAATTAAAGCTCCCATACTCACAATAAACAAAATATGGGTTGTTAACTTAGTCAACATCACAACAAAATAACATGGGGGCAGGACAGCAGCCAGAGTGCAGGCAAGTTGTTTTCTGGCCTGTTACGGAGACACATTCAAGGAACTGAAGCAGATACTCTCCAGACAACTGGCTCCCCGGCCTAGCAAGACTGCGGCGATGTTGCAACGCCTTGATGCAAACAATGACCTCAGGGAGAAGACGGCAATGTAGGCACCACCGTACACCGTGTGGAACCAGGACGCCTCTTCCATTACTGCTGTGGGCGGCTCTTGCTTTTGCCAGTTCAGTGCTCTCCTTTTTTTTCTGCCAAGGCGGCCGGCCCCGTCTCTTTCTGAGGGGAACTCATCCCTCACGGGTCAGGTGGGCCTAGGCCTTAACCACGCAAACCGGCTGTGCCTGAAGACATACCCAGCCTTGGACGCTCCACCCACTGAGGCTAGGTGATGCCCCTAGGAATTTCCTTGGGTTGGTTTGAATTGGACTCTGTCACTTGCAACTGAGTCTCATTCTACACATAGAGTTACTTTGTCATAGAATTGTTCATCTGGGAAGGGGAACAAACAGCCAAACGACCAACGTAACAGTTTAGCCAATAAATCAGGGTTTGTCTTTTTACCTTTTTGCTCAAGAGGAAAAAGAAATGACCTTAACATGCTTTTACTTCTGCTTGGTAAAGCATTATTCACTCCTTACTGCAAAGGGGTGGAGAGAGTTCTTGAAAGTGGCCCACCACCCTAGCTGGTTTGGCTCAGTGGTTAGAGCGTCACCCTGTGGACTGAAGGGTTTTGGGTTCGATTCTGATCAAGGGCCCCAGCTGGGGAGCCTGAGGGAGGCAACCAATTGATGTCTCTCTCTCACATCAATGTGTTTTTCTCTCTCTCTGTCACTCTCTCTGAAAAGCAATGGAAAAAATATCCTCTGGTAAGGATTAAAAAAAATTTTTTTTTTAAAAAGAAAGTGGCCCACTAAATTAGATAAAACCAATAATTTTCTTCTTATGGGAACAGATCTTAAAAGGAGAAAATCAAAGAATATCCAGAATTTCCGGATCTTTTGCTGCTTTTGTACAGGCATATATAATCATATATCAGCAAGGCATCATGTCAATAGGAAGAACTTGTAAAAAATGCTGGAGAAAGTTTTGTCATTTCTAGAGGTGCTGAGATATAGGAGTTAATATAGGAGTTAACATATGGAGAATTTCTTCATATTAGACTCAGATATGTTTTTATTTTTTTAAGATGTGTTTTTATTGATTTCAGAGAGGGAAAGTGAGAGGGAGAGAAATATTGATGTGAGAGCAGAACATCGACAGGCTGCCTCTTGCACAGCCCCTACTGGGGCCTGAGCCTGCAACCTGGGCATGTGCCCTGATGGGGAATCGAACCAGTGGCCTCCTGATGCATGGGACGGTGCTCAACCAACTGAGCCACACCAGCTGGGCTCAAATATGTTCTTAATAGCAGCTGGAAAAATAAAATTTCAATACCTCCAGAGGACTGAGGTATGCAGAACTGGATACAACTATTAAACCACAAAGTTTGATGTAACAAATGAGATTTGCCAGAGCAGTGTATTTCACAATACTTCTATCATCATCTCTATTCTATTGATTAAAAACAAAAAAACTCCCACAATATCTCAGAAAGCTAAATAATGTACTCTAAGTCACACAGTGGTGTGTGTTGCTAAGCAAGTCTTAGTTCAGAAAGTCCTACTTAGTCCAAGTTTATAACATGTTTTATTTTTTATGTTTAGTTATTTATTGTTGACAGTATTACAGAAAACCTCCATTTTCTCCCCCTTTACCCACCTCCACCCAGCCTCTGCCCTGCCTCCCCCTGGCCATCACCACACTGTTGTCTGAGTCCATGGGCTACACATATATGTTCTTTGGCTAATCCCTTCACCTTCTAGAACATGTTTTAAATATTGGATTTGTCGTATTCATGTGGAATTTATATCTTCCAAGTATATGTATAGTCAGTTGTCGGAATACCATTTATTTAATTGTTTATTTTTTCCCCTACTGGTTTGAAATGTCATTGGTTTTGATTTGATAATATTTAATTTGGGATTGTTCATCTTATCTTCATAAGTAATACTGGCCTTTAGTTTTAAAGCAAAGTGATATTGGCTTCATATAATGAGTTGGGTGGTTCTTTATTTTTTCTGTTTTAAATTTTATTTTTCAATTACAGTTGACATTCAATATTATTTTGTATAAATTTACAAAGTGATCGCCCTGATAATCCAGGTACCCACGTGGCACCATATATAGTTATTACAATATTATTGACTTTATTTCCTATGCTGAACTTTACATCCCCATGACAATTTTGTAACCACCGATCTGTACTTCTTAATTCCTTCAACTTTTTTATCCAGTGCCCCAACCCCCCTCCACTCTGGTAACTATCAGTCTGTTCCCTGAATCTACAAGTCTATTTCTATTTTATTTGTTCATTTATTTTGTTCTTTATGTTCCACATATAAGTAAAATCGTATGATATTTGTCTTTCTCTGTCTGATTTATTTCACTTAGCATAATATCCTTTAGGTCCATCCACGCTGTCACAAATGGTAAGATTTCATTCTTTTTTATGTCTAAGTAATATTCCATTGTATATATGTACCACTACTTTTTCTATCCACTCGTCTGTTGATGGGCACTTGAGTTGCTTTCATATCTTGGCTATTGCAAATAATGCTGCAATGAACATAGGGGTGCATATATTCTTTGGAATTAGTGTCTAGGATTTTTTCAGATATATGCCCAGAAGTGAAAATTGCTGGGTCATAAGGCAGTTCCATTTTTATTTTTTGAGAAACCCCATTCTGTTTTCCATAGTGACTGCTCCCATATGCCTTCCCACCAATACTGTATAAGAGTTCCCTTTTTTCCACATCCTTGCCAACATTTGCTATTTGTTAATTTATTGATGACAGCCATTCTGTCCGGTGTGAGGTGATATCTCATTGTGGTTTTAATTTTTATTTCTCTGATGATTCGTGATGTTGAGCATCTTTTCATATATCTATGGGCCATCTGTATGTCCTCTTTGAAGAAGTGTCTATTCAGGTCCTCTACCCATTTTTTAATTGGGTTGTTTGATTTTGGGGTGCTAAGTTGAATGAGTTCTTTATAAATTTTGGATATTAACCCGTTATTGGATGCATACTTGGTAAATAGGTTGTCTTTTGATTTTGCTGATGATTTTCTTTGCTGTACAAAACCTTTTTAGTTTGATGTAGTTCCATTTGTTTATTTTTTCTTTTGTTTCCCTTGCCTGAGGAGATATATCAGAAAAAATATTGCTGAAATAAATGTCAAAAAGTTTATTGCCTATGTGTTCTTCTAGAAGTTTTATGGTTTCAAGTTTCATACTTAAGTCTAATTTATTTTGAGTTTACTCTTGTATATGGTATAAGAAGGTGGTCTAGTTTTAATTTTTTTGTATGTATCTGTCCAATTTTGCCAACACCATTTATTGAATAGACTTTCTTTACCCCATTGTATGTTCATGTCTCCTTTGTCATATATTAATTGACCATAAAGGCATGGGTTTATTTCTGGGCTTTTTTTTGTCTGATTACTGTGACTAACACTTCCAGTACTATTTTGAATATGAGAGGTGAAAGCAGACATCCTGCCTGGCCTGCATGGCTCAGAGGTTGAGCATACTTATGATCCAGGAGACTGAGGTTCAATTCCCAGTCAGGGCACATACCCAGGTTGTGGGCTCAACCCCCAGTGGGGGAAGCGCAGGAGGCAGCTGATCAATGACTCTCTCATCATTGATTTTCTCTTTCTCTCTCTCTCTCTCTCTCTCTCCCCACCTTCCTCTCTCTGAAATCAATGAAGACATATTTTTTTTTAAAAAAAAGAAAACGAACTTCCCTGTTTTGTTCCTGATCTTAAGGAAAACAATTTTAGCTTTTCTCTGTTAAGTATGATGTCAACTGTCGGTTCATCGACCTTTACTATGTTGAGGTATGTTCCCTCTATTCCTACTTTGCTGAGAATTTTTATCATAAATGGGTGCTCAATTTTGTCACATGCTTTTTCTGCATCTATTGATACGATCATATGATTTTTATTCTTCCTTTTGTTTATGTGGTGTATCACGTTAATTGATTGCAGATATTGAAACAAACTTGCATCCCAGGAATAAATCTGACTTGATCACAGTGTATGACTTTTAATGTATGGCTGTATTTGGTTTGTTAATATTTTTTGAGAATTTTTGCATCTATATGCATCAGAAATATTGGCCTATAATTTTCTTTCTTGTAATGTCTGTCAGATTTTGCAATCATGATAATGTTGGTCTTGTAAATGAATTTGAGAGTCTTTCCTCTTGAATTTTTTGGAATAGTTTGAGAATAGGTATTAATTCTTTGAATGTTTGGTAAAATTTACGTTTGAAGCCACCCATTCCAGGACTCCTGTTTGCTGGGAGATTTTTGAATACGGAATTGATTTTGTTGGTTATAATTGGTCGGTTCAGATTTTCTGTTTCTTCTTGATTTAGTCTTGGAGGATCTGTATGTTTCTAGGAATTTATCTTGTTGGCATATAATTGTTCATAGTGTTTTCTTATAATCCTTTGTATTTCTGTGGTGTCAGTCATCACTTCTCTTTCATTTATGATTTTATTTATTTGGGTCATCTCTCTTCTTTTCTAGATGAGTCTGGTTAAAGGTTAATCAATTTTGTTTATCTTTTCAAAGAACCAGCTCTTCGTTTCATTGACTTCTTGTACTGTTTTTTTTAGACTCTGCTTCATTTATTTCTACCCTGATCTTTATTATTTTCTTCTCTTTACTCACTTTGGGCTTTGTTTGCTTTTTTTTTTTCTAGTTTCTTTAAGTTAAGGTTAGATTGTTTATTCGAGATTTTTCTTACTTCTTGAGATAGGCCTGTATCACTATAAATTGCCCTCTTAAGGCTGCTTTCGGTGTGTGTAATAGATTTTGTGTTGTATTTTCATTTTCATTTGTCTCAAGGTATCTTTTGATTTCTTCCTTGATACCATTGTTAGCCCATTCATTGTTTAATAACATGTTAGTCTCTGTGTGTTTTTCAGTTTTTTCTTGTAATTGATTTCTAGTTACATACCATTATGGTCAGAGAAGATGCTTGATATGATTTCAATCTCCTTAAATTTATTGAGACTTGTTTTGTGGCCTAATATGTAATCTATTCTGGAAATGTTCCATGTGCACTAGAAAAGAATGTAATGTCCTTCTTTGTTCGTTATTATAGTCTTTGTTTTAGTCTAGCTTATACGATATAAGTATTGCTACCCCAGCTTTTTTGTTTCCATTTGCATGAAATATCATTTTTTATGCCTTTATGTTAGGTCTTTGTGTGTCTTTCGATCTGAAGTGGGTCTCTTATAGTGGGTCTCTTATATATCAGTCTTATTTTCTTATCCATTCAGCCCCCTTTGTCTTTTGATTAGAGCATTTAATCCATTTACATTTAAAGTTATTATTGATAGGCATTTTATTTTTTATATTATTATTTATAATTTATATTATTTATATTTATGTTCCTTCTCCCCCCTTTTTCTTCTTATAATACTGGTTTGGTGGTGATGTACTTCTTTAGCTTTTTCTTGCTTGGGAAGCTCTTTATCTCTCCTTCAAATTTAAATGATAGCTTTGATGAGTAGAGCAGTCTTGGTTATAGGCCCTTGCTTTACATTACTTTATTTCTTACCACTCCCTCTGGCTTGCAATGTTTCTGTTGAGAAATCAGCTGATAGTCTTTATCTCTCCTTCAAATTTAAATGATAGCTTTGATGAGTAGAGCAGTCTTGGTTATAGGCCCTTGCTTTACATTACTTTATTTCTTACCACTCCCTCTGGCTTGCAATGTTTCTGTTGAGAAATCAGCTGGTAGGTAACTAACTGTCTATCTTTTGTTGCTTTTAAGATTCTCTCCTGTCTTTAACCTTCGCCATTTTAATTATGATGTGTCATAGTGTGGGCCTCTTTGGGTTCATCTTGCTTGGGACTCTCTGTGCCTCCTGAATTTGTGTATCTTTTTCCTTCACCAGGAAAGTTTTCAGTCACTATTTCTTGAAATATGTTCTCAGTTCCTTGCTTTCTCTCCTCCTTCTGGTACTCCTAGGATATGAATGTTGTTATGCTTGATGTTGTCCCAGAGGTCCCTTAAACTACCCTCATTTTTAAAAAAAAAATCCTTTTTCTTTCTGCCGCTCTGATTGGGTGTTTTCTGCTACCAAATCATTGAATTGATCCTCTACTTCATCTAATCTCCTGTTGATTCCTTCTACTGTATTCTTCATTTCTGACTGGTTCTTTTTTATGCTTTTTATGTCCTTTGTTATGCTATTGAAGTTCTCACTAAGTTTCTTGAGCATCCTTATAACCATTGCTTTGAACTCTGTATCAGGTAGATTGCTTGACTCCATTTTATTTATTTTTCTGGAGACTTCTCCTGTTCTTTCATTGAGGCCATGTTTCTTTGTCTCCTCATTTTGGCTGCCTCTCTGTGTTTGTTTCTGTGTATTATGTAGATCTGCTATGTCTCCCAGTCTTGGTAGGGTGGCCTTATGTAGCAGGTGTCCTATGGGGCACAATCATGCTGTCTCCCCGATCACCTTAGCTGGGTGCTCCAGGAATGTCTCTTGTGTGGTTTATGTGTTCCTTCCTGTTGTCACTGAGTCTTGACTGCTGTTGGGACATCTGTGGATTGACCCTAGGTTGGCTGGCTGGCTATGAGGACTGGCCACAACCACAATGTATAAGCTGCTCTGTGAAGGTTGACCCGACGAAGCCGAATTTGCCCCATCAGGGTCTGGTGCCTACTGAGGCCTCTCTTTGGGTGTGCCACTTGTGGAGCTAACTGAGTGGTGCTCTATTGTTATAGCCTCAAGCCAGCCTCCAGTTGTGTTGGTTCTGGAGCCTTTTGAGAAGGACTCCAATGCAGATTAATATCAGACCCTGCCAGTGACCAGCACTGGCCTACTTGTTAGGAGCTACAAAGTAATCCATGGTTTGTAGCTGCCTCTGCTAGACCTGTGCGCATGCAAGAGGCCAAGCTGCCAACTGAGGCCATCTGCCTCCAGTACTGGTCCTGGGGCAGGTCAGTAAAAGGCCCAAGGTACCTGAGACCTGGTGCTACCTGCTTTTAGGCTCAACCACTGTAAGATCCTCAGGTAGTGAGTTGTGTGTGGCAGATTCTCAGGGAATCACCAGGTAGGGGTGAGTGGTGTTTACCAGGTTAATAACTGTTTCAAACTCAGCAGCTGTGCTGGGTCTGAGACCGTTCAGCAAAAGTCTCTGGGTACATTGAGGCCAGCTGCCAGCTACCTGGACCACTGCAGCGAGAGTGGGGCCTCAGGGAGTTATCAGGGTGAAGCTAGTAGAGTCATCAGGCAAAAGCAGATTTAGATTTGGTCATGTGGAGTGAAGGCTTAACATAGGAAATGTGGCCTTGTTGGAAGATGGCCCTTGTCCTGAAGCCAGACAACTCAGTTTCTCCCTGTGTCTCTGGCACTCTAGAGCTTGACCAGAATTCCTGGGGAGTTTTTTAAGGAATGCAACACGAGCCCAGGCTAGTAGCTACCACTGACTGAACTTCTGGCTGCATGTGAGACAGTTAGGGCAGGACCTCAGGGCGTCATCAAGATGGAGCTAGTATAGCTCACCATGCTAATGTCATGTGGGGGAAGGGTTCCACACAGGAATGGGTGATGCCCGCAGGCAGCTCCAGCTATGCTCAAGCTGGTTATGGTGGGGCCTCAGGGTGGAGCCAGTGTCAAGATACTGACACTGGGGGAGTGCTGAACCCAGGAAAGATGGTGCCCATGGTTCGTGTAGTAGGAGGACTCAACACCGGGACATTGGAGGCTGTCCTTCCAGCCCTTGCCTTGAAACCACACAACTTAGTCTCTCCTTATATGACTCTGGTACTCCCTGGAGCTACTATCCCTCCACTGGAGCCCAGGGTGAATGTCTGTGAGGGAGAGTTGTGTGTTAGCTCTTTAAGAGTACCTCTGGGTTTCCAGCAGCCTCTGTTTCCCTGGGAACGAACAAATGCCCACTGATGTCCACAGCCAGGTGTTTTCTCGGCACTGGTGCTCTGGGCTGGGGAACCAGTGTGGGGCTGAGACCCTTCATTTTTCCAGGGGAAACTTTGCAGCTGAGATATCTCTCCGGATTCTCAACCGCTGCATCTCTGCTCCTCCTACAAGTCTCAATGTGGCTTCATCTTTATACCCTTAGTATAGGACTTCTGTTCAGCTACTCTTCAAATGGTGATCCAGGTTGATTTTGTAAAATTTAGTTTTAATTTTCATGTGGTCATGGGAGGAGGTGAGGGCAATTTCCACCTACTCCACCATCTTGGACCTACCTTTTTATCTTTTTTCCTATGGTCTAAAAGAGTTTGCATATGAATAGATTTAGCTGTTTTGCTAAGGTTCAGTAGAGCTCAAAATAGGTATCATTTAATCCCCAGTTTACAGATGAGGAATTTGAGGCAATGAGAGTTTAAGTAACTTGCCCAAAGAGGTGTTGGCTAGTACGTGAAGAAACCCAGTTCAATCCTAGAATCACCTGTCTCCATATTATTCTGGTAAAAAAACCCATACCCCCCAAATTCCTAGAAGAAAGAAGCACATAGAACATCTTTGAGAGTAACACAGAGAAGTGGATCCTAGTTATACTAATGAAGTAAACACATGAGTTGAAATGGCTAGGAGAAATCGACATCTTGGTAGAAGTGTTGGTAGCAGTGGTGTGGATTTATTTAAGTAGCAAAGGAAACCTCTGACATTGAGTCTAGGCATACTTGGAAGAAATATTTTAGAAACTATATGAGCTTGGGTGACCTGATCTCCAGCTTAAAAAAAAGCACACCAAATAGCCCAGCAGATGTGGTGATACCTCATGCAGAGAATTTGGACTGCTTAGATAATGTTCAGAAAAAACATAACTAAGGAAGAATAAATATCCTGAATTCCTTTTGAAGAACCAGAAAGGGAAAAGTCAAGAAAACAAACAAAAGAACCACTCTCTCAGCTATTCATTTCCAAAGTCAAGCTGACTTTCTTTAAAATCTATACTACATGCCAAACCTTTCTCAATATTCTCAACTTCCACAGATGCCTTATCTTTGCTCCCCCCTTTTTTCAGCCTAATCCTTCCTCACAGCTATTCTCCTGTGCTTAATAAGGCCATCTAGACTATATAAAATGAATAGGAATGCAAAACAACTCCAAAAACAGTTCATTATAAGAAGTTTTAATGATCAAGCTGGAGAGCTTCTAATTAAAATGTTGCAAACTGCTGGGAAAAAAATTTAACTCTAACATTTAATACCAAGTCAGATAACGAGGACAAGTGAATTGATTCCAGTATCCCCAGTTTTCTTTTCAGCCAGTGGTTGATGTAGGTAGGACATGGCTTTTAACTGAGTCCCTTAGATCTTTAAGCTGCCAGGGCCAAAGTGGAGGGCACAGTGCAGTCAGAGCTGGTGTGGCTTTTGTACTCCAACCAGACCAGCTCCACCCGTTTCTATCACATTGATTGGGTTGAAATAAGATGGTGGAGGCAAAAGAAGCTTGAAAACTATCAAGTTAATGTTTTCTTCCTTTGACATGGACTTCTTTTGGGTTTCTTGTTCATTTAATTATCCATTTGCTTCTGAGATTGTATATGTTTAGAAACACATCCTTACAACCTATGTGGGGTGAGTTGTGAGGAAGGAGACTACTGAGACAAAGGAAACAGGCAGCTGGTATCCCCGGCACTCAGACTTGGGTTCCAGTCACAGCTCCACCTTCTATTAGTTGTAGGACATTGAGGAAGTCACCTCACCTCTCAGTGCTTCATTTTCCTCATCTATGAAGAGAGTATATTAATAGTTCCAACGTATAGGATTATTGGGAGTGCTGAAAGACTATGCACTATGCACTTAGAAAAGTACCTGGCATGTGATGATAAACAGGACATAAAGTAGGCCCTGTGTTCTCACTGTCACCTCTAGTTTTAAGAAACTTGGCCATCTCCCTGAGTTTTCCGACACTGGCTGTGATAAACTCCTTGTTCAGTTCACTCAGCACATTACTACCACGTGTACGCCGTGTGCTCTGTGGTTGGTTTTACTGAGGCTGACCACAACCCATGAGGCATGTGGTTAAGGAGGACTCATGTCCTGCCATTGCCACTCTGCATTGTGGTGAAAGCCTTGGTTGAAAATGACCTTGTCTGTGTGCTTTGGGGGGTTCCCCAGCTCGCATGCTGTAGTGTCTAAAGCTTTAAAGCGGACAATTTGATGGGCATCTTTTGCCTCATTTCACTTTGCTGTTTCCATCCTTTGTCTCAATAGACAGAAGCCACCTGAAGGTCGTGCTCTGACCTACTTTGGAACTACCATCCATCTCTTGTCAGATCCTTCTTGGTTATTCTATGGAGCCATTTATAGTCAGCAGAGCAAGGCGTTCACCTTGAAACTGCTTTGCAAGATGGCAGCAGATGAACTGTGGTGGCACATGAGGCTCGGTGGCTGGAATCCTGACACTTTTCCAGGCCTGGCTGCATTTTTACCTTAGGGATCATGAAATACCCCAATTCCTTCCTATAAAGCCACCATTTTAGCTTATGGTAATTTAAAATAGATTTGTACTACCTGTCAACAAAAGAACCTTGACTAAGATATGGCGTTAATTTACGGGAGAAGTCACTATTAGCAAATTTTGATAAATATTATTATTGAAAAATTACTTGAGTCACATCTCACCACTGACAATAGACACCACTGTGCTGCACTGAGACCCTGGGCATTCCCGACACGTAACACACTGTTTCGTCGTCTGTGTCTTAGCTCATGGTAGCTCAGGCCACACCTCTCCATCTTCCTTCACAAGGGTAATTCTTACTCTTCCTTCAAGACTCAGTTCAAGCATCATCTTTTAGGAAGCCTTTCTGGACTTCCCAGGACTTCATGTGCATCCCAGCAACACTCTAGGCATATCTGCATGGTAATAGACCATGTCCTGCTGGGGTTTTCTGAGAATGTAGCA
The DNA here is from genome assembly GCF_964146895.1 of Miniopterus schreibersii. Lineage (NCBI taxonomy): Eukaryota > Metazoa > Chordata > Mammalia > Chiroptera > Miniopteridae > Miniopterus > Miniopterus schreibersii. The sequence goes on along the minus strand of NC_138101.1, from coordinate 80,991,109 downwards.
ACTGCCAATGGAATGAAAAGTCCTGTAGCACAGCAGCCTTATTTCCATTCTTATTGCACTCCCAGTGGCAGCACACGGTGGCATCCAGTGTTTGCTGAGGAGTCAGATGTTAAAGCATCTGAGGCCACGTGTCAGCTATATTTTGAAAACTTCTCCTACCTACTTTAGACACAAAGTGTTCTCAGGCAGCGCTTAGTGTTCCTTGCTTTAAGATCTTTCTCTGGTTATCCAGAAGCCTGAGGAGCTTACTGCCCAAAGGTAGACAGAGAAAAAGTAAAAATGATAAACAAACACATATGAAAATCTATCTGTGAAACTCAAGTGAGAGAGACATAAATGAAACTAATCTGAGTAACTCAGAAGATGGGGAGACTAAAAAAATACAGACCTTCCTTTGTTATGTCTGAGTGATTCCCACCCAAACTATATTTTTTCTTCTCATGATTATTATTTTATGATCTCAGTTCCCAAACAGCCTCCTCAATATTTTTAAACACTTAAATGCAAGAAGCCACTTGAATTCTGAACACGAAAAATATGAAAATTTGCATTAAGGTGTATTAATATCAGTAATTCATTTCATGATTAGTAAAGGATACTTTTAAAGCCAAACTAGCATTTCAACTTGGAAAATATGTGTTAGCATGTACAATTTCGCTTATTTGAAAGTACACATACATTTTGCATTCCCTGAATTTGGTGTGTTTAATTTTACAAACATGATGTGACTTTATTCAAAGACAGCATGGCTTTCTGTTTATTGACAATGATTTATTACTCTGTTTTGATTGGTATTCTGCTCCACCCAGTCTGCCAGAGGGGCACTGGTTAGCTAAGAGCAATCCTCACCCAATAGAGAAAGGCACTTTTTCTTAGGAGAAAGAAAGGGATGTGGGTCAGAAGGGACCGCAATCATAGGTAGAAGCTACGGGCTAGAAGGAATAACGCAGGGTCACCAAAAAAAGAAAGAAAGAAAAAGGGAGGGGGGTAGAATAAAAGAGACCTTTACCTCAATTTAGTTATAACAGACCCCAGGAAAGAGGAAGTTCAGTTTAAAAACAGATTCAGTGACTTTGGTTTACATGAACTCTGTTTGCAACCTTGAAGGAGGATATCCTTCTGTTTTGAACACTGGTATGGACTTCTTTCGGTTTAAATTATGTTTTTAAATTATGGATCAGAAGGACAAAGAAGCTGGGCCTCTTGACACATCTGAATGGCCCCAAAAGACTTCGGTACAATCTGTGTTTTAAAATGTGTACCACCACCACCTTATCAGTGATGACTTTTTCTTGAAAGACCATTTTTTGCATACATTTCCCCCCCGCAAAAAAAATCCAGCAAAGATTTATAACTTTAAAAAAATAACCAAACAAAAATTATTGTTCAACAGTGATGATATATTAAACCAGCTCTCCTGAAACTTTCTTAAGATTGCCTGGGGATGGGACGGTGAACAGGAGGGGTCGCAGTGGCAGATCCCACACTGGGGAAACCTCTAGAACACATGATGCTGTTTGGAATTCGACTGGATCTATCTTCATTCCCACCCAATTGTATTCTCAGTCCAAAAAGTTCTTGTGTCACTTCTCAGTTCAAAATATTTCCAGAGATGCCCATGCCCTGAAAATAAAGTCCAATTTTGTCATCACAATGGGCAGGACCACCATGACAGCCAAGCTAGAGGGGCCCTGGATATAACAAATACTGAAACACAAAGACATTTGCTCTTTTCTTTCTGGTCTTATAAGGAAGTTTTCTGGAAAATTCTGTAACCATTTGAGATAATGGGAATTATACAACAAGCACATGTATGCTGAACTGGGTCTTGACCCCCTGCTCCTCTGCCCCCCTTACAGGGCTAAATTGTGGCAGGAGGGTGGTGGTGGAGAGAAGCAGTTACCTTGGAATACTAAAGAATGACTGAGATTTTTCAAGTTGGTCACCCTAAATCATCCAAGCAGAGAAATAAGAGACTGGATTCCTCAGGTAACTGTGTTCCCTCCTGCCTTTCTGCCCAGAAGGTACAGTTTGAGTTGGAAGGAAGCATCCGAGTTGGGAAGATATGCATGGAGAAGAACCTAACTGCCCCAGATCCCTGAAGAGCTTAACTGGGCTGGTCCTGTGCAGGGTTCAGGTGGACTCAGTCACCACCCAGGAGCTTGTTTGGGGCCCAGCATATGCCCTGCCCTGCCCAGCAGACACATGTCTCTGCTCAAGCTTGCAGGCTGTAGGGATGAGCACGGCCCCTTCAGTCTCCAGCCAAGGTGATCTGGGTAGAAACATGAGCTGGCCATGGACAAAACTGCCAAGTTTTCTTTTGTTGTTTAATATTTTTATTGATTTGTAGAGAGAGAGGAAGGGAGAAGGAGCGAGAGAGAGGAATATCGATGTGAGAGCAGAACATCGACGGTTGCCTCCTGCATGCCTGCTATCAGGGATCAAGCCTGAAATACGGGCATGTGCCCTGTTCGAGGATCAAACCAGCAAACTTTTGGTGCATGGGACAACACCCAACCAACTGAGCCACACTGGCCAGGGCTAAAGCTGCAAAGTTTTAAAGTTAAGTATTTAAAGTTAACTATTTAGTCATGTAGTATTTAGTATGTAGATCTGCATTTGTACTTTTGCCCTGAATCCCTTAAATATTAGGGGCAAGACTGACTTTGGGCACCACTTATTGAGCATTTGCTAAGTGCCAGGTATGATGCTAAGCACATTACTTACATGAATCCCAACAAAATTTAACGGGGTATGATCTAGAAATCATGCTCCTTGGCATTTCTCCAAGGAATTGAAAACTTATCTCCGTACAAAAACTTGCACATGGATGTTTATAGCAGTTTCATTCATAACGGCCAAAACTCGGAAGAAACCAAGATGTCCTTCAGCAGGTAAATGGATAAATAAACTGTGATACATCCAGACAACGGAATATTACTCAGTGTTAAAAAGAAATGAGCTACCAGGCCATGAAAGGACATGGAGGAACCTTACATGCATACTACTAAGTAGAAGAAGTCAATCCAAAAAGGCTTCTTACTGTATCATCCCAACTATGTGACATTTTGGAAAAGGCAAAATTGTGGAGACAGTAAAAAGTGGTGGCCCGGGACTGGGGGAGGAAAGGATGAGTAAGTGGAGCGCAGATGATTTTTAGGGCATGCAAATACTCTATGAGACTGCAATAATGGATACATGTCACTATACATTTGTCCAAACCCATGAAATGTACGCCAACAGTGAACCTGAAGGTAAACTATGGACTTTGGGTGATGGTGATGTGTGAATATAAGTTCATCAATTGTAGCACATACACCACTCTGGTGCAGGATGTTGATAGTGGGGAAATGGTCGGTGGGCGGGGACAATTTTACTGTGAATCTAAAACTTCTCTAAAAAATAAAGCCCATTAAAAAAATCCTATGAGGTAACAGGTACTGTTAAGTAACTTTGTTAAGTAACTTTACTTAAGGTCCCTCAGTTGGAAAGTGATGGAGCTGAACCCTGAGCAGAGATTAACCTTCCGTCTTGCTCCCAAGCCCCCACCTATGCACACATTCAACAGCTTCTCTCTTGGATCTGATCAGAATCTGCGTTTCTGTGTGACTTGCTATTACATTCCCTCTTCACCTGTGAAGACTGTGATGCTGTCTGGGGTGGGGCCTGAGAGCCTGCATTTCCAACAAGCTCCCAGGAGATGGTGATGAGGCAGGTCTCACAGGCCACACTCAGAGCTGCCAGGGTCTACATCCCAGCCATGCCAACCTACTGGCTAAGCCCAGGGCACACCCTGGATTTTATCATCTTTGTATCTTACCATGTTCCCTCCACCAAGAATGCTTTCTGCCGTATCTCTGCCTCTCAAAATCATAATAATCTTTATATACACAAATGAAGGTTGACTTTCATTATAAATCATCACCCGATGTTCACCCCACCACCACCGTTACCCAGAACTGATCTCTCCCACCAGTGCACTTCCTTCGTGTTTAGCACCAGCTCATGAAGCACCAGTTTCTTCCTTGTTATACTGGCTATTCCTTGCTCTTTACCTCTGGATCTGTTTACTTCTGTTATTTTGAAATCAACTTGAGGATAGGGACTTTGTGTCATACATCTTTATAGGTTCCCTAGCACTGAGCTGGGCCTTGTATGCAGAAAGGAACACGGCGTGTCAAGGAAAGGGGCTCAGACCCTGCCTTGCCCCTCCTTTGTGTTCCCTGATAATAGTCACCTCATCTTTAAAATGGGGACAATAACACCTACATGTTAGAATTGTTGTGAGGTTTAAATTAAATGTCATATGTAAAATGTTTCACTCACAGCAAGCCCTTGATTAATATTTATTGAATTTGATTTTCCTCTTTTATTATCTGTATAAGGGAAGGGGCAGCACATGTGAGTGAATTAATGACAGAGCCAAGTGGAGCACCAGATGTCTTAACTTTTATTGAAATTATTTTTCCACTCTATCAAGCTCCACTTTACTTTATTTTGGTTATGTGAGTGACTCCCAGTTATTGCTATAACTAAAATTGATCAGTATTTACAGAAGAGATATTAGAATATTATTTCCTGGTTCACATTTTCTATGCAAATCACTGACTAAAATTCAAATAGGGCTTAGAAATAATAGGCATTGATGTATCTTTACATCTTGGTAAGCCAAAGTAACAACATACTATACTTAGTATACATCTATAGTGGTATGCCTATGTAACTCAAAACAACCAAATTTAAAAATAGGTAATAGTTTTCAGATTAAACGTGATCATACAAGAAAAAAAGAAATGATTATGATCAGCCATAATAATTGCCTTAACCGGTTCTTCAGTGAGACACTTTGGCAAACTCATTTCATTTGTCATTGGCTTCGTCTGGAAAACGGAGATGCCACTAACTGCTTTACTTGCTTTTCAAAGTTCACGTGACAAGCAAACAGATTGCCAATATAGACAAACACTACAAAAACTATAGCAAACTTTTTATGTGCAAGACATAATTAGCAATATCTTTAGGCATAATACAGAGCTGGGGGAAAGGCAATTTATGTGAAACACACAGAAAGTAGAAGACTTGAGGAGGGCCAAACATCAAATGTTTCACCTACTGTTATTATTTTTTAGATTTAGTCTCTGCTCAACCTTCTCAAGGTATCCAATGAGACATGAGTAATATGTAAGGAGGTCACAGAGTAGAATGCTTCTGGAGCCACCTTCTATTTTTCAGAATAAGAAAAGATGATTTATCTGATGTAGGCATGTTGATTGGCATTGCAGGCTTGCAAATTCCTTCAGTATTAAGTCATGTCTTCAAAACTGGGTGGGGCTCTGAGTTATTAAATTTTTTCTTTTCCTCTGGAGGCCAGGGCTTGGAAGTAGCTGAAGGCTACATGTGAACGGAGTTGGGTGGTCTCAGGAAAATTCTGTGTAAACAGCGTTGCTCATCTAAAAGTAACACACAACACTGCACATCTGTCTGTCCATATTATACAAACAGAATCTGGACTCCATTAATGTGCCTGAGGAAAAAATTATTCTCTAATAAATGTTTTTATAATTACAGTGAAAAGGAAGGACCAGGACACCAAAGGAAATGAGACTCTTCTGTACCAGTTTGTTGGCGGAAGCCTGGAGGAGGCGTGGGAGACGGGAGTCGTCTACAGCTGTGTCTGACTTAGAGCGGTTGTGTCTTCTTAAGGGTGGGAAATGGGTTCAATCTAAAGGGCTCCAGTAGAGTACCTTATTTTAAACTGCCAACGAGGAAGGACAAATCACCCAGGGAGGGTGGCTTTCACTCTCAGTTTTTGCTGAATGATCTAAGAGCAACTCCTCAGCGAGACATTCAACTAAGGCTCCAGACCTGACAACCTCTGTGCTCTGAGTGTCCACATGACCTGGCTTAACAGGTGACAGCAGCTACGGAACAGGGCACATGGGCTGTTTCTTGCATCTAGATATTGCTAATGCATAAAATACGTAGTCCTCTCTCTTTTTGCCCCTCTCAAATATTTTTTGTCATTGGCTGATGAACACAAGGGCCTCAGTTTTATAAGGGGTGAGGGTGGGTGGGCAGGAGAAGTTTGATTGAGTCAGAGGTGGCAGGAAAGAGAGAAGATGGAGGGTGATATGAACGCTGTTCCCTGTCTGGTTCGTTTGACTACATTTGAGCCCTGATGTTAGGGGATTGAACTGTTTCCATTAGAGCCTGTAAGATTCTGGGAGGGGTGAAAGGTTTAAAGCAAAAATTGGCAAAATACTTAAACAGACACCTCTCTAAATAAGACATATGAATAGAAACAAGTACACTAATCACTGGGGAAACACAAATTAACAGCACAGTGAGATACTTCTACTTCTTTGAATGGTTAAACTTAAAAACCATACCAAGTGTTGGTAAGGTTGAGGAACTGGAATTCACACACTGCTGGTGGGGCTATAAAAAGAAGAGTCCCTTTGAAAACTGTTGGACAGTTTCTTAGAACGTTAAATAAGCATCTGCTATAAAGTCCAGCCATTCACTCCTAGGTATTTACCCAAGAGGAAAGAAAGCATATGTCCTTATAAAGATCTGTTATGAATATTCATAGATGCCTTATTTGTAATATCCCCCAAACTGGAAACTACCCACATGTCCATCAACAGGAGCCAAGTAGGTGGGCTCAGAGGAGGGTCTTGATAGTAGAAAATGGGAAAGCCTCACTGCTTGGTGATTGGCCATTTTCAAGGAGTATTTCGCACCAGATTTGAATATTTGACAATGTTTTTTCTTTTTTTTTAAAGCTCAGTTTTTAAAAAATCAATAGACATATTTGATTATGTTAATTTATACTTTACTGCAGCCAAAAGTTCTCAGAACTTGCTCCCAATCCTCAACCCCATTTCCACCACAGAGACTAACAAGTGAAACCTCTTTCAGATGGGCCTTTTAAATGGACTCAAGTCACCAGTGTTCTGATTAAGTCACTTCTTATGTAGAACCCTAGCCTGCTTCTCTTTCCTCATCACCATGTTTCTTCTGCATGTTCACTCCCGATTCCATCTGCGCAGATGGCTGTGCACTGTTATTTTTACTCCTACAGTCAAAGAACATCCTCTATTCCCATTTCACTTAGGATAAATGCTACTGGGGCCAGTTAGGTGATGCAGCCATGACTCTGTGCTCACACGCCTTTCAAACACACACCTGACTCAACTGAAATTCAGTAAAGGGACTGAGATATTTTAGGCGGCAAGTGGCAATAAAACTAACATTCTTCACTAGAAAACTGATATTTCAGATTCTATTAAAGCATTGGTTATCTCTGGAGGGTAAAAGACCTAAAAGCACATTTTGCTACTGCTGGCAGACATGGCTACACATTTAGGATGCATTAATGATTCTCCATCCTGCCAAACAGAAGATTTGATTTTTATAATTCTGGATTTTATTTGGCTGAGAAGAGTGAGAAGGAGTTTCCAAATTCTTTTAAAACCCTGAGATTTAGTGATCAATAGATATAAAGTCCATCTAAACTCTAATCATCTAACATCTGTTGTTGCAACGCAAATCTGATCGGCAGGAAAATGGAGCACATCTTACATAACATGATGTTACATATTTGAAAGAGGGATTCACTTAAAATTCAAATGCATCTTTCAAATATATGATACAGTATTATTATTAACTATAGTCACCGTGCTGCACATTACATAATATCAAGAGAGTAGATCTTAAGAGTTCTCATAATAAGAAAAAACCATTTGTATCTATGTGTGGTGATGGATGTTAACTAGACATATTGTGGTAACCATAAAAAAATTCAAATGAAATTCAGAAAGAAACCAAAACTAAAAAAAAGTTTCATGGGTCCATCTCTTAATAATTAGGTAATGCCCGGCCGGGCGTGGCTCAGCGGTTGAGTGTCAACCTAGGATCCAGGCGATCAAGGTTCGATTCCTGATCAGGGCACATGCCCAGGTTTCAGGCTCAAGGAAGCCAATCAATGACACTCTCATCATTGATGTTTCTATCTCTCTCTCCCTCTCCTTTCCCCTCTCTGAAATCAATAAAGATATATTTAAAAAAAATAATAATAATAATTAGGTAATCATATACATTAATAAGGTTTTTGAAAACAGTGATTTTTGTCATTTTCTTATAACTAGAAGAATATAAGTTTCATTAACTTACGTTATTAATATTAATAGCTAACTTTTGTTGTAAGAGATTCTGTGCTGGGTTTTACTGATCTTATTTTCTAGATGAAAAAATGGGATCTTAATTAAATAGATGGTCCAAGCCCACTCAGTAATTGGCAGGGCCAGAATGGAAAGCCAGGCCTGCCCATAGCAAACTCCTCTCTCGACCGTTATGTTGAACTTTAGGAAAATGATACAGATTAATAGTAATCGACTTGGCAATGGTCGTGGCAGTGGTGCTCAAAAACGAGGCCTGTGGGCTCCTACCTTATTATGTCTATTGGAAACGTGATGGGGTCAAGACAGAGGAAGTGCAGAAACTGCTTGTTCCCTGATAATGTTACTGTGGCCCTCAAAGGAAGTGTTAAAATAGGGCAGCTCTGCCAGCACTCTGGCTGTTAGACCTGCTGCTTAAGCTGTGAGTCATGCTCTTGGGCCTCTTACTCCATGGACAGTGAGCTGATCTTCACCCAGAGCCTGTGGAGATGAGGCACAGTGGGTTTTGCTCTGTCACGGCCGTGCCTAGTCCTGGGAGAGTAGTGGTTTCCTTTGCCACTTCATACAGCTTGGGGTTCTGTGAGAGCACCATGGGCAACCTGGCTTGTAGATGAGGCAAAGTGGCCGATACCTGGGTTCCCCCTCTGCTTTACCCTGAGCAGCTCCGCTTCTGAGGTTTTATGGAAGATAACACTTAAAATGTTTGAAAACCACAAGCCTACTGGGAAACAGCATAGCACAGCGGTTAAGATTATTGCTTTGGAGCTTGACAAAATGGGTTCAAATCTAGGCTCCACCACTCCTGAACTAGTTAGTGCCTCACAGCAAACTAGTCCACCCTTTTGAAGCTCACATATATATATATTCTGGCTCAGAATTGGCATCAGGAAATGTCAGTTATTAACACTGCTGTCTGGTACCATTAGTGGGTGAGGAACCAGAGGGGAATCAGGTTAAAATCCAGAAAGAGAAGGCAGATATCTAGTGGTTTGTGAAAGAAAGAATTGGGAGCCTGGCAGGTCGGAAGTAAAGAGAAAGGTTTACTTGTATTTTATCTTCTGGTTATAAAACTGGATGCTGCCTGTATTTTACCTGATGATTGTAAAACTGAATGCCACCATAGAGAAAATTTAATTCCGCTCCTGTTATAAATACAAAAACTGAGGTCTAGGGAAGTTGTGATTTGTACCGAGGTTAAATTACAAACCATTCTATTTCTATATCCATGTAGGTTTTTTCTTCCTTCTTGAAATTTCTAAATATTCTTAAATAAATAAAGTAGTTTTCTATATACATGTTGTGTGGGGGGTAGGGGATGCGCTGATATGAGCTTAGGGAATAGATATAGTACTGGAATACAAGTGAAAGAAAACCTTAACACCTAGGAGGGTTAGAGCTGAGGCTGGCAAAAAAGTATATATATATGTGTATGTATATATCTAATTAAAAACAAAAATCAATGTACCCAAATATAATCTTTTAAAACTTATTACATCAATAATGATGATATATTAATATAGACACTATTATATTAAAAAATTAGCACATTATAATTTTCAGGCCACTGAAAACTAGGTCAACACATACCTAATCTAAAAATAACATGAAAATCGTGCCTCCCCTCTTTCTTTTACTGCACTGACACCGTGAAAACTCTCAAGCATCAGCTAACTCTCGGGCCACATCACACTCATACCACATGCGCACAGTGGGCTTACGGTCCCGGACAACAGAAGTCAGTACATGTGCTCTGAAGGTTGCTCCTGTAAGCCTTTAATTACGAGACATGCCAGTTTCCACCCGGAGCCTCTTGATGAGAATCCCCGAGTTCCCTACATTCAAATTCTGACAGTGTAATGCTAGTTTTAGTCTGTCCTAATGGAAGGGGAGAAAAAGATGAGAGCGAATGCACCCTGTTTGGAACCACTACAGAGGAAAGACAGAAAGCGTGTCATTCCGTCTGTTGCGAGGAGCACTGGGCTGGCAGGCATTGCAAACACTTCAGAAAAGGGTGACGTGGAAGAGTCCCAAAAAGAGCCTCTGTGAAGTTCAAGGTCATTCCAAACTCCATACCCAAAGGCACACTATTGTGAGTGCATTAAAAAAAATCAACAGCAACCTGAGTCAAAATAAAGTCTCCCTAGAGTCCACTTCCCGGCCCGTTAGAGGGTTTTCCCATCTCCTTCAGTCACTAAGTCTAAACTGAACAAAACGAAACAAAATAAAGCAAAATGTTCCTGCCACCTCCTATCATCTCTTAGGATGTTTACTTGCTGATTTATCTTCCCCTCCTCCCCGAATGAAGAAGGCTGCTGGCATTTTGGATTAAAATGAGGCAATGTGATGTTTTGACAAAGCCCTGCGAAGGCAGGAAACTCTGTGAGCACGTTGATAGAGTGAGTCAGTCAGCAACCGAGGCCGGGGGGTGACAAGAGTGCCACGAGCATGACGCGCTTCAGCGTGATGGCCATCCCCGGCTTCTTTATAAGAATGATCTGTTTTTCCCGAGAATTGCAAACGAAAACCAAACCAAAACAATGAGGTAGCACTTTTTGCCTGTAAAACTGAGAAACATATGAAAGAAACAGAATGATCATATCCTGAGGTTGGTGACAATGAGAAAAAAACAGACATTTTCATGAACTGCTGCTGGAAATACACATTAAGTACAACTGTGTTACAGGGGACTCTGGTGATAACCTATCAGAAGCTTTCAGAGTGCACACAGTTTTAGGAGCAAGTGTAATGAAATAATCAGAGATACAGACATCATTTCATTAGTAAGGATTTATCGCAACATTATTTATGAGCCAAGAAGGCTACAAGCAATTTAAATGTTCAATAATAGAGGATTATTTGAAAAACCTGTAAATGTATGCATATAACAGGATGCTACCAGCCACTAAAAGTGATACTGTAAAGTACTCTTTTTGATGTGTGTTCAACTCAGGACTTTCTCGAGTGTAAGTGATAGGAACCTCATTTGAGTGAATTTAAACAGAAAGGTGATTGATGGAAAGGAAGAGTAGAATAACCAAGCTTAGGAAGGTAGGACACAGGGCAGTTTGAGGGACAGTGAGATAGAGGGACTCAGATGGCCTCAGGACTCTCTTTTTTTCTCTGTTCCCACTTCATCTGCAGGCTCACATCCTAACAATCTCATCACCCGAGAGGAAAGGATTTTTTCCTGCAAACTCCAGTGTGAAAACTTTCAAGGAAGACTTGATTCGTCTGGCTTGGATCACATTATACCCCTTGGACCAATGACTGTGGCCAGGTAGGTACACTTGAGGTCTAAGGATTAGCCTGCCTTGTGTCAGATATCTACCCTTAGATCAACTGCTGTGATTGAGGGGCCAATTTGGACCCGCTGTGAGAGGACTGGAGGGGATGAAGGAGTGGGGTGGATGGACTAGCACAGCCAGGGCCACTGGGGCAATTTGTCTCCCACAATTTCAGTTGGTAACATTATTTGTCAGTGCTTTCTTTCCACAATAGTTGGAACTAGTCTCCTTGTGAGGTTAAAGACTAACTCTGTCTTACTTTATTTCAAGAAAAAGGATTCCTTTGGGGCACTGTGGTCGGGAAGAACCCTGGAGTAAAGGCACTGGACAGGGGCTACCCTGTTGGAGCTGTGCTTGACTATCCCCAGCCACATCGAGTGGGATCAGATGCATGAGCTGCCACCACTATCAAAAGACTTCATATCCTCCATAAAACTTAGTGGGCAAGAACTGGTCATAAGAAACAACAATTTATCTATTATATAGAAATCTAGCAGAGTATTTCTAAAACATACGGAATTCTAACTAAGCAGAAAGTGGACTCTAGCATGCTAGCATCAGCGATGCCATATTTGTACCATGCACTTTACAGAGCGAGAAAGAGAAATAGAACATGAGTCTGTAAAAATCCCAGATCTCAAGACAATACAGACGGATGACTATGACAAATGATAGTCATGTAAAATACGTTACCACAACAATGAAAAGTTCTAATTTTGTCAGGGAGTAGCCAACAATGTTGCAGGAAGTATTCTGAATTAAACAATAACGTTGCCTTTACGGATTTTCTTTATTATACAGACATGGATATCATGGATTATTGTCTACTAGACATTCTTACTGCCCATCAACAGGCAGGATTCCGCAGCTTACCTAATTTCCTGATACAACCTCCTACTCCCTTTTGAAAACCACACCATTTATTTTATATCATTTCTCATATTACTAAGTTGAGAGAATTTAAATATTTTCCTCTTCGGAGTTTCTTTCCAATATAAAGTCTTGTGACAACCTAAACCAATACTGAGGAGATGTAAGAAGCAGACATGGCAGTGGAGTTGACCCAGAGCCCCCTCAAGCGCTGGGTGTGCAGTCCTCACACCATTTCATGACTAGGTTCAAAAAGGGGTGAAAACCCAAAAGCCAAAGACTCTGAATCAAGGCTCTAGGGCTGACTTTTTATAGAACTTTAGTACTTGGCATTTTTGCAAGTAAATTTTCCCCATCAACTTCTGCACTTCCCGAGAAGTTGCTCTCTTACTCTGCTCAATTAACAGAGAGCCAATACCTCAGACCCTTCTAGGATCCTGAGAGGAAACAGAAGAATATGTTAACCAATTTGTGAGAGAGTAACCTGGTGAAGGAAAATATACTCTTTGGGATACATATCTCTTTATTCTTTTAAATATTCTCATCAAATCCACTCATTGGATTTAAAAAAATCAATTGTTTCTCCTACAAACCAAATCAGCAAATCTATATGTTACTCGCAAGCCCAGTGAGTTTGGGTTTTACTTGCTAAATTTTGTACATGTTTATTTTTAGAATTAAAAAACCAATAACTAGATTGAGCACTTTTTACAAAGACTTGGGATAAATACTTTATATAAATGAAATCTATACATAAAGACCATTTAAAAAAAGAAACAACCCTGCTTCCTGTGCATGTCCCAAAAAAAGGAAGTTATTTCATGGCCACCTGTCACTAATGGGTATTTGAAATTTCTGGTCCGAAGATTGAACCTCAAATTATCAAAGTACAAAGGAGTTATGACCTAGAAATCATATTTTAGCATTGGAAATGTGTCTAGATTTCTAAGTGCTTCAGAATCATATACCAGACATCATCACACAGTTTAATAGAAAATTCTATATTGGTTCCTTCATGCATGTGTAGTTGATCAGAAGGCCACAATTAAAATCCCTCAATTTGTCACCCCAATAAGTTTAATTTAATAAAAAGTAAACCAAAATCTCTTAATTGTCAGGCTCTTGTTTCTTGAATAGCCAAATAGGGTAACATCAAGATAAAAGGAACTTGCAACTGTGTGGGGAAGGAACTTTGTTTTTTGGCATAATGTCAGCAATTAGAAGAGTAAGGGAAACCAGGTGAGAGCATGCCCATGTTGTAATTGTAACAGGAAAATAGAAGTTATAGGTGGAAAGTTGCTTTTTAAGAGAAATGAATGCCATGGCCTAACCTCACTAATACACTAAAATATGTTGTTTAAAAGGCAGAAACAGAACATTTCTAATCTTTCCAATATTGCCGCACTAGTCGCACCTACAAGGTCTTATTGCTGTATTGAATCACTATGCATTTGCAGTGAATTTCTTTTCCTGAACATCTATAAGTATCCAACTCCCCCAACAGAGATGATCAAAAGGTGGAGTGACTTGTCACAGGTGTCCATCCATGAGGGCCAAAGCCCGGATTCTCTACCCTAGGAATATTATTGCAATTCCTATTTTGTTTATACATGGAGTGGGTGGATGGTTGTTAGGCAGGAGAGACTACACAATTGGAGTTGTCTTTGGCAGTGCAAGACCTCTGCCGCAGCAAAGGATGGTGAAAGAAGAAAGTGATGGCTTGGAATAGGACGATTACTCATGGAAGCTGCCCATTCCACTGGCTGGTAGAGCAATATGATCGCCCAGGAATTTTTTTCCCTTAATGTTTAAATTGCTCTTTTGCAAATCAACAATTCACATTCTAGTTAGGCATTAATCTCTGCTTGGCTCGTTTGATCAGCCAACTCATAAAGGTATGTACCCAGGCCAGAGGGCTCACCATACAGGACCCCAGTTCATTTTTATCAGTTCTATGGCCACAGACTGCACCCTTAGCTACAGCCAGTAACTGTGGAAAAGTGCGTGTTGTTGGAATCTTGGAGCAAGAATGAATTCTAGCAACTGTCCAGTTCTGTCCTTTCATAGGTGACAGATCCAGTCAGCTTGTGTCCATGACCTTGCAATTCAAGAGGTCACATCAGAACCAGGACTAGAATCTAGAACTCGTAACTCTAATCTCGAGCAAACATCCTCTCTTAGGAAAGGAGACTCTTCCTAGAAGCCTCAGGGGAAGTTGACTTTTACATTTTTCTTCACATTTTGGACCAGAGAAAGTGACACTGGAACTTAGAGCTTTCTTCTCTCACCATACAGTGGCACAGTAATAGGAAACAGGCATTGTGAGAGAAAGTCAGTAAAATGTAGTCTAGCAAGATTAGTTAGATTTTTTTCTTTCTCATTGTTTTGGTACTCAGCCATAATAGTTGGCTCAGGTAGTCACTTATTCTGTCAACAAAATATATGCTACAACAGTGTGGTGATTGCAGAGGTGGGGTGGGGATGGGGGTGGAGGGAGGTAGGGGAGGTGGAATTGGGCATAGAGGGGATAAATGATGATGAAAAAAAAAGTCAAATGTCTGCAGATTTTCTAAGGCCATAAAAGATTATAATAGGTTATAAAAGATTATTTGGCACAAATTCTCCACTATGAATGGAATACCTGGGTATAGAGAGTGTCCTGAGAAGAGATGACTGGATCATCTTAGTGAATTGTTATTTATTGAGCATCTCCTATAAGTTGAAAACTAACAAAGCGAACAGTTGGTGATGTTCTATTTGTTGTTAACTAGTTATGATTACACAGTATATTCATGTTCACTTGGTGAAAAATTCATTGAACTGTGCACTTACAATGTGAGCACTTTTCTGTATGTAGTTACACTTTAACAGAAAGTTTTTATAAGGTATAAATGACAGGAAGCAATTAATAGACACAATTTCAGTTCTCAAGGAGCTTATATTTTAATATAATCACCTATGATATTTATAGAAAAAGGAGCCTCCTCTTTCATTTTACAAAGGAGAGCACTAATGCCTAGTGGTTGGTTTTGGCAGTCAGGAGCAGCACCTGGTTTCCTGGTTGATATTCTTTCACTGTGCTTCCTTTCTTTATCAGTATAGTGCTCTCTTCTAAGGGCCATCTTCAAAGAGGGTCGCTGAGAAAAAGGTACCATCTTATTTCTTCTTGGCCTTGTTCTAGTCTTTCTAAACTGTGATTGAAAATTTTGGTCTTTCTTTTGATTTACTAAACTGTAAAGTTCTGAAATTTAATAGAGGTACCTCACTTCAAAGAAGTTTATCTCATGGGGACAAAGTGGGTTGCCTTTGTACCTCAAGTGGACTGCAAACATATATCACTGAGATTCTCTTTCATCTGAAATGTTTCTTTTTTACATTTGCAAGTCTAGGATTCCTTTTCATTTCTGAAGCTGACAAAAACTAGTATGTGGAAATTACCCACCTTTGAGAACTGGTCACACTATTATATATCTTCACTGCGATATCTCACCACAAAGAAGTTTGTACAACTGAAAATGCCTGTACACCAACAGTGAGTGTGGTACCAAAGAGCTCCTGAAAGGCTTCTAGGTGGGCGTGTGGTAATTGTGAAGGCACATCATGCCAGTCAGCTGGATGGAAGGCTTGGATCACCTCAGGCCCATGGCTCTGGTCATCTTCTATTCCGCTTCTTGGATCCCCTCTCCCTGACTTAATATTCTAGAACTTTCTCTCCTAAAAACCCCAAGAATACATCTAAACTTCTAAGGACCTCTAACTATCCAAGAACCATACCTTACTTGGTCTTTACCTATGCAATTGATCCTTTCTAGTATGGACCCCTCTTCCTCAGCCCACCTCTTAAGTAGATGTTATCCATGACCTTATCCCCCACTTTCAACCCAAGTTCATATTCTTTAGGCAATCTTTCATAGTACCAATTCCTACCTGCATGCTAATAGTACCCTGATTTATTTTAAATTCTTGCTAAGATATCTTAACAGTGTCAAGGTTTATCTTCCTAATGGTCTACTGGAAATCTCCACAAGAGTATCCCATGAGCCCTTCAAAGTCAGTTTGTACAAAAGTCCCTGTCATCTTTCTTGCTGAATGATTTCTTCCTCCTGTATCTCAGTAATGATACATTATCCATCAGAGATCTAAATTATCTTCTCTTCCTTTTATCAACCATATTCAGTCAGTTACCTATTAATTTAATCACTTAGAGAAATTAGTAGCTATTGATTATCTATTTCATAATATCATGAAAATTAAATGAGAAAGTCCATGTAAATCACTTATGTGGTACCTGAAGAATATTCAATGAATTACTATTATCAGTCCTAGTAGTATTATCACTACTATTATAGCTGCTTTGATCAAATGGATGGATGAATGGATACATGGATAAATAGATGGGCAGACACAAAGAATGGTTATATGGATTGATGAATGAGATGTTTGATGGAAGAAGAAAGAAAGAGAAAGAAAGAAAGAAAGAAAGAAAGAAAGAAAGAAAGAAAGAAAGAAAGAAAGAAAGAAAGAAAGAAAGAAAGAGAAAAGAAGAAAAGAAAAGAAAAGAAAAAAGAAAAGAAAAGAAAAGAAAAGAAAAGAAAAGAAAAGAAAGGGAAGAAAGAAAGAAGAGGAAGGAAGGAAGGAAGGAAGGAAGGAAGGAAGGAAGGAAGGAAGGAAGGAAGGAAGGAAGGAAGGAAGGAAGGGAGGGAGGGAGGGAGGGAGGGAGGGAGGGAGGGAGGGAGGGAGGCAGGCAGGCAGGCAGGCAGGCAGGCAGGCAGGGAGATTCAGGTTTCTGGCACTTTACATTCATATTCATTCATTCAAAAACATAGTGTACTACACTAATATTCTGAGACCAAGTCCAATGTGTGGGTCCTTTCCCCACACCATGCAATTATCCAACACCAGCAGTGTGTCCTACAATTCAACTCAATTCTGACACTAGCTACCTGGAGATAGCATCAAATTCCACAGCTTAACAGCTCAGTTCTACAAGAGTGTCCTTACTTCAGATGCCAATCAAAAGTTCAGGTTGTGTTTCCAGCTAAAAATCAGAAGTTCCCATTACCCTGTCTATGGATTTGATTAATTTGCCAGAACAGCTCACAGAACTCAGGAAACCAGTTCACTCACTAAATTACTGGTTTATTACAAAGGATACTGAAGGATATGAATCAATAGCAAGATAGTCACTGTAGACAGCCAGCTGGAGGGGTGGGTTTCATGGGGGTTGTGCAGAGGATGCAGGCATGCTGGGATCTAGGGGTGCCCTGTGGATTCCAACCGGCTTCCCTGGATGTGAGGGGGTGTGGTGTCCGTGTCCAGCACTGGGAGGCGGGCTGAGGGATGCAGCATCTCCAGGCCTCCTAATGGTGGGTCCTGCAGCACCCCCTTCCCCACTGACCCTGATACCATAGACAGTTAGGAAGCACCAGGGACTTTTCCCCATTGGCTTAGATGGTGCAGGGGGAGGTTCCTACACTGAGTGTGCCAAAGGCTAGAAAGATGAATGGATAGGGTCTGAGCATGCCGAAAGTTAGCAAGATAATAGGATGGGGGGGAAAGTTCTCCCTTCCCTATTCCTATAAGAACCTCTTCTTCAGCAGGAAAATGAGGTGGTCTTTGGAACAGGAGTCCACCATTCTCCCAGGTCATGTCACCTGAATAAAAACCTCTTTCCTTTTACACAAGCATCTGTCTCCCAAGTTTGGCTTTCATTGTTGCAGGCAGCCAAACACAGTTGTTTAGTTACAAGGTAAAGTGATACATACTGTGAGGCCCCGAAGACAACAATACGGAGTTTTGGGCCAAACCAGGTGGCTCATGGATGCATTCTGGTTCACCAACCTGGGAGCTCTGGAAACCTGTCCTTTGGGTTTTTATGGTGGCTTTATTACATAGGCATGATTGATTGAATTACTGGCCATTGGTGATTGAACTCAATCTCTAGTGCCTTTCCCACTCTAGGAAGTCTAAGGTGGGGTGAGTGGAAAGGGAGTGAAAGTTCCAATAATCTAATTATATGGTTGTCTCCACTGGCAACCAGTCCTCATCCTTAGGTACTTTCCAAAAGTCCCCTTGTTAACAGAAGACACCCTGCAGGAAACTACAAAGGTTTTAGGAGCTCTGTGCCAGATACTGGATGAAGACCATATAAATATATATTTCTTATAAATCACAACATCACAACTACTATGTGCTAGACCCTCTTGTAGGTTCTGAGGATACTTTAGTGAACAAAACAAAGTATCTACTCTTATGGACCTTATATTTTAGTGGAGAGACAGGAAATACATACATAAATTGATAAATTCCATCAAGATAATAAAGCAGGATAAGGAGAACAATTGATGAAGAATAATATTTTAGATAAAGCAATCAGAAACAACATCTCTGATAAGATGACCCTTAAGAAGAGTCTAAAGGAATGAAGGTCAAGCATCCAAGCTGGGGGAACAGTGGTGCAGTGGCTTTGAGTGTGAACCCATGTATGTATTTAAGGAGATGCAAGGAGGCGAGTATGACTGGCATGAGGAGTGGGAGTTGGGAGGGCTCACTGATGGTGGTCATTATCTCATATCATTCTGATTATAATTCTTCAAAGTAAGAGTTATTATATCCACTTTACAGGTAAGAAACTTGAGGCTCATAAAGATTCAATTATTTGCCCAACTGGCTTCAAAGTATTTCCATAAAGACTCAAGGTAGGCCTGTTGTATCTGAAGCTTCCCCTCCATCTTTGCCTTAGTTCAAGAACCTCTTCATGTCTTGCCTGGATTATTACAATAGACTCCTAACTGGCCTCCCCATCCCTAGTCTCTTCTGCCTACAATGGTCTACCCCATCCTCAGAATGACTTTCTATGACACAGCTGATTGTATCAATTCCCTGTTTACAATCCTTCCATGGTTTCCCATCCTCCAGACCTCAGAGGCAGACAGGCTCATCTTTGCAGATCTGCTTCCTATCACATCCCATGCAAATAGTCTTCCACCCATCCCAAATGAAGTTTCCTTCTATTCCTTGCAGTTGTAAATGCTGCTTTTTCAGCCCAGCCTCAAACTCTCCATCTCCTCTTGTATCCATGGAGAGCCCTACTCCACGTTCACAACTCAGCTGAGGAAGCCTCCCTCATCCTCTTTCTGCTCCCACACTTTGTGTATATGCCTCATTACAGTTCTGATTGCACTGTGACTGCCAGGTCCTCTCCGGAGTGAAGAGAGGCCTAGGCCACCCATCTTATGAGGGTCCTGATACATAGGGTGTCCCCCCAAAAATGTATACACACTTTAACAGCTGATAGCTCAATTATGAAAATGAAATGTGTTTTAATAAACACTGCCTTTATAATTATTCAAAGTGTGTGTATACATTTTTGGGGGACACTCCATATTGAATATGAAGAAATATAATCACAAATGTGTTATAATTTAAATACGTATATCACACACACACACACACACACACACACACACCCCAAGACAAAAATGACTTGTATAAGTGAATGAACGTATCTTACCATGTGGAACAAAGACAATCATATCTCCCTTGGTAAGTGGACAGAATGTGGACCACACAGAAAGAACACAAAAGGCTGTCTTTTGTTGTTTGATATCTTTGGCATTTCTGCTAAGAAACCAGTGAACTGTAACATTTTTATTTATCAAGGAAATAAAAGTGAGATTGTTGCAAGACCTCATTTCACAGGAGCAACTGTGGCTATGGAGCTTACACGTAAGAAGTTTTCCTTAGCGCCCTTGAGAGCAACTAGCTGCTTGCTCTCATTTGAGCATCGCAGGCTCTGGATCTGAAAGGCATGGGATCAAAGGAGCGGAGAAACGGACAAGATGTCAGGAGATCTTGGCACTCTCCCTGGTTTTGCTGCTTGTTTATCTTTCCTTAAAGGATTTCTTTGGAATATAAGCTTATAGCTATGTTATAGTTATGTTCATTTAGGATATAAAGCAGCTTATGTCTTACTTTCCTGAATAAAAATGTCACATGAACACATTACAGGAAATAGAATATTGTAGATAAGTATAAAAATGGAAAATGACCCAGGAAATGGAGGCTGAGAGAAAGTTGCATGAGTTAGAATTTCCGCAGGATAAAAGTATTTCACTTAATCCTTTCAAGGCAAATTCTTCAAAGAAAACAATCATTTCTATGAAAATAGCAACACGGTCATTTTTGGAGTTATGACATCATTTCACTTGAGCTCAGAAAATCCTGGGCGGCTTCACCAACACCACTAAAGAAGTTACATTCTTTCAAATGTAATGTCTAACAATAAAAATAAATCTTTGGAATGATTGTTTTCTTTCTGGCCCTTTTCATTTTAAAACTACAACCAAATACATTTCAAAGTAAAGTATTCTAACCCAGCATAAATAGAGAACACAGAATAAAAGACTATTTCATTTTGGAACCCGGCAACCAAATGTCATGACCTTTGTCCTAAGAGTTTGATTTTCAGTAAAATTTCTTTATAGAGTTTTCTAGCAACCAAGTGTTTTGAACATCAAATGTGGGAAAATTTTACTTGAGGGCAACACTGCTTTCTAGGATTTGATCCAAGACATTGAAAGTGAATGTTGAATAGGGCCTTTTAGAATGTTTCATTGACTTGCTCCATCTGCAAAAACGTCCCCCAAGGCCCCGGGCTTCATAGAGTGCTACGTCCCCACCACTGTGGTGCGGAACACCCTCAGTACTTTTTTGTTGAATTCCATTTAATTGAACATGCTGTCTACAGTTTATTGAATAAAGATCTGGAAGACCACTACAGTGTATTTCAAGGCAATATTTTAAATGTCTAAACAATGTTCCTTTACATATTTTAATGTTTTTCACAGTCTCAGGCAGAAAGAAATATGCTATCAAGTGATAAAGCGTCTGGTTTTCCCCTCAGTACTGCTGGGATAGCCAGGGTTTGAAGGGGTTAGGAAGGGGCTGAGCACTAGAACTTTCCATGTGCTGCTGTGTACCTCACCGGATCTATTTCCACTCTGGCCCTGGTAACAGAGGTGAAGTGTGGAGGCAGGGATGAGCACTTGGAGTGAATGTCTCTTCTTAATAGCCCCTTTGATTCTAGCTACTTTGAGAAAAACAGAAGATTGTTGGTTGAGATGAGTTTGCAGGAGAGAAGTCTCCTGTTTGAAACATAAACCCCCATCCTGGGATGATCAACTTTAAACAGGGCGTCTAACCTTCCTGAGCCTCGGTTATCTCATTTAAGTGGCGATAAGAATATCTACCTCAAAGATTAGAATGCAACATTAAGGACCTTTAGTAAGTAGCTGGGATGCAAGCTGTTTTTTATTATAAAAATATCCATTACCCACTGTCTCACTGTTCAGCATCCATTTGTTTGCACATCTGTTTCCCTTACTCAGCTACAGGCCCTTTAAGGACAGGGACTGTGTACGGCTTATGTTTTCCTCAATTCACAGGATCTAGCAGAACTGTGTGCAAATATCAATTGAATGGATGGATTTTAAAAGAGTACATATATTTCTTCTTAATGTTTATAGCTTTGTCTAGGAAAGAAAAACCTTTATTTTCTAATAGTGAAAAACTAATAGGCTATCCCTGACACTAAATTTAGATTTCAAATGTTCTCATTCTGTATTTTACCTTCTATATTGAAAAATGCCATCTTGTTCCATCTTGTCTCTTACTGAAAGTCCAAGAAGCCCTGAGCACCTCAGTGAAATTAGGTTGGGGGCTAACTTAGCAGCAGGCCTTTCCCAATGCCCAAGGCCAGACCTTATTAACACTGCTGGGTTTCCATGTAGACATATTCCAATAAAATGCATACATTTGTCCAGTGAGCTGAACAATGGTAGAAGCTGGGGATTCAGCAAACTAAGGACAACTATTATCTTCACAACTTACATATATTTTAAGGACCAGGGGAATAAGGCAACTTTGGTTGAGAAAAGACAATAAAGCTAGAAAACTTAAGATTTAATTCTGATTTTACCAGTTACAAGCTAGGTGACCACGAGGAAGTCATTCGACAACTCAAATATTTTTATCTCATTCTGTGTATAATGGGGACAATGATACCTATTTCGAAAGGCTGTGGAATATTAAGATAATGTGTGTCAAAATACAATGTATGATCACTGTAAATACCATAATCAATGTTTGGTGGGTGTGAATTAAATAAAAATCTAGAATTTCTGGTTGTCAGTATGAGAGCAAGCATTTTTATCCCCTCAGGAATATGTAATTATAGATACATCCAGCTTTAATAAGAATTTATATTCAATAATACAAGTCTATAAAATAATTCAATCCCACTTATTTCACTATAAAGGAATATTTTATAAATGGTGATTTATAAAGTATAAATGATTTATACTTTATAAATGGTGATTTACCAAGTGAATCACCATTGGATTCTATTAAATAAAAACTCAACTTGAGGCAATTAAAATTCAGTACTATTTACAAAAATAGTTATTAGACCTGATTTTCAGGTTTCAAAAATCACTAAATAAAGAACTATGGTCTCCAATTTATAGCTGAAAAGACCTGCCTGGAGCGTTAAGTATTTTTTTCAAGATTTCTTATGTGCTGTATAGCTGTGCATTTATTTATCAAATCCCAAACAATTAAAATGTGCTAACCTAAAAAAAAGCAGTAACATTTAGCACCACTTTTCAAAAAACTCAAGCCCTTTGAGGTTTCATTTATATAGGATGTCCCCCTAAAATGTATATATACTTTAACAGCTGACAACTCACTTAATTTTCACTCCTTTCCAGGTTTAACTGATTTGAAATAATTGGTGAAGTCAGGCTAAGCTTTGAACAGGGAAAATTTATCCTAACTTGCCACTAGATTTTTTTAATGGGGAATCATAAAAGATAAAGTTTACGGTATAAAACCCGGCCACAGTTGACGAATTGAGGGCGCGCCAATACCGAACAAAATGATTCTTGATGTTTGCAATTCCACTGCTTTGCGTTATCAGCAGTGCCTGGACCAGAATGATCATCAGTTTGAAAATAGGCATTGACAAAAAAATTATCCATTTCTGTAGATACTTTTAAATTTTGAAAAGGAACTGTATGTTAATAAACATTGACTTTATAATCATTCAAAGTGTGTATACATTTTTTGGGACACCCTGTATATACATATTTTGAACAGATAATTCAGTGAATTTTGACAAATATATACAGCCATGTGTCCATCTCTACAATCATAGAATACTTCTATCACCCTCCCCTCCCCTCCACCTGCAGCCTCTAACAAACATTGATCTGCTTTCTGTTATGATAGTTTTGTTTTTTTCTAGAATTTCATTTATGTGGAATTATATAGCATGTAGTTTTTCGAGTCCAGCTCTTACTTAGCATAATGCATTTGAGATTCATTCATGTTGTTATGTTATTCCTTGCAAGTAATTCATTCCTTTTTATTGCTGAGTAGTATTCTACTCATGGATGTATCCCAGTTTGGTTATCCCTTCACCAGTTCATAGACATTCGGATTGTTTCTAGATTGAGTTATTATGAATCACTTATTAATGGGTTGTACAAAGTCTTAATGCCTGAGTATAAGATCTTTAGCAGATATGTTTCACAAAGATTTTCTTTTAATTGGTGTCTAAGTCCCAACTCTCATTCTGTTTCCGTTCACATTCAATCCTCCTGATTCTACCTTAAAATGTACCCAGTGTCGGACACTCCTCGCCACCTCCACAACTGCCACCCTGCTCCATCCCCTCTCACCTGGGTTACTGCGGTGACCTCTGAACTGATCTCCTTGGCTCTGCCCTTGGCCCTGCATTCTGTTCCACACAGAGCATCCTGAGTGATTCTCTTAAACTATAAATTAGATCAGGTCATTTTTCCACTCCAAATCCTTCAAAGGCTTCCTTTTACTAAAGCAAAAACTACAGATAGTTATAATAAAAACGGAGAAAGTACCAGTTTTAGTTTTTGAACTCAGATTTGATAATAGAGTATAATAAAATATTTTTACTAAGTCAAATATAAAGCATATCATAAAGTATGGAACTAGAGTTCTAATACCATTTGCCACTGAAATTTCAGCCACTTTATGGAGAAAACACTAACTTTTCTAAGGCTGCTCAGCTTCCATGGCAGAGTCACCAGGTAAACTCTAAGCTGAAAAGGGTAACACTATAGTTGGTTTTCTTTTATTGGTGCAAAGTTAGATTAGCAAAGAGATGGGAGTGTCACGGAATAATGTCAAGCAATCTTACGGTTCTTTTTGGCTTGACCCATTAAGTAACTTCATGTGTACATGTTAGGTCTATGAGATGATTCATTTGGCAGTTTTTAATTATTGGGTGGTATCAATAATGCTTGATATGCTTGTTCCCGTGTCTCCAAATACTTTAACAAATTTCAGGCCCACACTAACAACTCTTTATGCCCAGAGAATTGGTTAAGTAAAACCTGGTACCATCTTCACAACAAAGAGAGGTTAGAATCAAGACAGGCTAATTCATCTAATTCGAGGGTTTGGGAACTGTCATTTCTGGCACAAATGACCCTAAATGATTTTCAATGCCCCTATTAGGATGTATTTTCATTCAGATTATAGTTAGATGCTAATAAGAATAAGGCTCCTAGGGCAATACTTCTAAAGCAATTTTTAGAATCTCTTTACCTCCAATATAGGAACCAGAATGCAGATAAGTGAAGGTCGGGAAACACAGCAGCTGTGCATTCGAGATGCACAGGCCAGCCTTTCTTTGAGTCTCATGTGAAGAAAGAGGGTCCCCATGGTTATCTTTAAATAGGGTCAGGAGATTCTTTAAATTTGTGAACTAATAAAATTTTATTTTCCTCTGGGGAAATTTCTTCATTTCTGGGAATATCCATTTTGTTGGGATTTTTTTGTGTGTGTTGATAAATCGAATGACCACGAACTGTAATACAAAATGAAATCCAAAACTAACACTGACTTATGAACCTCTTGGCTAAAGTGCTTCATGCCATAAAGTTTCATAGTCAGGTCAGCTAGAAAAAATAAATCACAGACCCGGGGCCCAAAATTATATATTCAAATAAGAAAATAAAGTTAATAATAGTGACAAGTCAACATTGTTTTAGGACAGAGAACCCATTTGCCAAATTTCCAAATATTTTATTCAAGTGTGAAGAATGTGACTATTTCCACTAGAAATATTCCAATTTGGTCTGAGTTACTGTGAAAATAAAAAGAAAGTCAAGATGTGCTTTCACAAAATTATTTCTTAGGCATTTGTTATTTGCTTTCTGTTTTGTGAGCCAGTGAGAACAAAACCAACACCCTTGTGCACATAGCGTTCTAAAGTAAAAATGTATAAGAGTTGGAACAAAAACATAGGATGAGGTGAGCTTAGGGCCATTGAGTACCTCACGAAGGTGTGCTTCTTGGCACAGCAGCATTTTTAGGCAGCAAGGTGTTCCCTTCTTTGCCCTCAGCATCCCAGGGGTGTGGTATTATCTTAACCTTACACATGCTATGATCTGGTTTCAAGAGCAGAGTTTAAGAGAAGTCAGTGAAATTTGTTTTGGAATATATCGAGAAAATATGGCCTTGAGCCCTGCTCTGCTTCTTAAAGGTCTAGGCCATAATAAATGCCTTTCGAAGAATTTTGTTAAAACTGCGGGCACAGCCAACCCCTTCTCCAGCAAGGGTCATGTCAAGAATACTTCATCTTTGCCACATCACAGTGAGTGGCCTCTACCTCAGGCCTAACAAGGATCTAATAATAATGATAATAGTAACAGTTGTATTCATTGGTCATCTCTTTGCATAGGTCTGTACTTGGGGCCTTGCGTATGTCATCCAATTATTACTCAAAATCTCATGAGATAGGCATGATTAGCCTTATCTTACAGAGAACATTAAGACTCAAAATGGTTCATTAACTTAGTATCAAAATTAGTATATAATGTTGGAATTTGTACCTGATGCCTTTTATTCTAAAGTTTGTGCTTATGGCTTTCAAATTCCTTTTTCAAAGACCTGTGACTTTTGGACGGGGAATGGGTCACAGAGTTTCCTGTACCATGCTTCCAAATAAATAAGAGCTGCTGCAAAGAGCATACCTATTCAACTTGAATGGTAAAACCAGAGCTTCTCATTGTCTTTTTAACGACCCTTTCCCACATTTGGCTTCCAACCCCTGTATGCAGTGTTAGAATTGAATCCACCTCCAGGGTAAGGAGTCATCTATTGAATTTATTGGGGTTACATTGGTCAATAAAATTACATAGGTTTAAAGTGTACAATTCTGTAATACATCAACTGTATACTGTATTGTAAGTTCACTACCACAAATCATATCTCTTTCCATCACCATTTATCCCCCTTTACCTTCTTCTGCCTACCCCCAACCCCATTTCCCTCTGGTAATAACCATATTGTTTGTCTGTTGTCTGCCTAAGAGGTGTTATTTATTTACATATTTATTTTTGCTTAATCCCTTCACCTTTTTCACCCAGCCCCCCTACTCCCTCCCCTCTGACAGCTATGAGTCTGTTTCTATTTTTTTGTTAGCTTATTTTGTTCATTAGATTCTACATATAAGTGAAATCACATGGTATATGCCTTTCTCTGACTGGCTTATTTCACTTAGCATAATACTCACCAGGGCCACCCATGCTGTTGCAAAAGGTAAGATTTCCTTCTTTTTTTCACCATCAGAGTATTCCATTGTGTAAATATCCCACAGCTTTTTTATCCACCCATCTGCTGATGGGCATGTGGGCAGTTTCCAGATCTTAGCTATTGTAAATAACACTGCTGTGCACATAAGTTCTTTCAAAATAGTATTTCAAGTTTCTTCGGATAAGTTACCAGAAGTAGAATCAGTGGGTCATAAAGCAGTCATATTTTTAATGTCTTGCGGTTACTCCATACTACTTTCCACAGTGGCTGCACCAGTCTGCGTTCCCAGCAAGGAGTCATTTTTGACGTTGCACTCCACTTTCTATGACCGGTTGTCTTAGATTAGTCGCTATTGCTGACAGATTATCATCTGCTGAAGCTGTTCTTCTCTCTTTGTTCCTAAAGATACCTGGGCCCTTGTCAAAACCACTAACAAGTTCCAAACCTGGTGGTCAATTTCTTCAGTCTTCTTCCTTGACCTACCAGCTGCTTCCTCTTCACACTCCTTTGCTAGTTCCTTTTTGTCCCCTTACTTTCTAAATACTGGGATGGTCCACGGCTCAGTTCTTGGGTCTCTTCTCCTCTTACTCTCACTCCCTGGGTAACTTCATCCCTTGTCATGGCTTTAAACACCTTCTGTATATTGACCACTTTCAAATGACAATAAGTGCTCACTTAACATCCTTGATAGGTTCTTTGAAGCTGTGACTTTCAGCAAAACTATGGATACCAGTTTTACCACAGACTAACTGATAAACAAGAATTAAGTTCCCATAGCACATTTTTGTCACAAAAAATCCCTAAACTTCTAAATAAAAACACCAAGCACTTGTAATATTAAACATTGAAATAAATGTGAGCTCTACATACATTTAAGAAAGCTTAATAAAAACAAGGAAGCTAATTATTTTCCAATCCTCTTATTCCAGTTCAGGTCACAGGTGGCCAGAGTCTATCCTGGCAGCTCGGGTGCAAGTTGGGTGCCCTAACCCTGGATAGGACACCCTTCCATCATAGGGCGCACTCATACACACCCACACTCACTCAGGCTGGGACAATTTATACACGACAATTCACCTAACTGCACATCTCTAGATGTGGGAGAAAACTGAGTATACAGAGAAAACCCACGCGGACATGGGGAGAACATGGAAACTCCACACAGGCAGCCGCTCCAGCTGGAAATGGATTATTTTTTCTCTCATTAACATTATAACAAAATGACATTATTTGAGGACTTGCTGTAATATTTTCATCTTCAACCTCTTCCTTGAACTCCAGATTGGTATATGCAAGCTCCCACTCATCTTGGATGTTCAAGATGAAAGATACTGCAAAACCAAACTTACAAAGTTTCTTATAAAGTTAAATATACACACTGGTTTCCTGTTCCAAACTTCCTCTTTTTGCATTCTTCCTCATTTTAGTAAATGGCAACTCAGTTCCTATTTTTTTGCTCACGTTCAAAGCCTTGGAGTCATTCTTGACAAGCAACATGAAATTCATCAGCAAATATGGCTGATGGTTCTGCCTTTACTCTAAGGTATGTACAGAATCCAAATACTTCTCACCACCTGCTCTGTAACCATCCTGGTTCAAGCTATTATCTCATACTGCGATTACAGCCATGACCTTCCAAATGTCTCTCCTTCAACCTTTACTCCATTCATTCCATTCTCAACAAAGCAGACAGACCTTTTCTTTAAAACTTCAGTAAGATCATGTCACTCTGTTCAAAGCCCAACAAAGTCTTCCCACTTTTTCAGAGCAAAAGGCAAAGTCCACACAATGGCCTGCCAGATTTAACAAGGTTCCATTTTCCATTATTTATCTGACTTTATCTGCTGTTAATCTTCCCTCACGCTTCTCTGGCCTCTTTTGCTTATCTTCAGAAGTACCAATCACATTCTCACTTAATGGCCACTGCACTTGCTGTTTCTTCTGCCTGGAACTCACTTCCCTTGTCTACATGTTCACTTTCAAGTCTCTGCTTCAAACGACTCCCAGTTAGAAACCATCTTCCCTGACCACTGTGCCCACAATCCCCTTTAGCGTACCTTATCTCTTTGACCCAACTTTATTTTTCTCTACAGTATTTTTCACTATTTGACACATTTCATATTTCTTGTGTGTGTTTTTTTAAATTTTCTGTCTGTTTTACCTAGAATGTAAGCTCCAGAATGGCAAGGAATTTGTTTTGTTCACTATTGTCTCACTAGCACCTAGATTAGGGCCTGACCCATAATATAACTCTTTGTTGAATGACTGCACAATGGCAATTCTGTGCTTATAGAATCCTCAATATCATCATCTCCTATTTCCTGACAAGGTTTTGTATCTCTTCCACCTAAACTTTAGACCTTTCCTTGTGGTCCAACTGCTGTATATTCATATCTTCCCATTGCCCTCTAGATCAGAGTAGGCTCCTGAGTCAGTGGTGCCATTGAGGATCAGGCTCTACCCTCTTTCCTCTCTGCCATCCTCAGTAATTAGCTGAGTCCTTATACTTTTCTTGTGGTTCCCAATTGCCACAGTTTCACGGGTCATTTTACAACAAAACAACTTCTTGCTAAAACAAGAGAGATTTCTTCTCATGGTTTATTTTCCATTAGGAAAACAAAACATTTCCTCTGTGAAGACAGCACAGCAGGCTTCCCTTTACTGTGTCAAATGCCCAGTTCTTAAGTACAAGGGAAGCTGGGAAAGTGAGCTGTTGGCATCAGCAGCCTCGGCAATGGGAGGCAGAATAGTTGTGGTCAGGGATGATTGAAATGATTGATAAACAGGCAAGCAAAAGCATGATGCAGCTCACATATTTTTTACTTCCAAGAAATTTTCTTCTCTTACTCATCTTTTTCTGTTACAGAGTCTTACTCTTGCTTTGGAGATACAGTATCTTATTTTGTCTCTTATGTTTAATATTATTAAACAAATTATTTTGAAGTTTTCTTCTGCTCCTTGCTTTATCTCTGTTTTCTTGGAGTTCACTTTATATATTTTGTTCTGTTTTGTGTGATCTTTCTCATCGATGTTAGAGACTGTTTTTCTTGGCTGTCTTTTCCTATTTAAAAGACACTGAAAAAGCTGATTGGAAAGAGTTATGTGTCCACTGAGGGCAGAAAGTGATGAGAGATGGATTTACCACAGGGTTCCCTGGGAAGTAATGTCCTTTTCCATGGAGAACTCCCAAAGGCAATAATATGTGGAAGTCTTTTCTTCAGGACCATTCAGTTTCTTCAAAGAAGAATATTCACTCTCAAACTTCATGGGCTGGGATAGGCGTGGGAGTGGGCATATGATTGGGCTTGTAAGGAAAGGGGTGATGTTCCCAGAATATTATATAGAAAGTTTTGTTCAATTCTCCCAGGCTTCTGCTTTACTTGGTGTCCACACTTTTGGCACCTCTTTGGTTCAATTTTTCTGAAAAAGTGACCTTACAATTTCCTGCAACAGTGGAAGAGGGAGATGAGGGCTAGTTGGGAGGGGAGGAGAGCAGTCACCTGACTTCAAACAATGGAGGTGGGGTAGTGGGACCAAAAGTCCAAGTGGTCTGTATAGACATTAGTCCACTATCTACTATACCTGACTCAAGGCCCTGCTTAACTTGCTCTTTGGTGTCCCCATTTGCAGGCACTTGGATCCTACTCACCTCCATGCCTCTGGCACTGTTATTTCCTCTCCTGTCCAGTTTGTCAGGAGAGGAAATATATATATGCATGTATATATATTTATGTATATAAATTTAATATACATGTATATATACATACATATATAAATTTAAATGTCACACTTTAGTGGAGAACGCACACCAAATATGTGTGGTTAATCTATCATTTTTATATAGATATTACAGAATTTTAAAGGTTATATAAATTCAAATCTGTTAGGACCCTATTGATTTTGAAAGCTGACTTCATCATTTTACAAAAGAAGAAAAGAAAGTCCAGAAAAATGAGTTTCTTGCGCAAGTGAGCTGGAGTAATAGGGTCCTTCTTCTGAGAGGCATTGTGGAGACACTGTCAGGCCTTCATGCTGTCGAATCAGGCTGCCTCGCTCTGCATCTCAGCCTCCGTCTCAACCAGTTCTGTGATCTTGGAACAGTTTTTAAAAATCTCTATGGCTCACTTTTCTCATAGGTAAAGTGGGGATAATAATAGTTACCAAACTCATCAGATGGTGGTTGGTATTAATATTTGCAAAGCACTTAAAAAAGCATTTTCATACAGTAGTTGATGAATGAATATTATTATATGGCTAAATCAATCATATTATAGTATATGAATAAATGTAACTTAACTTTTAAAAAATCCATGCATAGTACTATTCTAGTAGAAAGAGATCTTAATTTAAGAATTTGTACAAGTAATATTAGGAATAATTTATTCTAGTATATGTATTCTGTATGTAGATATTAGCCTAAAAATAATGCTCGCAGAAAAATCATTATCCTTGGAAAAGTCTGCATTAATCTATTTGAAATGTGTTTAAATTTACCCAATAAAAGAAGCAAACTGAATTACATAATAGTTTTCAAATGAAAATATACTCATTCATCATGTAAAATTACTAACAATTCTAATTGTTACAAGAACACTACCTAAAACCATCTAAAATTTTATCTCTGTTTGCTGGTCCAAATTGATCTGCATTAAAAGTGAGTGATTTTTAAATAAAGAAATAAAGCTAGGATGTATTTCTTTCATAATTAAGGATTTCCCTTCCTACAATTCAAAAACAGTTAAAAGTAATTTAAAGAATTGAACAATAGAAGCATAACTAGTATTTTCCTGAGTGACTTGGACTCAGAAAGCAGCAGAATAAGGGAAAAACCTATCACCATCTTAAGAAATTATCTTAATAGGGGGAGGAGAGATAACAATACATTTCACCTCTTAGCTCTCTTAAACACAAGCCATGATGGACTTCAGAAGTGCTCCCATACCAGATTCTGGTTGGAGCAGCTCTGAGTGTCCTTTCCAATTCAGTGCCTTTCCTAATTTAAAGTGTCTATACAAAAAAAACATGGAGAGGATAGTAGGACACCAAAGTCCATGTCAGTACCTTCAGCATGAGCTTAGGAGAGAGGAAAAAGTAATTCCAGGCTTCTACAAGTCACGCGCCTACCAGTATTTCCCAGTGCTGCATTAGATTAACACTTTTAGCAAAGGCATTGCTGAGTCATCAGACTAGGGTCTACAGTGACTGCCCAACCTTTTCCTGAGGCGTTTCTGCCCAGTCATTTCTCTTCTGCTGTGAGCTTTGGGGCCCTATGTGTATCATTGTGCCTTCTTTCTCACCAAGAGTCACCCTGTTTTCATGGTGCTATTCTCTAATTTTTCAGTGTCTGCTTGGATTCCATTTCTGTTCTTGAGGAGAAAGCAATGCTAGGCAAATAAAAAAAAGATTTTCAAAACTTCCCCAAATGAATGCCAAATTAATAAATAAAAAGAAAGCTAAATAATTCTTGTCCTGGAAAGTTATGAATCTCAAGCATTTTAATATATATCAATATTACCTAAGTTGTTAACAATAATATTACATTTAATAATGGAAAACTCGTGCCATAAAATAACCCATACTAAAATCTAAAATGACAATAAAAACAATAAATTCAAACTGTACTATAGCACAAAGATCTTCATAAAAGATTTTTAAAGAGATTAACTTCCATAAATACTTTCCCCAAATTATTTTATTATAGCCAACTATTTTCCCCCCTCCAAATCCAAATGATTTCCTGGTAACTCTTGCAGCATATAAAGTCCACGTGCTTTATAAAATACATATGGAATATGTATTTTTCATAACGACTTTTATGGCCTTGATGCTAGGTTTTATATTCTATATCAGTTACAAAATGTTGATTAAAAATAGCCTAACATAAAGTAAGGGAAAGGATTATTTTTGTGCTGAAAATTAAAAATTATATGGACGTAATTAATAAAACGCCACATTGTATCCTTTTTGGAAAAGGACAGGTACAAATAAATAAAAACGATTAACAGCATTCTTACTATACCTAGGCAGCATGCTTAAGTTCCAGGGGTCCAGAGCATGCACAGGAAAGATAAATGGGGCAAGCAGGGACATGAGATGTAACTGGAACCCTGAGGCACTTGATGGAATCAGTGCTCTTCTACACACATTGTCTGGTGGGCCAGGTCTTGCCTAGTTCCCAGGTTCTGCAGCCTTCTCTGCTAATAGCAAAGTCACTTGACCCTCGACTCCACCTCATCTACTGGCTCAATCTCAGTGAATCTCTAGGAGTAAACCCAATGTCAGCTGGGACTGGAACTCTGGAACTGTATGTTGGGCAGGCAATGGAGCCTAATGCCCCATCACTCTGTATTTGCCTCTCCTGTTGGCTTTGGCACTCTGCCTTGTTCTCAAGATCCAGAGTCCTTTGTGTATGCTGGATTTTGCCTTGTCTTATCTTCTCTGCCCAACCCTTCCCTGGAAAGTCACCCAGCACTCCTAAAGAATTGGGAAGCTCCCTTCTCGTGCTTGCCCACCTCCTAGGCACTGAGGTCCTTTTTCTCACCCATAGCTCCAACAGGCAGCCGTGGTGTTGTGGTTACAAGCTCTAGTTTGGGAGTCTGACCAACCACTACTTCTGAGCCATGTGTTCTTGGGTTCTAACCAACCTCTCTGGCCTCCATGTCCTCACCTGTGAAAAGGGGTATTAGAGGCACCAACTTCATAGCGGCCTTGTGAAGGTACAATGAGTTAAGACATATAACGCACTTAGAACAATAGTTGGCCATAATATATAAGTACTCAGTGAATATTAGATTTTACTAATAGTCTAACCAAGAGTGGAACACAATCTTGCTGATACTACCAGCCTAGTTTTTGGAGCTCTAAAGGCTGTGGTCTTTCATCCCATCTCTCAACTACTTGCTCAGTGCATTCCTCAATACGCCCTACCCCAGGCTGGGTCATGTTCCTTACCCCAAACTCAACCCCGGCCTGTGGCAGTCTCTGAGTTAAGCACAGCTCTATCTTCAGAGTGATCTCTGAAAATCTGATTGCCTCTATAATTTAATAATTACTTCTGCATTATTCTCTTACTTGCCCTCAGTGTTTGCTTTTCATAAAGAAAGACAAATCCTTTAATAATCATCTTTATAGGCAACTAAATTTGAGTACAAAAAATCTACATTAATTAAAATGCATATATACTTACAAATATATATTCACACACACAAATATACACCTGTCTTGGACGCATCCAGCACCACCAAAGAACAGGGGACCTCTCTTTTCCACCTGCCTGTCTCCAAACAACTAAATTGGAGTCTTTTCCCTCATCCTGTGCCCAAGATGCTAAAGGTGGACTTCCTGCATCAAAAAGAAAAGAGAGTATTCAACTCAAGGCCCCCTTATAGCATGGAAAAATTTCAGCGAGAGGCTTGTCATAGGGCAAAGTGAAAACTACTCACTAAATCTAAGGATGCTGGGTCTGGCTTATCTATCTGTCCCCATTCTTCACTAGCGCAGATCATCAGGGACTGACTTAGACCCTTTGTTCTGAACTGTGGGAATGAGAGAGAAGAAAGTGTTTTAGCTTTTCTCTTCCCTCAAGGGATTGGGTTTGTGGCCAACCCTTAGTTCTAATGAGCCTCTTTAATGAAGATGCCAGCTTCCCTAGGGGCCCACGTCCCCAGCATGGCAAATCTCAGTCTACTGCAGCCACATTTTGGATTGTATTTTATCTCCAGAAAGCGTCCTCTTGGTGCTGCCAACACACAGGAAGAATTAATTAATACAAAGCAGTGCATGTTCAAACAGCATGAGGGAGGGATCTAGGGCAACCACAGCCTCCTTAAAATAAAATTTCTCTTCAGTTTTTAATGTGTCGAAGTTTGACGAAGGTTTTACTTTGCTCACAGCAAAATTGGTGGAAAACAAAGGAATCTGAGTACTGGCCCCGAAGTGCACTTTATCCTCACATTGGATTGTATATAATAAACCTTTAATTCATGGTAACATTTAAGAGGAAATGAAGGGGGAAAAGTTAGCAAATAAAACATCCACATACAAAAAGTTGGCTGAGAAGTCACGTGCTGGCATCTACTCCCCACCAACTTCTCAAACCCTCTTAGCTCTCTGCTCCAAAGCCCGACCCTCTTAGCTCTCTGCTCCAAAGCCCGCTGGCATAGATACTCCAAAAGGCCTCCCACCCCTTCCCTCATAGAGCTTTCTTAAAACACACTAAAGTGGGTGGCTCCAAGGGCAGCTGAATTACACTTGTTTCTCTTTGATTCAGATTTCTAAACCCTCAGGAGTTGGTGGAGATTCTGCTGGATTTGTCTTCCCAAGAGGGGCAACTTGAAAGTGAATCCAGAGAGGCGGCAAGTGGCATCAGGATTCACATCTTTGGAACACTTCCATGTTCCAAAGTAGGGAAGAAAGATGAAAAGAAAGTCCAAGTTTCACAGGACTTACGGGAAAACCAAGTGTCAATATTTATTTATTTTCTTGGAAGGTAATTCTTCATAGTTTACTAATATAACAATATAAAACATTTCAGAAAAATGAGCAGTTAATTGTCTATTTATAGATACTGCCATTCTTCCAGAAATTATGGGACCTGGCTTACCTGAGTTTAGTAAATATCAAAACTAAGCTCAGGAAAAAATGATGCTGATTCATTTGGTGGAATTTTCATCCTTTTAGCTTACTACATCTCAACACATCAGCACGTCTCTAGAGAGTGTTTTAGTGGCCTCAGGCTTGAACTTGGAGTTGAACTTGGGTTTGAACATTAAATCCTCTATTAACAAGCCTGTTGACTTAGGACATGTTGCTTAACATTTCAGGTCTCAGTTTTTTCATCTGTAGAATGGGTATACTAAGGTTACCAAGTTGTTTCTCATTTTCTGTCTACTATTGCAAATCAACCAGGTTTTAAGTTGTCCTTATTCCTTCTCATCCTCTCTTCTAACTTGGAAGTTAAACATAACATACACGATGTTCCTGTTCTTTCACTGGTCACCCGTAAATTTTTCAAGGTATGCCTGACTTAAAGTTTGCAAGTCATCAACATCTCTATGCTTCTCCTAAACAGTAACAGGAGACTAGAATGTTTTTACCCTGATTATTTATAACTCAGTGTGAACTGGTATTCTAATTCTGCTTTGTTTGTTTTACTACCAAAATGTGTCATAATCAGTATTATTATTTCATCAATTATCATTTTAACCAATTAAAACTTTATTTACCTACACGCTTGTCAGTTTCTTTACATCACATTCATTCTTTCAGGTTCAATTTCCTTCTTACAAAAATATACCCTTAAGGAGGTGCTTTCAGCCAGCATCTGTTAGCAGGAAACTTTCAGAATGAGCCTATACTGATGTCTTTAGCTGGCGCTCATACTTGAGTTAACAGTTACTTCTCTCAGTATGTTGACGATACTACTCCATGTCTTCTGATTTCTGTTATTGCCTTTGAGAAGACTGTTGATAGGACAGTGGTAATTACTATAGAGACAATTTTTTTTTTTCTCCCCAGTGGCCTTTACAATCTATTATTTGACTTTGGTGTTTGGTTTTTCAGTTTGACTATGTCACGTTTAGGTGTGGTCTGACTACTCCCTGAATCTGAATATTCTTTCATCTACTCCAGAGTATGATTAGGCCTTAGCTTATGAAAAATGGCCTCTCCTCAATTCTCTCTAGTCTTTTCTTATAGAATTCCTATGTGACATATTTTGGGTCTTTTCTTTCAATCTTTCATATCTCCTATCTTCTCTTTCTTATATCTATGCTACCTTTTGAATAACTTTTTCAGATTTATCTTCCAGTTCAAAATTCACATCCATAACAACATTCAATGTGCTGTGTATCCTGTTGTTTGAGTTACTGTCTTATCCATTTAATTACTTTTTCTTTGCTAGACATTCTATTATTTCACTTCTAAAAGTTATTTTATTTTTTCTTCTCATGTTGTCTTACTTTTTCTTTAAATACTGTCATTTATGCCTTTAGTCATATTAAATAGAATTATTTTATATTCTTTCAGATAGTTTGCCTAACTATTTCTGCTGTTTATTTCTGCCAACTAATCTTGCCCTTGTGGATTGCTTCCACTCATCCTTTTTGCTTTGGGTTTGTGAGTTCAGGTTAAGTGAAGCTTATCTGTAGCAATCCTGTCTAGGTTGAGATGCTCCTTCTAGAGAGGTTTTCAGTGTGCTTCTACCAGGCACCTGGGGGTATTGTGGTCTGAGACCAATTTTTTATTTTAATTTTATATCTTTATTGATTTCAGAGAGAGGAAACGAGAGGGGGAGAGAGAGAGAGAGATAGAAACATCAATGATGAGAGAGTCATTGATCAAGCCCGAAACTGGGCATGTGCCCTGACCAGGAATCGAACCCCGATCGCCTGCATCCTAGGTCGACGCTCAATCACTGAGCCACGCCTGGCCGGGCTGAGACCAATTTTAATATTAAATTCTCTGGTTGGGGTTTCTCAGACTACATGGGTAAAGAAAATAAAAACCCTCAAATTCAAGCGTCGTACAGATGCGTATTTAAAAATTCCCAAGGGATATTTTACTTCCCCACTATAGCCAATGCCAAGAAAGGCAAGCTAGATTTTTTTAGATCTACCATTACTAATGGGTAAATTTTTTCACCGAGGGCATATATCTTTGAAGGCATGAACTTTACATAAGGGTCTCCCTGAACTTCCCATTTTATGTAGGTCCAAGGCTCTGTGATCTGTCTCTGCATGGTTGTGAAAACCAGATTCCTGAGACTGACACCCCTTCTCTCCAACTGGCTCCCGGGAAGCACTAGTTCACACTTACATTGTGACTCTCAGATACTTCATTTCTGTTCCTAAGGTATCTCTTACCTTCTTGTGAGCTCCAGTAAGCTCTTAAAAGGCTTTTAGATTATATTTCACATAGCATTTTTATAGCAAAAGGGTTTCCAATTTATTTATTCCATAAAATTGCCACAATCAAATTCTCTCTTTTTGGTCTGTTAATCCATACGAATGTATTACTTTGAGAAAAGGAAAATATTTCTAAAATGTGTAATGTAGTGATAACACAAATAGGATGTAGTGTATCCTTGGATTGTAGCAGCTGAAAAATTAGGCCCCATAGTTGAATATATTCTTTTTTTTAATCCTCACCTAAGGATATTTTTTCCATTGCTTTTCAGAGAGAGTGGGAGAGAGAGAGAGGGAAAGAGAGAGATAGGGAGAGAGAAACATCAGTGTGAGAGAAACACATAGATTGGTTGCCTCCCCTCAGGGCCAAGGATTGAGCCTGTAACCGAGGTACGTGCCCTTGGCTGGAATCGAATCCAAGACCAATCAGTCCACGGGTCGATGCTTTAACTACTGAGCAAAACTGGCTAGGGCTGAATATATTTTTATGAGAAAAAATAATCAATAGTTGATTCTTTGTTAAATAAACACTGAATACTTCTGCAAATTTTGTTGCTCTTGTAAGTCAAGCTACAAAGTGAAGCCTCTTGCATGCATATGAGATATCACACATGTAATAAGTTCTCTCTATCACACAACTTCCAGATTTTCTCAATTTAGGTCACCATTTCATAAAGGCAAATTATTACATAATGAGAATAATAATTGTACATGGCTACTTAATATTTCTCTGGCATATATTTTAGGAGAAAATATAACCAACTCCTGTAT
Organism: Miniopterus schreibersii; assembly: GCF_964146895.1. Lineage (NCBI taxonomy): Eukaryota > Metazoa > Chordata > Mammalia > Chiroptera > Miniopteridae > Miniopterus > Miniopterus schreibersii. The sequence continues at coordinate 80,952,460 of NC_138101.1, read as the reverse complement.
AAATGTTAGCAAAAGCATATTAATATCTTATGAAACAGTAAAGTTTTGTGGGAAACCTTAGAGAATTCAGTGGGAAATGCTGATGTGCTGCAAAGGGCACAGGCTTGAGAGACTGATGAGTCTGGGCTCTGGTGCCACTTCTACCATGTATTTCTGTGTGACATTAGGTGAGCTAATTATCCCCTCTGAGCCTCCTTTTCATCAATAAAAGAAGATGAGAGATACCTTGGCAGGGTTTGCAGTCAGGATTAAATGAGATAACAAATTCATCTAGCAAGTGCTGGATAAACAGTGGAAAGACAGAAGGAAAAAAAGAAAAGGGCAGAGGGGAAGAAAAACTTGAAATGTTAAGGAATTCAGGTTGCCAGTGTCCTCATTTCATTAAAGAACAGGAGTAAGTTGGCCATGCTCTCCAGTGATTTAACCTAATGCTAATTTCTAAACAAATGTTGTCTAGATTGCTATCATTTATGCAAATTCATTTCATGTCTTACAGGAAGTTTAACAAAAGACAAGTCAAATTACCTAAAGCCCTGAGATGTTTGGAGCCATACCTCAGTAACGTCCCTTAGTGAACAGTGAAGGGCATCTAACAGAGACCCCTCTTGGGAAAAGAGCTCCTAACGCTGATGGCTGCAACAAGGGAAACACTGCCTCTGAGTAAACTCAACTTTCATCTTTTTTTTTTTCCTTCAAAAAAGAATTTTAGAAAGAATCACAGAGCAGAAGAGTAGGAGAGAGTAAAACTACTCAATGCTTTTGACCAGAACCCATAACAGTATACAGAGTCCTGATCGCCCTCCAAAAATTCCTGAAGAAAGCGAAGGACACTTTAGTGGCCATTGTTTCTGCTGAGATGTTTTTGGGGAGATGTCTGCTCCCTATGAATAGGTTTGGAGGTAAGCAGGAGCAGCAAACACCCTCAGAGGAAAATGACCTAGTCCTGTTCCCCTTATTTGGTGATGTTTATTAGTTTGGTTTTTTAAAGTAAGTCTCTGCCCTCAGGAATGTTGAAATTGCTCAAGCATGTAAAGGAAGGTCAGCTCAAACCTAATGAAACAGCAATTAATTCATCTCTGCATGAGGACAGTTTATATGCTATGAGCAGAGAGTTGTTTCCAACATACCCCTGACTATGAATATGTTTTCATCATTTCTAAGGATATTTAATTAGCAGAAAAGCTTCCTCTGAGTGAGCAGGTAGGCTTTTATGTCAGGTAATCTCTTAGGAGATGATCTGTGTCACTTTGGTGACAGGCAAGAGGAAAAACAGTTAGTTAGAATGGAAGGGAAGAAACCACAACATTCTTGGGTCCTAAAGAATTTAAGTGTGGGACAAAAGCTAAAATACACAGTGTGTAGAATGGATGAAGCTGGGGAAGATTTAAAATATAGTATTGCCTTCCTCTTTCATCAGAACCCTGGGTAGGGGCTCCCACATCTTTATCCCCAGGAAAAATATGTTGATTTGAAAATATCAGTCTAGATGCAGCAATAGTGATTACAGTGTTACTGGAGTTACAGAAATGCAAATATTTGTTCTGAACCAGTATCACATAAACATGAGTTAATAGCACTGTTAAGTGTTAATAAGTGTTAATGACTGTTAATAAGTGTTAGAATGTGGGTCTCTAAGTTAAAACATTGATAGAACAGAGAGGTTGTTTAGAGAAATGGACAATGAGATGACAGCAGCATTGTTTAACCTGACACGGATTACAACGCTGTTAGTTTCATCGATATTGACCATGGTATACAGGTAATACTAGTTAGTGCAATAAGGCAATAAAAAATTAAAAGTATAGCCCTGCCGGGCATGGCTCAGTGGTCGAGCATGGACCTAGGATCCAGGAGGTCACGGTTTGATTCCCAGTCAGGGTACATGCCTAGGTTGTGAGCTCAGTCCCCAGTTGGGGGCATGCAAGAGGCAGCCAATCAATGATGACTCTCTCATCATTGATGTTTCTCTCTCTCTCTCCCCCTCTCCTTTCCTCTCTCTAAAATCAATAAAGATATATTTAAAAGAATCAATTAAAAAAATTAAAAGTGTATAAATTAGAAAGGAAGATTTTTCAAAATGGCAGTGGAGTAGGTAGAAGGTACATTCATCTCATCCTTGGACCAAGCTGGAATTACAACTAAATTAAAGAAAATCATCCTGAATAACCAACTGAATACCAGTTGAAGAGAAGTCTTATAAGCAAGGACTTACAGAAGGAGCCACATTGAGACTGGGAAGGGTGGGGGGGAAGAAGGTGGGGACATGAAAAGGGCTGGTTTGCACCCACAGGTAGTGGATGAGGTTCTGGAGGGATATCTCAGTAGCAGGGGTTCCCCCTGAGAAGTGTGGGGCCTAAACCCCAAGCCATGCTCCCCAGCCAAGAGCATCAGAGCTGGGAAGAGGCTCCCACCTAACACCCAGATGTGAAAAGCAGCAAAGTTTCTGTCCGACATGGAGTCTGCTAGAGACACAAACACCTTCTTAAAGGGTCAACACACAAAATTTCATTCACAGCCACTCACCCTGGGCTCCAGCAGAGGGAGGGTGAAGTGGACTAGAGTCTCCTGAGGAGAGTCTGGGTTTTGTGGCCCTGGGGAGGGAGGCAGAGAGATAACTGCCAGGGTCTGTGTGCTGAGTCATTCTTCAATATAGCAGCCCCTATCTTTCTTGGGTGGAGTACTACCTTCCATACAGCATGAGCTTGGGGGAAAGCAATTGCCCCACCCTCTGGACTCCCTCTCACCTCACTCTGCAGAACTTAGGCCTTGCTGAGGAGTCAGCCTGCCTTGGCCAGGGTATAAAGTTCTGGGCAGACTCAGGGAGTGTCATGGAGTATGGCTTTGAGATAGGGACCATTTCCACCCATTTTCCTGTGAACATGACTGGTGCTTTCCACTCTGGGAGATCTGATAGAACTACTCTTCTGGCTTCTGGCAGACCCAACCTCTGGGCCCTGGAGGCCCCACCTGCCCAACTCCTAGTGGCTCCATCTTGCCAAGGTTGGAGCAAAATCCAGGACAGACTGAGTCTTGTGGCTCTTGGATAGGGACCATACCCACCACCTTCCCTGAAATCTGCCAGCAACTCCCTCTAATGGGAGATCCATTAGCCCCATCCGCCTGACTCCACCAGAGGCTCTTTCTGTGACTGAACCTGACAGGCAGCCAGCAGGAGAGGAAGGTAGAGGCAGATGTTGGGGTGCCTTGGGACTTTTGCTGACGTGCCCCTGGGGCCAGTGCTCGAAAAAGTCAACATTGGTACTAGACTTGGTTCTTCCCATGTGCACCCAGGCCCAACAGAGGTAGCCATAAACAGTGCATTGCTTGTAGCACCAAAGTTGCCAAGGGCCAGGCATAGACAGTGTCTGACATTGGCCTGCACCAGAGTCCTTCCCAAGAGGCCCAGAAACAACACACCCAGTTTCCAGCTTCAGACAACATCAGGGCAGGATTCGATAGCTTCACAAACAGTATACCTAAAGGGAGATCTCGGCAGGCATCAAACACTGCTGAGGTGAATTCTGCTTTGTGTAGTCAGCACATGCACAGCAGCTGGCACGCTGTGGTCTGTTCAGCCTCACAGTCAGCCAGCCTAAGGGTCAATACCACACACAAATGGGCCAATAGCAATCAAGACTCAATTACAACAGGAGAGGGCCCAAATAACCCACACAAGGAATCTTAGAGCATCCAGATTAGATGATCAAGGAGACTGTGCCACTAGGTCCCACGGGACACTTACTACAAAAGACCGCCACACGAAAACTTGGGAGTCATAGCTGATCTATCTAATACATAGAAACAAACACAAAGAGGCAGCCAAAACTGGGAGAAAAAGAAACAAAACCCAATTGAAAAAGCAGGAGAACTCTCCAGAAAAAGAGCTAAATGAAATGGAGGCAAGCAATTTATCAGATACAGAATTCAAAGTAATGGTTATAAGGATACCCAAGGAATTTAGCAAGAACTACAACAGCATGCAAAATACATAGAAAACATAAAAAAGAACCAGTCAGAAATGAAGAATACAATATCTAATATCAAGAGTACACTGGAAGGAATAAAAAGTAGGTTGGATGAAGGAGAGGACTAAATCAGCAACTTGGAAGACAAAGTAGGAAAAAACACCCAATCAGAGCGGCAAAAAGAAAACAAAAAAGAATTTAAAGCAATGGAGATAGTTTAAGGTACCTTTGGGACAACATGAAGCATAACAGCATCTGCATTATAGGGATATCAGAAGGAGAAGAGAGAGTAAGGGATCAAGAACCAACTTGAAGAAATAATGACCAAAAACTTTCCAAACCTGGTGAAGGAAAAAGACACACAAGTCCAGGAAGCACAGAGAGTACCAAACAAGGTGAACCCAAAGAGCCTACACCAAGACACATCATAATTAAAATGGCAAAGGTTACAAAGAGAGAATCTTAAAAGCTGCAAGAGAAAGACAGTTAGTTACCTGCAAAGCCGAAAGGGACTGGCATAAAATATTCATAAGGGATGAAAATCAAAGACCTACAACAAAGACTACTTTACCAAGCAAGGCTATCATTTAAAATTGAAAGAGAAATAAAGATCTTCCAAGATAAGAAAAAGCTAAAAGAGTTTGTTACCACCAAACCTATTACAAAAAATGTTAAAGGGCCTGTTTTAAGAAGTAGTAGAAGAAGTTAAAAGAATAAAATGGCAACACATACTCATCAGTAATCACTTTAAATGTAAATAGCTTAAATGCTCCAAAGATATAGGATAGCTGAATGGATAAAAATAACAGGACCCTTATACATGCTGTCTACAAGAGACACTTCAGAATGAAAGATACACACAGACTAAAAGTAAAGGGGTGGAAAAAGATATTTCATGAAAATGGAAAAAAACCCTGGCTTAACAATACTTATATCTGACAAAACAGACTTCAAAACAAAAGCTATAGTAAGAGACAAAGAAGGACAGTACATAATGACACAGGGAGCAAGCCAACAAAAGAATATAAACCTTGTAAATATTTATGCATCAACATAAGAACACCTAAATATGTAAAGCAAATCTTGATGGACATAAATGGAGAGACTGACAGTAATGCAGTCAAAGTAGGGGATTTTAACACCCCATTGACATTAATCGATAGGTTTTGCAGACAGAAAATCAACTAGGATACAGAAGCCTTAAATGACACACTAGATCAGATGGATTTAATCAGTATCTTCAGAGCATTTCACCCCAAAGCAGCACAATATACATCCTTTTCAATTGTACATGGAATATTTTCTAGGATAGACCACATGTTAAAACACAAAACGTCTCAATAAATGTAAGAAGGCTGAAATCATATCAAGTACCTTCTTTGACCGTAATGGAATAAAACTAGAAATCAATCAGAAGAAAAAAACTGAAAAACACTCAAAGATCTGGAGGCTAAATGATGTATTTCTAAAGAATGAATGGGCAAACAACGAGATTTAGAAAAACTCAAAAGATACCTTGGAAGAAATGAAAATGAGAACACTACAACTCCCAAATTTATGGGAAACAGTGAAAGCAGCTCCTAAAAGGACTACCTCAAGAAACAAGAAATATCTCAAATAAACAATCTAACTTTACACTTAAAGGAAATAGAAAAAAGAACAACAAACAAAGCCCAAAGTGAGTAGAAGGAAATAATAAAGATCACAGCAGAAATAATGAAATAAAATTTAAAAAATACAAAAGATAAATGAAACCAAGAGTTGGTTATTTGAAAAGATAAACAAAATTGACAAACCTTTAACCAGATTCATCAAGAAAAAAGAGAGAGGACCCAAAGAGATAAAATCAGAAATGATAACGGCAAAGTAATAACTGACACCAAAAAAAATACAAAGGATTGTAAGAAAATATTATGGACAACTATATGCCAACAAATTGAACAATGTGGAAAAAAATGGATAAATTTCTAGAAACAAAACTGAATCAGGAAGAATCAGAGAATCTGAATAGACAGATTACAACTAGTGAAATTGAAGGAGTAATCAAAAAACTCCCAGCAAACAAAAGTCCTAGACCAGATGGCTTGGCAGGTAAATTTTACCAAACATTCAAAAAAGAACTAACATCTATCTTTCTCAAACTATTTCAAAAATTCAAGAGGAGAAAAGACTCCCAAGCTCATTTTATGAGGCCAGCACTATACTAATTCCAAAATCAGATAAAGACACAAGAAAGAAAGAAAATTAAAGGTCAAAATCTTTGATGAACATAGATGATAAAATCCTGAACAAAATATTAGCAAATCAGATCCAGCAATATATTAAAAAGATCATACACCATGACCAAGTGGGATTTATTCTGGGGATGCAAGATTGGTATAACATCAATAAACACGATACACCTCTAAACAAAATGAAGGATAAAAACTACATGAACATAGCAATAGATGCAAAAAAAAATTCGATAAAACCCAGGACCCATTTATGATAAAAACTCTCAGCATAGTGGGAATACCAGGATCATACCTCAACATAATAAAGGCCATATATGACAAACCCACAGCCAACATCGTATTTAATGGGCAAAAACTAAGAGCATTTCCCTTAAGATTGAGAATAAGACAGCGATGTCCACTTTCACCACTCTTATTCAACAAAGTACTGGAAGTCCTAACCACAGCAATCAGACAAGAAGAAGATATAAAAGGCATTTAAATTGAAAGGAAGAAGTAAAACTGTCATTATTTGCAGATGATATGATACTGTACATAGAGAACCCTAAAGATTCCACCAAAAAACTACTAGAACTGATAAGTGAATTCAGTAAAGTAGTAGGATACAAAATAAATATCCAGTAATCAGTTGCATTTTTAGACGCCAATAATGAACTATCAGAAAGGGAAACTAAGAACACAATTCCATTTAAAATTGCTTCCAAAAAATATCTAGAAATAAATTTAACCAAGGATCTAAAAGACCTGTACTCAGAAAATTATAAGACACTGAAGAAAGAAATTGAAGCAGATACAAATAAGTGGAAGCATATACCATGTTCATGGATAGGAAGAATTAACATCATTAAAATGTCCAGACTACCTAAAGCAATTTATAGATTCAACACAATTCTTATCAAGATACCAATGGCATATTTCAGAGAACCAAAACAAATATTCAAAAAATTCATATGGAACCACAAGAAACCCCGAATACCCACAGCAATCTTGAGAAAGAACAAAGTTGGAGGAATCGTGCTACCTATTATCAAATTATACTACGAAACCATAGTGATAAAAAAAACTTGGTACAAAATCTCACTAATCATCAGAGAATTGCAAATTAAAACCACAAAGAGGTATTACCTCAAACCTATCAGAATGGCTATCATCAATAAATCAACAAACAAGTGTTTTCAAGGATGTGGAGGAAAGGGAACCCTTGTGTGCTTTTGATGGGAATGCAAATTGGTGCAGTCACCGTGGAAGGCAGTATGGAGTCACCTCAAAAAATTAAAAATGGACTTGCTTTAAAACAAAGCAATTCTAGGTCTGCGAATATATCTGAGGAAACTCAGAACACTGATTGGAAAGGATACATGCCCCCCTATGTTCATTGCAGTGCTACTTACAATAGCCAAGATTTGGAAGCACCCAAGTGCCCATCAGTAGATTAGTGGATAAAAAAGCTGTGGGACATTTACACAATGAAATACTACTCAGCCTTTAAAAAGAAGAAAATCTTTCCTTTTGTGACAGCATGGATGGACCTGGAAAGAATTATGCTAAGTGAAATAAGCCAGTCAAAGGAAGACAAGTACCATATGGTTTCACTTTTATGTGGGCTCAAATGAACAAAATAAACTAACAAACTAGAGACAGACTCATGGATAGAGAGAACAGACTGACAGCTGTCAGCGGGGTGGGGGCTGGGGGCTGGGTGAGGAGGGTAAAGGGATTGAGAAAAGAAAAAAGAAAGACTCTTAAAAACAGACAAGAGTATGGTGATTGCCAGAGGGAAGAGGAGTGGTGGAGATAGAATAAGGTAAAGGGGGATAAATGGTGATGGAAGGAGACTTGACTTGGGGTGGTGAACACACAATACAATATACATATGATGTATTATAGAATTGTACACCTGAAACCTATATAATTTTATTAACCAATGTTACCCCAATAAATTCAATAAAAAATAAATTTTAAAAAAATTGGAAAGGAAGAATAAAATCATCTCTATTCAGAGAAGAAATCATTGTCTTTATAGAAAATCCAAAAGAATCTACAAAAAAACTATTAGAACTAGTAAGAGTTTTCAAAAGTCAATTTTTCATATGTAAAATCAACAGTATTTCTAATATACTAGCCATAAACAGTTGAAAATTAAAATTCAAAGAAAAACTTAGCAATTATAATAGGACCAAAAACATTAAATATTTAGGTGTAAACCTAAGAAATATGTCTGAAACCTGACTCTTGAAAACTCGAAAAACAAATTATATTAAATAAGACCTAAATAAGTTGTAAAATATACCCTGTCCATGGATTGGAAAACTAAATAATGTGAAGATTTTAATTCTCCCCAAATTAGATCCAAAGTAACAAAAATTCTAACAGGTTATTTTGTAGAAATGAACAACATGATTTGAAAATTCATATGGAAAGGCAAGGAAGTAGAATGACTAAAATGGTTATGAAAAAGAACAAAGTTGGGAGGACAAGTACTACCTGATTTCCAGACATACTATACAGCTACAGTAGTTGAAACAGCGAGGTATTGACAAAAGGATATGAATATAGATTAATAGGACTGAATAGAATGTTCAGAAATAGACTTACACATAGTCAATGGATTGTTAAATGATCTGAGTAATTGGACATTCACTTGCAAAAAAATGAATAAATGAATAAGAATAAAATCATCTGTATTCAGAGAAGAAATATGATATGTTTTGATATGTCCCTAGAGCAAAACTCTAGGGAAGAGAAGTATGACCTGTATCATACTAATTAATACAATATGAACCATAGACCTAGTTTTTTGTTGTTTTTTGTTTTTGTGTTTTTAAAAATATATATATTTCAGAGAGAGGAAGGGAGAGGGAAAGAGAGAGATATAGAAACATCAATGATGAGAGAGTTGTCATTGATCAGCTGCTTCCTGCACGCCCCCAACCGGGTATCGAACCACCAATCCGGGCATGTGCCCTGACGGGGAGTCGAACCAGGATCTCCTGTATCCTAGGTCGATGCTCAACCGTTGAGTCATGTCCAGCTGGGTATAGACCTAGTTTTAAATCTAAAACGATGAAACTTCTCAAAGACAAGAGATAACATCTTTATGACCCTGAATTAGGCAAAAGTTACTTAGATACACAAAAAAGCATGATCCACAAAATAAAAAAATTGATAACTGGGGTTTATAAAAATTTTTAAAGTATGTTCTTTGAATAAAAAGTACTGTTAGAAAAATAAAAAAGCCACCCACTGGCTGGAAAAATTATTCATAATACATTTAAAAATAAATTCCTTTATCTAATAAAGGATCTGTGGCAAAAAATATATAAAGAACTCTCAAAATTCAACAATAAGAAAACAACTTAATTTTAAAATGAGCAAGATATTTGAATAAACAATTCATCAAAGGAGATACATGAATAGCACATAGGCAAATGAAATTATGCTCAATATCATTGTTCAATGGGGAAATGCAAATTAAAACCCAGTGAGATACTGTCAGCTATTGGATTGGGCAAGATAAAGAAAATAAAGAAAAAAAATAAAGAAAAACTGGCCAGACCAAGTGTTGCTGAAAATGTGGAAGAACTGGAATTCTCACATGCACTGCAGGTGGGAATGCAAAATTATTCAATCTCTGGAAAAGAGTTTGGCAATTTCTTTATACACTGACCACATGACCAAGCAATCTCAAGAGAATCTAAGATATAAGTGCACACAAAAACCTGTGTGTGAGTATTAAAGGAGTTTTATTCATAATGATCCTGAAAATAAAATAAATTAAATATCCTTTAGCTGATGAATGGGTCTAAAAACTGTGGTATATACAAAATATAATATAATGAAATCCTACTTGACAATAAGAAGAAATGAAGTACTGGTACAAGTAAAAATTCAAATGAATCTCAAATGACTTATGCTAAGATTTAGATTTACTAAGGCTACATAGCATATGATTACATTATATGACATTCTGGGAAGAGCAAAACTCTAGGTCAGAAAACATATCAGTGGTTGCCAGGGCCTGGGAGTTAGGGAAGGGGTTGACTTCAAAGAACACAAGGGTATTTTTTTGTGGTAAGAAACTGTTTTATATCTTGAGTGTGGTGATTTACATGACCACAGGCTATTGTCAAAACTCAGAACTATAAACTAAAGGAGATGAATTCTCCTGCATGTAAATTATAGCTCAATAAATCTGACTTATTTTTTAAAAGATTTTTAGAAAACTGTTTGTTTTGAAAAAGATATAATAAGGATCAGAGTCAAGTAAATGAGAAAAAAAAATTCTTATAAGAAGGAAGCACAGCTACTTAATCCAGGATAAAAAGAACCTAAAGAAAGAAAAGGTTTTCAAAGAGATGACACCAATAAATTAAATAAGGTTAAGGTGTCTGCAAAAGACAGCTTCATCCTGGCATGAGAAGTCATCAAGAAAATACAGAGGATCTTAAGAAATAGAAATAATTTGCCAGCTGCTCTATAGCTGAGCAACTGAGTCACAGAGAGTGGTAGGCAGAACTCTAAAATGCCACCACCCCATTCCTGTCCCCTGGAGTACAGGCCCTGCATAATCTCCTCCACTTTAGTGTGGGTGAGACTTGTATGTCTCATGGGAACTCACTCCCATGGATTAGGAGACTAGTCAACTGACTTTGAGTTAATCAAAAGGGAGTTTATCCTGGGTGAACCTGTCCTAATCATATCAGCCTTTAAAGGAGGGTCTCCTGCAGTGCTGTGAACTGCTTATGGGGGAGTCTAGGAGGTTAAGACCTGAGGGCAGCCTCCAGGAGCTGAGAGGTCTCCAGCCAAGAGTCAGGGGAAACAAGAACTGAATTCTGCCAAAAACCAGTGATCTTGGAAAAAGACCCCAAGCCTCAGATGAGATTGAAGCCCTGGCTACACCTTGATTTCAGCCTGGGAAGACTCAGCAGAGAACCCATACACAGGCTTCTAACTAGAAGATGAAAAACGAGTGTTGCTTTAAGCCACTAGGTTCATGGTGACTTTGTCACGTAGCAGTAGAAAACCAATTCAAAGAGTGAATTAAAGTGTGCAAGCTAGTTTAGTCAATGTGAATACTTTCCTGGTTTTGACTCCAACAGCTCCTTACCCAGTAGTAAGCCAGTTTTAATGACTTACCACACATTGGATGGAAAAGCATCACAAAAGGTAACATCATAGAGAGAAGAGGGGAAGGCTACAGGGATGACATCTTTGGAGAATAATCGCTGTCAGTTCTGTTCAGCGGTGGCCAAGGAGCCCAGCCTGGACTGGTAGAGGGGCCTTCTGTTGGAGGTTCCCTGGTCTTGCCTCATCACGCATGATAACTCACTGTTCCTATAGCCTTCCCTTCTCTATCTCAAGGCCATGACTGCAGCCATCCAAGTATTAACACTCTCATCTCTGGACTGGACACCCTCACACAGGTCTCCAGGGCCAACAGTAACAACCAGGGCAAAGACGTCAATGTTCACTGGACTTTCTTAACACCCTCACTTGTGAAGCTGGGCACCAGGAAATAACCACTCAACTTTACAACCACAAAAGAAAGCATGAATCATTCCTGAAGTATCTTTCCATACAGGTGAAAATAGATAGCAGGAGTCCCACCCCACCCCCACCCCACCCAAAAGAATACTATGTGAATTATAAGTTGCAGTATCTTGCAAATTTAAAAGCATTACAATCTTTATTTTCATAATGTTATTAGTTCTTTTATAAAGTTGTTCACTCTAAAGGTCATATAGTGAAAATGGAACAAATAACTTACCCTGTAACTTTTTAGTCTGATGAAATCAACCTTCATAGAGACAAATCTATCTGAATTTTGACTGATGTTCTTAAGGTGTTCTACAAGATCAGCACAAAACTTGTAACCTCCTTTAAGCACACACAGGACCATAATGTCACAGTATCCTAGGTCTTTCATAATATCCTTAGCCAGCCGCTCAATTCTGAAAGAAGGAATTAAAAGACATATTAAAGTATAACTACTGAGTATTTTTGTGCCTTTTAGAAAAATGCATGAGGCACTATGTATATTAGATTATGCAGGAGACTGTGGAGAAGAGCTTGGGAGACAGAGCCTACAGATAAAGAAGCTTTGTTCAAGTTGGACAAAGAGAGAGTGTTCAAAACATATTTCTGATAATTACATCATCAATAGTACATTGTTGCTTCTCTGTGTCACAAAAAGTGATGAAGGTGTAAAACATAAAGTCAAAGATCATGAATGCTGTTATTTTATCACCACAGAGCCTGGTTGTTAAGCTTAATGCAATGATGGTATTTGCTGATAGTATGCTCACGTTATTGCATGGAGAAAGGAAATGGGGAATGACTCACCCACCTTACAACATGAGAGGAGACTGGAGGAAAAGTCAAGCCCTTAGTAACTATCAAAAGAATAACATTTGCCTCATATTTCACAAAGATAACACATTACCTATGTGAAAGGTGCCCCAGACTACAATTCCAGTAGGCACCATTTCCATGGAATGCAATGTGAACGGCACCTCATGGAGTTATGCAATGATGAAACCTTGGGTTGGCGCCCAATACCTAATTTGGAACTGTCGTTTTATTTTTTCCTAATTGTTTCATGTCTAGAAGTCCATTGTCCATGCACTCATACAACATTAAAACCTTGAACAGAGGCAAGATCTAAGGTACATACTTAAAAAAAAATCCTCACTGGCACTTCAAATGGAATTAGATTTAAAATAAATAAGGTGAATGATTTGTGTGGGTCTATATATATACACACACACACACATATATATATAAACTTTATATTATGTATGGTCTATATATATTATATAATTACATAATGTATTTTATATATTATATATATTTTTTATTGCTCTCTTTTATTTAAAAACATATTTTATATAACTTACAAGGTGATCACCCCCCACCCCAAGTCTAGCACTCTTCTGGCACCATACATAGTTATTACAATATTATTGACTATAATCTCAATGCTGTATTTTGCATCCCGGTGACTGTTCTTGTAACCCACAATTTTTACTTCTTAATCTCTTCATCTTTTTTTGATCCCATTATAAATGTTTTATGTAAGTGTGTGTACACACACACACACACACACAGCTATATACATATAAAATGATAGCCATGGTTTCAGGCTAAAAATATGATCATCAAAAAATGTACATCAGTCTGCCAGATACTCTATAAAAAGGGACATTTGTTTCCCTTTTTATATGGAGTGAGGAGGTCAACACATCATCTCCACAAACAGCAACTATAAAGCTGGACAAAATTGTCAAAAACAACCACTTCAGCACTCTGGAAATCAACCAAAGGCATACAACAAACTGAGAATCATTTATTCATCAAAACATTGAACACTGGGTAGAAACAGAGCAAGTCTATGTATCCTTTCCCAAGAATGCCCCCATTGTGTTTCCCAGCCCCCCATCAACTCCGTTGCTTAACCAGGTAGTTTAACCACGGTGGGGAACTGCCAGAGGGAGCTCACCTGACATGTGAACAGGGAGGCTCCATTCTTCAGTATTTACAGTCTTGTTTGAGCAATTAACTGGTTAGACCAGTCTGGGATTTGATAGGGAATTCCAGGAGATAACAGTCATAGGAGAGGGCAAGACAAACTCTTCACATGTCACAAACTGACCACAGCTATGTGTATGTGTAGCAGAATCTAGAGTGGGCCTAAGCTACCCACATATCCCTGCATGATGGAGCCTGTAAACATGTTCAAAGGAGACTCAAGAAAGCCCAGGGGAATGTAAAAGCCAAGGAAGACTTGAAAAAGGCTGGAAATCTGAACATGTTTGCCAATTCCTATACACATTCATCAGCAGAGAATGGAAGCCTTACTGGCTCGAGGTGTTTAAGTACAATTTCTAACCAATCTAAGGCTGAAAACTAAGCCATTCAGACAGAGGGGTGAACCCTAGTAAGTAAGGCTTAAAAATAAAAGCAAGAAGAGAAAACTGCATATCATCAAAGGCCACACACTGTGGGGGAGATAATTTCACAAAGTGGAAGTCAAAAAAACAACAACAAAGAACGAGGGTAATGAATAGGAAATAGTTACACATATGGTAGATATTACACTATAACAATAATCACTTTAAATGTGAATGGTCTAAATACAACAATTAAAAGGCAGAGACTGTCAGAGTGGCTTAAAAAAATAAACGCTAATATATGTTGTCTATAAGAAACACACTTTAAACATAGAGACACGGATAGACTAAGAGTAAAACGATAGAGAAAGACATACCATGCTAACATTAATAAAAAGGAAGCTGGAGTTGTTATATTAATTTCAGACAAAGCAGACTTCAGAGCAAGGAAATATCAGGAATAAAGAAGAGTGTGACATAATAGAGAGGTCAGTTCTCCAAGAAGACATAACAATCCTAATAGCAGTGTCAAAACACTGATAAAACTGCGAGGAGAAAGATGAATTCATTACTGTAGTTGGAGACTTCAAAACCCCTCTCTCAGTAGCTGACAGATCCAGCAGGCAGAAAACAAGTAAGGATATAGTTGAACTGAACAATACCATAAACCAACTGGATTTGACTGACATTTATAGAATATCCCATCTAACATTGACACTCTTCTCAAAAGATGTCAATAATAAAATGAAAAGACAAGCCGCAGCGTGAGGGAAAATACTTGCAAATCATATATCTGATAAGGGACTTGTACCCAGGAAATATAAGGAACTCTTACAACTAACTCAGTAAGATGACAAACAACCCAATTTAAAAATTGGCAAAAGACATACATCTTTCCAAAGAAGACATATAATAGCTAACAAGCACACTAATCATTAGGAAAATGTAAACTGAAACCACTATGAGATACACTTGTGTATCCAATAGAATAGCTATAATTAGAAAGACTGACAATACTAAATGTTAGCAAGTGTGTGGAGAAACTGGAAACCTCATACATTGCTGGTAGAAATGTAAAATGGTACAGCCACTTTTGAAAATAATTGGCAGTTTCTCAAACTTACCATAAAACTCAGAATTCCACTCCACAGAATCCATCCGAGAGGAATGACAAGATATATCCACACAAAGAATGTTCATACAAGCATTATTCATCATAGCCAAAGACTAGAAATCCAAATATCTATCAACTGATGAATCAATAATTAAATGTTATATAATTTAATTTATAAGAAATGTCCAGAAAAGACAAATTTATAGAGAAAGAAATCAGATTGGGTGATTGTCTAATGCTGAGGGTAGGAGCAGAGACTGAGCAAACAAACTTTTTGAAATGATAGAAATATTATAAAATGATGGTAGTGATGGTTGCCCAACCCTAAAAATTTACTAAAAAAAAAAAAAAAATCATTAAATCATTTACCTACAGTGAGTAAATTATATCTTAATTCATTTTAAAGGTGGGGATGGGCAATCCTAGGCCCCACCCCAGACCTTTGGACCAGAATTTCTGGACATAATGCTTAAGAATATACATGTTAGCAAGTTCACTGGGCGATTCTCCTGTAAAGGGATCTGGCTTTGGACAACCTTACCAGGACTCAAACATGTACTAGATCAGGTTGTAATTAGTTTAAGTCATAAAATTCAGGTTAGAAAAGTAGGAATTTGTTTAAAGCAGGGCATTTCCAAACTGATGTTAAGGGAAAATTCTGAGAGTTATAAGAGGTGAACTATGTACAAAGATGCCCACTGCACAACAAAAGTTGGTTTAAATGTTAAAGTCAAGGAGGTTTCTTTCCTTTTTTCCCCTCATATTTAAATATAAATTGTCAAAAGGGAGATTTAGCTAGTTGGGAGATGCAAGTTTATTTGATCACAAATCTTTTTTCCCCTCTGAAGATAGGAACTTGTATTCCATAGAAAGCCATATTAGGCCATGAGATACCCCAAACGAGGCCTTATTTTAATAGTATGCTATAGTTTAAGAGAAAACACACAATATTGAAGTCTTGTCCAACGGAAATGTTTAGAATTTGAGTGGAAGAATGACATTTCCTTTTGCTTGCAGACAGAAGTTGATAGGAAGAAAATATCCTGGGAACAGTAACTACCTAGTCTGTTTCAAACTTTCTTTTGGCTGAGGACCTATTTCATAAAGTTAAATTTTAACTCAGAAGAATATAACAAATGAAAAAAGGAGGGGGCAGAAGTTTAGGTTTACGGTTTAAGGAAAGGGTAGAGTGGGAGCCCAAAGCCTCCGTTTGCTCCTGCTCCCCAATGCCTTCCCCACCCCAATTTCTGGGTCTTGGAAGAATTTCTATGATTTCTGGGAAGGCACTGTAAAATTCATGAAGCTTGCTTTCCATATAAATGTGAAGGCTTAAGAATATGACCTTTGTACATGGAAATGTAATAGTCTGGGCATTAAGACCATTTTGTGAAAGTGCATGATCTACATATAAATCCTGGCACTTGTGGTGGGCTGAGCTGTATGGGGGCTCTCTGAAAACCAAGGGCCAAATAGGGGTGACTTAGGGGCTTAGAACAGGAGAGAAATGTTGGCTTTAGGAAAGCCAATCAGCTAGGAAGGAGCCAGAGGATATCAATGTAGACAGATCAGAAAGAACTAGAAATAGTACTCCGGAATGAGTTCCATGCAGATCTTTTTAAACTGCAAATATACCAATTCCCAAAACTTTACCACTGGTTGGAAAATAAAATTGTGCACAGACTGGTCGACCACTGATACATTATTTGCTCCAAAATGAATGCAAGTCACAGGAAAAGCTAGGGCTTTAGGGGTGTGTCCTATGAAGGCAAAGATCACCTCTTAACTCTCCCTGGTTAATTCAAGAGTCTAAAAGATGTGAGACAAAGGTCCTTGGGCGAGAAGCAATGCTTTACCGTCTTCCATTTTCATCAGTTTGTCCAAGATATTATTTTCAGGCCGTTACTTATAATGTAATACTTTATGTATGTATATCCTTCTTACCATTTCCCCTGAACAAATGTCCAGGTAAACAGTTCAGTTAAAGCACAGATGATTTTTATTTCAAACTCTCGTCCTAAAAACTGCTGTCCGCCACTCCATACAAGAGATCCAGGAAGAGGGTCCTAAATTGTATCGCATGATTCACACAAGAGACAGCCTGCCCAGTGCAGAACCAAGCCCGACACAAGAAGTAACACTCACCTGTCCACAATGATGCCATGAGGTATCAGGACATATTCCAAATCTCCATAATAGTGCTGTGGGTACGTGAATAAATTCAAGTCATACCCTGGCCAATCGTCCATAATCTGCAAATCAAATGATTTCGGTTATGGTATTTTTCATTGGAAATTTATTTTAGAAACATAAATAAACAAAAAAGTGTCATTTGAGAAACAAAATAATACTGAAAACAAAGTAGGTTCTATGATCAATATGGCATTAAGTTATATTCTGTGAACCTATGAAAAGCTCAGTGGGACAAGGTAAAGTTTCATTCAACCTGATAAAGGACCTAGTACTGAAATGAACAGAGTACACACTCCATTCTTAACTCTTGGCTTCATATGATAAAAATATAAATTCAGTGTCTTATAACCAACCTGATAGTATTGTTTGAAAAAGTATATATGTATAAAAATATAATCTATGCCTTAATTATAAATGTTACCGCAAATATAACAGGTGTATATATAACATTATATTTGTAATTATATTAATATATACACGATATCATATATTATTATAGTATTATATATACTATTACATTTCCATGCATTGCATATGCCTCATCTGCCTGAGAAAGATTACCTATTAAAAATATGTGTCTCTAGGGATTAGTGTAGACGCAAACTTCTCAGTCATCTAGTTCTTCTAGTAAAGACCTCTGCAGGATGTACTATGGTGGGAACTGAAAGTCTTATTGGGAAACTGTTGCTCCAGAAAACTGACCCATTCGGGTACTGGGAAGACTGCTAGCAAGTCTTCCCCTTGCTTAGGATGGGATGTGCAAGTTTTATAGTTAAAATAGTAAAGAGGTGAGAGAGAAAATGAAGGTGAAGGTGTTACTTTTACTTTCAAATCTTTAGGAAAAGATGCAACACGAAAGTTTTAATGCACTCAAACCACATCAGGGCTGCACTGTGGGTTCTGGTTCTTTCATTACTCCCACCCACTTCCATCAGACTCGTCTGTCCAGCTTTAAGCTTTCCTGGCCTTTCATTATGCAGACTATCCTAATTTTCCAGCCCAGTTCCCTAAACTATCTCCTTCCTGCCCTCAGATTGGTCTTCAGTTGAGCTGTCTTCCTTCTGGGCCCTGGGTTCCGTTCATCTGTCTGTCCTGCATCTACACCCTCTCCCTCTCTTCCTTCTGTCCCTGTATTCCAAGCTCAGCTCCCCTCTGGGGAAACCCGGGTCAGGACCCCCTTCTTTCTGGAGGCCTTAATGCCTGCTTGCATCCTCTGATCTTCCTTCTCAAACTCCTGGTGCCCCTCACAGCTTTCTGTTCTAGAGGATTCCATTCAGGCTCCTTGAGAAAACTCCTGTCCCTTCCAATCAGTCTGGTTTGGTTTTTTGTAGTTTAAGGACCCATCTGAACTTGATTTAATGTTGGGACATTCTCCTGCTTTCCATTCTCCTCCTCAATCAGGACTTAAAGCCAGTTGTCTTTTGCTCAGGTTTGGGAAAGGCAACTTATGGTCCAGCCCCCATATGCTCTCATCCCAAACTTGTAACAGTTCCCCCCAAATTTCCCCTTCTCTCTCAGGAAAGGACAACTCATTTTTCCAGTTGCTCAGATCAAAACCTCAAAATTGCTGTCAACTCCATTCTTACATCCCCTTCATGCAACCCATTAGCAAGTCCTGTCATCGATTCTTTCAAAATGTAACCAGGGCCACCCCTCAGCATCTCCGTTGCCTCCCCTCTGTCTGTGTCACCATTATGTCTCCTGGGACTATTGCCATAGCTGTCAAACTCACCTCCTTGCTTCCACCTTGGCACACATACCCCCGCCCCCATGGCAGCTCGAATGCTCCTTTAAAAATGTACATCATATTGTAGCAGTCTTCTGTTCAGATATTTTTAAGGGCTTCCCATTGCTCTGCGTCCAACCCAGAGTCCTCACCATGGCTTTCCTCTCTGACTTGTCTCCAAGCCCTCTCTTCCTCCCTCCTGCATCTTGTTGATCCCTGAATGTGCCAAGCATGCTTCTGCCTCAAGAGTGTTACACTTGCCTTTTTTTTTTTTTTGCCTAGAATACTCTTCCCCCAGATATTCACATGGCTTACCCTTTACTTCTTTCAGGTCTCCATTCAGATGTCACCTCCACAGAGAAGCCTTCCCCAACCATCGCAATAAAATAGCACCCACCTCCCGCCTACTCATTCTTCTCTGCCTCTTTACTTTCCTTCAAAGCATGTATTCCCACTGGACGTGACGTGTGTGTGTGCGTGTGTGTGTGTGTGTGTGTGTGTGTGTGTGTTGTCTTCTTCCACTGGAATATTAGCTTTTTTGGGCAGAGACTTTGTCTTGTTCATGGTTGAACCCAGGGCACTGACCTGGGATATGATAGGTGTTCAAAAATGTTAAATGAGTGAATGAATGACATAATCTCCATCCACGGATTACCCAATACTACCTTAACTGCAGCCTCGACCTTCAGTTGTCACCTTGTGATAAAGAGCACCACTGTTCACGGCAATGAAAATTCATATCTACCAGGGGCAGACTCATAGCCAACATTGTATGTCATATTTGAAGAGTAGCACATTTGCTCCGCCTCTACCAGCAAACTGGCTGGGTGCAACTGTTGGATTTGCACAGAGCGGCTCTGGCTTCCACCTCTGAGAGCCCTCGGGTCTGCTGTAACTATCAATACCACCGTGGCTGGTCAGAGCCTGAACCACCAGCTGTACATGAGCAGCTTCCAGAAGGTCCGCTGGTAGGCCAAGGTAAAGCCCAGGCAGGAACCCTGACCAGCCCCAGGAAGATCATCCAAGTGAATAGCACTTTCTGGCTCCCCTTCCAGACCACACACACTGACCACTCTACTGGGAGCCCTTCCAGGTGGTGGCATCATTAACTGACGGTCATCTGAACCCATTCCTCCTGCCATGCAAATCCTTTACTGCCCTCTGCTCTGTCCAAATCTCAGAGACAACTCTCCACTCCATGTTCTAGAGCTCAGCTCTGACACTTGCAAGCTGTGAAATTACTTAACCCTCTCTGAGACTCAGTTTCCTCTCCTGTAAATAAGATACATAAAGCCTATGGACAGGGTAGTTGTGAGGATTAAGGCACAGAACAGATAATGTACTTAGAGTTCTTAGTACATTTGCTGATATAAAATAAGTACTTAAATGATGCCGCCCCCCCAAAATAAGAAAACGGCAAATTAAACCAACCTATAGATAAAAACTATAATGGTAATCCATGGCTCAGAGGCAGATGGAGTAATGGTTAAGAGCATAGACTTACAAGTCCAACACACCTGGAGGTGAGTTTATGGACAATGAGACCTTGGGCATTTTAACTTCTCTGAGTCCCAATGTATTCATCTGTAAAGAGGAGTCAATGCCTACCATGTAGTTACTGTGAGTAAGTAAGATAGTAATAGATATAAAATTCTTATGTCCATACCTAGTCTATAGTACTTATGTAATAAACATTAACCACTTAGATGTACTGAAACATCAATAGTTTACTTATAACTGATATGTGTTAATTAATTTAAAGAAGTGCCACAAACCTTACTTGCCGAAGTCTCATTACTCTAGTTAAAGCTGTAAATGTAAAAGCAGGAGAAATGTATTTCTCTAAAACTATTCTATAATCCAAACTGGCCTTATTTCCAGTGAGTTTGGAATAGTGAGTTTTCATTATTGAGATAAAAGAAAACTAGAGATAAAGGAACTACTGGTTTACCCTTTGTTATCCTTAATGTTGCATATAAATTGTATTGTAAATGAGTCCTAAACCTGAGGGAATGGAAACTGCTGTGGACTGTAGATAATTGTTATTAATCTGCTTTTTAAAATATCAAAACAAGAAGCCTTTAAACAGTTTCAGTATCACAGATAATATGCCTTAAGTTTATTCAGAACAATGCTTTCTCTGTTGGAAGATGCAAAACATGGCGAAGCTGGGCAAATGACAAACACATTAACTGAGCCATTTTATACAACATCAAATCCCAGAACTCATTCCAATTCTCTTTTCCTCATTTAAAGATATATTGAAAACCTTCTTTCTAAGTCATTAAAAACATGTTCTTTTTGCTTAGAATATTTCTTGCATTATTTTTCAAGTGGTGAAAAATAGTTTGGAAACACATATAGAAAGTGAATCTCTGCTCTTCTCTGCTGCTTAGTCCCTCACTCTGTGCCCCATTCTCTCCTTCCAGCCTTGACCGTGGCTGCTGTCAGTTTCAGGCTCAGGGCTATCCCTCCACTAAAAAAGAGGAAGGGAGTCTCATCCCTCAGCTCTGTTTCCAAGAATCCCACACGGGAACATCAGCACCTTGAATTCACTCTGAGTTTGCCTTGTCTGCCTATATCCGACTTTGGGTTAATCTAATTATCTTCAATTCTACTGGAGAAAATGATAAAAATGCAGGAACTATCTATATTATACATTGATTATTTCCAACCAAGGCAGGCCCTCTCACTGCCTCCCTACATCTCCCACAAAATTACTTCGCTTTTGAGAGGGCTTCTTTTGACACAAATAGATTGGGCTGTTTACACAGTTCCAACATTTGCTTTTACTTATTTTTTCTTTTTTTAAAAAATATATCTTTATTGATTTCAGAGAGAGGAAGAGAAAGGGAGAGAGAGAGATAGAAACACCAATAATGAGAGAGCCACTGATCGCTGCAGCCTGCAACCCGGGCATGTGCCCTGACCAGGAATCAAACCCTGATCGCCAGGATCCTAGGCCCATGCTCAACCGCTGAGCCACACCCAGCTAGGCCCAACATTTGCTTTTAGACTTTAACAATCTACCTTTCCTATTAGTCATACAGATTTATTTCGTTCCCTTTTAAGAGTATCAATTATTAAAGAGGAGTGCTATATTTAACCATTCTACTGATGGAATGGCTTACTTTTACTAAGGGCTTTGTAATTGTTAAATACAATGGCCATTTTTCCATCTTGATCCTACTAGCTTTCTGTAGTATCTGACGCTCCTGATGACCTCTTTGCCCCCTCACACCCTCCGCAAAACTCTGTTCCCTGTAGGAAGGGCACCTACCAGCCTTCCTGCTCTCTCCTACTTTGCTCCTCACTCTTGGTCTTTTTAATCGGCTTCTCCTAGATAAAGGTTTCTTTTACAGGTTTCTATTGTAACAGTAGTTCTTAATTTTTCCCCATTTTCATTGGGCATCCCTATCTACTCCCAAGCATCAGATATTTTTCTACTTGCTAATGACTTCCAAATATACTCAATCACTCTCCTGAATTCCAAATATGAATTTCAAATTGCCTACATGCATTCTGACCTGTAGGCCCTGTGGTCACTATAGACTTTGTCCAGAACTGAACTTACTTCCCTTCTATTTTTTTCATCACCCTCACCCCAACCCCAGGCCTGACCCTTCTCTCCATGGCAACTGGAGTGACTTTTTTAAAATTAATTTTTTATTGCATTTATGGAGTGGCATTGGTTAATAAAATTCTTTAGATTTCAGGTGTAAAATACATCATCTGTATATTATAATGATGTTCACACCCAAAGTCAAGTCTCCTTTTACAAAGTGACATTTTTTAAAGCATAAATTGGGTGTAAAAATTTCTTCTCTGGATGTAATGATTTCTTAGCACTTGGTATGTGCTGTCTTGAGTACTCTGCTTCAGTCTTCCCATGGCTACATCCTGTTTACCCTTCAGATGGTGGCTCAAACATCACGGAAAAGAGGCCACCCTGACCACCTGAGCAAAAGCAGTGCCCCCAGCCCTCCTCCACACTCTCCTTGTTCTCTTTCCTTCTCATTGCACTAAGAGAAATGATCTTTATTCATTTGCTTTCATACTGCCTGCCTGTGTCCTTTGTCTAGACGGTAAGCTCCATGTTCTCTGCGGTATCCTAGAGCCCAGAACACCGCCTGGAACCCAGCAGGACAGTAAGGTGTGTGGAATGAATAAATAAATGAACTAAAACTCTTTTAAGAGCAAAGGCCCTCCTGTTAAATTAAGAACTGAGCAACACATTTCAAGTTGAACCTTTCTGTTTGAGCCTGAGGTTTTTCCTTCCTTCGCCCACTTACTCATGCAGTCCATTCATAATCACAGGGTGATCTCTGAAAAAATAATCTTAAATGTAATATACTGGCTCCACCTGCCACCCCTATCACCGTCTCACATTAAACCTGACACAGAAACAGCCACCACCTGCTACAGAAATCATTCTCCATGGGAGGCACCAGCAGACGCCAGTGGCCACAGGGCAAAACCAGATTTGATTCCAGGACACTGAAAGAGGGGTGCCCTCCGGTCGACGCCTAGAGAGACTGTCTGGGATACAGAGGCTCTGGTCTGGGAACCCATCTTCCCACGTGCTCCCCTCCGGGCGCACTACTACATATTTTACATATAAACTCTCCAGATCACTCCGCGGTCCTCTCGTGTCGTGTCCCTTTTGCAGACGAGGGAAGTTAAGTCAGGAGGCACTAGCTTGTCTCGAGCTTGGGCAGAGATCCCACAGCCAGAGTTTCAAAGCGCAGGTTTCAAAGCTCAAACTTCCCCCGCTCGAGCTACTTTATTTCCTAGCTGCCCTCGAGAATCCTCGGCGTCCTTTTGGAAAACAAAACGAGAGGCCGGTGCTGGAGAGCTCAGGGGGAAGCACAAAGGGAAGGAGGCCCCCAAGGGTGGCCAGCGGAGGTCTTCACAGACCCGCCCCGCTCCCGGGGTGACTCCCGGCGGCTGGCAAGAGTGGGGACCCGGCACCACGCGGGCTTAACGCTGGAGCAGCGGATTCCCGGCCGGGGCAGGGGTGGGGACAGAGGTGCACAGAGAACCCCGGGGGAAGGGATGTTAAGTGTGCGGTCAGATTACGCGCGGGGCGCGGGGCGCCAGGGGTGGGGGGCCGGGGTGGAGGGTGGAAGCGATCCCGTCGGGAGGGAGAACAAAGCTGTGGCCCGCGCTCACGCGAACGCGCCGCAAGCAGTGAATCCGAGAGGGGGGTGCCAAGGAGGGAGGGATGGGCGAGCGCGCGGGACGCACGGCTCAGCCCGGAAATCAATGGGGAGTTTGCATTTACCACGACGCCTCGCCCGAAGTCTGGCGCCTCCTCACTGCTCCCGGCCATGTTCCTTCCGGGGAAAGCGGGGAGGGAAGGAGGGCGCTGGAACAATCTGGGAGGGGGACGGGGTTGGGACTGGGGGAGGGGTTGGGGCCGCCCCGCCCCGCCCCGCCACTCGGCTGCGGGCGGAAAGGGGCGCGCGCCTCCGACCCAGTGCCTGGCCCGGGTCCAGAGTCTCCGCCTGGACGCGACCCTCTGCCCGGCCTCCCCCCTCGACGGGTCGACGGGTCGAGGGATCGGCGGGGCGGAGATGCGAGGCCCGGAGCGCGGGGTGGGAGCGCGGGGAGCAGCCGCGGAGCTGCCCTCGCTCCACCCGCGCGCAGGGCCCCGACCGGCCCTCGCCGCGGCCGCGGGTCTGCGAGCCCCGCACCCAGCCTGGTCCGCGCCCAGCTGGGCGTCGGGAGAACGAGGCTGCGGCGGCTCGGTTTTTACTGGGAGAGAAAGTGTTCCCTTGTCCCGGTCCTCCTAAGTGTCGTCCCAGTTTCAGGCTAACCATGTCCTTGCTAATTTTTATGCGCTTTTTATCCCAAGTAAACCCGCGAAGGAGCCTGCGGTCTAGGACGTTCTGGAAGGAGGGCTGCGCACGAAACTCTCCCGATAGGTTTTGTAACGTCTCTGAACCTCCAAGCCAGGAGTTTGAAAGAGCCACGCGATTGCTTCTCCTCGCCCTGGACTTTGAAACAGGGCCTTTCCCACTTTCTGTGAGAACACACGGTTAGATGCGATTGTTTCAGGCTGCAGTTTAAAGCAACCACTCTGCTCAGGTTAGAAGTCCTCTTATGAATCTTATTGATTCAACCTGGAATCCCGGGTCTTTGCGCATTTCCGAAGGGCCCTTGCTTTCCCGGGGATCCATGTCTTCATCCTCTGGTCTTTGCTACCCTGCCCCATCCTTTACAGCCCTGAGGCGCTGAGCTGAGTCCAGCTTTCTGACTCGGCCTCTCTGGCACACAGCAGGTAGAGGAATGCTGATTTTGCCTGGTTTGAGGGCAAATTGTTAGTTAACGTGGCTCTAGCTTTGAAAAAGGGCTCAGCACCATTTGGTCTCAGTCTCCCCTAAAAGCCAGCGCCCTGGAAGGAAGACAGCTCCGTGGATCGCTCCAATTAGACAACTTGCAGCACCCCCCCCCCCCGCACCCCCCCCCCATTAAACTGAGTAATGCTGTTTCCTAGCGCACAGGTAAACATTTTCTCTAAGAACTGTCAGAGGTCCTTGTTTGGGTCCATTGATACAGTCTTCCTTTCACCTCTTTTCCAAAAGGTAAAGGACTATCTTTTTTTTTTTTTTTTTTTAATTTTTAAAATTTATCTTTATTGTTAAAAATATTACATATTCCCCCTTTTTTTCCCATTAACCTCTTCCATCCCCACTCTCACCCCACTCCAGACCTTCACCACTCTATTGTCTGTGTCCATGGGTTATGTATATATGCATATAAGTTCTTTGGTTTATCCCCCCCCCCCACCTTCCCTCTGAGATTCGTCAAGACTGACGAATCTGTGCTTCTGTGTCACTGAATCTATTTTGTTCATCAGTTTATTATGTTCTTTAGATTCCACATATAAGTGAAATCATGTGATATTTGTCTTTCTTTGCCTGGCTTATTTCACTTAGCATAATATTCTCCAGGTCGATCCTTACTGTACTAAAGGGTGCAAGATCCTTCTTTACAGCTGCATAGTATTCCATGGTGTAAATGTACCACAGCTTTTTTATCCACTCATCTACTGATGGGCACTTGGTCTCTTTCCAGATCTTAGCTGTTGAAATTGTGCTGCTATGAACATAGAGGTGCATAAGTTCTTTCTGATT
The DNA here is from genome assembly GCF_964146895.1 of Miniopterus schreibersii. Lineage (NCBI taxonomy): Eukaryota > Metazoa > Chordata > Mammalia > Chiroptera > Miniopteridae > Miniopterus > Miniopterus schreibersii. The sequence goes on along the minus strand of NC_138101.1, from coordinate 80,926,203 downwards.
AGTGTTTCAGGATTCTTAGGATATATTCCTAGAAGTGGAATCAATGGGTCAAAAGGCAGTTCCATTTTTAAGTTTTTGAGGAACCTCCATACTGTTTTCCATAGTAGCTGCACCAGTCTGTATTCCCACCAATAGTCTACAAGGGTTACCCTTTCTCCACATTCTGGCCAGTATGTGTCATTTGTTGAGCTGTTGATGGAGCCATTCTGACAGGTGTGAAGTGATACCTCTTTGTGGTTTTGATTTGCATCTCTCTGATTCACCACACTGAGCATTTTCTCATATGTCTCTTGGCCATCTGTATGTCCTTTTTGGAGAAGTATCTATTCAGGTCCTTTGCCCATTTTTTAATTGGATTGTCTTCCTTTTGTTGAGTTGTAGGAGTTCTTTGTACACTTTGGAAGTTAACCCCTTATCTGATGTATCCGTGGAAAATATGCTCTCCCATACCATGGGGTTCCTTTGTATTTTGAGGATGTTTTCTTTTGCTGTGCAGAAGCTTTTTAGTTTGATGTAGTCCCATATGTTTATTTTTTCCTTTGTTTCTCTTGCCCTAGGAGATGTATCGGTGAAAATTTCACATGAGATGTCTGTGACTTTACTGCTTATGTTTTCTTCCAGGATTTTTATGGTTTTGTGACTTACATTTAAGTCTTATCCATTTTGAATTTATTCTTATGTATGGAGTAAGTTGGTGATCTAGTTTCCTTTTTTTGCATATACCTGTCCAATTTTCCCAACACCATTTATTGAAGAGACTGTAATGTATTGCTGGATCCAGTTTGCTAATATTTTGTTGAGGATTTTAGCATCTAGGTTCATCAGGGTCTGTAATTTTCTTTCTTTGTAGTGTCTTTATCTGGTTTGGGGATTAGGATAATGGTGGCCTCATAAAAAGAGCTTGGGGGTCTTTCTTCTTCTTGAATTTTCTGGAATAGTTTGAGGAGAATAGGTGTTATTTCTTCTTTGAATGTTTCGTAAAACTAGCCTGTAAATCCATCTGGTCCCAGGCTCTTTACTCCATTGTATGCTCTTGCCTCCTTTGACAAATATTAATTGACTATAATGGGTTGGGTCGATTTCTGGGGCCTCTGTTCTGTTCCATTGATCTATATGTCTGTTGTTGTACCCATACCAGGCTGTTTTGATTACAATGGCTTTGTAGTACAGTTTGATATCCAATAAAGTGATCCTTCTCACTCTGTTCTTCTTTCTCAAGATGACTGTGGCCGTTCAGCGGCTTTTTTGGTTCCATATAAATTTTTGGAATATTTGTTCTAGCTCTGTGAAATATGTTGTTGGTATTTTAATAGGAATTGCATTGAATCTATAGATTGCTTTGGGTAGTATGGACATTTGAATGATATTAATCCTTTTAATCCATGAACATAGTATATTCTTCCACTTGTTTATATCTTCCTCTATTTCTTTTTTCAGTGTCCTCTAGTTTCCCGAGTACAGGTCTTTTACCTCCTTTGTTAACTTTATTCCTAGGTATCTTATTTTTTTAGTTGCAATGGTGAATGGTATTGTTTTATTAGTTTCTCTTTCTGAGAGTTCATTGTTGGTGTATAAAAATGCTGTCGATTTCCAGATGTTAATTTCGTAACCAGCTTCCTTGCCGAATTAATTTATCAAAACTAGTAGTCCTTTGGTGGAGTCTTTAGGGGGTTTTTGTACAATATCATGTCATCTGCAAGTAATGACAGTTTTACTTCCTCCCTTCCAATTTGGACACCTTTTATGTTTTCTTCCTGTCTAATGGCTGTGGCAAGGACTTCCAGTACTATATTGAATAATAGTGGTGAAAGCGGACAAACCTGTCTTATTCCTGTTTTTAAGGGAAATGGTTTTAGTTTTTGACCATTGAATATGATGTTGGCTGTAAGTTTGTCATATATGGCCTCTATTATGTTGAGGTATGTTCCCTCTATTCCCACTTTGCTGAGAGTATTTATCAAAAATGAGTGCTGGATTTTATCAAATGCTTTTTCTGCATCTATTGATACAATCATATGATTTTTGTGCTTCATTTTGCTTACATGATGTGTCACATATATTGATTTGCGAATGTTATACCAGCCTTGCATCCCTAGTATAAATCCCACTTGGTTGTGGTGTATGATCTTTTTAACGTATTGCTGGATCCAGTTTGCTAATACTTTGTTGAGGATTTTAGCATCTGTTTTTATCAAGGATATTGGTCTGTAATTTTCTTTCTTTATAATGTATTTATCTGGTTTTGAGATTAGGATGATGCTGGCCTCATAAAAAGAGCTTGGGAGTCTTTCCCCTTCTTGAATTTTCTGGAATAATTTGAGGAGAATAGGTGTTATTTCTTCTCTGAATGTTTGGTAAAACTAGCCTGTAATTCCATCTGGTCCTGCACTTCTGTTTGCTGGGAGTTTTTTGTATTTTTTATTACTGCTTCAATTTCATTAGTTGTTATCAGCCTATTCGGGTTTTCTGATTCTTCCTGATCCAGTTTTATATGATTGTATGTTTCTAGGAATTTGTCAGTTTCACCCAAGTTGTCCAGTTTGTTGGCATATAATTGCTCATAGTATTTTCTTACGATCCTTTGTATTTCCTCTGGGTCAGTTGTTATATTGCTTCTTTCATTTCTGATTTTATTTATTTGGGTCCTCTCTGTTTCTTCGTAAGTCTGGCTAAAGGTTCATCAATCTAGTTTATCTTTTCAAAGAATCAGCTCCTGTTTTCATTGATCTTCTGTACTGTTTTTGTAGTCTCTATGTTATTTACTTCTGCTCTGATCTTTACTATTTCCTTCCTCCTACTTACTTTGGGCTTTTCTTGTTGTTCTTTTTCTAAGTCTTTAAGTTGTAGGGTTAGATAATTTATTAGAAGTTTTTCTTGTTTTTTGAGTTAGGCCTGTAGTGCTATGCATTTCTCTCTCAGGACTGCATTCATTGTGTCCCATAGATTTGGGGTTGTTGTGTGTTCATTTTCATTTATTTCCAGGAAGTTTTTGATTTCTTCCTTGATTTCTTTGGTAACCCATTCATTGTTTAATAACATGTTATTTAGCCTCCATGTGTTTGAATGTTTTTTAGTGGTTTTATTTTAGTTGATTTCTAATGTCATACCATTATGATCTGAGAAGATGCTTGATATGATTTCAGTCTTCTTGAACTTGTAGAGACTTGCTTTGTGTCTTAACATGTGGTCTATTTTTGATAATGTCCTGTGTGCACTTGAGAAGAGTATATATTCTGTATCTTTGGGGTGGAATGTTCTGTAAATGTCAGTTAATTCCATATGATCTAGTGTGTCATTTAGGATTGCTGTATCCTTGTTGGTTTTTTGTCTAGAAGATCTATCCAGTGATGTCAGTGGAGTGTTAAAGTCTCTTACTATGATTGTATTGCTGTCAGTCTCTCCCTTAAAGTCCTCCAGAAGCTGTTTTATATGTTTGGGTGCTCCTATATTGGGTGCATATATGTTTATCAGAGATATATTCTCTTGTTGGATCGATCAGTCCCTTTAGTATTATGTAGTGACCATCATTGTCTCTTGTTATGGTCTTCATTTTGAAGTCTGTTCTGTCAGATATGAGTATTGCTACCTCAGCTTTTTTTTCATTTCCATTTGCATGGAAAATTTTTTTCCATCCCTTCTCTTTTATCCTGTGTGAGTCCTTTGTTCTGAAGTGGGTCTCTTATAGGCAGCATATATATGGGTCATGTTTTTTTATCCATTCAGCTACCCTATGTCTTTTGATTGGAACATTTAAGCCACTTACATTTAAGGTTATTATTGATTGGTACTTATTTATTACTATTCTTTCTTTATGTCTGTGTTCCTTTTTCTCTACATTTCTTCTTCTTACACCAGCCCCTTTAGCATTTCTTGTAGTGCTAGTTTGGTAGTAATGAACTCCTTTAGCCTTCCTTTGTCTGAAAAACTTTTTATTTCACCTTTAATTTTGAATGATAGCTTTGCTGGATAGAGTATTCTTTAGTTCAGTCCCTTATTTTTCATTACTTTGAATACTTCATGCCACTCCCTTTTGGCCTGAAGTGTTTTTATTGAGAAATCATCTGTCAGTCTAGTGGGTGCGTCCTTGTAGGTAACTTTCTGTCTCTCTCTTGCTGCTTTTAAGAATTCTCTTGCATGTAATTTCATGTTAATCTCATAATCATATGCAATAGAGCAGAAATGCATTGATTGCCCCCTCTTACAGATGAGAAAATTGAGGTTATATTATATTGTCTAAGGTCATATGGATCATTACTAGAAAAATTGGAATACTAGTTGGAAGTTATTCTACTAAACATGTAACAGAAATTTGAGATTTAAAAAGAATTTTGCTCTAAGACCTCATAATGCAAGATTAAGAATAAATCCTGAACAGATGAGTTGTTATTCTTGGATATTGGTCCTTGAAAATATTATTTGTGACATCAAGTATTAATTTTAAAAATGCTATAAAACTGTAAGGTGTTATTAATCAGATGCTGTGAAAATGTATGACCAAATGTTTGTAAAGTCATTTGATAAGAAAATGAGGTAATTGCTTTTAAAGATGGGACAGTTATAATCTAGGGACAAGTTTAGGCTAGTATGAGAATGGATACAGTAAAATGAGAAAATTACTAAAATAGTAGAATTTTCCATAAAATAAGATATTTTAGCTAAGCCATCTTCTGCCAGAAGAAGATGTAAGAATAAAGACATGCATCTTTACAAAGTTAATAACCAGTAAATATACTTGCATTTTTCTGTCATTCTCTTTATCCCCTTTTATTTGTTGGTTCCGAGCGTTTTAAATTCTGAAATTATTTTGTGCCACTACCATGGTGAAAACACAAATATTTATATTTACCTGAATTCTCCACCAGGCTGAAGACTTTTGTCCTGGAAGTATATAATACTCTTTTGACAGTTTGGTAATTCTTTGACTTTAGCCAATACTGAAGGCACAATTCAATCTATGCACTCAGTTGTTCAGAGCCAGTCACTCAGTGACACTAGATTTGAAATACAGGAGGGCATTTCATTCTTTCTGAGTCCTGAAACATGAAAATAAATTAAAAGGAAAAACCCCCTCTCAGCCTGAGAGTTGTGTTGAAATACATAAACATATGAAACTTAGTGACTCAGATTGTGAGTCACAGAGTCACTGGTTAGGCTGGATGAGATCCACTGTGGACAAAGGCCAGTCATAATGATGATGATATTTTGCTTTTCTTTAGTGCTGAACAAAACCCTTTACAAATGTTATAAGTACAAAAGAAAAAGTGGCAAGATAGTTTCTTCCAAATGTTCAGCTAAGTAAAAATCTTGCTACCTTTGAGGTATTTCCCCCCTCTACATAAATACAGAAAAAATCTAGTTGCAAATGATTGTAACACAAAGCAACTTGAGCAAAAGCCTCATTAGTATTCAATTAGCATAGTAAGCCCTCTTTCCTGGCCTCTTGTTTGAAGCACATCGAATCCGACGTGTAGTTTTAGAGTAAAGAAAATAATGGCTCCATAGTAGTTCTAACAAATAAAGCCAGGAGCTACCTTCAGAATTATATTTTGTATTAATACACTTTCATTAGTAATTAACCTTCCACTGAAGAATGTGCTGTGGGGTAGATTTAAGCCCGTTCTTTTGCAATGTTAGGCGTGAGTAATAGCATCCACAGTAAGTGCTGAGCTGCTTCAGAGATATCCTCCCACTATCTCCCCATCTGACCGGAACAGGAATTGGATAGCTTCAGAGCGAAAGAATAATGTGTCCATGTGTTCCTCCAGATCTCAGAGTCCTGGCAGCCAACCTCAACTCTCTTGGCCACCATAAAGCAGTCATTGAAAGGACACAGCTGCAGGAACTAGCCGCTAAGCACTAAATAAATCCACAGGGCTGGAGGCACAAGTCATGTACATGACCCTAACACAATACCTTGTGGTTATGAATGAATGGACTAGCATCTAATGGTGCTGTGGCAGCTTATGCAAAATTAATTGGTGCCTCCGTCAGTGCTGGGTTTCTAATGGAGAGATGACCATTTCAAAAAAAAATCCCCCAAAACCAAAAACCACCAAAAAGGCCACAGACAACAACACCAAAAAACCCAAGGCTGCTTAGCTGACAAAGACTTTGGCTGGTGTTGTGGGGGAGACTAAAGACCAAAGGGAATGGGAATGGAACTGTTTATTGGCTGTACATGGGTTCTCCTCAGATCAGAGATGATATACAACACCCACTGGCAATATCCCAGGAACTGATCTAGTTATTGCCAGGCTCTCAGTTATATTTAATTTTAATTTTAATTAATTAATTAATTAATTAATTTAATACTTCTTTTTTTTCAATTGTATTTTAGAGCTGAGGTTGGGGGAGCTTGGGAAAGTGGTTGGGGAAATGTGTCATGAAGTCTAGAGTTGTCTCACATGGGGCAAGAGACTGAGAAAGTAAAAGAGATTAGACACTAACCTACCTGGGGTAACACTTCCCAAAGTGTGTTTTGATTCACTTTTCTTTATATTTGAAAAAGATGATGTTGTGATTCATTAAATTTGAAAATCAATGAAATGAGTGAAGGTAAACACACATCTATGCTGTAGGACCTCTGGAAGCCTTCACTATGCCAAGGTGTACTATCAGGATTCAGGAAGACTGTGGCGAAATGCAGCGTTTCCCAAACTTTTTTTATTATAGAAACCTTATAGGAGGTGTTTACAAAGGTTTTTTAAATTTGCATTATTATAAAATACTTAAATTTATACCTTTAGTGTTATTTCAAAGTAAGAGATTTTAGTGGTCTTAATGATACACTTGAAAAGACTAAATATTTAAAATACGTCATTTTCAAACTGTGCATTGGTATTTTTTCTTTTTAAAAATATGTGGTGGTGGGTGCGTGGGGAGAGATTAACCAAAGAACTTACATGCATATATGCATAACCCATGAGCACAGACAATAGTGTGGTGAAGGCCTAGGGTGGGGAGTGGGTGCAGGGTGGAGGGGGCCAATGGGGAAAAAAAGGGGACATCTGTAATATTTTGAACAATACAAAAAAAACACAAAAACTTAATGGACATGGCTAAGGCCTTATTCTACCTCTGAAAGGCCCTGGCTTTACAATTGGTCCCATTCTTCAAGATGAGGTGAAACTTTGTATTGTTATAGAAGACAAGGAACTTATTCCCGCCCACCTCTATTAGTACTTTTCCTCCAGGTAACAAGATCAGCCTTCTGGGTATCAAGAGATGAAAGCCATTTCATTGTGGCAATTCCCTTTTGTTCCTCTCAATGACAGTGTGTGCTTCCAATGCAATTGTTTTATTTATTTTTTTATTGATTTTAGAGAGGGAGGAAGGGGAAGAGAGAGAGACACATGGATTGGTTGCCTCCCATACACGCCCTGACCTGGGATGAAACCTGCAACCCAAGTATATGCCCTGACCAGGAATCAAACCCGTGACCTTCCTGTGCATGGGACGGCATTCCAGTCCACTGAGGCATACTGGCCAGGGCAAGGCCATTGATTTAGACACCGCCAGCATGTAGAATATCCCTGGGAAGCAAAGTTGGGATGTACTATAGCAAGCCATACAATGGCATGGGCACCCTGGGCTCCTGGTTATCTTTAAAGAGCTCTCTATCACTTACAGGTCAATGGAAATCTACTGCAGCATCCACATTAATAATCCTGTGATTTGTTCTTGAAGGATCTGGGTTCTTTGTGTTTTCCAACTAGGAATCTCTTAACTACACTCACTACCTCAGCTTTCCCGTAGGGTTCAGGGCAAATCAAACCTGAGTTACAGAAGATAAAATTTTGTAAGTTTTAGCAATTCTGTTTATAACTTTTATTTTTTATTTTTGTTCCAGCTTTATTGACATATAACGGACAAATAAAATTGTACATATTTAAGGTGTATAACATAACTTGATACAGCTATACATTGTGAAATAATTGTCATAGTCATGCTAATTAACATAGCCACGTAGATATCACACAGTTATCTGTGTGTGTGAGAGAGAGAGAACACTTAAGATCTACTCTCTTAGCAAATTTTTTATTTTTTATTGAATTTATTGGGCTGACATTGGTTAACAAAACTATATAGTTTTCAGGTGTATAATTTTATTAATACATCATCTGTGTATTGTACTGTGTGTTCACCCCCCAAAGTCAAGTCTCCTTCTGTCACCATTTATCCCCCTTTACCCTCTTCTCCCTGGTAATCGCTTCCCTCTGGCGATCACCGTACTGATGTCTGTGCCTATGAGTTCCTTTTTCTTTTTTGCTTAATCCCTTCGCCTTTTTCACCCAGCCCCCCAACCCTCAGACAGCTGTTAGTCTATTTTCTCTATCTATGAGTCTGTTTCTATTTTGTTTATTTTTTTATTAGATTCCACATATAAGTGAAATCATATGGTATTTGCCTTTCTCTGACTTATTTCACTTAGCATAATACTCTCCACGCCCATCCATGCTGTTGCAAAAGGTAAGATTTCCCTCTTTTTTATGGCTGAGTAGTATTCCATTGTGTAAATGCACCACAGCTTTTTCATCCACTCATCTGCTGATGGCACTTGGGCTGTTTCCAGATGTTGGCTATTGTAAATAATGCTGCAGTAAACATAGGGATGCATATATACTTTCGAATTAGTGTTTTATCTCACTTCAAATATATTCCCAGAAGTGGAATTGCTGTGTCATATGGCAGTTCCATTTTTAATTTTTTGAGGATTCCATAGTGGCCACATCAATCTGCATTTACAGTAAGAGCACTTGAAAAGAATGTATATTCTGCTGCTGTGGGGTGAAATGCTCTGAAGATATTAATTAAATCTATCTGATCTAATGTGTCACTCAAGGGTGCTGTTTCCTTGTTGATTTTCTGTCAAGAATATTCATCTATTGATGTCAAAGCAGTGTTAAACTCCCCTACTATGACTGTTTTACTATTGCCCTCTCCCTTTAAGTCCATCAAGATTTGCTTTATATACTTAGATGCTCCTATGTTGGGTGCATAAATATTTACAAGGGTCATATCCTCTTGTTGGATTGTAGGTAGTTTCCTTCTTTGTCTCCTAGTATAGCCTTTGTTTTAAAGTCTGTTTTGTCTGATATAAATATTGCTACCCCAGTCTTTCTTTCACTTCAATTTTTATAAAATATCTTTTTCCAATCCTTTACTTTTAGTCTATATCTTTCATCCTGAGGTAGGCCTCTTATAGATGGCAAATATATCAGTGCTGTTTTCTTGTCCAATCAGCTACCCTATGTGCTTTGATTGGAGCATTTCAGCCACTTAAATTTAAAGGAATTATTGATAGGTACATATTTATTACTATATATTTTACTCTTTATAACTATGTTGCTCTGTTGTTGTTGTTCTCCTTCCCCTCCCACTCCCCTCCCCCTCCCCTTCGCCCTCCTTCCCCTCCCCCCTCCCCCTCTCTCCCTCCTCCACCCCTCCCCCTTCCCCCTCTCTCCCTCCCCCTCCCCCTCTCTCCCTCCCCCTCCCCTCCCCCTTCCCCCTTCCTCCCCCTCCCCCCTCCCCCCCTCCTACCCCTCCCTTTCCCCCCTCCCCATCCTCCTTCTCCTCCTCCTTCCTCTTTAAGAAGACCCTTCAACATTTCTTGTAATAGTGGATTTTTGGTAATAAACTCCTTTAGGTTTTTCTTGTCTGGAAAGTTACTTCTCCTTCAATTTTAACCAATAGCCTTGCTGGGTAGTCTTGGTTGTATGTCTTTGCTTGCACAGTATTATTGATTACTGTCACCATGCCATACATTCGATCCTCAGAACTTATTGAAAGTTCTTATCTTTTGATCAACGTATCCCCATTTCCACCTCCCAGCCCCAAGCTCTTGGAAATCACCACTCTAATTTCTGCTTTTGTGGATTTGACTTTTTTAGATTTTACAGATAAGCGAGGTCATATAGTATTTGTCTTTCTGTGTCTGTCTTATTTCACTTGGCATACCATTCCCACCAACAGTGTACAAAGATTCCCTTTTCTTTACATCCATGACATTTATCTTTCTCTCTTTTTCTTTTTTTTGATACCCGTCATCCTAACATGTGTGAGGTGATATCTCATTGTGATTTTGATTTACATTTCCCTGATGATTAGTGATGTCGAACATCTTTTCATATACCTATTGGTCATTTCTATGTCTTCTTTGGAAAAATGTCTATTCAGGTCCTTTGCCATTTTTTTAAATCAAGGTATTTGTTTTTTGCTGTTGAGTTGTATGAATTCCTTGTATATTTTGAATATTAACCCCTTATCCAATAAATGGTTTGCAGATATTTTTTTCCCCATTCTTTTTCATTTTTTTCCTTTTGATTGTTTCTTTTGCTGTGCAGGGTGTTTTAACTTGATGTAACCCCACTTATGGTTTTTTGTTATTGTTGTTTTTAATTGGAAAATATAGAAAAAGAGAAGTAAAATATAAAGGCATTTTCAACATGTTTTGGTGTGTTCCAATTTTGTGATTCTGGAAAGTTTATCTAACATAGTTGTGACTAAATGCTTGCTCTAGAGTTCTATACCCTGCTTCTCTGCTTCATATTCTAAGTAAAATAAACATCTAACACAAGTGTTTTTCCAATGTGTAATAAACTCTAAACATCACCTGAAACGGTAGCGCCCTTATTTATTTAATCATTCCCCAATGTATTTTTATTACTTCCAAATTTTGATTTTATAAATATATCTAAATAAATGTGTTTGTAATGAAACATTTATATGCATTTTAACAATTTCTGGGGGATAAATTCTCCAGAAATGAAATTTCTAAGTGGGTATAAATATTTTAAGGTTCTTGATATATATGTATTGCTAAATTTAGCTTACAGTAATAATGTCTGTGTTCAGTGGAAATTATAGTAAATCTTATGGGATATTTAACTGACATGAATAATATTTTATTGCAAAAACACTTTGAGGTTTGAGGGAGAAGAGTATTAGTTAACATATGTTAAAAGCTGAGTAATTAGAATGAATAAGGAAAGTCAGTTTGAATTTGTGATTAATTCTTAACTACAGACTACTTTAAAACAATGTGCTTTTATTGTTGTAGCCCATAAAGTAATACCTAGACTAATGAAAAGTTTATGGTGCTCTGTGTCAGGCTTTTGGCTCCAAGTCAGGCAGACTCAGCTTTAAACTCAGACTTCACCACCTACCACCTGACCTTGGGCAACTTTCTTAACTTCTTTGCTTTATTTTATACATCTGTTTAATGAAGATAATGTTAGTTTCTATTTCTTAGGGTTAATCTGAGACATAAAATAAAATCATGTGTTCAGAGTACCAAATACCTAAGGAGTGCCCAATACATTTGATCTCTTATTAAAATAGAGTAATTTTAAATGGAATTTAAAATTTATGAATTTAGAATTCAGTTAGAATTTCTGCATTAGTAAACATCAGTTGGAGTGTTTTAAATAAATAAACCTACACTCTATACAAGTTTCTTCATGTAAATGAGCTAACATATTTCATGAAGTTATATTTGTTGTATTAAAAACCTGTTCTCTATATCATGTATGTGTTTGTGTGTGTGTGTGTAAAACAAAAGTAAGTCACAAGAAAAGCCCCTGTTATTACAAATAGTGATGAATCCTGAATTAACAGGTCTATTTTTTTAATATGTTGATGTCTATTTTTTTAATTTATTGTTTGTTTTTTACATTTTACACTAGAAAGAAAAAAATTACCATGACTTAATGTTCTTAATGTTTGAAATATGAAGGAAAACAATTTACTTCAAAATTAATGAATATACTTCAAATAAGTATATATCAAACATGAATACATAAAAAAATCTCAATATTTACAGTTCATAACCAAGGAACAAGTATAAATGGATCAAATGAAAAAACCTTTTTCTAAGTGTTTCTCTAAGGAGATGGGGGAAAGCCTCATACTGAAAAGTTGTCCCTCCATGCAGAAATGGGCATTGCATTGGGTATTTTGCTGAAGCAGTATTCTGTTTCCATAGGCTATTTTAGATGCTATTTGGTTACTGTGGTTAGTGGTTTTTTGTGTTTTTTTTCTTTAGCACTCACTTTACCTCAAATTCTCCACTATTTCTTAGCTCAGCAAAACTATCATGTCCCTTTTGAACTCGAAGCTCAGGCCAACATTGTCATTATGTGACTTTGTCTCTTGGCTTGAGAAACAACCTTTGGGTTCTCTTTGGTTCAAACCAAGCACAGAAATAGCGAACAGTCCTAAAAGTCACAAAAATGATAAATTTCAACATATCTTTAAATTAAGGCCATTCAAAGGAATAAGTGGCCAGTAAAACCTAGCTTATATGGTAAGTCCAAGAAATCATTTCTTTCTGACTTTAAGACTGATGTCATTGCCGTTTTACTCTCAAATTTCTCAGCATGTTCAGCCCACTCAGTCACAGAATATATACCCAGGTCACCTTTCACAGAGCATAAAGGAATGAGAGATGGGTGACTCAGACTTCTCTGTGGGTCTGGGGATTTTGCCAAAGCTTATGTGATATAGACAGTCTTTGAGATTGTAAATGTCATACCTGGACTTTGTATTCATTGCCTTTTCACCTTGATAGTCAAGTGATATTGCCTTTTACATTATGACTCTTTTGGTTACCCGTGACCTTTCTGCATTCTTTTTCAACATTTTTTTTCCAGGTCTTAAAACTAGTTTGTGTTCCTAAGGTCTTGCATTAGGCATACTTCCTGAGTTCAGTCCAGTTGTCTAATCAACTGGATTAAAATTTTTTAAATAGAAGACTTTAAAAAGCGATAAATAATGAGACATTTTACTAAAGTTGTCATTTGGTAGTTATTCAGAACCCTCTTTATGTTAATTCAGAAAAACTGAAAGATAAGTTTCTAATGCCTTTTCTTATTTTTAGAGACATTAGACATTTAAAAAAGATTTTTCAAAATCTTCCACATTTTCTTCTTCTTATAAAAGAATAATAAGAAGGAAAACTCTGGTCTAAAAGCAAACTGTGAAAATGATATAAAATGACAGACAAGCAAAAATTCTCTGAAGTCAGTTTGCTTTGGGTAATGTAAAAAATAGAGAAAGAAGATGGTAGAAATAGCTATCTAAGAAACACTCCCCCATTTCACATAGCCCATTCTATGAGCTTGTGAAAATTAGTGGAGAATGCAGAGAAAATGTTCCCTCTCCATTTGTGAAAAACTGTAGGCAACACCACGCTGAGATTCCCTAGGTTTGGGGGTCTAGGGGATTTTGCCAGGAGGGTTGCCCAAGTATGCAAGCTCCCATGTATTTTAACTAGTCTTAGATCAGAGTTTCTCAGCCTTAGCAGTTTGGGGCTGAGTAAGTGTCGTGGGAGCCGTTGTGTGCATGCAGGATGTGTAACAGCATCCCTGACTTTTACCCATTAGAAGCCAGTAGCACTCCTAGTTTGGGTCATCAGAAATATCTCCAGAAAGTGCCAAATGTCTCCTAGGAGGGAGGGAGTACAAAATCACCACCAGTTAAGAACCACTTTCCTGGAGAAACAGCTCTTATGCTGGCCTCAATTGCTTCTTACTGTTTTGAAGACAAAAGAAAACATTCATCCAATAGCCAAAAGACCCATAGACAGTAAGTCTAGAGCCTCCTTGGCTATGCACTGATGTGAGAAGAGTTTGTGGGATGGTTTCCTTTCTTTCCTGCTTCTGGGAATCGGGAAACATAACACAACCACCTGAAACCTAGTCTCATTTCTTGCATTTGGTGGGGGTTGTGTAACTTAGAAGACTACAGAACTGCAGATGAAAAGCTTGCAATGAGTATGGCCATCAAAACTTCAGAATAAGAGATCTAACTGGCAGAGAAAATGAATTATGTTTGGTATTGTCTGCAATATCGGGATACTGACTCCACAGAGGATGCCTATAAGAATCCTTTGCCCAGAATGCATTCAGATTCACAGCCTTCTGCTAGAAGAATGCATGTCAAATACACTCAAGGGGAGTATGAACTGGAACCTCCATGCTATGCCCAGGAAACTGCAAAAGAAACTGGAACATGACTCACATAATTTGCATATGGTCCTCTAGGCCACTTTTGTAATTAGAGAAGAAAAATGAAATATGTGCAAAGGCCTTAATACTAAAGTGGCTGCTAATAAAGAAGAGGAGCCCATTACGTGTGGCATGCGCAATGTTCTCATTAACTTTAAAAAGCAGTGCGGGCTTTCTGTTAGACCATAACACCCTCTGGTGTTCTTCCATCCTTTCTCCCAGAGCCATGGGCCTTTTCTGAACATCAGAAACACTTTCCACTGAGACACTTTCCAGCAAAGCTGAGCAGCCTGTGCTGCCAGCCCAGATCCCCGGGTGCCTTTTCCATTACGCAATCGTGCTGTTAGAATGGGCCACTCCACGTACGCAGGCATTAAAGAATATGGAATATGCTATAAGAAAGACGTTAGAGATTAGGTGACATCTCTGTGAGGTGTATGTCGGTTACCCTTCAGATGCCTAAGTATATGCCTTTATTTATGGGCATAAATAAAAAACACTCCCCCCATCAACACTTCCACTGTCAGTTATAAATGGTGAGATCTTGGACAATTACCTAACCTCTCTGTGCCTCAGTTTCCCTGTTGGTAAAGGAGGATGATAATCATAATTACATCTTTATGTTACTTATGAGGATTAAGTGAGCTTATTTAAGTTAAGCATGTAGAACAATATAGACCCTAGAGCCGCTATATCTGTGTGCTGTTATTAGTATTATAGAGAATAGACAATATCTATGTTTTTCATTTTATTGGCTATTCAGGGCTTTGAAAAGTCATATAATAATTTAAGTGGGTTTTTAACCTAATTTAATAAGCAAGTTTACTCTCAACTATGAGCGAGTCCCACTGCTCTGCCCATCATAACAGGCCAAGAGGGATTTAGATTCTGTGGCTACCAGGTTCAGTTTCTGCCTCCACAGATTCAGAGCTTCTGAGTGCTTTTTCTGAGTGTGTGTGTGTGTGTGTGTGTGTGCACGCATGCGTGCATGTCTGTATGCACACTCACACATGCTGAAAAAGTGGTGGAGATGGAACCAGCTGGTTGGGACTGCCCATTCTTCTGTCATTATTCTACATAATGAAACCGTGTGATTTCTTCCATTATGTGCAGCTGCTACCACCTGGTCTGCCTTTAATGGACGCCATGCCCAGAAATGATGAAAGCCTTTGGCTCTTACAAATGAGACTATTCCTACAAATGAGCTGAATACTCACGGTGGAGGTAGAACATGAGAGGTCATGAATTCTATTTTTTTCCTTTCAGTTCAGTCCTAGCATTTTTCATTGCATCACTCTTTGCTTAATTCTATATTTAGATCCTTGAATGAAAATTTTACAAGACACTTTTTAACAGTTTCACATGATCCTCTTTTGTCCCCTTACTTGGATAGTAATGACATCTATATGTATACATGTGTGATCTATATATTTCAGCTGATCAAGTAATCATGGCTCAACACACCCAAACCTGAGTGAAATAAATTAACCATAGCCTGAAGATACAAGGACATGTTGTAAAGCAATACATAATTTTTAGAAAAGTGATTTTAATAGATGCCCATAGGCCAGGCTCCTAGTATTTCTGGCCATCAGCTGTATCATCACTGGGACAAAGAAGTAAGATGTTGGGCTACCCATTCCTTTTTTATTCTCATCTTGATATAGGGAGCGGGGTTTCCTCGGGCCCAAGAGGAAGAACTTTGTTTTCTTTTTCCCCCCAAGAGCTGGGGAAACCAGGAAAATAAAGCATTCTGAGGTGTTCCTACCCACGCGTGCTGAGCCGGCACTAAGTTGTCCTGCAGAGCCAACAAGGCAAACTTAGAAAACAGGAACACCCTTTTATGTTCTCTAATAATCTCCTCACAGGATACCTCCTTGCTCCTCAAGCAGCTAATGTCCTTTATAATACCCTTTGTTATTCAAGCTCCCACAGTGGTGCCATACCCAGAGCTAGGTGTTACTGCACACCCAAGGCTTCTTCAGTCCATGCTCCCACTTCTCCCTGTGTGCCTTCTGACTCCTTCCGTTGGGGCCCTTCGACCTGTTTGGGTAATCTAACTCAGTAGTACCTGAGAAGACTTAACGGTGGAATTTCTGACACTGTGACGTATTGATGGTGGCAGGCAGGATGTTTGGGAACCCATAATATCACCTAGGAAGGCTGTATCCTATCAGGGTTCACCATACCCAGGGCCTGCTGCTTTCGGAGGCACAAAGTTGAATCAGGTCTGATCACTCACTTTATTCTCCCAACCCTTGTATTTCAGCTTCTTTGTAAGTAGCAAGGTAGGTGTTTCAAATCCTTAAGTAAGCCCATGCTGTCCCTTTAGATATGAAGACTCATTCTTTTTAGAGTCTATAAGTCATGTAAGCTGAGGATGGGTGTTATGTGCTTAAGATATTGTGAGCATGTTTTATAACTCCCCTCCTATGTCTATCACGGGACTACAAAATCTATAGATCTTTTTCTAACAAACTCTAAAAGTTGTAGTTTTGGTGTATTTATTTATTTGCTTTGATAAGATTGTGTCATAATTTTTAAAGGGAAAAAATTTAGAGGTCAATGAATTTGAGGAAAAAGATGGAGAAAGCTTTTCATTTGCAAAAATACAAAAAAGAGCACTTTTAAAAACTGTAGTTTATGTGATATCAACAGTCACAAGACTCCTGGAATGGATGAATTTTATCATGTGGAATAACATTTTTGGCCACTATTGACATTTATCATTTCTTATCATGAACATTCTTAGATCATTCCCCAAGGAATTCTAAAATTTTTCTAAGAAATTTTTGCATCATTCTAAAGCAGCATTTGTTAAGCTTGATTGTCTTAGAAAAAAAAACCCCGTTCTTTTATTATTATTTTGCATAGCAACATCCCAAACACAGCAAACATGATGATGGTGCATGGAAAATAGAAAGTTTGAGAGAAATACAGCCACGGAGAGACTGGTCATTTGTTCCCAGAAGCCGCTTGAGGACCATGTTGCTGCTCTCCCAGGACAGCTGCGAGGGGCCAGGCCCATCCATGGTTCTCATTTCATGAAGCTCTTCCTTAGCAATTCTCACAAACAAAGCTTTATTTTATTCTGAAATCAGGTGAAAAGAAAAAAAGGAATGTTTATTGAAAGGGAAAAATCCTTTCAAGATGATGTGTACTCCCATAAGGACAGGCTGCATATTTTAGAAGTACAGTAAGTATGCACTGTTCTGAAACAGTTACCATAGAAACAAAACTTTCCCCCCATTAGACGGAAGGGAAATCACGGTAGTAAATTTCCCCACAAATACCTAAGCTACAAAAATTAAGCATCAGTTGGGAATTAAACCCAACAGACTGTGGATTAATAGGCAGGGATTAGAGGGGGAGTCTAAGAGCCATAATATAAGAGAAAATGTTTGCACATCCAACAATCAAACTGTAAGTTTGCTTTAAAATAACCCATCAAAGTGGGCACTTTGATGCCCACTGCTTTTTATTCTGCTCTAATTCCCCAGGAGAGCATCACCCCAGCTCTCAGCTAGGCAATACTAAAGAGGATTCTTCCAGCATAAGAACTTATTCTGAAAAAAAGAACAAAAGTGACATACCACATAGGCA
Organism: Miniopterus schreibersii; assembly: GCF_964146895.1. NCBI lineage: Eukaryota > Metazoa > Chordata > Mammalia > Chiroptera > Miniopteridae > Miniopterus > Miniopterus schreibersii. Next base: position 80,908,594 of record NC_138101.1, on the reverse strand, counting down.
CATAGTGGGGTTCTGTGCACAGTGGGGTGTTTCGAGTGAGTCAGTAATTATGGAGGTTTCTACAATGAGCTGAATTTGAGTCAGGTTTTAAAAGATAAGGTAACAATATATTAGAAAAATTTTTTAATAAAATAAAAGACAAGGTAACATAAAGGACACAGAGGGATGTTTTGGTAGAAAAACTACTACCATATTTCATCTATCTTAAGATGTATATTTTTCAGATTTTGAACATCTCTGAAATGAGGCTGCCTTAGATCTGATGGTGTCTCATAGTCACTATCAACCAGTTGGCGGTTGTGATGTGACATGATACACATGTGAGTAAACTTGGTCATTGTCACTTTAACTGAGATTTGTACATTGTTGGCTCTACATATGTTGAGTTTAATAGATATTTGAAATACCTTACAAAAGATTTTACTACCATTAATACCAGAAATGAAAGTTTTTGTGTGTACAGAAAGGTATGGAAACAGAGTAGACTGGCCAGTTTGATAGTATATTAGTTGAAGGAAGCAGTTGTCATTGGATGAAAGACCAGTATCATCAATACTTGCAGAAGAGGTGTCATAACTGGGAATAACATCTCAGGGACAATATTGGAGACCTCTGTGTCTAATGTATAACCCACACTCCTGATGGCACAGAAATAGTAAGATATGGACATTGATAATTCTTCATACAAGAGTGATAAAGATAAGTCTAGCTCGGAATGTGAAGACATTTTAGGATTACCTTAACTTTAATCTTCATCTTTTTACATCACATAGGAATACATGAAAAAAATTTATATCTAAATCGAAAAGAGCTCTTTTAAGAAGTCTAAAATAAAAATTCTTAGTGATAAGCACTGTGACAATTTGTTAGAGATTTTTTTCTTTCTTAGTGGTACATAAGATAATGATACATCTTACTATGATGGCATATTAGATTTAATGATATTTGGGCATGTGAGAAAGATAAGATGTCATCTTAAGGACATGCAATAGACAAGCAGAAGTTCAATAAGAGGCAAAAATCACACTACAAGACACTCAGAAAAATATTGGTTAGCAAATATAATAATTTTAGAATTAATTTTTCTTAAAATTTGAATAAACAACCTAGAACATGTGAATTCTGATGTCACTATTAAAAAGAATCTAAAAATTTTAAATAGTTTAAAGATCTATTTTAAGAAAATTAGCCTTATGTTATTAACAAGTTTATAATAATATCAGTCTGAACACTCACTATAATTTCATTCCATTCCTATGAAAAATACCTGAGTTCTTAAAAAAAAACCACACACCCAAATACCATATGATGAATTAATAGCAGGTAATTACATAAAATAAACTTATGAGATAATACTATAACCAGAATCTAAGCAATGATAGAATAATGCATCTTTTGCAAGAAGGATTATTCTGGTTAAGGTTCTTGGTTTATATTTTTCCTTTTTGACAGTTTTCCATTTTATTTATTTTTAAAAAGCATAAGGGTCAATTGTCATGAACTTGTTTGGCTTATGCTGAAATAATTTAAAAATGTGAAAATTTAGAATCTTGGCACATTCTTTATTTTACAATTTATGTTATAAAATGTATTTAGAAGAAACAGAGTCTTTTAGGCTTTATTACTGTACTTTAATTCCCCAAAGGGTGTGTCAAAAGGATTTAAAAAAAAAAATGCTTTGAGTGCATCACAAAAGAACTAATAGCAGTTTAATGCTCTGGCAAGATGGTGATCCAAATTCTAAGATAATGTCACAGTTTGAAGCCTTACTCACCAATCTCACTGTTTATATCACCCATACCCTATATGGCCCTCATGTTAGTGCTAGTTGTCATCTTACTACATGGGTGGCAGCTGTCTGTCATCTCAATAATTCTGTAGAAAAGTCAGGGAATTTATTTTAAAGTATTTGTCCAGATGAAACCATATATGGACTCCAGGGTGCTCTGGGCCTGAAGCCTAGGCCTGCTGGCTGCCTTGAACCATAGAGCTTATCCAGAAGAAAATTCAACTGTCTCCTGAAAGCCAATAAAGATAAAAGGAACCTATGTTAGTCCAAAACAGCACAGCTCATGTGTGGGAATTGCACAAGATGAAGATTTGTCCTCTGTGTTGACTTCAGAAAGGCCAGGGAAGAGAACAGAAAGTAGATAGCTGCTGGGTCCCTCAGTTTTGCTGTGTTGCTTGCTTAGAAGAAACTTTGGGTTGGATAGTTAACTTGGTCTTGATTAACCCTATTGGTGAAGAGGAGGGCCTTGAGCATGTAATGACAAACTCTGGTTCTCATGTCTACTTAAGTGATACACTAGCCATATCCTTGGGACAGGATCCTATGAAAAGTAAGACTTAACAGGCTTTCTGGGCCTTGGAAAGATCCAATTCCTCTTAATAGTCATCGAACAGGGTGGCATGTAGATGGCAAGAAAGGTTCTTGGACAGCCTGGAAAGCTTTGATCTTTGTTATTCCATGGCAAAATAGTTGATAAAATTGTCACTTGTACTGTCCCAAACAAGAAACCACATTCCTGTTTACACCTTTGGGGAGAACTACTTGGAAAAACTCACAATGTTGTGGTGGGTTGGTTGCTCTTTGTTGCTTTTAGCAAGATGCTATGAAAGAGAAGGACTCAGATAAGGGGTGCACAGTTTGCACAGACAGGTGGAAGTGAATAGAGTTGTGTTCAGGGAAGTTAAAGGCAGGGCAGTAATGGAAGAATGAGAAAATTTCACCAAGAGCAAAGATGTGTCATTAGAGACCAAGGCTAAGATCATCCACACCCTTGTACTCCAAATTACTTTGTATGGATGCAAAAGTTGGACAGTGAAGAAAGCTGATAGGAAAAATATTGATTTATTTGAAATATGTTGGAGGAGAGCTCTAGTGATACCCTGAACCACCAGAAATACGAACGAGTGGGTCCTAGAGCAAATTTAAGTCTGCAACATCGCTGGAGGCAAAAATGACAAAACTGAAACTGTCCTACTTTGGGCATATCATGAGAAGGCAGGGTTCTTTGAAAAAGACAATAATGCTGGGAAAAATAGAATGCAACAGGAAATGAGAAAGACCAAATATGAGATGGATTGACTGCATAAAAGAAGCCACAAGCATGCATCTACAGGAGTTGAACAGGGCTGTTGAGGACAGGACATCACTCATCCACAGGGACATCACTCATTCAGAGCTGACTCAATGGCACATAGCGCACAAGGGAGGTTCTCTGAATGTGGCCTGTATCCTAAGTGTAGCCTCCCAGTGTTGAAAAACACAATCAAGAAAGAGAAAAGCACAAAACTCAGGAAGCAGTAGACCCAGCGCAGATGGCACAGGAAGGTGGAAACATCTCAGATGGTTGCAATGAATCCAGATTGGAAAACTCAACATGGTGTGGCCAAGGACAGGGCAAAGACCCATATCTATGGTCTCTCATTCATCCAGAATGAACACATAGGCATAGTGAAAGTCAATAAAACTATTGTTTCTTGGTGGAATCCACAATATTGATGGTGTGTGTATGATAATGGCGATAAAGTAAAAAAGTTATTCCTTAATGAATGCTTACACTGATCTATGCTGCCTCTCTTGGCAAGTCTTCTGATCCCCATAGAGAAAACCATGTATCTGCCAAATTGAAATAATTCTCCTATAGATACATATATCATTATTTTTATATTATATATACACATATGCATGTTATATGATTTAAAAAGATACACAGGAATCCAGTTACAATGGTTGCTTCTGGAAAGGGGGATTCAGTAGCTGTAGGAAAGGAGCGTGAGGGAGATTTATTTCCCCCTACTCACCTCTGGGCACATTATGAATTTGAACCATGTATATACATCACCTATACTACACACACACAAATGCACACACACACAGTAAAGCATAATTTCGAATAAAATTACAAGGGCACATATCTTTTGACCTAGTTATTTTTCTCCTGGGAATGATTTCCTACAAATATAACCAAATGTGTGAAATGATGAATGTTCAGAGTCACTGTGTCAATGTTTTTAATAGCAAATATTGAAAACAACTTAAATGAAGTAACTTAAATGTCCATCAATAGGGAACCAGTGAAATATAGACATAATTTAATACTATGCATTCTCAAAAAAGAATGAAGAACATTATGTATTGATAAAAAATGAGCTCCATAACATTGTTAACTGAAAGGGGCAAGTGTTATTGCATGCTCTCGTTTGAATTTTATATATAATTATGTGTATTTTGTGTCCACACATATATTCATTACTTTTAGAAAGTATTTCTGAAAGGTAATAAAAATTGATAACATTGGCAGTCTCAGGAAAGGAGAACTTGGTGGCAGAGGTTCAGGGGCAGGGTGGATATTTTTATTCCAAAAGAACTCCACAGATGTTTCCCACATCAGCAGCATCATTTATATAAGTGTATATCCTTGTTCCATAGACAAGACTCATTTGAGTGCCTAAATGGAGTCGAAAAATACATGTCACCGTCCAGTCTTATTTCCCGTAGAAGAAGCATCCTTTAGAATAAAAAATCTGCATCTAAAAGCCATATCTGCATGTGCAGTTTAAAGTTAATATGTGCATGGCCTTTTTACACCAAGCCTGTGAAACAGTATCTTCAGTTTTCAGAAATAATCAGCGTTAATTTAGTCTGTTGCTAATTTCAGTTCTTTCTCATCAAGCACATTATGAGTGAAGAAAAACTGCTGTCACCTGTGACCTCATTCAGCAATGAATGAATTAATCAATTTCTTACTATGAAGACATTTCTTTTTTTATTCACCATGGATATTTTCTAAGAGCATAAAGGACTGAGCCCATAACCTGGGCATGTGCTCTGACCAGGAATCAAACTGTGACCTCCTGGTTCATAGGTGGATGCTCAACCACTGAGACGTGCCAGCAGGGTCATCCAATTTTTTAAAAAATTTCCTCCTGTCCCTCTCCTCATCTTCCTTCTCTCCTGTTCTCTTTTCCTTCCTTTTTTCTTTCAGCCCTAGTTTCCTAAAGAGACCATCTATTTAAAATCCATAGAGTGAAGAACACCCTGTGGTCAAAAACCTCAAATGACTATAATTAAGAAAGTTTTCATCTAAAAAGATCTGAAAACTAGTGATGGTTTTTGCTCTACTTAACATTCTTCCAGTATGTCAAATGGCGGGTTGGTGCAAATCATTGGCTCTGGATCCTAGTGCTTATATGCATTCTGATCAGATTGGAGACCAAACTTTTGCTTAAACTAAGTTGAAAATAGTCATATAGTTTTATAGTGACAGACCATTAGAAATGAAAGGAGGATTGGACAAAATCTAGGTCAGTATCTTTGTTTTACATATGAAACTAAGGTTGAAGGACACTAAGTGATTTCCCAAAGGTCACATAACTTACTGTCAGAGTAAAATCTGATTTTTTTTTTTTTTTTCACCATAGCACATTTCAGCAGGAAGAAAAAACCCTCCAGGAAAAGTTATCTTACTCTTTTTGTTCCTTACCTATGCTTGTCCCCTACCTGTAGTAACCAATGTTTATTAATAAATCACCTTCTTCAGGTTACTAAGAACTTGGAAACAAAATTAAATTGCCCTCTTAAGAGTTAATTGATATTAACCAGCATTGGTCTCCTTAACTGCTGAAATTTTTCCTTGAGCTATTGAAAAGTATCTTTCACGTTGGTGGTAAAATTGTATTCATGTGGGCTATATTAATAGGCACATTAAGTCACATGCTAATGCTGTGACATTGGCCAAATAGATCAACATATCTTCAGATAAAAAGGATTTCAACAGAAGAGTTTGGACTGCAAATAAAAATAGGAGCAGGAGAATCAATGTAGAAGCTGACCTGCAACCTGCTCAGAGCAGGAGAGAAGGGAGCTTAGCCAGGGCTTGGAGAATTTCATTCCATTGTCAAGGTTCTACCTTAGGGAAAGGGTGCTCCTTTCTTGAATTTTCTTGGCTTCCTGGTTTTCTTCTGACCTCTCAGAACACTCACTCTTCATCTACTTGCTCCTTCCTGCTCTCCCATCTGACTTCTAAATGAAAGATTTGCTGAGACTTCATCATTGTCTTCTCACTCAATATGTGTCCCAAGATTATCTCATTCATGCTGCTGAACTCCCCGATTCATCAGCCTATCCCAGATCTCTTTTCTGACTGAAATATCTATCACATATCTATCATCTAGCTATCATCTATCTGTCTATCTATCATCTATCTATCTATCATCTATCTATCTATCTATCATCTATCTATCTATCTATCTATCTATCTATCTATCTATCTATCTATCTATCATCTATCTATCTATCATCTATCTATCTATCTATCTATCTATCTATCTATCTATCTATCTATCTATCTATCTATCATCTATCTATCTATCATCTATCTATCTATCATCTACCTATCTATCATCTATCATCTATCTATCTAACCTATCTCATCTATCTATCATCTATCTAAATGCCCACATAGATATCACAAGATTATCGTAAACATGTCCAAAATTGTGTTCTTGATCTCTCAATCTGCTCCTCCTTTAGATTTCTCCAGCTCAGAGAGTGAGAGCTCCACTGCCCCATTGCTCACATCAGAAATTTGGCTGTCATCCTTGAAACCTTCCTCTTTTCCTTTCAATCTCTCACCAAATTACATTTTTACCTCTTAAATACTTAAGTGCTATTGAAGCCAACAGCTGCTCTTTGTCTTCACTACCACAGTCTTGGTCTATGCCAGTCTCTTTTTCACCTGGAAGATTATGATCGTTTCCTAATCAGTGTCCCCCATGCATTTATTCTTTCACTTCAATCTATGTAGCAAGTGAGCATTTAAAAATACTGATTGCATCAGGCCATCTCCCTGCTTAAAACACGTCAATGCCCCTGCTTCCCTCTTCATCTTCGGCTTGTACCTCTGCCCTTCTCTCAGTACAACCCCACCCCAATGGCTGCCTTCCTCCTATGGACTGAGGGTCTCCAGCCCAAGATCCTTCAGACGTTTTATTCTTTCTGCTTGGAATTATTTTTGCTCCACAACCCTTCTCTTCCCCATCTCTCCCAACTTCTACTAATTCTCTAGTTTATTTTTAAATGTCAGATCTCAGAAGGGCATCTCCTTATCTATAAAATCTGATTTAAGAATACCTTGATATTCTCTTGTATAGCTTCTTATTTTTTCTTTCAAATCACTAATTTCAATATATAACTATAAATGCATTTGTGTGACTATTTCTGTCTTCCAACATGGCTATTTCACTTCTCTGTTCAGCAATCAGAACAATTCCTGGCAAGTAGTAGACAGTATTTGTTGAATGACAATGAATGACTTTTGTTAGTTGAAAAGATTTTTATAGTCTAAATTTCTTTTTTGTTTACTCTGTTCTAGCCAATGCACTCTTTTGGTTATGATTTGTCTTCCCACATAGATTGATAACTAGGAGAGAATGCATTGATTATTCAGGTGAAAGATATGTTTTCATTTTAAAATTGATGTTTACAACACCCTTTCATTATAAAACAAACACACACACACACAATTAGGAACAGAAGAAAATTATCTCAACATAATAAAATTCATATATTAAAAACCCACAGCAGACATTATATTCAATGGTGAAAGACTGACAGCTTTTCCTCTAAAATCAGGAACATGACAAGGATGTCTGCTTTCACCACTTCTATGCAATATAGTACTGGAAGTTCTAGCCAGAGCAGCTAGTCAAGAAAAATAAATAAAAGGCACCCAAATGAGAAAGGAAAAAGTAAAATAATATGTTTGCAGAGTATATGACCTTATTTGTAAAAAACCCTAAAAATTCCACACACACACAAAAATCTGTTAGAAATAATGCATGAATTCAGCAAAGTTGCACGATATAGTAAACACACAAAAATCAGTTGCATTTTGCCTTAGCCAGTGTGGCTCAGTTGGTTGGAGTGTCATCTCTTGCACCAGAGGGTGGTGGGTTCAATTTTCAGTTAGGGCACATAACCAGGTTGTAGGTTCGATCTCTGGTAGGGAAGCGTGCAGGAGACAACTGATCAATGTTTCTCTCTCACATCGATGCTTCTTTCTCTCTCTCCCTCTCTCCCATCCTCTCTCTAAAATCAATTAAAAAATCAATTGCATTTTTATACATTAACAATGAAAAATCTGAAATAAAAAATTACAAAACAATTCTATTTAGAATAGCATCAAGTATACTTAGAAATTAACTTAATCAAGTAGGTGAAAGACTTGTACAATGAAAATTACAAAACTTTGCTCAAAAAAATTAAAGAAGACAAAAATGGAAATACATCCTATGTTCATAGATTGGAAGGGCCAAAAAGAAAAAGTAACATCTCATTCTAGTGAAATACATATAGTGAATTATAGAATAAGGCACCTAGAGTAGCAAACTTGGTTTTCTGTTTTTGTTTCTTTGTTTACCATTTTTCCTGCCTATAACCCCCTCCAACTCCCTCCGCCAGCTAGAGTAGCAAAGTTTTTTACAGTTGGAAGTTAGGAAGGAGGCTATTCTCTGTAATGGTGTATTTTATAAGTTGTCTCCTTGATTTTATGTTATCTTCTTAATATTTCTTCCTCCAAATATAAGCCTTTCAGCATACATAGCATTGTGGATATTGAAAATATTTAGAGTTGGGGAATATCTGCAAATGACAGAAGTTACCAGAGAATATAAGATTTTAAGTTTGTGGAGCTCTGAAACAATATGTAGAAAACAATATGTAGTAAGAAAGCATACACCACTATTTCCAATTCAAAATACTTAACAATTTTTAATGTGTTCCTTGAATTGAGTAGTGTAGAAAAAAATGTAATGTTCTGAGTGCTGACTTTATTTTTCAGGGCTCAGAAATTAATGTTTATGTGAAACAGGTACATAATAATAACACACTATGGAACTGGAACAGATAACATCAAACTTGAATTAGTTTATAGGCAAAAAACCTGAAACTGTTAAAAAAAAAAATTTCTTGTGTAAGAAAAAATCCAATTAATTTTCAGACATTTCCTAAGCATTTTGGTAAAGAGGGTTTTTATTCTCTTCATAGTGTTTTCCTCTTTGAAAAACTTAGTTTCATTTGTATGTTTTCCATGTTTTCTTTCCTATATTAAAATGACTATACTTTAAAAACCCATTATTACTTATTGGCGATATAAATAATTTTGTGCTTTTCAATCACACCAATGTCATGTTCCAGTTGCTTCATTTCTTCTTCCAGCCTCTGCTTGCGGATCTTCTTTGGTAAGGAATCAATGAAGACTGAGAGGGACTGGAACTCTTTATGTACCTCTTCCCAGTTCTTTTTCAGACCCTGCAAACAGTAAAAAAAACTGTAAATACTCAAAGTAAACTTCAAAAGTAAATTGTAAATTAAAGTAAATGGTAAAACAAAACAAAACTGTACTGGTAAGAAAAATATAAATAGCTAAAAAAACAACTGACAAAAATGGCTTTTGAAATGATATGTATTTATCAAGTACTTAGCCACAGTAACAAAAAATATTGTACAGAGGCCAAACCCTGTCCTGACTGTGTGTTCAGTTTCCGTTGGGAGTATTTATTTGCTCTGTTTTTAATGTTACTGTACTTGTTTTTACCATCAAATATGCATATGTAGAGTTATGAGTAGTATAAAATTAGGCCCACGGTAAATGCTTTGGTAAAAACAACAACTTAGAATTGATATTCTCAGACAGAAAAAAAAATGTTTGAACAGGAAATTATTTTTTATAAAAATTTTATTTTTTTTCTTTAGGATTTTCTTTTCAAACTATCATCCCCACTCTTCAACAGAGCCATCACATCAAAAGACTTGATTCTGACTTGCGTGGCCATATTTTCTTATACCTGACTAAATGGAATTGTACAAAATGCCAAAATTAAATTTCACCAGAGATTATCTTTTATGTCTCTTTCAGTGTATTAGAATTCTTCTTCCATAGAGTCAAGGGATTTATACTTTCCATTAATGTATTCTAGAAATGACTGAAATGTCATTAAATGTAACACACATGCTAATTTAATAATGTAGTTAATTTTTTATATTCTCAGTAACCAACAAATTCAAAATTAGGGATCTCTTAGGAGCAATAAAGGTTATTTCCATCTCTGCATTGTTACAATTTATCACAGTGCACTAGAGGCCCCGCTGACAAAATGGTATTAAACTACTAATTGAATTCATGCAATAAAATTTTGTAAATTAACACTTTCTTTTATTCACTATGGATGCACAAATCATTTTTTTACAAACAAAAAAAGTAAAACTGAAAGTACAATAAAAATATTGCCATGATAATATTGTCCTTAAAAACTCGTGGCATACATTCAGGTTTATGAGAAAATTAGAAGTGTCTTATATAATCATGCCTTCATAATAAACCCTTACAATAAAAATTTAATGTCGTAGAGACTTCCCAGGGACAATAAAATTTCAATGACTTATTTCCATGCTTAGGTAAAAAAATGATAGGATAGGGCATACTATATAGAATAGGTTGGTTGAAAGAAAGGATAACAAATTTTGAACCCTTGAGTGAGATTATATCAAGACTTTGGGAGAGGAGAAAGGTAGAAAGAAAAGTATCCAGGTTAAAGTTTTAAGAGGGGGATGGTTTAACACAATTCTTAATAGTGTATGAGCTATATTCCAAAAAGAAGTCCTCATAGAAATCTTATTATCCTATCATCTTTCATTATAGGACAGGAAATATGGTTCCATGGTGCTCCATAGGGGTGTCTATTGCAGAGAGAAAATTTATACACTTCAAATATCAAAGGTTTTTCATTTCAAGTTGGGTGATATTTTTTCAAATTTTTTAATTTGATAATTTTTTAGTTGGATGATTTTCCATATTATTTGTGGTTGTAGCAGCTACACTTTTTCTCTGTATTTCCTTTTAAAGGATAGTTTGCTTTATCTTCCAGTGTGTACAATAATGTCTGGATCAAAGTCAGTAGCCAGGAATGGCCATTAAATGTAACTAATATATCATATTTTATTAAAATAATCTCTTTGCTGTTTTTTAAGATCTTTCTTATCTCAGCTAAAAAAACCTTTTATCCATTGCAACAATAGTGATTTTCCCTTATTTTTATTTCTAAAATCTTCTCTCCTTTATTTTTATGCTGAAATAAGATTGCTAATTTTGGAAAAACTTCAAATGGGGAGAAACAGTCATAAAATAGTGCCTTCATTCAGTTTCATGCTCCTTTTGTACCCCCCACCCCCAATCCATTCTTCTTGTCTTGTACTGTGACTAGGGGTAGGTGGGGTGGGTTGATTTTTGTGGACTATCCCCACCCTCAGCTCTTTTGTCCTCTAGTATCTGCCAAAGGCAGCATTGATGGGAGAGACAGCTTGGGGCCTTTCTTTCCCATCTCTCTTGACATTACTTGACTCTAGTTCTGGCTGATCCATCTGTGACAACACCTGTCAGGTGACCCGTTTTCTAGGCTCTAGCCCTCACTGGGCTCTGGTGACACAGTTTCTTGCCCTGCCCAAACTTCAGGTGTTGGGGGATTCCCACTGTCCTTAGTCCTGGGTGCCTCAGTTTCTCTGTTGATTCTCTTAGTCCTGCTTCACATCTGTAAATAGTTACTTCAAAACCCTCTTCAGAGTCCCAGCTGAGCATGCCTTCTATTTCCTGCTGCAGCCTTGACTAATAAAGCTTCCTTTGGTTACTTTCTATGCACGTGTATATAACGCAGTGGGAAAATACTGGACTGGGAATTGGTTGATGTGGATTTTAGTCCCTGTTCAGCTAAGGACTGCATTTGTTATGCTCACTACAGTATCCTCCAGGCTGGGTACAGTGCCTGGAACACAGTAGATGTTCAATAAACGAATCCATGGGTGGATGAACAAATGAGCCCACTTAACACTTTATATCCTTATCTGAAAATGAGAAGTTTGGGATTGTTAGTCCAGATGAGCTCTTCCAGGTATAATGAGACTGTTATTTTATGAAGAATGAGCAGAAGAACATGGCCTGCTCAGGGACATACAACCAGGTTGTCACAGAACTATGTGCAACTCTTAACGAGGGAGGGAAGCATGGTTCAGGGCTTGTCAGGAGCATAGCTTGTGGCTTTGTTACCACAGTGACTACACTACTACATTACCTGGATAATAAGGCATCTGATGGAGGATCTGCTATTGTCACTCAAGGGGTATGCGGAGAAACTCTGTAATGACTAGATTACGAAGCTGACGGCAGTTTATCCACTACAGCTAAAAAGGTGCAGGAGAGGAGAGCCTTTCCCTTCTGAGGTAAGTTCTTTTTCTCTTTCCCTACTTTTCATTTTCATTTAGATATAAAAATCTGGCTTTCACAAAAGCATGTATTTTCTAAAAATGGTAAAATCCAAACGAGAGAGAGGGAGAGAGAGAGAGAGATAAACGAGAGAGAGAAATGGGCCAAAAACCAGTACTCTTCTTGAAAGTGACATGAAAGCCCCACCTCCAGGTCTGCCAGTCTCCTGCCAACCTGTCTTCCTTTCTTCTTTCCAGGACACAATTATGAAACACCTAAGTTCATGCTGGGCAGTGGGTTAGGTACTGGGGAGACTGCTGTCAACCAAGAGACACAGTAGTACAGTCTCTGCTCTTAGGCCACTCCTTGGATCCACTCTCACTCTTCAGTTTAATGCCCAGCTAATGACCTACCTATGTCCTTCAATGGACACTGTGCCTTGGAATCTTATAAAACTTAGGATCTACACATACATACACACACACACACACACACACGCAAAATTTAATTTATTAAATGACAACATTCCTACAGCAGAAATTTTCATATATCCTTCTTAATATCCTCAGGGCTTAGCATGATACTCTATGTGAAATAGTCATTTAAAAAATGTTTAGTGACATTCCAAGAGGGAGGTGGATTGAATGGAAGCTGCACTGACACTCTCCCAGGACCAAGCTGGAATTACAACTAAAATAGAGAAAAACCACCCTGAATAACCAACAGAAGACTAGCTGGAGAGCTCCCTCATAACCAAGGACCTAAAGCAGAGACCGTATAGAGATTGGTAGGAAGTGCAGAGGTGGGAGAGGGCTAGCTGGGCTCCCATAGGCAGCAGCTGAAGGTGTGGGGGGTTCCCACTGAGAACTCTGGGGCCTAAACCCCAAGCTGGGTTTCCTAGCCCAGAGCACCAGAACTGAGAAAGGTGCCCACATAAAATATGGCTGTGGAAAGTAGCAGGGTTTCTGGCTGCCTGGGAGAGATGGCTGGAAATGCAGGCACCCTCTTAAAGTTTTGTGTGCAGCCACTCACCTTGGGCTCTGGCAGAGGGAGGACAGAGTGGACTAGAGCAATGTGAGAAGAATCTGGGGTTTTGGGCTCTGGAGACAGAGCTCACAGGGCGGCCATCTGGATTCCTCTACTGAGTCATTCCCCCATACTTCAGAGGACATCTTTCACAGGCAGACCTTTGCCAGCCAGGCAGCTTTTGCCTGGGGGGAAAGCAAATACCCCCTCCCCCCCCACCACCACTAGAAAACCTTTCACCCCACTCTGTGGAGTTTATGCCTTGCTGTGGTCCACAGACTGAGGCTCATTAAGAGACTAAGATCAATCAGACTGCAAGCAGAGGCACACTTCTGGGAGCTTTGAGTCTTTGCCTGATCTGCTTCTGGACCTGGACCTTGGAAAAGTACACTTCGGTGTGCATCTTGGTCCTCTCCAAAAGCACCCATCCCCAGCAGAAGGAACAACAAGCCAGCCCAGCAGAGGGAACCACAAGCTGTGGGTTTTTGATATCTCCAAACAGTATACTCAAGGCCAGTCACAAACAGTGTCTGACATTGGCCTTTACCAGAGACCCTCAAAAAAGACAGAATCCTAGCAGATCCACCTAATACATAGAAACAACCCAAATAGGCAGCCAAAATGGGAAGACAAAAAACAAGCCCCAAGTGAAAGAACAAGAGAAGTCTCCACGAAAAGAGCTAAGTGAAATGGAGATAAGCAATCTATCAGCTATGGAGTTCAGAATACTGATTGTAAGGATGCTCAACAGCATGAGAAAAGATAGAAACTATGAAAATGACCAGTCAGAAATGAAGAATGACATAGCATAAATAAAGAATACATTGGAAGGAATAAACAGCAGATTAGAGGAAGCTGAGGATCGGATCAGCGAATTAGAAGACAGAGTAGAAAAAAATCACTCAATCAGAGATCCAAAAAGAAAAAACAACTAAAAAACAGGAGGACAGTCTAAGGGAGCTATGGGAAATGTAACTTGAAATGTAACAATATTCACATTATAGGAGTACAGAAGGGGAAGAGAATAAGCAAGGGATAGAGAATCTGAGGAAGTAATGTCAGAAAACTTCCCTAACCTGATCAAAGAAAAAGCCATATAAGTTCAGGAGGCACAGAGAGTCCCAAGCAAGAAGAACCCAAAGAGGCCCACTCCCAGACACATCATAATTAAAATACCAAAAATTCAATACAAAGAGAATCTTAAAGGCAGCAAGAGAAAAGCAATCTGTTACCTACAAAGGAGCTCCCATACGGCTGTCAGCTGATTTCTCATCAGAAACTCTTCAGGCCAGAAGGGAATGGCATGAAGTATTCAAGATAATGCAAAACAAAGATCTGAAGCCAAGACTACTCTATCCAGCATCAAGGCTATCACTCAAGATAGATGATGAAATAAAGAGTTTCCCAGACAAAAAAAGGCTAAAGGGTTTATCACAACCAAACCAGCATTGCAAGACATGTTAAAGGTACTGCTGTAATAATAAGAAATAGAGAGAGAAACATAGGCATAAAGAATTAAAATGGCAATAAGTAAGGTCCTATCAATAATAACTTTAAGGACTTTAAGGGAGAGATCAACATACAATCACAGCTGTGGACTTGAACACTGCACTGACTTCACTGGATAGATCTTTCAGACAAAAAGTCAATGCAGAAACAGTGACTCTAAACGGCACACTAGATGAGATGGATTTAATTGACATTTACAGAACATTTCACTCCCAAGCTACAGAATATGCATTCCTCTCAAGTGCACATGGGTCATGCTCCAAGATAGAGCACGTTAGGACAAAAAACAAGTCTGTACAAGTTCAAGATTGAAATCATATCAAGCATCTCAGATCACAATGGTATGAAATTAGAAATCAACTACAGTAAAAACACTCAAAAACATTCAAACACACAGAGGCTAAATAGCATGTTATTAAGCAATGAATGGGTTACCAATAAGATCAAGAAAGAAATTAAAAACTTCTGGAAACAAATGAAAATGAACACAAAACAACCCAAAATCTATGGGACACAGCGAAAGCAGTCCTGAGAGTAAGTTCAAAGCACTACAGGCCTACCTCAAAAAGCAAGAAAAAATTTTAATAACCTATCTAACCTTACAACCTAAAGAATTAGAAAACTCCCCTGTGAAGCCTTCTGGACAGGGGCATTTTTTTTGCTGGGATTTTTTTTTTTATTGCTGCTATTCAGGTTTTCTGATTCTTCCTGATTCAGTTTTACATGATCTCACTCATATGTGGAATCTAATAAACAAAATAGACTGAGGAACAAAATAGATCCAGAGACACAGAAGCATGGAACAGACTGATGAATCTCAGTGGGATGGCGGGGGTGGGGGAGTGGGTGGGGAGAGATTAATCAAAGAGCTTATATGCATATATGCATAACCCATGGACACAGATGACAGTGTGGTGAAAGCCTGGGGGGGGGCGGATGCAGGGTGGAGGAGATCAAAAGGGGGACAAAAAGGGGATATCTAATACTTTCAACAATAAAGATAAATTTTAAAAAATGCTTATTGATTATTATAGCACTGATAAATGTTAAGAATTTATAATGCATATGGATCCATTTCTCAACAGAAATTAATATGGTAAGAAATTTTTTTTTTTCTGTTTTAAAGAGGTCACTAGAAATGGCTTTGTAGAAAGCTTTCAAAAGTAATGGGTAAGTTCTATTTTTACTTCCGTAAGAGGCAGTGTGACTATAGAAAAATACAAGTAGGTACTTAATAAATATAACCCTGCTCACATTCCCAATATTTTAAATGCTTCAGATAAAATCTTGCATTAAATATTCCAATGTAAATATTTTATTTGTTTACTTTTTCAAAATAAGAAAGATACATATAAAACCTAACACCTGGTTACTTTGAAATTTGAACATCTGCCTTATAGGAAAGAAAAAAAAAAATTGGTCTAGGAAGAGTTTCAATTATTCTAGAGCTCCATCTAGTGAAAAATATCTATTTTATGAGTATTATTTTTTTAAAATTCAGGAACATGAAAATAAAAATGAAAATGCTTTTTCTTTTATGTATGCATGTTTGTTGAAGGAGAAGGTGTGGTTCCTTACAATAGTAACTACTTCAGGAAAAAACAGAAACTCACCAAATTGGAAACAAATAATAATCCCAGTATTACAATGTTTTGTTTTCCCCAAAGAGTCATCTTTGCTGCAAGTAGCTGTCACCATAACCAAAAGAGAGTCATTGGATTTCAAAGCCCAAGTGCTGGTTTCATTAATCGTTGATGGCAGACTTTTCGTTAAGAGATGTTCTAGAGAGTTACACAGAATAGAAATGACAGAGCACTTACCTGCAGCACTGCTTCCCTTTCTTCATCAGACAGCCTTTTCATAGCTGCTTTCCTAAGGCTTTCCTGGATATAGTTATCATACTCTTCCTGGGCATTTTTTACTTCCTCATTTCGCTTACATATATATTTAGGTGTGACACCATAATCCTTACAAGGAATTTTGAGAGAGGGAAAAAAAAATCAATATCCCGAGTGTACTCTTATATACATGTACATACCAACCAATGCCTGGGAGAAAAAGAAATGTTACGGATATAAAGCCTTTACTTAAAACTGCGAACTGACAAAATTCAGTGACTTCCCCCGACCTGGGAACTAGTTGATTCTGGTCTTTTAAAACCATTTGGGCTGTTATTTGCGGCAGTTTGTTTTCCTCCTTGGGAATGTTTCCAGTGCCTGCTTCTGGCTGATGACTCAGCCCTTACTTTCCCCCTAAGAGCTGGCTTTTCTTTATTTATTGTACTGCTTCAGCTTTTACCCTGAAATATCTTAAACATCATGAGATCTCTTTTGCAAGGACTTGTTAAATAAAAGAAGATACTTACTTCCAAGGCATTATAAAAACCAACTCTCAAAAGATACAAAGCACATCTGCATTAAGAGAAAACTGACTTGGGACCCTAAGGAGTTTAGAGAAATGCAAAATCCTGGGCTGCTTACAAGTACTGACAGTGAAGTAATCAGCCATGATTCTTCCAGATTAGTGAATGTGTATGATAGATACCACTGTTGAGAAACAGTACTTATTTATTCTTCAAAATATTATTTGTACTTTGTGCTAGATATATTGGTGAATAAGAAAGGCAAAGTTTCTGTTCTCATGGAATGTGCATTCTAATGTGAGAGAAACTCAGCAAAAAAAAATACTGTGTGTGTATGTGTGTGTGTGTTCCAAGGTAAAATAAAAGCCAATAAGGGGAAAGAAAGAATAGGAGCTATTTTAGATAAATAACAAAATCAGGGAAGACCTCTCTCAGGAAACAGTGGTTGAGAGAGATGGTAGTCATCAAAACTATTCACAAATATTCTGGTTCTTTCTTCGGGCACTTGGTAGTACAACACTTTCCTGCTCTCTTTGAAGTAAGATGTAGCCATGCCACTTGACTTGCCTATTGTCAGTGGAAGTGACCTCTACCTTTTGGGTAGAAGCCTTAGGAATTAATGGATGGTTTGCCATGTTCTTTTTCTGTCTGGTATAGTGATGGGAGGTGTTTTGGGTTGCCTGGGGCATGAAATGAGGACAAGAAGCAGAGCTTTCAACAACCCTCAATGAAAATGTGACACAAGCAAACAATAAAACTTAGTTGCTTTTAGTTACTGAAATGTGGGAGTTATTTGTTACCACCACATAACCTAACCCACTCTGCCTGAACAAGGGATAGAAATCCTAGCTGTGAATGTGTTCTGGAAAGTTGCAAAGCACTCTACAAATAATCTCTAAGAGCACAGTATTCTTGTTAGTTAGTGCAATGGTAAATAGTCCAGTCCATTTCAGGAAACACTGAGGGCAACACCTCATTACAGCTCAATACAATTACTGATGGGCATAATAATGATTTTGTGTCATCAAAAAATATTAAATTATATTTGGTATACTCTGTTTAATAAAGGGAATGACATGATACAGTTTAGGAAAAACAACGATCTCACAAATGGCTAAAAGCTTCAGTGATCTGAAATATTCCCATGTGTTGGATCATTGAAGGCTAATCGTACTATTGAAAATAATAATTGTATATATTATAATATCTACTCTTTATTGAATGTTTACTAGGTGCCAGGTATTATGTCAAGTACTTAATATTTTTTGTATCACTTAATCCTAACTCCAACCCTGTGATAAATCTAATAATTTGTTAAAGATCACAGAGTTAAATAAGTGGCAGCGCTAAAATTTGAAATGATGTCTTATTACTATTGCTATGTACGTTAGGAATTACCCATGCTTAGGTTTGTTTTCACAAACTGTTTCTCATGGCACAATGGGCATATAATATTTTATTTGGAAATAAAACATGAGATTTACTTACTTTTTACAAATGGCATTGCCCTTAAAAGGACTTACTATCTCACCAATAAGAGATTTTTTTAAAAATTTAACTCTGATAAATGGAAAGTAAGTGAGTAAGTCCTTCATGAGCCCTGATTGCTTAGCCAGCAACAAGAGGACAATAATAGTGTAGTGTTTGTATGGCTTGGTAAACAAGCACAGGTAGAGATACTTAATATTTTTCTGTCTCTGTATTGAATTTTTACTTCAATTTTCTGTTCAAGGCAAAAAATACATTGAAGTGGACAGCTAAGGCAGAAGGTAGCCAGAGGGAGGGGCAGACTGTGTGGCAATTGGTGGTATAACTATCAAAGGAGAAGGATTTTTATGTGATGGTAGAGAAATAATGGACTGGAAATAGCTTTAAAGGGCCAGGAGAGTGAAATTTCTGCTTTTCCACACCCTATGGGACAAGGGCTATGAGCAGCCTCCAGGAACCACAGACGGAGGAAATATCCCTAGAAGCCTGAAATTACTTAATGGAAGGTGCTGCCACTCCTCGATTCCTGCTAAAGTCTTCCAAAGGGGGCTTAGCCTACATGTGACAGTTTCTCAGGGAACAAGCAGTGTTCTCTGACAACAGCCTTGAGGGTCCTGTTTTGATTTTGAACAGGCACTGGATTTCTCATGGTAGATCACTGGACTACCTCAACATAAGCCCTTCATACATCATTAATGCAATTTCGTTTCTTTTTTCTCTCTTCCTTTCTTCCTTCTTTCCTATTTGCCACACCTTATTATTATGTATTATTATTCTTTAGGGTTTTGTACTCATATTTTACTGTGTGTGTTTCAGGCACTTTAATGTTCTGTAAGTATACAAAGTAAAATAGGTTTTATATAAGGTATTTTTTTGGTAAGTTTTCTAAATTTTAAAGATCTTCTATATTTAAACAATTAAACCCAAGCTTCTATAATTTTCACTGATGAAATATGTTTATCTGATTAGAGTCTTTTCAAATAGAAATGAAGGTCCCAAAAGGACTAGATTACTGCACAGTTCTTTCAACATCTGTTTTACTTCAAACTAAAAGCAAATGAATATATTCAAGTTGAAATAACAATGTGAATTAGTTACACTATACTAATAGGATGGATGGCTCTAAAGTTGTATTATTCTTCATTTTTCTCATTCTGCCTCCTAGACACTGAAACCTAATGACTAAATCAGAGGATCTTCTGAAAGGTTACTCCTTCTAGATTTATAGTAATAACTGTGACTGTCCACCTCACCTAAAATTAATATATTTTAGAGAATGTTTATTATAATTATTAATTATATTGAAAATTAAAATTAAAGAAAAATAATTACAGTTTTCCTCTACTGAACTATATGGTATTCATTCCAAATTCCCTGTCATTTCATCACATTCGATTTACACCAAACACAGATTTCAGGAGAATGAGAATTGGCAATCTAGATAATTTGTCCAGTGAGAACACTATTACTGATAATATAGATAATTATTATGAACATTATATTTAAATTATTTGCATTTCAGGTCTAAAATTAATATATCACAAGGTTACCTTTTTATTGATGTACTTTGGCACTAGTCCAGAAGTTTCAAGATCATGCTTGTCTCCAGTTCTTTTGTCAACATAAATTGGTTTAGGCTTTTTAGCCACTCCCATAATGACATCGGCTGCATTTGTATTAATGAAATTTTTTTCACTCTGTACTCCCATGATTGGATGATCAGTCCTCAGTGGCACAGGAGGCTTTTTGGGCTTATCCCGCTCAAACGTTTTTTCTGTTAAACATAACATTTCCTTGTTAATATTAAACTATAAACATTGCTACTCAGTGCTATATAAAACATCC
Source organism: Miniopterus schreibersii (assembly GCF_964146895.1). NCBI lineage: Eukaryota > Metazoa > Chordata > Mammalia > Chiroptera > Miniopteridae > Miniopterus > Miniopterus schreibersii. Next base: position 80,888,104 of record NC_138101.1, on the reverse strand, counting down.
CGATATTTTACCACTAGTATATTGAAATTTTATTAATAATATATCCAAATCTTTAAGGTAAAAAATCAATAATCATAAATGTAAAAATTAAGTTGAATGTAATCAATTAATATCTTGAAGAATAGTATAAAAAACTAAGGAAGAAGATAAGCACCCCAAAGCATATGATAGCTAATATATTTTAACTAGCTATTGTGAAAATATTTTCTTATAAAGATTTCAACAACAAAAGTTCAGCTTTCCCATTGAAAAAAGTTCAAAGAAACATTAAAACTTTTTTCTGAGTACTGTCAATATTACTAATAATTGCTTCTTCAGAGGAAAGTTACTACAAAATCACCACATAAATAAAAAAAAACACTTGATGTATTAAAAGTCCAAGGATCTATGTTTTCCTCTCACTAAAACTACTATTACTATAAGGTATAAAAATCATATAATAGCTATGTACTCAATATACAGCTTAACAAATAAAACATTACCAATATAGTTGAAGTTTCCTATCCACCCCTCCCTGATTACATCTCACCTCCTAAAATAACTACTATCCACAATTTATTTTATTTTTCTATACCAAATTCTCTTCATTAGCAGCATGTGAAACTGTTCATTTTTACATAGTACCTTCAACCTGACTATTCCAACTTGTCTATTTTGACAGAGTCAAATCAAAATGGTTTGTAAAAATATTAAGATGTAAAAAAATTACAATTGCTTTCCAAGAGTCAAAGGCAACAACTTTCTTGAAGAAGCTTACTCAAATTTTACCCTATCACAATTACTAGGGACTTTGACTTTATTTATTTCTGCATTGTTGGAGCTTTTTATGAGCTTATATAGCTTTTATTATTTAGAAAACAATACAGGGTGGGGCAAGAGTAGGTTTACAGTTGTAACACAAATAAATAATACAATAATTAATAAATAATAATCCAAGAATAAATTCTGTTTCATGTATTCACAACTGTAAACCCACTTTTGCCTCACCCTGTGCTTATTATTAAAAGTCTATGGACTAGATTTATATCTTGTTATGGGCTGAACTGTGTTCCTCCAATATTTATACATTGAAGACATAACCTCCAGTATCTCAGGATGTGACTGTATTTGGACATAGGATCTTTAAAGAGATACTAAGTTAAAATGAGGTCATTAGTGTGAACCCTAATCCAAGACACACACAGAGGGAAGACCAGGTGAAGAGACAGGAAAAAGACTGCCATCTACAAGGGCAGAGAGGCTTAAAATAAAAACAACCCTGACAGCAACTTGATCTTGGATCTAGCCCTCAGAATTTTTACAAAATAAATTTCTGTTTAAGCCACTCAGTCTGTGACACTTTGTTATGGCAGCCCTAGCAAACCAATACACTTCAATATTAGTTCTATATCCCCAGAAACATTATAAAGGAGCTTTGAATATTAATTTATTCATTAATTCATGCAATATATTTTTGTTGAGCAACTACTATGTCCCTAGGGAATGCACTAGGAACTGCAAATACAGCAGTGAAGAGACAAAGTTCCTGTTCTCATGGAGATTACATATGAGTAGGAGAAGAAAAATAAAATTTAATATGTGGAATATAATGTGTATATTTGGTTGAACTACATGTGAAATTGTTTACCATTTTTGACCTACAAAAATCATATCTTTTTCCTGTTTAACGTATTACTGAGGTGGTATGAGCACTGTTCAGAATTGAATTATGGAGTTTCTATGAAGCTTGAAGCAGAGAATAAGACCTCATTGTGGAACCCAAATAGTTTTCCTTCTACCGGATACTCTTAACCAAAAATGGTTTGCATGATCTTTTTGCCTACGAAATCAGAGGTATCTATCCTCTAGATCAGGGGTGGGAAACGTCCAGTCTGAGAGCCGTATAGAGCCCTTGAAATCATTTGGTCTGACCCTGCCAAGGCAACCAAAGGTGGGACTCAGAATTCAATAAATCTAGGAGCTTTTTTCATAGCTAAGTTTTAAGCTGATAATCTTGTATGGCCTGCGAATGATGTTACAAATATCCAAATGGCCCTTGGCAGAATAAAAGGCTCTCTACCCTTGCTCTACATGTTCACAAATATTCAGAAGCCAAATTTAATTATGAATCAAAAGTGCATGCAAATGACTCCTGTAACTACAAGAGAATCTGTATCTTTGGAAATGTATAGTAAAAGAGGTGAAACTAAATTCTCAGAAAATGAGGAAACCATTTAGAAAGACTAATAATTCATTCTTAGGTGAGTAAGCAGAGTAAATTATAACTCTTGGTCATTTGTGGTTGTCTATCTGATGGTCCCTAAATTCTACTTCTGCTTTTCCCTTATGTTATATTTATCTAAATATCATCTTGCCTCTCATCCCAGGAGTAGGGGTTGACTATGGGGTAAGGCTTGGAAAATGGGGTGAAGATGTCTCTTCACAAATTATTTGGTGGTAGTGATAATAAATCTGAAAACCAAATGGTTTGTTTTTTTAGGCTACGTCAGAATGGTAGTGTCAACATACCTTGTAGTCATGCAGATGTTCTATCAATTGAATTTAGAGAAACATTCATGTATCTGTTAAATTTTTTCAGTGTATCTAGCAAATTACTGCCTTCAAAATTATATTCAAAATGACAGAATATTCAAAAAGAAATTGGCAGCAGCCTTGGCCTACATTAACCTTTAACTTTGTCTCACTGGACTGAATTTCTTAATTATTCTTCAGGCCCATGAAATTTTGTGTTTATTTACCTCATGATGTTTATAAGAGGAGATATAGGCTTCTTCCCCTTTTCCTTATTTTATAATTAGGATTTATAGTTTGGTAGATGTGTTATATAATATGCTTAATCTTAGAGAGGATACATGAGGACCCAAGTAATATTATTGGTCCCAAGGCACTGAAAAATCCTAATTCCATTTTAACATTTCCTTATTTCTCAAGTGGTTGTGGGTCACAAAATACCAAGATTTCACTTGAGGAAGATACAAAATAGACTGTTGAAGACATGACTGTAAGCATGAATGTTGTATTTTCAGACTTGCTTCTTCCATCTTTCCTAAGAGTGCCCCATCCTTTGTTATAGCATGTCGGTTATGAGAAAGGATTGTGGGACATAAAATATGGACACAAGAAAAGTAGTTTCACTTTTGTCAAAAGGTATACCCTAGCTAGGCTTGAGGTGTTACATTATTTCCTTGAAGCCAGAAGACATAAAAAGGCTAACTTTTGAAAAGAGATAGGCTTATTTCCCTCTCATTTTTTTTGTCCCAAAGCATCATGCAAGACATGCTCAGGATGGGAAGAAGCTGCTTCCACACACACAGGTCAGTGATCCCTTTTCATTCACTCTCCATTTTTTTTGATAGCTTTCTTTCCCTATATCTATATACTCTATGACCGTGATTAATTACATAAGTTGTGAGGCCCAGTACAAAATAAAAATGTGGGGCTCCTTGATTAAAAATTATTAAGAATTTCAAGGTGGCAAAAGCAGAGCATTAAACCAAGCATGAGATCTTTCTAAGCACGGGGCCCTGTGTGAATGCACAGTTAGCATGTCCGAGAACTATGTCTACCACTCATTCATTAACTCCTCCATTACATCCAACTCATTTATTGCCTTAATGGTCTTAGATATCTGGGAGAGTTAAGCACATATTCAGGCCTAAAGTAGTTGCTTCAACAACTGATAGCAATGGTTGGAATTTTCATTTCTTGGAGAAAAGGCCCTTGCACAATGGAGTTTAGGACTCTTCTGGTGTTTGTTATTGAGTTCATATGGCTAGGGGCTAAGACAGTGAGGCATGTGGTGCTGGAGGTGGGCCTTTATTGGACAGTCCAAGATGTAGTTCAAGGTGCTTGCAGCACCAAAAGTCTGTTTGGGAGCAACTTAGCGTTCTCTGCTCTCTTTTTCTATACGTTCCCTACTTCTTTATTTTAGCTTCTCAAATTCTGTTTAATATGAGGTAAAGTTGCGTCATCTGTGCACATTTAATATTCATAGACACTAAAAAATAATTTTAGTTAAATTACTGTTTACATTGTTAATATTAAAAAGAGTGATAAAACCTACTGGGTGGTAGAGTTTTTTCCTTTGAATGTTTCTTCAGGAAATCCTTTGGAGAAGGTACTTCAATTTTTGGTGGTCCCATAGTTTTCATTGCAGTTTTAAATTTTTGCATGTCCTCTTTTACAGCTGTCTTAAAGGTTGATATGTACCTAAAATGAAAAGAAGTTGCAGCATTTATATTTCTAGTAAAAATTATTTAAAGTTTAAAATAGGATATACATTTCTAATTTATGTTAAGTCTATATTCATTGGGAGGTAGCCATAATTACCTAAGCCCCGTCTTTAGGCTTAGGCAAGCTAGAGGGAAGCTTTGCCCCAAGAAAGAGGTGCTAGGGTAAAGATATTCATAGTATTTCCTATTATTCTTTGAAAATCAAAGCACCAGTAGTGATTTCACATCTCTCTCGCTCTCCCCATCCCCTCAACCCCCTCATTTTTCTGATCAGTCTAACTAGAGGTTTATTAAATTTATTGCTCTCCTCAAAGAACCAGCTTTTCATTGATTTTTTCTAATGTTTAATCTACATTTCAATGATTTCTGCACTGATCTTTACTATTTCTCCTTATTTTGGGTTTAATTTGCTTTTCTTTTTAAAGTTTTTTAAGGTGCAAGTTTAGATATTTGACTTTAAACCTTTATACTTCCCTATACAAGTATTTAAAGCTATAACATTCCCTCTCTGCAAAGTTTTATAGCTGTAGCCCACAAATTTTGATATGCAATGCTTTCATTTTTTTAAGCTCAAAATACCTTTTTAATTCCTTTTGAACATCATCTTTGACTTAGGAGCTTGTTTAGATATTATGTTTGGTTCTCAAATATTTGGGGATGTTTCAGGTATCTTACTGATTTCTAATTATTTTCTATTGTGGTCTATCTTTGCAAATTTTATATACACTCATAAAGAAAGTGTACTTTGCTGTTGTTGGCTGGAGTGTTCTGTAAATGACAATTAGATCAAACTGGCTGGTAGTGTTTTTAAGTGTTTTTATTAATTACTGAAATCTCTGACTACAATTGTGGATTTGTCTGTTTCTTTTAGTTCTATTAGTTTTTGCTTTGTATATTTTTGACACTGGTAGTAGGTGCATATTACTTAGGATTAGCATATCTTCTTGAAAAAGTGACCACTTCATCATTATAAAATAATGCTTTTTAAATCTGTAAAAATTTTATATTCTAAAATCTCCTGATATGAGTTTAACCACTCCAGCATTCCTTTGATTTGTGGTGCCATAGTATTTTTTCATTTTTCAACTTTTTACTTATTTGTGTCTTTATTTTTTTTTAAGTTTTTTTGTTTGCTTTTTTATAGAGAGAGCAAATAATTTTTATCCTTTCTAACAATCTCTTACATGGCATGTTTAGACCATTCACATTTAATGTGATTTTTAAAATGTTTACCTTTAAATTTTCCACCTTGCTGTTTGTTTTCTACATATCACATTGTTCATTCTTCTTTTTTAAATATCCTGCCTTATTTTTGTTTTTGTTTGGATTTTTTCTTTTGTGGAAGTTCTAACGTTTACAGTGTACATGTTCAACTTATCACAGCCTACATTCAAATAATATTATAACACTTCGCATGTGGTATAAGAAACTTACAAAAGAATACTTTCATTTACCCTTTCTCAATCTTTGTCCTAATGTTGTAAGATATTTTACTTCTATATGTGTTACAAAACCCATAATTATTGTGATGATTTTCCTTCTAAGAAGCGGATTAATCATATTTTAAAGACATTTTAAAAGGAAATAATATTTGCACATATATTTCCCATTTTCAGTCTTATTTCATTGCGTAAATTCAAATTTCCAACTCATACCCTTTCTTGTGCATGAAGGACATTTTATTAACTTCCTCCCTTTTGGCTACTTTTAAGCTTTTTTTTCTTTGTTATTGGTTTTAAGAAATTTGATTGTAATGTCCTTGGTATGATAGTGTTCTTCCTCTCCTTTTCTTTCTTCTCCTCCTCCTTCATCATTGTGATTCTTGGATTTAGGGATTTCATTAAATTTCCCCAAATTTTACCATTACTCAAATATTTCTTCTGTTTACCTATCTGTCTCCTCTCTTTCTGGGGCTCTAATTACACTTATGTTAGACGGCTTGATGGTCTTTATAGCTTACTGATTCTGCTTTCTTTTTCCATTTTTTTCTCTGTTTCATTTTGTATTGTTCTATTACTATGTCTTCACATTCAACAATATTTTTTTCTTCAGTGTCTTGGCTGCTGTTAATCACATCAGTATCAGATTTTCATTTTAGACATTCTTTAGCTCTGTACGTTAGATTTGGGTCTTTTTAAAAAAATCTTTCCATTTCTCTCTGTATTTTGCTCATGTTTTCCTCCTCTACTTTTTTGAACACATGGAAAATATTTAAAAGAGTGGTTGTCATATCCTAGTCTATTAATTCTCTCATTGATGCCGATTATTTGCCTGCTTGTATTGACTGATTTTCCTCTTGGTTATGCATTGCACTTCTGGGTCCAGAAGAGCTTTAGTCTAGTTCTAATTTGGTTCCACTACTGAAGCAATATACTTCTGAGCGCACTACTCAATGCCCTGTGTCTTAGGTGTTTCCACTCTGCCTGGTGGGAATATGAACTTTATTTGGCTCTGCTGCATTCTGTTGGTTATCTCTCTGGCCTCAGTAGTTTTATCACACCATATTACTAACAACCAAAGACTTCAGGGAAATACCCCTGCATATTTTTTTCTCTCTCTCTCTCTCCAGTACTCCGAGAATTCACTCCAGTGCTGTGAATTCTACATGCCTTGTCTTGACCTTCCTGAACCCTAAACTCTGTGCCCTTAACTTGGGGAAACTGCTAGGTTTTGTTTGAATTCCTCTTCCCTGGGCTTTGGCCTATAAATTCTCTCCAGAGGATATGTAGGGGCAATGTCTGAAAACCATTGTTTTATATTTTTTGCTGTCGTTTTAGTTATTGAAGATGAGAGGATAAATTCCATCCTTGATTGTAGGCAGAAGTTCAGCTAAACCACTTTTAACAACGTGTATTCTCTTCATACTTACGTGGGTGAGTTTGTTTGAAGAAACATGAAATTGTTTCTTGCTTTTAGGGGCCTTTTGTCAATCTTGAGCTCAACGGCTAGAAATCAGTTATGGTTCACATTGAATGAGCTCATTAGATACCTTCAGGTTCAATACAAACCTGTGCCTTAAAATTCCCACGGAAGTTGGAATTAGCAGGTATGATCTTTTGATTAATAAAATAGTCCCTTGGGGTAAAAATGACGTGTGTATGCTTTCACCACTTTTTAATTTGTCATCTTGTGATTCAATACATTATTTTGTGTGAGCTCAAAGTTTACTCATTTTTTATAGAAAACAAGATATTCTACTCTATATGAATGACACTTTTTATTTTTCTAAATTATAAAAATAAAAAATAGATGAAACTAATATAATGTCAATTATATCTCAATTTCAAAAATGAATAAAAGTCTAGGTTCCTTCATCCACATGTCTGAAGGAAAAGTGCCTTCTCTCATTATCCCTTTCGTACTAGTTTCCCAGGCCTTCAATTCTTCTGCATTCTTTAGATGATTCTATTAATTATAGCACAGCTTAAGTCGTGTGTTTGCTTTTCCTGGTGATTTTGCAATCTATATGAACTGTGAGGTTTATGTAAAGAATGAATATATACAAGCATGAGAAGAGCACTTGGGTAAAAAGAGATGAAGTGTTATTATTGTGTAAGTCTGCAGAGATTGGATAGCCAGATTAAAAAACATGAATAATGACTTCTAGCACTAAAAGCAATGACATTGGAATAGTCCTTTCTTTGAATATCAGTTCATTTAAAAGGCTTACTGCTTTCCCCAATTCAATTACTGACTACAATTAGTCAGCAGAGTAGGTAAGAACCTCAGGAGAAAATGACACTGTCATCTAAAATTTCATAATAGTCAAGATTGCTTAGCAAACTAGCAAACTCAGATACATAACCAGACTTTAAACAAGGAGATGTTACAAAATTTCAGAAAATATAGATATAGCAGTATGAAAATTGAATAAAATGGAAGGTAGTTCAAGAAGAATGAGAAGCTCTGAAAATAAAATTCTGTCTCCATGTCACAATTATCCCAATGAAAACCAGAAAGGCATAAAAAACAACAATAAACTACTGGGTGATTATGACATTAAATATCTCTGTTTTCAAAAAGCGTGCATCCAGAAACTCCATACTGGTGAGCCTGATGTTAATTTCAAAGAGCTAAAAATCTGTAGAGCAGCAATGACTGCATGAGCCACTTGGAGTTTCAGGTCACTAAAATTAAGATCTTTTTTGAAAAATATAAGGTTATTGGACTCATAAGTCAGGAATACCTTAGACATAATATACATCTTGATGTTAGTAAAGCCTCTTATTAAATCCTTATTGATAAGGTAGAGAAATATGAACTGATTAATGGGTGCATTTGGATGACTGACTGAATCCTCAAAAACATTATTGCTGTCAGTCTAGAAAGAAATACCTAGTAGCCTACTAAAGTGCAAAGTACTTGCCTTGTCACTGACTGATGGATATATAAAAGACATTAGATCTGCAAATGACACAAAGAGAGTATATGATTCAAAATTCAAAACTGTCTCCATATATTAATAAGTTTAGATAAAAAAGAATCAGCTATGCAATTATAGGATGGGGAGACCAAACTTAGTCATAATTTATGTGGGAATTTCAATGTGAGACAATGGTAAGACATGACTGTCATAGTGCTAATGGATGCATAAATAAAAGTATTGTGTATCAAGGAAAGTAGATCATAGTTTGACATGCAGATCATATCGGGAATATTACTTTCAACAAAAGGGAGAGAATGTTTGGAGATATTAAGCAACTGGAGTTATCAATAGAAGGGTCACAAATTTGGTGAAGATCTTAGAAACCATCTCACATATCATGAGGAACTGAAATTTTGAAAACTGATTCCTGGTTTCTCATTGACTTTAATACTTTTATATCTTAAGTCCCAGCTTATAGTTCAACTGCAAAAAGTTGCCCTTCACCCCACTTTGGTTATATATATCTATTTGGTAACATATATCTATCTCATTTAGTATCTGCATCTCTCACTGGGGTTTTCAATAATATATGGTTTTATTGTTAATCAATATTTTAATGTTTATATTTTTGTTCACCAAGGAAACTAACCTCTGATCACAGAACAGTCAATTTTTGATTTCTCCAAGGAATCCAACTCTTTATGAAGGCTGGACAATCATCTTACCAGTCTTGCAAATTGCTGCAGAGAGCTTTTTTAAAGCTGGGTTTATAACTCAGTAATACAAATAAGCCTCATAGCTTATTACATTTTTAAAATTTATCTTTATTGCTGAAAGTATTACAGATGTCCCATCCCCCCCCCCATTAATACATTTCTTATGATTAAATTTTTACTATCACTAAAGGGTTTGAGCCAGGACAAGTCTGTGTTAGTGTGGTAAGAAAGAATTAGTTAAATATTTACTTATGCTCTCTTTTTATGAATTAGTGCTTTTCATGCATTCTGTCAAACTAAAACTCCTCATGGTTGTTGCTAACAGTGTAGGCTGACTTTCTAACAGAGAGAGTTCTGTAGCATATTAGGACGCTTTCTATTCCCTTCACCATAAGTTGCTTTTTCTTACACAGTCCTTCAGAGTAAACCAAGGAGTTTGTGTGCAGTGACTCCAAAATTCCCCAAGGGCAATATTACACACATAATAGGATCTCAGGTAATGCTTGCCAATGAATAAAGATTGTTCCTATAAAATTTATTGAAAAAAATCACCTAGATGCATAGTAAAGCTTTATAATTTACCAATGAACAGAACACCTATCTAATAAAATAATTTATCATTCAAATTCAGTACTCTAGTGGGTTTCAGAGACGAGGAGCTTTATTTTGTACAATATATAGGAATTTTGGACCAAAAGTCCATTCAGCAATAGTTAAACACTCCTCATAAACTGTGCAACTGTATCATATCTTCTTTATATTCCCCTTTCCAATTTCCACTAGATTTTGAGAAGCTAATGGAAAACAATGTAGGTAATGCTCTGCTTAAAACAAAGATACTCAGGCTTAAAAAGGAAGGATGTGTCCACTTGTTGAAGATGTTATGCACCCCTAAAAATAACTGACCATTAGATCTGAAAGGGGCCATAAACATTATTTAGTTTGTTTTACAGATCAGAAAACAAATGAAAATTTATTCATGATCCCCAAACCAATTAGTTGCAGCCCCTGTTTTTTGTTTTGTTTTTACCCCTAGCCCAGTGCTCTTTCAATTTGGCTTTGACTTGAATCAGGAAAAGGAAAAAGGTAAAAGACAGCAAAGACCTAGGAGTGAGATTTTCTCCACTACTTACCTTCTTTTCACCCCACAGATTTAAATAAGTTCTAAGTCCCTACACAGGAGAGTGAATGGGATGTTTACTTTGTGATGACCTTTTTGAAACTGGGGAATTTAAGAGGTCCTATCATTCATGTAAAATTTTTAACTCAATTACATATTTTTGGTTCTCTATCCATCCACTCTTTCTTCCATCTATTAGACCCGTAAAAGACTTTAGAAACGATCCAGTCTGTCTATTTTGTTTCACTAATCAAAAAAGTTGAAGCTCAGAAACAAATTTATATTTGACAATAATCTTGGGGTCAAAATAAGTACTATCCCCTTAGAAAAAGAGCAGTCAGAAATAAAGGAATGAACTCTTGAAACCAAATATCAAGTATCCAAACACAGCATAATAAAATTGTGATTTTCTTTTTTCAACACGAAATTTTATGCTATTATATACCACATATCATGTGCGAACAATCAGATAAATTACAAAACAATTACATACCATATTACAAGGGGCTAACATAAAATGGCCCTAGTCTAACAACACTGGATCACCCTCTCTGAATATTGACATGCTAAGTACCTAGATTTTGCAAGCTTTTCTTTAAGAAGTTATCATCCGCCCAAGGCTACTTCATCGAGATACAAATATTTCTTTCTTTTTAAAAGTCATGTGATGCTTTGTTAACCCTGAAATAGAATAATTATTCCCCATTCTTGTTTCAGGCGATAATCTTGTATTGCCCACATACCTAGGAGGCTGGGGAGGCTCCTTCCAGTCACTGGGTATGAGGTTATAAATACTCTCAGAAGAGCATGTTGGATCCATGGCCACCAAATGAACTCCTCAAAACTCAACTTTTTCCCCCTCAAAATACCAATATCTCCGTCCCTTTCTTCACTGCTTCCCCTTTCCTTTCCTCCCTCTTGCCTTCTCAAGGAACTAAGGTTTCTCTCTTCACACAATTCCCCTTTGACCTCCTCTGCGCAGTCCTCTGCTGGGAAGAAGATACCCTTTCTATTCTTCTCGCGGTTGCTTAGCGTCCTCGACCGCGCGCTTGCCATGGAAACAGTTACTAAGCGACGGGGAAGTGGGCGGCCGCACGGCAAACTAAGGTTTCCTCTCTTCCGCCTCCGCGGCTCATACTTCTGACGAGAAAGCGCAACGCGGAGAGCACCGTCTCTATGTGCCTTTGGGAGTAATGGGGTGAAAAATGGCGTCCCCTTAAAAACGCTGTTCTTTCTTGTGTCTGGTTATTTAGATAAATAAAGATTCACACACAGGTGTAGCGCAGCGGGCGCGCCGTCACACACTAAAGCTCTACTGCGCAGGTTCCAACACCGGCAGGGGCGGGGCGAGCGGCGGAGGCCACGCTGACGCCGGCGTACGCCGCGAGCGGGACCAGGTAGGGGAGGGGCCCCGGGAGCGGGGCGGGCTCTTAGGTGGAGCGCACAGAAGCGATACGTGCCTGGGGCGGGGAGGCTCCCCCGCGTGGGTGTGGCGCGCGGAGGCGCAGGCCGCGCAGGCGCAGGGGCCTCGGCGCAGGGGCGGTGCTGACCTGGGCTCGGGCCTGGGCTGCGCTGGTGGGGGAGCGAGCGCCAGAGGTGTGGGCCTCGCCCCGACGCGATCCTGGCGGCTCCGGACGCCCCCTCCCATTTCTTTCCCTTTCCCCCGTCTTCTCAGTGTGATTTTCTTGGTGAGTTGTCTGAGGAGAAAGAAAGGGAGGCTGTAGACCCCAGTCCGCTCCATTGCATGCCTTCCCCCCCTCGTGCCGTCCCCCTTCTGCCGCGCGGTGTTGGTCACCGCCCGGTCCTCGGCGCTTCCCCGCGGGCTGGCCGGAGCTCGCCACCCACCTGTCGCGCCCGCTTCTCCCCGGGCTCCGCGCCTCGCCGCTTCCCGCCCTGTTTCCCTCTTAATCGGGCCCCACCTCTTAGCGTTTCTCCACGACTGTGTGGACTTTGTTTTTTAAACGAGCAGCCTAAGCCAGAGGAAGCCTTGTATGTGGGCCCTTTAGTTTTTGCCCATTTTTTTTTTTTTGGTGTCCCTTTTTGAGAATTGTCTTTGTGTGAGGCGTTTTTTTCCTGTTCTCAACACGTTTGGCCTTCCATAAACCAATTTATACGTGTGACCGCTGAGAGGAACTCATTGAAAAGGTTTTGCCATCCCAGTCTCTAAAAGACGTTTCGGCATTGTGATTTGGGAAGGAAGATATCCACGGGTCTGAATCAGCCTTACTGTGGCCACTCTGTCCAAGAGAACGAAGATGCTTGAAGAGGGGACAGGGCACCACTTTCGGTCGTCGCACTGCCAGGCTGCTCTGTACAGGAATTAAAACAGTACGGTGGCTTAAGTAACATTTTAGTTCCTACTAAAAAGGCGGTGCTCCTTATCATTTGGAGATCATAGTGAGTTTCATTAGATAAGTCTAAACTTAGTGTTTTCTTATCCAGTTGGTGAGATGTTAATTTTTATCCCAGGCATTTAAAAAATAATTTTACTTCATGTCAGTGACACCTTGGGGATGATTCTCTTATTCTTCACATCAAATTTTCTATTTTTCAAAACGTGTGTATATACTACTTTGTCCTTTTTGTTCTCCTTTGAGAATTTTTTGATGTTTTTTTTTTGTTTGTGGATTTTTTTTTGGCTTAGCGTGCATAGAGAAAAATCATGTTCTCTATACATGTTAAGATTTTAAGTAAGCACTCATAATGATAATACTATTAGCCAAATGGATAGTCATTGGCCAAAGCTTATAAATTTTCTAATTAGAAGGAACACCTTGGGACAGTTTATGTTAATCAGTTCCTTTAGGAGTCAGTAAGGGCAAAGAAAAGCAATTCTCCAGTTAGTAAGCACCAACTGGCCTTAGTTAGTCTTGACTTCCTTGTGTACCTGAATACAGTATTTTCACTGATGCTAATGTATTTATTGTGGTTTTTAAAATTACTAAACAGAATTTAAGATCTCACTATAGTATATTTAGTTTACAGTTATGATGGAAGTTGTTAAATTATTTGGAAAGGAACTTTTTTCTTCTTAGATGCTTGGTCTGTAATTCTTGTTTTTTGAAAGTATGTTTACAAAGAATATATTTTTAATTTCTGTAATTCCCTCAAAATGGCAATACTCTTCAAGGAAATGCCTATGTCCAGTATGGCCACAGGAAATTAGTGTTGGTATACCATCAGAGGTCAGGAACTTTTTCTGAAAAGGGCTAGTTAATAAATATTTAGGCCTTTGAAGGCCAGATGGTTTCTGTTGCAACTACTCAACTCTACTATTGTAGCTCATCAGCAGCCAAAGACAGTACTAAGCACATGAACAAATGAAAGCAAAGTTGTGTTCCTTTGAATGGGTGGTGGGCCAGATTTGGCCTGTGGGTTGTAGTTGGCACAGACTCTTGATATAAATGGTTGTATATACAAAATAGATTGGGGGTTTTTTTGCTAAAGATTATTTTAATCTACTTAGATGAATAAAATGGGTGTCGGTGGGAATACAGTAAGATAATTGGGAGGAAAATAAAGGAAAATAAACCCTTTATAAAAACATATACTTTAAAATATTTTTCTAAGTTATAAAGTGGAAAAGTGTACTTACAAAAGTCTTGAATAAATACTCAAGACCATTAATAGGCTACCTAACAACAAAAGGAAACAACAGGAAATGCTTAGAGCTTTGATTCTAAGATAAAGGCAATGTTGAGTGGCTGAGTGAACTTGTAAGATCCCTATGATTTCAACATGGCATTGGAGTGTGTGGTCCTTTTACTCTCTCCACCTCACAATTTCTATGGAAGTAGGAGTTGTTGAGAGGATTTTTGTTCAGTAGTCAGAAGCAGCAGAGCTTTACCCCCACCCACCATTAGTTTCTGTCCTAGTATATCTTCATTTGTTCTTATTACTTGGGAAACAACTTAATGCTGTAAAAATGAAGTAATTTTTAAGAATTTTTAAAAACCTCAATATCTTTCTTCACAAGACAGTGGACTAGGTTTAGTCATTCACCTGAGAAATTTAAATAGAGATTGCATTAATACTGGATGACAAACAGAAGTTCATTGAACTATAGCCATTTCTCATCAGGAAATAATATTTGAAGTGCTGTGTCTTACTTGATTTTAGAGGAGTATACAATAACAAATATTTTAAATGAGTGAAAAATGCTGAATCATTTTGACTAAGTAGGATCTTGACAATTTCCCAGAGGAATTGGAAGCTAGGTAATTTTATGGCCAAGAGATTTGGTCCCCCCCTTTTTTTTTTTTAGAATTAGCCACTTATTTATTTAAATTTATTGGGGTGACATTGGTTAATATGATCATATTGGTTTTGGGTGTTGGTTTCTATATTACAAGATCTGTATATTGCACTGTGTGTCCACCACCCAAAGTCAAATCTTCTCCCTTCACCATATATTAGGACTCCCATCATCCGAGATTTGGTCTTTAAGTACTGTTTTTGCTTTCTGACTCCTATGTGATTAACTTTCATTTAATTTGAAATAGTTTTGTACTTTGGCTAAGGAAAAACTGCCCAATCATGACCTTATATTGAAAAACGTTAACGTTTAAATAAATGAAAACTGTCTAATAACATGGTTTTGAATAATAAAGAAAAATGATATACAGATGATCCTCACTTTTCACAGGTTTATATTTGTGAGTTCTGGCTAAAATTTATTTATAACCCCAAATTAATACTTGCAGCACTTTTGCGGTCATTTACGAACATGCACACAGTGGTGAGAATTTGAGTTGCCTAATGTGCATGTTCCATGCTGAAGTCAAAGTCACCCTCTGCCTTCTTGTTTTAGCTTTCATACTGTAGACAAGTGTCCTTTTCACATTCTATTTAGTGCTACATTTTTCACATTTTTGTGCTTCTAGTTCAGGGGTGGGGAATGTCCTTCCCACAGACTATACAGCCTGAGAAATCATTTGGTCTGGCCCTACCAAGGCAAGTGCAGTCGGGACTCATAATTCAATAAATCTAGGAGCTTTTTGCAGAGCTAATTTTTAAATTGATAATTTTATATGGCCCACAAATTATGCTATAAATATCCAAATGGCCCTTGGCAGAAAAAAGTTTCCCCACTCCTGTTCAAGTTGGTGATTTTGCTGTTTAAAATGGCCCCCAAGAAGCGTGCTGAAGTACTTACTGCCTGGTGTTCCTGAGGCAACAGTGCTGTCAGGTGCCTTACAGAGTAAATGTGTGTTAGATTAGCTTCAGTCAGTCATGAGTTGAGTGCTGTTGGCTGTGAGTTCATTGGTAATGAATCAACTATATATGTTAAGGAAGATGTCTTGAAACAAAAACACACATAAAACAAGGTTATGTATTGATCAGTTGGCAAAAATGTTGTGACCAGAGGCTCACAGAGACCTAACCCTGTACTTCCCCTAGAAGCAGTGGTTCAATATTCACTAATTCAGTATTCCTGGTGACTAGATAGAACACACCTACCATGAATAACAAAGATTAACTGTATTTCTTAAGTAAAATTCAGTTTCCAGATAAAAGTTACATGCTGTGGGCATTAGTCCATCTTCTGTTGTCATTTGGATTGTTTACAATGGATGTTGAAACCCTAAAATTAGTTTGTGGCTGAATCTTACAAAACAAAATTTAGTATGTAGCTTAAAATAGAATTCATCTTATTTTTCTTTAAAAATGATACTTGTTACATGTTATAACACTTAACAGCATTTTTCTAGAGTCAGGAAGATTTTTATGGTGAAATAATACTGATAGAGAATTAATAAATTGAACTGTCATGATTTTTTTTCTTTTTTTCTTTTTTTCTAATCCTCACCTGAGGATATGCCTTTTTTCTGTTGAAGGAAGAGAGAAAGAGAGAAACATTAGTGAGTTGCCTCCTATATGCATCCTGTCCAGGGATCAAACTTACAACCTAGGTATGTTCCCTGACTGGGAATTGAACCTGCCACCTTTTGATGTACAGGATTATGCTCCAACCAACAGAGCCACCTGACCAGGGCCATAATTTTCTATTTTAAATTCATATAAAAGGAAAGTATGGTTACAAAAGATAAGGTGAAGTTAACACAAACGTTTGTGTTATAGTCTTCTACTTTTAATGGAGTTGATATTAAGTATTGTAGCAACCAACATAAAGTGGAAGAAAAGATCAATTGGTTGGAGCATCGTCCCATACACCAAAAGGTTTTGGCTTCCATCCCCCATAGGGGCACATACAGGAGACAACTGATCAATGTTTCTCTCTTACGTCCATGTCTGTCCATGCCCCCCCCCCCCTTCCTCTGTTTCTAAAAATAAAAAACATACCCTTGGGTGGGGATTAAAAAAAAAAGACTTAGCGTCCATAAAAACAAACCAACGGTTATTACTAATACAGACATCAGAAATTATACATTGGGAACTAAAAATAGAAGACATTGTGATTTTATTAGCAAAAGCCTCCTGAATAGGAGGTTAATCAGACTGTTTTATATACAGCCCCTCAAAATTAGCTAGTTTATAGTTTCAGAATTCAGTTTAATAAAAGAAATTGCTGATATTGTTCAAACATACAATTCTCTGGTCCTTGGTTTACTCCAGGGAAAGGATTAGACTGTGTATGTCAAAACAGTTGATTTACAGGTGAGTACCACTGTTTTCTCTGAAGACTTATCAATAAACCAAATCATTAAAAAAAACCAAAAACCTAGCCTTGTGCCCAGATATTCTGATTCAATTTATATGTTTTTATTCCATTGTCATTGAGTGACTATGATTAATGTTACTATATATATGAATATAATTATGTGCCAGCCACTATGATATATGCTTTGAATTTATTATAAACATTTCAATAGTTAAGAGGTACCTGTGTGTGGCAGATGCTTCATTTGTGCTTTTTACAGTATGTATTATTTCATACAAATCATGTCATGGTTCAGATGGATAAAACAACCTAAAAGAGTAATTCAGACACTCATTTCATAGCTTTAGTCCACTGATTTATTTTCCTCTGATCACTAAACATACAGTTAAATCCTTAAAATTTTAGGTGTCATTGTGGGAGATTTTATATACTTTACTATATTGTCTTTTATATTGTTTGATGACAGAAATTTCTTCGGTATTGTTTAGTAAAATTCTTTTCTATGATAAGACATGTTGAAAAAAGCAGTATCTTCATATTTTTATAAAAGACTTGGGAAACTTAAAAAGAGGTCAATTCATTATTTTTCTGCACTTTAAATATTTCAGATGGACATTTTAATAATAGACTATGTGTGGGATTTTGTGATACTGTATGTGGTTATGGTTAACTTGAAATTTTTTCCATTATAGACTCTACTTTTTTGTGAAGATTGACTTTGCCTCAGCAGCAACAAACTCTTCATCTAAGATTGGTACGTGTGTATTGTATGTTTACAAGTCACTGGGAATTAAGCACAGCACATACAAGCTGAAAAGCCAAATAAGGAAATATGTTCCATCTCCTGACAGTTGCAATTTAACTTGTAAATTAAATTCAGTGTTAGCTTAAAATGATTTAAATGGGAATTACAGAACAAAGTTTAAGTAGAATTGATATTCAGAGTAGTAAATGATTGAAAGTTTTCAGAACATATTTAAACGTACCACCTAATATTTAATATGGTTTAGTTGCATTTTGGTTCTACCACAGAACGTGAAAAGCCCCACCCAGCAGTCAAGTTACCTTAGCTTAAATCAGGGGCAGGGAACCTTTTTTCTGCCAACAGCCATTTAGATATTTATAACATCATTTGTGGGCCATACAAAATTATCAACTTAAAAATTATCTATGAAAAAAGCTCCTAGACTTACTGAATTTCGAGCCCCACCTGTGGTTGCCTTGGCAGGGACAGACCAAAGGATTTCGAGGGCTGTATATGGCCTGCGGGCCAGACTTTCCTCACCCCTAATTTAAATGAACGTGGCAGAAGTTATAACTTGCATTTTACATGTGAATAAAATTTTGACTTGTCTGGCCTACATTTGTGTTTTAATGGTGAGTATATTTCAAAAACAGGGATTTGACCAGTATGGGGAATTGCAGTCACTTTGGATTCCAGAATAATTTTTTCCTCTTGTCATTGATAACATTCTTGCGTTTTTTTGCTATCACTTTGGAGTCCGGAATTTGAATTAAGTTTCTCCACTGATTATGATTATAAGACAGACGCCAAAGTGATGGTCCCATGCAGATAAGGTTATAGATATGTAGCCTTTGACCTTGCTGCTGATAATCACTTTAACTGTTTGCATAATATTATACCTTTCATTTTAGCTTTTTTTGAAGGTCTTCAATATGAAAAATATGTAAGAATGATTCTTAACAGTACGCATAGAAAAGGCACATAGAAAGAAAATATATTTTTGCCCTATAGTTTGGAAAGTTATTTAAGCATTTTATAAGCAAATATTTTATTCTGGTTTCCTGTTGTGAATACTGTATCTAAGAAATTTATGAGTAACATGATAGTCTATCAACATGTTCATATAACTAAAGAGAAATTAAATCTAAAGAGTATTAATCAGCTGTTGTGAATTCTAAGCAAATAATATTCCAGCTTCAAATAACCCTTATTATATGTGTTATAAACCATAAAACAATTTTCAATTTTAATTTTAAAAGAAATACTAATTTGATTTAGTATATATTTTTAAAAGCACCTCTGATAATGGCACTTTCTGAATAAAGTTCCTGTTGCTTAATTGTTACAAATTCTTAAAATTTTGATTACTCAATGTCTTGAGATTTGAAAAGATTTTAAAAAATATAATATGTAATATATGGGAATTTGAGTTCAAATACTTTTTTAAATGTCCCATAAATTTGGAAGATTTTTAAATAGTTTATGTACTGTGGGCATGGTTATATTTACTCCTATCAGGATTTTAAGTCTGTTGAAATTAGTAACCAAATGTCTTTTTTTGTTTTTATGTTTTGAAAAGGGCTAAAGCCAGTTTTTAGGTTGGCTTGGGCAGAAAAGTGAAAAGAGAATGTTCCACTTTAACCGATCTCAGCATCTGAAACAAATAACCCAGAAATGTTTTTCTGTTATACGTGTTAAAATGGATAAACATGCACAGCTATTTCTTTCAAGAACCTTTGCACTTGCAGAATTAAGGAAGTCATGTCACTCAACCCACTCTCTTGTTGGAGACAAAAATATTATCCTGATGGGACCGCCTGGAGCTGGGAAAACAACAGTAGGCAGAATAATAGGACTGAAACTAGGTTGTTGTGTCATAGATGTGGATGATGATATCCTTGAAAAAACCTGGAATATGAGTGTGTCTGAAAAATTACAGGATGTTGGTAATGAACAATTTTTAGAAGAGGAAGGAAAAGCTGTGTTAAACTTCTCTGCATCTGGAAGTGTGATTTCCCTTACTGGGTCTAATCCAATGCATGATGCTAGCATGTGGCATCTGAAGAAAAATGGAATAATTGTATACCTGGATGTACCTCTAATAGATATAGTTAGTCGACTAAAATTAATGAAAATAGATAGGATTGTAGGTCAGAATTCTGGAACATCTATGATAGATTTACTTAAATTTAGAAGACAGTATTATAAGAAGTGGTACGATACCCGCGTTTTTTGTGAAAGTGGGGCTTCCCCAGAGGAGGTAGCTGACAAAGTGCTTAATGCAGTTAAAAGATACCAAGATGTGGACTCAGAAACATTAATTTCAACAAGACACATTTGGCCTAAAGACTGTGAACAGAAGGTTTCAAGGAAATTCTTTAGCGATGCTGTGACTGAGGGGTTAGCTTCTGATGGTGGACTATTTGTTCCTGAGAAGGAATTTCCAAAATTAAACTGTGGGGAGTGGAAAAGCCTAGTAGGAGCAACCTACATAGAAAGAGCACAAATATTATTAGAACGGTGTATACATCCTGCTGACATACCTGCTGCCAAATTGGGAGAAATGATTGAAACTGCTTATGGGGAAAACTTTGTCTGCTCAAAAATTGCCCCTGTCAGGCACCTTTCAGGCAACCAGTTCATTCTGGAGTTGTTTTATGGACCAACAGGATCATTTAAAGATTTGTCTTTACAGCTTATGCCTCATCTTTTTGCACACTGTATTCCACCAAGTTGTAATTATATGATACTTGTAGCAACTTCAGGAGACACAGGGAGTGCTGTTTTAAATGGTTTTAGTCTTCTTAATAAGAATGACAAGCAGAGAATAGCTGTGGCCACATTTTTTCCTGAGAACGGAGTAAGTGATTTTCAAAAAGCACAAATAATTGGCAGTCAGAAAGAAAATGGATGGGCAGTGGGTGTCAAGTCAGATTTTGATTTTTGCCAGACAGCTGTAAAAAGAATTTTTCAAGATTCTGATTTTACTGGCTTTCTTACTGTGGAATATGGAACAATCTTAAGTTCAGCTAATTCCATAAACTGGGGCCGACTGCTTCCCCAAGTAGTTTATCATGCTTCTGCATATCTTGATCTCGTTAGCCAAGGATTTATTTCATTTGGAAGCCCAGTGGATGTCTGTATTCCCACAGGAAACTTTGGTAACATTTTAGCTGCAGTGTATGCTAAAATGATGGGAATCCCTATTCGAAAATTTATTTGTGCCTCTAATCAGAACCATGTTTTGACTGATTTTATAAAAACAGGACATTATGATCTAAGGGAAAGAAAACTAGCACAAACTTTTTCACCAGCAATAGATATTGTTAAATCTTCAAACCTGGAACGATATTTACACTTGATGTCTAATAAAGATGGGCAATTAATGACAAAATTATTTAATCAATTAGAAGAGCAGCATCACTTTCAGATAGAGAAGATTCTACTTGAGAAACTTCAGCAGGATTTTATAGCCGACTGGTGCTCTGAAGGAGAGTGCCTAGCAGCTATTCACTCCACCTACAATACTTCAGGGTATATTTTGGATCCACACACTGCTGTTGCAAAAGTGGTTGCCGACAGAATGCAAGACAAAACTTGCCCAGTAATTGTCTCATCTACAGCTCATTACTCAAAGTTTGCACCTGTTATCATGCAGGCTTTAAAGATTCAACAAATCAACCAAACTTCGTCAAGTCAGCTTTATTTATTGAGTTCATACAATGCATTACCTCCACCACATGAGGCTTTATTAGAGAGAACAAAACAGCAAGAGAAGATGGAGTATCAGGTCTGTGCAGCTGATGTGAATGTCCTGAAGAGTCATGTGGAAAAACTAATACAAAATCAATTCATGCAAGTTTCCTGAGTAAAATATTTTTTTCTGTTAATAAGCATGCAATAATAAATCATGAAAGTTGATTTGGAGTAAAATAACATTTTTAAAAATTTAAATATCTACGTCTATATTATCTTTTGGAATTTCAATAGCCTAATCTCTAGGACTGGACTTTGTACCTGCACATGCTCTTTTGGATCCTTACTCTTGAAGTGATGAAAAGGTAGCATAATACATGGCCCCATGTGCTGTTGTGCTGTGCTTTTTACTCATGAGGGATACATCGGTTTTCACTTCCTACCCCCACTTTTAGGTGGACCAAAATGCCTGGTATTCAATTTGACAATTAAAATATTTAAGCTCAGTTGTTTACTACATCTATAACCATTACTACTTCTCTGTTGATGAGAAAAATAATTTGCTGCTCAAATGGCTAATTTGTATGGAGGAAGTAGTAAGCTTACCTACTAAGAGCCAGTGTTTTAACTCCACTGGGACTCTATTTGGGCTACAAATCATTATGTATATGTCACACCATCCAAATTAGATAAGTGCTCTGTCCTTCACTTCCCTTTGGATGTTTATAGTTAGAGTGATGTAGCTTGAAAATCAAGACACATGATTTAAATCCAGGATGTAATAATCAACTACTTTGTAGTAGATTCAGAAATAAAATGACATATTTCAAGAGAAAATTTTTCCAAAATTCAGTGTATTTTAATATTTTTAATAGAAGTATGTTTATAGTTATAGGTAGCAGTTCCCTGTATTATTTGGAGTCCATTCCTCTATAACCAGTTGTCTTTCTTTTCAATGAACATTGTCTTTTTTGAGAACTGAAACCACACACAATTGATGCACATATTTACTTTTTCTTTCTTTGTAGTAATAATACATTTTAACCATACGTTAGTGAATTTGCTGAATGTTTTATTTCTGAATTAAAGATTGTCATTGAAAGGACCTGTTAGTGTAATGGACTATTCTCAACCACAAGATGGCATTCCTAACATAATCTGTCTTTGCTGATAACATTTCACCTCATTTTCTGAGAGAACTACCTCCATGAAAAAAACATTAGAAGTTATAAGAAAAAAAATTAATAGTATGAGCATCAATACTTTGTTTAAAATTTTAAAAATGCAAACCAATTATGTGTTAACCTTGGCTCTCTGGCTTAACTTCTAAAAAGTAAGTTCTAAAACCAAAAATTGAAAACCAGAAGCAGTTTTAAGAAAATAATGGAGGTTTCAAAGTTCACTCTTAGTTATTTTATCATTTGTTTTTAAGGATATTTGATTCAGTAGATGACATTTAGGAAATACATCCTGATGTTCACGGTGCGTACAAGAATACACTTCTTCTGAAAGAGGGAGGGACTATTTAATGAAAGAATTTCTGCCCTCAAGAACTGTAGTTAAGGAGACAACACACAAAAATTAAATCATGTACAACACAAAAGAGTTACTGCAAGACAGTCCATTAGTAAGTGAAACATGAGTGATACAGTGAAGTGTAAGATTTAAGGAAAGGATTACCATGGAATAGAAAAGGTTTCAGAGGACATAGAAGATAAGGTGAGTCTTGAAGGATGGGAAGACTTTCTGGGAGAAAAGGAAGAGGAAATGCGTTCTCGGCAGAGACAAGGGAAATAGGTGAGGTGAAATGTCCAAGAAAGCACCTGCATTTATCCGTGGTCAGTCTGTTCTCTTATATACTTTCACTTTTTCTTAAAACAGTTCTGATGCTTCCTTCTCAGCTAATGATCTTACCTCATTCAAGAGATGGAACAAGCCATCAGATGTGATATACTTTGGTTTCCCATCACCAAATGTATAAATCTGCTGCACCTGTTTCTATCCTTCCCTACTCCACTTTGATTGAAATTAGGTTGAATCCCACCTGCTATCAAAGGTCAACCTCTTCAGAGTACTCAAGTAACTTGTTTCATCAGTTGTCTCCTTTTCTGTTTCTTCAACTTCTCCCCTCTAATAGAACCTTTCTTTCTGTGCCATTCAGATGCTCTCTTTTCCTATCTTAAAAAGCATAAGAGCAAAACAAAGTCTTTCTAAACATCCACGTATTTTCCAAATCTACTCTTTTATTTCCTTATGCCCCAGTCAAGGTCAAGCCTCTTCAAAATGAGTTGTCTTCATACAGGTCTCTACTTTCTTTCCTCTCTTGGACATTTACACCATGGAATACTATGCAGCTATAAAAATGAAGGGTCCCTTACCCTTTGAGACAGCATGATGCGACCTGGAGAGTATTATGCTAAGCAAAATAAGCCAGTCAGAGAAAGACAAGTATCACATGATCTTACTCATATGTGGAATCTAATGAACAAAATAAACCAATGAACAAAATAGGTCCAGAGACACACAAGCATGGAACAGACTGACA
This sequence comes from Miniopterus schreibersii, assembly GCF_964146895.1. Taxonomy (NCBI): domain Eukaryota; kingdom Metazoa; phylum Chordata; class Mammalia; order Chiroptera; family Miniopteridae; genus Miniopterus; species Miniopterus schreibersii. The sequence goes on along the minus strand of NC_138101.1, from coordinate 80,864,062 downwards.
AATCTCAGAGGGAAAGCAGGGGTGGGGGTGGGGGGAGAGATTAACCTAAGAACTTATATGCACATATGCACAACCCATGGACAATAAGAGTGTTGAAGGTCTAGGGGGAAGGGTGCAAAGTAGAGGAAATCAATGGGGGGGGGGGAAGGGACATTTGTAATACTTTCAACAATAAAGACAAATTTAAAAACAACAAAGTATATATTTAAGGATGAGTAATTAATACCCATGTAGTCACCGCTTCTCTTTAAGAACAATACTCATAACTTTGATACCCACTGTGGCTCCTCTTTGATTACATTCACTTCTCTCCCCCAGAGGTACCACTATCCTAGATTTTCTGTTCTTCATTCCCTTGTTTGTATTTATAGTTTTGCACTGCTTTGTTTTGCCTCCTTTTAAATTTTATGTAAATGGAACCATACTATATGTATTCTTCCATCACCTTCTTTTGCTGAAAAACTTTAAAATTCACCCATGCAGATAAGTGTAGCCACAGTTCATTAATTTTTATTACTATATAATATTCCATTATATGAGTAGCACAATCTATCCATTTACCAGTTAATGGACATTTTGATTGTCTGATTTTTATCTGTTCTTGTATCCAATAGGTATACTGTTTGTGTTGAAGGCTAAAGAATATGGACTTCAAAACATTTGTCATTCTAATGACATGTAAAAGTGGATTTCATATCTTGGCATTATTAAAGTAAAAATTTTATGGTTTAGTAAATGAAAATTATCAATTTGTAGGCTATGATTGTAACTTCTAGCTTTCACTATCTTTGAAGTTATTTTATAATGTCGTAAATAGAGTGAATTTGTGTCCTTGCCAGTTTGGCTCAGTGGTTAGAGCATTAGATTGTGGACTGAAGTGGCCTTGGTTGCACACTCAGTCCCTGTTGGGGCGAGTGCGGGAGACAACCAATTTGGTATGTCTCACTCACACTGATGTTTCTCCCTCTTTTTTACTTCCACTCTCTCTGAAAAAAGCAATGGAAAAAATATCCTCGAGTGAAGATTTAAAAAAAATAGAGTGAATTTGTAAGATTTTTAAGAAGATTTTTAAATTACATATTAATGGAAATGACAAAATATCTTTCCATCAAAATAGTTTCAAAGGGGGTAAATTGTTTTGTATGAAGTTTGTGTTAGATTTTAGTAATAATTCACTTTCAAAAATAGTCATTTATAGCAAATACAGTTTCAATCCATTAAATCATTTATAAAGATTTTATAATTCAGACTTCTTAATGTTAGCAAAAAAACCCCAAAAACTGTTTTCATGTAAACCTCAATCCATAGAAATATAAATAATACAGATTTTTGTCCCAATCAAGGAACATGGATAAAATCTATGAAATAATTATTTGTGCGGTCCCCATTTGTGTACTCCACAACCACTAAAACCATTAGTTTTATCTCTTTGAAACTTTGAAAACAAATAGCCGCCTTCAAAAATCAAAGTTAGAATAAGCTCCTTAGTTTTTTGATTCAAAAAAACTAAGTCAAGCAAGTTGCCAGTGTCTTGGGGAAGATACCTGTCAAAGACAAGAAATCAAATTGTGTAATGTATAGCAGTACTCTGATCTATGGGTAATCTTGTGACTGAAACCCTACATATAATATTTGAGTTTGTTTACTAGAGAACAGTGCATTGGTCAATTTAGCTGTTTTTAAACTCTCTGAGTTCTTGTGACTTTCTTCATCTAACTGGTAATAACAATTGTCTTGAGATGTCACTGCACCAAAATTACTGTGCAGATAGATGTGGCACTACTTTTTCAGTTATCATTATAGACTTCTTTGAGATTTTTAGTGGCCTATAAAATGCAGAGTTACTAATGCAGGTTAAATTTCATTTATAAATATTAGGGGAATTTATAACTTTAAATTACACAATTCACAATGAATTGTTTTAAACATATTCTCATATTTGGTGAATGAGTCCTAAAATTAGTCAATTTAATACCATCTAATTAATGGCATCTTTGTGAGTTTGTGTTTTTTTTAATTTTTTATTGGAGAGGGAGAGGGAGAGAGAAACATTGATTTGTTGTTCCATTTATTTATGCATTCATTGGTTGTTTCTTGTATGTGCCCTGACTGAGGGTTGAACCTGCACTGCAACCTTGGTGTATCGGGACTACGCTCTAACCAACTGAGCTCCCCAGCCAGGGCTTTGTGAGTTCTTTTAAATAAATGCTTTATTACTGTTCCTATGAGTTTGACTACTCTAGATGCCTTATATTAGTGGAATCATACAGTATTTGACTTTTTGTCACTGGCTTATTTCATTAGCACAATGTCCTCAAGTGTCCATTCATGTCATACCACATTTTTTTTATTAATTCATCCATTTATGGTCACTTGGATTGTCTCTACATTTTGGCGATTGTAGATAATGTTGCTATAAACTTGGGTGTACAAATATCCACTCAAGATCCTTCTATCATTCTTTTGAATATATACCCGGAAGTGGAGGTGTCGGATTACACAATTCTATTTTAACTTTTTCAGAAACTGCTATACTCTTTTCTATAGCAGCTGCTCCATTTTATATCCCCACCAATGGAAACTTATGTTATTTTAAAATTGTGTTTGAAAACACACACACACACGACTAGTTTTACAAGTCAAATAGTTTTAAAAAGCTAAAATGAATCAGTGTTCTCCTGTATGTACTTCTCATACCCACTTCCCAGAAGTAACTACTTTCAAATCATGTTTGCTCTGGCATTTTTTCTTATTTCTTGAAAACATACTTAGCTGCTAACCTGAATTTTGGCTTTAGATATTAAATATTTATATTCTTGTATGAAAGCTATTTCTCCTACTTCCCCAGTTCTGCCCCACTACTCATTTATTTCCTTACCATCCATCCTCTCAATATGAATATGTTACCATTTTCAATTAGATTAATATTAATGTTTGCATTATTACAACTATAAGTATTATCCACAACTAAGTTACGTTGTATATTATGATTTTTAATTTTCTTTTATTTTTGGAGTTCGTAACAATTTATTTCATTCGCTTAGCTTCTTGAAGATTTCCCTTTGGGAGCTGTCTGTTTTCCTATTCCATTGCAAGTTGTTTGATCTCTAGGGCTGTTGCACAACTAACCATGGGTCTCTAGTCATCCTTTCTATTCACATTGTCCTTTCTTCTTTCTCCTGAGTTGGACCCAATTTCTTCCTCATTCTTAGTTTATTTACTAATTTTGGTAGAATCTATCCTCCAGTAGTTCCCTGAGATAGTAAGCTTGAAATTGTAATTATTTGAGAAATTGCTCGTCTAAAAATGTATTCCATTTCAAACTAGATTGATAGTTTTTCTAGCTAAAGAAATCTAGGTTAGACGTCATTTTCCCCCCTCAGAATTTTGAAGCTATTGTTTTACCATCTTCTATGTTCTATTTTTGTTTTTGGTAAGTCTACTGTTATTCTGATTCTTAATTTTTTTAAATGCAACCTTTTTAAAGAAGCTTTTAGGATATTCTCTTCATGGTCTAACGCTTCATGACATTGTTTATTAGTATAGATGCTTTTGCTTGTTTGTTTTGCTGCTGGAGCTCTTTGGTAGGCCTTTTCAATCTGGAAATTCACACCCTTCAGTTCTGATCATTTAAAAGTACATTTATTTTCTAACTTTCTACCCCTTCCTCATTGTTTCTGTTCTTTTTTCCTCAAACTCCTATTTTTGGGGCTGTTGGAAGTCCTGAAGTTATCTTATGTGATGTGGAAGATTGACCATAAAGACAGTGGCCAATAGTCCACCCCAACCCTTTATTCACATGCTGATCCTTACATTAATGGGTGAACTCTGTTATCTTTCTCACTGAATCTAGGTTGGTCTTATGACTTGCTTTACCAATAGAAAGTGGCAGAAGTGTATCTGAGACATGTAGGCCCATGTTGTAAGGTGATTGGACACTTCCAGTTTCTTTTTTTTTCTTCTGTAAAGAAGCTTGGAGTAGATTGCTCAATAGTGAGAGGTGATGTGGAGAGAGGCCTTGGAGAGTGAGGACATGTTGGACTATAGAGCCCCAGGCAATTCGCAGTCAGAATGTACTTATGTGACTGTCCTAAGCAGAAGAGGAGAAGACCTGTTATGGTGAGTCCAGTAAACCAACAAATTTACAAAAAATAATAAATTGTTTTAATTCACTAAGTTTGAGGGTGATTTGTTATGGAATAAAAATAACTGACACATCTTTTAATTCTTTAATATCTTCTTTCCCGTTTCCCATTTCTCTTCTATTATTTGAATTTATTCATACATTCTTTTTTAGGAGGATTCCACTTTCTGGGTTTTATTTCTCTTTTAACACTTCCATTAAGAGTTTAATTTATATTATGTTTTTAATATTCAATAGCTCTTCTTGGTCCTCTGAAAAATTTTAATAGCTTTCTATTCTTAGTTCAAGGATGTAAACATCTTTTATATTTTTAAAGAATTTAATCACAGTATAAAAATTCTTTTGAAATATGTTTTTGTTTCTCCTGGAGTCCACTTTGTGATTGTTTTGGTTTCCACCTTTTCCACTGATACATTTCTTAAGTGTTTGGTGATACTTCTAGCTCATGCACGTTTAATTTTCAAGTAATAAGAAGCTGATGGGAATATTTCCTTGATGAAACTTTTCAATTATTGGACTACACTGTAAGATGATCTGACTGGGTCATCTTAGTGGATATTCTCAACTCTTTCTATAGGGCTTTTCGTTTGGCCTTGTTATATTTCCTGTAAAGTTATCCTGGAGGGAAGTATAATCAGAGTAGAAAGAGAGAGCCTATGGTTATTATTCAAAATGTAGATTTTTCATTAATTTCTCCCTATTTCTAGTATTGTATTTCTGCCATCACCTGGGCCTGGTATGCCAGCATTTGAAGTCTCATCTTAGAATAAGTCTATAGTCTTAATCAGCAATCACTCTGCTGCATGGTGTGGGAGGCCATTTTTAAGACCAAATTGCTTTTTATACAGATTTTCAATGAATTATCTTGTTTTTATCTCATATTCCTACCCCCAGTTGCAGAGATAAATGGTGCTTCTAACTTCTGAACTGTTTGGGCATCCTTATGTGCTAATCAGCTGGTTTTGAGAATTCTCATACTAGAAACACATATTTAACATTCCCTAATCTCTTAAAGTAGTAAACAGTCACTCACTTGCTTTCTGGCTTCTGAACTGTCCTGTTGCTGGTGGTATTTTTATCTGCTGTTTTGTCAATTTGTGAATTAAAAAAAAAAAGAATGCCATTTTAGTGGTTCCAAAAAGCAATTCACTGATTTACCTGGTATTGTTTCTAATGCTAGACTCTAAAGTTGATTCTCTGGATTTCCTGGAGATTTTTTAGTCTACTTATCTTTTTTTTTTTTTAAGATTTTTATTGACTTTTAGAGGGAGAAGAAGGGAGAAGTAGAAAGAGAGAGAAACATCGATGGGCTGCCTCCTTCACTCCCCCTACTGGAGATCAAGCCAAGAACCCGGGCATGTGCCCTGACCAGGAGTCGAACCAGCAACCTTTCAGTGCACAGGAGGATGCCCAATGAACTGAGCCATACCGGCCAGAGGAAGGTCTACTTGCCTTTTAATAAATTTATTTTAAGCTTAAACTCTTTCAGAGTGACTTCTATTATTTGCAATTAACAACTTTGCCTAATACAGTACTAAATAATGATTATAGCTGTTGGTAAAATTCATGATACTGACACCAAATGCTCTACAATAGTTAATCTCTCTCTGAATTGTTCCATGAGACCTAAGTATTTTAGCCAAGAAAAAAAAAATGTGGTCAAATAGTTTTAGGAAATGTCACATTCTATATCTCCTTTTTTATAGATTTACAATACATATTAGCATATTAATCCTGCTTTAAGGAAATTTGTTCAATTTTGTTTAAACCTGTCTTCTCAAACTTATTTTTCAATTGAAATAAAACTTGTAAATATTTTGCTGGACGTGCTTCAAAAATGTTAGAATAGGTAAATATAGGTTGGGGAATTTATAGAGTCTTAATGGGTCTAAAAGTAGTGCCTCTAGACCATTTTTTTTTCTAAAGAAATCAATAAACAATTTAATTCAACCTATTTGAGAGACAAATAAAAACTAAACAATAATGAGAGTACAACATAAAATTTGTATATATGCAGCCACAGTGAAACTTAGAAATGTAAGGCCTGAAATATATTTAACATGTGTGTGTTTATATGTATATTTATATGTATATATCTATCTATGTCTATATGCATACATACATATGAAAATAAATGATTAAAAAAGGTAGGAAAAGAACTAATACACCCCCCAAATTTAAAATTAAGGAAAATATCAACCAACATTTATGACTGAATTTCATTCCTTTATCAATCATAACCATAGGTTCGCTATGGATATAAGAGTTAGACAAAAATTAATACATTTTATGAAAATCCATTGGTTACATAGAATTATAGGGAAGAGTATTGTGTTTTTATTATTATTTATAATTTTATGATACATTGTTTTATCAGCAAAAGTCATAATAAACTTATGTATACACACAATTTTTTCTCAAAGAGTCATTTATTACTATTGCACTGAATATATAGCATGATATTTACCTTTTTAAAATCTGAAAATTTTTGAATTCCAAAATACATTTACTCCATGGGTCAAGTGGCATGATTCAATATCCCAGTTTAACAAAATTTAAGATTATTTATATTTGTTTTTAATTTTACAAGGCTCAAATCAAGTAGCAGAAGTTTTCAGAAAATAATTTTGCTTGCCCTTAATACTACTTTTTTCCTGAACTTTCCAATCTGCTTGAGATTTTAAATATAATTGGTTGACGTAATATTTAAACAATGCCAAATCAATGTGGGTCATTTTCAGAAAAGACATCATTTCTTGTAATGGCACATCTGTGTAGGGTTCTTCTCTATTAAAGTAATGTAACTTAATCCTAAAAGATCTTAATAGTATTTTTTATAGTACTTTGCATGTTTTCCAGAAAAAGAGTCATCAGGTCAAAGGTACCCCTTTTCCCCTTCAGTGTTGCAGCCTGCTATGAAGAAATACAGAACATCTTTCTCTTGAGAAAAGTTGAGTATAACAATATTTTACTGGCAGCAGAAAGAAGGAAAATATTAGTTTAAATCAGGTCAAGACCATGAAACTTCAACTGGCCAGAAGTAGTACCAAAATGAAATGAAGTTTTAGAGAGAAAAGTAAAGTTAAAACATCCTTTGAAATATGCAGGTCATTCTTGTCAAAAAGGAAAAAATACGTGTAGAAGCTTTATAATTTTGAAACTAACATATATATTATTTTCCCAGGACCCCAGAAAGGGTGATAGTGCCTTGATGTCACCAGAGTGAGAGGTTCAGATGTTAAATTTTGTTTATGTACACATAGTTGATCAGATTTAGAGATCTTATCTCCTGCTAATCACACTTATAAAGTGTTATATATAAAGTAGAATGTAAATTTATTGACTTACAATGGCTGATGTATTTTTCCAGTGACTATAGATTTGGTCTTTTCCGTCTAGGACTCTTTATCCCTTATATAGAGGTATCTAAGAAATAAGCAATCAGTAGTTTACTTGGTAAACATGAAGTCAAACCAAAGAGAGAAAGGTAGTTTTAAAGGATATTTCACTCATAATTATCTGCACTTATCCCACAATAAAGAATGCCTCTTTAGTGAACAGAATATTCTTATCTATTTGACTCAAGTCATTCTTCTCTGGACAGTGTTAGATAAACACTGCTAAATCTTGAACTTTGGGTGTCAGGTCATTATACTTCAAGATCATGCACTTTGGCTGAACATGTCCCTTTTTCAGATATGTTGCAGAAAAAAGAAAAAAAAAGATCATAGTCTCAGTCTCAGTCCTTGGGAAGCTTATGGAAAATTTAGACAAGGAATTTGACTTATTACAAGATCTTGTGATAAATATAATAACCAGAACCAAACAGAAACATGGTATGCCTTTGAGGAAGATAATTAGATATTTGGTTCCCCTTCAAACTGATGTTCTTTAAGTATTTGTTCTATTTGGGGGGGAGGGTAGACAGCAGTTTTGCAAAGATCACCACATAATAAACACAGTACAGGGAAGGATGGAGAAGGATCTCTGTTGGCAAAGGATGCCCTCTCCTGTGTTGTCCTAAGCAGCTCAGCTCTGACTCTGAATTTGCATACCCTAACTAGCAAAACAAAAACAGAAGCTAACCAAACTCACCTTCTTTGAAAGGCAGTTTAGAAATCATTTATTGCTAATGAAGCATATTCTCGGGTCTTCTCACCTGATTCCTAGAAGCTTCTCAAAGTAGTCCTTCTAACCACATACAGTATTGACAAACACAATTTCTTCTCTCTGCAATGTTCCTAATGACATATGTCTTCTTAAAGATTGATGTCCTGGACAATTGCCTGGCTGGCTCTTCCCCTAATCCACCTCAGGCCATGATTATGTTTTAGACCTGAAGCTATGGGATGGGAGCCAAGAAGAGAGACATAGAAATCAGGCTGAGGGATTAAAGAAGGCATTCTAGAGGAGTTGACTGCATGTGAACCACAGTTTAAAAGTCAAGCGACAGTTACATAGGTAAGTTGGTTGGCAGAGGGAACAACATGGCACAGAGTACTGTATGTATTTTTCAGTTTGCCTGGAAAAAAATGTGTAGGTATGGGGTTGTCAAGATGAAGCTAGAAAATCAGGCAGGACCCGTGAATTTAAACTTTTCTGAAAGCTATGAAGTGTCACAGAGGGATTCTAAGTAGAATGCCATAATCAATGTTTTATTTATTTATTTATTTATTTATTTATTTATTTATTTATTTATTCATTCATTCATTCATTCATTCATTCATTCATTCATTCCTCACCTGAGGATAATTTTTCCATTGCTTTTCAGAGAGAGTGGAGGGGAGAGAGAAAGAGGGAGAGGGAGAGAGAGAAACAGATGTAAGAGAGACACATCAGTTGGTTGCCTCCCACACGTGCCCCATCCTTGGCCAGGGTGAGCCCGAAACCCAGGTACACCCTTGACCAGAATTGAACCTGAGATCCTCCAGTCCAAGGGCCAACTCTCTAACCATTAAGCCAAACCAGCTAGGGCATCAACATTTTATTTTAAAAATTTATGGTGGCAACTGGGTAGGGTCAGGGATTCAAGACCTTTTAGAAGGCCATGGACTGAAGGGGTAGAACCAGAAGAGTGGGCAGTTTCAAGAAATATTTAGAAAGTTGCTTTATTAGATTTTGGTGCCTACCTGTTGTGATCTCCATTTATAATAATACACAAATCAGGCATTAGACATTTGCTTAACTCTTAGGAAACTTGGGTTTACAATGTTAAAGTTACTGTTATTACAATGACAGTGAGTACCTTTCTTATCTATACAAGCCTCTTGTTTTTTAATCTATAAAATTGATATATACCTGCTATGAGGATCAAATAAAATAATGATCTCAGTAACTTTCAAAAGAATACATCATATTATACTTATGGGTGCTGTTACTTTTACTGTCTTAAATTTTGAGAGAACTTATTTTAGAAGAACGGTGGTCTCCAGTAGTAATTTACTTTTTGGAGAATAATTTTAATATATTCAAACATAATCTCTACAATCCTATATTAAGATGATTTCTAACACAAATACCAGTTATTGACATTGGAGTGGAACTGGGAGGATATGATTTTAAATGCATACTTTTGTTTCAAAGTACGTGTTTTTGTTTGTTTGTTTGTTTATTTGTTTGTTTTGTAGTTACGGAGTGGTATCTGTTTCTCACAATGTCTTCTATGTGGAATGACCTGGACCTGCGTTGCTTGTTGAGGACTTGAGATGAGAAAGATTCAGTAGTTGTCAATAGTAGTATGAGTTATTTAAATAAAGATGTGTATACTGAGAATCATTGAGATCACTTTGATAATTTATTTGCATAGCAGATGTATCTACACTGAACTCAAAATTTTCACTGCCATGATTATAATAGTGATTTTAGTAGAATGTTTCTTTAAATTATTTACTCTGTTACTGTGGGTTTTTAAATATACTATTGTGAAGTAAATGCAACAATATGTAACAATTCTAAGTGCTAGAATCATAAAGCTTAATGTTTTTTCTTAGAATATTAGTGATTGATGGCTGCTTAGGAAACAAATTCATTAAGGTTTGCTTAAATAACCAAATTCAGTCTTTTAACAGGGACTATTTTGCTCTTGTACCTTTATTCGAATGGTCCCTGTATTATGTTCTTGACATTTTCTTATTCTCTAGTTACACACAGTATATAAATCGATGTCAAGATATTTAACCGAATGGTATTGTTTCAGTCACTTATTGCTGTATAACAAAACTTAGTTGCTTAAAGCAACCACCATTTGCTGCTTACTCTATGGGTTAGGAATTCAGGCAGAACTAAGTAGAGAAGACTCATCTTTATGCCATATGATATCAGCTGGGACAATATGACTGGAGCTGGAGAATTCAAAATAGCTTCACTTCCAAGTCGGGGCCTTGGTGCTGGCTGTGAGCTGTGGTGCCTTCGTTCTCTTCTGTGTCCTCTCTGTTTACATGGCCTCCCATCCTCCTGATGGATTCTTAAAAGCAGAAACAGCAACTACAAGACTACTTGAGGTAGAGGCTCAAAAATCTCAGAACATCATTTCCACTACATTCTATTGGTCAAAGCAAGCCACAAGGCCAGTTAGAGTCCAGGGAAATACATTCCACCTCTTGATGGGAAGAGTGGCAAAGTCATAGAGCAAAGGGTGGGGACTCAGGGAGGCATGATTCATTGGGGACCATTTGAAACAATCTTCCACAGTTAGGTCAAATGGACTTTTCAAGAGGAACTCACTAAAATGGAGAAGACATGGCTTCTTGGTCATGATTTGAAAATTTTAACATTACGATGAAATAGTGTTGAAAATAATAATAATTCCTGAGCCTAATGGTAGTTTGCCCGTTTGGTCTTTCTTCCTTAGACAAAGTTTTTCCTTACTTGAGTGGGAACTTGCTGTGTATAAGTTCAGAAAGTATATCATGCTTGCTTTAAAAATTCAACAAGATTGTGTCAATAAATATATAACCAAAAATTTAAATGTCTGCATAGTAATTTACATGGATATATAATAATATATATTTATGTATACTCTTTGCTGTTTTAAGCAACACTTTGATGAGCAATTTAGGTACTTTTTAAAGGTATATTTATTTATAACAAATTCCTAGAAGTATAATTCTAAGATAAAGGGTATAAACATTTAAAAATTTGATGCTGTCTTTCAGAAAACAAGTTGTCCCACTGTCTTATGGTTTTCATGGTTTTGATGAGACATTGCAGTCATTCAGATCTTTGTTTCTCTGTAAGTAATGTGTTTGTTTTCTTTCTTGCTGTTTTCCAACGATATTCCTCTCTGTCGTTTATTTTCAACCGTTATGGTGTGTCTGGCCAAGGATTTCTTTGAATGTATTATGTTCGGCATTAGTTAGTTTTCTTGAATCTGTAAATTTATGCCTTTCACCAAATATAGGAAGCTTTTGGCCATCATTTCTTCAAATATATGCTTTTTCTGTCCCGATCTCCCTTGTTTTTCTAGGACTCCAATTACATGTATGCTAGACATTTTCATTTTTATCATGTCACATAGGTTCTTGAGGCTCTGAGGTTTTTTTGTTTGATTGTTTTTACAACATTTTTTTCTCTCTGTCACATTAGATAATGTTTATTGCTCTACAGTTAAGTTTACTAACATTTTCCTCTGTCATCATTTTTCTTATGAGCTCACCCAGTGATTTTTCTTATATTCGTTATTGTATTTTTCAATTATAAATCTTCTCTTTGCTTCTTTTCACTGTTTTTATTTCTCTGCTGAGATTTTCCAATTTTTGATGGACATTTTATAGGATAACTGGCCTGTACTATTCAAAATTGCCAATGTTATGAGAGACACAAAAGACTGGAATTGTTTCAAGTTAAAAAACACTAAAAAGATGTGACAACTGAATGCAACTTGTGATCACAAATTGGATCCTGAACCAGACATTATTTTTCTTTTGATAAGAAACAACAAACATTAGTGGGTTGACTGACAACACTTGAATGTCTATAGGTTAGGTAGGAGTATTATGTCAAGGTTAATTTTCTGAGTTTGATTGTTGTGCTGTGTTTATATAAGAAAAGTCTTTGTTAATATAAAAATTCACACTGAAGTTTTTTAGAAGTAAAGAAACATCACATCTGCAATTTACTCTGAAATGTTTCAGAAAAACATTTACTCTGAAAAGATAGCTAGAGATAAAACATGTGGATGAAAATACCTGCTTTGTAGGGATGTGAGGACCACATGAGATAGTGCATATTAAGCACCACAATCCTTTACTTTCACCAAAATCATGGCCCTTCCCTAAAATGAGCTTAAGATAAATTATTCCATAAAATACTGAAATCTCACTATAACTTTCTTTAAACAAATTGACTTTTTACCTCATTCTTCTCTGTTGTAGTCCAGCCAAAAGGTTTATTTACTGACGTACACAAAGATCTTTGTTAAATGGTTACTATACTTGAAAGTAAGCCCTATGTGTTAGTTTTAATCTTCAAAAATTTACAGTGTTTAAGTAGATGATTTTTTCATTTAAGTGGGAAAAAAATGAGAATTTGTTATTTGCAGGCTAATTTGGGGTTTGAACCAAACAAGTAGACTCACTTTGCTTCTTACCAAATAAAATTAGTTTTTGGCAACAAGATTCAGGGTAATTGACTCTGAAGCTGCTGGCAAGTTAGGTATTGTCTATACAAATTCTTATGGTTTAAGAAACAGAAACCACAACTTTTCCTCTTATAAATTGAATCCATTGTAAACACAAACTTCCAAAGTTTGTTCAGGGATGCTAATTACTTTCTTCTTCAATTCTTCCACGATGAAGCTATTCTTGGATGTCAGCAAGCAAAATTAAACCTTAGGAGCATGTGAGGTCAATGGGAAGATGCTTTATTGTTTTTCAGTCTTCCTGGGTTACTCAGTATTTGATTATCCAGACTAATTGTAGGCAGGGGAAACATGAATAATTAAATTGTACAGACAAGCTCTTGTACCTTATTTTGGCTAAAGACTTCACTCTTCTCAGATTTTTCTCCAGAAGAGCTAACGAGTAGGGTGGTTAGTTTCCTGTGTCTCTATTTCTTTTGTCCTCTCAAAAAAGCATCGACAAATGACAAATGTCTCCATCTCAAGTCTCTATTCTCTCTGCCATAAAGGCCTGCTATCGATAATGAGAGGAAAAAAAGCAGAGATCCTTGAAAAGGCGGGCTTGACTATTCTAGAACTTTCTGGTTATAAAAAAGAAGACAGAACTTGAGCCTGAATTGGGCGTCTGGCTTTTTCTTTTCTTGATCAATCTCCAACAATCTTAAAGGCTATTTTCCCCTTTCTTCCCATTACAGGCTTTTTTTGGCACCTCAGACGTAACAATGGAAATAAACATTTAACAGATGGTCCCAGTGGTTTCCCTGACATACACACATAGTACACAGTAAAGCGTAGCTAATGGAGTAAATTAGATCTTATTTTGATTGATTTTATTTCCCTCAGAATATTCTCCTGGTCACAATTTTTTTTTTTTTAATCCTCACCTGAGGATATTTTTTCCATTGATTTTTTAGAGAGAGGGAGGGAGGGAGGGAGGGAGGGAGGGAGGGAGTGAGGGAGGGAGGGGGAGAGAGAGAAATATCAATGTGAGAGAGACACGTCGATTGGTTGCCTGGGGATTGAGGATCAAACTTGCAACCCAGGTATGCGCCCTTGACCTGGAATCGAACCTGGGACCCTTAAGTGCTTGGGCTGACCCTCTAACTCCTGAGCCACATTGGCCAGGGTTCTGGTCATAATTTTTTTGTTTTTTTCTGCCTTTTATCTCTGTGGCTACTTACATGCAGTTTCTGTAGCATTCTTCAAGGTCAACACCTTGTACCCGCCTTTCCCCCACTTGTGCACCATATGGGAAAGTGTGTCATATTGTTAACACAAATGGCTTCACCACGGCAACTCTGCAGAGGTCCCGTGGAAAAAAATTAGGAAAGTTCTCCACATCTGCATCTGGTTCTCTCATGAAACCAGAGGTCATAGGGTGGACGTGAGCCAAGAAATATTAGCAAGAAGAGGAAGAAAGGAATGAGTTGAGGGAATATACTAAGGGCTTTTCACTGATAAGTGGGAAAATGAGATCTTAGGGGGAAAATGTCTGCTTCAGATTATAGGGACAGCCCAAGAGGTATGTTAAACGATAAGAACTGAGAATCTAACTTCCCCACGTGGCCTGGAGAGGATACGTGGGTTCAAGGCCAAGACGTTCACAAACATAAAAAGGGCACATCGTCTTAGCTATAGAAAGCAAGGCCAAGTTCTGAATGTGAGCGTGCCAAGGCATGGAGGGACAAGCAGCAGGTGGCCAGGCCAAGGCCTTCATGAGGAAGAGTAATCTAGCAGAAGGAACACTAAGCAAGGCCCTAGGCGGGGGGTTCACAGCAAGCAGGAGATGCTGATGAAAAGCAGAGTCCTGCACAGGCAAAGGCCCAAACCAGCAGCAAAACCAAATGAGACCTATGAGCCAAGGTCTGAGATCACTCTTCTCAGCCCTGCCTTTACAGCTGGGAGCAGGCCAGGGTTGCAGGACACGGGGGAACCCAGGAGAGGCGAGGGATTCGGGCAAAGTCCCTCTCAGTTGGAGGACCTTTTATGGTCTTGCTGGCACCAGTGATTTGGGCAAGGGTGAAGCTTCAAGTTTTTATCTTGAAGGCAGGTACAGACCCACTTGGAAATGTTCAGTGTTATAAGAGAAAGGGAAGAAATGGAAATGGAAGTGGAAATAGGAAAGGAGGAGAGAGAAGGCACTCGGTGCTTTCTAAGAGGTCATTAAGAAGCCTGGCTTCCTGGGTGATAGATGTGCTAACTGAACTTGTGGTAATCATTTCATAATATGTACATAAATCGCATTGTTATATTGTACATTGAAAACATACAATTATGTATTAATATCTCAGGAAAGTAGGGGGTGGGGGGAGGGAGAAAAGGCTGGCTTTGAAGTTACAATACTTATGTTTAAGTCCTAGTTCAACCATCTGCTAGCCGAAGTTGAATCCTAACTAGTAGAAACTAGGGCAAGTTATTGAAACTCTCTGTCCCACCTGTGAAGGGAGGCTAGTAGAGCATCCTTCCTCCTGGGGCTGATTAACTGTAAATTGCTTAGAAGAGTGCCCTGCCCAGAGGAGGCGCTCAGGACATTGGAGCTGTTGTTTTGTTCCTTAGGTGTATCCTCAGCAGATGGCTGTTGATCGTCTACAATGGGCTTGGCACTGTGCTAGGTGCTGGAAAAACTGTGGTAAACAAAATACACATAATCCTCATGACCTCAGCAGTTAATAAATGAACAGAGTTTGGAAGTCCAGGTAAGGGTCTGTAAATAAAAAAATATGGAAAGTACAAAATGTTGATCTGAGTGACACAAGATGTCAGGAGATCCATTTTTCCACTAGCTCAGTCGTGGAAATAGAAAAGAGTAAGAGTATCTTGGAGAGAGCTGGGCCATTATGAGAACCATGTTATGGTAGAGTAGCCCCCCCTTAGCCACAGGGGTATGTTCCGAGACCCCTTGTAGATGCCCGAGACCATGGATAGTACGGAACTCTATGTGCACTATATTTTATCCCGTGCAAACATACATACATACCTATGATAAAGTTTAATTTATAAATTAGGCACAGTAAGAGATTAACAATAACTAATAATAAAACAGAACCATTATAACAATATGAAAAAGTAATTCGAATGTAGTCTATCCCTGTCTCTCAAAATATCTTACTGTACCGCACTCACCTTTTCACTTAAAGGAAACACTTTACGGTTTCTCTTTGGCATATCTGAATTGCAAGCATCACTATTTTTGCATTTTGGGGCCATTATTAAGTAAAATAATGGTGGCTTGAACACAAGCACTTTGGTACCGTGACAGTTGAAGGGAATTTTATGATAAAAGGGGGCTGGCTGTCTTATTAAAATGAAGATAAGTGGTGAATTGTGATATAATAAAGTCGTTTCTAATTTAATTCAACTTTTGTACGTACTTTTTATGATTTATATGGCTCTATATATGCCTTATAGACATGGACTTTGATACTAGGCATTTTATTTATATACTGAATTTGCAAGCTTCTATACTACAACATTATACCGAGGCTGCATAAACAAAAGTATAAAATGGAATATAGTTCCAAATCTTGCCTGAAGGATGAGTGATTTAAAGATTCTATAGTTCCTCCAAACTCTGAAATATATCTCCTCCTTTTGCTCCTGGATTACTATTAATAGAGAATAAACATGTCAACAATTTTACATAAAATTTGAAATGCAAATGCTCCTGGGAGAAGCAGTACCTATGTTCATATTCCCACAAAGCCCTGTTGGGTCCTTTCCTAGAAGTCTGGGAGAGATTGCCAAGCTGTTGAAGCAAACAGGGCAGAAGCAGGGGTCTCAGGTGCTGGAGACAAATCCAGCTCTTCCTTCTGCTTGAACCCCGTGATCCTCTGAATTGATTCTGCAGCTCACTCTTATGACACCTAGTGGCTGGTAGCCACATCTGCATCAGCAACACAAACATTCATACAATAATATTAGTTTTGATTTTGAAAAATGGAAAAAATGACTTTGAACAGCAATTCACAGTTTACTCACCTGAGAACAGAGCAGAAAAACATTGTCTTTTATCATTGATTTGAAAGCTACCTTCCTTAGAATTCTTGAGTAGGTTGTGCAAAAAAGAATGGACAGAAATACCAAATCCTTGACGAGGTCCATTACTATATAATATCCACCGTGGAGCCTAATAAACAAGTGAGAAACAGTTCCCTTGGTGTAACAATTTGATAAGAGGAAGGAAACAAAAGGTCAACCGAAATCAAGGCTTCTCATCTGCAAAGTAAAGAGGCCAGTGTGCTATAGGCTGAGGTTTGTGATTGTGATGGTTTGTGGCTTCACTTGGGCCTTTCAAATGTTTCCTTCTTCATATCTTCTTGCTCAAGTACTAAATATTCTCATCTGTGATGGAAAGATTTGCAATGCTAACTGAACATTTTTAAATTCTCAGAAATACTCACCTAGTAAACATATTTACACCAATCATGGCTTAATAAAGTACTGGAGAAAATAAAATGGGAGGAATCAAAACTGCAATTCAGCATCAATTGTTTATCATCTTCCACCTACAATAAGCAGATTCAGCAGCTAGCTCCATGAAACTAGATGACTTAAGGTTCATAGGGCAAGAATAGTAATATTAACAATATTAGCTTACTTTTTTAATGCACCATAATTTATTTAACCAATTTTCTATTGTTGGACACTTAATCTATAATATTTGTGACTATTGCAAATAACCCTACAAAGAGCATCCTTGCACATAAACTTTTGTATCTAGAACTGATATTTTGTTTTTAAATTTATAATGAAATTAAAACACACAACAAGGCATATATCATAATTAAAAAGTACTCTTGTACCCACCACTCAGCTTAAGAACATAATTTTGACTGATATAGTAAAAGCCCACATGCATTCTTCTTTGTTCCGTCTCATTTCTTATTCCCAGCAGTAACTGTATCCTGGCATCAGTATGTATCATCCCTCTGTTTCCCTTTATGCTTCCACTACACGGTGTGTATCTCTAAGTCACACTTATATTAACTACTTAATATAGCTTTCTCTGATTGCAAATGAAATGCATGCTCATTGTAGAAAAGTTGGCAATATAACAAAGTATAAATAAAAATTTAAAAAGTATTGCCCCAAATATGGCATCATGAAATACTTATCCACTGTTAGCATTTTTATCTATTTGGCTCCTCTTAATAGATACTTAAAAAATCAATTGGGTTCAAAAGAATTACTTTAAATCGAATGGTGCTTTTTCATTTATAAGGTGCTTTGTTTCCCATCTTAATTCCCCAGCATCTCTGTGAGGCAGGTGATTTTTCTTTTTGTAAGTAATTTATTTTTACCTCTATTCTAGAGATGAAGAACAGAAGTTCTGGGACATGGGTTAATATCTCAACATCTGTTGGCTCTCAAGTGAAGGAGCCACAGAATTCACTTGTGGATCTTTCAAGTCCGAGTCACCACAGCCCTTACTTCTCCTTTCCCTTTTGTCACTTCTTGTCAATTTAAATGCCAACTTTCATGTTTTTTTGTTTGTTTTGTTTTTAAATTTTTTTTTTTTATTGATTTCAGAGAGAGGAAGGTAGAGGGAGAGACAGAAACATCAATGATGAGAGTTATTTATTGGCTGCGTCCTGCACGCCCCCTACTGGGGATCAAGCCTGAAACCCAGGCATGTGCCCTGACCAGGAATTGAACCATGACCTCTTGGTTCATGGGTTGACACATATCCACTGAGCCACAAAGGCCGGGCCCAACTTTCATGTTTCTTTTAAATAGATTTTTCTTGTGTGCAAAAGTTCAGTAGGAAGAAGGGATACAGTGTAATTTACCTTAGATGCTACATCTCAAAAAATAAAAATAAAATAAAAAGGTATTGACCTAGAGGGTACTATGCTAAGTAAGATAAGTCAGACGAGAAAAACCAATATTGTATGATTGCCCTTACAAGTAGAATCTCAAAAAAACAAAACAAATGAACAAACAAAGCAAAATAGACTCATAGATACAGAGAACAAACTGGTGGTTACCAGAGGGGAGGGAGGTTGGGGCAAATGGGTGAAGGGGAATAAGAGGTAAAAACTCTCAGTTATAAAATAAAGTCATGAGAATGTAATTCCCTGCAAAGGGAATACAGTCAGCAATATCATAGTAACTTTGCACGGTGTCAGACAGTTATTAGACTTAACATGGTGATCACAGGGTAAGGTATATAAATGTCAAATCACTGTGCTGTACACCAGAAACTAATATAACATTGTATTTCAACTATGCTTTAATTAAAAATATGATCCTGGGTCTTAGCCTTTACTGCCATGACCACCTACCTCCCTTCTTAGCGAAGTCCTGCATTCTGGGTCTAAGCATAGACTTAACCTGGTGCTTCCTTTTTGCTACACTTGCAAAATGTGCAGAAATTGCTCTTATGTAGTAGAATCTCCTTCCACAGAAAAGAACTCCAGGGAACAAATAAATTGGCAAAAAAGAGACTTTCATTAAGATGATTCCAGATTTGGTCTAAGTTGAAATAATAACTTTGGCAGAAGGTTCTACAAAAATACTGATGATCAAAAAATTTGTCTTTTATTGATTCATTAATATTCCTTTTGAGTGGCAGGTATAAAGACAAAGTGAAGATTTTTATGCACCTTTGCAGCAGTTCTTCCTTTTGCTTTCATTGAAGATGTCTCAAGAAGAAATTCAACTGGAGCAACTCCAGCATGTCAGGTGGAAGAAGACTAGAGATTTTTATGGAAACAACTAGAGTTGTTTTCTGCTGGTGTCAGTTGTATTATATTGTTTATACATAGAAGCTGATGAGGATATGGCATCATCATCATCACCACCATCATCATCATCCAAGTCATACAAGGTAACTACCATATTCCTGGCACTGTAAATATCACCTCCATCTTAGAAATGAGGAAACTGAGGCTCAGGGTGGTTAATAAGCTAGCCTGAGTTCACCTTTTTAGTAAGAAACAGTCAGAATTTAAATCCAGGTCTGTCAGAAATCAAAGCCTGGGCTCTGCAAGAAGGAATACATTTGTAAAGCGCTCTGTCACTTAGGTGCCATAAGCTATCCAGAGATGACAGCAGACCTGCCTTAGACCCCAGGAGTTCCTAGTTCAATGAGAAGAAAAAGTCACACACAAAAACAGTTGCAGTGTAGAGCCAGCTGTGTGAATTGCTAGAAAGAGGGACTAGCAGCATGTCATGTGAGCCTGGAGGAGATTAAGTCATATTTTGGGGAAATTAGTAGTTCCTATAAACAATGATATAAATGTAAGTCTACAGTTAGAGTGCTGTTGGTGTTTAGATAATTGTAAGTAGACTATTGCCAGCCCCCTTACCTGTCCTCTGTCATTCAATTTTTTATTTTATTTTATTATTTTATTTTATTTTGTTTTATTTTATTTTTAAATTTATTCTTGAAAGTATTACAGATGTCCCCTTTTCCCTCCATTGATCCCCTCCACCTCACATCCGCCCCAGCCCCAGGCCTTCCCCACACTATTGTCTGTGTCCATGGGTCATGCATATATGCATATGAGTTCTTTGATTAATTCCCCTCCCCCCCTCCCCTCTGAGACTCATCAGTCTGTTCCTTGCTTCTATGTCTCTGGATCTGTCATTCAATTTTAAATGGAGCAGAGGTTGGTTCTCACTGTAGACATAATCCTGTCTTAATTAGAAGTAAGAGAGCTGCCTAATGACATAGAAGACAGCCAGCAGGAAAGGAAGCTGTGGCTGACAGGTTGGGGCTGGGAAGGCGGCAGGGATCACGAGAGACTCACATATAAACTAAGTGCTCTGAGAAGCCAGTGCTCACTTCTCTCCCCATGGCCATGCTTCAGATTATAACATTTTCCTGTTTAAGAGGACGCTTGATGGATGTTCATTTTGTCCTGACTTTCTCGGTATAGGTTTATACTATGTACAGGGGATCTGTCAGGGGATCTGTACTTAGTATAAAAAAAGAGTTATATACAGATATGACAGCTTTCAACCCCTCTATGAGGGAGGAGCGTTGCCTCTTTTGTTCACAGCCACATCTCCAGTGCCTAGACCAGTGCCTGCCACATACCACATGGCAAAATAAATGTCAACGAACACTGACTACATGAAGCTATATTTCAGTGGGAATAGGATATGCTAGCTAGTGGTGACGTAAGTAGAGATGGAAAAACGCCTAGATGAATTGGGCCTGTTTCACACTTTTGCTTCTGGCAGCCTTCTGTGAGTTTTATGGGGCTGAAGCTGATAAAACCCTGTTACCAATATCTGGCAGTCCTAGGTGAGTAGGCGTTTAATATATACAACCCTTTTATCTGCCAGGGCTTCTCTGCTTCCTGAAGGTGGGTTGCCTTGGAAGCCTGCAAAACCTATACAAGGAGAAGCCAAGGTCGAGGATTCTGATGAGTTTAATCCAAAGTGATACCAAGAAGAGAACCTAAGGAGACTCAGAATCCAAAACTGTATTGTGCAAACAGACGGGGTGCCAGTCCCCTGAGTGACTGGGCTGGAAAAGGCTCCAAGTGAGGAGTGCTGGTCTCCAGTCTCAACATACACTCCAATGGGAGCCCCGTATACCCCAAGCAGAAATTGATCCAGGCTGTTTTCAATGTCTAGAAATAGATCATCAGCAGAAACATAGTTTTCATCCTCAACAAGTACAGTCAAGTAATGAAAAAAACAACACTTGAAAGAACTGAATGAACTGACAAAGCCATTGCCCTCCTCCCTTTGTACTCACCACACCAAAAATATGATGCCGTTTTCTCAGAAGGAATTTTTCCAAATTTTGTCCTTAAGTCACAAAGCTTGACTGGTGGTTGAACTTGAACTGATGGTAGGTAGTTCACTCTGTTGGCAGAGAATATAGCACAGCAAACAATGCAATATAATGATGTCCATATAATGAGACAAGAAAGTCTCTCAGCTCCCTTGGTAGGCTGGCTGCTCAGAGGCAAAAATCTTTGAGCTCAAGAAAGTCAGTACAGGTGTTACCTGGGAAGCCACCTGAGCTACCTGCTCTGTCTTAATACTCCATGCTTCATGCCCCATGCTTCATGCCCCATGCTTCATGCGCCATGCTTCATGCTTCATGCTCCATGCTTCATGCTCCATGCTTCATGCTCCATGCTTCAAGCGCCATGGGAAGCTCACAGATGCTGGAACGTACAGCCAGGCGCTGAGCTCTGAGGTCAGCCGGTTCGCAGATGTGCGGCTGCCAGCTGCCAGACACATCTGGGTGAGGAAAATCAGCCTTACCCCAGGGTCAGCACTGAGAGCAATGCCAGGGCTCCTCATCCCGCACCTCCCCTGCAGCCACCTTCCCCGTTAG
Organism: Miniopterus schreibersii; assembly: GCF_964146895.1. Classification (NCBI taxonomy): domain Eukaryota; kingdom Metazoa; phylum Chordata; class Mammalia; order Chiroptera; family Miniopteridae; genus Miniopterus; species Miniopterus schreibersii. Next base: position 80,841,997 of record NC_138101.1, on the reverse strand, counting down.
GGGCAGGCCTTCTGTCCCACTTTGCTTTCTCCATACCTGAGCTCTGGAAGGAGAAGGAAGGAAGCAGCAGAGAGCAAGGTCAAATCCTCCGGAATCAGCGCTCTGTGCCTCCTTCTGGTCCTCACTGTCAGGCTGAGTCTCGTGTTCCTCCCACATCTCCAATTTCGCAGAGGAGAGCACAAAGCTTTGGTGATCTACAAGCTCTGGGTGAACTTTCCTTTGGGTTGGGAGGGCCCGAGTGGTTAGGTCCTTTGCTGAGTCCTGGCTTTGCTAAGATGAGTCTCAAACAAAATGGTGATATCAAAAAGTTTCTCTTCAGATTCTGCAGCAACTCTTTTCTTCCCTCTCCTGTCTGCAGTCTTCCTTTCACCTGACATCCAGGCAGCAGTGACTTTTGACTGCAATACCTCAAGACTGCACACAATTCCCTCCCTTCCTTCCTATCTGCAGTGTGAGAAAGTTAGTACAAGATGTGGTTAAATGAATTCACACCCCTGGATTATAAACTTGCTGTTCACAGCTATGTTTCCAATATCTAGAATTTTGTCTGTCACATGGTAACCACTCCATAAATACTTGCTGAGTAAAAGATTGCCAAAGTGCAAAATATCAAGAGAGCTGTCAACTCTCTAGGGGATCTTTGCACAGAAGAAAATCAGTAACTACCACTAGTTAACATAACTATCACCACTTAACTGTAGCTTATAAGTCACTTTTACATGCTCAAAGGACAGGAACTCTGCATTTCCAACAGCTCAGTGGTTTCATGTTTGGCGTGTTTTGGTACCCAAGGAAGCTCACAAATGACACCATTTTGAGAAACTCTTTCCCTGCTTACAAATGAGCCCATTCCTGCAAATCTAATCACTCTCTTCTTGAGCAAATGGGCAATGGGCCTTTCTGCTCTTTTTTTCACATTCCTACTGAGGTTCCTTTATGGAGGGACAGAAAAAGTAAGTTTGTTTTTTGTTTCGTTTTGTTTTTTAATAGACTTCTGGAATGTTTGAGAAAGCTTGAGTTTTACACAGCCACTCCCTGTCTGGAAAGTCTCGGGTCAGCCTCTTGCAGTTTTTTTCCTTCTATTTTCCTCTTGGTGTGTCCCTTCTGAGTGTGTTGTCCTGTTTCCTGAGGCAGGAACCTGTCTGCAAGCAAGGTCGAGAGTTGATGGCACCTCTGGAGCTGGCTTTCTGGCAGCTGGTGACCCAGCGGGCATGGCCTCATCCATTACTAATTGTTGACACTTGTGTATGAAGGAATATGTTAGTAACAGCCCTCCCCTCCATCACACCACTCTCAGCCTGGACAGAGAAGACAGGCAGTGACTCACGTAGCGGCAGAAGAGAGTCCAGTCACCTGGGCTGCAGGAAAATGACATGAAACAAAGAGCCAGGAAAGGAAGCATCCTTTCTCTCCACCTCCCACAACCCCACCACCTGCACCCTCCACCCCTGCCCGAGTCTGCCCTATAGCCCACCTCCTGCCATGCTTTCTCTCCCTGAAGCCAGCTCCCCTTCTCCCACCTCACCATATGCTCCAGCCACATGGGAGGTGTGTCTTTCTCTCTATGTAACTTGCTTTCCACTCCTGTGCTTTTGTATGTCATTCCCTCTACCTCTAATGCCCTTTCCTCAAGACTATATTGGTTTTGTCTTACTTATATTTCAAAGCCCAATTCAAATGTTTTCTCTCCTTTGAAACTTTCCCAGCTCCTTTTTGCAACTGGGAAACCCTTTGTACAAATCCACACTCTGCAAGACAATTATTATGTTGTGTCACAGTTGCTCTTCTACTGGAAATCCCAATTTCCAGGAGAGTTGGACTACTTGGAGACAGGGACTGTCACATGTTCATCTTTGGATCCACTTTACCCAACTAGGGGCTGGCATATAGCAGACACTCACTAAGTGTCCATGAGCCGATTGTGGAAGGAAGCAGAACACTATGCAAGGGACCAATGGCCCCAGCTCAATAGGTAGGTGCATGCACACAGATGATTTGAGTCCAAAGTCTGTAATTTGGAAGTTTTCCATCCTCAGAGGTCTTCCAGATCTATTCACTCTTCCAGCACAGTTGTTGTCTGGGAGAGTACGCTATTAGCAGAGCAGCAGATCTCAGCCACCATGCCTGCGCCAAGTCAATAAGAATTTATAAAGTATCTACTCAGTGCTCAGCTTTACAATAAATGAAGTGGAGGTTCCAAAGAGGTAGAAGATGTCATCTCTACTCCTATGGACAATAAAGCCTAATCCCAAAGGCAGCGTGGCTGAAAAGACATGTAAATCAACACTGGCCTATCTTTGGTGCTTGGAAGGGTCATTAATATTCTTCAGTGAAAAAATTTCTGCTTCTAATTTCTTTGGATCTTTCTATATAAAGTTACTCATGTTAGAAACAGCTTGACTGAAAATCAGTACTTGCAGTTAAGAGCACCTGCTCTTGAATTTCAGATTCAGGTGTTGATTCGAGGGGCAAGGCAGAATCACATGACAGAAACTGGTTTGGGCAGTGTGGGAAGGATGGCACAGTTGCAGAATGGTTGGAGATTCTTGGAATAGTTGAGGCAGGAGGTCATAGCAACCAGACAGGACTGCTGGGCAAGAATAAGGTAGAAGGGGTGGCCAGCATTGCTGTTTCCAACCTCTCCTAAAGCTACTAACAACTCTCGAAGCAGGAGGGAAGACTAGAATTGTGCCAGGAAAAAGAGAGGGTATCCAAAGAGATGGAACCCAGGCAAAATAGGGATTTTCTATCACTGAAGCTGCTATTGTACTTGAATGTATAATGTGCTCACATTATGTTTAGGCTCTCCCTAGCATAATTTAATTTGTTGGATGCTAAGTTGCGTTCATGTATCGCTTGTGCTTCGTGACATTGGCTACTATCTCAAGGCATCCAGAGCAGCCAACAGCCTCTATTTACCAGGATTCTTAAATCTGGTCTTGAGTTATCCTATTGGGCCTGCATCTGACAACAATGATGGAATGCATTTCTAAACAGGAATCTGTATCTGAAAATATTGTTATTGCTTTTTTAATAACAGCCATAACGTTCATTGCAGAAAACTTAGGCAATCCGTGTAAAGATGCGTATAAATACATATACCAAAATGACCTCTAAACTCACAACCCATAAGTAATTACTACTAACATTTTATTGTTCCCTTAAGTGTTGTCTTCATGTTCTATGTATACACACTCATTTTTTTCAGATAAGAATGTTTTAACCCTCTTTCTTTGCAGGGGACTGGGGGTGTGTGGGAGGCGGTGAGGAGGAAACATTCCACAGGAGAATTGAACTTCTTTCTAGAAGTAGACCTCTAGGCCTCGAATAAACCCTACGCTCATCTCTGTCTTCTTGGTCCTGGAGGAAATTTGGTCCCTACACCTGCTTCTCTGCTTCTCGCTCTTCCTGTCCCTGGGTCCCTTCCCCAGTCCTTAATGGGAAGGATTAAGGGGGTGCTAGGAATAATTAGACTTGATATGAAGGGGCTACTGAACTCTGAGATGTTAGAATTGATCTTATGTAGAGACCTAAAATCAGATAACCTTTGAGCCACCTGTGGGGAGATGAATTCCCCGTGACTCCTGGAGATTTTTCAACACTCTCCTTCCCTAGGTCACAAAGGAGCTTAAAAAATGGAAGTTAATAGACTCTTAAGACTTGAAAGGCCCATGTGTAAGGCACTGTGCTGTTAAAAAAAAACTTTCAAGGCTGAAAGTCTTTCTAAAAGACAGGTTTATTGAGCCATGTGCTAAATCTAAACCAGCAGCAGTAGAGTTAGATGGAGAAGACAACACCTTCCCTGTCCCGTGTTAAGACAACACATCGACTGTCCTGTGTTAACGGCTCCTTTATACATCAAGTAGGGAGAAGAGAGATGTAAACTGTTTAGAAGGATTTTGCACTGGCCATAGACAAAGTGGGAGGGAGAAGGTGAAGTGAGGATGGTTCTGGGAAGAAACGTTTGTTCTTTTGGATTGTTTGTGGGCAACAGTCCGGAAAGTTCAAGTGGGAGCAAGACTGGGTGGTGTCTGATAGTCTTTGGGGCTATTCTCTCTAGATAATTGTGGAAATAGGCACCTGAGAGTTAATTCAAAGTTCCAACGTACACTTGGGGATGTTATCAGTCTTTTGTTATTTTCAACCTGCCCTTGTTAACTGATTGACCTCTGGTCTCTTTTCGACCCTCTGGCCTGCTGTAATTTAATTTGGGCCAATCCCATCTAGTATAGGCATCCCTCCCTAGCATTACTGCCAGGTGACACCCAACCTGGGCCAAACACGATCAGGAATAAGGAATTCAAGACTGTATGCCACTGCTGGAAACCCCAAAGGGTGGCCAATTCTTTCTGTATTTTCAGCTAAAATCTGATTTGATATGAAGTGAAATGATGGAAAATTTATTGACTTTATTGTGATATTTTTGCCCTTAGAGGTAATTCTGTTTTAGGTCACACTGAAAGATACTAGTATTTTAGAAAAGGGGAAGGTCTATGACCCTCCCGAAATTATATACAAAATCATGTGAGTCTGTGCATGTGCACTCTTTAATTTTTTTCCCTGGGAATTGGGGCCAGATCCTCTATGGGATTCTGTAAGTCTAAGGGTCCCATGTTCTGTGCTATCCCTGAAGTGTCTGTGTCAAGTGAAGATGCCACACCTACAAGGAATGCAGACCCGATCTTGTTCAGATCTTGCTCATAGGTTGACACACTCCATCCCTGCCTGGTTGGCTTGTCACAGGGGTGCCAGGGCTTTGCCTTGGGCCTGGAATAAGTCCCCCTTTCCCAAGCAGAGCCCAGTGAATCTGCAACCTGTCTCAAGGCCAGCCACGTGGAAACATGATGTGACCCGGGCCTTCGTTTCAGATACGCTCTCGTTTCTCAGACGTGTCCGCCTGTCTGCGCTTTGACTGCTCTACGTCAGCACCGCCCAGCTGTGGGAAAGGCACCAGGGATAATGGGCCTGTTTGTGTCACGAGGGTTTTCAGACAAAGGGGCACAGAGGCTCACGCATTCCTTACTGTAAACCCGTCCAGGAAAAGGAAATGACTGGGGCCACATCACTCGGAGCGTGTCTCTACTTGTCCTTGTGACGATTACCTCAAACACACACACACACAAAGGGACACTTTTCTTTCTTGTTTGCTGTAGCAACCCCTTTCTAGGAGTTACATATGGCCGGTGTTGATTTACTTTAAAATATTTTGGTATCACCTACATCCCAAGAGCAGTGAAGAGGCATTTGAAGAGTCCAGATCAGGCACCCACATTCCAAAGGTGATTAATTAGCATTTAAAATACACTCATTAGGGATCAGCACTTCAGAGGGAGTTACTTACTGCTTCAAACACTATTACTGAAATCTCTACCACAAAAGGTGTGTTCATTAGCACAAGGGATGTTAGAAGTAAAATTTTCATTGGTGATATTCAAGTCATGCAAATTGGCAACACCAGGTTTCAAATAAAGTAAAAAATAAACTAAAGCCTATACATATGAATATACTCAAGTTTTTCCTGTCTTGTGTAGGATCCTTCAAGTGTGTTCATAGCTATGGAGTGAAATGTAAAAGATTTAATTGAGCAATCCTGCATCACTTGCTGTGGTCATTTAGGTACATCAGCAACTCCCACTTTGGCTCATCTGGTTTTGCCTCAGGTACACTGTCCCACCTTCGGGTTTGGCTATTTCCCTTCCTAAGACCTTATATACTGTTTTCTTGGTTGGAAACTTTCCTCAGTAGAGCTCTGCTGCTCGCTGTGTGAACTTATGTCAGGCACTTACCATTTCTAAGCCTCCAATTTCTCATCTATAAAATGAGGGGGAAATCACTGGCTACTATATTACTAAGGATTAATAAGATTATATCTGTAAGAAATTTAGCTCAGTGCATGACACGTGGAAAATGTAATCATTGCTTTTATTATTAGTCACATCGCTAACTCCAACTTGGTCATCAAGACCCATCTCAAGTGTCTTCTTTCCCAGGGAATTTCTCCGGCCACTGCCCTAACCCGAAACCAAGATAACATTTCCCTGCTCTAGGCTCTCCCAAAGCCTGGCCAGCCTCTATGGAAGCACATACTCTATACTAAATTTCTTCTTATGTGTTTATCTCCACCTAAAAATCATTAGCTCCTTGAGGACAGAAACTATCCCCATTTTTTTTAAATGTCCTCAGTGCATAGTATATAATAGGCACTCAATAAATATTTAATAAATGAGTGAACAAATGCAAGAACTAATTAGGGAAGTGAAGAGACATCTGGAAGGGGTCTTTGAGAATTACCATCCAGTAGGTGAATGGTAGTCATGTGGAAATTACAGACAGGATTCAGCTCAATATGTGGAAGCACTAAGGTGACTGTTCAAAAATGGAACGTGTTGCCTCAATGGTATTTCTTTCTCTGAAGTTATTTCACCAGAGGTTAGCAACATGGTAAAGGAGATTTACCCACGGGATAGGAGGCTGGCCTATAAGGTGCCATCTAACATCCTGGGACAGTCTATGCCAATTCCACATGAGAAGTGAAGTTTTGTCAAACATTCTCAAATGAGTATTTAGTCATTATTGCATGTTGTTTCTATATCTTAATATCCTTAATTCTTCTTTTAAGTACATTTTTTTGTTTCCAAATAATCTATATCTCTTTTTGATCAATTATATTACTTATAAATGTACTTATTTTTAAAAAAATTTTTAATAAAAATAAGCTTTATTGTATCAAGTAATAAATGCATACAAAGATGCAAACAGTGTTAGTCTTTTTTCCCCCTAGATGTTTGGATCAACTTACAGGAAAAACAGAACTGAAATCTACAGTCTTAGGAAAAATTTCGGGAGTCCTTGTCAGGTGAGGTTTGGTAAGTTGTTCTTTCTTCTGTATTTATAACGTACATTTAAAAAAAATTGACTTCGAAGCACTAATAGTCATGCAAATGCTTATGAAAAAAGAAGTTATATTAAGCAGAATTATACTGTATTGTAAACTAGACGGCTACTGGTAAAGTTTGCTGTAGTCAGTATGTACTAAAAACGAAACCCTTAGAGCTGTATTAGCTTATGAAGAGACACAAAGAACAATTTGAACAACATAAATGTATTCAAAAGAGAAACACTGGTATCTTGGAGGCAAACTACAGTTTGCTGTGAGATAGGCAACTCTGAAGTTCATCTTTTAAATCAATGCTTTAAAAAAACATACCACCTAACTAATATGTAAACCCTAATCAACTTCAAAATCTCCCCTCCATCTTAGCGAGGAGAGGGAGGAAAGGAGGGAAGGAAGGAGGGGAAAGAAGGAGGGAGGGGGAGAGAGAGAGAGAGAGAGAGAGAGATTTGTTCCACTTATTTATGCATTCATTGGTTGCTTCTTGTATATGCCCTGACCAGGGATTGAACCCACAACCTTGACATATCTGGATGATGCTCTAACCAGCTGAGCATTGGCCAGGGCCTCCTCTGTACTTTTGTTTCTTAAACATGCTTATTAGTGTCATAATATTTAAGATAGAAACCTCAGTGAATTCTTTCCATGGAATATTTTCCCCCCTAAAACTGGAAACATTTCTCAGGCTAAGGAAGGTACAAGCTAAATATTTGCTGTCATTGTAGAAAGCCATAATGGTCTCCTAACTCACCTATGTGGCTATGGTCTTTAAATAGGGCTGGGAAAGAGGAAGTTGGAATGGAGAATCTTTGAAAGTGGTTTGGTGACTTCCACTGATTCTGGGAACTCTGGGCTTATCCAAGTATGCTACTGTTCTATATAAAACACAATATATATGAAGATACCCATAGAATTGCAATAGTCAGTGCATCCTCTTATACTTTTTGGCCCCAAATATGTGAGTTCTGTTTCATTCCTGCTGGGTAAGAAAGCTAAAAGATTTTGAGGGGAAACCACTATAGGCTCTTGGCTAAGAAATGGTAGCTGGGTGGGGTTAAACTGTGTGTGTGTGTGGATGTGTGATCAGATTTTTAATAACCCTTTCTTTACTTAGAATGGCACTCACAGTGATTTCTTTAAGAGTAAGGCTTATCTGTTTTTTCATTTTAATGGAAGAATTGGAGATATTTTCTTTGAGGAAAATGAAGATCTGAAGAATGGTGAGGAGAATGTAGGAGGAACTAGTTGGATGTTTTCAATAGGAAAGATCTGTCCTGTGGTAGAGAGATCTGACTCACCTTCAAGGACATAGGTATGTTAAGGACAGAGTAGATGTCATCATAGCGAAGAATATTTTAGCTCAGAATATGGAAGAAATTTCTATCAAGTCAAGCTGCCCAGAGTTGATTCAACTAAATGATTCCTTTTCAAAGACACTGTGAAGAGATTTTAGGTGTGCATCAGGTGAAGATGGCCTTTAAGATTTCTTCCCACTGTAATGTTGGAGGATTCCATTGTTCTAATCTAAATAATACTTGCTCTGCTGAATTTCCTGTGAGTTAATTTCTTCCAGAACTGGGGCCAGATATGAATAACATGGCTACTGGAAGCGTGGCTTCCGAGATAGAAGACTTGCTTTTTCTCTTGCCCAGTCGAAAGCCTGAGTGTGCTACTCAGGCAACCAGTGTGCTCCAGACTAGGTGTCACCAAGCCAAAGGTCCTCTGGATGACTCAGGGAACAAGATTTGTTATTTTGGCCCAGGGATGTCAATGGCATTTATTATAGAAACACCAGGGGGGAAATTAATGATGGGAAAGAAATATGTGTGAACCCAAATCTTATACTGTTTCATTCATCGGTAGAACTCTGGCAAGTGACAGATGGGCACATAATGATAACAAGAACTAAAGTTTATTCTAACAATCACTAATATGATTGTTTGAGTGTCTGTTATTTCAGTTTTGTCTCATTCCATCTGCATAAAAATTTTATAAAATAGGTACAATTATTAACCCCATTTCATAAGCACAGAGGTGTTCATTACTACCCAAGTATGAACAACCAATAAATGGCATAGCTGGAATTTGAACCCAGACCTGTCTTCCTCCACTCCTACTGTCTTAACCACTATCCTCAGAGGAGACTGGGGTCCCCCAAATATCCTGGATGACTGCTGCTCAAGTGGCCCTGAATCAGGCTCTCTGTGGAGGACCTTTGACCAATGACCAAGGACTTGAAAAGAGCACCAATCCCGGATCCCACAATTTCCAAACTGTTTTGAACTTTGGGAACAATGAATATCTCCTATGTATCAATAATAATGTGTAAGGAGGAAATGAAGATGTTAGAAATTTGTGATTATTTGAATTGCATGGAAAAAACTTGAGAGAGTGGATCAATATTTCACATAGGCAAAGGAATCCTGTTCAATTGTATTTAGTAATATAATGTTCTTTATTTTACCTGTGGACAAAATAAGGCAATTTTGAGAGAGATTGTCTAGATCCAATATGAGAAATAAATTCCTGGCCGAGAACACTGTAAAGCTTAGGAATGGATGACCAAAGAAAGTTGGGACTTTAAAGAAAATTAATAACCTCTGTGAACTAATTTGTGCTTTGATTACAAGAATGGCTGCGTGATAGTAAAAAAACATTCAGTAGGGTGGAAAAAGCAGGTAGGTAAGTTGTTTTTTACTATCATGTAATTCAAAAAATTTTTTAAATTATTTTTGCTTTTGAACTAGTTATTTGAAAATGTGAACCCGCCTCACTTTTTCCTAATGACTGTGCTGTGACGTTAACGGCATGTTGCAAAGCAATGTGTGCTCACATTTTAGGTTTTTTCACTCCTGTTAGCCAATTTCTGAGTTGGAAGAATAAGTAGAGGTTATTTGGGTTGAGTCTCCTGCTGCCTCTGGATGCTTTTAGATTATGGATCCTGGTTCTCAGACTGAAAGGCATGAGTCTCTCCAGTCATGCGCTAAGCCCAGGTGCATAGGGTCAGCAATGAACCTGGCTCTGCCAGGGACACAGGCAGATCAGCATTTGAACCTTTGGGAAGTCATTGAATATGTGATGTTCCCTTGTTGATTTGATGATTCTTTCCTTCCAGGATGGATGGAATACTAAGAAATACTTTCCAACATGAAATTTGGATGTCATTCAATCCCTTGGAAAGCTGACAGATCTGTCCCCTAGGAGTTGTTGAAACTTGTGAGCAAAGAAAGCGAGATGTACAGGAGCCCCAGCTGCTGGTGGTAGTGGCTCCAGGGCCTGTTCTTAATGTGCTTTCTGAGTTGAGTCTTTGTTTCTTTAGCTGTAAAATGGGATCGATGCTAGGTGTTGATATAATTATGGGATTTCCCATTGATGTGGCATTGTTTTATAGTTCCAATCAAATACATATAGTGGGAGAATTGCCTCCCAAATTAATAATAGTTAACTCCTAATTATAGAGCCTTTACTATATGCCAGGTACTGGACTAAGTTCAATAAAATACAAAATCTCCTTTAATACTTACCCCAAAACTAAAGTAGTATTATTAACTCTAATGATAAATTTACTTATATCTAGTATTAATTTATAAATAGAAAACTGTGGTTTAGAGAAGTTGAATAACTTGCTCTATGTTACTAAAGCTTGGAAGAGCTGGTAGGCATCTGACCCACATTTGTCTGATTAATTACCTGAGATTCTTACTATTGTTTTAACTTTATCTTCTGCATTTCAGAGAGAGAGAGAGAGAGAGAGGGAGAGAGAGACTTTCATTCTGGTGAGATGGAATAGATTTTAGTGAATGCCCACAGTAGCTTCCTATCATGTCCAGCCACTGCTCTTCCCAGCCAAGGTCTTGCTCTGTGAATCGGGTCATGGCCTGATGCTGTTCTTATAACACTGGCTTGGCATAGTAGATGCCATTGGTGCCCCACCCAAGTCATCTTTACCAGTCAGTGCGCCCATCTTGTAGCTGCTAACAACCCACTGCTGCCCCATTCTGGAGAATCTCCCAGCCCACCTCCCAAACCAAGGACCCTCATGTGGCCTACCTCCTCACCCTCAGAGACACAGGGTGGGCACAGGCCAGCTCCTTCAGCTCAAGGTGGTGCAACTTGTGCTCCAGGGTGTCCCCTGGTAGCCATATGAAGCTAGTCTCTTATAAAGACTGGATTCTTCTTAGTTTCCCGCCCCTGACTTATACTTTCCTGTTACTCTCCTGTCTGGAGAGCACAAGCCAATAAATCACTGGAGTAAGAATCCCCATTTTAGGCTCTGCTTCTAGAAAACCTGAACTAAGACAGTTTTGCATTGTTCAATTTTTCTGTTATAGTCTTTACTTCTTATTTAAAGAATTCCATGCCTCCAAAACCTTCATTTAAATACAGTTTCTCCCTGAGCTTATATATGTTAATTTTGTTGCTTGGAACTAATCCTGTTTTCTCCCTTTTCGTTTTCCGTTGGGTCATCTTAATTTGAAGTGTGCTATCAGGAACATTTGTTGTAACCTAGGAATCGCTGGGAAGAGGTTGTTTCTGCTCTCTAATTATGGACATGGAAAATGGCTTAATACCATCTATTTGGGCCTCTGATTCTGCCATACGTTGACAAAAACATTGAAATCTTTTCTCAGAGAACCTACCATACAGTTCCTATTTGGTGTGCTGTGATTGCTAAGGCTCCGATTCCCTGGGGTTGCCAGGCATATGAAGGATAGTTGTCCTTTCCCTTTTCACGGTGTCTGAAGTGTCTTCTTTCCCCAGGGAAAGCGGCTTCCTGTGGCTCTCTCTGCCTCGGCTGCACGCTGGTTCTGCAGCCAGGCTCCAACGAGACTGATAATTGCACTGAGGTATTGTGATGGGCCTCTTATGTGCTTCCCTGAAGCAACAACACAGCACTTCTTTGAGCTAAAGAAATTATAAATAAAATAAAACTGTGCTTTCCGAAGGGACCAATCTTACAATTGAAAGAAAAGTTTCTGGAAAAAACCCACAAAAAACCCACAGCAGAATATTGGCTGTTGAGGAAAAGTATCTGTTTTGGGAAACTGCCAAAAGGATTAGACATTTAGTTTCTAGCAGTTAATCATTTACAATTTCAAGTCTAGGCAGATAAACAAGATCCAACACAAAGAGATAAGAAAGTTGGAGAGCAACATAGGAACATTTACAAGTTCAAAGTCTAGAGATTTGTCTACCTGGCCAAAATGGTCAATTTTACAGTTTCCATTTCCCCCACAGTGTGGGCTGTGGCTTGAGGCCATGTCAGGACAACAGGGGGAATGATTTCAGGATTCACCCTTGGGTGGCACTAAATTATTACTGAGCTGTTAGGCCTTCTGACATTAATGATAGAACTCTTTGTCTTCTCCAACTTTCTCTATGTGCTTTTTTTACTCATTGGTTATAATCTTTGATTACTTAATCTTGTTAGCATCACAAGTCTGTCCATTTATAAATCTTTAATTATTACCCACATTTTCATAATCTTCCTTTTCCCATTCACCGTATTTCAGACCGTGACAACCTTGTGTCATTTCATACAGCCAGACGAGATACACAGGGCCATTGAAGTAACTGGTATGATTGTTGTTTAGACTCCCGTGACTTGATTGTGTAATCTTAGGTGTCATATGCATGTTTCCAGATATTCTTTGTCAGCCCTTCTAGTTTTCTTGCCTCTTTCTTCCAAGACCATTCTGCTTCCAAACACTACCTCTCTGGATTGCCCATAGCCTAGCCAAGGTCTTGAAAAGAAATGAGCTCGAAGGACTTCCTGCACCTGGAAGAGACACCTCTACGTTTTCTTTGAAATAACAACATATGTTTGAAACACCCCCTCTTCCAGATGCTATTTTCCTGCTAATATCACTTTACCAAGTAATATTTCCTTTTTTCCATACTAAATATATGTACTCCATGGTATATACTAATGAAAATGTCTTTCTATGTATAAAATACAGCCACTAGTAGGCATTTGCAAATGACCAAATGAATTCTATGAACCATTTAGAGCTTATTAAACATTATTTGGACCATTCATAATCAATGTGAATTGAGCTAAGCAGAATAAAACTTTAAGTGGTAACTAATTTTTCTGTTTTCTCTGCCTCTAAAAGCCAGCAAGTAAAGATTTCAAAGTCCATATATTAATTTGTCTCTTATTGAAAGGACTTGTTTTCATTAGGCAATGTCTTCAATAATATTCTTTTTTTTTCTGATCCTGGAAAGCAGTGATTGGCTGGGCCCAGTGCTGCCCTCCTACCAGGAGGCAGGTGAAATGAGTCCTTAATATCCTAGCACCACCTGTTTCTCAATCTTCCTTCTTACCTATTCACCCACACCCCCCTCCACGACAGCCCTGCATTCTCCTATCAACCATCCCTTGTTCTTGATTAGTGGCTTAAATATCTTTTTCGACGATTACAAAAAGTAAACTATCACTTTTCTCAGGAATAATGGCATATAAAATAAATTCTTTCTGATTATAAAGTAAGTATTCATATAAACAGTTTCTTTTAAATATGAAAAAAAGGCAGAAAATATAAGTCCATTTGCACCTTTCTCTTTCAGAGATATGGGTCTTAACATTTTGGTGTCTTTTTTAATAGTCAGAAAGGTTGAGATCATTTTGTGCATCACATTTACAATATGCTAAATTTTATGTACACAAATTTGCAATCATTTCTCATGTCAATAAAATTATTAGTAAAGCATGATTTTAAAGGAGTTTTTGTATCACATCCTGTGGTTTCATCATGATTTATTCTACTGTTCCCTTGGTATGGAGCACCCAATCTCTTTTTTATCTAATATTGTAAACAATACTATAACATACCTTTTGCTCACATATCTGTGGAGTTTTAATAGGGAATCATTAAAGAGCCTAAGAAATGCCTCTTTAACACTAAATTGCAGGAATTGGTTACAGGAAGGAGTTATAAATTTTTAAGGGAAAGGGGGCTCTTGCTTGATTTGCTTACTAAAAAGGTTAACTAACTTTGAGTGTGGCCAAAGTCAGAAAGAGATGAAGCAACTGCGGCTGACTCGTTACACGTGCTCAGGTTATCACTGAGATCAGATGAACGTGAGGTGAAAGTTGACCAGTTGTCCACTAGTAAATCAAAACCACAGGGTCTTAGCTTCTTCCCACACATCACTCCAAAATGGATGTGAGGCTGGCCCTTCTGTGTGTGTTGACATCCAGTGTTCCTATTGTCTACTTTAGACATACATATTATTCATATAGTGAATAATTGTGTGTTTAAGGAAGAGCTAAATCCACGAGTTAAGTGTTCTCCAGAAAGAGACGTGTCCGAGCCAGAAGTGACACCTTCCTCTCCCAGCTTCCATCGTTCAGTTTGTACTCCAGATGACTGCAGTTTTTGAATGTTTTCTCCCTATAGCTGTCCAAAGAAGGACCCTGACTCCCTCTAGTGGATGTCAGCACCAGGCAAACAGGCTAATTCTGCCTGGCAAGGTCCCCAAGCCGAGGATCAGTGTCCTGAAATGCCCTCCTGAAATAATGGAAGCTGTGTTTCTGCAGGCGACTCTTCCCACTGCGGGGAAGTTCTGTCTCTAACAGGCCATCTGTGTCTACTGCTGCCACAAGACAAGACATCAGGGAATATTTTTTTCCCTTCAGGGCCGTGTCCCAGCCTCTTTTTCTTTTAATTATTTCAGTAATCATCTACTGAGTTGTGTTCTTTTTCCACCAGTGTTAGCAACTTGTTATGTCCGATTCACTTCATGCTGTGTCAGGGGCAAGAGGTGTTAGTATGAACAGGGCCCAGAATAAAGCAGCTGGGAACCTGAGAAACTAATACAAACTGTTGGAAAAAGTCATAAAATCACTTTATTCTGCTCTTTTGCTAATGTAAAAGTTTAGGAACATTGAAGAAAAACAGAAGAGAATATTGTAAGAGTTACTGGCAAGTCACTTATTAGGGGCTCCACAGTCTTTACGATCTTTTTCACAGTTTAGCCAGTCCCCTCAGATAACCAAATAGCTATTTTAAGGATTAATTGAGAAGGTTTCATACAAGAATTGTTTGAATTCTTGATTGACCTTGTTATGTGCACATAGAGAAGTCTGGTTCCTGACAGAGTATCCGCCTACCCACCACTTACCTACCTACTACTACCTAAGGCAAGCTGCTCAAACGCTCTGGTCTAGATTTTCTTATTTGTAAAATTAGAAGATTGAATCAGATGACTTGTAAGCAGCAATTCCAGTATTAAGTTGGCATAAAAAAACCCCCCAGCATTTAGCCCCTTCTCAGAGAGCAACCTACAGGAAGATCCCTTTCCTCTGCCCTCTGCCACCATCGCTGTTGGCTAGTGACCTACGGGGAGTTCCAACAGCAAAGCAGGAGACATTTTCTTTTCCCAAATTGTAGCTTAAGTGTCCCCTAAGTGTTCCATCGCTGTTACAACCAGGACATCTGAGCATCTCAATCTGTACTTGCTGCAGAACAGGCAGCCTTCTAGTACTTAATGTGCAGTGGCAGTGGGGGAGTAAAGTGTCCCCGTTTCATGGGAATCTCAAGAATGAGACTGCTGTACTCGAATTCTTTGCCTTTTATTTAAACTGAGATCAGAGTGAACACTATTGCTCTGACCTGTGCAAATACAATAAGCACTTCAGCCCAGAAACAGTTTTGCCTCTTTTATTAGGTTGGGCTTTCAGTATGTGTTTGAAGAGGAGCTATTTATGGGCTTGCAAACAAAGTGCTGGAGGAAAGGAATTTAAAGGATGTCCTTGAGCAAATTCAGGGGGGTTCATTTCAAGAGGCTAAACTGCACATTAACCCTTCATCTTCTGGCTCACGTAACCTCCACGCTGCCCCCCCCCCCAGACGCCTAGGAGAGATGGTCTCCCAGGGGCCAGGTGGGGACATACTTTGTGGCCTTGAGAAAGTCACTTCCCCAGTGTACTGGCTCTTGCTCTGGAAAATGTGAAGGCTAATGGTGACCTCCTGACAAACACGGAAGGAAAAGAAGTTCACTGTGGGAAAGTCTGTTGTGGGTGAGGTAGGGCCCTTTGATGCTGACCAGCTTATTGGCAGCTTATTCATAGGATGGTGTTTTCAGACCTTAGTCACAGCAATCCTGTAGAAAAAATGCAAGGATTATTATTATTTTTTAATATATCTTCATTGATTTCAGAGAGAGGAAAGGAGAGGGAGAGAGAAACAGACAGAAACATCAATGATGAGAGAGTCATTGGAGATTGAGCCCGCAGCCCGGGCATGTGCCCTGACCGGGAATCGAACCTCAATCTCCTGGATCCTAGGTCTATGCTCAGCCGCTGAGCCACGCCTGCCTGGGCTATTTTTATTTTTTTTTAAAGTAGCTTACTCCTGCTCTGATGTGCCCGATGTAAAGTAAGACTATAGCTGTATATTATATCATAAAATCAACTTGTTGGATGAAAATGCAACTAGCCAGGATGGAATTTATTTGAATGTCTGCAGAACCACTCCTCTGTCTCTTTAGGTCAAGACAATGGGCACTGATGTAACCATGTCACCTTGTTTTCAGTTTTTTCTTCTGCTGTTCACAGTTTAGTCCTTTGACAACTCTTAAAAGAAAATAAATCTTTTCTTTGATCACTTGGTTACCTTTTTCATAGCTTGATGAGTGAGGTGGTTGAACTTCCTGTTAGAACAGTGAGTACTGTGTTTCCCAAAATACTTGCACGTGATGTTAATAGATGATACTCCAGAAAAAGGTTCTGTGATCAAATGACTCTAGTTAGCATTTTCCAGAGTGAACAAAGTAATCCCTGTTCTCTGCGGAACCTCAGTTGACCCAGCTGCTGTGCCACCCTATGACTGGTGATAGAGGAATGAGAGCATCCTTGTGCCCCTGGCACTTAGACTTGGGGTAAAGTGGCTGGTCTATTGCTGGGGAGTATGTGTCCTAATCAAATGATTGAAGAATGCTGCATTCAGAGGTGCTGGCACCCTCTTATGCATTATCTCCTGCACTCTCCCAGGTTGCCTGGTGTACATTCTGCTGCCGCCAAGTGGCACTGGACAAGAAGGCCCTGTGCTAAAGAAGACCCTGCTCTGGCTCTCCTCCTGCTGAAGCCCCCCCGCCCCCAAAGGGCAATGAAACTGCACATCCAGAGCCTGTGGTCCCTCTCCTTCCTAGACTAGTGGTTCTCAGAATGTAGTTTCCAAAGCACCAGCATTACATTACCTGAGAATTAGTTAGAAATGCAAATTCTTGGACCCTAACTCAGAATGAATCAAAACCTCTGAGGGATGTGACCAGCAATCAGTTTTAACAGCCCTCTTGATGATGCTGAGGCCTGCTCAAGTTTGAGATCTGCTGTTCTCATCTAGACCATGATCTGGGATGCCTCAAACCCAGAGATTCTTGCTCCGATGGCTCTGAGCCCACCTCCAGGGCTGGCACAGGCCTCTTTCCCGGGTCTGAGGACTGATGTGCCTCCAGTGGCCAAAGCAGCTCTTGGAGGAAGGTTGGGAGACAGGGCTTGGATTTGGTGAGCTGACTTGTTCACAATTTACCTCAAGGATCTAAGTCATTAACAAGTATATTTTTCAAAGAGTGAGAATAAAACATTTAAAACAGTTTGTTAACCAATCAGAGGAATGGACAGGTTGGGTTTGTACAAAGCATCATGTTTTGTTTTGTTTTCAAATATGTTTTTATTGATTTTAGAGAGAGGAAGGGAGAGGGGGAGAGAGGGAAAAATGTCAAGGTGGGAGAGAAACATTGATCAGTTGCCTCCCATTTGCACCCTGACCAGGGACCGAGCCCGAAACCTGGGCATGTGCCCTGACTGGGAATCCAACCGGTAACCTTTTGGTGCAGGGGATGATGCTCGACCAACTGAGCCACACCGGCCAGGGCCAAAGCATCGTGTTTTAAAGCATAGGCCCGTAAGTGTATATGAGAGTATACACTGCTACATGCAAGTTAACTGATCAGACCACAACTTTGCAATTTTAAAAACAGAGTAGCTTCCCTTGTGACAAGCAGCACCGTTGTGACATTTTGACTTTAGTATTCCTCTCCTTCTTCCCCACCCTCTCCTTCAACAGCATCCACACCAACCTCCTCACAATCCTTCTCAAGGGCAGCCATGTCCTCACGGGCCTCAGAAAACTCTCCTTCCTCCATGCTCTCACCCACAGACCAGAGGACAAAGGCACGCTTGGCATACATCAGGTCAAGCCTGTGGTCCCAGTGAGCCCAGGCTCACAATAGCTGTGGTGTTGCTCAGGATGCACACAGCTCGCTGTTCTTTGGCCAGGTCTCCACCAGGCACCACAGTGGGAGGCTATTAATTCATGTCGACTTTGAAGCCAGTGGGGCACCAGTCCACAAACTGGATCCTGTGCTTGGTCTTGATGGTGGCAATGGCAGCATTGACATCTGTGGGAACCACATCACCACAGTACAGTAAGACATATATTTACCGTGGCAAGGGGCACATTTCACCATCTGGTTGGCTGGCTCAAAGCATGGATTGGTGATCTCTGCTACAGAAAGCTGTTCATGGTGGGCTTTCTCAGCAGAGATGGTGGAAAAATGTGGCCTGAAGGAAGTGGATTCGGGGATAGGGCACCAGGTTGGTCTGGAATTCGGTCAGGTCAACATTCAGGCTCCATGAAACCTGAGGGAAGCAGTGACGGAGGGCACAATTTGGCCTATCAACCTATTCAGGTTAGTGTAGGTTGGGCACTTAATATCGAGGTGTCTATGACAGATATCATAGGTCGCCTCATTGTCAACCATGAAGGCACAATTAGAGTGCTCCAGGGTGGCGTGGGTGGTGAGAATGGAGTTGTAGGGCTCAACTACAGCTTTGAAAACCTGAGGGGCTGAAAAATGGAGAACTCCAGCTTGGACTCCTTGCCATAATTGATAGAGACACATTTTATCAGCAGGGAGGTGAACCCAGAATCAGTTCCCCCACCAAAGCTGAGGAAAACCAAGAAGCCCTGAAGACCTGTGCACTGGTCAGCCGGTTTCCAAATTCATTCTAAGATGAGGTCAATGATCTTGCTAATGGTGTAGTGTCCATGGGGACAGTTATTGTCAGCATCTTCCTTGCTTGTGATGAGCTGCTCAGGGTGGAAGAGCTGGCTGTAAGAACCAGTGCAAATTTCATCAATGACCCTGGGTTCTAGGTCTACAAACACTACCCTGGGCACATGCTTGCCAGGGCCTGTCTCACTGAAGAAGGTGTTGAAGGAGTCATCTCCCCCACTAATGGTCTTTCACTTGGCGTCTGGCCATTGGGCTGGATGTAATGCTCCAGGCAGCAGAGCTCCAGCAGGCATTGTGATCTGGACACTAGCCTGGCCGACATGGATGGAGGTGCACTCATGCACAGTTGCTGTTTTGCGGCTGCCAAGAGGATGGCGGAGAGGAAGAGGAGAGATCGTTGCTTCTTACAGCACCACTCTTAGGCAGTCAATGTAAGAGAACCTGATTTTAAAATTTTAAGTATTTAGACATGTGGTAGACAGTCATCCATTTTTACTTTTTCTGGTCTCTGAAAATATTAGGGGTGGACCTGGTGCAAAAAATCTATATGCATTCATTCATTCATTCATTCATTCATTCATATATTATTTGATATCTCTTTATTTGGTATTCTCTATTTTCATCATACTTTTCTTTTTAAAAAATTTTTAAATCATGATTTCCTTTCGTTCTTCCAACAGATTTATTATGGGAACTTCGAAGTCTTTTTCTGTTAATTCTACCATCTGTTTGCTCTCACAGACTGTTTCCATTGTGTTTCCAGTATATGGGTCATACTTTCCTATTTCTTTGCATGTCTTAAAATTTTCTGTTGGAAACTAGACATACTTCCTCCCTCCCCAACTCCAAGGCTTGTTATTATTATTTGCTTGCTTAGTTTTTTAGTAACTGGTTGGATTATTTTAGAAGTTTCACTCCCCTCTTTCCTACCTCCACCTCCCTACTCCCTCCCCACCAAAACATAAACACAGCTAAGCTTCTGATGTTGCTCCTCAAGGAAGCACAGCCTTGGGTTTGCCCACAGGCACCCTGGGATGACAGTGGGTTGAAATGGGCTTATTCTTCTCTTTCTAGGACCTCTCCTAGCTATTAGACTTCACTGTTGCTGGCCAATTAATTGCTCTATTGTTTTCCACAATATCCTAGGGACATAAATTGCTCTGCAGAAAAATTCAATTACATTCCGGTTCCCTTGAAGGAAAAGTTCCTGTGGTCACTGTTTAATATCTGTTCTCACCCTAGGAGGAGTCGGCCCACATCTCTTTCCTCAGCTCTCTTCAGAAAATCAGTCAACCTACAGTTTGACTATCTTCACCAAATCCACAAACCTCCTCTTAATTTCCCCCACTACAACATGCACTGTTCTTGAGAGCTCCCTTAGGCCTACAATTCTCTACACGCTGTTGCAAATGAAGCCAGTTCCTTTGAGAAGAGATTAGGAGCTAGCTGTTTTATGACCTATTTGTCCTCCAGACAAAATCTCCGAGCCAGGGCTCTGGAGCTGGGAGTGGAACTCTGGCACCCTTTTCCATGAGTGGGACCCCCCCACTTTAGGAGGTGAGCACTGGGTAGATGGAGTAGGGGTTGAGGGGGGTTGGGGGCAGTAGCCTGAGGTGTTCTTAGAGCGCCTCTCCTAGCGTGGAGCTGCTTACAAGCCAGGCTGGGAGTAATGGAGCACCCAGTGTTCGCAGAAGTGCTGCACCGAAGGTAAAGGCCTACCTTCCACAGTAGGTGCTTAAGGGAACTCCCATCTCTCCACTGTGCTTGCCTACAAATTGGCCTCAGCAACAGGGCGTCAGGCAGAAGGAGGAATGCTGATGTCCTGCTCCTCCTAGGAAAAAAGCCCTCCAACTTGGAGCTGGAGGACAGGAGGCTGTGTTCTTGGCTCCCCAGGGTGGAGTAGAGTCCCTGCCTTGCTGAACTGCGAGGGGGCAAGAAGGGAGCAGTCCTGGCTCAAATACTGCAGACTCCCTTTTCTTACCAAATTTTTATAGATTTTCTTGCATAGATGTTCCCTCATTTACTGTATGCCTTTAAGACCATTCCCAGAGGTTTCGAATGGCTTAAAAAAATGTTTCCCCACAAATTTTACTGGCAAATGGTTTGGAGAACTCAAGTTGTCATGCTGGAAGCCAATCTTCATTTAAATTTATTTGGGCGTCCTACGGAGTATGCCAAGTACTATGCTAAGGGTTGGGAGAATAGTAATAAACAAAAGGGCCACAGTCTCTTAGCCAGGTGCTTGACATATGGAGGGAATTCAATAAATGTTTGTCAAATAAATGAATGACTAACAAATAAAAGGTTTTTGTTTGTTTGTTTGTTTTTACAAGAGGTCTGGGAAATTCTTGAAACATCTTTCTAGCTTAGTTTCTAGAGGTTTAGAGGCACAGGGAGTGTTATGAGGGCAATGCCTGTCTACCATAGCTTTGTTCTATTTCACTGTTTGCACAATTTTCTTCTAATTCCAACTTTATTAAAAGAGCACAGGTGGCAGTTGCTATCACCATTCTCTGTCCCCCACCCTTTCCTCAAAGGAACTTCATTAAGGATTAAAAGTGTCCCCTTACCACATGGTTGCAGGCTTGGTGCTATAAGGCATATGCTTGGCATGGTCCTGGCCAGGAAAAACCCTATTTGGTGTTATGCAATCTCAGAAGACCAGTCTGTTCTCATTGGCCTGGAATTCTTTAATTCATATTTTCTTCCAGCATCTGATTGTGCCCTTTCCAATGATCCATGACATTATTTCTTCCTAATTCTTATTGTTCTCTTAGGGAAACACTACAGAAATGCTGGGGCTGAACTGTGATAAGAGGAAAAGTAAGGTGTCCAATCCTGGAAAAATTTTGCTGCCACTGCTATGGCCCTAGCACTTCATGAGTGGAGGGAGAGTCCAACCCGCTGTCTAGGTGGGTTACGTTTGGCAGGGTGAAGCTGAGACATAGTAGAGTAACTGGGAAGCTTTGTCAAAAATATATGCTCTTAACCCTGAGAGCCTCTCAGAGACAAGTAAGTGTAGAGGTGGGGGGTAGGCAGCTAATGGGGCTGAAGGAGGACATGGGATGTGTGTAGGTTGAAAAAGCTCTCCCCAGAAATAGATAATGTTAATGTCAGGGAACTATAGAGATATTCCTAGAAGCTTGCAGATCAAGACTATGATTTCAGTAAATTCCAAAACAAGCATGTCCAGCTCATTGTGTCTCTATTTCTGTTCTGAGCTCAGGTGCAAGCAGACCCAGTGATAAGTAAGTTATTTTAGTGCCTGTGAGAAGTGCTAAATAAGCAGTTCTGGAGGAAAACATCATGCATGAATTGGGGGAATGAGTCCCTTCCTGGGACTTGAGAAAGCCAAACTTGGAGGGATCGGGCTGGCTGTTAGGCCAACTTTCCACAGAATGACCAGGGTGATCTCATGCTCTTATGACTTCATCTTTAAGTTAAAGCACTTCTTCAAGTGTTCAATAAAATATTACTTACTTTTAGACTTTTCTAAGAATATATACTTAAATTGAAAAAACTATTTTGTCATTCACATATTCATTACTTAATTTATTCAACAAGCACTCATTAAACACTATGTGCCAGACACTGTTTTAGGCACTAAGATAAAGATGAATAAGATACAGTTCCTGATCTTAGGAATTCCAAGTCTAATAAGGTTAATGGATCCTGATGTACATAATTACAATTGGACAACCTACAGAGGATGACAGAGGAATCTGGGAATACAGAAGGGCAGAACCTAATTCTGACTGGGGGAGGAGTGTTCCAAGGATGAGGGGGAACTTAAATTGAGTTTTAAAAGGAGAGTAGGGCCTGGCCAGAGTGGCTCAGCAGTTGAGCTTTGACCTAGGATCCAGGAGATCAAGGTTCGATTCCCAGTCAGGGCACATGCCCGGGTTGCAGGCTCGATCCTAAGTGGGGGGCGTGCAGGAGGCAGCTGATCAATGACTCTCTCATCATTGATGTTTCTGTTTCTCTCTCCCTCTCTATGGAATCAATCAATATATGTATATTGTATATATACATATACAATACATATACAATATATGTATGTGTATATATATAAAAGGAGAGTAGAAATCAGCCAGAAAATAGAGGATTGGATAAAGGCATTATGAGCATAAAATCAACCTATACACAGACACGGAGGTGAGAAACTTCACTAAGTGTTCAGGGAACTACAAGAACTGGGTTTATTATATCATTAAGTTCAAGATGAGGACCATGAACTGGCAGTGCTATCCTGGAGAGCCTTTTTATGGCTCATTAAGGAGCTTGAACCTTCCTGTCTAGGCAAAGAGGAGCTGGTGGAGCATTTTATACAGCGAAGGGTATGGTCTGACTGTTGGCCTTGGGCAGAATGGATTGGGGGATTGGGGATAATATTGAAGTCAGGGAAATGCAGAGTCTGTTGATGAATAAATAGATAAGAAGGGTTAGATTTGAGAAAGAGTTTGGAGTTATAATCTGTAAGGGCTGGAGACTCAATGCGGGCATGTGGGAAGAGAAGTAATCAGTTATCGTCAAGCTAGGGTCTCCCTGTCAACCTCACCTTGAGAGTGTTGTGATAAGCTACCGACAGTCCTTCCTACTCTCCCAAGTTGCTTGGGTAGCAAATCAGAGCCTGGAAATACATCTTTTTATATCTTTATGTCACCAAGATTCTTTTCCTCCCAAGAACTCCATAATAAACTGTAAAGATGACTAAGAAGCAAATAACTTTTTAAACTTGCTAATGTGTTAGTTGAAAAAAATTGTTCACATAGTTGAACTAGATCTTTATAATTATCATTGGATTATATAAGAATTTGCTGCAGGGGCATTTCTCTCCTTCTGGGGACTTTGCACATCTGAACTTTTAAAAGATCTTTTTTTGTACTTTTTTTGAGGGGAGTCAATGAAGATGGGAAAGCAAAGGTATGTTGCCCTTAGCAACTTGACTTGAGTTATCATAGCACTACTGACCAAAAATAGCAATTTAATTAAAGGATATGGAACATTGGCATCCTACAGGGGAAGGTTCGCCCACTCCGACTCCTCATGCCATCAAGAGGGGCAGCATTTCCAGACTGGAATAGAAAGCTGCCTTAGATACAGGTTGTTTAATTAATTAATTAATCCAAGAAATGTTCTTTTAGCATCTTGTATGTACAATACCAAGACAAACACAGTTTCTGTTCTCCTGATGTCATATTCTAGTTGGAGGGGAGAAAGGGAGAGAGACAGAGAGACAGAGAGAAAAGCAGAAGAGGAAGAGAGGAGGAAAGGAGAATTTTAGATAGTGAGGAATGTTATAAAGAAAATAAAAATGTGAAAAGATGGTAGGAGTAAGGGTGGTCTGGAGTGGGGGCATTGCTTACTGGGATGATTCTAGTGCCCTGGGTTTCCCCAGTGCCATTACTGGTATATATGACATTTGGAGGGGATCATATTTTAACAACTGCTTCCTCTATACAACAAAACTATTTTTAACATTTGTAAAATTAAAAGAAGAAGAAGAATGTCTAGAAAATAAACATCATAAAATTTCTCTTTTCTTGAACTTTGATTATATATCCAGGTCAGTAAAATAATAAATAAATAAATAAATAAATAAAGCCAAAAAAGAAATATTATAGTACAAAAAAGGAATAACATGGAAAGATCTGCAAAAAGTATAATTTATGCAACTATGAAATAATATCACTAATATTTAGTTTTTTCAGAATTCATTGTTTAGCTTCAAAATAATTATCAATTAAAATGAATACACTGCATATTAAAATACATTATTAAAATTCAGTAAAACATTTCACGTATGAATTAAAGTTTGCACCTACAAAAAATTACACCTCATAGTTCTCACTGTTTCACAGTTTTAAAATTTAAATATTAAATACCAAAAGAGAAATCCCTCCAGGTTGTCACATACAGTGACAGGATTGAAATTCAAATCCATCTTTGCAATCACTGTACTATCACTATTTGTTTATAACATACTGTTTAAATGCAAGAACATGTAGTACTTTGGAGACTGTGAACTGGAAGAAACTTACTCTCCAAAGGAACATATGTAACTGAGTCTGCATTACCAGGGGCCAATTATATAACAGGGATTGCTCCAAATTAAATTCTATATAGAATGCAATGTGTATTAAAGCATAAATTATAAAAATGTGATCACATGACACAGATATTATTAATATTAGCAATAAACTGCATCAATTGCTTAAAACTTAAATCAATTAAAGATTTTTTTTTTTTAGGGGAGAGGTATTTTATCAATGACATTGTTTAAAATTGCTGATGCAATTTTATAATAAAAGTAACAATAAAAATAAACTGATTTTGATCAGATTTCTTATTGCTTTTATATTCTCTACAAATAATGTGCCACCTTATCACTTGTACCCTGGGCTCGAGGGCTCCCCTCGTTCTTCTGCCCATGAAATGCCACTGAATTTTCCCCAAACTCCTCTCCCTCCCAACTACATGATGCTTAAAACTCTCTAATTCCTTTCACTAGGTTGGTGAAAGGCTTTTAGAAATGCAGCTGTTCTGAAGTAGTATCCCTTGGCCCCAGAGATAATTTTCACTTTAATCTGGGTTTATGAGAGCCTATCTGAGTGTTCAGTTACTGACTCTTTCATTCATTTATTCAACATGGTTAATCACCCCCCAGGATGGGCCCAGGAATATGGCCAGGCTGTGCCCTAAGGGAAGGCACAGTTTCCTGGGAGAGACAGACAGTGAAGCAGCAATTGCCATTCAGTGTGATCAGGGAGGGAGTCTGGTTGGTGGGTCACAGAGAAGCCCCAGCTCTGTGAGGGGTTAGTGGAGAGGAAGCTAATAGTGGGGAATCGCCCAGGGGAAGGTGTGTGGGGGATCAGGGCAGGGAAGGCGGGAAGCCTAGGCCTCTGATTACTGTCCTTAGAGCCTGCCTTGCAGTCAAAAGGCCTGGGACTGCTGGCTGGGCGTCACTGCCCAGTGCTGAATGCTCTGAAAAGGACTCATTTCCTCTGCGGAGGAAAACCATGAAAAGGAAAGAGTCTCATTGTGTGGGGAGGAGGGACAGAGACATGGTGCCTCTTCCTTCGCAGACACCCCCAAGGTGACTCCACCGTGACTCTCTTCTGAGCCTTGTTTCCTGAGAGGGGCTTTGATATGAAATGTGGCACGAACCTCCCTCAAGTGAATTTCCCATTAATCAGCACACGACTTCCTCTGTGTAGATGCTGCAAGAGTTTCCACGAACTGAAGTAATTAAACTCCTGCCAAACTGTTTATCTTGTACCTGTTTTGCATAATGTTCCTCTTCTGAGTTTGGAGCAACTAGTTCTGTGACACCCCCACCCCAGGAGCAGATTTTTAAGCTGTGGTATGTGAATGGCTGCTGTCAGGGAGCCAGAACACACTCTAGGAGGTAAGGCTGGAAGCTGGAGAGAAGCGAACTCACCTCTTTTTATAAATCTTGGAGCTGTTTTCTTAGAGCGTGTGATGAGAGGAGATGTGGAGGAAAAGGGTTTAAATCAGAAAAGTCTTGAGAAGTCCTGTGCCCAGTTATTTCAGGCCAGTGCTTGACTGGTCTCTGTGATCAGGAGCTAGGCCAACATGGAGTGGGCCAGGCTAGTGGGCACCTGAAAACATGGGCAGGAAATGTATCAGTAGCCCGGCTCCCCACAGCTTCCAAAAGTAGAGGAAGGTAACCATCAGCCTGGCTTCCACCTCTTCATCATAAAGCAAAAGGGAGCCACCTATTTGGTAAAGGCCAGCGGGGCCAGTAGAAAGGGTAATGCCACTCACTAGCCAGATGATGCGGAGAGGGTGAAATTTCCTGGGCCTTCATTTCCTCTTCTGAAATATGAGTTGGTCTTTTTGATCCCTAAGGTCTCTCTTCCTGTGCTGAGAAGCTGGCCTTACAGCTCAGGCCTGCCCTGGGGTGGAGAGCAGGAAGGGGCTTGTGGGCAGAAGAGTGGGCCAGCTGAAGTCTAGAGATGTCTTCATCTCTGTATGTTCTGACGAGCCGATGAGCACTGAGAGGACCCTGTGGTCATTTGTGTGTTTTTAAAAAATTTTTAAATATATCTTTATTGATTTCAGAGAGAGGAAAGGAGAGGGAGAGAGAGAGAGATAGAAACATCAATGATGAGTCATTGATCGAGCCCAAAACCCGGGCATGTGCCCTGACCGGGAATCGAACCCTGATCGCCTGGATCCTAGGTCGACGCTCAACCGCTGAGCCACGCCCAGCCGGGCCCTGTGGTCATTTGTTAATGAAGGACTTATTCTTGTAATAAGGTGATCCATATTAAGGATTTAAAAAAAAAAAAAGAACAATATATAGTCCTTGCTCTGAAGGAGTTTATAACTGTGAGAACAGGACACACACACACACACACACACACACACACACGTAGAAAACCATTGGAGATTTAAAAGCAGCATCTGAGCCCTCCTAAGGCAGCATCACAGGCAGTACGAGCGGAGTGTTCGGAACAGCTTCTTAGACTCCACGGCGGGGCTGATTACAGGGCTGATTCATTGCTCAGGAAGCTTCCGCCAGGTAACATTTCCAGAGCTCTTCAGGGAAAACAAAAGTGACAGTAGTTGGAAACTGGAATAAATGAGGCCAAGGTCATAAGAGCCATGTTTAATTACAAGGGTTTAAAAAAATTGTCCCTCAGCCACACACTGTGCTCTCTCTGCTGGGCAGCAAAGTGAGCCCCTGTGCCCAAGGCAGGGGTGAGGGATGCCAGAAGGCCCATGTGGGAGGCCCTCCAGGACTGTTTGTGGAGATGAATGGAACGAAATTGCAAGGCTGACAGATCAGTGCCCAGCCTCCTGGCCCCATACACCTGCTCACAGGACCAGCCCTCCTCTCCCCACGCCCACAGCGCTGTCAGCTTTGGCTCATTTAAGGGGCCCCTTGGCTCATCAATACAGCCCAAGTCAAATTCAGACTGTTGTAAATTAATCCAGTTATTAATGAACAGGAAAGGAGCAAAGGGAAGGCCAAATTTTATAGGCATGCCATTTGTGCAGCTTTGACAGGAAACTGCAAAGTCACTAGCCTATTCCTTGCAGATCCCTGGGGGAAGGGATTAGACAGGAAAAGAATAGATGCATGCCCAGTAAAGTCTGGGTGAGATAGGGAAGGCACTTGCTTGCCAGTCACACCTGGGAACAGGTCATTGGGCAGAGTAGGTGTGGTCACTCAAGAGCAGAAAGATTTGAGATACTTAAACTCCTAAAAAAGGAGTTCTCTCTCTTGGTTCCTGCTGGACTATTGAGACTCTTGTTGCAGGGGGTACACTCTCTTGGCCCCCCTGCATTCGCCCACATGACTCACGGCTATGTGGGACCCACACAAGGGAATGATAGACTGTCACTAGCCTAGTGCTGTACCAGACCCAGCTCCACCGTGGAACGGAAACTTTGGCCACTGGCTTTGCTTCTAGCTCTACTGAATCCCCAGCTGCACCTCTTCCAGGACTGGATTAAGGGAAATGGGACTTTAGAAAATGGGAGATGTAATTCCACACAAATAAAGCTTTCTGCTACATCTCATTCTGCCATGGGATGTTCTGGAAATTCTTATTCCATTGGCACCCCAAGAACCCCACTCTCACTATCAATGGAGAAAGACCATTCTTGAATGTCTTTGATAACTAAAGGACCTCACTGTAGGAAGTACATTCTCTTCCACTGGGGCCAGACAAGTGAGAAACTGAAGTTGTTCCCTTGTCTCTGTGGGGACACGAAGGTAATCTCTTATCTCTTCTTCCTTCTGGGTATTTGATTCTTTTTGATGTTGTTTCATAGGCAGACATTCTCTGCTTACTTATCAAGGTGCATGTGGTAGGAAAAGGCTGTTTCTGCCCCAGCTTCTTGGATCTTTAAGTACAATGCCCAGGATCATGTCTCAGGATTACAACTCAAATTCTCAAGACAAAAAAAAATCTCTTAGCTCATTGTGGGTCCTGTATCTAGCTTGGATCCCATCACCTGTGGCCTTAGGACATTTTATCCCTTCACCAGGGCCTGTGGGGAACAGCCAGTTTTCAGAGAAGGATGTGTGGACAGAGCCTTTTCTTTGAGAAGCCTCTACATATTCCTGCTGCCATCAGGGCAGGTCTCTTCTTAATTATTCACAGGCAGAACAGTGTCCTTTCCTGTGAAATCAAGGCCAAGAACTGGGCTCTACAGTTGTTTCTGCAGCCTTAGGGTTTAGGGCCAGGCCTGTAACACAACACATGGAACATTTTAGATATTTTCTCAGCTTTTGTAGATGGAGGCAGTGAATGATTGGTTAATTCAAATCATCTGGCCAATGAAGAAGGCAAGGAAGTCAGCATAGAGTGTCACATGGAATCGTGCTTTGTTCCTAAGGTTCTGTTCCCCACCAGCCCTGCAGAAGACCAGACTCTGCTGACTTCAGGGCAGAGTGGCATTTGCTGTGTGATGTTCTTTTCCTTCACACACATTTCCTATTAATTAACACAATTCTTCCTCAGCACATAAGCTGGCAGGCATCTGCAGAACCAGAGCACTTTGAATATCTGCCAAACTGTCCACCCTGGACCTCCTTGCCAGCATATTGGGTGTGTGAATGCTGGCTGTCCAGCTGTGCTGCCCAAGAAATGACACTTGGCTTCTGCCTTGACAAGAATCTCCCCACCTTTGCTCTTCTTTCCCCATCATGGTGTTTACTTTCAGCCTGTCCCAATGTTCAATAAGAGTCTGCACTCAACAAGGAGCTTGTCATTAAAAGGAGGAATTATCCTCTGGAGCAGGGTCCGGTCACATTCAGCCCCTCCACTGGGGTGGGAGGGAGTGTTAACCCCTAACCATTTAACAGAACCCCCACCCCTCAAGTTTATTAGCGTTTCCATTTACAGAAAGTGGTCTCATCATTATAATGGTGTAGACACTGACGTTTAGCCTCAGCCTAGCCTGATACCTTGATCCCTCTCTCTCCTCCTTTCTGGGGAGTTGTTCTCATTTCACAGAGCTTGTTTTACTCAGAGTGGAAACTCATTGTCCCCAAACCTCTTCTTTTAAAAATCTATTAAGTCCAAACTTATAGACACTGCTCTCATTCCCAGTCACTTTGAAATAAAGAATGTTGAGAATTAATTACACAGGACATTCAGTTCATCTTCCAAGAGAATGTCCTGGTTTGCGGCATTTAAGAGAGATGAGGTCATGGTCAGGTGCTGAGATTCACACGAGCTGCTAGGGGAGGAATCCTGTGACTCTCAAGTATATTTGGCTCCGATTACAGATGCGCAATGTTTTGTGTTTATAAACAAGCTCTCAGAATTATTAGATACAATATAGCACTTTTTGGGATATGCTGTGGATGTTTTGAAATGGTCAGAGTTCTCATAACTGTTGGCTGTAAAAATCTCCATGGACATGTGTTTTTCATTAAGACATAACCTCATACTTCATCCATTCACAACACATTACTGACTCTGCTCCCTCTATTAGCAGCTGGAAAAAATAATGGAAAGTTGAACTGAAAATGAATTTAAATGTTTATTTAGCTTGGCGAATTAGCTGCTGAAATAATGTTCCCAATTCTTAATAGGTACTCCACTTGATGGATAAGGCAGGTGCCTGAGACAAGGTGACAGCTCAAACAGGCACCTGGCTTATGATAATGTTTATCAAAAACATGACAGGAAAAAGCAGGTTGGAATGTTCTATCTGCCAACAAATTAGATGCTCTCAAGCCTGAAGGCAGCTGACTGACAGCCTGTTTAAACTGAGGCTGCTTAATAATAACAGGACCTTTTTGTATTCTTGATAACGTATGTGAATTTACCAGTAATACATTCCTTAGACTGCTGTGGACAGGAGGGCTGGCTATGAGGACAAGGGAACCTGGAGAAGCCTGGAATGGAATTTAAAGCGACTGTTCATGATGCTTACACATTATTTTTTTTTTTTATTATAAATTATCCATGTTGATCTTTCAGTTCTACTAATTGGCATTACATCTATCAACTTTCTGAGGCCACCTTTAGTTTACAATGGTATTTTTTTAAATTGAAGATCTCATTTAAATGGAATTGTGTACATTTCTGGTCATTGGAAGTCTGTCTGAAGTTGATTCTGAGTGCCTCCATTTTCCTCAGATATTCGAAAGGTCTTAAGGTTCATTTTATTAAGTCGAAATCATTTACCTTCCTAAGATTGATCAGAAGTATGTTGAAGGCAGTGGTAAAGAAAAAAAAAAAGACAAATGACCCCAAATGGAGTCACTTATGCTCAGCCCCATGTCAGCAAACCAAGACTTAATATGTAACCGCTGTGAGCAAGGGCACATCCCTAAAAGGAGTCACTCACACAAGTTTGTGTCTTTCCACAGTGCCAGGTTTATTCAGGGAGGCCTCCTCCACAGCCAAGAGAGTCACATGCAGGTTACATACAGAGAGAGGGAGCTTACTCAATACAAGTGAGCAGAGTGAGGATTGGGCGTGACGTCCACGTCCCTGGTGGAGTCCTCGGGTGGAGAGGTGGGCGTCAGTCTCAGCCAGGTGGCTACAGTGACCACATGTGTCCTGTAGAGTGACAGTCTGGCAGGGCTCTGAGCAAGACCAAGGTACAGCCAAGCTCGAGGATTGACAGCGGGAGCTCTGAGTTCATATAGCCCATAAGGGATGGAGGTCCCACTCATATTGGTGTCTAGCTGGAGTCCTTATGGAAGTGTTCAGACTTGTGGTTTCAGGCCTCTCCGAAGGGCATTCTTGTTATACGCCATTACCTCAGTGTTGACATGCACTTGACATAACTGTCATGGCTGATAGTGACTCCCTACTGGATTGTCAAAGGTGTCCACGAGTCTGCTCTGCTCTTGCGCTATGCTATACAGTAACCTAATTTCAGTTTCAGCTTCTCCCAGAAATGTGACCTTTAACTAGTCATCCTGGAATTTCCTGGTCAGGAGTAGTGAGGTAATCCGTCTGACAGACCTCTTCCTTCCCCCAAAGAAAGCTGAGATAACCCACTCTTTCCTTGTCCCAGCTCCCTCAGCCTTCCATTTCACTGCTCCTTAGAGCTCCTTGCTATCTGCTAGATAGGATACTGTCCTATTCATGAATCATGGAATAAAGCCAATTACATTCATCTTCAAGTTTACTCAGTTGAATTTTTGGCATTTAACAGTAGATATTGCCATTCCCATTTTGTAGAGGAGAACTTGGGGTACAGAGAAGTTGTGACCTCCACCCAGTTGGTATTGGGAACAACAGATAGAATCTGTTTTTTGGCTTTTTAAAAAAAATATGTATATTTATTGATTTCAGAGAGAGGAAAGGAGATGGAGAGAGAGATATAGAAACATCAATGATGAGAGTCATTGATTGGCTGCAGCCAGCAACCCGGCCATGTGCCCTGACCGGGAATCGAACCCCGATCGCCTGAATCCTAGGTCGACGCTCAATTGCTGAGCCACGCCTGGCCGGGCTTAAGCACTTTCTACACCTTCCTCACTAGGTTACTACTTGGTGATGCCTGATAAGTGCCTAACTAGACCAGACGAGTGGGGGGCAAATACACGGAGTCTTTGGTTGGAGCTGGAGAAGGGATGTTGACAACTATTTCAGATGTAGCAAGGGAAGGGGCAAGCTCGACTCAGGAGCTACGCCTCACAGAGCTCTCTCTTACCTTTTCTGCCAGTTCTTTCTTTTCCTCTGTCACCACACAACGGTATTCACTAAGTTCCTGATGAGAGGTTGATCCTTTCAGCCTGTTGCTGCTCTTTGAACACAACGGAATGTTGGAAATGACAGTTACCTCAGAGAACAGTCATCTCAAATTGCCCAATTTGTGGAAATTCTAGAAAGAATTAGACCCAGAGGGTTTAAGCCATTTGCCTGGTGAGGCTGCAATTGTCATATCTTGTTAGTAGCAGCGTGGGCCTCTACACACATCCTGATTCTTCATCATTCTTTGTTTTCTAGTGATGGTTATTATTACTACTAGTTTTGATTGAACACTTATGACATGCCAAGTGCTACACATGCATTCAGTTGTCACAACAATCCTCAAAATGGGCCACATTATTCTCATTTTGCAAATGAAGGAGCCACAACTCAATGAGGTTAAGTAACTTGTCCCTGCAACTGGTAAGTGAAAAATCAGGGACTACAGTTTACAGAGCTGGCTGGAGAGCCCATGGTCTTAGCACTTAATCTTTCCATCACATTATATTCCTGTTCGGAAGAGAATGATATTGTTACTATCAGAATGGCCTACATATCTCATCACATATTTGACATCAATTTATAGAGGGATCTTTTGTAACAAAAATACTGAAACCCAGGCCCCTCCTGTAGATGTCTTGATTTAATAGGTCTGAGCTGGTAATTAGGATAGGTTTCTAAAATATCTCCAGGTAATTCTAATGTCCAGCTAGAGTTGAGAGCTATTATGGATGTTAAAGACAAGAGAAACCTTATCGCCAATGCTTGTCCTGGAATCCCTGCTTATCATGGGTTCCTGGTTGAAGTTTTTCATCATCACTACCCTTACTATTGCTGTCAGCCATCCTCATACAATGAAAAACAGGCGAAGAGAAAGGTTAGCTCTTTCCTGGTGCTTCACCTTTCAACCATGATCTCTTGTATGGATCTTTACTTTGTGGAGAAATGCAATGATGCCTGAAGCTGCCACCTTCCCTGGCCAGTCATAAGGCCCTGGAATGTGGAGCGGTATGCCAGGCTCAGTGTGGAGCCCTAAGTGCCTCCATCGTCTGTACCTCTACTGTTTTGCTGGTGACCACTGGACATAGTTATGCAAAGTCTTCTAAGTGGTGCTCAGGTCTCTTTTTAGGATAACTAGGGGGAAAGCTCCCTTCCTTAGGATGATGGTGTGCTGAGTTTCAGGGTAGCAATGGGTGTCCCAGTCTCTTTTTTTGTCAATTTTGACCTTGACTGATAAGCTTGTAAAGTCCTTAAGGACAGATTCCTTGATCCTAGAATTGTCCTCTCCACATGTACCACTGAACAAGTTAGGTAATGATAGTGTTGACCAGAAAACATGACAGAGGCCATGAGCCATGGTTGACTTAGAACCTTAGTAACTTTAAGGGAAAACTGTGCATTATCTAGGCTTCATTCAGCTTAGTCGGGGGAGGAATAAAAAGAGGGTAGTAATTTTGATGATCTTTTCTATTTTATTTCCACTTTCATCTCCACTTGGGCTAAAATTGGTCAGAAACAATTAGAAAAATGACTGTGGTGCAGAGATACTGACCATCCATACTGCTAAATCTCAGGGCCAGTGTAGCCCCAAAAGGAAAGAAAAATGACTCATCCAGTCTGGCCGGTGTGGGTCAGTGGTTGAGCGTCGGCCCGCACAACAAGAGGTCACCGGTTCAATTCCTGCTCAGGGCACATGCCTGGGTTTCGGGCTCAATCCCCAGTAGGGGGCGTGCAGGAGGCAGCTGATCGATGTTTCTTTTCCATCATTGATGTTCTATCTCTCTCTCCCTCTCCTTTTTTCTCTGAAATCAATAAAAACATTTTTAAAAAGCTACTCATCTATATCAGGATTTAAAAGTGATTGTAAAAAGAAAAACCAGACAAATGGGTTTTCTGGTCCTCTCAGGTCACTCCCTAATCACGAACCTCTGATGGCTCGTCACTGCCCCAGGCCCTTAGCCCAGGGGTGCAGCCTGCTTGCCAGGCCCCCCACCATCGGCCTCCTCTTCTCTCCAGACCCCCCTTATCCTGCTCCTCATTCCAACCCACACTCACTGTGGTTCCAGAACACATTTTGCTGCCTCATCCAACTTTATAATCCTATTAAGTGGTTACTATTATTTGCTCAAGATGTTCCTTCTGTTTGTACTTTTCTTTCCCTTCTTGTCCATCTTTTATGACCCAGCTCTGGCCTTTCCCCCTCAGTGAAGTATTTCCTGACATCTCCTTGCCCAGATGATCTTCCCTTTTTATCAGCCACACAGTACCCTATTCAGATGTCTGTCTGAGTACTAATAGCACTTTCTTATACATATTGGTTTAGATGACTAGTTTCCCGACAAATCTCTGAGCTCCTGTGTTTGCATATACAAGGGCCTTAATGCTAGGTCCCTATTTGTCACAGCCACTTACTGTGTGGCATCTTTCTGCTCATTTATGTAAAGGAGCTAACAAAAGGATTGTGGAGGAGATTAAAGAAGATGATGCATGTAATAATGCGTAATAATAAGAATAATGATAACAATTTATTTGCCTAGCACATACAACAATAACAATAATAACTGACTCACAGCACTTACAATGTGTCAGATTCCATTCTAAATGCTTTACATATGTTAACTCATTTAGTCCTCTGGGTAATCCTATTAAGTAGTTTCTATTATTATCCCCATTTATAAATTAGAAAACAGAAGCACAGAGAGGTGATGTAATTTTCCCAAGGTCACAGAGCTGGTAACTGATAAAGATGGGATTTGATTCTAGGCCATCTGGCACTACAGCCCATGTGTTTAGCAACCATGCAATACTCCCTCAAGTGATCAGTGTATTTCCTATTATAACTAATAGTAAATTACAATTAAGTATAAATATGAGTAAAATCTATGACTCTCAGCTTGGAATCCAAAGGACAATGCATCGATCCACAGGGAAGCCTGTCGGGTGGTCTTAAATTCTGAGCCAGCCCTGAGGCTCTGCCTCCAGTCCCATCCTAGCATCCTAGCATGTGGACCAGGAAATGGGAAGGAAGCCTCCTTCCATCTTCAGGGAGGTTCCAGGTTGTTTCCAGACAAACAGGCAATCAAAAGCTCAGCATCTACAGAGATTGTGTATATTACCCAGACCCAGAAACTGCTTAAGGGGAAGATTTGAAAAGGGATAGGAAGTTCATTTGAGAAAACAAGCAGAGAAAACAAGCAGAAAAATCAGTGTGATCTCTTTGCCTGGCAAGCATCTCATCCTTCCCTCATATTGTCTGTCAGAGACGAGGCAGTGTGGCCTTTGGTACAGCGAGCATTTGGCATGTCCATCTGCACCAAGGAGAGGAGAACACACGTTTCTAAACCTCCTTCCCATCACCTTTCTGGATCTTGCATTCCAGGTCGTGAGTCCTCTCTGCTTTACCACTAGGGGGTGCCTAAACATTTCAGACAGCTCCCAAGAAAGGGGCCTTTCTGGACACGAGCAGTGTTCTCCCATGGAATGGATTCCTGGATATAAGCTGGAGGTTAAGGTTCTAGCCGTCCTAAGCACCAACATGGAGGAAATCCTACAGGATTAAATGAGGTCAGCTTGAACCATTCCAGGAGGCTCCACAACTCTTTTCCTCGCAGTGCTGCCAAACTAGCAGTCCCTCCCAAGCCCAGCCTCAGAGTGGCCTTGTACGCAGGGGCAGCTCTCTTGCTGGCCTGGGTGGGAAGGCTTGGGTCCCAACTCAGGCCCTGCTTGTTGTAGGCTGGGTCACAGGTGGGGCAGTGTGCTGGGAATGGACATCACTCTTGGGATCTTTCCCTGAATGTACCTTTAGAGAATGTTTGGTTACAGAAACTTTTCTTTATTTCTCTCCCACATTTTCCCATATCCCTTCCTGTTCCATCAAAGATAATGGCAGGGAAACTCAAGGAACCGGCCCTAGGAGGAAACCAGTAGGAATGCTAAGCAGAGCCTGAGCTAGGGCGAGGCAAGTGAGGCCCCGAGGCAGGTCTGTGCTCGCACAGCCTGAGAGCAAGCAAATGCCTCCGGTCATCTGGGCCCTAGGCAACTCCCTTTCGGCCCCCTAGTCCCAGCCCAGAATTGCCAAGGTGGGAGAAGCCAGCAGCATTGAAAGACAACCAGCTATTTGTTTTCTGCTACTCTTTTAACCCCTCTACTTCTTTTTACCTCCATCCTCTTAACCTTTAAAAGATGGCATTTAAAAGACAGCATCATACAAACTCCATATATTTTCCAGGATCAACTGTATAAATAATGGTTTCTTTCCTTTTGCCTGTAAAAAAGAACATATATGCTTAGGTTTCTGAGTATTTAAACCTGTATCTCTTCTTGCTCCTTCCTGTGAATTGGCTAAGGATCAGTGAGGACTTCCTAATCAGGGGCTTCTACAGTAAAGGAGCTAATGTTTAGTCAGTGCTCAGTATGTGGCAGGGACTCTTCTCAATGCTTTGCAAGTATTGGCCCACTTGCTTCTCTCAGCTATATTGGGATGAAGGTATCTCTTTTACAGATGAGGTGGCTGAGGTACAGAGGTAAAGACACTTGCCCAAGGCCACACAGTTAGTTGCTGATGGTGGAGCCACAGTTGGAATCCAAGGAGGTTTTTACCCCAGAGCCTGTACCCTTAGGCATTACACTTTGCTTGAGATACTGAAAGCTTCAGACATGCTCAACACTGGACTGCAGGTTTCCAACGGGCAAAGAAGGGTTGTGATTTGATGCTTTTTAAATTGGGAACCCAAAATTCGCAAGTGATGTCTACTTGGTACACTGGCCGGGGCTGAGCTTTGGCTTACAGTGGAACAGATTGCTGGCCCCCTGAACAAATGGTTTGGCATCTCTAGTATTGGTTTATTATAACCCTGAAGACTGGGCTTCTTATACCTTATTCCTAGTCTGATCTGGTTCCCACTAGATGGTTATGAACTGAGAAGGGAAGAAACTCCTTATGAACCTTGGCATTTCCCCATCTCTAACCCTTGTGCTTAGTAGGTGCTCACTAAATGTTCCTCCATTAGGATTAAACTCCTTTAGTCTGTATCAGCCACCTTCAGTTAAGGGCCACGATTGCCCTTCTGGGACAGGCAGGAAACCCTGTCCTGCTTGCCCCTGATCTTTTCTTCTTTCCTATCTATACAGATAGGAAGTATTTTCCTTTTATTTAGATTTAACATGTGGGGGTTGGTCTCTGGTAACTGCAACAGAGAACATATGCATTTTTGATTACTCATGAGTAGAAAGGACTAGAGAATCTACCCTTCGTTTCTAATTGCTTGGCTTCAATTTAAAGAGTGAACTAAATCCTATTATTTTACCTAAATCTACTTTTTTTTTTTTTTTTATCATTTCAGACGCTTTTCTCTGCCACATGCTTCTTCCCCACCCCCACCCCCACATCCTTTTATGAGCATTGCAAATTATTCATTTTGTTCTTCATCTTCTGATCCCCACCTTTTTGACAAACTGAATTCCCATCCAAATATGAATTTAAAGATTGAGTCCCCTTGGCCAAATGCCCCGATTCCAGGCATTCTCGAGTGTCTCCTCAGCAAGTGTTACCTGGGAGAGACCTTGGGTTCCTAGAGGAGGGCAGACTCTGCGTCTGAAAGGAAATTCAGCCATACCCAGAACAACCTGGGACCCCAAACCTCACCCAGAGCAGCCAGAATTTCATAATGAGGCTGACTGAGCAGAACTGCTCCCTTCCTGATTTGTGGATAAAGTGGCCTCGCCAGCTGCTTGCGGTCGTTCCAGCCCATGCTGGCTACAGACAGCCATGTCTTCATCTCTCACTGCCATTGTGTTTCCAACACATTCACAATAAAATTCCTAAGTCACTTCCTCCACGTGGCCATATCTGATCAGCCCCAAAGACCTCTGAGTCTTTCTTTATTCTGCATCCCATCATCATCCAAATCCCAAAATGTAATTAAGGACTTTTCCAGATTTTTTCCAAAGAACTGGAATATTTTTAGAATCTGAAATAAGTGGATTTGTAAAGGTCTGGAAGTCATACTTACGGTTTCCTACAGTTATAGAATTTAAATGAAGTTTGGCTTTTAGATTATGTTGATACCTGTGAATCTGTTGCTTAAAAAAAAGCTTCCTGGATTCTCTGTAGGATGTTTTTATTTCTAAAGACGCAGGCTTAGATGTCCTGGTCCTCCCTTTCACATATGGCTGTGCTCAGGTCACCTGTGATGGGCAGCAGCCGGCCCACAGTGAGTGTTTTCCAACAGGAACCCCAAAACTTTATCTACATTTAAAGAGGCTCCATCAGAATCCAGAAACACTTTACCCCACTCCATGGGGCATCAGTTTTGCTGCTCAGCACAGGCACATTCTTCCAGGCCTAGTTTCTGCGGCATGGGTTCCAACATCCTTTCTCTCCTTACTTAGGTAGCCTGCCTTATTGAGCTCCTGCACTGAAGCCTGTGCAAACTCCACGTGCGCTGGGATTTCAGGACCTAGAAATTTGCCACTATATCCTTTGACAGACTTGCCACCGGCGGGCCTGGGCTGGCATATCGTGCAAAGCTAGCTTCTTCGCCCTAAGGCCCCTCTGTCTCTTAGAGGCTTGGCTGAGGTGCTCCACAAATGCTTCCACTGACTAATTTAAATCTGGCCAACATGAATGCTGGAGGGATGATTAAGTGCCCAGGAGCATTTAATAGGTACTGCATTTGAAAATGACTGTTTTTCTGACCTCACGAGAACGATTAACCTCTTTGAGTGTTTCTTTATGTCTCTGAATAGGTTATCAAAATGGATTGAGCGTGTTCTTATCTAAGTTCTTAATCTTGGCGATAGAGTTATTTTTAGGTTGTTATGGAAATAATCCCAATTGGGAAAGGTAGCTTTAAAAAAAAAACACCCGCAGTAAGTAACCAAAGCATAATCAATTGGAAAGAATTTTGATTAATTCGTTTATTTTTCTTCTGAGAGACATGGAAAGTAATAGGAAAGGGAAAATGAGGAGGGCCACTCATCAAAAAATGTTTTAAGAAATTTGCTAGCTTCTATTTTAGGAAGGTTTACACCGACACTGCTAACACAGACAAATGAAGGAAGAGGAAATGTGGCTCATTAGTTGGTATTTTTCAGAAAGGCTGATTGATAATATTTTCATGTATTTGAGATAACCAAGGACAGAAAGCAATGTCACAGGATATGAGTTACTGCCCATGACGGTGGGGAATGCAGCTGATAAATGGGAGCCTGTTTTCTGTCTGTTAGGCCGTCTGTCTGCGATGTCCCTCCCACACAGAGCCAGTGGGCTTTCTTCCTCTGGCCCTTTCACATGCCTTTGGCTCCTTATTGGTGTGGTCTTTTCTCAGATTCTTTGGCTGATAGTCTAGATATGCTGTACTTACCCAAAAGACAGTGCTAGATATAGGTGCTTCAGGGTATGTATGACACAGCCTTCCTCGCCTTTTAAAAGGGTAGCAACCTTAGTCAAGGCAGTTTTTATTCAGTTGTAGTGTTTCTATACAAGTCACCAGTGGTCTTCCTTTTACAGATCCTGGAGTGCAAAAGCCTGTGTTACCGAGCCCAGGTAGAAAAGTCATTGCATTTCATATAATAATGATGGCACCCCCAATTTGGGTGGTCCTTCCAAGCCTCAGTTAGCCTCACTTTTGTGGGTGAGGTGAGGTAGTAATTTGGGCAGTGAATTGTCAGCCTGGCTCATTTTATTATTTTGCTTTTTTTAAACAACAGCAACAATGACATATTTTTGTTCCTGGCTATAAAAGTAACTATTCTGACTATCAAAAATACAGGTGACACATAAAGAATAAAATTAAAATCCCACAAAAATATCACTGTTACTAAATTTTGGTGTCTTTTCTTCCATATCTTATTTTCTGGAAATAAAAATATAAATACTTGACAAAGTTTCAGTATATGTATACATATATGTATATATGTAATTTCTCTTACAAGATTGGAATCATGTTCTAAATACAGTTTTGTTTCCTGCTTGTTTTCACTTAGCAGAAGTTGGCATTACCTGAAGTCTTTAAATATGTCACAAAAACATAATTTTGAATAGCTGTGTAATAGTCTACAACATATGACTGTACCAAGGCTTATTTATAACTGGTCTCCTACTGGTCAATATTTCAGTTGTTTTTATAGTTTTTACCATCTCAATGATTAACAGCCTTTAGGTAAATCTTATGCTTTCAGTTTCATTCCTTAGGTTAAATTTTTAGAAGGATTGCCACTGGGCCAAGATATGGAAGCACTTCTAGATATATATATGTATTTACTTGTTTCTTTTGAGAAAGGTGGTTGCAATTTAAAAATTTCTCCTGTGGTGTATGGTACTTTCATTGCACTATGTGTATGTGTGTGTGTGCATGTAAATACACCTTTGCAAATAGGTAAAATGAAATACGTAAAAATATATGGTTTCACCCGTCTGGTGTGGCTCAGGGGTCGAACATCAACCTGTGATCCAGGAGATCGCGCTTCGATTCTGGGTCAGGGCACATGCCCGGGTTTGGGGCTCAATCCCCAGCAGGGAGCATGCAGGAGGCAGCCGATCAATGACTCTCTCCTCATTGATGTTTCTGTCTCTCTCTCCCTCTCCCTTTCTTTCTCTGAAATCAATAAAGATATATATATATATTTTAAAAATAACAAAGTGGGTGAAAATTTTTAATTGAAAAAAATCAGACACCATATATATATATATATATATTTATATTTCTTGGATCCTAGGTTGATGCTCAACTGCTGAGCCACGCCGACCTGGCTCACCCATTTTATTGAGATATAATTGACATAGAACTGATGGTGTCTGATATCAACTTGTATATTTTATAACTAGTAAATTTTAGTACTTTTACATAGATAGATATTTGGATAGATCGAATATTCAGATACTTACCTGAATTATATTCATTTTCCCGGCAGATTTGTAAGGATGTTAAAACAAGATTCTATATATTTCGTCTGTATGGTTTTTCTTATAGGAGCTGATATAAAACTAGCTTTGCACAGACACGAGTAGGCACTCTATATGTATATTGGGATGAAATATAAATCACAGAATTATTGTGAGATTTAAGAACTAAGCAGATCATTACAAGCAAAGCCCAGAGCAGCAGGAGGAGAGGCATGAGATGGATGGCCTAAAGCTGGTAAAGAAGTCACGGTATTGTTGGAGCGCTCAAGGCTAAATGACAAATGTGAGCAGAAAATTAATAATAATTGCCTCTATTTATATTATGCTTTTCCAATGAATCCAGATGCCATTGTGAGGCAGGCAGCTTCTACATACAAAAACACTGGGAAGCTTGGAACACAGCAGTTAAGAGCACGGGCTTTGCACTCAGGGCTGGCTTTGGGCCAGGCATTTTCTACTTATTCTCAAGTGACCTTGGGCAAAGATTGCTTAACCTCTCTTAGCCTCAGTTCCATTCACTTCTATATGAGGATAATAATACCTATTTCCCTGTTATGCTGTGCAGATGAAAAGAAAGAATTTACTTAAGCCCTTAGCACAATGTCTGATATATAATAGAAGCTGATAAATTGCAGCTGTGACTGTCATCACTTAGTACAAGATGCTGGCGGCATCATCTGCAGTGTCTCTGTGTCATTCCTGGACAGTAAAGTGATGGTGAAGTAAACCTAATTCATTCTTTTCATTAATGCAAATTTAGCCATGTGGCCCGTTAGCTGGTGTAACTCACCGCTCCGCTCACCGTGATGTTTCAAGTGATGCCGTTTTTCTGAACCCAGAAGGCAACAAAAATGACCCAACTAGAGGAATTGCAACAAAAAAGACCAACCACCCAACAAGACACCACACACACCTATTAGAATGGCTAAAATTGAAAAAGACTGACCATACCAAACGTTGAAAAAGATGTGGAGAAAATGAAACTTGTATACTCTCCTGATGGCACAATCAAGAAATGATTCACTCTGGAAAACAACTTAGCAGTTACTTAAAAAGTTAAACATATACCTACCATATGAGCCAACAATTCACTTCTAGAATTTTACCCAAGGACAAAAGAAATATATCTTCATACAAAAACTTGTACACAGATGTTCATAGCAGCTTTTTGGTAATAGCCTAAAACTAGATGCAACCCAAGTGTCCATCAACAAATGAGTGGATAGATAAATTGCAGTCCATCCATATACTCAGCAATAAAAAGGAATGAGGTATTGTTACACAAAATAATATGGATGAATCTCCTGATAATTATACTGAATGAAAGAAATCAGGCTCTCCAGAAAGAATATACTGTCTGATTCTATTTATAGAAAATGTCAGAAAATGCAAATGAATCTCTGCTGACA
Organism: Miniopterus schreibersii; assembly: GCF_964146895.1. NCBI lineage: Eukaryota > Metazoa > Chordata > Mammalia > Chiroptera > Miniopteridae > Miniopterus > Miniopterus schreibersii. The sequence goes on along the minus strand of NC_138101.1, from coordinate 80,799,070 downwards.
GAAAATAGATCAGCAGTTGCTTAGGTGTTGGGGGCAGGAAAGGATGGTAGGAAGAAATTACAAAGGGGCATGAGGAGACCTGAGGGTAATGGATATATTCACTTTATTGCCCCGATGGTTTCCAGGGGATATACATATGTTACAATGTACCAAATGATGCCCTTTAAGTATGTTCTATATACTGTATGTCAATTATATCTCAATAAGGCTGTCTAAGAAAACACAATCCATTATATACGAATGTATTCTATGTGTTTTATTCATCCTTTACTCATCTTAGTCTCTAAATTGTACTAGTAATTATTATAAAGAACAGGGATGCAGACCCAGATGCTTGCAACTCCAAAGGCTGTGCTTTAATTGAGTCACATACTTCTTGTTATCAACAGTGTCGGGACTTGAACTCATGCCTTTTGCTTCTTTAAGCAGTTTTGTTTCTATTCATTTGCCATTTCTTCCATGGTTTAGACTAAATTTCAATCATAAAGATGACGCACACGTGCATAACTTGAATATTCAAATTTGAACTGATTGAACCTGTTCTCTCCTTAACCGCTCTCAGCTCTGCTTTCCACTCATTTTGCCCCCAACAGAAAAACTCACCTGAGCGTTAGATACATTACGTTAAGTTAAAGGATTTACTAGTGGGAAGGCAACAAGAGAGACAATGATAAGGAAATTATGTAGCACGCTTGCAAATCAAAGACCTCCCAATGATGAAGTCAGTGTTGAGATTGACAGCAGCCATCCTTTATTTTCTTTCTTCATGTTTTTGTCTTCCTGGTCCGTTAGTGCTGTCCTTTCATGGAAAAGAAATAATACCCATGCAGTCCTTCTAGACGCCACAGGAAAGGGCTGGGCTCCCAGGGATGCCCCGACCTAAGAAGGGCCCTCCCAGCCAGCGGGGTGGGAGCCCAGAGCTGCGCTGGCTCCTGCGGTCTCCTGCAGGCCTCTCCCTCCTTCACGGTTTGGTGGGCAAGGAATCCGGTTGCCATGGTGACTTCCAGCTGCTGTTACAAGCTGGCGGGAACATTCCCTAAGTCTCCTCTCCATCTGTGTGCCCTTGGCGATTTCCCTGCCTTGGTGAAGCAGGTGGGCAACTTTCTCCAGGGATCTCCCTTAGCTCAGGGATGGTGGAAACGGGCAGGGCAACTGTGTTGCCATGGCAGCAACTCCTCTAGTTCTTCCATTCAAAGAAAGTTTGGCTTCAAGGGATCCGCCTGCTGCTCCCAACGGCAAAGTCAGCGAGGAACTGCATTATCTTAATGGTTTCAAGGCGGTCTGCCCAAGAGAGGGACTGACTCTGTGGGGTGGCCGCTGGGGGAGGGGCAAGGAGTTGGGCTGAAGAGTTCCTATTCCCGGGACCTCACTGCTATGGTAACATCCCAGTGGCATGGGCCCAGGAAGGTCTCTCACCAGTTAAGCCCCAACGCCACCTTCCCAGCCCGTTCTCGCTCCTCTCTGCTCCCTTTCCTCTTTTTCACCAGCCCCAGGCGTTCTGCCGGCCTCTCCTGTCCTAATTCCCGGGATCACTGTGAATCCTTCTTTCCCTGCTCAAGGCTGGTTTCAGGGCAGGATGCTGTCTTTGCCTGTGTTTACCATTCCCATTGTCTACCAGAATTCTACACACGCACAAAAATTTCCCCTTTGCAAGAAGGCAGGTATTGTATACAAGATAACGGGGATAAAGGGGAGCTGTAAGAAAAATAATCATGGGCAAGTCGAACCAGTTCTATGTGTTGTAGCTGCGTTCATCCATGTGAGGGCACCCTTTCCCTTTCTGGACTTGGAGCCTTTGACCGGATCCCAGGGGGCTCTGGTGTTCAAACACCTGGGTTTGAATCCCGTTTCAAGCTATTCTTACTAGCTGAGAAATCACAGGTGAGTCACATACCCTTTCTGGGTGCCCATTTGCTTCTCTGCAGAAGGAAAAATAAAGCCTTCCTTGCAGAATTGAGAGAATTGACTGAGATAATGATGAAAGTACTTTGTCAGTATTCAGGCACCTTACAAATCTTGATAATTTTGGTAATTTTCATTCTCATGTAGTATTTTTTAAAATTTATCTTTATTGTTGAAAGTATTACAGATGTTCTCCTTTCCCATCCCCCCATTTGATCCCCTCCACCCTGCATCCGCCCCACCCCCAGGCCTTCTCCACACTATTGTCTGTGTCCCTGGGTTGTGCATTTATGCATATAAGTTCTCTGATTAATTTAATTGGTTGGTTCATTCAGTTACTCATTCAATGACTGAATTATGGAGCTCATTCTAATCCTTCCTTTAAGGCACATTACACAGCCTCCAGGAGGGTCATTTTCCTCATCTGTGCAATGAGATAACTACAGTCTCAGAGTATGATTTTGAAGATTAAATGGGTTTTTTAAAAATATATATTTTTATTGATTTCAGAGAGAGGAAGGGAGAGGGAGAACAAGATAGACATATCAATGATGGGAAGGAATCATTAATGGGCTTCCTCCTGCACGCCCCCTGCTGGGGATCGAACCCTCAACCCGAGCATGTGCCCTGACCTGGAATCAAACCTCGATCTCCTGGATCCTAGGTCGATGCTCAACTGCTGAGCCACGCTGACCGGGTTAAAGGAGGTTCTGATTATAAATGTATACAGCAGCGCCAGGCAGAGTACTTACTCAATTAATGCTAATTATTATCGATTGCCTACTGTATACTCCTCTAGGTTTCTCCCTGGAAGTCTCGAGTCATCCTACTGTGACTCACATCTTCCTCTTTCTGCTCTCTGCCACTTTGATAGGCTGAGGATTAGCAAAGAAGGGAGGAGCCATCAAGACCCCTCTGCAGATAGTGACTATGTCCAGGACCAGGGGTTATTTGAAATGACCAGAGAGGCTGTAATACCTCTCAACCCCTCTACACTTGGACCTGAATGTTGAAGTAAGCAGAGGTTGTTTGGGGGAGACTTCCCCCTGGTTTCCTCTTCTTCTCTGCTTTGAGCCTTTCTGGCCACACAGATTGAGGGTCTTACCCGGGCCCGCCCTTCCTCAAGCGGTACCACCAGCTCTCTGACCTTCTCCTGGTCCTTTCTTCCTCTAAGCTCACCTGACTCATCGTCGGCTCTTCCTTTCAAGTATAACTCAGTGTTCAGCAGTCTAATCAATAATTTATAGATGAAGCATTAAAGAGTAATGAACACTCAAAACACTGCCCCTCCCAGAAAATATATTCGCAGTTCAACTGGGGCTTTCAAAGGCTTCACTCCTAACCTTTTGTAAAGGCTTTCATATCTACATAGGCCTGCAGTGACTGAGCCCTCCCCTCCCTCAATCACCACTAAACTCAGAGCATTTTAGATTTAACTGTGCTTTAATTATTTCATGTGCTACTCTTTTCTCCACAATGAGATTTCTCAAGGGCAGGAATTTTTTTTTTTTTTTTTTTTTTTATACTTCCTGATATACCCTACTCTGACCAGCAATGTTGGGCATAGACTAAAAAAAAAAAAAAAATTACAATTGATTTATAATGGTGAGAATTTCCTCAGCTAGGAAGATGTCTTCTAACATACAGAGTGACATTTGGAAAGTTGAATTCAGACAACTATTTTGGGGGTTTTGTCTCTATATCCTTGCTAAGCAGCCACTCTAGGATGATTCTACTTAAATGAGGAAGTCACTTGAAGAGAGTTCTTATGATGGCTTTGTATAAATTTCTATCTATGGAGCCAGCTATGGACCTGCAAATATACTTTCTTCAAACTGTCTAATTATTTCTGATAAACCACTAGATAGCTTAGTTCCAGGAAGTCCAAGTTTAAAATAGGTCCTATTAAGGGAAGTGATGCATAATGGAATTGCATCTTTCTTATTGATTAGATATTTTTAAGACATGCCTTTTGTTCAAAACCAAAGGACAGAAATATAAGAAAAGTGTACTCTAAAATAGTTAAATGAGAGAAAAATAGCAGGTACAGGAATAATAAATGTTAAAATTAGCTAGGCCATATCAGTTTGTAAACAAAGTTTTGTTTAGTTTTGTTTGTTCGTTTTGGTGTTTTTTTTCCTCACTCAGCATTGGGAAGGAGAGAGCTCCTCAGACATAGGGCCCCTCCAGAAAAAGGCTGCTGACCTCTAGTTCCCTAGGTATAAATGAAAGAAATGTTAATTATATTACACAAAGTGCTATCAACTGTCACTATAAGGGTATAGTTCTCCTCAAACATTCAATGCATCAGATTAATTTTTCTGGGGATCAATTAAAATGCCCTTAAAAAGCAGTGCATCATCTCACAAGGGTCAAAGTAACAATTTTTGTAATGCCAGGGAGACTAGCTTGCCTCTGGGGGCTGTTTGAATAATTGAGTTATGCTCAGTCACATCATCAGATGAAAATGAGGAAGGAAGATTCCAGGATTCATGCTTCCTTCAGGGAATCACTATGGAAAATGTTGGGTACATTGGGTTATCACATGGGGACAGAGATTTGGAAAGGAAGAGACATAGTCCTTTGTTTTCCTGGCCCCCATATTCTGAAGATGTGGTGGTAGGTCATGTAGTGGGTACTATGGTCCATCACTCAGATCCCCAAACCCCCCTCAAGATTGAGGCATTTAGTCCCCTGGTCTTCAGGAGTGCTGGCTGTTAAAAGTTCACTACTGAGTCCTTCGTGGCAATTGCTAATAGCTTAAGAAAACTGCCTTGCCCAAGGCAAGTTCCTCTTTCTGGGGGGAGGTGCATCCAACTCTTTGTTGGTAGAAACCCAGCCCCCAGGCCCCATTTCAGGCTCTGAAGGGCCATGCCGCTCTGCTGCTCTCCATATGAGGATGGCTGATGCCTGCATTAAAACAGCACTGCACCTGTCTCACTGAAGGTGTTGAAGGAGTCATCTGCCTACTCACCCTGAATGGTCTTGTCACTTGGCATCTGGCCATCAGGATGGATGCTGTGTTCCAGGCAGTAGAACTCCCAGCAGGCATTGATGATCTGGACACCAGCCTGGCCTCCACTCATGCATGGCTGCGAGTTTGCAGCTCAGGCAGTGGGAGTAGACACCAGGTCTCGGTTACTATTCCCAACAAGCTAAGAGTCGAGGTAAGCAAGCATGTGTCCAGGGCAGTGTTTGTAGACCTGGAACCCACAATCATTGATGAAGCTTACACTGGTACCTACTGTCGGCTCTTCCACCCTGAGCAGCTGATCACAGGCAAGGAAGATGCTGCCAATAACTATGCCCATGAACACTATCATTGGCAAGGAGATGATTGACCTCATCCTGGACCAAATTCAGAAACTGGCTGACCAGTGCACAGTCTTCAGGGCTTCTTCTTGGTTTTCCTCAGCTTTGGTGGGGGAAGTGATTCTGGGTTCACCTCCCTGCTGATGGAACATTTCTCTGTCAATTATGGCAAGAAATCCAAGCTGGAGTTCTCCATTAACCCAGCCCCCCAGGTTTCCACAGCTGTAGTTGAGCCTTACAACTCCATTCTCACCACTCACATCACTCTGGAGCACTCTGATTGTGCCTTCATGGTTGACACTGAGGCCACCTATGAAGTTTGTTGTAGAAACCTTGATATTGAGCACCCAATCTACACTAACCTGAATAGGTTGATAGGCCAAATTGTTCCCTCCATTACTGATTCCCTCAGGTTTCATGGAGCCTGAATGTTGACCTGACCAACCTGGTGTCCTATTCCCAAGTCCACTTCCCTTTGGCCACATATACCCCTGTCATCTCTGCTGAGAAAGCCCACCATGAACAGCTTTCTGTAGCAGAGATCACCTTTGAGCCAGCCAACCAGATGGTGAAACGTGCCCCTTGCCACGGTAAATACATGATTTGCTGCCTGTTGTACTGTGGTAACATGGTTCCCACGGATGTCAATGCTGCTACCATCAAGACCAAGCGCAGCATCCAGTTTGTGGACTGGTGCCCCACTGGCTTCAAAGTCGACATGAATTACCAGCCTCCCACTGTGGTGCCTGGTGGAGACCTGGCCAAAGAACAGCGAGCTGTGTGCATCCTGAGCAACACCACAACTATTGCTGTGTCCTGGGCTCACTGGGACCACAGGCTTGACCTGATGTATGCCAAGCGTGCCTTTGTCCTCTGGTCTGTGGGTGAGAGCATGGAGGAAGGAGAGTTTTCTGAGGCCCGTGAGGACATGGCTGCCCTTGAGAAGGATTGTGAGGAGGTTGGATGCTGTTGAAGGAGAGGGTGGGGAAGGAGAGGAATACTAATTACCATTCCTCTCAGCCCTGCAGCATGTCGTACTCAGAACTTCAGGATCAACAGCTGACGGGCGTTAAAGCTTTCTGGTTAGATTTTCTTCGCTTTTACCTGTGATCATGTCTGTCTTTTTCATGTATTCCTATAAGATTTTCCCCTCAGGTTTAAAAGTAAAGGCACTGAGAAGGGAAAAAAAAAAAAAAAGACTGCACTGCAGGTCTACCCGTGGTCTCTCTTCCTTTCCTCCATCATGAGTGATGATCCCAAGAGCACTCCCCACAAACTTCCTCACACAAATCTCCATGTGGGAGTCTGTTTTCTGGAGCACGCGAACCAAGATAGAACATTTAAAAAAAATTGCACTAAGATTGTGACTTTTCTGCCAGGGGTGTTTACCCGGGATTATAAAAACCTAGGATCTTAAAACTTGACAGGGCAACATTAGTTAATTGACAGAGGAGGAAGTTAGACCCAGAGAGATGAAAGGACTGTGGCCACACAGTAGGTACCATAGTATGGCCAGGTCTGGAACCCAGCTGAGATGACCCCCAACCAGGGTTCTTATCCAAAATAGTGTAGCCACCCTGATGAGAGGGGTGTGGCTGATAAGTAGGTGGCCATTGACTTGCTCCCTTCAGAGAAGAGAGTGATGAGAGATACTGAACTAATGAAGGGCTTGCCCATTCCTGGAAAAGTGTTCATATTTGTGTGGAGAAGGGGCTGTAAGGAGGTGTGTTAATTTTATTGCTGCTGACTTCCAGTTTTTTTTCTTTTGATGCTAAGGGGGCTTTGTTATGAAATAGCTAATAAATGTAGCAGAGATCAAAGAGGAGCTAAAGAACCTCCAAGCGTCTATGGCTCAGCTGGCCCCACAATAACAACCTTGGCAAGCAAGGCTGCTGCCAGCCCAACAGCAGTGAAACAGTCCTGGGTGCAGGCAATCCGCAGAGTTCGTATGTGTACAAAGCATTCCAGTGATGACACTCTTGTTGTTTAGTGAATCATTCTTACAAAATGCTTTACAGGCACCGATTCATTTCCCCAGATATCACTCACCATATTGCTGCCTTCTTTTAGAGAGTGAGTGAGTCTGAATCTTTCCACTTTGGGAGGGAGGGTCCACCTGTGCTGTATATTGTCCTTTCCTTTCCAGCAAAATCCCTCCTTCCTGCTGCCTAACACAATGTTCATGGGTGGAATGGACTTCTGACCACACCCACCCTCAGCCAGAGTGGGGGGAGGTCCTGACTGACCTAAACCAATCAGCATTAGCTGGTTCCTGTTGCCATGGTGACCGGTTTGGAGATTACTTCCTTCCTATTTCTAACCTATGCCAGCCAAGCCCTGACATTGCCTTAGTCTCAGTGATTAGTTCCAAGGGGTATGAGAATGAGAAGTTGGGTCAGTTAGAGTGAAAGCCTTTTGGTGGTTGGAGAAATAAAAGCTCCCTCTCTTCCAAAATGGTGTGATGTGGAAATTGGAGGCCTGAGGATGAAGCCAACACACAGAGGAAGGCAGAGTGGAGACAACTACTAGGGCTGAGCCAGAGTCCTGACAAACAGCAAGCGAATTATACTCTATCTCTGGAGTTTTCAGTGACACATGTAGTATATATGTATTTTACTACCTGTACAGTTTGAAGTGAGTTTCTGTTTCTTATAATCAAACATATGTCACTTGGTACATTTCCTATAGAGGCTGATTTCTCTGCACAGGCCCCTCTCCTATGCAATCTTAATCTGGATCTTTCTAAGGAAGAGCAGTTTCAAATGGGAAATATAACTGTTGCCAAGACAAAGTCAAAAGACTACCTCAAAGAGCCTCCAGCAACGGATTTTACCCAGTAGTTTTGGCAAGGCCTCAAGTTGTAGGTCATGTGTGTTGTTGGCCTGTCTAAAAATTGAGCTTTCCTAAGTAGTTCATAGTATCTGCAAGGGCAGGAGCAATGTATTTTGTGACTTGAACATAATCCTGCAGTGCTGAATAAAATGCTTTGCACCACATAAGTGCTCAAGAATGAGAGTTGAACTCAAGTAAATTCACTGCCATCACTATAACTCCTAGAAGTTGGGGAAAAAGGACACTCCCACAACACTGTCAAGTTTTGGGATATAAAGCAATTATATACCTTAGCCAGCTCCTCCTCTGTTAAATTACCAGCAACTCTCACAGAGTCTGGCCCAGAGCAGGCAGACAAATATTGGTCAAATGAATTTGCTTTGACTTTATAAAAGACTGAACTGGTCACTTAACAATTTTGCAAAAATCAACTTCTCCATTTTTCCAAAATCCTAGTTTACACCTTAATCTTTTTCTCTCTTAACATACCTTTCTTAGAAACTAATTCTCAGCCAATAATTTTGAGTCAAAAGTGACCAAAAAAAGAGTGAACCTCCTTTGTATTTCTACCATCAAATTCTTATACCTCCTTCCATCTATACTCATTTATTCATCCATGTAACAGATATTTATTGAACATTTACAACAGCCAGGCCCTGTGGATTGAGAGGCAAAAAAGACAGATCAAGACTCTTCCACATATATTCTAATGGGGAGAGCGGACACAAATAATTAAATAAACAAACAAATATACTTTCAGACAGTGATTATGTACTATGAAGAAAATATACTGGGGTAGGGACCAGACAGGGAATGGGGTGTGTGGGGGGGGAGGTGGGATTATCTCGGGTAGCCAAGGAAAGCCTCTTTGAAGAAGTAATATTTAAGCAGGGATCTGAATAATAAGGAAAAGCCATATTAAGATCTGTGACAAGAACAACCTGGCAGATGGAATAGCAAGCATAAAGACTATGACGTGGAACAAATGTGAGTTGGTGTAGGAAAAGCAAGGAAACTGGAGTACAGTGCGAGAGCAGTGGTAGAAAGGAGGCCCACAGATTGGGCAAGGGGGTGGGTCCTGCAGGGCTGAGGACCTGCCTCTGCTTTCCCTGCATGGGAAAATGGACAATTCCCTCCTGCTCGAAGCATTCTCCTCTGTTGGTGTGTGGGACACCAACTGCTGCCTCCCTGGCCGCTCCATATCAGTGTTCTCTGCTGACTCCGCCTTTTATACTGAACCAGAGTGGACCAGAACTCATTCCTTGGACTTGTTCTCTCTCTCCCTTCCTTCCCTCCCTCCCTCCCTGCCTTTTACTTTTCCTCTCCCTCTCTCTGATTTTATCCAGTATTATGGCTTTAAATATCTTTAAGAGAGTCACTGAGATGGGACAGCCTGGACTTCTCTTAGCCTCAGACGCACACATTTAACTTTCTACTCAACAGCTCCGTTCTGATGACAAAATAAGCATCTTGAAATTAACATGTCAAAGCGGCACTCTTGATTCCACCTCATTCCAAATGTGTACTTTCTGAAGTTCCCAGTACCTTATTAATGTTACCACTCAGTTGCTCAAGCCAAGAGCCTGGTTGACAGCCCTGATTCATCCCTTTTCTTAACCCCCACATTCAGGCCGTCACCTAGCTTTGTGGTTCTCTCTCCAAAGTCTCACACCTGCCCATTTTACTCCATTGCTACTGTCACTAACCCTTCATCTCTCACATCTGTTTTTATCTTGTTTCCCCAGCCTTCAAAAACATGTCCTTCATAAAACAAATAAAATGATCTCTAAAAAATGTAGTAATTGAAATCACAAGAATTCCAATTCGGTTTTTTAATTGTAAGATATAAAAACATAAAATGTACCATTTTAATAATTTTTAAGTGTAAAATTCAGTGGCATTAAGTGCATTCACATTATTGTGTAACTATCACCACTATCTATTTCCAGGACCTTTTCATAATCTCAAACTGAAACTCTGTACCCATTAAACAATAACTCCCAATTTCCCCCTTCTCCACTGCCCCTGGTAATCACTATTGTACTTTCTGTATCTATAAATTTGATTATTCTAGGTACTTTACATAAGCGAAATCATACAGCATTTGTGTCTGACTTATTTCATTCAATATACTGTTTCCAGGTTCATCCATGTTGTAGTATGTATCAGAATTTCATTTTTTAAAGGCTGAATAATATAGTACATTTTGTTTATCCATTTATCTGTTGGATATTTGGGCTGTTCCACCTTTTGGCTATTATGAATAATGTTGTTAGAGTATCAGTGTGCAAATATCTATTCGAGGCCTTGCTTTCAATTCTTTTGGGTATATGCCTAGAAGTGGAATGCTGAATCATATGGTAATTCTGTGTTTAATTTTTTTGAGGAACTGTCATGCTGTTTTCCATAACGACTGTACCACTTTCTATGCCCACCAACCATGTACAAGGTTCCAGTTTCTCCATATCCTTGCCAAGGCCTCTTCTTTCCTTTCCTTCTTCTTTTTAATAATAGCCATCCTAAAGAGTATAAAGTGGCATCTCATTGTGGTTTTCATTTGCATTTCCATAATAATTATTGATTTTGAGCATCTTTTTATGTGCTTATTTGTATGTGTTCTTTGGAGAAATGTCCACTCAAGTCCTTTGCCCATTTTTTTGGAATTCAGTTGTCTGTTTTGTTGGTGCTGAGTTGTAGTTCTTTATATACTCTAGCTATTAATCTCTTATCAGATATATGATTTATAAATATTTTTCCCATTCTGTAGGTTGCCTTTTCACTCTCTTTATAGTGTCACTTGATGCAAAAAGCTTTTTATTTTGATGAAGTTCAACTTATCTACTTTTTTGTTACCTGTGCTTTTGGTGCCATATACAGAAAAGTAAGTTCACAGTTGTGAGTATGCAAAACACAGAGTTTATTCTTGTATTATTATTTATTAATTGTTGTATTATTTTCCACACACACAACACATAAACCTATGTATGCCCCACCCTGCATAAGAAACCACTGCCAAATCCAATGTCATGAAGCTTTCCTCCAGCTTTCTTCTACAGTTTAGTTGTTATGTTCAGGTATTTGTTCTGTTCTGAGTTAATTTTTGTATATGGTGTTGCAATAACTTTTAAAATAAAATCCAAACTGTAGCCAGCATACCTTTTCAACTTTATCTGAGCACTCTGACCTTCCTGCTTAGCTCCTTCTCTCTGTATTTTTCCTAGCTATATTGAGATATAACTGACATATAATATTGTGTAAATTTAAGGTGTACGACATGTTGATTTGATACATTTATATACTGCCAAATGATCACGACCATAGTATTAGCTAACACCTTTATCCCGTCACAGATTTTTTTCTCACTATAATTATTTATCAATTTAATTTTAAAATTTTTTTTTAGTTTCAATTTTATTTATTTATTTATTTAATTTAAAAAATTTATTTTTGTTTAAAATATTACAGATGTCCCTTTTTCTCCCCAGTGACCCGTTCCACCCCATCCCAGCCCCCTCCCCAGTCCCTCTCCCCACCATTGTCCGTGTCCTTGGGTTGCGCATATATACATATAAATTCTTTGGCTACTCTCTCCCCTCCACCCACCCACCCTCCTCCATCCCTCTGACATTCATCAGTCTCATCCATGCTTCCATGTCATTGAATCTATTCTGTTCATCAGTTTATTAAGTTCTTTAGATTCCACGTATAAGCGAGATCATGTGATGTTTGTCTTTCTCTGCCTGGCTTATTTCACTTAGCATAATTTTCTGCAGGTCCATCCATACTGTCCCAAAGGGTACGAGATCCTTCTTCTTTACAGCTGCGTAGTATTCCATGGTGTAAATGTCCCACAGCTTTTTTATCCACTCATCTACTAATTGGCACTTGGGCTGTTTCCATATCTTAGCTATTGTAAACTGTGCTGCTATGAACATCGGGGTACATATATTCTTTCTGATTAATGTTTCAGTGATTCCATTCCTAGGAGTGGGATCACTGGGTCAAAAGGGAGCTCCATTTTTAATTTTTTGAGGAACCTCCATACTGTTTTCCATAGTGGTTGCACCAGTTTGCATTCCCACCAGCAGTGTACTAGGGTTTCCATTTCTCGACATCTCAGCACATGTCGTTTGTTGATTTGTTGATGGCAGCCATTCTTACAGGTGTGAATTGATACCTCATGGTGGTTTTAATTTGCATCTCTCTGATGATTAGAGACGATGTTGAGCATTTCTCATGTGTCTCTTGGCCATCTGTTTGTCTTCTTTGGAGAAGTGTCTATTCAAGTCCTTTGCCCATTTCTTAATTGAGTTGTTTGTCTTCCTCTTGCTGAGTAGTAAGAGTTCTTTGTACACTTTGGAAATGAGCCCCTTATCAGATACATCCTTGGCAAATATGTTTTCCCAGACAGTGGGGTTCCTTTGTATTTTGAGGCTATTTTTTTTTGCTGTGCAGAAAAAAACTAAAGCTTTTTAGTTTGATGTAGTCCCATATGTTTATTTTTTCTTTTGTTTCTCTTGCCCCAAGAGATGTATCAGTGAAAATTCCACTACGTGGGATGTCTGTGACTTTACTGCCTATGTTTTCTTCCAGGATTTTTATGGTTTTGTGGCTTACATTTAAGTCTTTTATCCATTTTGAGTTTATTTTTGTGTATGATGAAAGTTGGTGATCTAGTTTCATTTTTTTGCATGTATCTGTCCAATTTTCCCAGCACCACTTATTGAAGAGATTGTCTTTACTTCATTGGATTCTCTTGCCTCCTTTGTCAAATATTAACTGACCATAATGGTGTGGGTCTATTTCTGGGGTCTCTGTTTTGTTCCATTGATCTATATACCTGTTGTTGTACCAATACCAGGCCGTTTTGATTATAGTGGCTTTGTAATACAGTTTGAAGTCCAGTAATGTGATCCCTCCCACTCTGTTCTTTTTTCTCAAGATGGCTGCAGCTATTTGGGATCTCTTTTGGTTCCATATAAATTTTTGAAATGTTTGTTCTAGGTCTGTGAAATATGCTCTTGGTATTTTAATAGGAATTGCATTGAATTTATAAATTGCTTTGGGTAGTATGGACATGTTAATAATATTAATTCTTCCAATCCATGAGCATGGTGTATTCTTCCACTTGTTTACATCTTCCTCTATTTCCATTTTTAGTGTCCCATAGTTTTCCGAGTACAGTTTTTTTACATCCTTGGTTAAATTTATTCCTAGGTATCTTATTTTTTTAGTTGCAATGATAAATGGTATTGCTTTTTTAGTTTCTTTCTCTGAAAGTTCATTGTTGGTGTATGATAATGCCATTGATTTCTGGATGTTGATTTTGCATCCATCTACCTTGCCAAATTCGTTTATCAAATCTAGTAGTACTCTGATGGAGTCTTTAGGGTTTTCTATGTACAATATCATGTCATCTGCAAATAATGACAGTTTTACTTCCTCCTTTCAAATTTGGATACCTTTTATGTTTTCTTCCTGTCTGATGGCTATGGCAAGGACTTCCAGTACTATGTTGAATAAGAATGGTGAAAATGGACATCCCTGTCTTGTTCCTGTTTTTAATGGAAATGGTTTTAGTTTTTGCCCATTGAGTATAATGTTGGCTGTAGGTCTGTCATATATGGCCTTTATTATGTTGAGGTATGATCCCTCTACTCCCACTTTGCTGAGAGTTTTTATCAGAAATGGGTGCTGGATTTTGTCGAATGCTTTTTTCTGCAGCTATTGATATGGTCATATGATTTTTGTCCTTCATTTTGCTTATGTGATGTATCACATTTATTGATTTGCAGATGTTGTACCAGCTTTGCATCCTCGGAATAAATCCCACTTGGTCATGATGTATGATCTTTTTAATGTATTGCTGGATCCAGTTTGCTAGTATTTTAGTGAGGACTTTAGCACTTATGATCATCAGGGATACTGGCTTGTAATTTTCTTTTTGTAGTATCTTTTTCCGGTTTTGGGATTAGGATGATGTTGGCCTCATAAAAAGAGTTTGGGAGTTTTCCTTCCTCTTGAATTTTCTGGAATAGTTTGAATAGAATAGGTGTTAATTCTTCTTTGAATGTTTGGTAAAACTCGCCTGTAAATCCATCTGGTCCAGGACTTCTGTTTGCTGTTTGTTTGTTTTTTATCACTGCTTCAATTTCATTGGTTGTTATCGGCCTATTCAGGTTTTCTGCCTCTTCTTGATTGAGCTTTGGAAGGTTGTATGCTTCTAGGAATTTGTCCATTTCACCCATGTTGTCCAATTTGTTGGCATATAGTTGCTCATAATATTTTCTTACAATCCTTTGTATTTCTGCTGGGTCAGTTGTTATATCGCCTCTTTCATTTCTGATTTTATTTATTTGGGTCCTCTTTCTTTGTTTCTTAGTGAGTCTGGCTAAAGGTGTATCAATCTTATTTACCTTTTCAAAGAACCAGCTCTTGGTTTCATTTATTTTTTGTATTGTTTGTTTAGTCTGTATGTCATTAATTTCTGCTGATTTTTATTATTTCTTTCCTACTTCCACAGGGGTTTTCTTGCTGTTCTCATTCTAGTTCTTTTAGTTGTTGTGTTAGATGGTTCATTAGATCTTTTTCTGGTTTCTTGAGATAGGCCTGTAATGCTATGAATTTTCCTCTCAGGACTGCTTTTGCCGTGTCCCATAGATTTTGGGTGGTTATCTGTTCATTTTCGTTACTTTCCATGAAGTGTTTGATTTCTTCCTTGATCTTATTGGTAACACATTCATTGTTTAATAACATGCTATTTAGCCTCCATGTGTTTGAATATTTTTAAGTTTTTTTTATAGTGGTTGATTTCTAGTTTCATGGCATTGTGATCCAAGAAGATGCTTGATATGACTTCAATCTTCTTATATTTGTAGAGACTTGCCTTGTGCCCTAACACGTGGTCTATTTTTGAGAATGTTCCATGTGCACTTGAGAAGAATGTGTATTCTACTGCTTTGGGGTGAAATGTTCTGTAAATGTCAAATCCATTAGGTCTAGTGAGTCATTTAAGGTCTGTGCTTCCCTGTTGATTTTTTGTCTTGATAATCTGTCCAATGCTGACAGTGGGGTGTTAAAGTCCCCCACTCTGATTGTGTTGCTGTCAATCTCCCCTTTAAAGTCCCCCAAGAAATTTTTTATATATTTAGGTGCTCCTATATTGGGTGCATAAATGTTTATAAGGGTTATTTCCCCCTCTTGGATTGATCCCTTTAGTATTATGTAGTGACCAGTTTTGTTTCTTGTTATGGTCTTTACTTTGAAGTCTGTTTTGTCAAAAATAAGAATTGCTACTCCAGCTTTCTTTTTCTTTTCATTTGCATGGAATATTTTACTCCATCCCTTCACTTTTAGCCTGTGTGAATCTTTTGCTCTCAAGTGGGTCTCTTGTAGACAGCATATATTTGGGTCCTGTTTTCCTATCCACTCAGCTACCCTATATCTTTTGATTGGACCATTTATTCCATTTACATTTAAGGTTATTATTGATATAAACTTATTTAATGCCATTTTCCCCCTTTATGCTGATGTACCTTTTTCTCACTATTTCTTCTTTTTCTTAAAGCAGTCCTTTTAGCATTTCTTGCAATGCTGGTTTGGTGGTACTGAACTCCTTTAGCCTTTTTCTGTCTGGGAAGCTCTTTATTTCACCTTCAATTTTAAATGATAGCTTTGCTGGATAAAGCAATCTTGGTTGCATGTTCCTGCTTTTCATTACTTGGAGAAGTTCATGCCACTCCCTTCTGGCCTGAAGAGTCTCTGTTCAGAAATCAGCTGTCAGCCTTATGGGGGTTCCCTTGTAGGTCACTGCTTGTCTCTCTCTTGCAGCCCTTAATATTTTCTCTTTGTCCTTGACATTTGTCATTTTAATTATGATGTGTCTTGGAGTGGATCTCTTAGGGTCCCTCTTGTTTGGAACCCTCTGTGCTTCCTGAACTTGTGTGGCTTTCTCCTTTGCCAGCCTATCATTATTTCCTCCACCAAGTTCTCTATCCCTGGCTCTCTTTCCTCCCCCTCTGGCACTCCTACAATATGAATGTTGTTTCACTTCATGTTGTCCCAAAGCTCCCTTAGACTGTCCTCATGCTTTTTAAGTGTTTTTTCTTTTTGCTGCTCTGATTGTATGATTTTTTTCTACCTTGTCTTCTAAGTCACTTATTCTATCCTCTGCTTCATTGAGCCTGCTTTTAATTCCTTCCAGTGCATTCTTGATATCAGATACAGCATTCTTTATCTCTGTCTGAGTGTTGTTTATGGTATGTATCTCTTTTTTCATGTTTTCACTAAGGTCCTCGATCTTATCATCTAGTGTCTTCTTAAGTTCCTTGAACATCTTCATCATCAATACTCTGAACTCTGTCTCTGATAACTTGCTTAACAACATCTCATCAAAGTCTTTTTCTGGTGATTTTTCATTTTCTTCAATTTGGAGGTTGTTTCTTTGTCTCCCCATTTTGGTAGGTCTTAGTGTTTGTATCTATATATTAGATATATTTGCTGTCTCCCAGTCTTGGGGGATGGGATTTTGTCTTGTGGGTCCAGTGGAGCCCAGAGGTGTGTTTTCCTTATACTTCTGAGCTCTTTGCTCTAGGTGTGTCCCTCTTGTGGGTATCCCTTTTGTGGTTTCTTTATGTTCTCTTGTTGTGGTTGGGTATAGATTGTCATTGATCAGTCCTTGGGAGTACCCTCCTCTCAGATTAGCTAACTGTGTCTCAGCCCCAACCTCGTCGTGTAAGCTGTTGTACGGGTGCTGGCAAGGCAGGACAATCCACAACTAAACTTCCAGGAAACAAGAGGTATCTTACAAAATATCTTGACAGTCACAATGAAAACAACCCACATGAAAATAGAACTGGGAGAGTGAAGGGAGAACATACACACACACACAAAAATTCTTGAAAAAAAGGAAGAGAGAAAGAAAAGTAACACTTAGAGAGAGAGATGTATATTGTTGTTAATAATGGTGAAAATTTAAAAAATAATAATAAACTAAAATGTAAAAAATAGAGAAGCTACTGGGAGATAACAGAAGCAGAGAAAAGATTCTGAAAGAAGGGCCAGCAAAAAATTGAGAGAATAGGAATAGGATAATAGTTTAAAATGAGAAAACAAAAATACAATAAAGAGAATAAGAGAAACTAATAACTGAACAAAAAGACAGGAAGATAGAGGGGAGGATAACAAAAGAACAAAAGAAAAGTAGAAAAAGAAAACAGAAAAAGAAAAAAAAGTTATGCCAATGGATCGAGAGGAGAGAGAGAGAGATAGCCCAGGCAGGCAGGGAGTCTGGTAAGAGATTTAGTGGAAAGTATAGAGGAAAGCAGTAAACTTGGTTATAATGATTAAAGTCCCAGTCATTAAGCCGGGAATATCAAGAAAGTTTTGATAGTAGAAGCAAGGATAAAACAAAACAAAGCAAATAACCAAAACAAAACTAAAAACAAGCTAAGCAAGACAAAATTCTTTTATAAAAAAGAGAAAAAAAATTAATTAAAAAATGTTTTTAAAAAAATTATTATAAAACTTAAAAAAGAAGAAAAAACAAATTTTCTCTCCTCTCTCTTCTTCCTAAAGAAAAAAGAGAAAAAACAAAGAAACAACAAAAAAACAAAACCAAAAGCAAAACCAAATAAAAAACAGAAGGAAAAAAGACAGTCAATCAGGTGGGTTTCTTCTGCGCTTGTGTTGTCTGAGGCTCACTGTTTTGTGTGCTGATTTCCATTCTCCTGGGAGGTACTTTTGTATCACCCAATGTGAGGAGCTGTCTAGGTTTGGCTCTGCTGTCCTTAGGTAGACGGTTGATCTGAGGCTCTCCGTGGATGACCTCATCTTGTCAGCTATTTTGCAACCTTGTAGTTACCTGGTCTTGCTCCAGAGTCTTCTGTAGAGTCTTTAGGGTGCAGGGTGGCTAGTGTAGCCCAGGGTATCACTCCCCTTAGAGGTGTCGCTGTCGGGCGCTCACTCTGCAGGGGTTAGTCTCTGCTCCACAGCCAGCTCCTCAGTCCCTACCCTGTCCTGATTCTAGTCCCCCAGGCTCTGTCCTGCTGCAGGTTCAGGTTGATTTCAGCCTGTTGCCTTTTCTGTCTGGGCCGTTTCAGCAGCCTGGGCTCAGTGGGTTTGATTAAAGAACATTCCAGTGAGCCGTTTGCTTGCCCAGCCCCCAGCAGGGGTTTTCAGTGTTTCCTCCAGTTCCCAAACAACAGTCCCTGAGAGTCTTATTCTTGTAAAGTCTTCCTGAGAGCTGCTCTTCCTTCCCCCTCAGGACTGTGCCCTGTGGGGTGTCTGGGGCCTCAGTGAGCGGGACCTGCCTCTTTCCTGTTGGGGGCGGTGCTCCCGGCTGCAGGAGAGGCGGGTGGGCTCCGCCCCTCCCTCCTCAGCTCTGGTTGGCTGGTCGCACCAGGCCCGCCCCTGAGACTGCTGTGCAGACCCCAATCCCAGCCTCCGCTGGTCTGTCCCCCAGTGCACCCTGGGAAGGTGGGAGCCAGTTCTGTGATCGGACTCACAAACCCACAAAGCAACACACAGGCAGAGAGTCCACCCTTCAGGGTCCTGCTGCCCTCGCTCCAAGGCCCCCAGTGGGAGGGGACCCAAAGTCAGCTCCACGCAGCTCCCTGCACCGCTGGTCTCAGCAAAGCTGGGGCGGCTTCACGGGCCACCACGGCTCCCCTCAGGGCTGGTCACAGGTCCCAGCCTCTCGGCACCGGGAGCTCAGGGCGGGAGGGCTCCTCCCCTCCCCCGCGCCACCCAGATTCAGCGCTTTCTGGGGCTCAACACAATGCCCCACAGGGACCCAGAGGGTTCCCATGTGCAGCTGCTCAGCGCAGTCCTCTGGTCCCTCACCACTTGGGTGCCACAAACTTTGGGACAGCCTTCCCTATGGTGGGCGCCCCGAGCACTAGATGCCGGTTGCAGCTGCAACCAATAGCTTTGTTTCCTAGGAAGGCGCCGGCTGCCATTAGAGGCTTTGTTTCCTAGGAAGGCGCCGTCCGCCATTAGAGGCTTTGTTTCCTAGGAAGGCGCCGTCCGCCATTAGAGGCCTTGTTTCCTAGGAAGGCGCCGTCCGCCATTAGAGGCTTTGTTTCCTAGGAAGGCGCCGTCCGCCATTAGAGGCCTTGTTTCCTAGGAAGGCGCCGGCTGCCATTAGAGGCTTTGTTTCCTAGGAAGGCGCCGTCCGCCATTAGAGGCTTTGTTTCCTAGGAAGGCGCCGTCCGCCATTAGAGGCTTTGTTTCCTAGGAAGGCGCCGTCCGCCATTAGAGGCCTTGTTTCCTAGGAAGGCGCCGTCCGCCATTAGAGGCCTTGTTTCCTAGGAAGGCGCCGGCTGCCATTAGAGGCCTTGTTTCCTAGGAAGGCGCCGTCCGCCATTAGAGGCCTTGTTTCCTAGGAAGGTGCTGTTCCCTCCGGGACTCCCCGCTCCCCCGGGTCCCTCTGCCCTGTGCGCGGGGCGCTCCTTCCCCTCTCGTCGCTCCGGGTGTGGGGTCCCCGCTTTTGGAGGCCCGTCCGCCCTCCAGAGGGGAAGGAGCTTTGCAGCCTCCAGGCCTCGGGGCTCGGAGCCCAGCACAGGCTTCAGAGGAGACCCCCTCTTTTTACGCCCCCCCCCCCTTACCAGACTCCATGATGTGTCTTCAGTGCTCCCCACTCGCACTCCGTCCACTCAGGTATGTTTCTCTGGTTTTTCCAAGCTGGCTCCGTAGGATTTTAGGAGCAAATGGAGTCTGTGGCTGGGGGCGGGGGCCTCTGCTGCTTCTCGCAGCGCCGCCGTCTTCCCCTCCCGTCGCAGATTTTTAACACACAAAGCTCTTGTCAACATCTCAACCTTCACACTCGTTCCCGGTTTAGATGACTTTTGTACAGTTGGTTCACACTCATCTTCAGGTTTCAGCTCAAACATCATGTCCTTACAGAGGCTTTACCTCACTATTCTCTTTTCTAGTTCTCCCTTCTGTCCCTCTCCCTGCCTCTTCCAAGTTATTCTTTTTATCCTATCCATTTATTTCCTTTACAACACTTAGAAAATCTGCAAGTGCCCTGTTTGTTTGCTTGCTTATTTCTTGCCATCTCCTTTCTCTCGAGGGATATAGCCTGGATCACTGCTATATCCTCTGCACCTAAACACTACCCTACACAGCAGGCCCTCAGTACAGCTTTGATAAACGAATGACTGCATGCCAGAATAAACCACGGAATGAGTGGGAAATTCGCTCATAGAAGCCTTTAGTCAAGAATTTTCTGTTTTTTAAAATATGCCTTTTGCTTAGCCTCAGAACTGTGGAAAAGTATTCTGTCTTTCAATGTGGTTAATCAGTCTACTAGCTATTAATGTCACTCTCAAAGATTGCTTTTTTCCCTTTACCCTTATTTGAGATACTATCAATTAGGTCTACTTAAAATAAAAATTGTGCCGTGTTTGCCTCTGTCCAACAGCTGTGCTGCTCTGTCATTTCATTCTAAAGACTGAGGTGCAGGCCTGGCCAGAGTGGCTCAGTGGTTGAGTGTTGACTTGTGAACCAGGAGGTCATGGTTCAATTCCTGGTCAGGGCATATGCCCAGGTTTTGGGCTCAGTTCCCTGTGAGGGCTGTGTAAAAGGCAGCCATCGACGACTCTCTGTCTTATCATTGATGTTTCTATCTCTTTCCCTCTCCCTGAAATTAAAAAAAAAAACACAGACTGAGGTACAGTAAGTAGATGGAGGGACTGATAAATAGATTTTGAGAATGAGGGAAAGATGTGTTCAAGGTGAGGGCGAGGGTGATGGTGGTAGTGGGGACTATTCAGAGAAGGGTTTGGTGGGGCTGTCTGCCTACAAGCAATATTCCATGGGAATGGCCTTTTGTTGATTGTTGATGATTGTTGTGCTGAAAAAGAAAATGTATACAGGGCTCCTACTGGGGTGTAGGAGGTGGTAGTTCTCTAAGCAGCTTGTATAAAATAATTTAGTCATGATTACTATTGAGTTAGGTAATTTTATTAGGTAGTAATCATCTTCTCTGGTGAGTTCTTGTATTGGCTAAGCAAGAGCAAGAGTGGCCTCTCATTCTATATCAGGCTATACAGCAGAATGACAAGGGTTCAGGGAAGGCTCCTTGTTCAAGATTCTTTGTAAAAACAAAAAATATTTTCTATAGAAGAGTGAACCATGGTTGGCCAGCTGGAAGTGTGTTCTGAATCTGACTTTGTGTCCATTGGCCAACTGGTCTTTGGGAGAACCTGAGTGGAGGTGTCCTTGTGTGAATCCTTTCAAAATGTGCACAAAGCTGTGGTTACCCTTTGCTGTGACTACATCCCAAATGAGCTACAGTGACTAACTAGGTTGGTGGAGAGTCTGTCTAATTTGGTTAAGAACATACATTTGAGATCATTAAAATGTAAACAAGATAGATCTTGTTGTTTAAACAACATCAGAGTTTGTCTTTGATTTAATGCCCAGAGAAGAATCCATTTTGGATGCATCTTGCATTCATAGCATTAAATTTTCCTCTGGATTCTCTTAGCACTTTTGTTTAATCTGTGCTCATTCTACTATTACATTCCTTATCTTGTCTACTTAACTACAAGCTCTTATAAGGCAATACCTTGCCAGATTTATTTTTGCATCTTCCATAGCCTATAATACCAGGGCTTTCAGACATGAAAATTAATAATGATGATAATAATTAACATTTATTGATCCCATATACTGTGGCTATGTGCCAGATTCTGTGATTTGTTTGTATTAACTTAATTTTCTCAAAAACTTCTTGAAATATGTACTATTGAAATTCCTGTTATTGGATGAGTAAAG
Organism: Miniopterus schreibersii; assembly: GCF_964146895.1. Taxonomy (NCBI): domain Eukaryota; kingdom Metazoa; phylum Chordata; class Mammalia; order Chiroptera; family Miniopteridae; genus Miniopterus; species Miniopterus schreibersii. The sequence goes on along the minus strand of NC_138101.1, from coordinate 80,777,242 downwards.
TAAGGCACAGAATTATTAAGTAACTTCCAAATAGTCATACAGCAAGTATTTGACCAGGCCATTGACACTATACCCTGTGATCGTAACCTTTATACCATATAAGAGGTGATGAATAAGTGTATGTTGAATTTTAGGTAGTATGAGGTGATGAATAAATTTATATTGAATTTTAGGTATGTATGCCCTTGGTTGATAAAGACTATTGGACTTCAGACCACATCAGACCTGGACGACCCATATTGATTTTTACCAGTTTTGAGCATTATTTCCTCTGGAAGATTTTCAGGAGATCAAGTTAAGATAAACCTTGATGCTCATTTATTTATGTATATTTAAATATGAACATTCAAACATGAATTTTTTCAGTAGCTACTTACTGAATATAAAAATACATGGCAGGCACTCACTAGGTATGAGGAAATGAGAGTGAACAAAAGAAATATGGTGTGGGTGCTGGTATAGCTTACCTTCAAGGGGGAGTGACAGACATTGACAAAATAGTTATGCTAATGAACATGTGAATTACTACAAATTGTTGCTCTGAAGAAAGATGAAACTAGTCTTAGAAAGCACGGAACAGAGGCATCAAAGGGCCAGGAGTCAAGGAAGACCCAAGGAAGAGGACATCTTTTACCTGCTCATCAAGAATGAGTAGAGCTTCACCAGGGGAAGGAGGTGGGATGGGTGGGGAAGCATCCTAGGCTGCTGGTCAGATCAGAAAGAAAAGTATGGGCCGAGTCCTGGGCCAAGGCTTGGTGCATTAGGACCTATACAGTAACCCTGGCCCTAGTGAGTGAGCTCCTTCTTGAAACAAATTAACTATAAATTATTAACTAAAAAGCTATATATATAGATTTTATATATACAAAATCTCATTCATTTTTTACTATGTATATAATATGAAACAAATAGATATTTATGTTACATTGTTCCATAAAATGCTTTTAAAAATTAAATATAATATGAACGTTCATGGTCATATTTCTTGTGATTTTTAATAGAATATTCTAGCATACACCCCATAATTTATTTAAAAATCCTTCAAGTACATACTCAGAAGTGGAATTGATGGATCACATGGTAGATTTATTTTTAATTTTTTGAGGAATTTCCATACTGTTTTCTACAGTGCCTGAACCAATCTGCATTTCTACCAGCAGTGTGCATGGGCTCCCTTTTCTCCACACCCTCACCGACACTTGTTATCTCCTGTCTTCTTGATAGTAGTCTTTCTAACAGGTATGATGTGATAACTCATTGTAGTTTTGATTTGATTTATGTAACATGACTATACTAATTATTGCCAGTGGCAATCATATTACAATCACACTAACATGTATACTTTAAATTTACATGATATTGTATGTCAGGTATATTTCAATAAGATAAAAATCCTTGAATGTTGAACATTTAGATTTAAAAAAATTTTTCACTATAATAGGTATCTTCATATAAAGCTATTTTGGCATATTTATAATTGCTTTCTTTATATAAACTTTTGCAAGCTTTGATACCTAGTGCCCAATCTTCCTCAAATGGTTTTCATTCCACAAATAGAACATGATTATCTATTTTTCTCCTTCCCCACAAACCTTGATATTTTCTCTTTGATTTTTTAAGTCTTTACTAACACAAATGCTAAAATGGCTTTTATTTTTGTTTTATTTGGCTCCCTTGATTACAAATGAGGTTGAGGTTTTCTTCCCTAGGGTTACCAGCCTTGCATTAGCACTTGAATATTTCAAGAGTAGTCTTCCCAGACTGAAAAAGCCCAGCCTCCCAGAGCTTCTTCACAGATGATGGCCCAGGATTTGGACAATTTCTATATGGCCCACAGAACGATATAATAGAGTTTCTTATGAAAATGTGAATAAGGTAATATTTGGTACTGAGCTTCTGCATGTAGCTATCTCCCCCATTCCCTGCCCCCCTTTCCCTGAGAGAGCTCCATCTCAATAGAGGTCACCACATCTACTGTTATGTCCCAAGTCAGTTTGCAGACTAAGGCACACCAGCCCCAGATCCACATCCACACTTGGAAGACAGGAGACAAAGAAGTGAAGGAGAGAGGGAAGGAGCTGAAAAGAACAGAGGAAAGGGGAAGGAAAGGAGGGAGGGAAGAAAAGATTGCTGAAAATACTCAGAAATGTCTTTGTTTTCTCGTCTTAGTCTGTAGTCTTCCCAAGACAGGATCTATTCTTCTCATCTCCCTTTTGTGGAACCTTTTAAATACTCTCTTGATTAAATTCAGCTCTTCACTTTTCCATTTTAGAGATACTTTCCCTACCTTTTCCTCCTAAACAGCAATGATTGGGAAGCTGGTGCTAGAGTATCCCTCAGTCCTGAGCAGACATAGGGGAGTCTGGGGGCCTCAAAGAGCCAGAACACTTGTCATCCTATACATTCTGCCCTTTGCTTGCCTGCCTGCCTTGGCTTGGCTGGAATACTGCTGGTTCTTCATAATAGCTTGGATATTCTCTACTTCTGAATTTTTTTCCTCATGTTCAATTTCCAAATACATGCCCAGAGAGTCCCCAGCTGTAATTTCCCTGAGTCATTCCTTGCTGTAATCTTCACATTTCTCTTAGTTTCCAGGATCATTCAAAACTTATGTGCTTCCTTGCCCCCCACCCCCTTCTCTTTCTCCCTCATTCTGGGGTGTGAGCAATGGCTCACGTCATCCCTAGTCCCTCATGCCATCCCTGGCCTCTGATGCATCACTTTAATGACATTGCTGACACCTACACAATTCTCCTAAAATCTCTCCATTAGTCATTCCTTTGGTCAGGGCTCTTAAAGTCCTTTTAAAATTCATAAATGCTCTCTGGGAAGGTGGCACATCTAGCCACTTTTTAGCTATTAGTTTTTCTCATCAGCTAGGTTCAGAGCACAGGGCTATGAGGTGACTTGTAATAAAGTGGTTGGGGAAGTAGGAAGCAATGCTTTGGAAGAGATGCTTCAGCAAGAACTAAGCAGCTCTCAAGTGCTTCCAAAAGGAAGTAGGGGATGCTGACAGAGGTAAAGAGTGACTTCAAAGCCAAATACCTAATAAGACAGATGGGAAGAATTGGGGATGATCATTCCATTGCCCCCTTCGTCTCTCAGACTGACTGATTTTGGCAAGGTGTGTTCTAAGTGACCACATACCTTATTGCCTAAAGTAGGACACCTTTGAGAACAAAACAGGGGAACTCTTAAGAATTATACAGGATCAAGAGCTGTAAACAAGGATTGTTCTGGGCAAATGAAGACACATGGTCCCCCTAGTTATAGGAGGTGTTGGTGAGGAACCTCTCTGCAAGGTTTAATAAGGTATTTTGCATTTTCCTCTAGGAGTCACATAAAAAAACAACAACACTGCTTCCTCCTTCCAGGTCAATACACAGTCACAAGACAATTACTCAAATTTTTTAAATGCACTGATCCATATTGATGTATTCTTGGTTCAAAGTAAAAGGTGAAATATTTTTAGTCCAAATGGAGAGGTAGATTGGGGCAGATAGTGAAGGGCCTTGAATGCCATGCTGAAGAGTATGAACTTAATCCTATCTGCAAAAAGAAACTGCCAGGAAAAGGCTGCAAAATGACCTAGGGTTTACAAACACTACCCTGGAGATAGTGCAGAGAATGGGTGGGTATAGCAAACACACTGGACGTGCAGACACTTTTGACAGAAAGTCCAGCATGACCATGGTCCAAATGAAAGTGCTGAGTACTGGAGTGAGAGCAATAATAGAGTTCACAGAGAGAGGTGGCTGTGTTTGAAGGACACTGTGGAGCTAGAATCAATAACATTTGGTGAATTACTGGGTGTGGGGAATGAGAAAGAAGAAGGAATGAAAAATGACTCAGGTTTCTAGGAAGATTGACTAGATGAAGGGCAATGTTATTAGCCCAGGTCAGGGAGGGACACAGGAAGAGGAATCATATTGGGGACAAGATACATTTTAATTTTTTATATAAAATTTAAAGAATGTATATTATGTGCCATCTCACTTAATCTTCTCACCAGCTTTCTGAAGTTGGTCTTCTCATTTCCCCCATTTTATAAAGGAGGAAACTGAAACACAGAGAGGTTAAGTGTCTTGCTCTGGTCACTCAGCTAATATGTGGTGGAGACAGGATATGAAGGAAGAAGAGCTCTCCCTTTCCATCATTGTGCCCACCTCTCTGAGGTGGATTTTGGATATGTTGAGGTGGTGGCAATCTGGGGCTATATAACTGTTGATATACATTTGGTGGATGAAAATCCAGTTCCTTTTCTGATATGTTTTTATTTTAATTGTATTTAAGTGTGAGCATTTACCAAGGCTTGACACAGAGTACCATTGTCTTCTTTTTCTAGATTATGTCCACCTTCATGGTTGCAAATGCCACATTCATGGGACGACTACAGAGCATTGATCTCAGTCCTATGCAAACAGTTGCATATCTTGAGCTCCCTGTTAAACATTCTTAATTGCATGACTGCTGTCATAAAAATATTTAAGCCTTAATTGAGGATCTGTAACTAACTCATTATGCTAATCTGGAACAGTCACATATCTTTTCAAAGCTTTGGTTTTTCCTTCAATAACAAGAGATGGTTTAAAGTTGAATATCTATAGCACAAGATTTTAAGGCCTGGGAGGAGCCTTAGATATCTAATTATTGACAGGACTTCTTTACTCTGCCTGAGGTTCCTGTAGCTAAAACTTGTGCTTTCTAATAGAGTTTAAATTTAAATTTAATTAAAATATATGCAATTAAAAATTCACTCAATTAGTCTCACTAGCCACATTTAAATGCTCAGTTGCCACTTGGGACTAGTGGCAACCAAAATGGACAATGTTACTATAGAACATTTTCATCATTGATAAATATTTTATTGGATATTGCTATGGATTAACCAACCATCTAAAGTCAAAATTATCTTCCTCTCAACTAGCTCAAACTTTATACTTCCTATGTCTCACAGTAACATTTAACACCATTGTTATGGACTGAATTGTGCCCCCCCATTCATATGTTCAAGCCTTAACTCTCAAATGTGACTGTATTTGCAGATAGGGACTTTAGGGAGATAATTAAGGTTAAAAAAAGTCATAAGTGTGGGACCCTCATACCATAGGGCTGGTGTCCTCATAAGAAGAGAAAGAGATACCAGTGATGTTTTTCTTCCTGCACAGGGGAAAGACCACGAAAGGACTCAGTGAGAAGATGTCCATAGGTAAGCCAGGTAGAAAGATCTCACCAGAAATCAACCCTGACGGCAGCTTGATCTTGGATTTCTGGCTTCCAGAACCATGAGAAAATAAATGTCTGTTGTTAAAACCCTCCAGTCTGTGATGTCTGTTATGGAAACTCAAGATGACTGATACAACTATCCTCTCAGACACCCAATCTTGAAATTCAAGTATGAAGAAAAGGGATTCACCACTCCCACCCAGGCCTTATACGCAAACCTAATACACCTTCTTCTCTTTGCATTGATCTTCCCTTTGGCATGTATCTTGAATGTTCTCTTTCCTTTACATTCCCACTATTAACCTAGTATTGCATCTCATATTTGAATACTGAGTTACCTGGCATCATTTTTCCTACTACCACTCTAGATTTAGAAATTAATCTCACCAAAAGATGGCTTTAATTTCTGTTACATTTTGTCATAAAACTTCGGAGTTCCCGATATACTCTGGAGAAAAGCCCCAGCTTCTTACCCCACCATTACAGTCTGGCCACTTTCTACTCTTAATGCCTCCTTCCTCGAGCTGCACACACTTTAAACAAACTGATCTCTTGACTCACCCCCGTACTTATACAAGTACTGACCTTGTTCTTGTTCAGGCATCTTGCCCGAATGTAGGTGAATCCTGTTCTATATTCTGACCTCTCCAACTCCTCATCATTGTTATCTGCCATCCCCAATGCAGCCTGCAGCTCCCTCTCTCTCTCCTAAACTTCACTCATTATAGCAACAACAGCATCACAACAGGAATTACAATAAAAATGAGAACTTGCTTAGTGATTGCTATGAACCAGCAACTGTTCTTAGAACTTTAGATTAATTATCTTATTTAACTTTTATAAAAACCCTATGCAATCGTTATCAGTGTTACTATTTAAATGGAAAACATATTGCTCAAGTTAAGGCAAGTTTTAGCTTCTTCCCAGGTTGTCGTATTCTATCCTCAACATTGATTTGGTGCTTGGTGCCAGAATATTTATCTTTTTAAGTGTGGATCTTGTATCCCATACTAACCTGGAAGCTTCTTGAAGGCAAGTCCTGTTTTGTACACTTCATTCAGGCATCAAAGCAGATCTCAAGCTATACTAATTTCTTTCTACTTAATCATTTATCTGCAAATTGCAAGCTTTTTTTTCTAAATTCCATCCCTTAAATGTTGATATGCCTCAAATATTAGCCGTAAGCCCCTCTGCTATTCTTATTCTATGCACTTTGCATTGTAATTTTTAAAAATTTGTTTTTATTGATTTTAGAAACAAAGGGATGGAGAGGGAGAGAGACAGAAACATCAATGTGAAAGAGAAACATCAATCAACTGACTCCCACATACCCCCTCCTGGGGCTCGAGCCTGCAACCCTGGCATGTGCCCTGACCAGGAATCAAACTGGCAACCTTTCCGTGCATGGAATGATGCTCAATCAACTGAGCCACACTGGCCAGTGCTGCATTGTAATTTCATAAGCCTTTGGCTCCATTACCATCTGTATTGAGCACTGTATGTGTGATTCAGGCCCACCTAGCATGGAGGCCAAGTAGATTCCTCTGGTAGAAGGAATACCCTTGTTCAGAGAAAGGCTGGGATTCATCAGGGATGCTCACTCTCTTTTGTGACCTTTGCAGGGCTACCACTAGGGGGAGACAAGTGAGGCCCCAGGGTGCAGAATTTAAGGAGACACTAACTCAGGACTGTGAACTTGCTGACCTTGCACTTGCATGGTCCTGAGAGTGAGTTCTGGCCTTGATCTCTAAGGTGAGCCTAGGGAACATGCATGGGGCACCAACAATGTCTGCTATAGGCCCATGGTCCATTTACATTTATTTTAATATAATATACTCTGTCTTATAGTTAGTGTTGTGCTGGGCTTTCTCCTTATTATATGTTAAGTTTCTTGAGAGCAGAAATTTATCTTTCTAACTCTTTCCCACTGGTGCTTCCTAACGTAACAGCCACTCAAAAAAAAAAAAAAAGTTTGTGATGTTGAATTAAATTCCTGCTCTCCTTGTCATAACTCTATAAGATCTACCATTCCCTTTCTCCACTCTGAGTTTCATCCTAAACCGGTAGAGAGAATATCACAAAAGATTTAGGGACTAAAGGAAGTCAATGTAGGAACAGGCACAGGAAACAGCAATTTAGAAACCAGAGCTAGAGCAGTAGTTCTCAAAGTGTGGTCCCTGGACCCACAGCATTCATCTCAGTCTCATCCGGCAACATGTTAGAAGTGCAAATTCCCAAGCACCACTCTGGACCCACTGAGTCAAAAAGTCTGGGAGAGTGGCCCAGCAATTTATGTTTTTTAAAGCCCTTGCATGATTCTCAGCTAGAGAATGATCAGTTAGGGAATCAAGCTTAGGGCTGAGAAGGATTTCTTGGAGTTAGCCAGAGGGAAGAAACTGTAACCTTAGCATATGCCTTGTTGAATAACAGAGCTGAGCAAGACTGACCTTGGGGAATGTGTTCTATCAAGGAAAAAATTGAAAACCGAGATGCTTTTGACATTAAAGATAAGGGTTTAGTTTATAGAGTTTCAATCTGTTGAACAATGTCTGCTACAGACCCATGGTAAAAGAATTCTGAAGAAATTGAAGTGTCCGGGGACACTCAAGATGAGACAAGTCTGCTCAGAGGAGAGCCAGATGTCATAGCTGACACAAAAGCACAGTAGGACCAGCACTTAGCACAGGTATACAACTCTTGCAAAAAATGCCGATAGTCTTCAATTTGGTCCCTGTCAAGATACAGAAGAAATGGAGCTGGGAAGACTGGGAGGGAAGACCTGTGAGTTTCAAGAGAGAATAGAGGAACTTACATGGCAGGCTTCACTTAGGACTAGGAATGCAATGAAGCCAGCAATATCTGTGCCAGGTTCACCCAAGTGTCCAAGTAGGGGAACTGACTTTTATCAGATATTAACCTTGTATTAGTCAGCCTTCTTCAGAGAAAGAAAACCAATGGAGAGAAAGAGAGAGAGAGAGAGAGAGAGAGTGTGTGTGTGTGTGTGTGTGTGTGTGTGTGTGAGAGAGAGAGAGAGAGAGAGAGAGAGAGAGAGAGAGAGAGATTGTAAGAAATTGGCTAACATGATTTTAGAGGCTTGACAAGTCTCAAAATTGAATGGAGTAGGCTCATAGTTCTGAAGACTCAGGGAAGAGTTGTAGAGTTGCAGTTGGAGTTCAAAAGCCATCTGCTGGCAGAATTCTTTCTTGCTCAGGTGAGGTCAGTCTTTGTTCCATTCAGGCCTTCGACTGATTGGATGAGGCCCACCATATTATGGAGGGCAATCTGGTTTACTCAAAGTTCACCAATTTAAATGTTAACCTCACCCAAAACCTCACAGAGTCATCCAGTATGCTTAACCAAATATCTGAGCACCATGGCCTAGCCAAGTTTACATATAAAATTAACTATCACAGGCCTGCATCCAGGAAAGCTGCCTGACTCCAGGCTGGTGGTAGTGGTACCAGTGGCAGAGGATGCTACTGCTCCATGGGACAACAGAGAGGAGCAGAGATCTGCCAGAGAGCTCCTCATGAAAGGGGTAGACTACTTAGTGTTCTGCCCATTTCTAATTATAAGCCATCTAATATTTTAGCTAGAGAAAAGGAATGAATTATATGAGTTTCTATAAATAATCAAGGACTAATTATTTTTAAGTTGTCTGAGACACCATATCTAAAAATTTTAAATTTATTTCCCCCTACTATGCTCTCACTTAAGGCTGTCCCAATTTCTAGATCCTCTGCCTCACTACAATCTGATGGCCTTCAGGCATTTCCCAATTACTCTTCATCTATTTTGACTTTATTTTCCCTGCCTTGTTTCTTTATTTTCTATAAAAGTTAACAGGCATTTGGACTATTATAATTTTTGGTCATTATGAATAATACTGCTATGAACATTTATGTACAAGTTTTTTGTATATGTGTACACTATGTCTGTTGGAGATACTCCTAAAAGTGATGTACTTGGTACTTGCACAGGCTCAATTTTGTTAGACTCTCTGGTACAAGTTTCCTCAAGCTGTGTCTGAGAATTCCAGTTGCTCTACATTCTCACCAACACTTGGTACTGTCAGCCCTGCTATTCCAGTGAGTTTGAGGCGGGTATTTTATTATGGTTTTAATTTGCATTTCCCTGAGTACAACAAGTTTGAATTCCCTTTCATACATTTGTTAGCCATTTTGATACCTTCGGAGGGGGGATGTGGAGAAGTGCTTATCCTAGGCTCTGGCTCTTTTTTCTTTTGGCTTGTCTACATTATTATTGTTTTTTTCTTTCTTTATAAATTTTGGATATAAGCTCTTTGTGGATTATAGGTCAGCGTGTTTATCTTTTCCTACTGTATTCCTTGCTTTTTTACTCTTAATGGTATCCTTTGATATCAAGGAAGTCTTAATATTTAATGTCCAATTTTCAGTCTTTTTCTGTATGGTCAGTGCTTTTGTGTCCTGTATAAAAAATATTTCTCAACTCCAAAATAGTGGAGGCTCTGTTATATGAGAAACTCTCTTATAAATGTTATGTTTTACTTCTCACATATGGATATAATCTCACCTGGAAATGATTGTATGTAAGGTATGAGGTAGGGTCAAGGTTAATTTTTTCCAGTGTGCTCCAGGTTGAGTTCCTTAGGGAACAGAATTCAAAGCATTGAGATTTGTATGCAGGAGTTTTGCTGGGGTAAAACTCTTAGGTACAACCTGAGAGGGCGTAGAGGAAGCAGGACTGGGCGGAGGGAGATGCTAAGCTGTGATGATACAGTTGCTTTAGTGACCTAAATTATTCCCAAGAAGCATTCTTGAGCTAGAATGGTCCTTCAGAGACTAATCTAGGCTAGGGTTAGGATTTTGGACCCTTCAGGATTTTGGATCCTTGCATAAATCAGTCATTGGTTGTGGGATATCCTCAGGGGGAAGAGTATCATCTGAAACAGCTCCTTCGGCTAAAATTCCCGAGAGAGATACAGCTGTAAACCATCATAGCCAGCTTTCCAAGCAACTGGAAAATGAGAACCTCAGCCTAAGGCAGATCTGAGTAAACCAGCTGACACAATTTATTGTCTTGCAGTGCCACCTCTGTCGTACATTAAGTGACCACATGTGGGGGGTCTGATTTTGAACTCTGTTCTGTTTCATTGGTCCCTTTGTCAATCCTTGAACTACTACCACAGTGTCAATTACTGCAGCTTTATTATAGGTTTTGATATCTGGAGACGTTCTGTTTTTCAAGACAGTCTTGGCTATTCTTGCTCTTTGCATTTATGTTTAAGCCCTAAAATCAGTTTATCAGTTATCGCACATCGCAAAACGTTTGCTGGGTTTTTGATTGGGCTAACATTGAATCTATAGATTCAGTTAGAGGATTGATATTTAAAATTATTGACTTGAAATTTATGAACTTGATATATCCCTTCCCCTGTTTGATCTCCTTTAATTTCACTAAGTAATATTTTGTAGTTTTCTATACAGAGTCCTTGAAAATCTTTTTCCTCCTTTTTTTTTTTTTTTGAATGCTGCTGTAAATTAAAACAAAATTCACTTCAAACTATTTATGTTGGTATAAAATATAACTGATATTTTTTTATTGCCCTTGTATCTGGCAAGCTTGTTAAATTTATTTATTATAATTCAAATAATTAATCTAGATTACTTTATATTTCAAACATGCATAATTATTTTGTCATTGAAAAAATAACAGTTTTATATCTTCTTTCCCACTTCTCATATCTTTTAACCTCTTTTCCTTTTTTCCTGAAACTCTGATATAATGATGAATATCAGGCTTAATAATCCTAGTAGGTAATTATAGCACAATTTATTTAATCAATATTTGATTGAAGGACACTTAAATTGGTCCTCTCTTTTTCACAAATAATGCTGCAAGAAATATCTTTTCTCATACATTTTTGTGTAGTCATCTCATTCATTCCTTAGGATGTATTTAGAATAATCCAGTTAACAGTGAAATTAAATGCATAAAAAGTAAATTAAAAATATTTTTAAAGCAAGTATATGTAGTTGTCAGATGGCTATGCATTTTCTTGGAAATGTCTCATTTGAGTTATAATGAGACCTCACTTTTATGGAAAAAAAGTCTAGGATCTTGAAAGGTAAATTTAGAGAATGGATGTGGGCATATTTACTCTTTTGTAGTTGTGCTCTAAGGGACTCTGACTTCCTGGGACTGTAACAGTCTTATTGTATTTTTATAAATCTCTTTCATAGTGTAAGAATTGCCTGATCTCTTGACCTAAATAAAATTTTTTTTTTTCTAACACTTTCTTTCGGTATTGCAAAAAAGAAAACAGAAAGGGGGGAGAGAGAGAAACTGAGAGAGAGAGAGAGAAACTAAATGGACAATAGAAAATGTAGATAAACAAGTTGAGACCTTAATCCCACCCCCCTTTTCCACCTCAAGGTAGCAGCCTATAATTCATTGCCTCAGGGCAGGTGTGTGGCAGGTGGAAAGCAATATCATCTGCAGGTCAGTCCTGAGAACAATAATTCCCCAGAAACAAAAGTTCCTCTGGTCTAGTGTTAGAAGAGGTTTATAATCCCAGAGCAAACCTGACCCAGGTCCTGTTTATTAAAGATGCCCCACATAGGCAACAAGATCTCAGAGAGGAATATTGGCAGGGGGGAATCCCAGGAGGGCTGTCAGATTTTAAAAAAAAAGACATCCAGTTAACTCCGAATAGACAATAAATAATTTTTTTGTATGTGTCCCAAATAGTTCATGGACCATACTTACACTAAAAAATTACTTGTTGTTTACCTGAAATTCAAATTAAACTGGATTTTGTTTGTTTTTGCTGTAGCTGAGAACCCTAGATCACAGGCACCTCAGAGCTCAGCTTTGCATGGAGCACAGATTCCTGTGGCCCATGTATGGTCTGGCAAGTATCAGAGAGCCACTGGGTCTATATGAGCAGGAACAGTGGGAATTTTGGTGGTAAGTAGAATGAACAGATGACTGAGGACCAAGCCCCGACACCCTGTCACTGTGTGAAGCCCTGATACTCAAATCCAATCTGGTGTGAGGGAGGTAGCTCTTTCCAGAATGTCTGAGGATGAATTTCTTGTTTGCTCATGAGGTAAAATATTAAAGTAAAAATTAACTTGTTTCCTAGAATATTTAAAAGCCATATTCCATTTACATTGGAGTGTATAAACTGAGATTCTTACCTTGTGAGAATACAAAAACAAAAAAAGTTTGGAGTTTCAAAATCTGGGTGGTTAGCTTCTTGACCCTTATTTCCCAATGGTCAGATCTCAAGAAAAGGCTGTTTGAATAAGACAAGAGCAAAACTAAGGATTCAGGATGGAGGCATCATGACAGCTGCCCACTACTGCATCTGAATATGTCATCACAGGGCTCCTCTGAGAACCTGAGGTTTTCCCCTGAGGTGCTTCTGGGTTGCAGGGTGCGTGATAAGAGGGAGAGATCTGCCCAGCTGAGACACACAGGGCATGGACCCGGCTTACCCTGCTTAGTCACAAGTAGCACTCCTGTCTGCCCCCTCAGAGCTGTGTGATGGCAGATATTAGTCAGTCTTGGTCATAAAGGATATGGCCATGATCAGGATCTGCAAATCCAGCCCAACTGAATGAGGTTCCTCAGGCAGGCATCTGTGTAGGAGGTGAAAAGCAAGCCCCAGTCATACATAGTGTTTATTATTACAGAACTTTCACCCCAACCTGCACGCAGCTCTTCTGATCCTGGTGAGTACAGCTGGACCACAACCTGTTGCAAGGACTTCTTTTGTCCCAATGACTGAAAAACCTAGCCTAAAGGTAGCCAGGTTGTTTTCTTGGACATTTTCTTCTTGGCTCACACCCTAAACTTTAATGCCTTACCACTCTTATAGCAAGAAAAAAAAACTCCACACAAGTGAAACCCAACCAGAAAAAGATTGCTTATGAGAGATAACTCAGAGGTCTTAGAAAGATCCGGAGTGGCCAGGCTGACAAGCTTACTCAGTGCTACTTTTTCCCAACCTCACATCTGATTTCCTCTTGACTTTTGATTGGAGGCCGTTTTTAATTGATTTGTTTTGGTGAGGATGTTGTGTGGGAGGAGGTGCTTCTCTCACTGAGGGAGATCCTGGGCTCATATTTTTACTTCAGCTGCTCAAATGACAAGTTTAAATAAGAGACAAGAATCTTAAAAAAGGAATTTAGTTCTGGTTGAACGGCTCAATTGATTGGAGCATTGTCCCGTGCACCAAAAGATTGCAGGTTCGGTTCCTGGTCCAGCCACATACCTGGGTTGCAGGTTCGATCCTAGTTAGGATGGGTACAGGAGGCAACTGATTAATGTTTCTCTCTCACATCAATGTTTTTCTCTCTCTTTCCCTTCCTCTCTTTCTAAAAATCAATAAAAACATATCCTGGAGTGAGGTTTAAAAATTTTACTTTTTTTTTTTTAAAAAAGGAGTTTAGGTGGGTACATTGTTCAGAGATGTGTTTTTTTTGTTGTTGTTGTGTTTTTTTTTAATTCTCTTCATTCTTCACACTTCAAAAATCTACCCCTTAGCACTGTGGCTCAGTTATCTCCTGGTCCTAGTCCCAAATCTGCCTTTATCCTGGGAGGGAGTGGGTGCGAGGATGGGAGAAACCCAACTCCCCCAATAGACATTGTAGTACAAAGCCAGTAAACTGGAGGGGAAAACAACATCATAATTTACAGAAAGCTCTGTTTTGATTTTTAAGATTCCACCCATTCAGAAGTCATTTGGCAATATAGAGACTATTCCTGGGCATTTGTTTGTTCTGAGAACGACTATTTCCCATGATCTGCAGGTCAAGTTTAGAGACAAATTCGTTAATTATCCATGTATGAAGTTCAAAATCCTCTGCTATATTTAAGAGGTTATTCTGTGATCTGGACTTTCTCACTTCAATTCCTAATTTACTTGACATGAGTTAAATAGTAAAAAGCTTATTCAAAATACCTAAACATCATTATGTTGTACTGAAAATATGGTTATTTCTCTAGCTTGCTGATTATATCTAGCTGTCTTTTCCAACACCCCGTACTAAGCAGCAGCTTGCTCCCACAGTTTATCGGTTTAAAAAAAGCCCAGGCAGTGCTTCTCTCTGCTTAGTTATTGTCAGAGAGACTTGACCTGATACTTTTGACTTCTAAATGAACACAGAAATCAGCCTCTCTGGGGTACCTAGCTATTTTCTTCTCCCAAGAGGACTAGAAGAAGGTTCTCTGACCCAGGTACTGAGGGAGGCCAGCCCTCTTCCCTGAGTTCACACCTTAAATCCTTTTTAGGGAAGAGGTACTGAAGTAGTGCTCTGTGCCCTTCTGGCAGGAGAGAAGCTTGTAAATTTTATTTTTTCTCTTTCCCATCTTTGTCTTAGGGAATCCCAGAAATAGCTATTATCGTCAAATATGTGAACGGCTTATTTACTATTTACATCTAGTGTTCAGGTGCCATAATTATCATAATACAGCTCATGAAATATGTCAAATTAAAATTGTGGTATAAGTCTTAAAATTTCAATATTACTGTTTGTGTTTAAAATCCAGGATAATTTCATCTGGAACCAGGCTGTCCTGTCATTAATTAGAGCTGGCTTTCTGGAGAATTATGTTGTGCCTCTGTGATCTTGCTGTGTGCCCCATGCTGGAAGCTTAGCTCCTCTCCCAGTGGGTACACAGCTTCTCATTTCCTCAGCCTTCTGTTCATGATCTATGGATAGATAGAAGATGATGTTTGCTCCATCTGGAAAGTGGGTCAGCTCGTCTTTGAGGTGACACGGTGGAGGCCTAGAATATTCCTAGGACTCCATAAGTTTAGAGACTGACGGGGAAGGGAAGAAAGGACTTGACCCTCCTACAGCAAAATCAAGCTTCAGCCTGAAGTGAACTGCCCTCCACGATGAAGGCTCGGCAGAGTGAGAATAACAGTTGTTATTATCACAAAGACTTGGCTGAAGGTAGGCACTGAAAACTCTTCCTGATCCCAAACACCTCCTCCAGAGGCCTGTCAGAGCACTGAACTTTCCACAGATGGACTGCTGAGCACTGGGGAAAATAGAAAAGACTGTGTTACTGAGTAATATATTGGCACCTACTGGAACATTTACACCATCGCGCTGTTAGATTTGTCAGCCCAGTGAATTGCACAGGTTGAGGGGATTACATAGCCCATGAGGATCATTCATTTGAGGACAAGTCCAGATGTAATGAAAATAGTTATTTCTTTCCTTTCCTTCTGTTTTCTTTTCTTTCTTCAGCTTCTTTACTAGAGCTTAGGATTTACCATAATCCTTTGCTCAATACACTTACTTACATCATTGGTCAATGGATGGTCTGATTTATCTGCTTAATTATTTAAAATAGCCACTTGTGAATCTGCCACCTGGTAACCTATTCTATTCTCAGACACCTCACCCAACCTAAGGAGCTTGACCATCTCCCTGAATCTCATGATCATAATTTCCTTTCTTTCATTTTCATATTGTGTGTACTCACCTGTACTCCTATTGATGAACACTTAAGTTTTTCTAGGGTTTTGCTATTTAAACTGTGATGTTATTAAATGTCTTGTACATATCACAGGGTATACATATGCCAGCGTTTCTTTTGTACATATCAAGAGTGGACTAGCTGGGCCACAGAAGAGGTGAGTGCTAAATTATTTTACAAAACCATCATACTAATTTACAATTTTACTAACAATCCATAAGAAATTTTGTGGATCCACATCTCTTCCATCTTCTCCACATCCAGTGCCAATAACTTCACATGACTGGACTTTTTAATTTTTGCCAATCACATAGATTTATCTTGTATCTCATGTTTTGATTTGCATTTCCACAGTCACTATTGGGATTGAACATTTTCTTCATATGTTTCTTCTATTTTGAAATTTCTGTTCATGTCATCTGCTCATTTTTCCAATTAGGACATAAGCACTTTTACACTGATATGCAGTAACAGTGATTTTTCTAAAAATAAAAATAACTTTTAATCTAGAGTTGGAGTTCTACTCCCAGATAGAGTTTACACAAATTATTTTATATATTGATATTATTCCTACACTAAGAAAATTTTATTTGCATCCAATATACAGAGGGTATTAATGGGCAACCTTCCTGACCTTTGGAAAATGACAATCCTGATTTAATAATTTTCAACCATCTTGACCTTTAGCACCCTGCTTTTCCACCCACTTCCAGTTCAAACCACCATCATCTCTTACTTTGACTACTGCAATGGCTCCCCAACTAGCCTCTCTGCTTCTGTTCTTGCCCTCCCCCAGTTGATACAGCGGCCCCCGTGATTTTGTCACTCCTGTTGAAATCCTCTCATTACCATAGCGCACAAAGCCCTATGCGATTCAATCCTTGCCTTCTGTTTCCCCCTCTCTTTCCTTGGCCTTTAACCACAGTCATTTTTGCTGTTCCTGGGACTGACCAGGCTTGATTCTTTCAGGCTTTTATGATCAACATTTTCTGCTGGGAAAGTCATTTTTCTGGGCCTTCCCCTGTGTCATTCTTTCACACCATTCACTTTTCTACTCAATGTCACTTGATCAGAGGTGATTTTCCTGACCACCAACCTCTATATATCTTCTTATCCTACTTTATTTTTTCTTCATAGAACTTATTGCATCTGAAAATTCTGTTATTTTTCGTTTGTTTCCTGTTGGTGTCCTCTGTGGAATGTCAGCACCATGATGGCAGAAACCCGGTGGCTATATTACTTTCATCTATAGCAGGATTTGGCACATAGTAGGCCCCTGATAGGTATTTATTTGTTAAATAAAATAATAAATAATATAAATGAAGAGGCTCTCCAAAGCTTCTTCAGTTATCCACATGGATGTTTACAGGTAGCATTACATCAGTAAACATAAATCGTATCATATAAAATGAGTTCATAAGAACTAAGGTGATTCTAGATAGAATCAAAGGATGATTCTAGACCAAGTGAGTTGAGGAAAAAAGTAGAGTTGGTGTGTTGTTGCTTTTTTAAGAAAACTTCATTGAATAAATTTTACATATCACCCATTTCAAGTGTATAATTCAATGGTTTTAAGGGACTTTACTCAATGGTATAGCTAAGCATCACCAGTTTCAGAACATGTTCATCCCCCCAGTAAAATCCCACATGCCAATTTACAGTTGATTTTGCTTTAGACTGGAGAGATTTTTTAAATGCGAAAATATACATAGAAGACACTCTATAACGTAGTCTAAACAATAAAAAAAGAGTATCTGTATATTTATCACCCAGTTTAAGAAAGAGAACATTGTTGTTTTGCATTTTTCATTTCCTTGCTTTACTCTATGGTGTTATTGCACTTGGATGTGTCCCTACATAATATATTTTCTAATTTTTCATTTTTGTTGAATGTATTGGGGTGACATTGGTTCACAAAACCATACAGGTCTTGTTCCCATTTTCAGGCTCAAGCAACCACTCATCTACCTTTTGTCTCTATACATTTGCCTCTTCTGGACATTTCACATAAACACAATATGTGGTCTAGTCTCACTTAGTGCAGTGATTTTGAGCTTTGTTCATGACGTAGCATGTGTCAGCAGTTTGTTCATTTTCATGGCTCATTAGTATCCTATTATATGGCTGTACCACACCGTGTGTATCCACTTACCAGTTGATGAACCTTTAGGATGTTTCTAGATTTGGGTTATTAGGAATAATGCTGCTGTGACCATTCATGTTTACATCTGTGTGTTGGACGTACACTCTTGTTGCTCTCGTGTAAATACCTATGAGTAGAATTAGAATTGCTGGGTCATACGGTAGTTTACATTGAACTCTTTTGAGAATGCTAATCTTTGTTTTCCAAAGTGACTGTGCCACTTTTCATTTCTACCAACACTATACAAAGGCTCCTGTTTTTCCATATCTTCACCAACATTTGTTTTTGTCTTATTTATTATGCCCTTCTAGTGGGTATGAAATGGTCTATTGTGGTTTTCATTTCCATTTCCCTAAAGACTAATGATGCTGAGCATCTTTTCATGTACTTAGTAGCCATTTGTATGTCTTCTTTGGAGAAATGTCCATTCAGAGAGTTGGTAGTTTTCAAGGTCTTAAAAGGAGAGGAAACATGTATTTGTGGAAATTTTCCCACTGGACAGAATTAACTTCTACAAAGGCAGACTGGAGTGTGTAAATTACTTATAAAGGAAGAGTGCAAATAGCATAGCTTTGCTACAAGAGAGGTTCTCCAAAGGTAGCGGAGGACTGGTGAGATGGGCAAAAAAGTTAGTAAATAGCCTGGAGTGCCAGGATAACAGCATGAGAGGAGTAATAGTAAAAAGGAACTAAATTTTGATGCCCAGAAGAAGTATTTGGGTTAAATATGTATGTACCAGTATTCCTGTTTATGAAGCTATAACAGGACATATTCCTCAGTCTATCACAGAACTAGGAAAGGAACAGATTCTAATCACCATTTGGTTCATCTGTTTAACTGAGCAGGATTAAATGTAACTTATTTATGATACATAGATAATGTTTCTACTGGAGATCTCAAATTATTCTTCAAGTAAAGAGATTCTCTTCAGTTCTTGGTTAATCCATTTCCATTAAAGACAACCTTAACATTCAGAAAAGTTTTCTTATTACTTTTTTATTCCTTTCTTGAGTTTTAATTAAATTTTAATTTTTTACTCTAAAATATCTGATTTGAGATATAAAAACAAACAGCTGAAACAGCTACTTTTCATCACATTTGATACTTAGGATACTACAGATTCTTGCAGATTGTTTCTCTTTTTAGCTTTCTGTTCTCTAGCGTGCTTTTTCTATGCAATATATAGGAGCTTGTTATTTCTGTAGAGAACTCATGATGATCCCATTCTCCCCCAGCTACTGTGACAAGTGATGGCCATGTGTACTTGATGTCAGCCCCATTACTAAAGAGCATTCATTAACACAGTAAACAAAAGGAGCTGAAAGCTTCTTGTGCCAAACTTCTTGTAAATTCTCTTTTGTCTGAGTAGGGAGCTGTTGATAAGGATCAGGCAATATTTTCCCTGAAATTTTTCATTCCAAAGGGTACATCCAAATGA
Source organism: Miniopterus schreibersii (assembly GCF_964146895.1). Taxonomy (NCBI): domain Eukaryota; kingdom Metazoa; phylum Chordata; class Mammalia; order Chiroptera; family Miniopteridae; genus Miniopterus; species Miniopterus schreibersii. The sequence continues at coordinate 80,757,953 of NC_138101.1, read as the reverse complement.
CAAGTAGAAATGATTTATCACAGGATTTGGGCTTCTGCATCAGACATACTTAAGTGCTAGCATCAAAAGCAATCAAAAGAAGACACTTTTAAGTAAACTTCAGTAACTACCTCACAGGTGTGGAAGTTCTCTCTTCCCTTTCTTTGGGGGAAATTCAGACTTACAGCTAATTTGTCACTGAGCACTTGATGAATGTCAAAGGAGAAGGTAAGACTAATTGATCAGAGGTTGAACAGGAAATCGCAGATTAAATTTCCTTTGCCTCCACCTTTTTTTTCTTTTCTTTAGGAATCGCAGAGGTCTGAAGGAAACTTAAAAACAAAAATCAGAACTAGGCCTACATAATATTACCATAAAAAAAAGTCACAGATCGGCAAAACTCTTTTGTACCAGAACTCATACTTAGGTTCATCATTTTCATTCTTGAAAATATTTCTATCTGGACATGTTCAGTAATTTTCTTCTTTCATTACATGTGTTGAAATATATTTCTGTTATATTTCTTTGTCTTATTTTTTCATGAAATCTTGATGTTAAGATGATATCTAGTCCTGGATAGATAGCTCAGTTGGTTAGAGCAACTTCCCTTTATGCCAAGGTTGCGGTTCGATCCCGGGTTAGGGCACATACAAGAATCAACCAATGCCCGGCCGGGCGTGGCTCAGCGGTTGAGCGTTGACCTAGAATCCAGGCAATCGGGGCTTGATTCCTGGTCAGGGCACATGCCTGGGTTGTGGGCTCGATCAATGACTCTCTCATCATTGATGTTTCTATCTCTCTCTCCCTCTCCTTTCCTCTCTCTGAAATCAATAAAGATATATTAAAAAAAAAAAAAAGGATCAACCAATGAATGCAACAACAAATCTGTGTGTGTGTCTCTCTCATAAAATCATTAAAAAATGATGATATCTGAAGTTTCCATAATATTGACATTACTGGAATAATTTCCCTCAAATTTTGTAAAATAGAAAAAATTTTACAAGCAACTTAATATTATTCTAACTTGTTATTTATAAGTTTGTTCAGATTTACAAGTTTCTGTTCTTTATCAATAAGGAATTGTCATTGATTAGTGTCTCTTATATGTGCACACATGCACTGTAGCCATGGTCCTCGGCACCTGAAGTTCCCATCTTCCAAAAGCTCCTGTATTAAGATGAAGTGTCAAGTCCTAAATTGGTCATGAAGTAAACTCCCATTATGCCCAAGAAAATGTGCTAATAAAAACAACATCACAAACTTTAAAACAACATGTGGATACATATGGTGTGAGGAGCTTCTCTCCGGTAAAAGAAGCAGAAAAAATCAAACAGACAAAATCATTCATTTCACATCTCTTCCTGTCCACAAAGACTCTTTCTTCAGTAAATTTTGTTTCAAATTTTTTGCTGTGCTTATGTCTTAACGAGAAAGGGAGCCAATCCTTGGAATGGAGTTGGGCTTTCTTGTTCGGTGTGATTTTTTTTTTTTTTTTTTTGTAAATGCCATATTGGCCCTTTTTTGCACTGCTGAATGTCAGTGCAGTGCTTGGAAAGTGGTTTAAGAAAGGACTCTGTCTCAGCACAGTCCGGATTTTTCTACATAAATGCCATTTCCTGCTGTTTTCTGTGGTCAGAAAGTTCTATAAGTGTCTCTAGGTTTACAGAGACGTGGGAGGGGTTAGGAAAACTAGCAATTTGGATTAAAGCCCTAGAGGTTCCGAGTTTAGTAGTACTTAAAAAAAAAAATGAATTTCATTGGGAATAAAAGAACACCCCCCCACAGTGAAAGGCAGAGGAGATAACCCTAGAAAGAGATGGAATGATGCTGACAGGGAGAAAGAGTTTTAAGGGTAAACTGGAGGCAGATGAGAATAAACTGCTAAGTAATAAACTGCTAAGTAATAAACTGCTAAGTAAAACATAAACATTTTGGGTAAGCTCCCTAAGTTAGAAATAGCAAACCAGAGAGTTTCTTTTTCTTAGAATATTTCAGGCATCTTTTCACCCGTTAATGTGGACTTTCTCCTTTTTCCATGTATTTTACGTGGGACATCATCATGAGCAAGGAAGCATCCCCAAAAGGAGTCACACACGCTCCTGCCTTTCCACAATGCCAGGCTTATTAGGGGAGACCTTCTCAATAAGCCGAGAGTCACACGCAGGTTACACACAGAGGGGAGTTTACGCAATAGAAGTGAGCAGAGCCAGCATCTGGTGCGAAGTGCCAGTCACGGGTGGTGTTCTCATGTGGAGAGCCAGGCGTTGGTCTCAAGCCAGGAGGCTACAGTGGCAGGATGCGTCTGGGGGAGTGGAAGTCTGGCAGGGCTCTGAGCATGACTGTGGTGGAGCCAAGCTCCTGCGTTGGGTGGTTGAAGCTCTGAGATCTGTAAGTGTTAGAGAAATGTTTAGATGATGATGAGGATGATGATGCTGCTGATAGTACTCTTTACAGGCGTTATTCTCTGCTCCCCCCAGCGCTATATTTCACAATTTATAAGAAGACTTTGTGTTTACCAGAAGATCTCTCCTATTAGTTATTTTCCATGGCTCAAGGCAATATTTATCACCATGTGCTCTATTTGCAAGAAAAATCACCTATGATGCTTGCAAAAATGCAGATTCACAGGTCCCACCAGATTCACAGCGATGATCAGAATTCTCTAATGATACTGCTGAATGGAGAAATTTCAAAACTACCGCTCTTGGATAACAAAGACTACGATCCTCATTTTGCAAATGGGTATGCGAGGCACAGGGATAGCAGAGTTTAGGGAAACCCAGAATCTCAGTAAGACCAGCAATAAGAATTGTATTTCTCATTTTGTATTGTATTGACAAAGTATGCTATTTGTAGTTTTATTTGCTTTATCAGGAATTTGATTGAAGTTGTGCCACTTGGTTTATTGAGACCTAGCATTAATTATTCTAAAAATAACATTTACCTTGCAAATCTATGATTATCAAGAATGAGTTCCCGACTTCCGATCAAGGTGGCAGCAAGGGAAATGTGGTGCCCACATCATCCCACAACCATATCAAAATTACAGCTAAACTGTACAACAACCATCATTCAGAACTGCTTGAAATCTAGCTGGATAGAAATCCTACATCTAGGGATTTAAAGAAGAAGCCACATTGAGACTAGTAGGAGGGGCAGAGACACAGAATAGGCTGCTTCCACACCCATGGGTGGTGGGTAAAAATAGGGAGGGATATCTCGGCTGCAGAGGTCCCCACTGAGAAGCTAGGTGTCCCAGTCCCACACCAGGCACCAAACCCAGGGTTCCAGGTCTGGGAAGAGAAGTCCCCGCAACTTCTGGCTAAAAACCCCAGCAGAGATTGAGGTTGAGTGACATGGAGGCTGCTGGAGTCCCAGGCAGTTCCTCTTAAAGGGCCAGCACACAGACTTACTCGGAATCACTCCCTCTGACCTCCAGCATTAAGGAGGCAGCTTGAAAAGGCATTAGGGACATACAGGGAGGAACTAAATTGTCTGGCATCAGGGCGAGAGCTGGGGGTGGGCAGCTTTCTCCCAGAAAGAAATGCTGGTAGAGGCCATTGTTCCTTTGATAAGCCCTCCCCTCCCCCACAGAGCTGGCAGGAGGGCACCATATCTGAGTCTTCATCAACCATCTGAGTCTCCATCAATCTGGCTAACACTGTTTACCCTGCCTTGGTGATTCCCTGAGACCCAGCCCCATTAAACTTGTGGACCCAGCCAAGCTGTTTTCAGTGGCTTTTCCATAGGAATGGACTATCTTGGTTCATGCTTCAGACTTTCCTAAAATCTCTCAAACAAGTAGCACCTGGCCTTAGCATGCACTGTACCACTTGCTAAGTGGCCCTAGGACTGGCATTATCAGCAGCCAGCTGAGGTTCACAGCTTGGCTTTCTCTGGGCACCTCCAAGCCCAGCAGAAGTAGCAGCCATCTACAGATAGCTCTGTAGCTCAAGCTGGGTGGCTCAGGGCAGAACATAGGTGGTGCTGACCTTGGCTTCACCTACCAGGATGTCCCAGATGCAGCACACCTGGTGGACAGCTTCAGAGCACATTGAAGCACCACCCAACCACCTCCATGATTGACACACTTGAGGGCACTAGAGCCCCCCTGAAGTAAGTTCTGCTCTGTGAGGTGGAGCCCTGCACAGCTGATCCTCCACAGTAGTTGGTGGGTGCATCCAATCTTTGCAGCCCATTGGCATGGGGCTAAATTCCTCCCATCAACATGCCAACAGCAATCAAGGCTTAATTACAATAAGAGAGTGTACACAGCCCAAATGGGGAGAGGTGCACCTGGAGAACCCAGCTGGAATGAACAGGGAGGCTGTGCCACTGGACCCTACAGAACACTTATTATATTAGGCCACTGTACCAAGCCCAGGAGACATAGCAGCTCTACATAACACATAGAAACAAACACAGGGAGACTGCCAAAATGAGGAGACAAAGAAACAGGTCCCAAATTACAGAACAGAACAAAACTCCAGGAAAAAAACTAAACAACATGAAGAGAAGCAATCTACTAGGTGCAAAATTCAAAACACCGGTTATAAGGATGCTCAATGAACTTAGGGGAAGAATAGGTGAACTTAAGGAGAACTTCAACAGAGACGTAGGCAACATAAAAATGGAGATAGAAACCATAAAAAAGAACCAGTCAGAAATGAAGAATACATTAACTGAAATGAAGAATACATTACAAGGAATCAACAGTGGAGTAGATGAAGCAAGGGTCAAATCAGAGATTTGGAAGATAAGAAAGCAGAAAACACCTAATTGTTACTGGACAGGGTCTGGTCCTGGAGCAGGTTTGCCTTGGGTCTACTGACAGTGTGTAGGTTCTTGATTTTATGTAGGAAAGATTTCACAGTATGAGTGATGGTGATTTTGAGAGTATGTTTATTAAAGCTGGGGACAGTGAAACAAAGGAAGGGCTTAAGAGGGAAGAAGCAACAGGAGAGAGCCTAGGTGGGACTGCTTTGGATCTCTAAGAAATAAAAGTCACAGTAAAAGAAGTGAGCTCACTGGGAAATCAGAGAAAAAGGGGGCCTTGGAGATAGGTTTGGGGGGAAGCCCAGGATGAGCTTATGTTGCCCATTGCTCCCTTGGTTGCAAGTCTCATGAGGTCCCTTAGAACTTAGGAGAAAAAAAGCAGAGATTCAAGGTGTGGGCATGCGTTAACAAGAGCATGCTGTGAATCATTTGTCTTGAGGCTTTTTTATCTTTCTTTGGCCAGCTGGAATCCTAGAGGAGGTCTCAGGCAGGCAGGGTCTCAACAGAATATTTATTAGCTTTTCTGATGTTGTCCTTCAATATGTTGATTAATCAAAATGTGTGTATAGAGGGGCCAGGGTTATTTTCTGGTTAGTTTTATTTTTAAAGAACATTATTGAAGAGGGACTGGGACCAAGGCCAATCTTCCCTGGGAGTCTGGAACATATAAACCATTTGCTCCCAAGTATCCCTGGTTAGGGGAGATAAAATATTGTGCTTTATTAATTGGCTGTAAATTGCTCAAATTATTTGGCCTTGTCTAATTATTTTGTCTTAGTTTCCCTTATTCCACTTCTTAATATCCTGCCTCACAATCAGAATGGCCAAAAAAAAAAAAAAAATGAGTATAGCCCAGCCGGATGTAGCTCTGCGGTTGAGCTTTGACCTAGGATCCAGGCAATTGGGGTTTGATTCCCAGTCAGGGCACATGCCCAGGTTGCAGGCTTGATCCCCAGTCAGGGGTGTGCAGGAGGCAGCCAATCAATCACTCTCTCATAATTGATGTTTCTATCTCTCTCCCTCTCCTTTCCTCTCTCTGAAATCAATAAAGATATATATATATTTTTTAAAAAATGAGTATAATATAAGGAGCTTCTGGGACAATTTCAAGTATACCAATATTCTCATTATGAAGATGCCAGAGGGAGAAGAGAGAGAGCAAGGAATTGAAAATCTATACAAAAAAATTATGACAGAAAACTTCCTTCACCTGGTGAAGAAAATAGACACGCAAGTCCAGGAAGCCCAGAGAGTCCCAAACAAGATGAAGCCAAAAGAGGCCCAAACCAAGACACATCATAATTAAAATGCAAAAGGTTAAAGACAAAGAGAGAATCTTAAAAGTAACAAGAGAAAAGCAGTTAGTTACCTACAAGGGAGCACCCATTAGACTGTCAGCTGCTTTCTCAACAGAAAGTTTGCAGGTCAGAAGGGAGAGGCAAGTGATGAAAAGCAAGGACCTACAGCCAAGATTACTCTATTTAGTAAAGCTATCATTTAGAATTGAAGGACATATAAGGATCTTCCCAGACAAGAAAAAGCTAGAGGAGTTCATCACCACCAAACCAGTATTACATGAAATGTTAAAAGGTCTTCTTTAAGAAGAAAAAGAAAAAAGATCAATAATATGAACAATAAAATGGCAATCAATACATATCTATCAATAAGTGAATCTAAAAAAAACCCCAAATAAATGAAGAAGCAAAATAGAAACAGACTCATAGATACAGCGAACATTTTGAAGGTTGCCAGATGGGATGGGGGTTGAGGGGATGGGTGAAAAGGTGAAGGGATTAAGAAGTACAAATAGGCTGTTACAGAATAGTCATCAGATGTAAAGTATAGGGAATATAGTCAATAATATTCTAATAACTATGTGTGGTGTTAGATGGGTACTAGATTTATTGGGATGATCACTTAGTAAGTTATATAATGCTTAATCACTGGGGTGTACACCTGAAACTAATATAATATTGTATGTCAACTGTAATTGAAAAATTAAAAAAAAAAAATGATTTAAATTAAAAAGAAAAGAATGAGTTCCTGAAAAATGTACCTGGACCTTTAGCCATCACTCAGCTGCAATTGTTCCAGTTGTAATGTATCCAGTTGTAACAATACATCACTCTTATGCTACAAATGAAGCAAAAGGGCTCAGAGAAGTGGAGAAAATTGTCAAAAGTCACATGACTAAATAATGGCAGAGCCAAGATTATAGCTGAGTCTCCTGTGAAGCCAGTGTCCTTTCACCACATCCCACTGTCCTAATCCTTGCTTATTTAAATGATTTAAAGCAGCACTTAAAATTTTAAAATAACTATACCTGTACTGCTCACATAAAATCTGGTCTCAGCAGTTTTTGACCTCCTTTAATTTGTTTTACTTAAAGATATGCTAACATCACATCTTTCTTTTTATAACTGTGATAAATCAACCATATAATGACAACTAATAACTCATAACTCCATTGCATATTGCTTGTTCAAATCTGACTGCAAATTTGACTGGTCTGAAACAATTAGATTGACTTTTGAGGCTGTGATGAAAAAGCATTGGGCCTTTCCACACTGGGCTTAAGATCCTGTATATATTATTCTATGGTAGCCAAACTCCTACACAGTATTAATATTCATTTAGACAACTTCTTTCTTAATTTTGAAGTTACATGGATATTTTTCTACCTCTATAAATTAGGTTCCTGTACTTGGTGGTAGTGGGGTGCTATTCACGCTAGAATCACTTGATTATTTTATAAAATGGTTTTCTTTTGGTCTAAATTGTATGTATTTTTCATATTATTTATGAACTTCAGTTTATTGCAGTAATTTTCTTCCAGTCCCCTTTCCTGCTAAGAATGGAATATTTGTAGTCTTAATGCACTTACATACTACTCCCTCTACCTAGTGTAAGTTTCTCTCCATCTTATCCTTAAATTGCTCAATACTACTTATTATCTAACCACTCCTCATTCTTTAGGTCTCAGCTCAGTTGTTACTTCATCATAGAAATCTTTCTACCCTTTATGTATTTACATAAGAAGCTCCCTGGCCCCCTAACCTGAACTCTTTATCACTTTACAGCATTTATTTCTTCACGCTACATATCACAGTATGCAGTTTTTAAATTTATATGTTGCTTTTTCTCTTATCTTTCTCTACCCATTTGATTATAAGGTCCATGTGTCTGTTGTGTAGATGTGTCTATTTTGTCCCAGTGCTAAGCACAATGCCTGATGTGTAGTAGAGGCTCAATCAACATTTGTTGAATGAGTGATATGTCTTTGTGAATGGGTGTGGAATTTCATAATCTGCTTAGAAGTGTGTGAATATGTGTTAAATCTCTTTTGGATTATTTCCTTTACTGATGCACACTAACACAGACATACAATGGTCTACCTAATCAGTTACCTTGACTCCAGACCTGTTAAATGTACCAGGCCTCCTAAAGCACTTGAGACATGGTGTCTTGTCTTGAGTGGACCTAAGCTTTCTGGAGCATTCTAGACCACAATGCACTACCTCTAGAGCTTGCCCTCTGTGGTAGCCTCAGGCCACAGATGGTTATTGAGCACTTGAAATGTGTGAAGTGCCATGTGCTTTCAGTGTAAAATCCACATTAGATTTTAAAAATTTAGTATTAAAATGTAAAATATCTCATTAATAATTATTATATTGCTTTCTTATTGAGATAATATTTTGGGTATATTGGCCTAAATAACATATTATAAAATTAATTTCACTTTTTTCTTTCTACTTTTTAAATGTGCTACTGGAACATTTAAGATTATATATATGTAGATTACATTTGTGGTTCTCATTATACTTCTACTGGGCTGTGCTGTTCTAGACCCAACTAGTTCACCCCAGTTGTTTGGCAATATAGACGGAAGGTGATCCACTGAAAGGAATGCTAAACTTGCAAGACCTTCTCATAGCCTCCTTTTTTTTTACTACATGTGCACTAGGGGAAGGACAGGCACTCCTGGAGAGTTGTTCAGGTGCCATTTCCATACTCCCTTAATGTCAAATCATGAGGGCCAGATACAATTTGTATCCCAAGACACAGAAACTTTAAATGTTTTGCCAGTGGTCATATATCTTGCTTAAAACAATGCCAAGATCAGAAGCCAGGTCTTTCAGGTATGCTGTGTCATTGAATTCTTATAGAAAGACCTACTAATAAAACTATAACTTCCTTTTTAAGTGCAAGACTAGAAAACTAAATAATTGCTAATAAATTATGTAGGTTTTTTTTTTTTTTTTTAAATCAATGAGTGACAAAATTACACTTCAGTCTTTAGATGGTTAAATAGATGAAAAATCATATTGCATACTCTGAAAAATTAAACAAACAGGAATTCTCATCTGTTATTATTACCACATGTGCTATACTAAAGCATTAAACTGGGATGACCTTTGTTCAGCAAAGGAGCATACACTACACAGAAAAAATTAAACAAAAGTTGAATATGAACATGAAATCTTCTTGTAAGTAAATACAAATCTAATAACCATCCTTTGCATAGCTATGAAAAACTCACTTGGAGACCACACACTGCAGTTTGGAAAATTGGTTGCTATGTCTTATTCCAAAAGCCCTCATCATTGACATATCATGCAGACTTCTTATCTTAGGTATGGAGATGAATTTTTAAATAATTAGCTTCATCATCAAGATCTTCTGGTTTACTCATTAATTTAGCAAATATTTAGTGAAAACATACTATGTGTCAGGCATTTCTGTGTGTTCTAGGTGCTCAAGATACTACAGTGATTCAATGCTGACAAACTTCTGCTCTTTGGAGCTTACATTTCAGTGCTTGGGTATTTTCTCAATGGGGATAATAAAATAAAATGATAAAATAAATTTAATCAGTGTTATTTTAGAATGCTACAAGTGACATTTTGATTAGTTGGGATTTGAAGTGAATTTGGAATTTCCTATTTGTCTTTCTTGAGGAATTTGAAAAATTGGAAATGGAGGTACATAAAACACTACATATCTAGTACTAATTAGTATTTTAAGAATGTCAAAAGACATTCTTAAAGCTTCAAATAAAACAATTAGCCACTGTTAAGGGATTTCCCAGTAATTGGGGAAGGGGCTTGGCATACTTAATTCAGCTTTTCTGTCTTCTGCTGGGATATCCCCATCTATAGGAACAACTTTCCAATCTCTAGGGATGACTTCCCTTCTCACTCAGCACAGACTCACCCCTTCTCATTTTCTCAGAGCCCGAGTCCTGCCCCTTGCACAGGTTCTCTCCCTTCTACCTCTTCACTTGCATACTTTCACTCGTTTCCCTTCATCCCAGCGCCCTTTCAAGCACAGGTTCTTTAAATGTGGCATTTTTTTTTCTCAGGGCTCAGCCAGTAGATGTCTCCATTACTCCCTCACAGCTCAGACCTCTGCAAGTAGGTTTTAATCATTTCTTTAAGCGACAAGGAGGAGGATTTGACGATTTGCCAAAAATGAGCAGATGCTGGGGAGCACACGTCTCCATCCTACGTCCTTCCCCTCTGATTTAAGTCAGAAATGAAAACTCCTTTCTCCCTCTTTTTCAGGCAAAAGAAAAGGCTGATTGAACTAAGCATGCAAGACGCCAACACCCGCCTCCTCAGTACGTTCAAGTTTCCTTCCCTCTGAGCCACAAAAGCTCCGCTTCTCCGCTCACTCCCGCCCACCTCCTCCCACCCCCTCAGCGTTCAGAGTCATCGGGGAACGCGAGTGGGTGAAAGGACTCAGCGCTGCTGCCTGTCGCGCCGCCGCCTCCTCCTGTGCCTCCTCCGTGCGCCTCGGGTTCAGCACTGGACAGCTCCCGCCCCAACCCCAACAGCTAGCAGGCTGCTGATTGACAGGGGAGCCGGCCAAACAGGGAACAGGACGGCTTGAAGCGGCCCTGCCAGGGTTTGGTTGCGGCCAAGCCAAGCTGCCTCTTTAAATAGGCTTTCCTCCCGAGAGCGGGGAGAGGCAGGACTGTGGTTTGTGGCCAAACCTAAAGCTCCAATTAACCAGCTGCCTGGCCCTCCGGACCCCAGAGGACAATCATCTTCAAAGGAACCTTGGCTTTGCGGGACGGGCTCCCGCGCTCGCGGGGCGGGTCTGTGCGCGCGCGCTCCGCGCTCGGGGCGAAGCGGAGCCAGAGGCGGAGCCAGAGGCGGGAGGCGGGAACGACCCGCCGCGGCGAGGTGATGGAGCAGCGTTTTCGGCGGCCGCGGCGGCAGCAGCGGCAGCCTCGGCTCCGGAACACACCTCGGTGAGGACGGCGGGGAAGCTGCCGAGCAGGAAGACGTCAGCAGGCTGGCTGTGGCCGCCGGGCGCCGGAGGCGAGGGAACCTGCTCGGCTCTAGGCTGGGAGGCGCCTAAAGCCCCCGCCGACACATCGTGCAGCGGCTGCAGCCAGCGTTGCCACAGGTGATTCGATTTCCTGTGACGCTGGCTCAGCCCGCCGGCGGGCCGATTTCGAGACATTCTTATTTTAAAGTCCTTTTCGACCGGGTGCCATCTGGAGAAGGGGAAAGACTCCTAGGAAAAGTCTTACTGTTGATCAGTTGACGACCAACATTTAACAAGTGTCTCCCCCCCTGACCTCCTCTCCTCTCCGAGAGAGAGGCAGATGGGAGCCATGGCTTATCCCTTACTCTTCTGCTTCCTGCTCGCTCCTCTGGGACCGGGAGCTGTGGGCGGCATCCGCGACCCCGCGGGGCGGCCGGGCTTCCCTCGGGAGAGGACCCTGAGGGCGAAGCAGCACGCCCCGCAGCCGGCTCGAGCCTCAGCCTCGGACCCCTGGGCTCCTTGGAGCCGCTCCACCGACGGCACCATCTTGGCGCAGAAACTGGCCGAGGAGGTGCCCACGGACGTGGCCTCTTACCTCTACACCGGGGACTCCCACCTTCTGAAGCGAGCCAACTGCTCCGGCCGCTACGAGTTGGCGGGCCTGCCGGGGAAGTCGCCCTCCTTAGCCAGCTCCCATCCTTCTTTGCACGGGGCGCTGGACACGCTGACACACGCCACCAACTTCCTCAACATGATGCTGCAGAGCAATAAGTCGCGGGAGCAGAACTTGCAGGACGACCTGGAGTGGTACCGGGCGCTGGTGCGGAGCCTCCTGGAGGGCGAGCCCAGCATCGCGCGCGCGGCCCTCACCTTCAGCACCCAGTCGCTGTCCGCGCCCGCGGCCGCCCCGCAGGTCTTCCTCCAGGCCACGCGCGAGGAGAGTCGCGTGCTGCTCCAGGACCTGTCGTCCTCGGCTCACCACCTGGCCAACGCCACGCTGGAGACCGAGTGGTTCCACGGCTTCCGGCGCAAGTGGCGGACCCAAGTACACCGCCGCGGCTCCCACCCGGGGCCCCGGGGCCTGGGCCACAGCTGGCGGCGGCGGGACGGGCTCGGCGGGGACAGGAGCCCCGTCCGGTGGTCCCCGCCTTACCTGGAGTGCGAGAACGGGAGTTACAAGCCGGGGTGGCTGGTCACTCTCTCCGCTGCTTTCTACGGGTTGCAGCCTAACTTGGTCCCGGAATTCAGGTAGGGAGCGGGGGTGGGGGTGGGGGGTGGGGGGTGGAGGGTGGGAATGGCCAAAGTGAAGCCTCCCTTCCAGCTTCGTGGGCGGGTGGGGGTCTGGGAAGGAGCACTTGGATGTGACACTTACGCCTCCCACCCTCGCAGCAGAGACTGAGGCTGAGCGACGCCCCGCGAGGGCTCCTGCGCTTCGGGACAAGAAGCGCCCCACGTTTGTCAGTTTCAGACACTCAGCGAAGGCTGCTTCTCAGATCAGTTTCCCTGCAAGGGGCCAGGGACTGGGGCAGTGGGGAGAGCACTTGGCAGATCTGAGAAAAACCTCTGGTGCCCTCCCCTCCCCTCCCCTTCAGTTCTTGGGGGAGCAGGGAGTGGCGGGGAGTTCCCAGTCAGGGGTGACGCTAGGGAACCTGGAGAGCTCGGTGGTGCCTGCCAGGCACAGAAGGGCCAGCACCAGATGCGAGAGAAAAGGGAACCAGAGAGGAAGAGAGAGTTCCTCGTTTCTGCCACCTCGGGGGGGTAGCTTTTGCCTGCTTCCTACGTGTGTAGTTTGGGCCACCCATCTGTTTTGGTAAAACAGCAGCAACCCCCTTGGCAGTTCTGTTCCCTCAGCAGTGAGTCAGTCGCAACAGCACAGCTGTCTCCAGGATCCAGACTTTGCAATTTGGTCAGATCCTTCTACCCATTTCCCTCCTCCTCTCAATCCATATCCCCTTCTTGGGTCCCCTCTTTCTCCCATTCTGTGTGTCAGGCGTACTTAAAAGTTCTCCAGCCCTCCACATTCTCATGCATTTCATAAACAAACCTGGCTATTTATTTTAGGGGGGGAGGGAGGAATTTCTTCTGACTGAACTTACTCAGGGAGCTTGGAGGAAACTTTTGACGTATTTCCTGTCTCAGGGTATGGCATTTGTGGGAAGGTGAAAATTTGCAAATTAACAAGTGATAACTTCTGCCCTGGGAAGTTCCTGACCTTTGAGATGAGAAACTTCCAGAAGTAGCTCTTCAGGGTTCATGTGAGGAAGGAACAGAGAGAGCAGAAACTCCAAAGAGGCCACAGATCCACCAGGATTCTCCAGAACTCCCACGCTGTGAGGCTCTGGAAAGGCTGGGGGAAGAGGGGTATCCAGTCCAGGTTGCTTCTGTACTTTTTGGGAACCTGGGCAAAAGTGAGAAACCTGTGCATGTGTCTTAATGCTTTGTTTGGCACAAGGGCAGGATGCTAACTGGGTGAAAGATGCCAGGCTGAGTACTAGGTGGGCAAATGGGGGAGTTAGAAAGCTTCTTTGTCTTGGTACTGCCTTTTACTGATGAATGACCTCAGTTAAGTTGCTTAACCTTTCTGGGCCTCAGCTACTTCTCTATCAAGTCAGGAAGTTGAACTAGATGGTCTCTATGGAGCCATCCAGTTATAAAATTCTGTGGCTTTTAATGCTGGCAACACTTGAGAAGGCATAAATAAAAAAAAACACCCCTTTTTCTGATTCTGTATGACCATATTAAGTGTGTGTGTTTTCTCTTTTAAACATCTTGTCTTAAACCAGAGTAACTCTTTCCTACTTTCAGGATAATCTCATTTCTTCCTGACTTCCGCAGGATCCTATTAGTAAAAGCTGACCCAAGCTTTGAGTCTTTGCCATATTGTTTGCTCAGAAGAGGAAAGCTTAGCAGATGCCATTCGCTGCCAGCAAATTGTCTGTAACCTTCAGATAAACCCAAAAAGGGGTTCCCAGGTCCCAGGATCAGTCAATCAACCATCCAACATCTCTTCCTTCCTTCCTTCCTTCCTTCCTTCCTTCCTTCCTTCCTTCCTTCCTTCCTTCCTTCCTTCCTTCCTTCCTTCCTCCCTTCCTCCCTCCCTTCCTCCCTTCCTCCCTTCCTCCCTTCCTCCTTCCCTCCTCCCTCCCTCCTCCCTCCCTCCCCCCACCCTCCCTCCCCCCACCCTCCCCTCCCCTCCCCTCCCCTCCCCTCCCCTCCCCTCCCCTCCCTTCCCTTCCCTTCCCTTCCCTTCCCTTCCCTTCCCTTCCCTTCCCTTCCCTTCCCTTCCCTTCCCTTCCCTTCCCTTCCCTTCCCTTCCCTTCCCTTCCCTTCCCTCCCTCCCTCTTGTGCTCCCAACATTTACTTTATGTCAGGCTCTGTGCTAACTGCTTTGCATGTGTTATCTTAATTAATCCTCACAACAACTCTATGAGTTAGGTTTTATTATTTTCCCTATTTTACAGAAAAAGAACATGAAGCACAGGGAGATTAAACTTCTTTTCCAAGATCACACAGCAGTTAAGTAGTAGAGCCAGGATTTGAGCCAATTTCATACTTTTACCACTATGCTAAACTCCTAGGGTTGCTACATGTAATGCAGTTGCTGCATAAAAATGTGTATTTTCAAGTATCATACATGGGACTGGGGATGAGAGCCATTCATTTTCAGGATCATTTCTCTTAAAGCTCAGAAAGCAGAGGTTTCCTGACTGAACTCAGTGCCTCTGCCAGCCAAGATGAAAGGCTGAGGCTGTGAGGACTCACATGCCCCCTGCCTATTTTTTGGACTGCACTCAGAAAATAGTTTCCTCTCGCTGAGCCTCTTTAAGTGCTTTCATAGTCATCGATGGTGTTCTTTAGCCACGGCATGAAGCCAGGCCATTTAGTGTCTGGCTCTCTACAGAAGCTGGCTGTCCTGGCAGCACACATGGAGAGGAGAATAAGCGCTCTCATGTGAGTGCTTTTGCCCCATGTCCTGTGCCTCTCAAGTGCTGTATTGAGGATACACACAGATGTTAATTATAGGAACTGAAGAAACCTTAAAGAGATCATCTGATAGTTCCTCCTGTTGTTTCATAGATAAACAGAACCAGAAGGGTGAAGTGACTTGTCCAAAATTCACATGGTAACAAAAGATACAGGATCCAGGCCTTCTGCCTCTGGTTCACACTAAAGTTGATATGTATACACTTAAATCATATTTCTTTGGCTCTCCACAAAGTATGTTGTGGGACATAGTTTACTCTTTATCATCTTTTAGGACAAAAAAAATTAACCTATAGAACAAAGCTGTTAAGTTTTAAGGAAAATAATGTATTATTTCACACATTTGAGATAGTATTTAAATGGGCTTTTTTTTTTTTTCCTTCATACTCACTAAAAGCAAAAGTTTTTCTGTTGATAACATTTTATCATCTAAGATGTGTACTCTAATATTCTAAAATACAGATCAATAATATTGTACAGGTATGGCCACAGTGTAAACCTCAAGTGAATTTTTGGGAAACCATGGTTAGGAGCTCTACTCATGACTTTAAATATATTTTGAACCTGTAGAGTGTTATTCATAAAAAGCCTTATCTGTAATGGGAAAAAAAATCCATTGATAATGACTTCCTTGTGGAAGAGAACAGGAGGAAAAACTTTATAGTTAAAATTTTCATTTAAGATCAGTTCATACTTTCCCAGGTCTTGCTTACAATATTCAATAATTTAAATTACATTATTTTTTATTTTTAGAGAATGTAAATCCAAAACACAAAATTCAAAAGTAATGTACAAAAATGGTCAACTACCTCCTTATATTAATCTTTAGCGCTGTAAAACGCCTCTCAGAGATTTTATTCTTCTGTTTCAGAATGACACAAGTATCTTAAATTTTAGCGTTTAGCATAAAACTCACATGGGAAGAGATGTTTATTGTTCCTTTCTTTCTTTTAAAAAATGCTATTAGTTGCTCTAAATATCTCTTGAACCTTTTGTTACAGTCCTATTGTATAAATATTTTAGTTCTTCAATCCTAGCAAAAAAATTAGAGTAATAATTTAAGGTATATCCTAAATTATTTTTATTTATTTCATTAGCTTTCTAATGTCTTTGTAGAGTTTTCCTTAAAGTTAAGTGCTTTGGTTTTGCATAGTAGTTTTTCTTTGTGGAACTTAAAGTACTATGCAGCTGGTCCAATTCTGCTGAAATCGTAGATACTTTTCTTGGTGGTAGTTGGAACTGTTCAGGCCTAGGGTGGATATGAGGTACTTAAGTGTTTGTTGAATTTAAATTAATGTGAAGGAATCTTTGGGAATTACTTATTTCTTGGTGAACTGAAAGGTTCTTAGGATTCATTTGTGTTTTTTATTTGTTCGTTTTTTGTTTTTTTTTTCCTGCCTCATTTTAGAGTGGAAGAAATTGAGACCCAAAGGGCTAAAGGAATTTGCTAAAGTGGCACTGTTCTTTAGTGGTAGTTTAGAAATAATGGGAATCATTATATATTGAGCACATTCTATATGTTAGGTGCTTTATATATACCAGTGCATTTTATTCTTAGTACTCTTTGGTAGTTACAACTTCAGAAAAGTTGAACAACCTGACCAAAGTAACACAGCTAGTAAATTAAGGAGCCTAAATCAAATATAGATATATTTAGCTATGAAGCTTGTATTGTCTTTCTACTACCCTATGCTGCTATGTCTTAGCAATTTTGTTTTCACGTTGTTATTAAAAATATAATATGGTAATGGTTTGAAACAATATATTTGGCCTAAGTAAGTATTATTCACTTATTCTTTTTAGGCTAATCATAAAAGCAAGTATATTTTGTTGTGAGAAAAACATTATTCTTATAAGTCAGAATTTTGCCTCAAGTCCCAGTTTTGTCTCTTACTGGCTGTATTACCTGTCTGGAAATCAGTTTCTGCATAATTAAAATGTGGGACCAAACTCAGTGATGTCCAAATACCTTTATAACTCTTTGTTCTGTGAATTATTAAGTGGCCTGTCCAAATAGTCAACAAGTAAGCTTTGGAAACAGAGATTTTACCTGGGTTGTAGATCAATGGGTTTTTAGGAGACTTTTGAGTCTCAATTATTTTCATCTCTAAACTAAATAGTAAAGTGTATCCCCTTTGTGATTTTCTAAAAACTAAATGAAGAAGTATCATCACATAGAAAGTTCAGTAAATATTCTGTATTGTAGCTTCTGTCTTCCCAAATCCTGTCCTCAGCTGAACATAAAAGTTCTTAGTTTAGCTGTATTTATAGTAATTTATAATTTTAATGATGGCTTAGTTTCATTCTTAATTATTGTGAAGGCTGTGGATCCTGGTGGAAATACTGGCCTTAGAGACAGATGTTGGCACCAGCCTGGACCACATCCTTTACTTACAGTGTTACCATGGGCAGCAGTTGCCTTTCAAATCATCAGTTTCCTCATCCGTAAATTGAGGGGGTTGGGCTAGGTGACCTTTAGGCTCTTTATAATCCTAAAAGTCTATAATTATGCACACCACCAAATGTGTCACTTTAATTTTTGAAGTTTTACTTGATTATAATGCTGAGATCCTTTAATGTATGCTCATTTAAATGCAGATCATGTTTATACATGTCCAGTGTTTGACTTTATCATGGTCATTTATTCATAGAATATTTACAGAAGGCCTCAGTGTACACTGAGTTATTCTCTCTGCCTCTCTCTCTGAAATGAGAATTCCATTTCAAAATAAGAATAAGCATGATCTGAGTGTCCAGATCTTAAAAGATCCCTAAATTCACTTAAAGTCAACTTGTAAAACTTGTTTTACAAGTTTCCAAAGAAAGGGCCTCAGTATACCTGTTATTTCCCTCAGGATCACCAATGTTTAGGCATATTGAAGCACCTTAATTACTCTCATTAATAACCCTTTTCAATTTCCCTCTATAGTTGGCCTTAAAATTTCAAAACGGGCTGTTTATTGTGGTGCAGCAGTGGTACAGCACTACCTGCCATTTTCTAGAATGAGCATTTGGAAGCAGAAATGGGATTTCCAAGAATGCCAAATAAATAACAAGAATAGATGCCTACCCTCCGGAGAGGGGACTGGTGCCCACACTGGACTGATTGTAGAGCCTCCGCTGCTGGATAACTTAAATTTTACTTTCAGCCTCAGAAAGGCAGCAGTTTGTTGCTCACTCTTCAGGGTTATAAGGCTCCCCTCCCAACGTGCACTGTGTTTTGTGATCATAGTGTAACATACTGGGATGCCAAGAAGTATGTTGTTGATGTTATTTTCACTTGGTTGGTATAGAACCATTAGGGCCTTGTTTGTTTTCTCTCTTTAGTTCTGGATCAGTATTCACAGGGTTATTTAAGCAAAATTACCAAAATAGTGCGCTGAGCTTTTGACAACTTTCGCAGCTGGATGGCCACTATGTCAAATAGGCAGCTCACTGGTGCTGGGGAGAGTTTGTAGCTAACAGCATTATTAAGCTTCTTGCCCAGCACAGCTATGGCGTATGTACTGGGGTTAGTTTTACTGTATTTAGGCTTATTTGCTTTTCAGCTTCTAGTAAAAAAAACAAACTATTTCTATGTGTAATTTCTACTTTGGCTGGGCATTTACTCATCCAAGTTTTTCTTCATATAGGAAAAAACTTGACCTATGAAAATATTTAGGTAGATAGGCTGTTCTATGAAATACTTATTCAGCTTAGGAAAGGATTAATCCTCTTGTCTAAAAGTCTTTCTCAAGTCCCCCCAGTCTCCCCCTCCCAACCTTTCTATAACACCAAACTTAGTATAGGAACCAAGACTGACTCCCCCCCCCCCAAAGGATATTAGAGTACCTCAAAGCAATCACAGGATACATCTACAGTTGACTCTTGAACAACATGGATTTGAACTGCATGGGTTCACTTAAACACAAATTCTTTTCAGTAAATACTGTAAATGTTTTTCTCTTCTTGATGATTTTCTTTGCTCTTTTTATTGTACAAACACGTTATAAAATACATATAACATATAAAATATGTGTTGCCCTGGCCAGTGTGGCTCAGTTGGTTGGGCATCACCCCATGCACAGAAAGGCTGCCGGTTCCCTTCCCTGTTAGGGCACATGCTCAGGTTGTGGACTCAATCCACAAGTAGGGAGTGTGCAGGAGGCAGCCGATCTGTTTCTCTCTTGCATTGATGTTTCTCTCTCTCTAAAAAAACACACACAGTAAAAGCATATTAAAAATATGTGTTAATCAACTGTTTATGTTACCTGTAAGGCTTCTGTTCAGCAGTGGCTATTTATAGTTAAGTTTTGAGGGAGTCAAAAGTTATACGCATATTTTCCACTGCACAGGATTGCGGGGAGTGGTCAGGATCCCTACCCCCATGTTGTTCAAGGGTCAACTGTAGTTTCCTTACCTTCATTATAGGTAAAATTTATAAAAAACACAGAATTAGCTTAAATGTGATCTGGTTCCAAGATCATTTTCCCTAAACAAAAGTCCTGTTACCTACTTTTTTGTCAAAGGCATTCTCTCTCTCACAGTTAACTAATACTTCTAATTAATTGAGATCCAGTTAATTTTTATTCATTATAATACCTGTTGTAACTTCCCCCATTTAAAAACTATAACTAGATAACTAGTTATCTGTTGCAACTTTCCCCAATTAAAAACTATAATAAATATAATTTTCACCATAGAAAAACTATATACTAGATTTTTAAAAAATCCTGTCTAGTTAGCAAAGTACCTAATGCATCTATAACTTGAAAGAAACCTTAGAATTACATAAGATTTTGGTATATGCTTTAAGTTAGTTTTTTCACCATTTATGTGTTTTGTGCGATGTGTAGGCCTTGTTACATTACTATGGAAGAACTTTTATAGAATAACATAACATGTGGCTTTTATCTGAGAAAGAGGAAAAGGTATTATAGTATAGAATAATATATTTTTGCAGTTCTAAGATGTACCTTTATTACATTTTTATGTCTCTCAAATTGAGATGTCTTATGGTTGAGGGCACGTCATTTTCAATTGACATACATTTTCTTTCAGTGGTACATAATAAAACAGTGTATCTTTCAGTTAATGGCATCTTATATTTGATGAACTATATATTAGGAAATGGGAGAACAAACTCCAAGGACTCTCCAAGTATAAAGTTCTTTTACTGTCTATAAGTTTTCAAGGTGCAGCAAAGTATACATATATGGAAACAAAATCTAGACCTTACTGTTGTATATGAATTGGATTGCTGTTGGTCTTCATAATTTTCTTTAAAAAGCAAGCTATACTAAAACATGTAACCATATTTTACTTTTAATGTATGTGCAATATATAAAACACTGGGCCAGAAAAGCTGCAGAAACTTTTATCTTCAGAATAGGTGAGGTAAGGATTATCAAAATGCTTTCCCACACCATGTGGCAAAGCATTTCACTAACATTGTGAGAAAATGCCAGGACAGTGAGAGTAAAAAACCACTTATAGATACAAAAAATAGAAGAAAATACCTCTTTCCTTTCTAAAGTGCTTACAAGTGTCAAGGTGGAAATAAAACTTTATGGTGTAGCCACATAACTAGTTTTGGTTAATGAAATTTATGTTGAATTGTGGAGGTGTGCTTTTTCTTTCTCTTTTCTAGTCAGCTGCCTGGAATGGAATAAAGAGTTTGGTTTTCCCCTTAGTTGATCCCTCAGACCACTATGTAGAGTAGGGTTTCTCAACCTCAGCACTACCAACAGTTTGGGCCAGGTAATCATTTGTTGTGCAGGCTGTGTTGTTCATTGTAAGATGTTTAGCAGCACCCCTGGCCTGTACCCACTAGATGCCAGTAGCAACCTCCCTGCCCAGTGTGACAATCAAAAATATCTACAAACATTGCCAAATCTCTCTTGGGGATAAGGGAATGCCTATGGTTGAAAGTTGCTGGTGTAGAGGGAACACATATAATTGTGCTATTCTGGAACTATCTTTATTTCAAGGATTCTATATGTATGTGTATGTGTATGTGAGTGAGTGTGTAAGTTTGTCGAATCACATTTCTATTTATTCATTTATTTACATACTTGTGGGGTTTTTTTGGAACATAAGATTAATGCACATATAGAACCTGAAAAACCCAGAATGAAAACTGGCCATTTTTGATGGATCAATGGAATATTAAATAATTTAAATTTATATGTCATCAAGGCACATAAAGAACTAGACAAATTATTTGCAGAATCTGTTGCTACCATGGCTTCACTACTTCTATGGTTAAATGTTTTATATTTCAGGCTTCCCATTATTCATTTGGTAAAGAAAGTGTGTGTGTGTGTATGTATGTATGTATGTATTTGTATATATATGTATATATATAATGTATATATATATTATATGTGCAATATGTATACATAATGTATATATGTGTGCATACATATATACACATAGATTTTATATATATATATATATATATATATAATGTGGGGAGGCATTCTTTAAGGAAGCCATGTTTTAGTCAATATCCTGAAAAAGCTCCTTTCTGAAGAATTAGAATTTTAGAAGTAAATAAGATTTTAGAGATCATATAATCGGATTTATTTTTGCTTTGACAGGTGAGGAAATTGAGACCCAGGGATGTGGTGACCATCATTCACACTAGCTGTGACTGCAGTGAAGTCACAGTTTAATAACAGGCACAAATCAAAAGATCCCAAGTCATCATAGAGGTTAATGTATGTTCATTATTCACTGGTCCCAAACCTTGCCGTGCATCAAGATCACTAGAAAAGCCTGATAGTGTGTCCACAGGCCCTTCCCAGACCATGTGAATGAGATAATCCAGGGGATGGATTCTGAAGTCTTATTAAAAAAAAAGCCTTTGTAATTCAGAGGCAGCTGGTCCTTAAACCCCAAATTTGGGGAAAGTAAACAGTATTTGAAGAAATTTTAATCCATTTTACAAGATTTTAAGACTAGAAATTAAATATTATAAATACTTAGCCACTTCAGCTGCAGCCATTCTGGGTATGTGAAGCACTCCAATGTCGTGCACGATCCCATTGGTATGGCTAGAATGACTAGCAGGTTCTTTATGCAGGCAGGGCAATCACAGGTCCTCAGCCTTGGAATGGTGAGTCACTGAGCTGTATGCTGGTTTCCCTCACTTGATTTTGGGTTCTTTTGTGTTTCCTCACCTTTAAGAGGGGGACATTCATTGGAGTGGCTGCCTCTTATTATTATGACTTGTCTCTTTATGCAAACATCCTATGTCCCCAACCAGTTCTGTACGTTCTTCAAGTGCAAAGGCCACATTTTATGACACCCTGTGCTCAGTGCCTTGCATATTTCAGGGAGGTAGCATGGGAGAGTGTCTAGGAGAAAGTTTTGGGGTTATAAACCTAGATTTGAATCCATGAGCTTCCACTTTCACATACTGTGTGACACTGGGCAAGTTATATAACTCCCTCTGTGGCTCAATTTCCTTATCTGCAAAGGGTGTAGAGTACATTGTTGTAAAGAGCAGATACAGTTATATATGTAAAGATCTTAGCATGATGTCTGAAATGCACTATTCCTTTTTAAAAATTAGAGAGTATATAATATGTGCCTGGCTAGGGCTATAGGTACTGAGGATATAATATTGAAAACGACAGACAAAAATCCCAGTTCTCAGGGATTTTTTTTTGTGTGCACTGAGAGGGAGATAGAAAATAAACTAAATATAAGATATAAGTTTTGACAGAAACAAGTGCTATCAGTAGGTATATAAGGTAATGTGGTAGAGAATGGCCGAGAGGTAGGGTGGACCGCAGACCTCTCTGGAAAGGTGACTCTGAGTTAAATCTCGGATGAGAAAGAGATAGCCATGAAACAAACTGAGGTGATCATGTTTCAGGTAGAAAACAAAAAAGTACAAAGGCCTTGAGATAGGAATGAGCTTTAAGTGCTCTAAGAATGGAAGAAAGTCAACGTTGCTGGGATGGAGTGAGAGATGGGTAATGAGGCAGAAGATGAGAGTAAAGTTCAATAAATGGTTAAAATGTTGTGGTAATATAGAAATATTTTAAGTGCTTTAAAAATGTTTACCCTTGTAGTAATATGTAAATTGTAAATGTATTTTCATTTTTTCCCCTTTGGATGATTTTATTATAAATTCTTGCTTTATTTTGGTTGCGCATTTCTCTTTCAGTCTTCTCCTTCCTGCCCTGGCCTCCCTTAGCTCTGGGAGTTAGGTTTTCCAGTTTCTCTGATGAGATTTCAGTCACAGAATTTGCTATTTTTAGTTGCTCCATTCTCTTAGGTATGAATGGATTAACTGGAATATTTGAGAGGTAAGGGAGGTAGAGATCCAAAACCAGAATTTCTTGGAAAAATCAGTTGGGTGTTCTCTTGCCCCCTGATTTAAACCTGTAAAGTGAACCACTTTCCAGACACAGACAGCAGGAGAAAAAGGGGAGAGGCATAGCTGGTAAACTCATGTGCAAATCCCCTCCCCTAGGATGACATCCTGCAGGTCCTTGACTTCTCTCAAGCTGGTCCTGGCAGGTCCTGTCATTTGGCATTTTCTGACACAATCTTTGTTACCTTTTATGGTGAGGTCTAAGATGGTGAGTTCTAAGATGTGGAGGTCAAGGGCTGCCTGAAAAACTGCCAGCCAGTGGCACAAGGTGCAGAAGTCAGATCAGAAAAGCCAGAAGCAAGACCATGAACATTTGGGACATGAATTTGGAGGACAAGAAAACAAGTATAGGCAGAAATATATTTCTAATAAAAAGTATTAACAATAGCCATAGCCAGTTTGCTCAGTGGTTAGAGCATTGGCCCTCAGACTTAAAGGTCGCGGGTTTGATTTTGGCCAAGGGCACTTAACCTCCTCCATTGCAGGCTGGATCCCGGGCCCTGGTTGATGTTTCTCCCTCCCTCCCTCCCTCCCTCCCTCCCTCCCTCCCTCCCTCCCTCCCCCCTCCCCCCCTCTCTGAAAAGCAATGGAAAAATACCCTCACTATTAACAATAGAAATTGAGATTATGGGTTTTAGGAAATAAAAAAAATCACCATTAGCTTCTCCAGTCTGACAAATGTGAAATTTAGCTTCTCTATATTTCATTTTTTCTTTCCCTACTTTCTCTATTGTTTTATTAATTACATTTTATTTTTTCCTGTTGGTTAACTTGATTTTTGCATCCCTAAATTTTAAATAGTATCTTCTGTTCTTTACTCTTTTGTTGTTGTTAATCCTCATCTGAGGATACGAGGGAGACACAGATGTGCAAGAGACACAGATGTTAGAGAGACACAGAGATTGGTTGCCTTCTGCACCCACCTGGGGAACTAGCCATTGAGCAGAATCAAACCTACGACCCTTTGCTCTGCAGGCAGATGCTTTAACCACTGAGCCACGCCAGCAGGGCTCTCGTCTTTACCTTTACTTCTTCACTCTCCTACTCCTGTTGCTTATTCCAATATTTTTAGATAATGAAAGGTAGTAACATTTATATTCTGCCACTATAGTAAACAAACAAAACCAATACTTCTAGGCTTTGTCCATTAGTTGCCTCTAAGAATTGAAACTTGAATAACTGATTCCATGCTGTTTTCAGAGTGTTCCACATTTCAAGGTCCAACGATTTATCTTTCTTTGTTCTTAGATCAGTTATTTGCTCAAACCATGCTACTTTCAGGTTGTGCATGTCTGTAGAGAGACTTTTCAAATAATTCCACCCCTCCCCTCTTGCAATTGCCAATTGCCTTTCTTTTTTATGTTAAAGAAACATAAAGGAACTGTATGTTTTGCTTATTTCTAGGATCATCTTAATCATTCCATTTGTTAAAGAATAGTCACATTTTTGTTGATAACATTCTTCTTGGATTCTCATTAATTTGTACAAGTTGCTTTAGGTCTTCTGCAGAATACTTATCATGGAAATCTTTTCTAGTTATCGAAATTTTAGATTCAACTATGTGTTGGATGCAGGTCCTCTTATTTCTAGAATTATTTTTTTTTCACTCCTTAGTGCACAATTTTAAGTACTTTTTTGGAAAGGATCTGTGGAAGGTAAAATTTTTAAGTCTTCCCATGTCTGAAAATGTCTTTGTCTTCAGGCATGATTGATTGTTTGTCAGAATATAGAATTATGGGTTCAAAGTCCTTTTGCCTTCAGAATTTTAAAGACATTATATTGTTTTTAGCATTCATTTTGCCGGTAAAAAAAAAATTGATGTTAACTTGGTTTGTTATATCTTCGTAGGTAATCTTTTCTCTTCACAGAAAATTTTAAGATATTTTCTTTTTTGTTGGAGTTTTGAATATTCATGATGATGTGCTTAGATGCAATTCTTTTTATTCATCAACCTTACCACTTAGTTGGCCCTTTTAGACTTCTCCACTCAGAAGTTTCCTTTTATGACTGCTTAAAATTATTTCCTTCTATCTGTAACATTTCGTTTGTCAATCTCTCTTCATTTTCATGAATTCTTTCTTGCTCTAATTGTTTCTTTTTCACAATTGTATGTTCATTTTCTTAAATCTTTTTGAGGCTATTAATTAAAATATCTGTTAAATTATCACCTGATTCCTGAATTACTGCTGTGTGTTCCAGTTTCAGTTATTTTGCTTGTTCATACAGGTCCTTCTTTATACTATCAGTTGACCTCAGGTGTGATCCTTACTCATGAATTTATGATTAGAGGACTAGGTTAATTTATACAGCTAGATGGCATGCATTCTTGTGACAGAGGTCTAGGCCTAGCTCCTCAGTAAACTCTCCCTTGACTGTCAGGCTTCATTCACTTTTGGATGCCTGAGAAGAAAGTTGGCAATCTTTGGCTCATCCTAGACCTTTACCTCTGTGAGAACTACATTAATAATCGTTTTAGAAGTTTTAGCTCCTCCCAGGCATTTTTTCAATGTCTATAGAGAATAGTTCTTGGTTTTAGCTTGGTAATAAATGCCAACAATGCACACAAGGAGAGGATGTGCCAACTCGTGTAACTGCTGAGAAGTCCTTCAATTCACCACCTGGATGTTTGCCTTATTTTCAACTTCCACTCCTGAAACCAATTTACTTTGAGCTTAAAATCATCCTTGAAACTCTACTGGAAGAGCAGGTTCTATCTCTGTCCTCACCTTCTCCCTGGCATGTCCTGGGTTTAGCTGCCACCACCCTGGCTTATTATTAGTGTGATCCCACAGAACTGTGTCAAATCTTTGGTCAGTTTTTTCTTCTTATTCCCTCTTGTACTTATTTATAGCCATTGTAATGGCATGTAGAGCAACGAGGTAGGGATACATATGCTTAACTCACCAACTTGAATAAGAACTTGAACTCGGGTCTTTTGACCAGTCTTCTTACCCTTATACCTATGATATGGACAACATATTCAGCTCTTTTCCTTATTTAGTGTGTGTCCTTAGGCAAACAATTTCACCTCTTTGTGTCCCAAAATTTCTTAACTATTGTTTAGGTGGAATGGTACTGACCACATATAACTGCAGTATAAATTGGGGAGAATATCAGTCACATACAGTTTCAATGAGAATTTTTTAAGGGCATTTAGCATAATGTTTGACACATAATGAGCACTTAAAAAATGATAACTTAAAGCAAAGGGTTCAAAGCATACAAATAAAACCTACATTTAGTTCACATCTTGGATATCTAATTTTTTATTTTTTTTTTTAATATCGATTTTTAGAGAGGGGAAGGGAGAGAGGGAAACATCAATGTCAGAGAGAGACATCGATTGGCTGCCTCCCACACATGGTCTGACCAGGGATTAAACCCACAACCTGGGAATGTGCCCTGACTGGGGATCAAACCCACCACCTTTTTGTACGAGATGATGCTCCAATCTACTGAGCACACTGGCCAGGGCCAAAGCTCCTTATTTTAAGTTCCAATTGGGAACATTTTCTATTTGCTTTAGGGTCTGTTTATTGTTATTATTTTTGGATCAGAAGTATCCACTGACACAAGCTATATATCTTTCTCTGAAAAATTACTATGAACAGCTGACTTGTCTTTATTGTATAAAATATGAGGGTCTAGACAAAACTCATTTAGAATTTTAAAATAACTGCAGATTATCAGTTGGGTAACCTGACATGAAGAGCTATATGACTAAGTCAACAGAAAGAAGAAGAGAAATTTAAGAATTTAAGAATTAATGAAAGATATATTTTCACTTAGATATTGTAGCCGAACACTAACATGAATGGCATGTTTAATTAAATCAGCAGGAAACTCAAAGTATGAGATTATTATATATTTTAAAACAGATTATAGTGTTCACATTAGACACTTATGTTGTCTGACTATACTTTATTACTTTTCCTTGCTTAGCAATTAAACAAATTATGACTTTGGACATATTATGTAACTTTTCTGAATCTTATTTTCTTCCTCTATAAAATGAGCAAAGTACTTCCTCTTTTATAGGATTGTTATTTGAATGAGTCAGTATAGATGATCTCTTTGTATTGAGTTGACTGACAAAGGACTGTCTCACCCCTTTCAGAAATGGTCATATTCAAAGAGGTGATATAAGTGACACTGGGGATATGTTTTGTAAAATGTCCTCTTGTTATTTAAAAT
This sequence comes from Miniopterus schreibersii, assembly GCF_964146895.1. Lineage (NCBI taxonomy): Eukaryota > Metazoa > Chordata > Mammalia > Chiroptera > Miniopteridae > Miniopterus > Miniopterus schreibersii. Next base: position 80,730,376 of record NC_138101.1, on the reverse strand, counting down.
TTACATAAAATGTAGCTCAGCATTCCAATGAAGGAAAACCACAAAATAAGACATGAAGTCAGCTACCTCTGCAAAAGCAGCAGACTCAAAATACATTTTTCAGGAAAACAGTCATCACACTCTAAACCGTAGTAATTTTAAGAGATGTGCTGCACTTAACTTTGAAAAAGCATCACCTTCAGGAACCCAAAAAGACAAAGACTGTATTTGCAGATGGAGAATAGATGTCCCTTCTGACTGACCTTACTTCATTTTATATTTATTGAATCTCTTTAAAAAAAAAAAAAATCAAACTTATTTTTTCTCACACAAAATGTACAGATCTTCCCAAGGAAGGTGTGACCCGATTTCCAAAAGTCCTTCCAAGAACAAGAAGCCAGACAGATGGAAGACGTTTGTCACTATGCAAAGTTTTGGCAAGCTTCTCTGGACATGTCTACTGCAAAACAGTGAGGGGGAGGAGGACGTTTTCCTGCTTTACAGCAGACTGTTGTCAAATCCTTCTAGATGTTCTAGAGGGGCTCAGACTGCGTTCTTGGTTCTCTTGCGCTTCTCATAGTTACGGTCTTGAGCTAAATGACAGCGATATTCGGTGTTATTGTGAACAAAGTTTTCTGAGGATGAGAGTCCCCAAGTGAGGAAGTTACCCAGAGATGACTTAAGTCACTGAAACATGACTCTAGGCTTTTCTACAGTTAGATGGCAACAGAAAGGAAATCACTCTTCTTTCCCTTTGGGGGGGGGGGGCGAAAAAAAAAAGCCTCTTTTCTTTTCCTTGATCCTATCCCATATACATGTTGTGTGCCAAAAAATTTAATTATTTTGCTTACTTTTTATTCACACAACTCTGTTTTAAAAATATTTTCCTCTTGCTACATATACAGCCAGGCCACTTCTGTATTACTAAAAGCATGCTACTGCTGCACAGGTGTAGAAGCTGTCGGGTCCCAGGGATGGGCCCCGAGATGGTCTTCTACTTCCCGCCATTGCTAACGCTGGGGTAAGCTTATGCACTCCTTTATGGACTTGAGTGGGAATTTCTTTGAAAGACAAACCCTAGAACAGGATTTCTGTGTTACAGGGAGAAGTAAATAGAATTTTATGAAATATTGAAAGATTGCTCTCTAGACAGGCTGCGTCAGTCCACATACCCACCTGCAAAGCTTAAGGGCTTCAGTGGCCTCTTATTGCTGCCAACACCTGGCATTCTAGAGCTTTCAAATGTTTTGCCAGCTCAGTGAATGTGTAGTAGTCTCTCCTTATTTTAGGGGAATATTTCAGTGGATGCCTGAAACTGCAGATAGTGCAGAACCCTGTATGTTCTGTTTTATTCTATACATACACACCTATGACAGTTTAATTTATAAATAAGCACAGTAAGAGATTAACAATAAAAATAGAATAATTATAATAATACACTGTACTAAAAGTTATGTGAATGTGTTCTCTCTCAAAATATCTTATTGTATAGTATTCACCCTTTTTCTTGTGATGATGTGAGATGATAAAATGCCTATGTAATGAGACGAAGTGAGCGAGACATAATGAAGTAAAATAGGGTTACTTGAATATAAGCACTGCAATTCTATGACCGTCAATCTGAAAACTGAGATGGCTACTAAGTGACTGATATGGAGGAACATATACAGCATGGACATGCTGGACAAAGGAACGATTCGTGTCCTGGGAGGGAGGGAGTGCGACCGCACAGGAGTTCATCACATGACTCAGAATCACATACAACATAAAACGTAACAATTATATCTGGAATTTTCCATTTAATATTTTCAAACCATGGTTGACTGTGGGTAGCTGAAACCACAGAAAGTGAAACTGTGGCTAAGGGGGACTTCTGTATAGTGATATCTCACTGTTGTTTTAATTTGCATTCCCTGTTTTCTACTTAGCTTAAGCATCTCCATGTGTTTGTAAGTCGGTTGTGTTTAGTTTTCTGCAAACTGCTTGTTTACATCCTTTGTCCATTTCCTATTATGATTCCTATATTTCTGTTGCATGGCAAGAGATCCTGGTGTATTCTAGATAGCATTTCCTCCTCAACTTTAGACATTGCAATATCACCCAATGTGCCATTTCTCAGTTAATTTTGTCCACAATCTCTTCCCTTGAAAAGGGAATTTTATTTACTTAATCAAAATTTTGCCTTACAGTTTACTTATACTTTTGGGTTTCATTTAAGAAGTCTTTCAATACCTCGTCACAAAAATATTCATTTATTTATTTATTTATTTATTTATTTATTAATTATTTTTACTGATTTTAGAGAGAGGAAGGGAGAAAGAGAGAAACATTGATTGGGTGCCTCCCACATACGCCCTGACCAGGGATGAAACCTGCAACCTGGGTATGTGCCCTGACTGGGAATCGAACCCACCACCTTTTGGTGTATGAGATGATGCTCTAACCACTGAACAACACCAGCCAGGGCACAAAAATATTCTCTTGTGTTATAAACTACTAACTTTAAAGTTTTACCTCTCAACATCTGGAGTTGTAAATGGTATTGGATAGAGATCCAGTTATTATTTTCATTCATTTAATGAGCCATGTTTCCAAAACTCTCATCTTTTATACCTGTAAGTGCATTATATGCATATGTATGCCTCTGACCCTTCCATTTGTTCCACTGCTTCCTATGTCTGTTTTCCTTTCAATACTATTATGTTTTGTCGCCATGGTTGGGTAATATGTCTTAATATATGCTCGGGCAAGGCCTATCTCTTGTCCCTTCTTTGTTACAGCTGTCTTTTATTATTCTACTTAAAGTTAGCTGTCAAGTTTCTTAAAAACCCATATAGAATTTTAATTAGTTCTGTATTAAATTTATAGCTTCCTTTGATGAGAACTGACATTTTAAATATAGTAACTTATTCCCTTTCCAAGCATGGGCTATCTCTCCATTTATTCAGATCATTTATTTTGTCTTTCATTACAGTTTCAAAATTTGTCCATAGAGCTTTTGTATAGTCTTAATTAACTACTAGAGAATTTTGCTATTTAAAGTGGCATCTTTCTAGTTAGAATTTTTGTTGGAGATTGTTGGTGTAGAGAAATGCTATTGATTTTTGTATGTTGATTTGGTATCCATCAACCTTGCTGAACTTTCTAAATTGTTCTCATATTTGTTGATTTTATTGCTAGATAAATCATCTACAAATAATGACAGTTTAATATCTTCTAATCTTTACATCTCTCTTTTATACATAGAATTAGTCATAACTTTCAGTACCATGCTAAACAGCATCAGTGACAGTAAGCATCCTTGACTTAAAGGAAACTTTTTTAAAAAAAATATCTTTATTGATTTCAGAGAGAGGAAGGGAAATGGAGAGAGAGAGATAGAAACATCAATGATGAGAGAGTCATTGATCGGCTGCCTCCTGCATGCCCCCGACTGGGGATCAAGCCCACAACCCGGGCATGTTCCCTGACCAGGAATCGAACCATGATCTCCTGGATCCTCGGTCCATGCTCAACCGCTGAGCCTCGCCCAGCCAGGTTAAAGGAAAGATTTTAATGAAAAGTTTCCTCTTTAAGTATAATGTTGATAGAAGCAAGTTTTATCAAGTTAAGGATGTTTTCTTCTGTTTCTAATTTACCATTAAAAAATTAGGCATTTGAACTTAGTAAAATGCCTCTTTATACTGATTACAATAATCATATAGTTTTTCTCATTTTTTTAAATTAATGCTGTGAATTTAATGGGTATGTTTCCTGATGTTAAAGCATCCTTTTATTCTTGAAGATATATGCCAGTGGATCGTGATGTATAATTATTTTAATATATTTTAATAATTTGTTTAGACAACTATTCCTTTAGGATTCTTGGATCTACATGCATAGTTAAAATGGGACTACATTTTTTATGTAGTGTCCCTCTGTGGTTTGGAATCAAAATCACATAAAACGAACTGGACAGTCTTTGTTCTTTTTGGTTTTAAAAAATTAAAAAATGTAAGAACTGTTCCTTAAAAGTTTGGTAGAATTCATTTACAAAACTATGTAGGCCTAAAACTTTTCTGGGAAGTGATTTAAATTTTTTATGTTATTGTCCTAATCAAATTTATATTTCCTCTTGGGGCAAATTTGCCATTTCCTATTTTTATCAATTTATCCTTTTTATCCATTTCCTCTAGTTCTTAAAAGTGTGTTAGATAATAATTAATCACAATACTGTTTTTAAACATTCCTTTCATCTTTTCATTTTGTGTATTTGCCCATTTTCTATTTATTTGCATATTTTTTCTTTAACTTTTGAGTTTCCCTTATTTTATCATTTCAAAGATCTCTAGTTTTTTATAACTAATAAGTTTTTAACTATTTCAAAATCATTTTAGACTTTCAGAAGGTTACTAGAGATAGTACAGAAAGTTCCCATATAGCCTTTACCCAGCTTCCTGTAACATTAACTTCTTATGTAAACATGGTAAAAGTATCAAAACAAATAAACTAATATTAGTACAACACTATTAACTAAACTACAGATTTTATTCAGATTTCCTCAGTTTTTCCACTAATGTCCCATTTCTCTTCCAGAATCCCAAACAGGATACCATATGTTATAGGCTGACTTGCGTTGCCACAAAATTTATTGAAGTTCTAACTCCCAGTAGCTCAGAATGTGACTGTATTTGTAGACAGGATCTTTAAAGAGGTAATTTAGTTAAAATTAAGTCACTAGGATTGGCCCTAATCCAATGTGTCTGGTGTTCTTATAACAAGAAATCAGGAGACAGTCATGCACAAGGGGAAGACCATGTGAAGACACAGAGAGAACCCACTTCAAGGCACCAGGCTCTGTGCTAGTTATTTACTGTTAGGAGTAAATGACTGATGGTAACTAGTCTACCAGCATCTGTTTTTATCAATTCTTTATTTCAGCATAACTTCTGCCCTGGAACCCCATTAATATTGACCATATGTGCTGTTACTGTCAATTTTTTGTAGTGATGGATCAGAAAATTATTGTCCAAGGTAACATGAGTAAGAAGCAAAAGTGTTACCGGGAAACCCAAGTGGGATTCGGGCTGCCTGCCACTGTGTCCAATTCAACGGAGGCAGGGTTGAATCATATAAGGTATTTACTGAGAAGGCCAGCGAACCAAGATGATAGGGAGCATATGGGCATCCAAAACCTGTCTTAAGGAGTGGTCTGAGGGATGGGGTTATATATGGAAATGGGGACGGGATGCAGCTACGTGCAATCCCGGAAGTCTGCAGATGTCATCCTTTTGTTCCTGGTCATCTGGCAGTGTCTGGATAAGATGATATCTTGGCCCCTGGTTGGATCAGCCTGACCATACCTGTTCAATGACACATTGTTCACAGCTGTGTCACCTCCTTAATTCCTTCATCCTGGATCAAGGGGAGTGTACCGGCACAAAGACCCAGGAGAAAGAAACTTAATGAAAAAGAATCTTAAACCCCTGCTCACATAAGTATGGGTTCTATTATTTAAAAGTAATATGATTATATTTCAGATTAATTCAGGTGCTCAATCTATGGAAATTATAAGAGCCCCTATCAAAAGCAGAATTTTAAAACTTTCCTTCAACCTCTTCAATCTTTCTTTCCATCTATTCACCCATAGCAGTTCATGACAGTTTTCTGATTACTTAGGTATCCTCAACCAGTCTCCGTCCCTCCCTCCCTCCCTCCCTCCCTCCCTCCCTCCCTCCCTCCCTGCCTCCCTCCCTCCCTCCCATTGTTAGTTTAGCTACCCCTTACTTCTCTATATTATCTGCAGTTTCTTTAAGGTAAATAATGGGATTACAGTGATTAGAAGCTAAGGGAAAATGTAAAGACATAGGCCATGGAATTTTAGTCCGGTGGAAAAAATCATTAAAAATAAAATATCATAATAAAATGTACTAAGTGATGTGAAGAAGCTAAGCACAGTGTATTAGGGGGAGGATAGGGAAGTGGCTTTTAAATCAGACTTGGAATTCATGGAGGCTTTAGAGAGGAATTATAATAGATAAAGCACAGGAAGCCAAGGGGCTTTAGGTATAAAAGTATCTATAAGGGAATGGTTTTGTGAGATAGCACAAATGTTTAGGACCCACATGTAATTTTGAATGGTCTGGAACAAAGAATGTATGCAGTAGAGTGGTTGGAACAGTTAGAAGTAGGAGAGGCTGGAGTATAATGTTATACCAAGGAGTTTGGATTTCTGTTCTTTAGGAGAGTGGGAAATGTTGGTTTTGACCAGGAACTCTCAGGATCAGATTCTACAGTTTCGAAGACGGCAGTGTATGATGCTTCCGCACTAGGGCCCTTTGCTTGCATTGTGACCTTTCTCTGGAGTCCTGGAATGGGCGCTAGCAATGAGTTCTGTGGTCAACTGTTTCTAGTAAAATTTACAAAAGGAAGCTATTTTTAATTGCAGCTGCCTCTTTCTACTACAACTTGCCTCCATTACAGTTTAGCCTAGGCTGCGGGTTTTGGAAACCAGCTAAGGGGAGGTTCAGGATTATTTAGTTTGTGTACAGTAATATAAATTAAAGTCTTTTGTAGTCATTTCTGTGTATAGCTAAGTTATTGCCAGCCATCCTGGTAAAGAAATTCAGGTAACAATCTTACTACCCATCCGGCATTATAACACAAAGACATAGGCCCAAAGATCACCTTGTGATGAAGTGTGTATTCATGATTTTGTATTTGTTTCTTAAAGAAGAACCCTAATATAAGCTTTGGGACCTACAAACTAGGATCTTTACCTATAGCAATGCTAGACAGGAGCAAATTAGGAAGTTATAAAAAATTTTAGCCCCATGAGAGGTGGGCGTCTGAACCAAGGCAGTGGTAGCAGAAATGGGGGGAAAGGGTCAGGCAGGAGACAAAAAGCATGCTCTGTGGAACTTGGCAATGGCTTTGATGGGTGGCGGGTTCCCTAACAACCGAGTCACGGCCTTGGATAACTGTGAGGATGGCAGCCCATTCCGGGACAGGGCACATTAGGGGAATTGCGAGTCTCAGCGGTTTAGGCGTTAGACAAGCTGAGGAAAGGGCCGGTCCGCAGTTCAGTGAAGCACCCAGGTGTCTGGGGACGTTGTTTGCTGGATTTCCCAGTCTCTGGCGACAACTCACCACGCCTTTCGGGCCCCCCGCTTTCCCGTGCTCGGCGCACGAAGCCGCAGCCGCTGCCCCGCGCTGGGAGCTTCCCGGCGGCCCCCGCTCCCCGGATGTGGGAGCAGCGCCCCCACCCCCAGGCGCGCGCTCGGGCACCCAGGGCGCAGGCGCGGCGGGGACTCCGCGGGCCCACCCTCGGTCCGGTGCGGGGGCGCGTGCGTGTTTCAGCCGCGAGGTGGGTTGCCGCGGCGCGCTTTTGCTCGCAAAGGGAAGTTCTCCTCCTCTTTGATCCCGCAAGCCTCCGGGTTCTCCGCGGGGAGTGGACGCGCCTTCCCCGAGGGCTTTGCGGGTCCCCGGGCGCGGGGGCTGGGGCGCTAATGAGGATGAGTCAGCGCTGACGGCGCCGCGGGGCAGCGCGCGCCTCATTACCCGGGGCCCGGAGAGCTTCCCGAGCTGAGGTTAACGCGTTGGTTCCCTGTGAGCCTGGAATTAAGAGGGAAAACCCTCGGGGATTAAGATACCAAGTTAGCCGTGTCTCTGAGCTAGCTGGGAGAGTTCAAGATGCCCACGATCTTGCAACCAGACGATCAGTAGCAGGATAGCTGAGGCCAACTTGACTTCGTTATTTCTAACAATTGTGGAACAAATAGAAATGCATATTTTTTATTAGTTTACTACTTAACAAATGCCTTCTGAATAAGACGTTCACGGGAGAATACCAGAATGCTGTGGACAGTAGTGGGAAACTCGTGTCCCTGAAGGTGACTGATCATTTTAGTGGGTGAATGCCAACCTGCTGTAATTATACCTGCAATGTTGAGTTAGAACTCTTACTTTTCAGAACTCTTACTTATCCTGCCCACCCTTTAAAAGAGTGTTTAACCTGCTTGTCTTTTATTACCTGCTTCAAGTTTATTTTTTTTCTCTGTAGCGCTTTTTACTTTGGAATATATGGCATAATTTATTTATTATACTTGTCATTTATTATTTGTCTGTCCCACACTAGAGTTAACCTCCTAAAAGGCAGGGTTTTTTTCTGTTTTTTTTTTTGCCCTGCTTATTAATGTATTTCAAAGGCCAAAGACAATTTTGGCTTATAGTAGATAGTCGATAAGTATTTATTGAATTAATGAAAGAATGAATATGTCATTTCCCAACAAGCTTAAACAGAGCCTGAATGGGCTTGCATGATTGTCATAACCTATGTGGAACATAGTTCTATTGAAAGTTCTGGTAGTGAAGGTGGTCAACAAGTCAACAAATGTTTATTGAATCCCTACTATACCCCCAACTCCCCAGAATTTAGCATCTGCTCTCCACTAAACATACCAATGCTTTAAAAACCATTTACCTTTTGGTGTTACTTGAGGGCAGGGCCTATGTGGTTCACCTACATAGCATCTGTTACAGTGATATGTGCATACCAGACAATAAATATTTGTTGAAAGAGCAAAAGAATGAACTGGGTTAAGTTAGTCGGTTACTTTGGAATCCAGTTATTTTTCATATGAACATTTGTTTTGTGAAATTATGATCTACAATAGTAATATTTTGCAAACTGGGGCCTATTTCAAGGATATGTAAGTTTTCTATGATAAATTTTGGGTTTTCATTTCAGTGTTTACCTGAAAAATTAACTTACACATATTGGGTTATCTGGATCACCAAATATTGACAGAAGGCCAATATTTGTCCCTGTTTGCTTTCTGTCTCTTTTTAGCATGTTAGTACCACATAGTGTAGTACTTTGTCATAGGTTAATAAGAAAAGAACAGAGGCAGTCTAAAAAGTAAATGATCTATTCACTGGAAATGAAGCCCAAATGACATGAAGCGACTGTGTTGGAAGATTTCACAGTAGTTTAAAAGGAGAAAAGAGAAGAAAAATGAGTCATAACGTGGTAAAAGAGGCTTGCTGAACTAGCGAGGTGATTTAGTTTGACAAAACAATCACTGGTGTTTTTAAATCGATATTTTAGATTAAATTTTGTTGGCTTTATAGTTTTGTTTGCACTTATTTTATAATTTTGTGGGTTGTTTTTTTTGTAGCTAAGAGAACTATGATGTAAGGAACTTAAGCCTACCTTTATGTTTTTACATATTTAATAATATCATAATGAAAATATTTTAATTTGGGGATGTGGGATCTTGAAAATGTGTGGGGTTTGTTTGTATTTGTTTTTGTTTTACTTTTAGTAGAGTGTTTACATTATACTCAAGTTTGTGAAAAACAACAGCAAAGGTCAAGCTTCAGGGCCCAGGACACAGAATATTGATTTCATTGAAGTCCAGGTGTGATAGTTCAGTGCACGACAGGTATTTCTGCTGCTTCTGATGCTAGTGGTGCTGGCAGTGGTGAAATATAGGAGAGAGGGGCCTTAGGAAAACATAGGGAGAAATGATAGAGAAATTGGGGGAGTTTTAGATAAAGTTATAGCTTTCTTTGCAATTGTGCTTTTGGCTCTAAATCTGTGAGTTCTCTTTCTTAGTGATTTATCTCAGATGGCAAAGTGAAAAGCAGTGTTTTTCTTTCTAGATTATAAGAAAAATGCTGATCAGCATGCATGTAGGTAAAGCAAAACTCTGCTTAGTGTGGAAAACTGGGAGATCTAAAGAGCTGTTTAAAGTAATTGCTATAGTCAGGGCACATGCCCAGGTTGTGGGCTTGATCCCCAGTTGGGGACGTGCAGGAGGCAGCCGGTCAATGACTCTCATCATTGATGTTTCTATCTTTCTCTCTCCCTCTCCCTTCCTCTCTCTGAAATCAATAAAAATATATTTTAAAAACACAAAAATTAAATTAAAAAAAGTAATTGCTATAGAAAATTAGAGGAAGGAGATTCTTAGTTTCTGATATTTCCTCCCTCCCTGATTACGTACCCTTCTCCCCACCCCATCAATTTCCCCATCCTGGCCTGCAGTGGGAAATAGGAGTAGAAAGAAAAAGGTGAGGACTTTGTATTGGTTTACTTTATAGAAGGGATACTGGGAGCAGGTGTTATTTCAGAGTCAACTTTGCTATCATGTCCAGAGAAAAACTGTCTGAGGTTCATCCAGTCAATCAACAAATATTTATTAGTATCTACTTTGTGCCAGGCATTATATGGGGAGCTGAAGATAGTGAACAGTAGAGAGTTCCTGCCTTTAGGACTTATATAAAACTAATACTGTTGATTCTGCTCTATTGTGTCTTTCTCTTCACTTGGTATACTTTAGTTGAATATGAGTGACAATTTCAAAAATGTTAGTGCATTACTTATGCTGATTTGTCTGATTTCCAGGATAGGATACAGAGTTAGAAATTGCAAAGGCTCAGATTAACTCGTTCATTTTATCTTTCTCTGTTTTTAAGGGGTGTCATGAAAGTGGACATAAATCTTCAGAAAGTGGACATTGACCAATGTTCAAGTGATGGCTGGTTTTCAGGAACTCACAAATGTCATCTCAACAATTCAGAGGTAAGAACATGAAAATAAAGCCCTCCGAAATCAGAAGCCCAGAAATGTATTACTTATGATATATTGTATTTGTGCGGATAAGTGAACAAGAGGCCTCTTACTGGGAAAAATTTCTTTTATGCAGGTCTGAATGTTGCCAAATGAACTGAAAAAGGAGTAGAAAATTAAATTTGTGCAGAATAACTGTTCATTTGGAGACTAAGAGAAGGTTGAAATGGAAATTATGTCTGAAGTTTGGCTTTAGTCAAAGGCTGACCTTGTTCTTCAAACGGGGCTGGAAATTAAAATAGCAATGAAGTGAAAAACCAGTCTTGGAGGATTCAACCAGGTTATGCATATTTTAATGGAAGATGATGCTTGTTGAAACGTTGATGCTATTCATTCAGACACACTGCCATCTGCCAGAAAAGCAAGTATGGCAGGGGAATATTGAAAAGAAGGAGAAAACTGTAACAGGAACCAGTAAAGGAAATGTGTATAGTTGTGTATGTATTTCCAATTTTTATCTTCTTGTCCATGCCTTATTTCATGGGACTGTGGTTGGTAGGGACAGGCACAGAGATTCTGCATCTGCAAATAAGACTGTCACTTGTCTTTTGTAGTTTCAGACAGGAAATGTGCTAACATCCTGATTCCATTTTCAGTAATCTGTTTCTGAGGTCCCAAAGGGTTAAGCACAAATGTACAATTGAGTTCCTGACCTTAAATACTTGGGCTTTCTCAACTTTGCGTCCATGAATTAGTGAGGAAATTTAAAATAGAGGGGATATCCCCATAAATGTAGCAATCTACATCTCTTATTTTTTTGCCCTTTGTGAAAGGTGGTTATATGTAGTGCAGTTTTAAGGTAAGGACTATTAAATCAAAGGAAAAATTAACAGTAAGCACTTTTTTGTGCCATTACTAATTAAAAAAGTACACAGACATGGGCACAGCTTTACATGCCTGTACATGTGTCCATTGTATGATTCCCTTGTGCATCGTCTCACATATTCTGCCATATACAACCCACATACTTCCATACCTCCACCACTCCTCAGATAATCTTCTGCAGTTCCCCACTTTACCCCTATACTCCACACACACCTCCACCTGCCTCCATACTCCCCACCACAATATCCCTCAACCTTCCTGCTCCCTAAACCCCCATAATTCTCCATATCCTTCTAAATTCATCACATACCTCCGCCATATCCCCATGACCCCACTTCCCCAGCACCCCACGCACATTCCCACACATCCCAACACCTCCCACATCTCCACTGGTCTCCACACGGCCCTCACTTCCCTCGCTCCCCCCATTGGGATCCAGTCATGCAAGGAAATGTTCTGTCTTGTCAACTCGGTTAAGATCCTCTTTTCACCTCCTTTATTCATTCTTATAGTTTTGAACATTTCTGAGTATCCACTTCCCTTTGGATGATTCTGGCATTTCTAAAGATATGAATTTCAGTCACCAATCTGGCAACTATCCTTAGCCTGATTATTTGCTCCATGCCCATGGTATGTAGCCACTCTGCGGGTCTTTTTGCTGGAGCGGATTTTCTCTGCGTGGGTGTCACCTGTATGTGCTCATTTCTGTGCAATCTTGTTTCCGCCGTGCTCCCTGGGAGTTCAATAAGCAGTCTGTTTAGGAACAAAGGGGTATTTATTTTTCAGTTTGTTGCAGTTGCTGATTGCTCCTAATAACCTTAGCGCAGTCTTTGTTTCTTTACAGAACACCTGGTTAGTTGATTCGATGGTTATAGTAGCAGAACCTCTTTCTCCCTTTAGAAGATTGATTTCTTTTCAACTTTCTGAGTGTTGTTTCTTTTTAAAGCTTTCAAGTAAGTGAAGTTATTTCGAGATAAAATACTATCCTCCATTCTGGTTAACAAAGTTTAGGTGGAAATGTGTAACTTTGGGAATTAAGTATGAGAACTTTATATATTTTTCTATAGGAAAAACTGATCCTGAAAGACAACCCACAGTTTAATAACCCTCATTTAAGAATGTTATAGAAAGAGGTTCAGTGGTCAAAAAATAACATCATCAAACACTGAAATGTCTATAAGACATACACTGTGGATCCCCATACCCCTTTTCCTTGCCTAGGTACTGGAGTTGGGAGTAGGAGATCTTGGAGATCAAGAGCCCATGAGGCCCTTGATGCTTAGTCTGACTGACACACTTTTTTGTTGGGCTTCTCCATAGTCCTGTAGTTGGTGCTGGTTACTCAGGGCACCTGCAACAGTTTCATACCACATCCTCTGTCTAGTGGCTAGCAATAGTCTTTCAATTCTTTCCCTGTACTGATGTGAATTGGAGACTAGGAACTGGATTCTCTTGAAAGTTTTTACTGCTTGGGAAAACAGAAAGAAATATCTCTTGTTCAGGGCACTTTTCATCTGCACTAGCTTTCCTTTGTTCCTTGTCACCAATCTTCTGTTATGGACCCCAAGAATCACTGTGTTAATCGGCTTATTTTGGGAAGTAGTTAACATGAGTTATATCTGTAGGGTGTGAATATCCTGTTTACTGTGGGTTTTATCTTGCCGATGTTTAACAGTCTTCCCTTGCAAATACTACCGGATGTTAAAAATTTCAAATTTGTAATTGAGGCAAACTTTTCACTTAAAAATGTTTTCCAGTGTGTTGACTTTTCAGCTGCCAAGTTATCTTAAACCAGAATTGTGAGTCTGGTGTTGGAAACGAATGGTATGTAGACCAATGACAGAAGCCTTAGGAGAATTTCGGACAAGGATGGAGTGGTTTGGGAGGAAAATAATTACTCAGTGGGTATGGGTTGTTACAGGGTCTATGAGGCCACAAAGTGTTTTCTGAAGGGCATAGTAAAACAAGATCTGAGTTGACACTCTGAACTGGATTGCAGGATTATTCTGACTATTTCTGTAACTGATTCAGATTACTCTAGCAAGGACTTGCTCATATTGTCAGCATCCACGGAAATCATTCTTTACCTATTCTCATATCATTGTTTGCTTTGAGTACACAAAATCTTCTCTTACAGAATAGTTTATTTAAAACATTAAAAATCTATACTTATTTTGTTTTAATGGTATTCTTTTGCTTTGTTTCCATTATAAGAAAAAATTTTTAATCACTTTTTGAAGCAGGAAATATTAGGAGAGTGTCTTTGAAACTTTTTGATTATATTCTATTGGTAAAAATGCTTTATGCATCCACCCATAGTATTTGTGTGTGTGTGTGTATATATGTATGTATATGTATATATATATATACACACACACACACACACATATATATATATATATATATATATATATAGTTTCTTTATTGACTTCAGAGAGAGGAAGGGAGAGGGCGAGAGAGAGATAGAAACATCAATGATGAGAGAATCATCACTGATTGTCTGCCTCCTGCATGCCCCCTGCTGGGGGTGGAGCCTGAAACCCAGGGCATGTGCCCTGACTAGGAATTGAACTTAGATCTCCTGGATCCTAGGTCGATGCTCAACCGCTGAGCCACGCCTGGCCAAGCTATATATGTATATTTTTAACCTACAAATTATATATATATCTTTTGTTTTGTATTCTGCATATTATAAATCAGAAAACTTAATCAGGATGATGAAATAAGATAAAAGTGAAATAATATTTTAATGTAGATTATATTTTATAAAAATAAATATGTCTTTAATGTGAGCAATGTAATAGATCACAATTTTTGAAGAATTTTTAGTGTGAGTGTTCTGACTGGTTATACTTCATCATTTAAAAATCTTAGCTTAATACTTAGTAATGCAGTGATTCAGAGGTCTCTAAGTTCAGTTTATTTTTATACGTAGTTTTCATGTCTGTCATAGTTGAATATGTACCTCACAAGGATGTGTCATTTCAAATTGAAGAAATAAATTATTGACTGTTGCTAAATCACAATGCTCATTTTTCAGTTCTACCTACCAATTTTACAAAGGGTTTTGCAGAAATTCAGCTGGCAGTTTTTCATCTTACCCGATGTCAGTTGGTTCCTGCAAACTAATGGAAAAGCTGGGAATTTTAATATTTTAAAGGATCAGGTTAAAAACTCACTCAAACTTTCACGAGGAATACTTTAAAACAGATTAGGACATTTTATTTCCAAGTTTAAACTATATGGCTACATGAGTATTTATAGTTTCTGGCAACAAAAACCACATAGCACTGAAAACATTTCCAAATATCCATTTTCAAAATGTTCACTTCAAAAGGCTTACTCATGGATTATTTAAATGTCACTTTTACTTTGAAGGAACAGCTTAGATTTTTTTTGAAAATACCTGCTGCATAGACACTGCTGACAACCACTTGTCATCATAAAGCAGGTTAGCAAATTGGGAGCACTTCTCTCTCTTGTCAAGAACAATGCACAACTAATCTTCAAGTTCAGAAACAAGTAGTTCACTTTGAGATAAGCAGGAAATCTTTATGTGGGAAAAGATTTTCCAGGTCACACATCATCTCGTTATGAAGAATTGTAAATATTTTACCATTTAAAATAATATTCTCTACAAATTCACCCAAGTGGTCAAATATAAATGGTAATAAACTGAAATTCGAAAGCAAATGAAGGAACCGAGAAACGAGTGTCAGTATTTCTGCCTCGAAGCTCCCAGTTTTCCTTAAGGATACCTCAAGTGCCTTATCAATATTGTAGTCATATGAGATGTGGACTGAGTGAGGGCATTATTGTCAATCCAAGTCTTAAATATTAGTAAAGCTTAGTTTATTTCTTATTTTTTTATTAAAAAATTCAATGTAAGTAGAAGTTCTAGTATTTCCTTTTCACTGCCAATTGACCTCTTCTGTTCTCTGTTTTGGAGACCACTTCATGAGGTTATCAGATTCACTGTTCTATCCAGAATCACTGGAATGGTTGGGTCATAAGCTCGGCCAATGGCTTTATATAGCACTAAGATAGTTTTCCAATATCTCTTTTTATCTATTAAGCATATTAGATGATAATCTATTTGTAACTCCTTACTACTCCATTAGATAAAAATTAATGAATCTCTAAAGATATACTTTTAAAAAGTTAAAAATGTAAGAAAGGATATCATTTAGAACACAAGAAGAAAATTTAATGCAAAAATCTAAAGAAAGCAGGAGTTAATCATTCTCTTTTGAAAGCCTTCTTCTATACAGAATATAGTTCGCTCTTTGGGTTTAGAGTACTTTTCTGGAGTGATTAAGTGAAATTACTTAGAAACAGGTGTATATTACTTCTCATATAATCTCACCATTGCTTTCCTTTTCTCTGGAAAGTTTCTGCTTTGCACATATATTTTTTTTTTACCTGTCTCTAGAGCTGTGCTGCCCAATACAATAGCTACTAGCCACATATGTCTATTGAATTGCAAATCAATTAAAATTAATCAAAATTAAGAATTTAGATCCTTGGCTTCACTAACCCAATTTCAAATGTATAATAGCTTCATGTAACTAACGGCTACCATATTGGACAGTGTAATGGACAGCTCTGCTCTGGAATATGGTCTAGTTTATAGTGATGTCAAACCACACAGATTCTTGAAAACTTTCAAATCCCTGAATTTCGTCATATGGTTGAATGTCCCTTACGAGCAGGAAGGGACATTGAAGGACAAACTTGAAATTAATTTTGGCATGATCTACTGTATTAAGTCAGTTGAAAATAAATAATGAGAAACTTAAAAACTATTTTTAATGCCATAATTTTACACTGAAAACTGTAAAAATCTTTCAGTAAATGGAGAAAAGTAAATGTTAGTAATTTTCTAGATATTTAAATTTCCATTGTATTTTATAGCAAAACTCCTTTCTTTCATTACTAATACAAAATGTGGTTGACATGAAGTCACTCTTTCTTACTGAAATGTAGGACAATGGTCAGGTATTCACTGGTGCCTAGCACAGTGCCTGACACATTGGTTGAATTAATGGAAGCAGCACACTGTTGTTATATGGCCTCCCTATAATATATAGCCATAGTTTCTTTTATTTTGGATAGATTTTTTTTAAAAATGTATTTTATTTTTATTATTGACATTATTACATATTCCCCCCCCATCCCTCCTACCCCTCCCTCTTGCCATCACCACACTGTTGTCTGTGTCTGTAGGTTATAAGAATCTGTTCTTTGGCTAATCCCTTCACCCTCTTTCATCCCATCAGCCCCACCCACCTCCCCTCTATCATCTGTCAGTCTGTACCATGTATTCATGTCTCTGGTGCTATTTTGTTTGTCAGTTTATTTTATTCATTAAATTCCACATATAAGTGAGATCATATGGTACTTGTCTTTCTCTGACTGGCTTATTTCACTTAGCATTATAATCTCCAGGTCCATCCATGTTGTCACAAAAGGTAAGAGTTCCTTCCTTTTTACATGGTGTAAATGTACCCCATCTTTTTTATCCACTCTTCTACCAATGGGCATTTGGGCTGTTTCCAGATCTTAGATATTGTAAACTGTGCTGCTATGAACATAGGGGTGCATATATTCTTTCCGGTTGGTGTTTCAGGATTTTAGGATATATTCCTAGAGGTGGGATCACTGGGTCAAAAGACGGCTCCATTTCTAATTTTTTGAGGAAGCTCCATACTGTTTTCCATAGTGGCTGCACCAGTCTGCATTCCCACCAGCAGTGTACTAGGGTTCCCCTTTCTCCACACCGTCCTCGTCAGCACTTGTTTGTTGAGTTGTTGATGGAGCCATTCTGACAGGTGTGAAGTGGTACCTCATTGTGGTTTTAATTTGCATCTCTCTGATGATTGGTGACATTCAGCATTTTTTCATGTCTCTTGGCCATCTGTATGTCCTCTTTGAAGAAATATCTATTCAGGTCCTTTGCCCATTTTTTAATTGGATTGTTTGTCTTCCACATGTTGATTTGTATCAGTTCTTTCTACATTTTGTAAATCAACCTTTTATCAGATGCATAATTATCGAATATGTTCTCCCATACAGTGGGTTCCCTTTTAATTTTGTTAATGGTTTCTTTTGCTGTGCAGAAGCTTTTTAGTTTGATATAGTCCTAGCCATTGCTTCTGATTCTGAGTGAAGTTGACCAAAATAAAATTGACCATTTTTCTTCATAGTAGCCATTTAGACTGCTGCTGGCTAGCTTCTAAGTCTGCTTTATTCCAGGCTAAACATCCTCTGGTCATTCAAGTATCCTTGCTTTGCTAGACTTTACCAAAAGAGGTCATACCACTGCTGTATGACTCCGACTGGGGCCAAGCCTGCAACTGAGGTACATGCCCTTGACTGGAATCAAACCCAAGACCCTTCAGTCTGCGGGCCAGTGTGTTAACCACTGAGCAAACCAGCTAAGGCCCCATTTGTTTTTGAACTAGTGAAGCCCTAACTTGTTTGGTTTTGTTACATAGTCCTTTCTAAAATTAATATAAACTGCATCTATTTTTCAGTTTTTCACTATGTTCCTGAGAGTTATTTGAAAGGATATTCTGGAATTGTTTCAAAACAAGGGTTAGGAATCACTATTCCAAAATAACTGTACTGAGGTACCTAATAAGTCAGTTAAGGGAAAGGTGGCTATCTTATTGAGAGAAAGATGTATCCAGCAAGGGAGTCAACAGTTCACCAGTGGCTATCACCATCCTGTGGGAGCAAAAGCCAGCTTAATCTTAGGTTGTTCTCTAGATCTTTGGAGATTCATATGTCACTATTCTAAGCTTAGCAGAAAATACCTGAAATAGTGTGACAAGGAATATAGCAATTGAATATAGAATATGTTCCATATATTTAATATTCTTTTTTAAAATTTTATTTTTGTTTAAAATATTACAGATGTCCCTTTTTCTCCCCAGTGACCCGTTCCACCCTCTCCCTTCCCCCTCCCCAGTCCCTCTCCCCACCATTGTCCGTGTCCTTGGGTTGTGCATATATGCATATAAATTCTTTGGTTACTCTCTCCCCCTCCACCCACCTGCCCTCCTCCATCCCTCTGACATTGATCAGACTGACGCATATAATTAATACTCTATATTGAATATAGAGTATATAAGTATTCAATATACTGAATTGAAGTTTAATATAAAAATTGAACCCTGTTTAGAAGAGAAAAAAATACTATTACTAAGAACT
Organism: Miniopterus schreibersii; assembly: GCF_964146895.1. Classification (NCBI taxonomy): domain Eukaryota; kingdom Metazoa; phylum Chordata; class Mammalia; order Chiroptera; family Miniopteridae; genus Miniopterus; species Miniopterus schreibersii. The sequence continues at coordinate 80,711,742 of NC_138101.1, read as the reverse complement.
TTGAAACCTTGCTTTTTAATGAATCATAGAAATTGAGAAGGTTTTCCAAGGAAGAGAAGACCCATGGGTGATCTAAAAACTGTCTTTAGATATGAAAATAGCTATTATGTGGATATTTATACTTTTTCTTAAAGGACCCAGGGGTTAGACTATGATTTATTGGTAAACCAACAGGAACTACAGGGGGATCTGTTTAGCTCAATGTCAGTGGAACTTTTTAACAATCGGAATTGTTCAAAAATTGAGAATATATATTTTAAATCAGGAAATTGTAAATTTAAATGTCAGATTTGTTTAATCACACATTACCATGTGAGGATGCTATAGGATTTAGTATTTTCAGCAGTAAAAGGTGCCACTTGACAGAATTTTGCAGGGCTCAAAACTTTATGCAACATTGGCTAGAAGTGTCTCTGCAACCGTAAGGTTTTATACTTCTAGTATACTGTAAGGGGGACCACTGAAAGATGTTTCCACCCCAAAGCAACATTTGTTGTCCTTGCATTGGCACTACTTTGAGTTCTCACACTGGATGTGGATATGCATGCCAAACCTGAGATTTTCAGATTTTTTCCCCCGTGATAATGATAAACTACTATTTATCATTGCCACCTTCATTCAAGCTAGATTCTGAGATCTGGTTTCCATTTACTCATTAAGCACTTTGGGAATATTGAGAGAAGACTAATTTTGATGGAAATGAGAAGAAAAAGCCAAAAGGTGTTTAGTTAACATTAGATTGTAAATCTGGGATATTCTGAGCCAGAAAGAAGGCAATATAGGGAAGTATCTTTAATTTTTTTCTTTAGTCTAACTTACTTCTTTTGCTTATGAAGAAGTTATATATTTTACAGTAGTAGATAAGCCCATTTTTCAACTATGAGAAGGACATGGTATTTGGTGTCTGCTGAATGACACTCCTGTGTATACATTCCATGCCACTGGATTGTATCATCAATCTTCTTGAACCTGTTGATCTAATGTTGGGCCCTATGAAGTATTTGAATTAGAATGTAGAAGGAGAGCACTGTTTGTCTGTGGAAGGTAAACAAACTTTATCTATCTGTGTATCTATATATCTATCATCTATCAATCAGATAAAACTTTATTAACTTTGTGGACTACATACAATGTTTAAAAAATAAAAAGCTCTTACAAGATCTAATTCATGAGTGGTATAGGTGAAGGCACAAATATATTTGATGGTATGTGCTAAGTAATTAAGTTTTCTTTAGCCTTAGTCTGAAGAGTCTATGAAATTCCTCAGTTAAATGTCCCGTTAATACAAGTTTGTTTTTCAATCTCTGTATATGAAAATAATTATTTAATATTAATAAAGACATATTCACTTAATACTTCATTACCCTGTAAATTAGATACTATTGTTTTTTTCTATTTTCTAGACCTAGGGTGGTTTTAAGTAATTCGATTAAGGTCATAAAACTAGCAAATGGTAGTTCAGGAATTTAAACTATCAGACAGTAGTAAGGTGGTAAATGGTTGTTTAGAAAGAGAGTCACTGGTAGTGGCCCATGGGATGATCTTTTTAGTCTTGCTGTGGTTGTGCTTATGAGAGCTCAGTCAAGAAGCATGCTAGAATCTTACTTATGTGGGAAATTAGATGTAGAACAAACAAGAAGAACTCATCTAGCTCTCGGATGGCCAAAACAAATTTTGAAAAGGACATGCTAAGCTCATATACAAATTCAGATTATGATCAATGTAAAACGGGTGCCATCTGCAGGTATATGGGTGTCAGCAGCGGCAGTTTCTTGCTAGTGGCGGTCTGTTGGTTCAGTGCATGGCAGTGACTTGGGATGGTAAGGGTGTCCAGTTTAAAACAGGACCCAAGAGATAAGATCCATCTCCTTAGATACGAGTTGATGAGGGCTGTATTCACTTTTGGGACAGCAGCTAAGAGGGCAGGTGTTAAGGAAAGGGACCGACTTCCAGGAGGCAATTAGAATACAAATCAGAATGTAGGAATCAAAGTTTAATATGGAGGACTGCAGGTCACTTTGGACAGGGATGCCAAGGGGATTCTCAGTGATTATGCTACCATAAATAAATTTTAGATTCTAATCATCGCTGAAGACAAGCCACTTAAAGTGCTGCCCAACTTCTCTGTGGCATAGGGTTAGAGTGGGGCTGAGCTTAAAGGTGGGAGATCTACACATATGCAGCTGGGCTACAGGGCCAAGAGGACTGACTCACACGTACCAATGGATATGAACTCAAAGTATCAGACTTTCTTGATCTTTTCAGTTCCGTTCAGTGAGAACTTCTGATGAAATAAGAAGTTAGTGAGCAGATTTGGAATACGTAGCTAAGTTTATAATGGAGCCAATCAGGAAAAGAAAATCTCTACCTATTAAACCTTTGCTTTTGTCACATTCGGTAGCTGAAAAATTGCTACTTGTCCAATTCTAGATGTGAGAAGCAATCAGAATATACAGTGAGTGCCTAAGGGTGACTTTTGGGGGGTTAAATATAGCTTTGTGTCATTAGCTTAGGTGGGGGAAAAATCCCATTGTGACAGCAAATCAGATCTAATGTGGTACTCCCTCTGCTATGATTATATAAAAGAATATGGTGGAAGCTTGTCAAAGCTCTCAATGCTAAATGAGTCTACTGATGCTTGGCAGCCCCCTTTTAGAGCACAGTGAAGAATCATGTTGCTTAGTTACAGTCTTGGCTGATTTAGAAAGCTGTAACTGACTGTATTATGCAAGAATTAAACTCTATTCCTTGATATCTCCTTTTTTCTTAAGACAGAAAGCCTATTTACCACCTTTCTATTTAATTATTTTGGTATCTTTATCAAGTCATTTATACATATATATATTCATCCAGAAAAAGGTTTGATTTATCATTGTCTTTCCCCCAGGGCTTATAGATTGAGAGAGAGAGCAAGTGTGTAGTTGATGATACAAGCAGAACATAAAATACTGAAATAACTTAAATACTTTGCCCTCAAAGTAATGTGTAAGTGTTTGTTTGAAAATTTTTTTGCCATTTGAATTCATTGTTTTTCTTCTCTCTTTCAGTTTATTCATAGTTTGGGTTGCTATTGTCTTTATAATGCAAAAGAATGTGTAATATTTAATGATATTTTTATGTTTCAAAATGTAAACTCAGGTATAGGTGTATGAAGAGGTGTAGGGAACAGTGAATATAATTGGTGAAACAGGAGTAAGAGTAAGGGCTAGAGTTGGAACCAAAAGCATAAAAACAGAGGGATTGAGGAAAAAAAGGAAGAACTGTAAATGGAGATTTAGAGCAATTATTGTACATGAAGTAGAAAAGTGTGTAAAGGGGGAAATGTTAGATGTGTCAGAGCTAATTTCAATGGGATAAAAATACTCGAGGAGAATCTAAGAAGCTTTTGGTTCATTCTCTGTCTCCAGAAAGGAGTACTTTATACTATTCTAAATATGTGGATATCCACTTTATTTTTAATAGCTCCTCAAGAGAGAGAGAGCCCTTCTTCAGCAATGCTTTTTATTATCTTACCGTAATTATTGTAATGAACTAAACCATGACCTATCTTGATTATGTAATCATTTCAGTAGATTTTACTATTGGCTTGTCAGTACAATCTCTGCTTTATGCATGCAAAAGCAGTTTTTCCTGCTGGTGTTTACAATTCCATGATCACCTGGAGGAAATTCTATAGAGTTGATTCTCTATTTATGTCCAGAAATAGGATAATGGATAATTGTCTCTACAGGCTTGTCCCTATTAAAATCCTAGTTCTATTGAAGCCCAGAATTCATAGACTTAGAATCTGAGCCACCCTATTTATGGGCTTTGTTTTTATGCCGGTCTGTATATCACCTTCATTTGCCACCTTTTAAAATACATTCATCTAAATGTAGTCATTTTCAAAGTGTAGTCCTGGGACCCCTGGGGGTCCTTAAGACCCTGTCACGAGAGTCTGTGAAGTTAAAACTATTTGTATAACAATTCAAAGACATTATTTACCTTTTGAACTCTCTATTCTCTTGTGAGTGTAAAAAGACTACCCAAGATATGATATACAAGTAGATTCATTACAGAAAGAAATATAAGAATCTTGTCTCATAAGCCAGACTTTGAGGAGATTTGCAGAAATGTAAAACAATGATACTCTTTTTGCTATTATTTTTTGTTTTGAAAAATATAGTTATTTTTCATAAATATATTATCTATGTTAACATGTTATGGGCTTATTGCTATTTTTAAATGATTAATAAATATTTTTAAATTTTCTCTGTTTTAATATATAAAATGGCAAATCTCAATGGATGTTGCCAATATGTATACAAGACCTTTGGGATTCTTAGTAATTTTCAAGTGTAAACAGGCTCCAAGACCAAAAACTTTCAAGGTCTTATTCAGTGGGCTCACCAGCTTCTGCATGATTCTGACTTTGACTCCACTACCTGGTTTCTGTGCTTTCTCTCTTCCTTACTTTGATGATTCTGCTGACTTACTTATACACCCTTTTTCTCCCCTCCTGATAATTTCGGCCTGAGGCTCCAATGAATTCTCAGCCCAGTATCATTTGAATGGGTGGATGACATAAGGACAATAATCACAGTAGTTAAAATAGCAATCTGTTTAAAATAAAATTTTACATATTAAGATTGATATATATATTTCTAGCTATAGTGGATGCATCCAGGTAATATTCTTTAGTATTATTTGATTATTTGATGATAATTTGAATGAAGAAATTCATTTTTTATTTCATTTTTAAACAAGTTTGATCAAAACACCAAAGGTTGGGATATACTGTATTTTACCTTTTGAACTGAAATTTCAATGTAAATAAAAAATCATTTGAACTGTATAGAGTACTGTAGCTTGAAGTGTGTATAAAGACCAGTGTGCCTGTTCAGCTAGTGCTGTTTATTATTCAGTGGCATATTCAGGTAATGCCTCAAGATTTTCTTTAAGATTGGTCAGCTGTTTTACTACTATGATTTGATAAGCTGGTGAGCAGCTATTTAATTTTTGTTTTTAATTAACAGATTGTGGATTTAGTAAACATTTTTTTGTGGGGTTCAATCTATATCTCTCATCAGTTTGTTTTCTTCTTTCATTCTTATTACAACTCACTTAGTTGTAGCCCTAATCATTTCTTGCTTGGACCTTTGCAGCACTCTCCTGCCTTCAGTTTCATTCCTTTCCAATTCATTTTCTGCACTGCTGCCAATGTGATCTTTTAAAAAAAGTTTATATGATGATTATATCATCCTGCCTTTTTTTTTTTTTAAGTGAGATAATATTACATAGTAGTTAAAAGTGTTGGCTTTGGATTCAGGCTGCCTGTGTTTCTTAAACTCAACATTTTAAAAAAAGGGAATGATTCTATGTTGCATGTAGAATGCTTTGCGTAGTACATTCTCTGGAAATGTTAAGTTTTCCATAGCACTTTGTATGTTTGAAATTATTCGTAGTTATTTATTTATATCTATCTTCTGTGCTACACTGTAAGCTCCATGCGGGCAGAAACCACATAAGGTATGTTCCATTGTGTCTCAGGGGCCATAATAATGTCCATAATAAAGGTGCTCCACAAATATTTATAGTTGACTGCTTAATATTTTTCAGACTCCTTAACCTGTACCTTAAGGGCCACCTTATATGTATGGCTTTCTAAATCTAAATTTTGTCTGTTCTACAATACCCAGCTGCCTGCCTTCCATGATTCTACCATGGTGTTTCAGGTGTCTGTGCATTTATTTGCACATGCTCTTTTTATTGAGTAACATATAATTTCCCACTTTAGCCCCTAACAGATTCCTGCTTATTCTCTGAGTCCTGGGTTTTGTTCCTTTGCAACCCTTTTGCAGCCTATTCCACACTTCACGTAGAGCAGGTTCTCTCCTATGTGCCACTCTAGTACATTGTACATATTTCTATTTTCACACCTATACTGCTGTATCAAAATTATCTGAGTAGTTAATTACAATCACTACATTTATCAGATGCCTGCCCTTTCACTGTCATATGTGTATGTGTATATACATACATATGTATGTAAATATATGTAAAAGTATATTTAATCCTCAGAACAGTCCTAGAAAATACCTATTATTATTTCAGTTTTACAGATGAGGAAACTGAGGCTCAGAGATTTAAAAAAAAATTAATATAGGTTACATCTCAATTAAGAATTTGGTCTGATCAGTTGCTAATGCAAGACTACATTAAGGCAAGGGCAGTGACCTTCTCATACATCTTATTGGTAAGGCTGCTGTTGTAGTTTAAATTCATGTATAGTATCATATTCATGTAATAGAGTATCTCTTATGGTCACTGGTTTCATTACTATATCACACCCAGAAGAGAGCTTTAGATGAATTCTACAGGTACTCCATCTTCTTTCAGGAATGAAAAATTCCAAGTAGAGTCTCCTTACTCATGATGCTCTCCCTAGTATCTGAAAACCTTAGATCGTAGGTTTAACTTTTAATTTATTTTATATTAGACTTCATTTAAAATTTACTTCATTAATTTCATTTACTCATTACAAGAATTTCTAATTAAAAATGAATAGAGATTTAATTAAAATTGATGGTTTTAATTCTTGTTAGGGAAATTCTATTATCATAAACACTATAATCAACTTCTATTATTTTTAGAATCAAATAAAAAAACTCTGTATATCCCATAATGACTTAGTTATGTGCTTTAGATTCTATTGTTTTTCGCTTGTAATAGATGCCTTTTGTGAAAAGGTTGTAAAGAATTCGGAGTAGGTGGCTCTACAAATTGACTAGTGATTATTCTCAATTCACCATTGTCATGTATTTTTGTCATTTCTCTAGATTTGAAAGAATGACTGAACACATGATGCTTTTAAAAACTGCATCTCTTTCTTTTTGACATTAAAAGAGAGGGCTTTGCAGATACTCTTCAGCTAAATCCATATAAATCCTCCTCCACAACAAAACCACCAAATTAAAAATTAGATTATTTCTTAACATCAAGTTTTGCAATATATATAAATATATAATTGGAAAATTTTATCTTCATTCATTTTTAGCCTTCTCTTTCTACGTCCTTTCCACCCCTCCCTTCCTTGGCCCTTCCTTCCGTATTTCTTTGTCTCCCTTATTTTTCCCTCTTGCTTTTCCTCTGCTCTCTCTCTTTTTTTTGAGGTGCCATATTTATTCACTGCTCTAACAGATATTCATTGATCACATTAAAAGCCATGTAGAATTATATTTCTTATAACAAAAGTCATGGCAAACACTTAACAAGCAATGCAAAAAATAGGAGTTAAAAATAATTTAACCAAATGAGAGTATTTTTATTTTATTTTATTATTATTATTATTTTTAGAGTATTTTTAAATGTACAACTAATGTAAGATGAAAGACACCAAAAAGTTAAAAAAATAAAAAGGTGAACTTGGGGTGGTGAACATACAATACAATATATAGATGATGTATTATAGAATTGTACACCTGAAACCTACATAATTTTATTAACCAGTGCCATCCCAATAAATTCAATAAAAAAGAGCCTAACCAGAGTGGTTCAGTGGGTTGAGTGTTGTCCTGTGCACCAAAAGGTTGCTGGTTTGATTCCCAGTCAGAGCACATACCTGGGCTGCAGGTTCCATCTTTCCCTGGCTGGGCACACATGGAAGGTAACCGATCAATGTTTCTCTCTCTCTCTCTTTCTCTCTCTCTAAGCGTGTCCTCGGGTGAGGATTTTTTTAAAAAAATTCAATAAAAAAGAAAAAAAAAAACCCGACAGATTGACATTGACTCCAGGAAAGTTCTGTGAATCCTAGATGAACATGCTCTTTAAGAACTGCAGTCGTTCATGGACAATTTAAGTCCCACCTCATTTCCTTGATCAAAGTAGTTACCATGGAGGCTCAATTAGGGACTAAGTCAGGTACATTTTTCTTTAAGTGACAGTCATAGGAACATCCCCACCCCACAGTTTTTCTGGCTGGGGTTCAAGCTGTTTGGACAGTCTAAATTATCACTGATCATAAGCTGAGAGGATGTGATAGCTTTAGGAATGCCAACAAATCCAATGGATCCAAAGCAGGTACTAAGTTCAGGACCTAACAGAGCACCTTTATATCTGACCACAGGGTCACATTTAGATTATAACCCACCTACAGTCCCTGGTTATTCCTGCTCTCCAAGTCTTGCAAACTTCTAGTCAGTTTTCTATTTAACACAACTTTAATTTCTCTAAGCAAGAGATGAAGTTTAACCTTCTTTGTATTGGCCACAGATATTTACCACAGATAATAAAGGACACCCTGCAGCCACAAACAGAGGGAAAGAAGATGGAGGTTTTAGAGACATAGTATTATAGACACACAAAACACAACATGGTCCCTAAGATAAAACAATCAAACACACACACACATGCACACATACACACAACACAGACACTGATATTAAACTCTTAAAAGTTAATATTTTCCTGATGCTTCAACATCCCCACAAACAGGCTGTGAACACCAGGTGAACAAATGCACCACTGTGATAAGGCTGGCCCCTGCCACAAGTCCCCCTTCTTGACTTCCAGTGACTGTCCCTTGCGTTTGCATCTGGCTTTCCTCCTCCAGGACCTGTAAGTATAAGAAATTTTAAAATTTATATGCCTCTATAAGGGTCATTTCTGTTGGAAATATCTTTAAAACCAAAGGGGCACTTACTTCCCCATTTACACCACCATTGGTGACAAGGGTGGGATGATTCTGAACTCTGGCAAAGTCGCTGGGAGACGCCCTTGTGTGCTCATGGTGACTGATCAGCTCCACCCTCTGGAGAGGCTCCCTGTCTTGTCCAAGTTCCATCCACTGCTTTGAGCTTTGTGTTGCCCTCCTCCCCAGGGCTGCTGAGATTTCCACCCGAAAGTTCGAATCTTGTCCAAAGCCCATAAGGTACGTGGGATGCCTCTGCCCAGACGTGATCCAGCAGGAGGGGTGATCATCATCTTTTTACATCCTCTGGTGTCAGTCCCGGGGCAGATGAACCCATCTTCTCTGTGTGCCTTTGGTGACCATGCTCTTGGGAAGGACCCCTCTGCACAGGAGCCGAGTGTCCCGCTGCCTTGTCACCTCCCTAGTGCACCCCATTGCGCGCTAGCTGGAGCACCATGTCTCCTGGAATAGTGCCCGGGAGGATAACTTTCCCCCCAAAATTGCTTCTCCTTCACATTGGCAGAGTCCTATCGTGCTTTCGAACTACCCACACAGTGAACAGAGTTTCCAAGATTAAAGGTGCTTAAACAAATGGCCTTTTTATTGTACAAACCAGAGCAATGTGTGACAGGCAGTTTATAATTTGGTGACCTGGAAGCTGTAAAACTTCATCATCAAGCGCTACATGAGACCAACTATGTTCCTGTAAAACCTAGCCTTCCTCTGCAAGCAGCGAGCAGAACTCAGAGTTTTTTGGGGCAACACAAGGTCAGGTCCATGCCCTACCTTTCAGAAAGAAGGGCTCAGGATACTCATGATTTCCTCCAACCAATAGGAGAGCACAGAGGTCAACTCTGCTGAACACTAGGGTGGTGACTGATGCACTCTGTGTAGACCTGCCAGGTGGTAGAGGTGAAATGGTTTCTGCCACAGAAACTGGTGGTGACATAAACCTGGCAAGGACCCTGGGAAGGTTAAACGTGCTTCCCACATAACCAAAACTTATAGTGATCTCTAGTCTGTAGAGGTCCAGATATATGAGTCAATTCAAGCCTACAGCTCCTCACAGAGGCTTTCCTCCAATGCTGTTAAACTAAGTAAGGAAAGAGCACATTTCCTGTGTATCTAAGGCCTTTTACCAGTGTAAACTCTTTGGTGTTGACTGATGTTAGACTTGCAGCTAAACAATTTGCCACATTCACTGCATGTGAGCTCTCCTATGTTGAAGGAGGCCAGAGCTCTGCCTAAAAGGTCTCCCACATTCACTGCACTCTTGAGGCTCAGCTCCGTTGTGAACTGTGCTGTGTCAAATGAGGTGGGTTTTGTGGCTAAAGAATATCCCACATTCACTACATTCATTAGGCCTTTCTGTAGTGTGGACTCCTTGGTGTTGCATGAGGATAGATTTCTGGATAAAGGATTTCCTACAATCACTGCACTCATAAGGCCTTTCTCCAGTGCGAATTTTTTGGTGTTGAATGAGGACAGATATTTTGCTAAAACACTTCCCACATTCAATGCACTCATAAGGTCTTACCCCAGTGTTAACTCTCCGGTGCCAAATGAGGTGAGTTTTACAGGTAAACGACTTCCCATGCTCAGTGCACTCATAAGGCCCTGCTCTAGTGTGTGCTCTTTTGTGTTGAAGGAGGCTCGAGCTTTGGCTAGATGATTTCCCACATTCAGTGCATTTATAAGGCCTTCATTAGTGTGAACTCTGGTGTTGAATGAGGTCAGGTTTCTGGCTAAAAGATCTCCCACATTCAGTGCACTCATAGGGCTTTGCTCCAGTGTGAACTCTCCAGTGTTGAATGAGGTGGGTTTGCAGCTAAAGAATTTCTCACATCACACTCATATAGCTTTTCTCCAGGGTGAATTTGCTGGTGCTGAGCAAGTCTGCACTTGCAGCTGAAGCCTCCCCCACATGTGCTACACTCAAGACCTTCTCCAGTGCAGACTCTCTGGTGGGGAAGTGGGTGTGTATTGCTGAAAACTCTTCTGCTTTCAGTCTACTTGTCATGACTTTTTCCACCATTGAAGGGCTCAGTGCTGCTCTGTGGCTTCTCACCATTGGTAGTGGCCTGATGTTGAAGGCCTGAGGTAGCTAGAAAGTCCTTCTCAACCTCCGCGCAGGTGAATGGCTTCCCTGACACGTGGAATCTACAGTTCCTCACAAATGAGTCCCTGTCCACAACCACTGTGAAAATTTTTTCTCCACTGTCATGCTTTTGGTACTGGTGAAGGTTTTTACTGAACCAGAAGCCTTTGGTTCCCCCACCTAAGTATGGCTTCTGCCCAAGATATATTGCTTGGAGCTCAGTCAGGTGCAAAATGTCTTTCAAGCCTAGGACACACTTATCACAGGGGTGAGTCTTCTGGGTTGGTGGATCTGCCTTAGAAATTTTGAGCTGTGACTTTCCTTCCACAGAAACACTTTGCTCAGAAGGTGCTTCCTCTTCCTCCGCTCCACACCAGCAGTTCAGGGATGCTGTAAGTGCAAAATTCTCCAACATCACAGCATGGTACAGGAGCCTCTGTGCCTTATCTAGGAGCCCCCACTCCTCCTGGGAGAAATAAATGGCCACACAGCCCTCAGCTGGGTGCCTCAGTGCAACCACTGCTGCCAGACTCTGTGGGCAGAGTGGGCAGGAGTGGCAGGCAACTGGGGTGGGGACGTGGCAGAAGAGCTGCTGCAGCCCAGTGCCTCAGACCTGCCTCTGTGTAGCCGGGACAACTCCCGCACACGCTAGCCTAGTCACCTTATTCCCAACCCAGTGCTCCCCTCAGCCTGTGACCCACAGGCTGACAAAAGAGCTGCCAAAACAACCTCCAAATGGAGGATGCTGGAAGTCCTGCCTTCCTCTACTCTCTTACTTTTAAAATTTTCTATTCTTGTCTTTCTTGTCCTTTTAAAAAATATTTCTACTGCCTCCCAGAAGGAAAAATGAAAGGTAGAAGCTCTAATTTCCAGTAAGCACTAAAAAAATGGCACAATTTGGGCCAAGGTTCTAGGAGCCCCAAACATGCCTAGCGTAGTGATCACATATCTTTTAAAGTATGATTGTACTTTTAATATCTGTTCTTTCAGAAAACATAATAAATTCATCATTTTATTACAACATCTTTTATATACATTTATAAAGTGAGAAATAAATGGTCAAAATATGTTTTTAATTTAAATTAAAATGATAGCCTGGTATGGTTTCTTTAGTATTTTGAGCTCAGTGAGTTAACTCCAGCACTCCACAAAGTTTATGAGCTGTAGGTTGTATGCTACTTTCATAGAGTTTTGGAATTTTCTTTCTGACTCATCTAGTTCTGCTTAAAAAGGCATGTAGGACTTCAACCAAATTAAGAGTAGAATGGATTAGAAAACAGGATTTGGTTAAATGCATATAAAATACCAAGCCAGCAGGAGATCATTGTTAAGCCTAGTAATTTACCTTCAGAACATGACCACATTCAGGTCTCTTGTTCAGGACTCCACAATTAGAATGTATTCTGTTGAATTGCTTCACATATTTAGTTTTACATATCTTACAGGTGTTGTAGGCATGAAAATCAAGGAAATTTTATCTTAGCTGAGCTTTATAACTAAAAAAGAACCCAAGGAAAATATTATGAGGTCTAATGATATGGGTCAATTACATAATTCGTAACTGGAAAGATTGTTTTCTGAGAGAGTAGATTCATCTGTGTGTTGGGGATGTGAGAGTCGTTGGTGGAGGGAGAGAGTGTGGAATGTTATGGAGGAAAGAAACAGAAAGGGAAACTGGAAGGGAAAGACTGCCTCTGAAGTGGACTCATTTTTACTTTCTTTAACTCTTGCTAATAAAGGGCTGATTTTGATTTTCTTTAGGTGGGAGAGAAAAGAGGAGGTGAGCTACTATGGAGGTTTATTTTCCATTATCAGATTCAAGGAGGTATGAGAGACAGGGGTGAGAGGACCAGCAGGGGCAACCAACCTCAAGATTGACCAGTTTCGTTTCCAGAAATATTATTATCACCAAGTTTTTCTGGTTGGTGCACAAAAACCCAAATTTTCTCTACTAGAAAATAAATAAATTATAAAGCTAACCTTGTTTAAATGTTTTTGCCAGTAAACTTTAAAACATCATTCTAGAGTTTTAAATACTGGGCATGCTATGATTAGTTGTAATTAACTTTATTTCTAATTTGGAAAAGAATGTTTAAATTGGTCTTTATCTCCCAGCTATTTTTGTATTATTAGTCCAGTGTAAATGTTTAGAGAAGTGTGATTTAAAAATCAATTTATCAATCTAATAGGGTGTTATCCATAATTGATTGCATAATTAAAAATTTTATTTTTATAAAATTTTTCCAAAGTTATAAAATTAAAACAATTAGAATTATTTATTATAATCTTGAAAACAATACAGAGATGTCAAAAGAAGAAAAAAATATCCCCTACATTTCCTCTTTTTGCCAGCCTCAGATTTCACCTTTTTTTCCTGCATCATCTTGAGTACTGGATGCTGGTTGTTTTTTTTCAATTCAGTGGGTAAAAATATCTACTGAATTGTTGCTTCAATGTGTATTTCTTGGTAACAAATAAGATTGAGTGTGTGTGCATATGTATGTATATATGTGTACATAATTGTAAATAAGCAATTCTGTGAATATGATGAAATATATATTTTAGTAAGATTTCCCAGTTATGCTCTCTGTAAGCCTAGAAATTAAGTCTGCAAAAACATAGGAATGGAAATGTAACATTTTACTGGTGAAATCTGAAGTGAGTTTGTCTTCTATTCATTGGTTATATTTAAGCTAAAATAACTCTTCTTTTTATTGGTGAACTTCCACATTGAATCTTCTGTCAGAGGTGGACATCAAGAGATTTAAATGTTTTATCTAGTTGTCGTACGAGTTATCAATTTATTTCTTTACTCCAAATCCATCCTTCTTTGCCCTCCTTTGTGATATTGGAGTTGAGTTCTATAGGATTTCCCGTTTGCCAGCTGGGACAGTGTTAAGCTTTTCATTCAGTAGGTGGCATTGGAGAAGAGACTGCATAAAGAAGGGGCTTTTCTTTCTGTTTCCAAAATGCTTTTTCATTTTTGCTCTGAGGGTGAGCTGCATTCAGTGGCCTTCGGGATATCCAGTGTCACATGCATACTCTCCTGTGAGTTTTAAGGGCTCCCATAGGCAACTGGGGCAGCCAATGGGACTCACCTTCCAGAGTTTCACTAGCACCCTCCCAACACCCCCTTCTCATTTCAGGAGGCTTCCTTGCACTTTTTTGCAGCATCTTTTATTTTCTTAAGCACATGAAGTTTTATTCGTAATAGCTTGTTTAACAACCTTTTATACAAATTTTATCAACTATATTATTCCTTGGAATTCTAGCTACATTGGCTTTCTTGAATTCTCAACTCTGTCTTTTCAATTCAGGGGGACTGGTTTACTTCTCCCTGGGATGAAGCCTGAAGAGTCTCTGCAGGCAGTAATCATAGGGATGTCCTTTTCATTCTCTTGGGAATGTTCTGTTGCTTTGCCTGTTGTCCAATATTGTTTTATTTTCCAGTTTTTTATTTGGTAAGGAAGCAAGGTAAACCTGACCCATCATGCCTGGAGAGGAAATCTACTTTTGTTCCTTTAAACATTAAAAATTAGATAATATCATGATAATATGTTTAAAAAGTGTTTGCATTAACATACATATTTACCATTGTCTTTGCTACACATTAGATTGTCCTTCTGGGATGCTTTTTATTCTTCCTGAAAAGTATCCTTTTGAGGTTAATTTACTAAACTCTCTTGGTGGTAACCCCTGTTTTTATTTGTAAATAATTTTATCGTCATTCTTAAAAGATACCTTTGCTAAAAAATGAATGTTTTGAGACTATTATGATTTCAGTCATATGTGGGATATAAAACTGAAACTCATAGGTACAACATAGCAGTCTTGTGCTTACCAGAGGGAAGGGGTGGGGGATGGTAGAGGGTAAAGGGGGGCATATATATGATGATAGAAGACGATTTGACATCAGGTGATGGGTACCCAATGCAATATACAGAGTATGTATCATAGTGATATATACTTGAGACCTACATGACCCTATTAATCAATGTCACCCCAATAAATTTAATAAAAAAAGAAAACCAGTGTTAAGCTTTTAAAACCTAATTCTGGGCTTTTCTCTGTCTTTTAAAGATACTATTCTGCCGCCTTTTTACTTTCATTATTTTTGTTGAGAAGTCTGCTGTTTTTCTAATTGCCAGGATTTTGTAGGTGCTCAGCCTTGTCTCTGTCGGTGCTTTTAATTTTGTTTTTTTTTTTATTACCAGGGTGTTTTAAAAAATAGTATGTTTAAGCATGGACCTTTTATTTTATTCTGACTTAATTTATAACACCTGGGATATATTGTGCTTCCTGGATTTATGGATTCACATTTTTCATCAGTTCTGGAAATTTTCATCCATTATCTCTTTAGAAGTATCTCTTTTTCTCTCTATTCATTCACTTTTTGTTTTTGTTTTTGACAACCTATGAGAAGGATGTTAGACCTTTCCTTCTATTCTCTATATTTCTTAACATTTCTCTCACATTTCAGTTCCTTGTTTCTCTGTGCTGTATTGAGCATAATTTTTGGACATATTTTCAAATACAATTAATTGTTTCTAGTCTCATATTTTTAATCAATTGATTTAGTGTTTTATTTCCTTTTTTTTAAGCCTTTCAACAGTTGTAATTGCCATAGGTAGATGATTTTCCCCCCTCCAAATATTTTTTATTTCTAACAGTATTGTATTGATTGGCCAATTTTGTGATTGTGTCCTTTATTCCTTTTTCTTTGAATTTTATTTTTCAATTACAATTTACATTCAGTATTATTTTGTATTCATTTCAGGTGTACAGCATAGTGGATAGATGATCACATACTTTACAAAGTGTTCCCTGTGATATTTTCAGTATCCATCTGGAACTGTACACAATTACTACAATATTATTAACTGTATTCCCTATGCAGTACTTTACGTCCCTATGACTGGTTTGCAATTACCAACCTGTACTTCTTAATCCCTTCAACTTTTTCACTCAGTCCCTCAACCCCTCCTCTCCCCTGGAAACCATCGGTCTGTTCTCTCTATGATTCCATTTCGATTTTGTTTGTTCCTTTATTTTGCTCTTTAGATGCTACATATAAATGAAATCATATGGAAATTTGTCTTTCTCTGACTGGCTTGTTTCACTTAGCATAATACTCTCTAGGTCCATTCATGCTGTTGCAAAAAGTAAGATTTCCTTCTTTTTATGGCCAAGTAGTACTCCATTGTGTAAATGTACCACAGCTTTTATACCCACTCATCACCTGATAAACACTTGGGCTGTTTCCAAATCTTAGATATTGTAAATAACTGCAATGAATATAGGGGTATGTATATTTTTTCTGATTGTGTTTCTGAGATATACTCCCAGAAGTAGAATCACTAGGTCATAAGGCAGTTCCATTTTTAATTTTTTGAGGTAAATTGATACTGCTTTCCACAGTGGCTGCCCCAGTCTGCATTTCCACTAACAGTGCATGAGGGTTCCCTTTTCACCACATCCTAGCCAACATTTGTTGTTTGTTGATTTATTGATGATAGCCATTCTAACAGGTATGGGATGATATCTTATTGTGGTTTAATTTGCATGTCTCTGGTGGTTAGTGACACTGAACATCTTTTCATATGTCTATTGGCCATCCGTATGCCCTCTTTGAAGAAGTGTCTATTTAGGACCTTGGCCTATTTTTTAATTGGATTTTTTGTTTTGTTAGTGTTGAGTTGTATGAGTTCTTTATACATTTTGGATGATAACCCCTTATTGGATATGTCATTGGCAAATATCTCCCCCCCATTCAGTAGGTTGTCTTCTTGTTTTGTTGATGGATTTCTTTACTGTACAAAAACTTTTTAGTTTGATATAGTCCAATTTGTTTATTTTTTCTTTTGTTTCCCTTGCCTAAGAAGATATATCAGCAAAAAAATATTGCTAAGAGAAATGTCAGAGAGTTTGCTGCTTATGTTTACTTATAGGAATTTTATGGATTCAAGTTTTACACTTAAGATTTAATCCATTTTGCCCTGCCAGGCATTGCTCAGTGGTTGAGTGTTGACCTAGTATCCAGGCGATTGGGGTTTGATTCCCGGTCAGGGCACATGCCTGGGTTGTGGGCTCGATCCCCAGTTGGGGGCATGCAGGAGGCAGCCGATCAATGACTCTCTCATCATTGATGTTTCTCTCTCTCTCTTCCTCTCCCTTTCTCTCTCTGAAATAAATAAAGATATATTTTTTTTAAAAAAAGATTTGATCTATTTTGAGTTTATTCTTTTATATGGTATAAGAAGGTGGTCTATAGTTTCTTTTTTTTTTTTTTTTTTTGGTCCAATTTTCCCAACACCATTTATTGAATAGACTGTTTTACCCCATTTTTCTTTCCTCCTTTGTCAGATATTAATTGATCATATAGGCATATGTTTATTTCTGGGTTCTCTCTTCTGTTCCATGGATCTATATGTCTGTTTTTATGCCAGTACCATCCCGTTTTGATTACCATGACCTTGTAATATAGTTTGATATCAGGTAGCATGGTGCCTCCAACTTGTCTTCTTTCTCAAGATTTTTGTGGCTATTTTTTGGATTAGTTGTTGTAGTTCTGTGAAAAATACCATTGGTATTTTGATAGGAATTGCATGGAAGCTGTAGATTGCTTAGTGTAGTGTGGACATTTTAACAATGTTAATTCTTCCTATCCACAAGCACCATGTATGCATATGCTTCCATTTATTTGTATCACCTTCATTTTCTTTCTTCAGTGTCTTATAATTTTCTGAGCAGGTCTTTTACCTCCTTGGTTATTTCTAGGTTTTGGGTTTTTTTGAGGGGAGGCAATTGTAAATGGGATTGTTTTCTTAGGGTTTTTTTCCTGATAGTTCATTACTGGTGTATAAAAAAATGCAACTACCCTGGCTGGGTAGCTCAGTTGGTTAGAGCATTGTTCTGATATGCCAAGGTTACTGGCTAAATACCCAGTCAGGGTATGTACAAAAATCAACTGATGAATGCATAAATAGCTGGAGCAACAAATCTATGACTCTCTCCCTGTCAATAAAAAAAGGAATAACTTAATTTTTTCATTAGATTTCACATATAAGTGAGATCATGTGATATTTGTCTTTCTCTGACTGCCTTATTTCACTTAGCATGATACTCTACAAGTCCCTCCATGACCCTTCCGTTTTACAGCTGCATAGTATTCCACGGCGTTAATGTACCATAGCTTTTTTATCCACTCATCTACTTGTGGACACTTGGGCTGTTTCCACATCTTAGCTATTGTAAATAGCACTGCTATGAACATAGGGTTGCATATATTCTCTCTGATTAGTGTATAGATCCAGAGACATGGAAGCATGGAACAGATTGATGAAGCTCAGAAGGAAGGGGGTGGGAGAGTGGGAAAAGATTAACCAAAGAACTTATATGCATATATGCATAACCCATGGACACAGAAAATGGTGCAACAGGTTTGGGAGTAGTGGTGGAAGAGGCTAATGGGAAGAAAAAGGGGGACATCTGTAATACTTTCAAAATACAGATACATTTTTTTAAAAAGAAATAACTTTTAAAAAGGCAACCAATTTCTGATTATTTATTTTGTATTCTGCTACTGTACTGAATTCCTTTATCAGTTCCAGTAGTTTTTGATGGAGTCTTTAGGGTTCTCTATATACAGCATCACGTCATCTGCAAATAATGACAGTTTTACTTCTTTCTTTCAAATTTAGATACCTTTTATGTCTTCTTTTTGTTTGATTGCTGTGGCTAGGACTTCCAGTTCTATGTTGAATAAGAGTGCTGAAAATGGACAGTCCTGCCTTTTTCCTGAGCTTAAGGGAAACATTTTTATTTTTCCCCTTTGAGTGTGTACTCTATTTATTAAAATAGTTGTGTGTAGCTGTGCTATAGTTTTTTTCCTTTAGCTTCTGTATCAGCAACCTTTGGGAGTAAAAAAAAATGTTGTTTGTTCATTTTCTGGTTCTTAATCATAAAAACTGACTTTCTTTTGGGTTTGATATTTTTGTGAGCTCATTGCATTATCTTAGTGGAAGTTCAGTGGGCCTAGAAAGTTTCACAGAATTTGTTTCTGCTTTTGTTGTTGTTCTTGTTAATCCTCACCCAAGGATTTTTTTCCATTGAATTTTAGATAGAGTGGAAGGGGAGGGGGGAAAGAGGGGGAGAGAGAGAGAGAAACATTGATTGGTTGCCTCCAGCACGTAACCCCCTCTCCCCCTACCCACTGAGCCAGGGATAGAATCTTCGACCCAGGTATGTGCCCTTGACTGGAAATTGAACCCATGACCCTTCAGTGCTTGGGCAGAGGCTCCAACCACTGAGCTGCAGCTACCAGGGCTGCTTCTGCTTTTTGAACCCAAGGGGTACTACTGACTTGGAATCATGGCAACCCCTTCTGAGGGCATCTGATCAATAAAATAGCCTTAGGGTCCTTTTTATTCACCTGTGGCAGGTCAAAGTCTTAGTTTCATTGCTAGATTTCTACCCTCAGGCAATCTTTCCCCTTCGTGCTGTCCATTGTTGTAGCTCTGATTTGATCTCATAGATACAATTTTTCAGACTCTTTTTTTCTAGTTTTAAATGGGGGTCATTGGAGACCTTTGTAGACCAGTTATGTCTCAAAGCTTATGTACTTTCTAGTGTTTAGTTATTCTGAAGCAGGAGCATCCCTATAACCTTTCTTCACCACTTGTTGCATTAGAGTTATACTCTTAAGTAAAGAGGTAGCACTGATTATTATGAATTTCAGGGGTCAGACTATGTTGTAAGCAGAAAAGACTGCTCATTGTTTTTATAAAAGAAATATTTTCATATGATTTCATAAATGCTTGAGATTAATTCATTGTGTGGATGTAACTCTTTTTAGACATTAGTTATTGGTACTGGGCATATAATCTGTTGTATTATTATACATTATTATATTTTGTAAACTTCCACCCAAAATCTGAAAACTAGAATATTAAGTTGAAATCATCAGGAACGACATATTTTCATATAAAAATTATGAGTATATGGTCTGGGGACAGGTACCTGGTTCCAAATCCTGGTTTTGCCATTTATTAGCAGTGGTTAGACAAGTTATTTAATCTCTCTTTCTCTACCTTTCCTCATGCATAAAGAACAAATAACAATAGTACCTGCTTCTTACAGTTGTTAAAGATCATTTGTTTATTGATAGACGTCTATTTATTTACCACTAGCTATGTGTGGCTAAGTTTAAAATTAAATTAATTCATCTGAAATAAAATTAAAATTCAGTTTCTTAGTTACACTAACCCATTTCAAGTGCTTTATGGTCATGTGTGGCTAGTGACTCTCTTATTTTACGGCGAAGAAATGAACATTTTTTTCACTGTAGAGGTGACTGTACTGAAGACATCAAATGTGACGACATCATCACACAGCCACCAGAAACATGAAAAAGCAAAGAAACATGATACCACCAAAAGACCACAGTAAGTTTCAGTAAATGATCCCAAAGAAATGGAGATCTGCAAGTTACCTGCAAAACAATTCAAAATAATTATTTTAAGGAAGCTCAGTGAGATTCAAGAGAACACAGATAGGCAATTCAATGAATTCAGGAAAACAATGCATGAAAAAAAAAGAGAAATTCAAAAAAGAGATAGAAATTGTAAAAACAACTAAACAGAAATTCTGGAGCTGAGGAGTACAATGAATGAAATAAAAAATACAGTAGAGATCTTCAACATTGGACTCAATCAAGCAGAACAAAGAGTCTTTGAACTTCAAAATAGATCTCTTGATATCTACTCATACAAGAAAAAGGGTAGGTAATGGAAAAGAGTGAAGAAAGCTTATGTGAATTATGGGATGCCAGGAAGCAAAACAGCATTTGCATTATGTAAGTCTCAGAAGGAGAAGATAGAGAAAAGGACAGAAAACTCATTTAAAGAAATAATGGCTGAAAATGTCCCAAACCTGGAGAGAGAGATGGCCATCCAGTGAAATGAAGCTCAAAGATTCCTAAACAGATCAAGCCAAAGAAATCTTCAGGGAGATATCTTACAATCAAACTCTTGGACAAAAATCAAAGACAGAATTTTGAAAGCATCAAGAGAAAAATAACTTATATATCAGGGAAAACAGTATTTTTGATCTGTGACTGGGAATCTGCAGATACAGATGGCCAACTGTATGCTCTTACACATAAGAGAAGTAAGCACCCATGAATTTGGGTATCCATGGGGGTGGGCAGGGGGTCTTAGACCCAATCCCCTGCAGTCACTGAGGGACAACTGTACTTGATTCAGATAAAATGGACTTTAAGTCCAAAGCTGTAACAAGAGACAAAGAAGGTCATTATATAATGATAAAGGGGTCAGTTATTTAAGGGCATATAATAACTGTAAATATATACAGATGCAATATTGGACCACCTAAATATATTAAACAATTTTTAACATATCTGAAGGCAAAAATAGCAATGCAATAATAGCAGGGGACTTCAATACCTCACTTTTAACAATTCAGACAGAATCAATAAGGAAATAAATGACTTGAATGATTCTTTAGATCAAATGAACCTAACAGACATATACAGAACATTCTATCTAACAGCAGCAGAATACACATTCTTCTCAAGCATAGATAGAACATTTTCCAGGATAGATCATATATTAGGTTACAAGACAGACAGGTAAACAAATTTAAGAAGATTGAAATAATATCAAGTATCTTTTCCAACCACAGTGGTATAAATCAATAACAAGAGAAAAGCTTGAAAACTCACAAATATGTGGGAACCAAACAACAAACTTCTGAACAACTGGTGGGTCAAAGAAGAAATCAAAAGGAAAACCAGAAAATATCCGGAGACAAATGAAAATGGAAACACAACATACCAAGCCTATGGGATTCAGCAAAAGCAGTTCTGAGAGGAAAGGTTATAGAGATAAATGTCTACATTAAGAAAAAAGATCTCCATTTTAAGTTTATTCTTGTGTATGGTGTAAGTTGGTGGTCTAGTTTCATTTTTTTTGCATGGAACCATCCAATTTTCCCAGCACCATTTATTAAAGAGACTGTCTTTACTCCATTGTATGCTTTTGACTCCTTTGTCAAATATTAATTGAACATAATGGCTTGGGTTGCTTTCTGGGTTCTCTGTTTGGTTCCATTAATCTATATGCCTGATCTTGTGCCAGTACCAAGCTGTTTTGATTACAGTGGCTTTGTAGGATAACTTGATATCTGCTATTGTGATCCCTCCAACTTTGTTCTTCTTTCTCAAGATTGCTGTGGCTATTCGGGGTCTTTTTTGGTTCCATATAAATTTTGTTCTAGATCTGTGAAATATGCTGTTGGTATTTTAGTAGGAATTGCATTGAATTTATAGATTGCTTTGGGTAGTATAGATATTTTAATGATGTTAATTCTACCAATTCATGAACATGGTATATCCTTCCACTGGTTTATATCCTTCTCTATCTCTTTTTTTCAATGTCCTGTAATTTTCTGAGTACAGGTCTTTGACCTCCTTGGTTAATTTTATTCCAAAGTATCTTAATTTTTTGTTGCAATGGTAAATGGGATATTTTTTTAGTTTCTATTTTTGAGAATTCATTATTGGTTTATAAATGTAAATGTAAGTTATGAAAACATAAACATCCTAGAAGAAACCATGGGTAGCAAAATCTCAGACATCTCTTGTAACAATATGTTTGCCAATACATCTCCTAGGGCAAGAGAAACAAAAGAGAAAATAAACAAATGAGACTACATCAAAATAAAAAGCTCTGCACAGAAAAAAATGAAAAGGAAGCCCACTGTATGAGAGAACATATTTGCCAATGATACATCTGATAAGGGGTTAATATCCAAAATATATGAGGAATTCATACAACTTAACAAAAGGAAGATAAACAATCCAATTAAAAAATGGGCAAAAGACCTAAATAGATACTTCTCCAAAGCAGACATAAAGGTGAGCAAGAGACATATGAAAAAATACTCAAAGTCATTAATCATCAGAGAGATGCAAATTAAATCAACAATGAGGTATCACTTCACACCTGTCAGAATGACTATCATCAACAAATCAAATGACTTGCTGGCGAAGATGTGGAGAAAAGGGAACCCTAGTACACTGCTGGTGGGAATGCAGACTGGTGCAGCCACTGTGGAAAGCAGTATCGAGTTACCTCAAAAAATTAAAAATGAAACTGTCACCCAGTAATCCCACTTCCAGCAGTATATCCTAAGAAACCTGAAATAGCAAGCATAAAGAATATATGCACTCCTATGTTCATAGCAGCGCTATTTACAATAGCTAAGATCTGGAAACAGCCCAAGTTCCCATCAGTAGATGAGTGGATTAAAAAAGCTGTGGTACATTTACTCCATGTGAAAAGGAAGGAACCCTTACCTTTTGTGACAGCATGGGTGACCTGGAGATTATAATGCTAAGTGAAATAAGCCAGGCAGAGAAATACAAACATCACATAATCTCGCTTATATGTGGAATCTAAAGAACAAAATAAACTGATGAACAAAGTAGATCCAAAAAAATAGAAGCATGGAACAGACTGACAATTCTCAGAGGGAAGGCAGGGGTGTGGGAGTGGGTGGGGAGAGATTAATCAAAGAACTTATATGCATATATGCATAACCCATGGACACAGACAAGAGTGTGGTGAAGGCCTGGGGGGTAGAGTAAGAGAGGGAAGGACAGGGTTGGGGGGCGGGCGTGAATGCACATCTGTAATACTTCCAACAATAAACATAAAAAATAATAATAATTAAAAAAAAGAAAGATCTCAAATAACCAAAATTATGCCTCAAGTAACTAGAAAAGGAAGAATAAACTAAGCCCAAAGTTATCAGAGAGATAAAATAAAGATTAGAGGGAAAGAAATGAAATAAGGACTAGAGAGACAATAGGAAAGAAAAAAATACTAAGAGTTGTTGTTTGAAAATATAAGCAAAATTGACAAGTCTTTAGCTAGATGTACGAAGACGAAAAGAGAAAACTCAGTTTAATAAATTGTAAATGACAGAGGAGATATTATAGCTAATTCCACATAAATATGAAGGATCGTAAGAGACTGCTATGAATAATTATGTGCCAACAAATTAGGTACCTGAGTAGAAAGGGATACATTCCTTGAAACATATAACCTCCCAAGACTGAATCATAAAGAAAAAGAAAGTCTGAACAGACCAATTACTAGTAAGGAGACTGAATCAGGCATCAAAAACCTCCCAACAAGTAAAACCCTAGAACTGCATGGCTGCATTGGTGAGTTCTATCAAACATTTAAAGGAGACTTAACACAAATCCTTCTCAGATTCTTTAAAAAATATTGAAGAGGAAGGAATACCTCTAAACTCATTTTATGAGGCCAGCATACCCTGATTCTAAAGCCAGACACTACAAGAAAATTACAGGTCATATCCCTGGTAGATGCAAAATACTAGCAAACCAAATTCAATAGCACAGGATCCTATATCACGATCAAGTAGAATTCATCCCCAGGAGGATGCAAGGATGATTCAACGTATGTGAATCAATAAATGTGATACAACACGTTAACAGAATGGTGGGTAAAAATTATATGATTATTTCTATAGATTTGGAAAACAAATGACCAAATTCAACATCCTTTCATGATACGAAAACAACAACCTCAACATATTAGGTATAGAAGGAATGTAGCTTAACATAATAAAGATCATATACAACAATCCCACAGCTAACATAATTAATAGTTTAAAGGTAAAACCTTTTCTCTAAGATTAGGAACAAGACAAGGATGCTCGTTCTAGTGAACATAGTACTAGAATTCATAACCGTGCAAATAGGCAAGAAAAGAAATAAACAGCAAATACTTAGAAAAAGAAGTTAAAATTGTCTCTGTTTGCACATAACATGATCTTATATTTAGAAAAATCTATATATAAAATTTATATAGAGAAATTTCTAAAGATTCCACTAAAAACCTTAGAACTAATCGAATTCAGTAATGTTGCAGGATATAAAATCAAATTAAAAAATCAGTTGCATTTCTGTACATCAACAACAAAATATCTGAAAGGGATTTTAATAAAGCAATTCCATTCACAATAGCATCAAAAAACAATAAAATACTTAGGAATAAATTTAAGGCAAAGAGGTGAAAGACCTGTAAACTGAAAACTAAAAGACGTTGATGACTGAAACTGAAGAAGACAAAAATAATTGGAAAAATATCCTGTGTTCTTGGATTGGAAGAATTAATACTATGAAAATGTCCCTAGTACCCAAAGGAAGCTACAAATTCAGTGTAATCCCTATCAAAATTCTAATAGCATATTTCATAGAAATAGAAAAGACTATCTTAAAACTTGTATGGAACCAAAGCAATCTTGAGAAAGAAGAAGGCATCATATTTTCTGATTTCAAAGTATATTACAAAGCTCTATGAATCAAAACAGTATGATATCTGCATAAAAACAGGTATTCTGCCAGTGGAACAGAATAGAGATTTCAGAAATAAACCTACAGATATATAGTGAAATAATTTATGGCAAGGGTGTCAAGAACACACAATGGGGACGGATACTCTCTTTAATAAATGGTGTTGGGAAAACTGTGTATCTATATGCAAATGAATGAAACTGGACTCCTGTATCACACCATTGTTGAGAATTAACTCAAAGTGGATTGAAGACTTAATTGTAAGACCTGAAACCATAAGATTTCAAGGAAAAAAACATAGGGAAAATCTTTTTGACATTAGTCTTGGCAATGATTTCTTTGATAAGACACCAAAAGCACAGCCAACAAAATGGGACTATATCAAACTCAAGAGGTTCTGCGTAGCAAAGGAAACAATAAATTGAAAATACAGTCTACAGAATAGAAGAAAATATTTGCAAATCATGTATCTGATGAGGTTATATTAAAAGTATATAAAGAACATACAACTCAATTGCAAAAAAGCAAATAATCTAATTTAAAAGGGGCAAAGGACCTGAATAGACATTTTTCCAAAGAAGATTTATAGATAGATGGCTAATTGGTATATGAAAAGGTCCTCAACATTACTAATTATCAGGGAAATACAAATTACAAACAAAACGAGGTATCGCCTCATACATGTAAGAATGACTTATCAAAAACACAAGAGACAGCAAATGTTGGTGAAGATGTGGATGGACAAAGGACAACTCTTCTTCACTGTTGGTGGGAAACTGGTACTGCCATTACAGAAAACAGTATAGTCATTTCTCAAAAAATTAAAAATAGAACCACCATATAATCCAGCAATTCTACTTCTGAGTGTGTATCTGAAGAAAATGAAATCAGTACATTGAAGAGATATCTGCATCCCCATGTTAATTGCAGCATTATTCACAATAGTCAAGATATGGAAACAACCTTAACATTCTTCAGTGGCTGAGTGGATAAAGAAAATGTGGTGGATATAAACAACAGAATATTATTCAGCCATAAAAAGGAAGAAATAGAGTGGTGGCTGCCAGGGGTTGGAGCGAGGGAGAAATGGGGAAATTTTGGATGAAGGGTTAAAACTTTTGGTTTTAAGAAAAATAAGTTCTGAGGATCTAATGCACAGCATGGTAACTATAGTTAATACATCATTGTGTACTGGAAAGTTGCTGAGAAAGATCTTAAACGTTCTCACCATTCAAGAAAAAAACACCCAACCGATTTTTTTAAATGTTTATTAGCATTTATTTTATGCTGAATTTACTCCTAGATCACAGTGTTTGTTTCTTCAGTTTCTTCTGAGATGTCTTTTTCTTCTCTGCAGCCTTCTTCTGGTTTAGAAACAACCTACTGTTTTTAGTAAGGATCTTCTCAATGTGGCAGGGAGAGCTCAAGTATGGGTTAATCGGCTCAGGAGCTCTCTAAGTTCTGCACTGCATCTTGGGAGCTCAATGACCAGAGTATCTACAACTAAATCCTTAAGTTCAGCATTACTCTCTGCATTTTTAAGCATGTACATCAAAAATTCAGAACCCTTTTAGGGAACTGACCCTGCATCCAGCCTCACTGTCTGGCCTGGGCACACCTACCAACTCCACCACTGCAAGGACAAAATGACACATTGCTCTGTAAAGGGGCATCCTTCAGATACTTGGTGGTGTTTCAGATGTTCATATCCTTGATGATCTGGGCAGATTCATGAGTATTCTTAAAGTGAACATGAAAGATTTAAACCCCTTGATTTGCATGATTTTGTAGGGTTTTCTGGGTCAAGTGAATGTGAACCATTTTCAGAGGTCACCTCAGGATGCTTTCAGGAAGAGTGACACCCAACTGATTTTGACCAACATTCTTAATGGTTTACTTACTTATTGTTGGTTGTTAAGAGGGTAAATGAACTTCTTCCTTTAAATGAATTCCTCTTATTTTCAGTAAGAGGGTAGGGAAAGTGATGAATTCTGAAAATAATATTTGGATTATGTCTACTTTTGTTGCTAAAGAAATTTCTGGGGAAGTTTTTGTTTCTGTGTATAACTTTTAACTTAGTTATCCAGTGCTGAATTTTTACTTTATCAAATAAAATAATAACTCTCCTCTGCTTTCTTCTTTTGTTATGTGGTTTGTTGCACTTCAGTAAACTTGGAATGTGCAACTAACTTTTGAATTTGGTACAATTGAATTCTTATGGTGCTCTGGTAATTGCTGGAAAATTCAAATTCATTTTTCTGTGCCTAGGCCCATTAGGTGAGACATCTCATTGGAGGCATTTTTAAGTGTTTGGTACTTAATGAATCAAGGAGCACTAATCTCCAGTATGTACTTAACAAATATTGGTTGAATGAGTAAATGAAGGGTTTAAATGAATGAAATATTATATAAATTAAACATGGCAATTTTCCAAGAAAATTACCAATTCAAAGGACCTCTCAGTTACCATATGGGTTTGTGGAATTTGTGTGGAAACCCAAAAGATGAGGCAGCAGCTGTTGATAGCATGAAACAACCTAAGCCACACTTAGTGTAATTAATCCACAGATGTAGACAAATATTGGAAGTAGAGCTGGTGAATCTTGATTTCAAACATATTGGCAGAAACTTGATGGAGGGTACCAAATGTTGAAATAAAATGAAATGTGAAAATCTGGACAGTAGAAAAGGTGACCATGAATTTCATGGAAATATATAACCATGGATTAAAATCATAGACTTTTAGAGAAGATATAAAAATGGAAATAAAGTTATACAAATAAACAGAACCTTCCATATTTTCTGAGTGTTTGAATTCCACAGTGAAAGCTGGATTGAGAGTAAGATTTCTCCATATAATTGTTGATCTTGTTTGTCTCTACGGACAGATAAATGAATGAGGTATGTGGGGAGAGTTAATACTAGAAAAAAAGCATCATTTATTAAAACTAAATGTTAACAAAAACTTTGAGGCTGACTTTTGGATAAGCTCTCACCCACTCTCTCTATTTAGATAATGCTTTCCTTCATTTAATTTGAAATGTTTTAGATATAGACTGTATTTTTCTTAAGATTAATACTATAACAGTTTACGGAAGAACGATTTTTTCTTTTAACTCTGTAACTGTTGTATTCTCTCTCTCCTCTCTGAGTGTCTCTCTCGACAGTTTTTATCAATGAAATCTGAGTTAGTTGAGACTTACTGTTACATGCACAAAATCTCAGAGAATATAATTATGTGGGCATTTTTAAGACTCACCAAAATAGAAATAAATGCAGTGGGTCTGCACATTCCTCATTCCTGCACATTCCTGCACATTCCTGCATATGTTCCTCATTGTATCTCCCAGAATTTAACCCAGTTCTTAACTTGTTACTCCACTGGATGCCCAGTTCCTGGCCATAGCCATTCCCTATACCAGATTTGGAATTCACAGCCCTGGTAATGTTACCAGATTCCAGGCATAGTTCACAAAACTGAAGTTCAGACAGAAGACAGTGGGGACTCATTAAATCAAGTTCAATTGTGTCATCATGGCGCTGAAGGCTATCTACGTGGATTTAATCCGATTTAACTAACTAACCCCTCTCCCAGTAACTTCTTCTCTCACATAAGTCATAAAAATCCATTTCTTTTAGCTCTTATTGTGTTCATCCTGCCTAGAATGTTATTTTACCCCTGTTAAATTTATTAGTTCTTCAAAGACCAATTTAAGGCCTATCACTTCATTGATCAATAGAAACAAGCTATATTTTATTTTGCTCTAAAATGGAAGATTTCTGTGTTATGCTACTCAACTTGTTCTTTAATCAGGTATTCTGCTTATAAATTACTGCATATGTTTCAAAGCCCATCTTAAATGAATCTTTTTTGGAAGGCTTTTCTCAAATTGCCTACCCCTCATGTGACATTCTGTAGCAAAAAGAGTCAATTAAAGTTAGTCAAATGCATAAGATCCCGTGTCATTTTCTACCTAACATCTATTCATTGTTCAAAACTAGGTTAAATATCACAAACTCTGGGAAGAATTTTTTTTAATCCCAAAGGGAGATTTCCTTAATATAAGTTCTCATAGCACTGAATATATTTTCATAGCACATGTAGTTGTATTTAATTTATCTGTAATTCCTCTTTAATATCATGCTTTTCTAGCTGGACTATGTTATTTGTTCATTAATGTGTCCCTGTGCCAGCCAGTGATATGTTGCTTGATATAAAATGGGTAACCAATGTATTGCTTTTTTAGTGAATGTTTGAAACTATGAATCCTTTATCTGCGGTAAGATTAAGTTACTTGAGGGTTTCCTTTATGTATCCTTTATGTTTAGCATAGAGGTTTATATATAGAAGACATAGTTTTGAACTGCATGGGTCCACTTATACATGGATTATAGTAAAGTACAGTAAGAGTATTTTCTCTCTTTTATGGTTTTCTTAATAACATTTTCTTTTTTTCTAGCTTACTTTATTGTAAGAATACAGTATATAATACATGTAACATACAAAATATGCATTAATCAACTGTTTATGTTATTGGCAAGGCTTCCAGTCAACAGTAGGCTATCAGTGGTACATTAGGCCTCCATATCCCCAGATTCCCAACTGTAGATTGAAAATATTTTTTTTGATCTGCATTTGGTTGAATCTGCAGATGCAAAACCTGCAAATACAAAGGACCAGCTGTAGTTAAGTTTTCGGGGAGTCAAAAGTTATACAAGGATTTTTCTACTGTGTAGGGGTCAGTGCCCCAAACCCTTACATTGTTCAAGGGCCAACTGTAATTATTTATTCCCTTATTTCCATGGGAATCTAGCTAAGTAAAGGAAGAAAAAAGAAAGTGCTAAATACCATTAGAGGAGAATTGATGGGTAGTGAATGTTTCCAGGCTTTTAGAGGCCTAATTTTCCTGTGTTAGGTCCCTGTAATTTTCGCCTTGCTTCATCTGCTTAGGGAAAGAGTCATCCTTTCTATCTACATATTTATAGACATTTCATTTTTTTATTATCTGGGTTTGAGAAAGTAAATTAATATGTCCCTCTCCCCTGCTTAGTTCATATTCAAAGGGATCCAATGATTACTCCACTCTGCTATTTTCACTACTCTCTCAGCCTTCATGTATTTGGTAGCCACTGTATCTCTTTTTATGTTATTACCCAGTCATTTCCTGGGACTATGTGCCCCACTTCCAAGTAAAACCAGATACATCCTAGGGCAGAAGCTGTTGCTTTTTCTTTATCTGATTTTTTTTCTGCCCATCAGCTCTTATAATAGGAGTACAATACATGTGCTAGAATTTAAAACTATTGTGCTACCTATGTGGGTTTAATTAATTTATTTATTAGAATGCAGAAAGTGACATCCAACAAAGTGTGTGGAAATCCAGAGGAATCTAGAAGTATCCACTGTTGCTTACTTCCTTGTTTTCTGTCAGTTGTTCTTCAAAGTGGCTGAAGCACAGACCTAAAAGCAGATCTGAGTTACTTTTCATATCTCAAGCTTAGCCTCAGGCATGCCAGACAGCTCTGTCCTCAGCCCTGATACAGTGAAAGGCTTCAGGAGAGGAGGGATGCCCTTAACCCCAACACCATACTGCATAAATATTGGAGGGTCATGGACAATAATTATCAGTGAAGAAGTTTCGATATTCCTCACAATGGAGATAGTCATCATCTTGGGTCCTAACCTCTTTACACCTTAGATGATTTTTATTCTTGAAGTTAGCAGCTCTCTATATAACCTCTCTTCTCTTGGGTTTCTGGCTTCCTCAACCAGAAGTGCATGTTCCTTTTGGCAGGCACGAATGATGCTGGGCCTGTTCTGGTCACTTGGATTCATTAATGCTGTATAGCTCTTGGCAAACTGTGAAATAACACTCCACATTTAATGGATCCTTGGGCATTACTTATCTCAGTCATTGCTTCAGAATTATTTCTAAACTGGACTTTCTCTCAACTACTGC
This sequence comes from Miniopterus schreibersii, assembly GCF_964146895.1. Taxonomy (NCBI): domain Eukaryota; kingdom Metazoa; phylum Chordata; class Mammalia; order Chiroptera; family Miniopteridae; genus Miniopterus; species Miniopterus schreibersii. The sequence continues at coordinate 80,680,609 of NC_138101.1, read as the reverse complement.
AGTTGCTCCTGGGAAAGAACATGAAAATGTCTTTAAAAGCACCTTTGCCCACTAAGATATTCAAAAGGAATGTCTCATCAAGTGGAGGGGAAGTAAAGGAGGAGCCTGAGAAGGGAATCAGTGCAGGTGGTAGCTAGCCAAACCCCCTGTCCCAAACAACACCTGGAAGAGGCCCATCTGAGGTGAGGTCTTCTAGGGTGGACCCAGCTCAGGCCACAGCTCTTGTATGTGAATCTAGTGAATGAGTCATAGGGTCATGGGATTTGGTGATTACTTTTGTTACTAGCACATATGGTAGAATGTTCAGAGAAGAAGCAGAAACATTTTTTTAAAAAATCTCCTAAATAGTAACAGAGAAACTATTGATCTATTTCTGGAAAATGAGCCATTCTTCAACTGAAACTAAATTCTAGTTCCACTGTGTGTGTGAATGTGTGTGGGTGGTGGGTGGATGTAAGCCAGTGATTCTCAACTTTGGTTTGTGACAACTTTGACAATTTCCAATGTTGTGGCAAAAAAATTTTTTAAAGCCTATAAATTTGCCTACTAACCCCTTACCACAGAACTTCTTAAAGAGTAGACAAAGATACAGTTTGATCAATCCACTTGGACTGTCCTTCCTCCTGAGATTTTGGAAATGATGTTTGAAACATAAATAGCAGGTCTAACTTTAGTCATTTTAAAGAATACTGAGAAGGGTGGGAAATTATGCTGATTGTGAAATCAATTCTACATCTTGAAAACATTGAAGAACTATGTCAGATAGGGATGAAAATTAAGAAATGTTTCAGAGCAGTTATTTTGACATTAAATTAAGCATTATCTGATATTGAAAAATATACCAAAGCTATTATGAAATTTTGCTTTAAAATAGAGCTTTGGTTTGTTTGCTTCAGTTTCCCCATTTAGAAGCAGGCAGGGCTACTGTTGTACACAACCCTATGTTTCCTGATGATAAATCAACTATAAATTGATAAAATTTTTGACTATTGGTCCCTTAATAAAGATAGTGAATGAATTCCCTTTGCCCCATTTAAAGTCTTTAACATACACTGTCCTTAGGAAAAGCTCATGTGCAGTGATTTTTGAAATAGCTACATTTTTTATAGTTTTAATTTTAGAAGTTATTCTGACTGAGGCATTACCTATTGAAAAATTAAAAACAAAGCTTTAGCATTCACTGTTAGTTCAACTCAACAAGCATGTGAGAGTATGATCTGAACATTATGGGGGTAGAATGGTAAACACCTGGGACCTGACTCCGCGGAGCCTGCAGTTTCATTGGGAGTGGGAGAGGGAGCATATATGGGGTGAACAATGCAGAAGCAATTAATGATCAGTGAAGAAACTTCTGAATACTAGGACACCTGGCACTCAAAGCTGTAAATAGTGACATGTTCGGAAAAATATGATTCTTTTTATAGGTTAAATAGTCACTATTTTGTGCAACTGATAGATAAATGAGAATTTTTGCATATGGCACTTGAGTAAGAATACGATACTTTCCGTAGTGCCTTCATTGTGTGCTAAAATGTTCAGAATAGACATTCTGGTCAATTAATGAGGAAATTGTGTATGTTTGTTAATAGCTTTGAAGAGTGGTCTACAGATTAACTGAAATTCCCCTGGAAGCCTGAGATTCTTCAGTGAGGGTCAATGTGCCTTTTAGCCAACATGGGGATTTGGGGGGATGTATAACAAAAATGGTACCAGACATCTGATTTGTTTTTCCCACCTTTCTAGCATAGCTATTACCATCCTTCTCTTTCTGGGAAAGTCATTTGTACTATGACTTTTTATTAGATGACAATGTTACTTATTGATTTTAAAATTGTTGTTACCTCAACTATACTACCAAATTATTACCTTAAATACTTTTGAATTGTGAACTTAGTCTTATACAAAATAATCTCTTCAACAACCTATGATGATTTTAAAGTTTAATTTCTTCATTAGAATAACAGGAAGGGGTCCCTCTGTGAGAAGATTATTTATTGGAGCTAAAACTATAAGATATTGTATTCATGTTTCAAAGAGCTATGGAAAACCCTCAGATTTATGGAAAGCTTAAATAAGGGAATTCTAAATCTATAATTCTACTTTCAACTTTAAAGAAATTGGAAGGAAGTTGATTATTATGGGTAATGTCTGAAAGGTTAAGGTCAGTGGTACATGAGCAGGCTAGATAGCCACCTCAGACGGTGGAAAAAGAAAAATTGGATTTATTTAAGGAAAGGGGAGTGGGGGATAGAGATATCCAAAGGGAAGGGCTACACAGCACTGAGTCAAAGGGTACTGGGGCCATGATGGCAGCAAACAAATACCTGGGGCAGTGAAACAAGGAGCATAGAAGCAGCAACAGCAGAGCCTAGACTGGGCTGCTTTGGCTCACTGAGAAGTCAGAGAGTGAAGGGGGCCTTGGAGACAGGTTCACTGTGTAAGCCCTGGATGAGCTGCTGCTGCCCATTGCTCCCCTGGTTGCAAGTCTCATAGGGTCCCCTTGGAGGGAAGAAGGAGGAAGGAGATGGCACTGGTATGATCCCCTGGTCAGGAGCACATGCTGGGCCCTTTGTCCTGAGCCTATTTATCTTTCTTGCAGGTGGAAATCTTAGGGGAGGTCTCAGGGGAGGGTCTCAATTGAATATTCATCAGCTTTCCCGGTGTGCTCTTTCAGGGTGGTTCTCCGCTGATTGGTTGGTGCCAGCGCAGGGGGTCCTTAGTCAATGCAGCTGGTCCTGAGGCAGCAACAGCACCATTTGTCTGGTTTTGCTGCTTTTCTGGGCCTGGAGCTGAGGCCTAGATGTTATCTTTAGGGAGGAACTGCTCAGGGCATCTAAACTGCATGATCAATGATATGCTGAGGGAGGATAGGTTATCCTGGGGACAAGGTTCTTGTTTCCCAGTTTTGCCTCTTGCTAGACATCTGGGGCTTCCTGCCCTGGTGAGTTTCTCTTCCCTGGTTTCTGTACCTGGCCCATCTAACAATGTCACTCTGAATCTTCTTGACACAGGCAAGAATATAATTAGAGAAAATATGCTAATTTTCACAAGCCTACCATGGCCAAGGTATTAGTAAGATGTGATAAATTTTTCCAATGAGTGATCTATAGGCATATGAGCCATGATAAAACCATATTATATGTATATTTTGCCACAGTAGTTTCTGGGCTGTGCTTCAATTAATGATGTGTAAAGTGCTTCTGATTTGTTTGTGGGTATCTACCTGAAAAAGAGAAGTTTCCTTTTGGAAGCAAGTTATAAAATTTGCCTTGAGACAAAAATCAGGAAGTGGAATGTCCACTGCTTTTTACCATTCAGTAATTATAAAATGAATATGACAGTCGTAAAATAGTAGGAACTGTAAAAAAGATTGTTTCCTTGATATTTTCAAAGAGTTGTTTCAAGTCTAAATTAGCATTTAGCTTGTTCTTTCAAGCAAAAGGATAATGTGTGTCTGGATGTAAAAGCTTTGACTACTGTGTGCCTTTCACTTAGGATCATTAATGAGAACTTCTGTGGATATGAACAAGGAATATTTTTCTAAGGTTTATGCTACCGTCTGTGATTTGTTTGGGCTTTGGCTCTTTGCAGTGTTTATGAAATACTATCTAAGAAAAGCAAGGCTCCCTATACAAGTTAGTTATTTCATTTCATTTCATTTTCTTTTTTTTCTGTTGAAGTATCGCAAGATGCCTTGATAAAAGTGTTTTTCTTCATGGTAAAATAGGACGCATTGACTTACAAAACCATATGAGCCGATAAGAACTCTAAAAATGGGTTTATGAAAATACTGTATGATGTAGCAGATTCTGAAGAGCAAAGCTTCTTGTCACATGACAAAAACATAACTGCTTTAGTTTAAAACAGTGTTGCTACTAAAGAATTCTGCTTTGCTTATGTTTTTAAATGGTTGGTGTAAGTTTTCTTTAAATATTTTGGCATAGTCGCTGAATCAGAAAGTGCTGAAAGGCTCATAAAAGAATGAGTTCATAGGAGATTATTAAATTATAAAACAATTAAGTTAGAAATGAAAAAATACTACTTATAATATTATTGCAGTGATATCATTACATTATATGCAATAAAACAAGGAATTTCACAAAGGGCAGTGGGAAGGGAAACAGACTTTAAAAATCTAGATTCAGAATACCTTGCTATTTTTGTTAGAAAACAGTTGAGTATGTGATTTTTTGGAGACTTAAAAATGCTTTTGAAAGCATGTTAGTGTATGTGTTTGATTATTTCTGAAGCTATTTGCAAACTAACGTTCTCCTATTTTAAAAATATTCAATTACTAGATAAATTATAAATCTTCTTTTTCAAGAGAGTTAGCTAATTTGGAGGCTCACCTACTTTAATACTCAGTCTCTGAAATCAGCATAGAACGTCTGAGGTGTAGTCCTGCTGAGTCTGTTCCTTCCTGGAAACTCTTGCTGCAGGTTTTGTGATGGCATCAAGTGTTCTGTGGGCCTGGAATCCCTTCTGTTCCTGGAGGCTATTTTCCTCAGCCTCTCCAGCTAGGTAAAGGGCTCATTTTCATTCTCGCCTCCCCTGTTCCTCCCTTCCTCATTTCTCCCTCTTCCCCTCCCTGTCCTTCTCTCTCTGCATATAGCTCTTTTACTGAGAGCAAGGCTAACACAATTCTACGCCAAGCAGATAATTTCACAATAATAGCTGAGTTTTGTTTTCCTCTCAGGTTCCCTTATAGCTTTCAGTATACCTCAGTTCAGCTTTGTGTATCAAGTCACCAGGTACACTGGGTGACAGCAGGTCCAGAGTGGCTGTCTTATTTCTTTCTTATTTGTTGTATTAATTGTGTATTGCTGCGTAACAAATTATCACAAAGTTAATAGCTTGAAACAACAAACTGGGAAATTTAGGGTAACAGTGACTTCCATGTGAGCCAATAGTAGTATATAGCTGCCAGAAAAAGAGAAGGGCTGTTTAGAAATAAGGGAGGTAATTCTGCTCTGTCTTCTAATCCGCAGGGTAAGTAAACTACATCTGCTATTTTTCCCCCCCCTTTTCTAACTTATCAAAAATAATTTCTCAAGGTTTGAAAACATTTTATACCTATTTATTTATGTATTCTCCTCTTATCTATTCTACTTATTAAATATGTCACTTTATATTCATATTATATCAATTGTATCCACATTTATTTTGAATGACCCCTAATTTTTGGCTACAGTTTATAAGTTATATAGCTTCATTTTCATATGGGTATATCTACTTATACAGTTATACTTGTTTTGCAAGTTTCTTGTCCTTGAATTAAGCCTTGTCTCCAATCCAAGAGGGTTACAGAAAATGAAAAGAATGAAAAACCTTCCCCTCTGTTGCTCATCCTTCCTCTCTTATATGCCTCCTGACTCTGGGATGTGAGTGTCTTTCTTCTACGAAATAGAAATAAGTGTGGTTTTATCAGTTGATTTTAAGGCTATACACTTAAGAAATAAAAAGTCTAATTTTGCCCTGCCAGTGTGGCTCAGTGGTTGAGCACGGACCCGGTCAGGGCACATGCCCTGTTTTGGGCTTGATGCCCAATAGGGGGCGTGCAGGAGGCAGCTAATCGATGATTATCTTTCTCCACTGATGTTTCTATCTATCTCTCCCTCTCCCTTCCTCTCTCTGAAGTAAAAAAAAGTATATTTAAAAAAATAGTCTCATATCTAGGAAACTAATTCTATGAGACATTTAACTACCAGAGTATTTTACTTAGGTCCCAGAGCCAAATGGTCTAAGACATTTAAGATAAAAGACTTCAAGCAGATTCTTAAAGCAGATGTAAGAAACTGCTCCTTCAGGGTACTAGATTACCTTTACAGAAAGCACACATGCCTGCATTCACTTATTTACTTATTTATGCATTCAACATATACTTCATATATTACTTAATTGTGTTATAGGCACTACCATGATTCCAATATCTTAATTTTTCTAGATTAAAAATAAAAATGCTTGGCCCAGCCAGTGTGGCTTAGTGGTTGAGCATCGACCTATGAACCAGAAGGTCATAGTTTGATTCCGGGTCGGGGCACATGCCCGGGTTGTGGGCTCCATCCCCAGTAGGGGACATGCAGGAGGCAACCGATCAATGACTCTCATCATTGATGTTTCTATCTCTCCCTGTCCCTTCCTCTCTCTGAAATCAATCAATCAATCAAACAAACAAACAAACCATATTTAAAAAAATAAATAAATAAAAGTAAAAATGTTTACAATCAATGTCCATTGAACCAGGCCTCTTTTAGCCTTTGAATTTGGCTGCTAGACTGGCTGACTTCCTCCCCATTCCTCCCTTCCTCTCTCTCTAACTTTTTTATCATGAAATGTAGCATACAGACTATTTTATCAGGGTAAATAATAATAGTAATAATAGTCATAATAGAAGACCCATGTAAATACCATTCAACTTCTAAAATAAATGTTTAAAGCCTCCTGCAGGTTTCTCCCAAAATGCATCTTTCTGCTGCTGCCTACCAATAAGTCTCTTTTAAGAGGGATTTTTAAAAAATCTTTAAAATACCATGTCTTTGCAGTTTTACTATATATGTATGTATCTTTAAACAATAACATTTTTAGTTTTGATTTTTGAAATATTTTATAAATGCAACTTATACTTCTTTTTCTTAATATAAACTTTTTGATATTTATCCTTATGGATGTATATAGATATATTCATTCATTCTATTTCACTGTTGCATTCTATTTTACTGTATTAATATACTACAATTTATCAATTCTATGGTCAATGGACATTTATGTTGTTTTCAGTTTTTTCTTCTTTTTCTATCAGGAACAATTCTTCAGTAAACATTCCTGGACATATCTCCTGGTGCATGTGTGCAAGAATTCCTCAAGGAATGGAATGTCTGAGTAATAGACTGTACACATGTTCCACTTTATCATGTAGTGGCAAATTGTTTTCCAAAGTGCCTGTACCAATTTGGATCCTACCAGCATTGTATTAGAGTCCCAATGCTCCACCACATCCAAAATTAGAATTATTGTCTAATTCTTTAACTTTGGTTTATATGGAGGATGTGAAATGGCATCTTACTGTGATTTTAATTTTTATTTACCTGCCTGTTATTGAGATAAAGTTTTTATTCTTATGTTAATTGCTCATTCATGTTTCGACCGTGTGGCAAAATTCCTGTTTCCTTTTTTTTTTCCTCTTTTCCTTTCAGGTTGCTCCTTTTATTGATTTGTGGAATTTAAATATATATTGTATATATTAATCTTCTGGTGCCTTAAAGTGATTAACTATCTTACTTCTGTGGCTTGTCTTTTTAAAATCTCTTTATAGAGCCTTTGTGGAACAAATTTACTAAAATTTTTAAAACTTCCCCTTTATGATTTGTGCTTTTTGTGTCTTCTTTAACAAATCATCTTTACCCCAAAATCATAATAACAGTTTTCTATAATTCTATGAGGTTTAAAGTCTTGCCTTTCCCATTTAAGTTCTTTATCCATTTGGGATTGATTTTTGTTATGTTAGAAGACAGGAATTCATTCTAATTTTGTAAAATATGAATCAAGGGTTAGCAAACTTTCTGTAAAGGACAAGGTAGTAAGTATTTTAGGCTTTTCAAGTCATATGGCCCTTGTTGTAATATTCAGCTCTGCTGTTACAGGACAAAAGCAGCCAATGGCAAAACATAAATGAATGGACATGGTTGTGTTCCAGTAAAACTTTATTTACAGAAACAGGGGGCTTGCTGGATTTGGCCTGTGGACTATAGTTTGCTAACCCTGATATGGATAACTAATTGTGTCGGATAATATTTTGTGGGTTTTTTTCTTCCTCACTGATATCCAGTGCCTGCTCTATTGTATAATATTTTTTTATATGTTTGAGTCTGTTTCATTTTGTTTTTTAGTTGTTTTGGTGGTATCCCTATTCTAGCATCCCACTTCGTAATTGCTATAGCTTTATCGTTTGATTTGATAGCTGGCAGAGCAAAAACTCCTTCCTGATTCTTCTTCTAGATGTGCCTTGGTTGTTCTTGGCATTCCTCTTCTACATAAATCTTTAAAAATCAGCTTGTCAAGTTCCAGAGAAACTGCATTTAGAATTTGATTGAATTGTATTACATCCATTTGGGGAGAACTAAGATTAGAATATTGTATTCCTATTTTGAGCACATTGTGTCTCTCCTTTTATTTGGACCATCTTTAATGTCTGAAGCTAAAGTTTATAATAGCCTCTATATTTTGCACATCACTTTTTGGATATATTCCTAGCTACCTTACTTGTGTGTTACTATTGCACATGGCATCTTTCTAAAAATTGCATTTTCTAACTCTTCATTGTTGATGTGTGGACTTTCGATCAGAATGTAAATGCTGATGTTATATGCATTCATCTGACTAAACTATTTTAATAATTCTAATACTTTTTTTTAGGATTTATTCTACTCTCTATGTACAATGACAGTTTTGTTTCTTTCCACTCCTCATATTTTTTATTTATCTTTTTTATTTCATTGACTACAACCTGCAGTACAATGCTGAATAAAAATAATGAGAATAGGAATCCTTGTATTTTTCCTGCTTTTCAAAGACTGACCTGTTTCACTAATGCATATAATATTTGCTGTAGAGTTTTGTTTGTGTGAAAGATATATTTTATTAGGTTAAGGAATTTGCTTTGTTTTACATTTTTCACCTGATAATTACAGCCTTTGGGTTGACTCGTAATTTTTTTTTCCTTATGACTCTTAAAGTGGGTTATTTTTTCATGTATTGTAAGGCCACCTTTCTCACAATACTGTCCGCATAAGTCTTTTCGGCTTGAAGTACACTGCTTTCTTCCAGAAAGGAACTGTGTTTGCTTCTGCCAGTGTGGTCACTACTCTCTCAGGATGCCTTCAATTTTGGCCTGAGACTTTTTAGGCCACATAGTTAATTTGAATTCCTACAAGGGATAGACTTTTTCTTTTCTCCCCAAAAAACCAGAGCTGAGGATAAGAATGATTTGTATTACTCTTTTGGTGGGACAGTTTTTTTAGTTTTTGCCCCCCTCCCCCTCCAATCTTTCATGTTCTGAGGATGCCACCCTTAGAAGGCATCAAGTTTAAGGAAACATCTCTAATCTGAACTCTATTATTATTTTTAAATTTATTTTATTGTTGAGAGTATTAAAGGTGTCCCCTTCGCCCCCCGGGTCTTTGACTTGGTGCTCTGTTCTTTCTTATGCAGCTGATTAAAACTTGGGTCTACGTTAGCAAGAATTGCCATATACTGCAAAGAAACTCCCAGTTGCTGTAACTACTTAGTTTTGAGGATTTCTGCTCTTTTCTTTCTGCCCTCTGAGGAGTTAATTTCTTGTCAGTTGGGCAGCGCATTAGAAAATAAGCTTTTAAATATTTTATCTAGCGTTTTAATTGTGCCATACTAGGAGGGGGTTCTGTGACCATCTATCCTGCTATATTGCTCAAACCAGTATTTCCCCCTTGTCTTTACCCATGAGGACAGCCCCCTGTCCTGAGCTATATCCTATCTGACCATGGCAACCTTTAAATCAATGGCTCTCTAACTATGCTGTTCATTAAAACCACCTGGGAAGTTGTGAAAAATCCTGATGTCCACACATTCCAGATAAACTAGATTAGAATATTTGAGGCATCAGTAATTTTCAAAGCTCCCACAGGATTAAGGTTAAGAACAACTCTTTAAAATCTGGCTGCCCATTTTAATTCATGTCTATTTGTGTTAACTTGCCTTTCATCTTTCACTTTCCTCAGCTAAAAAGTTTACTTCAGAAGCCAAGTGACCACATTCACATAAAACACCAAGTTTCTTCCAACCAATATGCTTTTTGTGTAACTAAATTTACTCTGCCCGTGGCCAACTGAATAGGAAAATGTTCAGCTCATTTTATTTTTCTTGATAATGTTCTATTTTTTTACATCTTTCACAGTATGCTGATGCAATTTTGTTTTCCTCTGCTGAGAAATTTTTAGTGCTAAGTCTCTTAATTTGCTAATTAATTCTGATAGACTTGTTTCATATTCTCAGCAGATCAGTGTATGCTATGCTTGGACTATGAATAGTTTAGCACGGAAAATGATGTCATGTCAATGGAATAAATTAGTCAATTAACATGGCAGAGTCAGTTCTCTTTTTGAATAATGCAGATTTGTTCAGAAAATCACTGTTTTATTTGTAAAATGATCCACACTTTTAACTATTATGACTGTCATAGCCCTTTTGCCTTCGGAGCTAATAGAAAAGGGAAGATAAATGAGAAGAGCAGCAAGGCCAGATATAGCAAACAAAATGCAGAGGCAGAGTGTCACCATACTTTGTGCTAAGTCAGAGTATGTTAATGGACAATAAATGATATTAAAATGCTATGTTTTATGGCTACCTTTAATGTAATGCTTAAAGTATCTAAAAAATGTGGCACAGTTATAAATTTATAATGATTTATTTTGGGGCAGTAATAGTGACATTTCCTGCAAGTAAAACAAGTTATTCATTTTCTGGAGCTTTCTTATGTATCTTTAGGGCTTGGAACCAAGTAGAGTAAATAAAGACCTAGCTGCAATATTAGCAAATGACTAGTTTAACAAATTAATTTTAGTGTCTACAAGATAAAAGATGTCTCCCCAAGTGAACAGATGGCTTAACCAGTAATGGCAGACTTCTCATGATTTAATGGTGAGAGCTGAGGTCTGGAAAGCTTTAGAGAAAAATCCCCTTCTTTGGGTATGCACTTGGGCAAGTTTGTCTTTAGAAGCTTACTATTGCTTTCCATAACAATGGATAATTATCATTATTTTCCTCAGGGGAACATTGTGTGGAATAACTGGTTAATGATTTTAGTGCACTTTGGAAGACATTCTGAGTAACTTTTCAGTATTTTGCATTTGCATATCAGAGAAAATGAGTATGGATAAATGGAGAAAAAGCTTTTACTTCCAGATTTTGTGAAATAATTTTCTGACATTTTATTTTGTTAATAGGTTTAGTTTCTTTTCAACAATGCTATTATAATTTTATTTCATGTTTAAAGATGCTGCTGCTTACTATTTTTCAAAAATTCTGCTGCTGTGTGATGATTGTGTATGCCTGGAAGTGGCTATAAATTCCAATACATAGCACAATAATTTTTATATAAATGTCACCTATTGGCTAATGCTATCTTTTGGTATTTGGAGACCTGAATTTTTACCTTATTGGATATTTTGCACATTTGTTTTCAAGAAAGCCGTTCCTAATTTTCACATATTAGGTGTATTTTACCATGGCTCTTATTTCCCAAACCAATTGTGTAGTAACTGGCTTCCAAAGATCCTTCCCTCCCTGGTATGCATGCCCTTGTCTTTTACACATTGAATCTGCGCTGGCTCTTTGTAACCAGATTGATTCCTCATACATTCCAAAGCCAGGTAACGAGAAGTCCGCAGCTTCCACCCTGATTTCCTGGAATTGCTTGCTCTGGTGGAAGCCAGCTGCCATGTAAGAAGTTCAACTAACCTGAGACTTCCATGCTGCAAGGATGTTCAAGAGTGGCATTTGAAAGGGTCATATGGAGCAAGAGAAGAGAGAGGAGGAGAGAGAAGGAGGTAGAGAAGAGAGAGAGAAGAGAGAGAGAGAGATTGGTTTGGTTTGGCCAGTCCACAGCTATTGCAGCCATCCAAGCTGATATGCCAGACATGTGAGTGTGGAAAATCTTGGTTGTCCAGACCAGTCAAGCCTTCATGAATCCAGGCCCAGCTGTCATCTGATTGCAGTTGCCTAAAAGAACTCCAGCAAGGGCTTCCTAGCTCACTTTAACCCACACACAGAATTGTGTGAGAAATAAATATTGTTTTAAGCCCCTAAACTTTGGGGTGGTTTTGTTACACAGCGCAGCGAACCCAAACGAGGGACAGTGACAGCTGTGACACTGATTGCTATTCTGGCATCACATTGTTTCTTCATTTTGATTACCATTGCTGATAGTATCAAGTAGATTCTTCATATGCCAAAACAATGTTCTCAAAACTTGTCACAGTGATATCTAAAAAGTTCCTTTTCCAGTCTCCAGTGCTATCTGTGGGGTTCGTGCTTGCTTGAAAGTAGAACTGACACTGTGACCTATTTTTAACATTTCAAGAAGCCCACCCCAAAATGGTACATTGACCCAGGATGAGGTTGCATAGTTAGTACAAACACTTTGCTTTGCTTTTGGTTGGGTGTTTATCAGCCTCTCAGTATATTTCGTTGAAATGAATTATACTTAAATGACATGTTGTTTATTTATTTGCTTTTATAGATAAAATATCCTAAAATAATGAGATTCTTGTGAGGAAAATAAAAAGGCCCAGTGATGCCCCGGATTGATTCTTTGGTGATAACAAATGCCTCTTGGGTAATCTCAGGCCAGCTCATACGCTTCTTGCCATCAGAAAACTCAGAGGGTAGCTGTATAAAATTCAGATCAGCAGTAGTGAATGAGGTCATCTGATACTCAGAGAGCAAAGAAACATTTCTGAACTACAGCATCATATAGCCACTTAGTCCAATGGTATTAATGTAATTAAGTAATGTTGCCAAACAATTAAAATCATTTAGGCTTGAGTTTTCTAAATTCTTGCTAAATTTCTGAGGTGTAGTTTTTTACTAATATAGTGTTTGTTTATTTGCCATTTTTATTACCTTGTCACATTTTCTCAGCCAGAGAATTTTTTGATTTGGTGCTTAATTTTAGATAATAGAGATGGCATAATGTTTCACTGCTCTGGTGATGCTTTATTTTATATTTCTCACATTTCCTATTTTCTCTCTTTTGCTTTCCTTTCCTTCTTTGTTCTGCTCTCTTTAGCCCCCTTTTAAATCTCATCTCAAGACCCCATCCTTTATTTATATGCTTTCATGCTCAAGTCAATCCATAAATATAGACAGAAAGACATACAAATGTCAGCTTTCTATTCTGAGCAGAAATTACCTTCCCAGAATATTTATAAAAATGGATTACTTCTCTCAGGAGATTCATTCATCAAGACAGAAATTGGTCCTCCTGTACCAAATGGAATAGAAATAGAAACAGTCAAAATATACTCTGATAAACACAGCAATCAGAGATTTCATGGGGAGGGGAAGCCTAATTTGAATGAAAAATGTTGGCTTGCGAGGCAAAGAAATAGAATAGCAAATGTTCCTTCAAATTGCAACATGAGAGGAAGGTAATGCATGGATGTACTAGACTTTTAAAATTTTATCCAGGATGGCTGTGAACTAAGGCTCAGCTCCTAGAATTATAGGTACAACCCATACATATGTCCTCATCATAATTTCATGGGATTCTAGAACATAAGAGCAGGGAGATTCCTTAAGACAAGAAAGCCTCTCTATATGTTACCCAATGCCACACAACATGTCATAGCTAGGACTAGAATTCAGATATTCTGACTCCCAAGCCACTTTTAAATGTCATTGCTTATAAGCACTGTAATTGTTACTGGTTCCTGGACATGCACCTCCCTGTATCACCATGTCCTTCCCAACGCTCTCTAGTTTGCTCTATGGCACGTGGTGATCATCAGGCACCATTTCAGTCACACCTCAAACACTGGCAACCTTGTTGTCGCTAGTAACGCTTCTTAATTAATGGAGAATGTTCTAGTAGATTGTGCGGCGTAACTAGACTGTTCTCACTTTCACAGGGGAGAAGTACTTTGACAAATGGCTACGATCGAAAATCTATCCTAACTATTAAAGGGACCTTCTTAAGGGAAATGGTATCTTAACTTTTATTTTTTTTCACATATAACATAATTAAGGGTTTGGGGTTCTGTTTTCCATTATGTGTAGAAAATACCATCTTATTACCTTAAAGATATTTTTGGGATAAAAAGATGAGATAATTAATACATATTAAAACTAAAGTAATTCAAGAAGTCTGGATAGGCAGGTCCACTATGGACTTTATTAGGGAGAAATCATTTATTTGCTTCCCAACTCAATCTACCTCTCCTGTACTTCCTTTGTGCATTGAATGAAATGGTTTTTGTTCAACATGATTTTTCTCTCCTTTATGTGGTTTAGAAAAAGAGGCAAGTTGGTAATGTACTGCATCCTCTGTGATTACTCTTTTACAATAGGGATATTTTTTCCCTCGCCCTAGCCCACTTATTCTGCCTTTGAAGTCAACATTAATTTTAAAGTTACATACCCAACATTGAAGATTATTTTGATTTTATTGCTCAACTCCTTCTAAGCCTTTTATTTTCTTTAGGAGATATACCCACTTTCCTCATCTCTTTAGAAAACATTCACATGCACACAGTTCATGTGGTCAAACCACATCTTATATGACATGTGAATGATAAAATAGGCTTGCTTCTAAATAGTAATGATATAAAGGGGGAATTAAAGAGCTTTATTGAAGAGATAATTTTATGTGAAGATTAACTTATATACACCCTCCAATTGTTATGTATTAGTTAAGCAATATAGGTGATTGAGCCTGGCTTGTAAAACAACCTGCTCCTCCATGTTTACTACATATCGACTATCATGAGGAAATTGGTGACAGCTGAAAAGCAAATTATCAAATTCCAAGGTAGATTAGTATATGTTTCTGAGGTCAGAATGTCACTCATCCTTTTAATATACCTAAAAGCCCATTAATGCAGTTGTTTTAACAGTTGGTTTAACCAAGCCAGCAAAGCCATATAACTGAGGATAGGCACTAAAGAGATGTCATGAAGTATTTTAATTCTGCCAGGGGTTACGGAAATGAACTAAACTACTGTTGCTCTGTTCTTTGATGTATTTAATCAATTGAGTAAATCTCCAATTGTAAATATAGATTCTCGTTCATCTTCCATATCCTAAACTCACTCTCTCTTTTGTGTATGCTGAGAAGTAAAGCTTTATAAAAGCTGAGTTATGGTGACAAAGAAAAAGGAATTCAATTGTCAGGAAAACAATAGTGCTAGAATTAGTTATCCTTGTTTGAAAAAGCAGTTGGGGGCTAGTCGTTTAGGAAAAATTATATTAAATTATGCTAAATAACATTTTAAATTCTAGAATCCTCCTTATAGCCTCTTGGTATTAAAGGATTGTGTGCTGGGTTATTGTTTAAATCATCTTAAAAAGTTTCCATAAAGTTTAGTTCCGTAGGCAATGTTCTACAGCTCCACAGAAAATGTTATAATTTGAGCTTTGTTGAGAGATGTGTTTCTAAAATATAGTCTATGACTGCCTTCATCAGCATCATCTGGGTGCCTGTCAAAAACACAGATCTTGAGGCTTTCCCAAACCTACTGAATCTTGACTTAATTCCAGGTGATCTAATACACACTAACATTAAAAACCATTGCTTTAGTAAGTAGTAATCCCTTTTCTTTACAAGCATATCTCATTATATTGAACTTTGCTTTACTGTGCTTCAGAAATGTTGTGTGTTTTTACAAATTGAAGGCAAGACCCTTCACCAGCACAAAGTTTTTGACTCACCTTATTGCAATACACACTCTGCTGCAGTGGTCTGGAATGGGACCCACAGTATTTCCAAGGTATGCCCGTATAAATGTCCTCCCACTGAGCTCTTGAAACATCTTTTTGTTCTCTATCTTAGCTTTTTATTAACAACTATGACAATAGCAGAAGAGATAAATGACTTTCATACCAATAACAATCTTCTTTTCAACACCCTTCTTTCACATGCTGCCAGGAAGAGAGAGATTGGGGGACTTCTCAAAGGGAAAATTGAGAAGTGAATGCTTGATATTTGATGCTCCCAGGCTTCTTTATTTATCTTTCATTGCCACAACTCAAACATGGGATCAAAAAATGGTCATGATAGTGACTTTTATTCATATAGCTGTCTGCTATTAAAAAAGCACACTTTTTAAAAAAAATGTTATATTACTTGTACCTAGAAGGACACCTAGATCATTTTGCTCAATTCTGTCATTTTACAAGTAAAGAAAACAATGCCTAGAGAGGTTATGTGATTTAAGATCACACTCCTAATTTTTGGCAGAGCTAGAATAGGAATGCAGGTATCCTGACACTCAGACCATTGATCTTTTTAGGGCATGTTATTACAAAAAATATTGCATATTGCAATTATTTCTTTGAAGAGCACATTGTTTTATAGGTAGAACATCATGATTTGTTGTTCTTAATAGTCTCACTTCTTTCCTAGGTCTGTTTCTAGGCTTTACCAGCTCTGTTTCTACTTACTGTATGTTGTAGAAAAATGACTTAAAGACACATTTCTTATTTAGTGAGTTTTGTACGAATTGTAGGTTTCAAAGGAATCAGATCCCTGTTGCTTGAGGTTGAATTTAGCAACGCTTTATTTTAGGTGTCAAGGCATGGTACATTTAATTAGCATTCCCTGTAATACCACCGATCAGTGTGAATTCTGTTGGTTCATATTACTGTACTTTGAGCAGAAACCACCCACATCTTGTTATACTCATGGGACTCCTCTTTCTCTTGCTCAGTTTTGAATTACCAAACACACACACACCCTGTTTTCTGTTTCTTCCTTTGGAACGTTAAATTGATGGTTGTTGGATATATTCAAAGCACCCAGTGAAATGTGTATAAAATGAGGTCTGCGCCCTTCTTGATTACGTGACAACACAATTCAGTAGTTATTTAAATTTGGATTTAAATAATGAAGCCATTTATGTAACTTACAATTGTGATGAAATCTAGACAGACAGCTAAGAAACACAGAGTATTAGTCCAAACAGAGCAATAGAAATAATTGTAATCAGGCCTCATCTGGAGAGAAATAAGGCACGAGAATTATTCTAACAGGAGTGAGAGAAGTGTCACGTTCTGCACATGAGAAATGTCGTGCTGGAGAAAGAATTTGCTGAGCGCAGAGACCATTTTGAATCATGGAAAATGTTTTTTTCTTTTCTGTTACAAGCTTAAGCAAGAGACTCATCCTAATTAATTCCTAGAGATTTTGAATCAAGAAAAGTGAAGGCTACTAGAATGATTTGGGAACAGAAGCAGTAAGAGCAACAAAGCATATATCCTAGAGACATTTTCCCCTCCGTACCAAGAGTTCTAAAAGCATCCACTTATTAATTTAATTTTAATTGGAACTTTTCAAAGAAAATGAAAAAGTAACAGGAGCTTTTGGGGCAGAGTTATAATGAGTCGGATAGCTCTATCAGCTCCTACAGGGAAAAAAGCTGATGAAAAGACTTCTGCTTCTGGCAGAATGATAGATATAGTATTCTGAAAAGCTGGATAAAATACAATAAACATAATTTAACTGAATAGCTGACTTTATAAGAAAAGTAAGGGAAATCCCCAAATGCCAAAAACAAAAAATAAAAACAAAAGAAAATCCAAATCTCAAGCAAATATGTAGTTGAAACCAGGGAGGTAAGCAAGCTAGTGATCTTGGGTTGCTGTGGGAACAAATGTTGGTATGAGGAAACTTGTGTTGGGAGATAATTCTTTCTGGTGGAGAATTCTCTGGAGCCTAGACCTAAGGCCATCAAAAGTGGCTAGACCTGGACTCTCAAAGGGATAGCACTCTTCAGAAGAAGTGATCTAGAAAAAAATCCACTTGGCTGGCAAATTGAACAAAATAACCTGTCTGACACTTTGGTGACCCTGGTTTGGAGAGTGGCAAGGGGGGAAGCTTTAAAGAGAATTTGAAACTGCAGGCTTCCCATCTGCCCTTATCTGGGTCTGGAGCTTGAACTGAAATTATCTGCTTAGTAGGACAAATCTAAAGCAAAACATTATTTTAAAGGAATTCTTGGTGCCTAGCAGAAGCAAGTACAAGTCTTCCCTGAAGAATCCTCACCACCCAAGACCTCAGAGGCTGTGGTTAGCCAAATAGTATATGATAAAAAATGAAAGCAGCATTAGGAAACCATGAGCAATTTAATGAAAATAACAAACAATAGATTTAGATTTCCAAATATTTCAGATATTCGTATTACCCATAAAATAATATACTTAATACATAAAATATAAAGATGGAAAGAAAAAATGAGCAGTACCTACAAGGTTACCAAATATGGCATGTATATTTAAAGAAAGACTTCTAGAAAAGAAAATATAATTAATAAATTGAAAACTCATAAATTAAGCATATTATCTGGGTCTGGAGCTTGAGTTGAAATTATATGCTTAGTAGGACAAATCTAAGGCAAAACATATAATCTTTTCAGGTAAAGAGAGAACTGGTGAATTGGAAGATTGAAAATGAGTTATCCAGAATGCAAAACTTAGAGAAATGGAAAATATGAGAGTTTGGGATAAATGCAGAATTAAATAAGAGGTACTGACATATGATTATTCAAACTGGGAAATTAAAAAAAAAATAGAATAAGAAAGTGGTAATATTTGAAAAAACAATGCCTTAGAAATTTCCAGAACTGATGAAAGAGAAAAATTCTTAGATCCAGGAAAACCCAGCATATCTAACTTAACAATAAATTTTTTAAAAACCTCATATCGAGACACATTATGGTAAAACTGTTAAATGATTTTCAAAATGAAAAAATGTCAACAGTAGTCTGAGTGAAAAGTGACTAGTACAAAGGAGTAATAATTAGAAAATTAATATCTTCAGCATGCTGAGAGAAAAGTCTAAAGAATCTCGTGCCCAGCAAATCTATACCTTATTAATGAGTGTAACTAAGCTGAGAGCACTTAGTATTAGCAGACCTTCACTAAAAGAGCTTCTAAAAGATGTACAGTTGAACAGGGTGGATTTGAGCTGTGTAAGTCCACTTATATGCAGACTTTTAATTTCAATGAATGTACAGTCAGCCATTTGTATTCACTGGTTTTGCATCCATGGATTCAACAAAGTGCTGATCAAAAATAGTATTTTTAATCAGCAGTTGGGAATCTATAGATACAGAGGACTGGCTATATACATTGTTCTATGCCGTTTTATATAGGGTTCTTGAGAATACATGGATTTTGGTATCTGCAGATACCAAGGGATGACTATACTTAAGAAAAAAGAAAATGATCTGAGAAAGATGATCTGAGATTTTTAAAAAGAGAGTGGTGAGCAAAAGAAAATACTACATTATGCGTAGTATTTAACTTTATGTGTAAAACATCAATAACACATAATTTGTAGTATTAGAAAAAAATTACAAGATGTAATTATAATTCTAGACAAAATATGTCAGCTAGGAGGAAATTGATCAGGTCTGAGCTTGGATGGTTTTGGAAGAGGGTAAATGATAACAACATTATTCCTACTACTATTTTACATGAATTTAGTGCTTGTCCTACACATGTCATGTTCTGATTGCAATATATATACTAACTTAGATTAGGGCCCACAATAACTCTGTGAGGTTAGTGATGTTATTATCTCCGTTTTACAGATGATAAAACTGACAACCTGAAGCCACAGAAGTGAGACAGGATTTGAATCCAGGTGATCTGGTTTGGGTCCATGATACTAATCACTAGGCTATATTACTGCTAATTTACTGATTAATTTTAGGTCCTTATAAATGCATGGTAAAATGAAAAGGTAGCCACTATAAGAAAAATAGCGTACAATACCTATGCATTAGAGAAGAAAAATGGAATGAAGGGGGAAAATGTTATCAATTCCACAGAAGTATATAAAAATCCAGCCAAATATAGCCCTGGCCAGATGGCTCAGTTGGTTGGAGCATCATTCTGTACACCAAAAGGTTGCTGGTTCCATTCCTGGTCAGGAACCTATTCCTAGGTTGTGGGTTCAACCTCTGGTCGGGGTGTGTACAGGCGAGGCAGCTGATTGATGTTTCTCTCTTACATTGATGTTTCTCTCTCTCTCTCTCTCTCTCTCTCTCTCTCTCTCTCTCTCTCTCTCTCTCCCTCTCCCCTCACCCCTCTCCCCTCTCCCCTCTCCCCTCTCTCCCCTCTCCCCCTTCCTATCTCTCTAAAAATTAACATATTAAAAAAATCAGGCCCGATAAAAAGCATAAAATAAGATGGTAGAAATAATTCAAAAGATTACAGTAATGAATAAATAATGGTTTTCAAATGACAGAGAGTGACAAGCTGGCTTAAAAATAAAAAATCCAGCTATATTCTGTTTAGATAAAACACAGTCAGAATATAAGGATACAGATAGTTTGACAGAATAAGCATGGAAAAGATATGCCAGGCAAATACAGACTAAGAGAAAGCTGAGGTGACCATCTTAAGGTATAATAAAATAGACTTGTAGGCAAAAAGCACTATTGATTATTAAGACAGTCACTAAAAGCAGGTTCACTACACCAGGAAAAGATAATAATTTAAAACTTGTATGCACCTAGTAAAAAAACTTTAAGTTATATATAACAAACACTGACAGAACTGCTTCAAAAAACTGACAAATCCACTATAAGGATGAGAGATCCCAGAAGTTGATGAATCTAGGAGACAGTTAATAAGGAAATACCACACAATGGAGAACTTTGACTTAATGTACATACACTGAACTCTGAACCCCCAAATTATGTGTATTTTTCTCAGTCACAGAGAAAACTGGCTAATTTTCAAAATTTGGCTGTGAAGCCATAAATCACATTTCAATCAGTTTTAAAGAGCTGGTAGCATACTGACCACACCATAGGTCTGCCCATGCGGTTAAATTAGTCATAAAAAAAAAAAAAAGCACCTAGCCCCCTCTCTACTGATATCTGCTTATATTTTTGTTCTTTTCTTCCCCTTGCTTCTAGTTTTTTATATCAAAAGTTAAGATTACCAAATTCAGGCTGTTCTTTTCTCATATAATCATTTAATGCTATTAATTTCCACCTAAGCATTACTTTAGCCAACTCTAATAAATTTTGATATGTTATATTTTTATTTTTATTTAATTCAAAATAGATTCCAATTTCCCTTGAAACTTCCTTTGACTTAAATGCCAAGTTGATCAAGTTGTTTGAGAGTGTTGTCCAGGTCTTGTATAGCCTCACTGATTTGTACTTGTTCTACAAATCAGGAGTATTTGGGGTCTCTAACTTTAATTGTGGATTTGTGTGTTTCTCTTGGTTTGATCAGTTTTTATATAATGTATCTTGAAGCTCTGTTGTTAGTTGCATATATATTTAGAAATTTTTATGTCTTTTTGGAGAATGACTTCTATAACACTAATTATGTAATGTTCCTCTTTATCTCTGTTATTATTCCTTGTTCTGAAGTCTTTCCCCCCTGATTTTAATGTAGCTATTCCAGATATTTTTTAAATTCATGTCTGAATTGTGTATATTTTTCTGTGTCATTTTTTAACCTATCTTTGTTTTTCTATTCAAAATAGATTTGCTTATACATAGAATATATTTGGGTCTTGCTATTTTATCCAGTCTCACAAACTCTGTCTTTTAATTTGTATTTAGATTATTTACGATTAATATAATTAGTGATATGCTTGGATTAAAGTATAATGATTTACTATACATTTTTAATTTTTATTACCTTTCTTGTTTTTTTCTTTTTCTGACCTCTTTTAAAAATTGGGTATTATTATTTTATTTTATACTTAATATTAGATTACTATAGCCCTTTTCTTTAAAATATTTTAGTGGTCAACAGTTTACAAAGTACATCTTACTGTTTTACATGTAGTGTAAGGACTGTACAACAGTTTTTCCCAATTCCTTTCCCTTATTCTGTGTGCTGTTATGGTGCTATTTTCCTTTTCTCTATACTATAAACACATAATATAATGCTACTATTTTTGCTTTAGACTCTCAGATATCTTTTACAGTATTTAAAAACAAGAACAATAAATTTTATATATTCTTTCATTTATCCTATACTCAGCTCTCTTTATGTATTTATTTATTTTTTGGTGTATAAATGAAGGATTCTGTCTAGCGTCGTATTCTTTCTGCCTGAAGAACTCTCAACATTTCTTTTAGTGTGGGCATGCTGGCAAAAATTCTATGTTTGTTTATCTGAGAAACCATTTTGTTTCTCCTTCCATTCTTGAAAAATATTTTCACTGCCTATACCAGTGATTTTCAATTGGGGTGCTGCAAAAAATTTTTAAACATGCAATACCTGACTCTTTTCCCTTAGATTGTAAAATTTTTAAAAAATGACAACAGCCAACAGAACAATAGCCATCTGGTGTGAATGCCCTATCTTGAACCATAAATATATAGATCATATAATAGAGTTGCATATTATTGGTCATGTCGCCTAATAAGTTTGAGTCTGATTGGTTAATTCTTGGTACCAGAAATCCTTATATACAAGTATAGGCACCTGATTTTTAAAAAAGTAACTTTGGAGGAAAAAGGGTATATAATTACTATTATTATTTTTTTGTAAATCAATTAAAATTATACCCATTTTTTGGTCAGTTTTGCAAAAAATATATTTTTTGGTATGCTGCAGAAATTTGGTAATTAGTTTATGTGTGCCATGAGATGAAAATGATTAAAAATTGCTTGGTTATGCAATTCTATATTGACTTCTCTTGTTTCTTTAGGCACTTTAGATTGACATTCCATTGTCTTCTGACTTGAATTGATTCTTATTGGATGTCTACTGTAATTCTTATCTTTTTCTTATCTATGTAATATTTCTTTTTGGTTTGATGACCTTCAAGATTTTTTTCTTTATTTTTTGTTGTCAGCAGTTTTAATATGATATGCCTAGGAGTGTGTGTGCGTGCGTGTGCGAGCGTGCCTGCATGTGCATGCATGCAATTGTTTTATTTCAATATATGTCCTATTTTGGGTTATCTCAGCCCTAGGATCTGTGGCTTGGTGTCTTTCATTACATTTGATGTTCTTCCACAAATCTTGGATGCTCTATTCTGAATTTTTTTCCATTCTCCTTTTTTCTTGTATTAGTTTGATACTTTCTATTGACCTATCTTCAGGTTTACTGATCCTTACTTTGTGTTGTGTTTACTGATTAACCTGCCAAAGACATTCTTTACCTTTGTTTGTTATATTTGAATCTGGTCCTTTAGATCATTTTGTCTCTTGACATTGTGTTTTTATTTTCTTTTTTGATGGCTCATATTTTTTCTTGAAATTCAGACATCTGGTGTAAGAGAGTAGCAACTAAAGTATGTAGAGGTCTTCTGTTTGGTTGTTTTGTTTTGTCTTTGGCCAGGAAATGTGTATGTTCTAATTTATGTCAAGCCTTCAATGTGCTTTTGAGTCAGTGTGGACTGGAGTTGATTTAGGTTTGGGATTGCTATTTCTATAGTTACCCTCATTGCACCACAGGCTTCAGATTTTACTGGTTTTTACCTTGTTTAGTGTGATGGTAGTTGGTCATGGATTTTTTTTCTCAGTGTCCTACTCTCAGCTTCAGATCTTTTTGTGCCATGTATTAGAGAGTTTATCTTTGCATTCTTGCCCATTCTTCTTACAGTATACTATTGTTACTTTATGATTATTATTTTTGTGGTGAGAGTTGGGGGTATTTTTTTATAGTTCTGATTAAGCTTCTGTTTTAGGCAGACACTGTGTCCATGAGTCTCAAGGGTATGATTTTATCAGTGTTCCTATTACGTCCACAGGTTTAGGTCTGTGACTGGTTTGTATTCCTGCTCCTCTTCCAGACATAGAGGTTTGTTTGCTTTACCCCCTTTTTTTCTGTTCCCCTAGATTCAGTAGGCTTTTACTAGTCCCTTAAGAGTGAACATCTTTGTTAGCCCTCCATCAGTAGTAGAAGGCATTTGTCTATAGGGGAGAATTGAAAGATATGTCTGGGTGGGATTTTTTGAAGTGTCCGTTATCTTCTTTCATGCCTGCACCATGAAGGATGCTTTCGCAGACTCAAGCCCATAAGTACTGTGAATTCCTCCTATATGTGTGGATAACCAATATTTTATACTCTTTTGCCACTCATATTTAGCTTTTACTGATTTATTTAAAAAATTAGCTTAATCCTTATTGGCTTCTGACAGTGTCTGGGCCAGGTAAGCAAGTATTTTCATCCTGTTTCTCCTTGCAGATGTCTCTTTCCTTAGATTTTTAGGTTAGAATTTGTTTGCCTGCCACCTAATGAGCTCAAGAAAAGTTAGGAGTTTTTAGATTGTCCAGAATTTTCTTGGTTGTTTTTATTGTAGTAAATGTGAGAAAAATTCTGTTTTTAGCTTTCTATATCACACATAGCTAGCAGTTCCCATTCATTATGCTTTAATGGGAGAATATGAAAATTTAGAATTTGTATTCATGGATACAAATTACCAAGGCCTTGGGTTTGGATTAGCTCAAGCAAAAATTTCATTATAACAATTTTTACATTTCTATTTATACCTTTTTATTATTGGTGACAGTTGGAATGGTAAGGTAGTAATAGCTAAAATATACATAGTGCATACTGTGTACCAAAAACTATTTTAAATATGTTCTACATAATAACTCATTTATCCTCACAACAACTTTCATTTTACTGATAAAGAAATTGAATGAAGCACAGTGAAGGTAAGTCACTTGCTTAAGATAAGTAGTAGTACGCTAATTCTCAATTCCAGAGAGCATCCTCTTATTTTATTTTACAAATGATAAATCTTAAACAGGTGAGTTAAAGGACTTATCCAGGGCTAAACACATAGTTTGTACCTGAGCTAATATAAAGTTAGGATCTTCCATTTTTAATTTTTAATTTATAATAACAGTTGATTAAAAGTGGGAGTACAGTTCCAGTGCTCCTAACACTCATTTAAATTGATCTATTTGATTTTCCTTTAATTTATTTTACTGGGAGAAAATGTGATCAAATATGGAAGCTTAACTTTTCTAGATTTTCTAGACCTTGAGATCCAATTTTGAATGATTCCTTATTTAGGCTAGAATTTATTTATAGGTTCAGCTCAAATTTGTGGAAAGGAGGTAGTTATCCAATTTAATTATATTACATCCACTTACATATGTCCAAGAACAGAACATATCCAAAGTTAAAATATCCATCTTTGTTCAGACAGGGAAAAAAGTAAATACCCATAAATTGGAATTTTCTGTCGAACCGCTCTTTCTCTCTAGATATTTGTTAACCAGTATATTTGATTATAGAAACCACTCATTTCAATCAGGCTTTTTCCATAATAGCTAACTTGTTTGTTCTATTAATGAGCCAGTCATACATGTAGTTCTTTCATTATCATAGCTCTATTCCTAACTCTTCTCTTCTACTTAATGAAATGATTATAGAAATTCATGTACCATTTTAGGCAGAGTTTTCATCTTATAGTCTTTCTTTTCCTTCTTTGCTTTTCTATGATGGTTACATGTGCACAGGACTGTATAGTGGGACAGGAATCATAAAACATATTCCTTATGTTTTGTGACTTACTAGAAGTTTGGCTTCTCGCAAATATTTTTATATTTTTGAGCCTCTTTTCTCACCTTCACCTTGTGGTATATGAGGATCAAATTAGATCATTTATTCACCCATATGCATTTATTGAACCTCCATTATATGCCACATACAATGATGGGCACTGGGGACAAAGCGTTGAATAGGACATAGCTGCTGCTTTCCAGTGAGTTTATGTTCTAGTATGGGGATTGATGTGTAAATAATTATGATCTGCAATGAAATGTATGAGTGATGTAGGAGAGGCAGTTCTGAGAGAGTCAGAATATTCACAAGGTTTTAAAATGTGCATAAAAGTCCACCAAGCAGGTGAAGAGAAAGCATTCCAGGCAAAGGGAAAAGCATTTGAATATTTTCTGAATGTGCATCAAGAACTCGTACAGGCCCAGAAATGTGATGGATTGTCCTTATTTTTAAGAAGCTATGTATCAAAGGATTATGAAAAATGTAATTTGAGTTTTGGATACTATCTTGTTAAGGTTGTTGATAATAACCTTGGAGAAATACTAGTTTTAAATTCATGAATAAGATATGGAGATAGAATGACAAATCAAGTATGTAATTAATTGTTGGAAATTGGATCCTGCAAGTCTTCATTATCATGAGCCATGTTAATTAACATTTTCATTAATTTCCTTGACAGTAAAATCATCACACAAGTAGTGACCCTATGAGGTCACAAAAACATAACAAACACAAATTAACATTGCTTAGAATGTCAAGGTTAAATAATTGAATATAGGAAGGTGAATTAATTGAATAGGAAAACTTACTCCGATTCAGTATGGCTCTTTTTATCTATTATGTCAAAGATATTTCATAACACTGACTTTTAGAAAAGATTTCTATGTACTATCTCTGATTTTCTAACATGACTGAATTCCTATTACTACTATCCTCTTGTATAGTGTAATTTGGAATACTCTGGGTAAATTTTGTTTTTAGAGGTTAGAATTTAAGAAAAAAAAAAAAAATAAGGCATATCAGTTAATGACATGTGATCCAGTGTTTAAAGATGTACTAACAAACTACAGAATCCATTGATAAAGCTTAAAAGCAAAAGAGGAATTTATATGATGGTACAACCTTAAAATAATTTATATTGCAAGGAAAAGGAAATGTGATTTCAAAAGTAAAGGCAAGGGCAGTAGAAAGCATGCAAGGAAGAAGTTTTTTAGATCAATACTCAGATAAAATAATGGTCAGAAATATAATATATTTTGGTCATTAGCAATAGAAATATACTAGATAATCAGGTAAATGACTTTGTAGCAAGGAGGTGTTCATGTGTATAAGGCAAGGCCTTTCATGGATTATTTTCTTATATTTATCTGTCTTGGTATATATTCTCTCACTTTGAACCTAAGTTCATAACTTTTATGTTCATTCTTATAGATAATATATGTTATACAAATAAAATTGTCTTTGGAAATATTTAATTAAAACACAATCTTAACTGAACCAAATGTACTATATTTCTTTGGTTGTACGGGGGCACCAAAGTAATGCACATTAAAAATAAAATTTTTACTGCAATAAAAATTTAACTAAAATATTTTAATAAACAATGAAAAGAATATGGCATAATTAGAAAAAAGTAAAATGTTTATAATACTATTTTAAACATGTAATTATCTTAATATTTTCACACTGCTTTCTGCATGCAGCCATATTTTTAACATAGTTGTACTATATTATAATGTGCATCTCTATAATTTCTGTATTGTGAATTGCTTTGTTTGTCTTATAAAAAAAAAAAGATTCACCAGCTTGCAAAGATATGCACAATAGAACAAGGTAATATTAAATAAAAACCAGTAGGCAAATAAACAATTTAGGAGAGAGAGAGGGAATGGTAGGAAAAATAAGACATATGTGAGGTAATATGCAAAACAGATGCTATTAGATTCTAAATGTAGGCCACAGATTTATCTTTGAGCAGCCACACAAAGAGGGAAATGGGATCAATCCCTAATTTATTGTGTCTAGTAAATTTTAAAAAATCAGTTGTTTAGAAGGAGCAACAAATATTCTTAATCCTGAGACCACAGAAAAATTTCTTTTGCTTGTCATCATAAAGAGGATACAGTGGTTTCAACGTCACTCTGGTATCAAATATACCCATGAGTTGCATGTGGCTGCTTTTTATAACATACGTTTTTGTGTAGTGTTGGTAAATACTACAGAACCAAAGTTAACATACCATAATGCATTTTTAGGAAACATTTAAATCAATAATTCTTTTTTCTTTAGAAATTAGAATGTCTATTTGAAATGAGCTGGTTGCTTCTTTTGTCTTGAAAAAAATCTATCAAGTTTACTTTGGACACTTTTTTCTCTTATTTTGCATTTGGATAAAATTTTCTATGACAAGCAGAAAATGTAAAGCATTGAATTGATTTTAGATCTAGTTATGATTTTCAATGCAACCTTCCCGCACTCCCTTTTCATCCCTAGTTTATTAGCTCTATATCACAGAGTCATTGAATGAGAGAGTATAAAGGGTTTGGTAACCAGAAATAGATAGAACCAAGTTTAGTATAATGACTTGTGAATAGAGTATAGAATTTGAGGCCAATAAATAAAAGAATGGATTTTAAAGAAATTAACCTAGATTATATAAATTTGAGCCAACTTTCGTACAAAGAGTTCCTTTTATTTCTCAACACATACATGCATGCATGGCCACGCACACACTCACACAAACGTGTATAGAAAGAGGAAGATATTTATTTCCTGAACAAAATATTTTTCTGGTTAGACTGATTTATTTTCTCCAAGAATTACTGTGCTATTTGCTACAGAAGACACTTATTTTTTCAGACTTATGTGGTTCATTAAGAAAGTAAACAATGATACATGATAATAAAAAATAAGAGTTATAAGATGATTGAAGAAGAAATCAGTCACAGTGAGTTGGATACAATATTTCACATCAGGAAATGGATGAGAGATTTGATCAATTATATAAAGACAATATACAAAAGGTTTCTTTTGCTATTAGTGAGAAATTATCTGTGTTCTACCATTTCTGACCAAGAGTATTAGCTCATTGATTTCTAAATGACCACTTGAGATTTTGCAGTTTTTTCTTTGTGGATTAACTGTACAAGATACATCCTTCATACACTGCTGCTTCATGAGTGTTCTTTTTCTAATAGAGAACAGAGGAATTTGCACAAAGTTATTTATTCTCTACATTTTCTCTTTTTTCTATTATAAAGAAAAACCTGCATTATAACATGGCTGCCCTGTGGAGTCTGGGGAGATAATCTGACTATGAAACTGAGACTGTTTCCTGACTTTTCTCACTTATATAGTAGATGTGGCCTTCTAGGCTCAGTAGATTTTATATAAATGTGGATAATCTTCACAATGTGATTAATCCTTGTTTAGGAGATAAAATGTTATGTACCTAACACAGTGACTGGTAAATATTAGTCTCTGAAAGAGTAGTAGTCATACTATTATTGCTGATAGTGTTATTTTTGAAGCAAATGGGCAAAAATTGTGAGCAAATTTCTTTCAAGGTTCTTATAAGTACCATACTTTTCTAGATAAGTGTTTAGGATTAGACAGAGAATGTTAGACATTATTTCTTCACAGCAAGGTATATTCTTGATTCAGTTGGATCACTCTGTTTTTTTGACCCTGGTTTGGAGATTTTAATAAAGTTCTTTAAATTTATAATTTCTCATCTTTTAAAGATGTAGGTTGACTTACAAATAAATTAATTTTATTTTATCTTGTCATTGCATCAACTACACTTATATTGCTGTTGATTAATCAATTAATAAGAGATGAATGAAATTCCAGTTATTTGAATCAAGGAAAGGAACCTCTGACTAAAAGTAAGCAAACAAACCATCTTTAGTGGGAGGCCAGTGGGAGAAACCTGTGAGTCATCATAATTTAACTGAAACTCTAATCAGTATTAACATCATGTCTTAATATGCTGTTATAATTATAAAAAAAAAGTGGAAATCCCTCTTTAAATCAACTTGGTTTGTTCAGCAGATAGTTTCAGTTCATAAAGGCATTTTCTTGCTGAATTTTCTGAGTCATGCTTGTGACTCACGGGGCTCTCTTTGATGATGGTGAGTCACTTCACATTTTCTAGAATAAGGCTACCTGACTATCATTGCTTTATCTTTGTTTTCAATGAGTTGAGAAAGTTCACCATCACAGGTGACAGAATAGATAACAAGAGGAATATGGAAATAAAAGCCAGCCTCTATGATTTGGGTCTAATCTCATCTATCAGTAAAAGGGCCAATGATTTATGAAGTAAAAGAGATATTACTCTGGCAGGTGTTCTAATATTGCCAAGAACTTCCTGCTATGCATCCTAAGAATGTGGAAACAATTTTTTTTATTATAACTTACCCAGGGTCACTGAGTCTTTTTATTTTTTAAATTTTAATTTAAAAATGTTTTTTCGTTTTTCAACTACAATTGACATACAACTAATGTATTAGTTGCAGGTAGGCAACATAGTGATTAGACATTTATATAATTTACTAAATGATCACCCTGATAAGTCTAGAACCATCTCACACCATATATAGTTATTACAATATTATTGACTATATTCCATATGTTGTTCTTTACATCCCTATGACTGTTTTTATAACTGGCAATTTGAACATCTTAATCCCTTCCCCTTTTTCACCCATCCCTTCCCCTTCATCCCTTCCCATTTTTCACCCATCTACCCACCCCCTCCCACCTGGCAACGATCAAAATGTTCTCTGTATCTATGAGTTTGTTTCTGTTTTATTTTTATATACCACATATA
The DNA here is from genome assembly GCF_964146895.1 of Miniopterus schreibersii. Lineage (NCBI taxonomy): Eukaryota > Metazoa > Chordata > Mammalia > Chiroptera > Miniopteridae > Miniopterus > Miniopterus schreibersii. Next base: position 80,650,527 of record NC_138101.1, on the reverse strand, counting down.
TGTGCAATCATGTGGTATTTATCTTTCTCTGTCTGACTTACTTTACTTAACATAATACCCTGTAGATCCTCACTTAACATAATATCCTCTAGATCCATTCATCTTGACAAATGGCAAGATTTTATTCTTTTTATGGCTGAATAATATTCCATTGCGTGTGTGTGTATTTTTTTCTTTATTTGTCCATTTATTATATTTCAATGTCCATCTACTGATGGACATTTAGGTTGCTTCCATACTTTGGCTATTTTAAATCATGCTACAATGAACATAGGGTTGCATACATCTTTTTGAATTAGTGTTTTAAATTTCTTTGGATAAATACCTAGAGAGAGAGTTGCTAAGTCCTTCTTTGTCTCTCATTATAGCCTCCATCTTAACGTCTATTTTGTCTGATATAAGTATTGCTACCCCAGCTTATTTTTATGTTCATTTGCATGAAATATCTTTTTCCCTCACTTTACTTTCAGTCTATGGTATCTTTCAATCTGAAGTGGGTCTCTTGTAGGCAGCATATGTCTTGTTTCCTTATCTGTTCAGCCATCCTGTGTCTTTTGATTGGAGCACTTAATGCATTTAAATTTAATTATTGATAGATATGTAGTTATTGCCATTTTATATTAATATATTTAATCTTTTCTTCTTCTTCTTTTTAAAGAAGTCCCTTTACCAAATCTTGTCGTACTGATTTGGTAGTGTTTTGTCCTTTAGCTTTTTCTTGTTTGGGAAGCTCTTTATCTGTCCTTCAATTCTAAATGACAGTTTTGCTGGGTAATCTTCATTGTTGGTCCTTGCTTTTCATCACTTTGAATATTTTGTGCTAATCCCTCCTGGGCTGCAAAGTTTCTGTTGAGAAATCTGCTGAGTGTCTTATGGGAGTGCCTTTGTAGATAACTAATTGCTTTTCTCTTGCTGCTTTTAATATTCTCTTTTTGTCTTTAACCTTTGGCGTTTTAATTATAATGTGTTGTGTTGTAGGCCTCTTTGGGTTCATCTTTTTGGAGACTTCTGTGCTTCCTCGACTTGTATGTCTGTTTCCTTCACCAGGTTAGGGACATTTTATGTCATTTTTTCATATAGGTTTTCAGTGTCTTGCTCTCTCTCTTCTCCTTCTGGTACTCCTATAATGTGAATATTGGCATGCTTGATATTTTCCCAGAGGCCCCTTAAACCATCCTCATTTTATTGGATTCTTTTTTTGTTTTTCTGTTTTGATTTGGGTGTTTTCTGGTACCTTATCTTCCAAATCATTGATTCAATCCTATTCTTTATCTATCTACTGTTGATTCATTTTAGTGTATATTTTTTTTAAAAAAAAATTATTGATTTTTAGAGAGAGAGGAAGGGAGAGGGAAAGAGAGAGACATCCATGAGAAATATCAATTGGCTGCCTCCTGCATGCCTCCTACTAAGGATCAAACCCACAACCTGGGCATGTCCCCTGACCAAGAATCAAATCAGTGAACTCTCCGTCAATGGGATGATGTTCAATCAACTGAGCCACACTGGCTAGGACACCTTTTAGTGTGTTCTTTATTTCAGTTATTGTAGTCTTCTTTTCTGACTGGTTCTTTTTTATGTTTTCTATCTACATTTTTATGTTTCCTATCTCTTAATTGAAGTTCTCACTGAAATCACTGAACATCCTTATAACTAGTGTTTTGAACCTTGCATCTGGTAGATTGCTTTTCTCCATTTCGTTTAGTTCTAGTTCTTTTTCTGGAGTTTTGTTCTGTTATTTCATCTGATACATGTTTTTTTGTCCTCTCATTTTGGCTGCCTCCCTGTGTTTGTTTCTATGTATTAGGTAGAGCTGCTATGCTTTCCATTCTTGGTAGAGTGGCCTTATGTACTAGGGGGCCTGTGGGACACAGTGGCACTATCTCCCTGGTCACCTGAACTGGGTGCTCCTGGTGTGTTCCTTGTGTGTGTTGTGTGTGTGCCTTCCTGTCATAGATGAGCCTTGATTGTTACTGGCATATCAGTGGGAGTGATTGCAGGCTGATTGGTTGTGAGGACTAACCATGACTACAATAGAGGAGCTATTGTGCAGAGGCTTATCCTGTGGAGCAGGACTTGCTTTAGTAGGGCTCTGGTGCCTGCCGAGTCTGCCCTTTGGATATGTCAGTTATGGAGGTGGTTGAGTGGTGCTCTGCTGTGGACTGAAGCGGGCCACCAGGTTTGTTGGTTCTGGGGCCTTTTGAGAGGTGTAGGCCAAGGTCAGCTGCTGCATGTGCCCTACCCAACAAAAAGTTTTTCAGAGCAATCATTTAGAACAGGTTTTTAAAAATTGATTTAAACTGACATCATTTTCTACAAACAGTGGGTTTTGCCATTAAATTAACAAATATGTTTCAGAAATTTGCTTTATTGAAAGAGAATATTTTAAATTAATATGTCAATATACATTTTAAATTTAGAATGGAGCTTCTAATTCTCTTAAGGGTACAATACAAGTTTGCTCTCTTAATCTGCTTAAGGTACATTTCTATCTCATTAATTTTTAAAATTTTCCTTCATTAGCTCTGCCAGAATCCTGGCTTTGAATTAATTAAAAAGATGGCTTGTCCAAATCTTTGGATAAATCATAAGCTTAAACATTTTAGCCTGTGTATTTCTCAGCAGTTTTGTTTCTTTTTATTTCTTCTTTATGAAAAATAAATTGTCTATTACAAATCTATTTTTTCTTACCTATGCTTGAACTAATGACAATAAATGCTTTAGTTTGTTGTTTCCATTTTTCAGTTCTTAGAGCCCTTAATAAGGTTGCTAAGAAGATAAAATTTCCAATCAGAACAAGCTGTTTTCTTTACCTTTCATTCATCTACTCATTTTGGAGCTAAGTGTAATTTAATGTATATACAGTACTTGTTTATTTTCTAGACTGTTTTGTCAGCAATAATTCCAGGTTGTAGTTAGCATAATTGAAAGGTTTTCTTTCAAATTTGTTTGTAAAAGAGCTAGATCCTTCACTTGGAATAGCTGAATGTGTTTTCAGTACAGATTTTGAATGACGAGTTTAATTTATTACATGTTAGACACATTCTGTATCAGTTTTCTGTTGGTTCTGTAACAAATTACCCACATTTAATGGCTTAAAACAACACAAATATATTACTTGATACTATAGATTAGAAGTCTGACACAGGCCTCCCTGGGCTAAAATCAATCAGCAGAGCTGCACTCATTTTGGAAGCTGTAGGAAAGAATCTGTTTTCTTGCCTTTCCCACCTACCAGAGTCTGCTTACATTCTTTGGCTTGTGGCCTACTTCTTCGTTCTTCAGAAACTTGCATCTCTCTACTTTTTCTTCCATAGCCACATCTCCTTCTGATTCTCTTCTTCTGTCTCCCTCTTTCACTTTCAAGGACACTTATTATATTGTGCCCACCTGGATAATCCAAACTGTTCTTTCTGTTTTAAAGTAAACAATTTTAGCTGTGTAGCAACCTTAATTCCATCTGTAACTGTATTCTTCTTTGCCCCGTAAAGTAACATTCACAGATTCTAGAGATTAGGACATGGGTATTTTTGGGGGAGGCAGCATTCTGTTACCACACATTCTTAAATTTTTCTTTGTTCCCTTTGAGTATAAATAGGCTAAGGAATTTTTGTCAGGTAGAGATCCTCACCATAACCTACTTTACTGAATATATAGCAATGATTTTAATTAACATGCAAATGTACCCTTTGGGTAAAAGTAGCCAGTTTATTTTCTTAAATTGTTTTAATCCCCGGTAACTCCTTCTACTCCAAAAAGAAACATGGAAATAAAAGAAACTTTGGGGGAAAAGTTAAGAGACAGTGAAAGTGTGAGAGACTGAGAGATTGTGTGTGTGTGTGTGTGTGTGTGTGTGAGAGAGAGAGAGAGAGAGAGAGAGAGAGAGAGAGAGAGAGTGTGTGTGTGTGTGTTAGACAAGAGTGGGTTAAATAGCAGAAGTAAAACCAATTGAATTCATCTGGTTTTGTCCGAATGAGGCACTATCAGATAGGACAAAGTGAAAACATCACTACCTCATTGATTAGTCTTTTTCAGGTAGAGGCTTAAACTAATATGGTGGTGTAGTGGCCTCAGACCTTATCTCATTTACCTATTCTTTCTGAGTTTCACCCATTTGTGTGCTTTCAAAATAAGCTTTCTAAGATACTTACATATGATTATATCTGCCATTTCAAACCCTTCTAAATATATTATGAGAATTTAGAAAAAATTATGTATATTTATGAATTGGGGAGTTGGCAAGGGGAGGAACTGTACAGAAGTAGTGTTTTTCAATAAAAAAAAAATTCAATGAATAAAAACTATGTCACATATCTTAATCTCTCCATTTCTAAAATGAGATGGTTTGACTAGATGACCTTTTAAAGTCCTAGTTCTAGCCTTAGCAGTCTGATCCTGGCTATTCATTAGAAATGACATAGAAAATGTCAGTGTCTGGGCCCTACTTTGAGACACTGATTTAATTGGTCAAACAAAATTTAATTCCTCAAATTTTATTTGAATTCAATATTCTTTCCGCAAAAAAAGATCTTCATTCTAAATGTGATACTGAATATTAGTAAGGAAAAAAATACCCTGAATGAGTGAAGAACTTATAAGTGAACACTTATTTGCTTTGAATTACTTCCAATTCTAGATATATCATATCCTATGTGTTGGGATTTTGAGGTATTTGTGAAAAATTGGAAAGATATTGATAGACTGGAAGGAGCAAATGTCTTGATTTTTAGAAAGGGAAAGTAATTGAATTCTGTGTATTACAAATTGATACCTTTGGCACTGATTTTTTTAGAAATGAAATTATAGAATAGATTTTTAAAATCAACTTTATTGAGATATAATTTATGTTTATAAATAAAAGATAATAAAATATTTTTAATATCATCTACTTTTGACAATAGTATGTATACGCCTGTGTAACTACCATCCAAATTAAGATATACAGAATTTTTTTCTCTCAAGAAAATGTTCTAGTATTTCTTTGCCATCAACTTCTCCCCACCCCTTGTGCCAGGCAACTACTGATCTGCATTTTTTCATATGTCTCTTGGTCATCTGTATGTCCTCTTTGGAGAAGTGTCTATTTAGGTCCTTTTCCCATTTTTTAAATTGGATTGTTTGTCTTCCTTTTGTTAAGTTGTATGAGTTCCTTATATATTTTGGATATTAAATCCTTATCAGATATATCATTGGCAAATATGTTCTCCCATACAGTGGACTCCCTTTTCATTTTGTTGATGATTTCTTTAGCTGTGCAGAAGCTTTTTATTTCTATGTAGTCCCATTTGTTTATTTTCTCTTTTGTTTCCCTTGCCCTACGACGTGTATCGGCAATCATATTGCTATGAGAGACATCTGAGATTTTGCTGCCTACATTTTCTTCTAGGATTTTTATAGTTTCATGACTTACATATAAGTCTTTTATCCATTTTGAGTTTATTCTTGTGTATGGTGTAAGTTGGTAGGCTAGTTTCATTTTTTTTGCGTGGACCCATCCAATTCTCCCAACACCATTTATTGAAGAGACTGTCTTTACTCCATCATATGTTCTTGCCTCCTTTGTCAAATATTAATTGAGCCTAATGGCTTGAGTTGATTTCTGGGTTCTCAGTTCAGTTCCACTGATCTATATGCCTGTTTTTGTTCCAGTACCAGGCTGTTTTGATTACAGTGGCTTTGTAGTATAACTTGATATCTGCTATTGTGATCCCTCCAACTTTGTTCTTCTTTTTCAAGATTGCCCTGTCAATTCGGGGTCTTTTTGGGTTCCATATAAGTATTTAGAGTATTTGTTCTAGATCTGTGAAATATGCTATTGGGTTTTTTAATAGGGATTGCATTGAATCTATAGATTGCTTTGGGTAGTATGGACATTTTAATGATGTTAATTCTTCTAATCCATGAATGTGGTATATTCTTCCACTTGTTTATATCTTTCTTTATCTCTTTTTGCAATGTCCTGTAGTTTTCTGAGTAGAGTTCTTTTACCTCCTTTGTTAAGTTTACTCCTAAATTTCTTAATTTTTTGGTGCAATGATAAATGGGATTTTTTTTTTTTAATTTCTTCTTCTGAGTTCATTATTGGTGTACAAAATGCCATCAATTTCTGGGTGTTAATTTTGTATCCTGCTACCTTGCTAAATTCATTTATTAAATCTAGTAGTTTTTGGTGGAGTCTTTAAGATTTTCTATGTACAATATCATGTCATCTGCAAATAATGACAGTTTTACTTCCTCCTTTCCAATTTGGATGTCTTTTATTTCTTTTTGTCATCTGATTGCTGTGGCTAGGACTTCCAGTACTGTGTTGAATAGGAGTGGTGACAGCGGACAACCCTGTCTTGTTCCTGACCTTAAGGGAAACAGTTTTAGTTTTTGCCCATTGAATATGATATAGGCTGTAGATCTTTCATATATGGCCTTTATTATGTTGAGGTATGATTCCTCTATTCCCACATTGCTGAGTTTTTATCATAAATAGGTACTTGATTTTGTCAGATGCTTTTTTACATTATGATCATGTGATTTTTGTCTTTCACTTTGTTTATGTGATGCATTACATCTATTGATTTTTTAATATTGTACCAACCATTTATCCCCAGAATAAATCCCACTTGGTCATGGTGTATGATTCTTTTAATGCATTGCTGGGTCCGGTTTGCTAATATTTTGTTGATGATTTTAGCATCTGTGTTCATCAGGGATATTGACAATAATTTTCTTTCTTTGTAGTGTCTTTATTTGGTTTTGGAATTTGGAAATACTGACCTTGTCAAATGAACTTGGTAGTCTTCTTCTTGAATTTTTTGGAATAGTTTGAAAAGGATAGGTATGTGTGTGTTCTTTGAATGTTTGGTAAAATTCACTTGTGAAGGCATCAGGCCCAGGAATTTTGTCTGTTGGGAGGTTTTTTTTCCACTTGTTTTTGTTTTTTATTAGTTTCAATTTTATTAGTTTCAATTAGTCTATTTAGATTTCCTGATTATTCCTGATTCAGTTTTGGAAGATTGTATGTTTGTAGGTACATATAAATTTCGCCTATGTTTTCCAATTTGTTGACATATAGTTGTTCATGATATTTTCTTATAATATCTTTTTATGTTTTTTTGAGTTTTCCGAAGACTTTTTGGTTATGTGAGTTATATCTGTTATTATTTACCTTATTAGAATTAAGAATCACAAAATTACAACTATTTATTAATTCCTTCTAAAATAACAATGGTAAATCTATTACTTTAGCACAGATTTTTTTTTTTTTTTAATGAGGTACTTTTTTAAATTAGTGAATGATTGATATTGTGCATTTTGTTAAATCTCTTTGACATCTTACTTCAGTAGAAAACAGGTGAATAATTATATTTGTTTCTGCAATATCTTCAATCTGTTGTTTCAATCTATTGTAACATTTTTTTTATTGAAACATATGAAGATTATGTAGCTACATACAGATATGTAGTTGGACAAGAAAAGGAATATTTTAGTAACATTTTCAGAGAATTTAGATCCATATTCTTCTTATATTCCAAAACTTTACATGTGCTAACTTCTTAATGTTATTTGTAATGTGAAATCTGAAACCACTGTAGTATACTTTTTGTACTATGTTACATTAAAATCCATTAGTGTACCTTCCAGTTTGAAAGTGTTTTTCACCTATGCATACCTTTGTTACGTATGTATTGGAACTATTGTTTCACTGAGTTATGTAAATATTCCAGATATTAACACATTTCATTAAAATATTAAAAATCATATTTGTTAAAATTACTGATCTCATCAGCAAAGGTTTTAATTATTAGAAAGCTGTCAAGCTCATGGTGCTAGATATGATTCTAAAACTTGAATTTTGTCATTGACAGCAAATCTTGCCAGTTGTTTTCCCTCATGTTTGCTTTGTGCATTTTCTAGAAAATGTTTGACAGATATCCAGTTAAATCACTATAATTTATCTGTCAATTTTTCTTTCAAGGAAGATGGTGTTCCATAAAATAAGTGCTAATTCAGCTCACAACTGAAACAACTATACAAGTTATTTTCCTTGAGACAAACATTATAATTTGGTGTGCAGCATAAGTTTTTTATGCATACTTCCCCTTTCATCACAATGATTATAAAAAAGAACTGTACTCAAGGGCTGAGATTTAATAATATTAGTAATTTTCACTGCTTGATTAAGGGCATTCTTAAATGAACTTGGAATTTTTTTCTTCTGTTGCCTGACAGTGAAGTGTACAGTAGATACTGGTAAGATTTGATGCCATTGACTTCAATTATGCTAAGATGCCAGGAATTTAAACCCCCATGGTTTTGCACCATCAGTACAAGTATCAATACAGTAGAAAAGGCAAGATATATATTAGTATTATTGGAGGAAAGTTTTGACATTTTGAACCCCTTGAAAGGATCTTAGGAATCACCTGAGAGTCACAGACCACACTTTAAGAACCACTGATTTAATAAAATTTTCCTTTCTAACTGTATTTACTGTTGCCTCTCATTCAGTGTTAAATTGTGGTGGAGAAAGGTGATATCTTTATCTTGTTGCTAATCTTAAGAGAAATATCTTGTATTATCTGAGTAAATAAAATACTAGTTTAAAGACTAAAGCATATATATTTTATTATGTTTAAAAGTACATATCAATTCTTGTTTTCTTGAGTACTTTTTAATCATAAATAAATGTTAAATTCTTCCAAAGGGTTTGTTTGTATATTTTGTATATTTTGTAACCTATAGTAATACTGTCATTTTTCTCCTCAGATGTTTTATTATGTTGTATTATATTAATAGACTCCCTAATATATTAATAAAGTTCCTGAAATAAATCTCACTTGGTCCTGATGTATACATTTCTTAATGTAGCGTTGGATCACTGGATTTAGTTTGTTAATATTTTATCTTTGTAATGATAACTAGAAGTCGTGTTGATCTGTAATTTTCTTTTATACTGTATTTAGAGATTTAGATTTTAATGTTGTACTTGCTTTATACAAATAATTTAGAAAACTTTCTTCATTTTCTGTTCTCTGGAATAATTTATGAAGCATTGGAATGATCTGGTTTTTAAAGGTTTTGTGGAATTCTGCTGTGAAACCATCAGGACTTGGAGCTTTTTAATTGGGAATTGTCTCTAGATTTTCTCTATTTAAAAACATTTTATCACCAATTCAGTAAGGAAAATAATTTTCCTTTGAAATTATTCATTACATCTAGGTATTTACATTTGTTGACATCTCTGCCTTATTTATTTTAAAATTCTCAGTGGTTGTCTTCTCATTGTCTTTTGTGTTGTATGTTTGCTTCTCACTCCCACCCCCTCATACACACTTTTTTAAAAAAGTATATTTTCACTTTTTCAAGAAACCAGGATATCGATTTATTAATTAGATCAATGTGTGTGTTTTCTACCTCATTGATTTTTGTGTTGATCTTTGTTATTTCTCTCACTTTGTTTCTATTGGTTTACTTTGCTGATTTTTTTCTAGCTTCTCTGGCACATTTATTTTCATTCTTTTGTTTTTATTAACAAAAGTGTTTAATACTATAAATTTTCCTCTGATTGTTTTAAATATATTTCATAGTAACATAATGTTTTTAATTATCATTATCTTTAGAAATTCTCAAATTGCTATTTGTTTTTTTTTTGTATCATCTAAGAGTTGTTTAGCAAAAGGGTTTTTATCTCCTTAATATTCAGGAGTAAATGCCTTTTGCATATTATTTTTTTAATGAATTTCTAGCTTTACTTAATTTTAGTGAGAAACCATTGTTTTTAATACTTCTATTTTATGAAACTCATGATTTCCTTTATAACTAACATATGGTAAGCTTTGTGATTATTTCATATGCACTTAAGTTGAAGGCGTATTTTATAACTCGTGAGGGTAAAAACTTTGATAAATTCATATGGTGCAGTTTATTCAGTATGCAGTGTTGGTCTCATATCTTAACTTAGTTTTTGTCCATTTAATTTATCTCAGACTGAGAGCAGTGTGTTAAAGTTTCTTCATATTACGTTTTTTTAACCCCTTCTTGAATAGCTTTTTATTTCTGCTGTATGAAGCTGGTTGCCAGATTAATTGGTGCGTGAGAATTCATGAATGTGATATCTTTATTATGAACTGTGGTATTAGCTTTAAAAGGAGGTCTTTCTTTATATTTAGTGCTTTTTAATTTTCATTTCAGCTGTGCAACATAGTGAAAAACAAATACCATATGATTTCACTTATATGTAGAATCTATTTAATGTTTTTGCTTGAATTATATTTCATCTGATCTCAAGATCACAAACCCTGCTTCCTTATTGGTTCCAATTGCTTTGGATGCCTCATCCTTTCTGACTCATTTTGTTATGTGTATGTCTTTGTTTATTTAGTACATAGTTGGGTTTTATCTATGAAACAAATTGGAGGTTTTGTCTTGTAATTGGTTTGTTAAGCCTATCCACATTTATTGACTGTTCTATTTTCTCTCAACTTCATAATATTATACAGGGTGGGGCAGAAGTAGATTTGCAGTTGTGAGTTTGGAAAACACAGAATTTATTCTTGTATTATTAGGTATTAATTATTGTATTATTTTCTATACAAACAATTGTGAACCTACTTTCCCCCCACCTTGTATATATATATTTTTAAATCCCAAAGATACAAAATTCAATCTCATTAGCAAATATTCCATTGAATATATTCTAAGGCATCCTAAAGTTAATCCTTTATGGATCCTGCTTTCACAGAACTTTGCTTATAAAGAAATTAAAGCCCATATGTTCATAGTAACATTATTTATTTACAGTAGCTAAGATCTGGAAACAGCCCATGTGCCCATCAGTAAATGAGTGATTAAAAAGATGTGGTACATTTACACACTGGAATACTATGCAGCTGTAAAAAAGTAAGGATCCCTTACCCTTTAGGACAGCATGTATGGACCTGGAGATTATTTTGCTAAGCTAAATAATTGAATCAGAGAAATACAAATACCATATGATACAACTTATATGTAGGATCTAATAAACAAAATAAACATAAACAAAATAGGACCAAGGGCATGGATACATGGAACAGACTGATCTTAGAGGGGTGGGCCCTGGGTTGGGGGACTGGAAAGGTTTGCCAGAGAACCTCTATTCGTATATTCAAAGCCAATGGACACAGACAACAATGTAGTGAAGGCTGGGTCTGGAAGTGGGGGCTGGGTGGAGGACGGCAATGCGGAGAGAAATGAGGGACATCTTTAGTAGTGTGAATAATAAAAATATAAAACCAAATTGGGTTGGTTTTTTTTTTTTTAATTTCTCATTTTTAAAATTTGCTTATTGTTGAGTTTTGAAATTTCTTTATATATTATAGATACAAATGTTTTGGATATATGATTTGTAAAATTTTCTCCCAGTCTTTGGCTAATGCGGTGTTTTGAATAGCAGAACTTGTTATTTCAATAAAGTCTAACTTATCTATATTTTCTTAAGGGTTTTGGCTTTGGTGTTCTATCTAAAAAATCTTTGTCTAACTCAAGTTCACAAATATTTTTCTTATATTTTATCTAGATATTTTATAGTTTAAATTTTACCTTTGAATCTTGATCCATTTTCAATTAATATTTATATTGGAACTAGATTATCCTAATTTTTCAATAAATTGTTTTTGTATGTTTTTCAAAAATCAGTTCATAAGTGGTCTATTTATGGTCTCTTTATCCTATTATATTAACCTATTTGTCTATGTTTCTGCCAGTACCATACTGTTTTAATAACTGTAACATTATAATTAATGTTTTGAAGTTAGGTAGTGTCAGTCCTTTTTTCAAAGTTGTTTTGGTTAGTCTCATTTCTTTGCATTTGTATATGAATTGCCGAATAATCTTGTCAATTTCTGTGAGAAAATTTTCTTGGATTTTGATCAAGATTGCATCAAGTCCTTAGCTGAATTTGGGGAGAATTGACAGTTTAATAGTGAGTCACTTGACCCATTTCTTCATTTAGGTGTTAACTAATTTCCCTCAGAAAAGTGTGGTGGTTTTCAGTGTACCAGCCTTGCATATCTTTTGTTAGACTCATTTCTGAGTGTTTCAATTTTTTAATGTTATCTTAAATCACATTTTAACTTTCATTTTTAGTTGTTTATTACTATGTTCTGTATAATGAGCTTATATCCTAAAATTTTGTTAAACTCAGTTATTACTTTTAGTACCTTATTTTGAGAGTTATAAAATTTGCTAATTGTATAATCATGTCATTTTTGAATAATGATGATTTTACTTCTTCCTTTCGATGTGGATGCATTTTCTTTGCTTGTCTTACTGTTCAGAACCTCCAGTACAATGTTTAATAGACATGATGAAAGTGAACATTCTTTTCTTTTTCCTGATCTTAGAGGAAAAACATTCAGATTTTTAACTATTAATTGAGAGGTTCAATCACTGTAGGTTGTTCACAGACGTTTATGTCAGGTTAAGGAAGTACTCTTCTATTCCTTATTTGACAAAAGGTTAATTATTATTACTATTAAGAATGAATTTTGGATTTTTCAAAGACTTTTTCCCAACTCTTTATATTAATATATGAATTTTCCTTTATAATGTGGTAATATGGTGAATTACATTGATTAATTTTCAAATGTTAAAGTCCATTTGATCTGAATGTATTAATCCTCTTTATATATTATTGGATTTGATTTGATAAAATTTTCATAAGAATTTGTACATATAGATTCATGAATGATGCTGGCCTGTAGTGTTGTTTTCTTTTTTGTTATATCAGGTATTATGTGTACATTCGTAAAAGATATTGGCCTGTAGTTTCTTTTCTTTTTATTTCAGATTTTGGTATCAGAGGAATGCTGACCTTAGAGGGGTGGAGAAATAGTCCCTATTTAATTATTGTTCAAGAGTTTGTGTAGAATTGACATTAATCTTCCTTAAAAGTTTGTTAGAATTCTCCCGTGAAGCCATTTGGGCATGGAGTTTTCTTTGTGGGAATATTTTTAATTACAAGTTTGATTTCTTTGTAGATATAGGGCTATTCAGATTACCTATTTCTTCCTAACTGAACTTTGGTATTATTTATACTGTAAGGAATTTGTGCATTCTAAGTTACTGAATTTATTAGACTAAGGTTTTTCATGATATTTTCTTATCCTTTTAATATCTGTAGAATCTGTATTAATACCCTCTGTTTTCTCATATTAGTAATTTGTATCTTCAGTCTTTATTTTCCAATCAGTCTGAGTAGAGTTATGAATTTTATTGATGTTTCTCAAATACTTAGCTTTTGATTTCATTGATTTTTTTTCTCTATTTTATTTTCTACTTTTATTTTTCTACTCGGGTATTTATTATCTCCTTTACCTGCATTCCTTGGGTTTCAGTTGCTCTTTGTTTCCAGTTTCTTTTAGATAGAAGCAGAATTTCATGGTTTGAAACATCTTTTTTTTTTTTCTGATATAGATGTTAGCTGCTATAAATTTTCCTTAAGCATAAATTAGGTGCATAAACGTTTAGGATAAATATATCCTTCTGGTGAACTGACTCATTTACCATAATGAAGTTACTCCTTTAACACTGGAAATATTGTTTGCCTTGAAAACTGCTTTGACTGATATTAGTATAATTTATGTGGGGAGAGGAAGACCTTTGCATGGGGAGAGTTGGTAGCAGAGACAGGAGACAGTTTATGTAGAGGAGAGTTGATCTAATTAATTAATTAATTAATGACAAGACTCAGGTTTCTCACTGTCTGAGAAAGACACATAAATTTGGAAAGAAAGAAAACCAGAATATAGCTGTCATATTGGATCAGAATTTGAAATATCAGTTGGAATTCATGGTTTTATTAGGTAAAGAAATAAAAATTAATGTAAATGCCTGTATTTCTGAGTCTGGTTGTGTATATATTCGTGTGTGTGGTGAATATTTATATTTTCTAGTTCTGTCCACCAAAAGGGTCTGGGAATAGCAATATACTAATAGCAACTCATACCTAACATTGAAGTCTTTTCTTCTTAAATATCATTTTCCACTAAAAGGAACCAGGGCTCCTTGAGGAAATGGCTAATTCTGGGACAAAGGCAGTGAAAGTACAAGATGAGCCTGTAATATCTTGTATCAGAAATCAAGGAAATTCTCAAAGAATGATGGGATATGTCTAAAATTTGTAGAACCAAGCTTATCACTCTCTAAATCTGGTTCAATTTTCCATCAAAATATGTAATGATAGTTATCTATTTTACTTTAATCTGTTGAATAATATAAGAAACTAGAAGTTGAATGATACATACCATACATACATAAAGATTTGATGAGAAATGGTATAGTAACATAGTTTCATAATACTTCCCCACAAAATATTTATTAATTATGAAGGGGAAAGAACTCTTTTAAAATGGAGAAGCCTGAAGATACCACCTTAATTAAGCAGTCACAGTAATGGGACGGTTTGAACCTCTGTGCCACATGATAAGATACAATGAGAAGAACCCATCATCACTTCTGTAAGACTCCTGCCAGGTATGTGTAAGCTGAATCTCTTCATGCAGAAACATCAGTTAAACCCATAGGTTTGTGGAATGTAACTCATCAGGTTGAGTTATATTCCACAAAATAGCTAACCTAAAATTTTCAAAAAGGAATACTGAGACACTGCTATAAATGGAAGGGGACTTGGACATAAAAATATATGATTCTGACTTTTTTTGCTATGGTGAAAATTATGGGGACAAAGATTGTCAATCAAATACCCCATTATACCTAAATATTTTCTTAATGGTTCAGGATAAAAATGTTTCTTGTGTTAAATCTACAATTTTATGACTTACTCAAACTTTTTTTTTTTTTAATGTTAAATAAAAGAGGTCTGTGCAAGAAGCATCAAAGTTGTAAGCTACTCTGATTCAATTCTGTTCTGGCTAATTTTAACATTATTCTAAGGAAACTAATGATTTTTTTTTTTCCCTAAGAGTTTTAAGTAGCTTTGAACTATCTGGGTTATTTCTGAAAATAGCTTTTCTGGTAGTAAAGAGGAGAGAAAACATTTTGCAGTGAAGGAAAATGGAATTATAAGGAGTTTAATTGATTTTCTCTGCTTTAAGTAATTGTTACAGCTAGAAGTAAAATATTGCCTTCCTCATTTTCAAACTAATTTCTAAAAGTATTTTATAACAAAATTGAGTGAAAGTACCTTAATAGTTCCTGTTCTGTATTCCTCATCTAAAAGTGAGAGTTTGATTGAAGTATTCTCTAGATTTGTGACAGTAGATTGCAGTATCACCCTTTCTCAGGGGCTCATGGATAGAACTACTGGAGTCTGGTATGATTTTCTCACTGTAAAGAAAACCCTCTTGCCCAGCCGGGCGTGACTCAGCGGTTGAGCACCGGACTAGGATCCAGGAGATCAGGGTTCAATTCCCGGTCTGGGCACATGCCCGGGTTGCGGGCTAGGCAGCCGATCAATGACTCTCTCATCATTAATGTTTCTATCTCTCTCTCTCTCCCCTTCCTTTCCTCTCTCTGAAATCAATAAAAACATGTTTAAAAATAAGAAAGAAAGAGAAAGAAAGAAAGAAAGAAAGAAAGAAAGAAAGAAAGAAAGAAAGAAAGAAAGAAAGAAAGAAAGAAAGAAAGAAAGAAAGAAAAAGAAAGAAAACCCTCTAGCAAAAAAATGTTTCCCTGGTAGTCTGAAATTCCCAGTATTAGATCTAGTCCATTGAATTAAGATAACATTGCTTAACATGTCCTTTAGAGAGTAGTAATAGGTCTTTTCTTTTCTTTTTTTTTAAAGGATCTTGTCAAATATGTTAGAAAATTCTGGGTTAAATTGATTTCTTTATCCAGACTTTTCAAAACTGTTAAAACACCAGAAAATTTTGTGACTCTATAAGAGAAATACATAGCTCATTGTTTCTCAAACTTAGTTGGCCAGGACAACTTTTTTCAAGGAGCACCTTGTAGTAGTATGGTTTTATAAAAAACATTTTGGAAAAAGCTGGATAAAGACAAAGTGCATTATTAGAGAAGAATGTAGATGAACCGGTATCAGGTGTAAAAAATCTTAGCTCACATTTATTATATTAGCAAAATGGTCCTGGAATGCTACTCAGGAACTTGGAAGCAGTTCTCTCAAAACCCAGGCAGTGAGTTATTCCAGTGGGAGAGCCAACTTGGTAGGAGCACTGGGTCAAGAGTTTGGTGGAAAAACCACAGACTGGGAATCACACTGACTTGGGTTACACTCCAGGTTCTCTCAGTTCCACTCTGTCTCAGTGTCCTCATCGCCAAAATGGAGAGAAAACAATAATGATAGTAACAATACTTGTAGTAGCAAACACTTACATAGCACTTATAGCTAGGTACTGTTCTAATCACTTAATATATATTAACTCATTTAATCCTCACAAAAATCACTTGAGATTTTCTTATTTCCATATAAAAATTTTGACCATACAGGATTGTTGTGATGATTAGATGAAATATATAAAATGCATTTTGCAGTGTCTGGGACAGACTAAGCACATACTAAATACTAGTCATTAATCACCCTCATCCTCATTGTGAGGATAATGGGAGCCAGGGGTGTACAGGCAGAGGAGAGGGATGGGGGGGTGGGGGGGTAGGGGTAGTGGGCTATGAGAGGGGAATGGAGGAGTGAGCACTACAGATGGATTTCACAGCATCCGTCTTCTCTGGAGGCCATTATGGCCATAACCCCCCACTCTTTATTATTTTTACCACTTAAAATCTTAATTTTTCTCCTATACCACAATGCCACTTTCAGCAAACAAATGTTTGTTTAACCAACAAATCTGTTTTCTATTGAGTGCCTAATATGTATGGGTAATAATATAAGTCAACTATGTCACGCGATCGTTAGCACTGTGGAGAAAGTAAAGCAGGAGAGGCAGGTAGGCAGTGTGGCATGAGGATGGGGTTAACTTTTACAATAGTTTTTCTTTTCTTTTTTAAAAAATGTATCTTATTGATTTCAGAGAGAGGAAAGGAGAGGGAGAGAGAGAGAGAGAAACATCAATGATGAGAGAGTCACTGATCGGCTGCCTCCTGCATGCCCCCAACTGGGGATCAGGCCCGCAACCCGGGCATGTGCCCTGACCGGGAATCGAACCCCGATCGCCTGGATCCTAGGTTGACGCTCAACTGCTGAGCCAGTCCGGCCGGGTGACAACATTTTTTTTCATTCTTCTTTACAGTTTCCATAGATACGTCTACACAGAAGAGGAAAAGGCAAAAAGGGAAGAGATGGGGCAAAAGAATTCGTGTACAAAACCTGTGATTGGCATTTAACTTTTGTTCATTCAAAAGTGTGGAGTGAAGAAAAACCTCCCCGAAGTACCTGCAAGGCCATTTTACCTAATGCACCTGGGCACATTTTTTTAAACTGGCGTCATGAGGCCTTGATTCAGAGTCACCCAGGCAACCTGATTCCATTGACTTTAGTTTTTCCGTGGCTTAAGTATTTGCTAACAGAATGCCCCACAAATGCCTGATGTATTGCTGCACTAAGCAGCATTTCTGCTGTCAGCAGCGCACCAGCAAATGCAGGGCCTCACAGGGGATCCATGGAATTAGAGGGTGCACGCTGGGCTGGCTGCGTTCCCTCCCACTTTGCAATGACCTCACCTTCTCAGCTCCCAAGTGAAACAAAACTCCTTCCGTCCGTGCTGGACTTGCATTCCGAAGGGATTTGGGGATTTGTGATTCTTTGCGAGGGAAGGCAAGAGCAGTGAGGCACTAACCAAATGTAAATTGCCACGTTGGCTTTTATAACTGCGACTATTGATGGGGGAGTTAATTGCTTGTGTACTTCATTTTTAACTATTGGGCTTAACTGGAAACTGAAAAGTGGACAAAATTTTAAAAAAGGTTAGAAGAGAACAAGAGAAAAGAATGAAGAAAAGAGACTGAAATTCAGAATGATTTGCCTGGGAATACCAAACGATTTTATCATTATTATATTTGGGAAGATGATCAGAATCTTTTTCTTTAAATCCTCACCCAAGGATGTATTTGTATTAATTTTAGAGAGAGAGGAGGAAGGGGGTGCAAGGGAAGGAGGGGGAAAGAGAGAGAGAGAGCTAGAGTGAGAGCGAGAGCGAGAGCGAGAGCGAGAGCGAGAGCGAGAGAGAGAGAGAGAGAGAGAGAGAGAGAGAGACATAGATCAGTTGCCTCCCATACACACAACCCTGACCGGGAACAGAACCCACAGCCGTTTGGTGTATGGGGAACACTCCGACCACTGGAGCCACCCGGCCAGAGCAATGATCAGAATCTTTTAAAATTTTGTCATTTTAGAAGTTTGTATATATTAAGTTAGTACAATAAACCTATTAGTAGACATTCGGGTTGAACATACCCCTCTATGGTAACTAAGGAGTATACTCCTCTATAGTAACTTGTTTGGTTGCTAAAGAAGCCATTTCTGAAACTCAAGACAAAGATTTAAAAACTATTAGCAATGTGTTCTATAGGTAATGCTAAAGCATATACAATTTATCCCTGTAATTTGGTTAGGACATTGGGTCTGAGAGTTTATTCACTTAAAAATGTTCCTACCTAAGAAGGCTCTAATTCCTGTCTTGATAACGAATGAAGAGAAATATGTGCAGACAGGACTTGGTGTGAGATATCGAGGAGTCCTTGCAATTTGTAATCCTAAAATCCACCTGTGGCAATGTTTGGAACTGTGATTGGATGGAGTTCTTACAGAGATTCGGAAAGACTGAGGCTTATTGGTAAACTTGTTTATTTCAGTAGGAAATTATTGAAAAATGTCAATAATAGTACCTTATTAAGTATATATTTCACTATGTAAATATTTAGTACCTAATGTTTGTCTTGTTGGAATATTTCCTGAGCCTCTGGAAATCCTGAAGAATATATTGATAGCATGATATAATCTTTAATGATTTAGAAGCCAATATATTCAGTAAATCAATAAAAGCTATTATAGAGTTCTTTTATCCACAGATATGAAATAATTAATGTAGCATACTAAATAAAAAAATGGAGTGATATTTTCTACATCTTAATTTAGTAATAATTCTATATATTATTACTTCCCATTTACTATCCCTAGCTCACTGGAAATCTTCTAGGATCATTCTACCTGGTAGTTTGATTGATATGCTTTTATTTGTTTTGCTTTGTTATAGATAATGTGATACTAAGAAGCATGTTATTCCTATTACTCAGCCTGTTATAGAAATATTCTGTGGATTTCAGATTTTATGATTTGGATTTATTAATCCAGCTCTTGGATCCCACAGTGTCTCTCCCAGTGCACAGGCCCATAGGACAGGCTATTATTGCCTCTTACATACATTATCTAGCCCCTCTTTTCTAACAGATGTAGAAATGTAGGATTGTATATCATCTGTGTTTATTCCCTTTAACTTTTGAAGCCATTCTCTTCTAGCTAAGCTATCCTTTTACTTCTCTTTTATATTTTAAATACTTCCCCCCTTTTTATAATTGTCCCCAACAGTAGTGACTCACATTTATTGAACTAGAATTTTTACGGTTGCTGAAAAAGCACAGAATCAAAGTCACATGTACTGGAATTTAGCATAAGGGAACTCAAATTTGGAGAGACATTTCAGTGTTTCTTTCTGCTCCTTAATAAGTAGCTATAAATAGAGATAGACAAAAAACCAAAGAACACCAGCTATACTAAGGATACTATATAAGATTTTTAGTCTTGTGACATTGATCCTACTATATCTCTGATATGATGATGCTTAGAAATTAGAACCTAGGAATGTTTAGGAAACAGTTTGTAGTCTTTACTGTTGGGCTGAATTTTATTTGCTGGCATCTTTCATTAAGAAAATTTTTTTCTGCCCGGCTGGCATGGCTCAGTGGTTGTGCATCAAACTATGATCTAGGAGATCAAGATTCGATTCCCAGTCAGGGCACATGCCTGAGTTGCAGGCTCAATTCCCAGTAGGAGATGTGCAGGAGGCAGCTGATCAATGACTATTATATCATTTATGTTTCTATCTCTTTCCCTCCTTTCTTCTCTCTGAAATCAATAAAAAGATTTTGTTTTTAGAAAAAAGATAACTTTTTACCTTTGTATATGAAACCAAGTTGATTCAATGATCGTTGCAATTTGACTAATCAACATCTGAATGATTAGGGCCTTAACTTAGCTTTTGAAAAAACACCATTCTGTGTTTGTTGTTTTCTTCTGATTTATTCATTTTTTTTTTTAATTTATCATTACTGTTTAAAGTATTACTGATGTCTGCCTTTTGTATTCCCCCATTGACCTCCACTCCACCTCTACCCCATCTCCAGGCCTTCACCACACTATTGTCTGTGTTCAAGGGTTATGTACATATGCATATAAATTCTTTGGTTAATCTCTCCCCCGGTCCCCACAACAGCCTTCCCTCTGAGATTCTTCAGTCTGTTTCATGTTTCTATGTCTCTGGATCTATTTTGTTCATCAGATTATTTTGTTCATTAGATTCCCCATATGAGTGAGATCATGTGATACTTGTCTTTCTCTGACTGGCTTATTTCACTTAACATAATACTCTCTAGTTCCATCCATGCTGTCCCAAATGGTAATACATTCTTCTTCTTTACAGCTGCATAGTATTCCATGGTGTAAATGTCCCACAGCTTTTTTATCCACTCATCTACTGATGGGCAGTTGGGCTGTTTCCAGATCTTAGCCATTGTAAATAGTGCTTCTATGAACATAGGGGTGCATATATTCTTTCTAATTAGTGTTTCAGGATTCTTAGGAGATATTCCAAGAAGTGAGATCACTGGGTCAAATGGCAGTTCCATATTTAATTTTTTGAGGAGACTCCATAGTGTTTTCCATAGTGGTTACACCAGTCTACATTCCCATCAGCAGTGTACTAGGGTTCCCATTTCCCCACATCCTCCCCAGCACTTGTCATTTATTCATTTGTTGATGGTAGCCATTCTGATAGGTGTGAAGTGATACCACATTGTCATTTTAATTTGCATCTCTCTGATGATTAGTGACTTTGAGCATTTTTTCATATGTCTCTTGGCCATTCATATGTCCTCTTTAGAGAAATGTCTATTTAAATCCTTGCCCATTTTTTAATTGGATTTTTTTGTCTTCCTTTTGTTAAGTTGTATGAGTTCCTCATACATTTTGGAAATTAACCCCTTAACAGATGTATCATTGGCAAATATGTTCTCCCATACAGTGGATTCCCTTTTCATTTTGTTGATGATTTCTTTTGCTGTGCAGAAGCTTTTTATTTTGATGTAGTCCCATTTGTTATTTTCTCCTTTTTTCCCCTGGCTCTAGAAGATGTATCAGCAAACATATTGCTACGAGAGATGTCTGAGATTTTGCTGCCTATGGTTTCTTCTAGGATTTTTATAGTTTCATGACTTACATTTAAGTCTTTTATCCATTTTGAGTTTATTCTTGTGTATGGTGTAAGTTGGTGGTCTAGTTTCATTTTCTTTTGCATGGACCTGTCCAATTTTCCCAACACCATTTATTGAAGAGATTTTCTGCTTCATTGTATGCTCTTGCCTCCTTTGTCAAATATTAATTGAGCAAAATGTATTGGGTCACTTTCTGGGTTCTCTGTTTTGTTTCATTGATCTATATGCCTGTTTTTGTGCCAGTACCAGGCTATCTTGATTATAGTGGCTTTGTAAGTATAACTTGATATCTGGTATTGTGATCCTTCCAACTTTGTTCTTCTTTCTCAAGGTTGCTGCAGCTATTTGGGGTTGTTTTGGTTCCATATAACTTTTTGGAGTATTTGTTCTAGATATGTGAAATATGCTTTTGGTATTTTAATAGGGATTGCATTGAATCTATAGATTGCTTTGGGTAGTATGAACATTTTAATGATGTTAATTCTACCAACCCATGAACACGGTATATTCTTCCACTTGTTTATATCTTCCTCTATCTCTTTTCTCAGTGTCCTATAGTTTTCCATGTACAAGTCTTTTACCTTCTTGGTTAAGTTTATTCCTAACTATCTGAATTTTTTTTTTGCAATGATAAATGGGATTTTTTTTAGTTTCTCTTTTTGAGAGTTCATTATTGGTGTATAAAAATACCATTGATTTCTGTGTCTTAATTTTGTATCCTACTATATTGCTGAATTCATTTATTAAATCTAGTAGCATTTTTATGGAGTCTTTAGGGCTTTCTATGTATAATATCATGCCATCTGTGAAAAATGACAGTTTTACTTCCTCCTTTTCAATTTGGATGCCTTTTATGTTTTCTTCTTCTCTGATCACTGTGGCTAGGACTTCTAGTACTATGTTGAATAAGAGTGGTGAAAGTGGACACCCCTGTCTTATTCCTGTTCTTAGCGGAAACGGTTTTAGCTTTTGCCCATTAAGTATGATGTTGGTTGTAGGTTTGTCATCAATGGCCTTTATTATGTTGAAGTATAATCCCTCTATTCCCAATTTGCTGAGAGTTTTCAGTCTGAGAGGGAAGTTCATAGTCTATAGCCCTACCTCAAAAAACAAGAAAAACTTTTAATAAACTATCTAACCCTACAACTTAAAGACTTAGAAAGACTTACCTGGGCCAAGTATAGACAACCCACAGACAGCCTCCTCCCTCTACTCTTGACAGGGTTTCTCAGGTGTCACTTTATTTTGTAAGCCTTTACATTGTAGTTCAAGTATAATAGTATTCCTGTGGAGGAAATGCATTAGTTCCATTTATAAAAACATTTAAAGGAGAGCGGCTTCCTATTGGAACCAAAGGGAGTATTTTATGTATAGAAAGCTAAAATAGCATTATTGAAAGACAATAGGCAACTTGTATTAATGACAACTAGAAGTAAAAGTAGATTTATTTCAAATTTTGGCATTAATAATAATAATAATCTGCAGAATTTAGGTATTAAACTAAGCACTTGGAGGCTAGTAAAACTATGAATTTAAACGGAGAGTTTATTATGAGTAGAATTTGGCAGGCAAGTTAAAATAAGAACCCAAAATAGAATTCATTGTCAACTTATTCTATTATTGTCATTTACCTAAAATCTATAATTATCAATTTTCTCCTACTGGAAACATACCCTCCCCCATTTGTTTCAGTCTCCTGTCATTGTGAAGCTTCAATGCATCTGATAACAAAATTGACATTAGGAGTCCTGAGAAGTCCAGAACACTTGTGACAGGTTAGGTACAGTTTTAAATAGGCAACACAAGTTCATTCATGCTATGCAGCCAGAGCCCAAAAGCATGGTATCTGCAGGAAGCAAGATCTGAATGGGAAGAACTTGAGCCTGGGTTCTAGTTATGATTGTTTCTGAATAGCTGGGTTACCTCAGGCGTCCAACTTGTATGGAACTCAGTTCTTCTTATAAAGTGATATAAATATTACCTTTTTTACCATGGAATAAAGACCTTGTGAGAATAAAATGTGATACTAGTTGTGAAAAGGAAGTACCAGACCAATAGGAAATGAGATTTTTGACTCGCTGCATTTTATATATTGATTTTTCCATCCTAAATTGTCCCCCCCCCCAATTTTTAAAAAGTCAAACTCCTTTAAAATGTATCTTCATTACTGATGTACAAGTAAGGGAGTGGGCAGGAATCAATTTGAGGTTAAGAAAAGGTCAGAACAAAAGGACCTGGTGATGAATAGTTGGCTAGATGAAAAAGGTCAATGCAAATCTTTTATATTTTAAATAATTTTTCTGCACATTATTTTTAGAGGGAATATTGCACAAAATTCTGAAATACCAGGAGAGCTCAGTTACAAATAAGTAAATTATTTAGGATATAAGAGCAATATACATATTTTTGCTATGTTATGTTTCTAGAATAATCCAACAAAACTTTTGAGTGGGTCTGAAAAGAGATATAATAAATGGGTGCT
This sequence comes from Miniopterus schreibersii, assembly GCF_964146895.1. Lineage (NCBI taxonomy): Eukaryota > Metazoa > Chordata > Mammalia > Chiroptera > Miniopteridae > Miniopterus > Miniopterus schreibersii. Next base: position 80,626,652 of record NC_138101.1, on the reverse strand, counting down.
ATGCTTGGATTTTTTGGCATAAATACATGACTTGCTAATGGCTAAAACTTGGTTAGATGCCAAAGATACAACTACATTCTTGCTATTAATATTTCATTACTCACTAATAGCTTTTTGCATAGGAATAGCAATTTCTAGTGTTATGAGGTGATGTAATAACATTTTATTTTGTTGATGTTATAAATGATAGAATCTTGTTTTTACAAACAACTTGTCGACTTTTTAATTTTATTCATGAATGTGATCTAAAATGTCTCAAATGGTAACTGGAATGTTTCCTGGCTTATATGTTATATAAAATATTCTACTGCTATTGTGTATGGTCCTATGGAATTTTTCTAAACTCAGGAGTTCAACTTTGTTGTTGGTGTTTTGTCCAGTAACTAAGACATTTTCTCTAGACAATTACTTCCTCCCCCTGTCCAGGGAGTCTGAAGGAAGGCTATTCTGAAGGAAGATCTATTATTTTCTTGAAGCTTCTAGAACAATGTTATCATTTTGTTTATAGTTTATTGATAGCCCAGTACCTTGGTTGTATCAAGCTTGCTTCTCTGAGACTAAGTTATTGAATTGTGTGTGTGTGTGTGTGTGTGTGTGTGTGTGTGTGTGTGTGTATATATATATATATATATATATATATATCTTGATTCTGCATCAGGAATTAATTTATTATATTGGGTGCCCTCTTAATAATCTTTTAAAATTGCCAATCACAAATATGGCTAAATGTCTCCACTATTTATTAGTTGTGTGACCTTGGGAAATTTAAATTACTGTTCTGTGATTCTATCATTGATAAAAAGGGAGATAACAATAGTACTTAAAAGGCTTCCTGTGAAGACTTAATAGGAGTTCCACAAATTTTAAGTGCTAGAGTTTAAGCATGAGGACTAAGTTCTTTTATTTTTTTTCAAATAAATTATATTATCTGTCACAGGACTAATGATTTTGCATATTTCTTGGTTTTAATACACACACAGCAGCTCTATGCCTCTAGTTAAGAGAAGTTCCATGGGGAGTATGATAGGGATAAATGAGTCTCTGGCTTTTTTTACCTAAGGAAGGGCTTGCTCTTTTAGGTCTTCAAATAGGTAAACTACTCATCAAGTCAAATAAAATTTCAATGAAAGCCTTTGATTTGAGCAAAATGATACTTTGTTCAGATGTCTAGCAAACTTCCTGTTTTCTAGGAGATTGAGATTTAGATCTTGGTCATGTGGAGATGAGTTTAAGATGCCTTGATAGCCTCTTCTGATCTTCTCAGATATTAGAAATGAATATTGTTTGCCTCTATAAGCAATGACTAGACATCCAGAATTTCTAAAATTTGATGTTCAGGCATTTTTAGAGATAAAGGAAACCATGACTCTTGTTTCTAAATTTTAACTTAATTGGAAGAAGAAGAGAGTAAGCAAATGACTAAAACCTGATAAGGTTCCTGATTCATTCAATTTTGCTCAACCCACATAAAACTGAATATAAAATATCTGTTTTGACTTCATCTGTTACTATCTCTATGCTCTTAAAAAGATATTAAATTCCCTAAAACTACTAGCTCATTTTAATTATTCTGTTTACAAAGGTAATATTACTGATTTAATACCACATGACTTCTTTAATGTGTGGTTCTTTCTCTAGTTTGGTCATAAAATCCTAGAATTGGTCTCATCTTATAAGTTCTCCTTGATTTATCAAAATCTTCCTTAGTAGTTTCTAAACTTTAGAATGCACAAAGATGACCTAAGGTGCTTTTGAGGAGTTAAGATTCCTGGACTTAATTTCCAAAATATTTAGAATTAATTGGTCTAAACCGGTCCCAGAAAGCTTGACAAGCACCCTTGTCAATTCTGAGGCTGGTGTTCCATGGACCATTTTTTGAAAACCATTGTTTAGCTTATATAACGCCCAGCAGGTGGTTATTTACCTTGTTGGAAGGTACACAAGCACTGTGAACTTTGGATCATTAAAAGTTGTCAGCACTTTCCCAACAAATAGGAAAAAAAATCCTCATTATCATTTCATAAAAGTGGGAGGTGCTATTCAAGTATTTTACGTAAGGTCATTGTACATATTAAAGAAAATCAGTAATATCAGCTAGAGGCTACCTCAGACCTCCTACACTAATCTGGAGTTACTGAGACATATTTGCTTTACTCATATCTGTATTTCCATTAGTGCTCTATTTGGCGTTCTTCTCAGAAGAGGCTTAATCAGGATTCATTGCCTTAAAGGTTTAACCAGCAGGAAACACTCTTCATATTTTGCAGCATTAGATTGAAAATAGATCTCAAAATATAAAGATGTGGAAAATAATCTGGCATTATTTTTTGTGTTATTTCATTTAGGGCTAGAGATCAAATTAAGAACTAATTATTTTCATTTTTCTAAAAGAGTTTGCAGAATCTCAGACTCTACCTGCTTCCTGGTTTGATTCATCCCTGGATAAAATATTCCAAATGCTTTCTATTAAAAAATTAAGTGTCTAAACATGAAGCATTTATGCCATCATTAAACATAGAAATGCTGGTTTTATTCATAGTTATTATATTCAAGTAATGCAGCTGCTTTCTCCAAAATGAATGCCATTTGCTCTACTTGACCCCGTCTTGAGGTGGAAGCCAGTGTCCATTTGCCATAAAACTAAGGACAGACTCCAATTGCCCTGTATGCCACAGCAGAACATCTAACCTGTCCCTCAGCGATCCCTTAGGCAATATTCTGCAAACAGAGACAAAAAGGATCCTCCTGCTGGCTCACCAGTGGGAGCTCTACTAAGCTTCTCTCTGATGGATGCCTTTCTCTTGCCATTCTTACTGTGTGGCATGGCTCTTGACAAGATTTCTGACTTCTATCATAGAACAAAAGATAAAGACATCTTTGTAGTACTTTGATCTCATAGGAAATCAGGCAACAAGAGTACTCCATGTGAATTCTAAACCTAAATCTGGAAACTATCCATATTTCTCATAGTCCTATAATGTAGCCATTTGTATTTTTACGAATAAAATATTTAAACATAGGCTATATTAAAATAACGCAAAGAAAAGAAGTAAAAGATTTGTTGATTAAGCATGGAGAGATATCAGCTCCATTCTTATAATCCTTATAATTTATGGCAATTAATAATGCAAATGTAAAAATGATGTTATAAGTCAGTTTTGGCGGGGGTTGAGGTTATTAATATTAGCTAAATTTCTCTTGTAAAAATTGAAATCTGCTAGTTCATATTGGTTTCACCATAGTTTGTACTTCAGCCATATAAGATGTCTTAATAAGGGCTTTTCTTATTTTTTTTAAAACATTTTTTTGTGTTTTTTTAAAAATATATCTTTATTGATTTCAGAAAGAGGAAAGAAGAGGGAGAGAGAGAGATAGAAACATCGATGATGAGAGAGTCATCATTGATTGGCTGCCTCCTGCACACCCCTGACTGGGGAAAGACCCCGAAACCCAGGTATGGGAATCCAACCGAGATCTCCTGGATCCTAAGTCTGCACTCAACCTCTGAGCCACCCTGACTGGGTGGGGCTTTTCTTATTTTACAGATAGGGAAACCAAATTCTATTCCAGAAAGCTCCCAAGGGAGGTATAGGATATCTTAATCCATTTTAACAATGCTAAAGCATTGGGCAGTAAGACATTTGAATGGGGGGACTCTGGGGGAAGGGGCAAGTGATATGGTACCTAGAAAAGTGTTGGATTGCAATCCCTGTGGGCAATAAGTGCTGCTTCTAGAGCATACTGAACAGTAGACACCCAAGATAATGAGGAAACTTGAGTTTAAATATAGCACATCTAAGTCTCAGGCCTGGAGCTGAGCTACTGACCCAGGAAACTCCTAAATGGATTTATAAAGACTGTGTTTAAATATGTCATATATTTACAAGTGTCCCTTATAAACAAACTTTTCTCTTTTATATGTCTGAAAGAATTCATAATTTTAAGAATTTTTTTTAATGGTAGAATCAAGCGTACAAGGCAACACATTTCATTTTGTAAGTGTCCTCAGGTGCATAGTCAACTTGTCTGACTCTTTCTAGGCATATATTGTTCCTTATAGACATCTTGGGTCTTTTCTAAGATATTCCATTCTTCTTGTGGAACATCTAGGTAAGAAATAAAAATGTTATTTGTGATAAATATATAAGGTATTGTTTCTAATGGCAAGGTTGAATTAATCTTTGCTTTGTTTCCTATGAGGACTTCCTGTTGGGGAAAATTCCTGCAACAATGAAGAAAATATATCCGAGATTTGAGTTATAGAACCCGAACCTATGCATTACAATAGATAATGAAAGACCTAGATTCTGTTTTCTGGTATCCTCCAAAGTACCTAAAATAGGAGCAAGAAGCCTTGGAGTATCAGGTTAAGAACGCAGAAGTGGAGTCAGATATACCAAAGTTCATACTCTGGCTTGATATTCATAAGTTGTGTAATATTGGAAAAGTTACATAACCTGCATAAATCCAGTAATCTCATATTTAAATTAATAACAATTATAATTCCTACCTCATAGGATTATTGTGTTAAGGATTAACTGAGATGTTTCTAAAGTACCCAGTATAGTGCTTATATTAGTTCTCTTTTGGTGTTGTAAGAAATTACTACCAATTTAGTTGTTTAAAACAACACAAGTTTATAATCTTATGGTTCACCATGTTGGGTGCATTCTTATTTGGAGGCTCTAGGAAAGAATGTTGCCTTGTCTTTTTTACCTTATAGAGGCCTCCACATTTCTTGGTCCCCTTCCTTCATCTTCAGAGCCAACAAGATAGCATCTCTCTGACCCTTCTTTGTAAGTACATCTCTCTCTGACCACTTCCAGGAAAGGCTCTCCACTTTTAAGGATACAGTGATTAGATTGGACCCACTCTGATAATTCAGGATAATCTCCCCATCTCAGCGTTCTTAATTTAGTCACACCTTCCAAATCCCTTTAATATGTAAGGTAACATATTTACAGGTTCCAGGGATTAGGGCGAGAATATCAGGGCGGGTTGGGGTACCACGATGCCTAATGCATTATTAGTAATAATAAATCCTGTCATCATTATTATAAAAGCTGTCATTTCCATCATCACCATTTTGTATTTGACATTTGTTAGGAGCTCAGAAACACTTGGTTTATATATATATTTTAAATAAAGGACTGTCTGGAAAATTGGAAGATACTCTTTATGGAGTATTGATAATGGCATTGACTACATATTTTAATAACTCATTCATATGTCATATTTTCCAAATATTTTAATCTTAATGTGTTTTTGCTTTGTATTTTAAAATTTTCAGAAGAATTATGACATTTTGAAGTAAAGAATGATGTTGGTAATAATATGCTTCAAGTTGAGTTTTACAGATGGAAAAGCTGAAGAACAGCAAGCCAAATCCCCTGACTACAGTAATACAGCTTGCTAGAGGCAGTGCCAGTGTGACAACTGTAGGTCTTATTCCACTCTGCCGTGGTGCCTCCACCATTATCACTGTCAACATCCAGCCTTTCTGTGGGCCCTCCTTGGCTAAGTCTTTGGTGCAAATGTCTACTGAAGTTCCTTGGTGCCTATTGTGATATGTGCATACATTCTTCTGCCACGTCTCTTGGCTGTCATTTAATGCTCTGGGTCTGTGCTCACCTAAACACTGCCAAAGAGTTAATGCAGCTCTGAATTATTCTATTATTCTATTTTTCTTTGAGTTTTTTCCTTGAATTTTTCTATCCTATGACTGCTTTATTCTTCAAAATTGTGATATATGATTGGTAGGTTATATAATTTTTATGTTTCAAGTGAGAAGACAGGTTTCATGCTTATTCTTGAAAACCTTGAGTAGAAGACATTTGTAGGTAGACCAGTTGCCTTTCTGAATGATACAAATCCATGCTGACCAGAAAAATATTAAGGGCCATTTATATTGTTACTACAAATATTACACAGAAATGATGGATGGATGGATGGATGGATGGATGGATGGATGGATGGATGGATGGATGGAAGGAAGGAAGGAAGGAAGGAAGGAAGGAAGGAAGGAAGGAAGGTCCCCATTGTATACTGTTCATATAGTGGAAAAAACACAAGCTTATATTTTCATCAGAAAGTATTACAATTTTGCATAAATAGGATCTTATTAATGACTAAGAAACTGCAAATAGTACACTGGTGTCTAAAGTTAATGAGAGCATTGGCCCTGCCTATTGCCAACGAAGTAGAAACTGAGCCCTTATCTTTCTTGGTGAAGCCAAAAGCAGGTCATTACTGGAATGCACAAATAATGAGCCTGTAATATCCTCTAGAAGGCCCCTCTTCTTTAATCCAGTATACATGTACCCCCTATTGGCAAGAGAGCCCAACATTTCATTATAGAACTAGGAGACTAAGATGTGTTATGTAAAAGAGGAAGCTTCAATTGGAAACCGCTTCATGTCATCTGAAACTTGCTTTGAAGATTCACTTTAGTCAGGTAGCTGTTTAATTTGCAAAGTATTAAATTCTAGTTTAAAGCATAAATAAAACCAATCAACCTAAAACCTGATGCTTCCCATTATTTCACATTAACCCAATTCTAGTTTCTAGGGGAAAGTGTATTAGTTTCCCATTGCTGCTATAACAAATTACCACAAACTTAGTGACTTAAAACAATGCAAATTTATCATCTTACCATTATAATTCTGAAATCAGTTCCGTTTGACTAAAGTTAAAATTTCAGCAGGACTGGGTCCTTCTGGAGGTCCTAGAAAGGAATCTGTTCCTTTGCATTTTCCAGCTTCTAGAGGTTGCCTGCATTCCTTTGCTTGTGGACCCTTCCTGGCATTACTTCAACCTCCACTTCTTTTTTGTCACATTTTCTCTTCTGCCTCCAGAAGACCAATTACCTTGTGATTGTATTAGGCCCACTTACATAATCTAGAATATAGTCCCCATTTCAAGATACTTAATCAGATCTGCAAAAAAATTGTTTTTCCATATAAGGTAACATATTCACATGTTTTGGTGGTTAGGATATGGTCACCTTTAAGGAAGAGGCATTAGCCCGAAGAAGGTAGCTACCCCAGTGTCCAGTGAAGTCCAGCTGCTGATGTTTTCTGGTGAGACTAAAGGAAAGCTATATATGCCAAACTTTCATCTGAAAATTTTGCTGGTGGAATTATACCATGGAAATCTGTCTTGCCAACTTTGTGGAAATAGTTTTATTCTTGTTGCAAAGATGATCCTGGTGGCAATAAAAATGGAATAAAGTTCAACTATGGAGTGATAATGAGGTGATAAGGGCTGAATTTTCATCTTTAGCTAGTTGAACTACATCCAGGCCTGAATGACAAAAGGATGAATTAGAATAGGCTTTATCTTAATTGTGAAGACCAATAACTATGTCTTATGGATATCCAAAAATTCATACTTTTTAATAAAATTCAATATTTTTAATCAAATGGAGTAATGGTCATTAAATTTTGTTGGCAGGATTACAGTCAGAAGAGGGCTAGTGGATGAATGAATTAAAATTACCCTTGGATCCCTTTTTCCCAGCTAACATCATACATTGAAAGTATCCCTTATCTAAATCAGTCAAAATTCCTCTGAATTGCTCTCTTTTTTTCACTTCTCTCTAACCTGCCCTTTACATGTGAACATAGTATTGAATGTGCTATTTGTAGAGCTACAACATTTTCTTGACTTGGCCCACTGGCCAATTTTATACACTAATTTTAAAAGGGTTATGGCCAGGATTGGGAGTAATAATCATGAGGAAGGTGAGAGAATGGAAAGCTCTTCCATGTTCATAATTCAGAGAGGGGTATAGACAGGCAAGTTAAATTTTATTTCCTAAATATTTTCTGAGAATTGGCTGCCTTGGAGACAGGACAGTTGTTTCAGGATTGAACCTGAATGCTGAAGAGTGTATCCATTGGTGACCTCTCCTCTATCTTTGCTAGGATTCATCTGCCTTTCTTTTCCTGTCCTCCTGTATAAAACAATAATAAATGTTTTTATATCCATGTGCCCATCATAGTGTTTTTATTTCCTGGACTTCAATTTCTTTAATTCATTAATTTGTTCATTTATTTATTCACTAATTCACTCAACAAATATGTGGTTGCCAGGTACTCCTGTCCAGTTGATTGTAGATAAGTGAGTTAAAATGAGTATTATAAGGTGTATAATAGAAATGTTAATAAAATTCTAAAAGAAAATAGTTAACTCTCCCCAGATGAGATGAGAATCTTTCACAGAAGAGGTGTCACCTGTGAAGAGTCTATGAGACTGAACAGGTGTTTTACAGAGACAGGCTGGAATCCTACCTCTCTGACTCTTTCCTAAGTACAAGGTGTGCTTCTGAAGAGACGGTATTCTTGGGATTCTGTTTAAAACTTTGTTTTATTTTTTTCAAGTAGGGTATCTAACATTTGAAATAAAAATGTGACCCCTTTGACAATAGTATGGTGAAGGCCTGGGGGGTGGGGGGAAAAGTGGGGAGGGCCAATGGGGGAAAAAGGTGGGGACACCTGTAATACTTTCAACAATAAAGATAAATTTTTAAAAAGACTTGGAGAAAAAAAAAGAAGTCTCCAACCAAGACATACTGAGGGGGAGGGAGAGTTAAAGCAATCTGTGTGACAGTTTCAGCAGATGGCAGTGGGTAGCAGTGATAGCAAATAAACAACTTTATTTTCATGTTAAACTGTCCTGCAGAACTGAGGTCAGGGTGGCAATGCCTGTCCTGGGACAAATGATAAAACATCAAAATTCAACAATTTAGGATTTAACGATGTGATGTGATTTCAGACTTCCTGAGTTGAACCAAATGGGATCATATTTTAAAAAAGCAAGGGATAAAGGGAGTAAAGGTAACTGCTTTCTCCTTGTATCTAAATTTTTATTTTTCATTTGAATCAGGTGGAGACTTCTGTTTAGGGTGACACCCAGGCCTGATATACTTCGAACATGCCATATCAACATATTTTGTTTAGTTGATTGTTTGTTTTTTAATTGTGGATAAACAGCCAGCCACTGCCCAGAACCACTCAAATACCTACTTCGCCCTGCTGTCAGTCCTGGCTCCTCCAACAGAAGTCAGAAGTTTTCGCCAACTAAAAGACTCCTGGAACCGCAGGGAACCTTCAGGACCATGCTCTAGGACTGTGGCCAGCATCTGTTCTGATTGTTTGGTATTGTTTAATGACCATAGTGGTCATTAAGTATTTTGAATATTACTCCAGTGAAACCCATAGTGATAAAGTTGAGGCTATCAGCTTAGTTAATGAAAAACTAACACTGCTAGCTTCTCAGCAAGCTCAGCCATGCCTTCCTGCTAAGTAGGGCAGTCCTTGAATTGTTTCAGATATAAAGTGAATCTTTGAGGTAGCAATTAAAAATAAGCAAAGAAATTCATGCAAAATTCTACGATATTTCTTGGCACTTATTCTTGTTTTAAGGTGGTATCTCAAATTCTGGAAACGTTTTTGCAAAGAAGTTCTTTTATGTGTTTATGCTAATGTCATTTTAATGAGTGTATAGTATTAAAATAAAAGGCAAATATGGCTTTGCTGATTAGTTGCTTCTGCCTTTTCAATCACCAGAGCCTACCTGAGTATCAAACATTCAAATTATATGCATCCGTATAAACCTACCCTCCATTACTGATGCTTATTCCAGAGCAAAGGCACAAGTTCAAGAGATACCTTCCCTTTCCAAAAGGATAAATCTGACTAATGACATAATTTCAGATTGTGTTAATAGCCACTGAATTTGGTGTATTGGTATCTGATGTACCTGAAGACCCATGTTTTTGTTTCTTAAGAAAGCAAGATATGCATTGAAAAATCACTTTATGTATTACTTTCCTGATTCTTCCTGAAGTTTCTTTTTATTGAACATGGCCATTGTAAGAATATAACAGAATTAAATATATGCTCAAAGAAACAGATAAAAATATACAGCATTACATATATCTCTAAGCTAGTATTCTGCAGCTTTGCTTATATTTCTTTGTGTTCTTAGTGTTACAGTGTTGTTGTGATAATAATACCTATTGCTTCTACAGTTAAACAACCTTGTTAAATTCTGCAAGAGCAGTAATGATTGCAACTATCTACAATCTAGGGGAAATAGACTTATGCTGTTGAGTACGTTGTTCTCCAAGATAAATTCAATTTTTAATTAATAGTTAATTTTTGTAGTACTTAAACTTATTAACATTTATGTAGCACTTGGAATTTTAAAAGTGCTTTACAGTGATTAATTACATTCTACACCTCACTTTTGTAAGGTGGTTTAGCCTAATCAGAACTGTTAAATGTAGCACAAAACAGAGGCCTAGTTTTTAGGTTTAAATCATGAATGGTTTCCATTACTGATTTTTTTATAATTAACATTGGTACCATATCCTAAAAATGCAATAGAAGATTCAGAGCTTTGAACATCTGCCTCTATGTATCTATAGTGAGGATCTTCCCCTCACTATTAAATCACAGAATTTTCCTCTGCAGGAAGGCTCAAAAATGTTAAACTGGTGATTTACCAATGTCCACTTAATCTTTTCAGGTCAACAAAATAACAAATTTTACTTCAATAGTAAAATGCTTACATTTATGAAAATCCCTGGATATCTTTCTTCAAAGTTCCACACTGACCTAGGCTCTATCTGGGAAATTAGGTATATATTTTCATGTATCTAACAATATTTCCTTTATCTTGTTATTTTCATGTTAAAGTATATAGTGTTTAACAATTATTTTATCTGAAAGTTATCATGATCATCTTTGTTTCTAACTCTAAATATAAATTTTTTCATATAAGAAAAAATGATGTAATTAACTAATATTGGTGGCTGATTATTATTTCTTTAATAGGTTCATAGTATTTATTTACACTTACCAAATATAGTTTTTAGCTATTATCATTGGAACTCTAATACTATTTTGTGCTAACAAACAGTTAGAAATCACCACTTTGTTCTCTTCATGAAGTTCAGCATCATTTATAAGAACGTTTAATTATAATTGGTGAATTATACTTCCTCATTTTTTAGTAGGAAATTTAACTATTGTTGACTGTAGTTAAATTGAATTATTTGGACATACTAGTGAAATAACCAATCCAAAGTGGGAAATACTTTGGTCATGAATTATTTTCTCAAATTAAAAATCAGGTTGGAAGTTACATAAACATTCTTCTAGTCCAAATCATTTATCTAGTTGCTGTTTCTTTTTTAGAGGATCTTCAGTAAGTGGTTGTTCAGCAAAGCATGAATACTTATTAGGACAGACAACTCACTACATATTTGTATTTGACCACCTTTTACTATTAGACTTTCTTTCATATTGAGCCAAAATATGGTTTTAATCAAAAGATATAACCTCTTTGTGGTGAGCTGGGGGTCTGGGGACAGATCAAAGGGGAAAAAAACCATGAATGTGCTTTATTTGGGTGACTCTTGGGCAGGTTGCATCAGAGTCTGTGAGGAAGTACCTCACAGAATATGTTCTAGAGGTGGGGCAGCATCAGCACTCAAAAGGGGAAGAAGAGAGCTCCTGGGAGAGAGGGGAGCTGGAGAGAGGGCTTCTGTGTCTAGGTGACGTCACTCAGTAGCAAGGTGGGGCGTTTCTGAGTCAGAGGATTCCAAAGGGCAGTAGAGGTTTGAGATTTTTTAATAGCCCCAGGGTTTGTCTTCACTATGTCTAGCAAGTGTTAGGAGAAGTTTTGCAGAATATGCATAGCAAGCAGGCTCTAAATGGCTAAAAATATGCTTATTTGATCAATATTTGAAGTGATTGGATGTATAAAAGTTTGACTTTGCTGCTGGTGGGTTTTGAGCTATTGGTGAACCTACTGTAAAGAAGTACAACATACAACCAATATACAGGAGCTACCTTTGGAGATGATTAGAAAATATATTAATGTATGTGCACAATGCAGATATTAATAATTCTATATGATTTTAAAGTGTTTTAGACAGTTTTCATATCTTAATCAGTCTTTGCTGTTTCCTGAATTAAATATTTCTGGTTTCACCAAATCTAACTTGTATAATGTCATCCTGGTCATTCTTTTATTTCTTAGTATTTTTTATTTTTCTAAAATTTATAATTCATTGGTTTTTAGCATATTCACAGAGTTGAAAAACCATCATTACTACCTAATTCTGGAGCACTTTTGTCACTCCAAAAGGAAATCTTTTACAGATTAGCACTTACATATACCCCATTCCCTCTCTCTTCAGCCTTTTAAACTACTAATCTACTTACTGTCTCTATGTATTTATTACTTCTCTTGGGTATAAACCTGGAAGTAGAATTGCTGAATGATATGGCAACTCTATTTTTAACTTTTTAAAATGTTTTATCTTTTTATTGTTCAAAGTATTACAGATGTCTCCCCCCACCCCGTTGATCCCCTCTGTTGCACATCTGCCCCTGCCATGCTCCCTGAGGCCTTCTCCACACTATTGTTTGTGTCCATGGGTTATATATATATGCATATAGGTATTTTGATTAATCTCTCCCACACACACTCCCTGACCCCTGCCTTCCCTTTGAGATTCATCAGTCTGTTCCATGCTTTTATGTCTCTGGATCTATTTTGTCCATCAGTTTATTTTGTTCCACATATGAGTAAGATGATGTGATACTTGTCTTTCTCTGACTGGCTTATTTCACTTAACATAATAGTCTCCAGTTCCCTCCATGCTGTCCCAAAGGGTAAGAGATATTTTTTTTTCACAGCTGCATAGTATTCCATGATGTAAATATCCCACAGCTTTTTTTCTCCACTCATCCACTGATGGGCACTTGGGCTGTTTGCAGATCTTAGCTATTGTAAATTGCACTGCTATAAACATAGGGGTGCATAAATTCTTTCTAATTTTTGTTTTGGGTTTCTTAGAATATATTCCTAGAAGTGGGATCACTGGGTCAAATGGCAGTTCCATATTTATTTTTGTGTGGAACCTCCATACTGTTTTCCATAGTGGCTGCACCAGTCTGCATTCCCATCAGCATTATACTAAGGTTCCCCTTTCTCCGCATCCTCACCAGCACTTGTTTGTTAACTTGTTGATGGAGCCATTCTGACAGATGTGAGGTGATATCTCATTATTGTTTCAATTTGCATCTCTCTGATGATTAGTGACTTTGAGCATTTTTTCATATGCCTCTTGGCCACCTGTATGTCCACTTTGGAGAAGTGTCTATTTAGGTCCTCTCCCATTTTTTAATTGGATTGTTTATCTTTTTGTTAAGTTGTGTGAGTTTCTTATATATTTTGGATATTAACCCCTTATCAGATGTTTCGTTGGCAAATATGTTCTCCCATACAGTGGATTCCCTTTTCATTTTGTTGATGGTTTCTTTTACTGTGCAGAAGCTTTTTATTTCTATGTAGTCCCATTCGTTTATTTTCTCCACATTAGTGCCAACATTTGTAATTGTCTTTTAGATTGTAGTTATTCTAATGGGTGTGAAGTGGTACCACACTGTAGTTTTGGTTTCAATTTTTTTAATGGCTAATGATGTTGAACATCTTTTCATGGCTTATTGGCCCTTTGTATATCTTCTTTGGAGAAATATCTATTCAAATTCTTTGCCCATATTTTTTATTGTGTTATTTAATTTTATTGTTAAGTTGTTAGAGTTCTTACATCTTCTGGATACAAGTTTCTCATCAGATATATGATTTGAAAATGTTTTATCCCATTCTATAAGTTATCTTTCACTCTCTTGATATTTTTTGGAGCACAAAAAATTTTAATTTTGAAGAAATGAAAATTAATTTTTCTTCTGTTTTTCATCCTTTTGATGTCATACCAAGATTTGACATAATACATTGCCACATCTAAGGACATAAAGATTTACTCCACCTGGCTGGGTGTGGCTCAGTGGTTGAGCATCGACCTAGGATCCAGGCGATCGGGGTTCAATTCTCAGTCAGGGCACTTGCCCGAGTTGCAGGCTTGATCCCCAGTGGGGCGCATGCAGGAGGCAGCTGATCAATGACTCCCTCATCATTGATGTTTCTGTCTGTCTCTCTCTCTCCATCTCCTTTCCTCTCTCTGAAATCAATAAAGATATATTTTTTTTTGGGGGGGGGAAGATATACTCCTACATATACTTCTCAGATTTTTATAGTTTTAGTTATTACATTTAGGTCTTTGATTCATTTTTAGTTCATTTTTGTACATGGTGTGAGGTAGGAATGTAACTTTATTCTTTTGCATGTGAATATTCAGTTGTCACAGCACCATATATTGAAAAGACCTTTCTTTCCCTCATTGAATTATATTGTCAGCTTATTAAAAAATCAGCTGACTATGAATGTAATGCTTTATTTTTGACTCTTCAATTCTATTCCATTGATTTATATGTCTATCCATATTCCACTGCCATGCTATCTTGATTACTGTAGATTTCTAGTAAGTTTGAAATCAGGAAGTGTCTTCCAACTTTGTTCTTTTTCAAGATTGTTTTAACTATTCTGAGACCTTTGTATTTCCATATGAATTACAGGGTCAGCCTGTCAATTCTGAAATGAAGAAAATAAGGCAGTTGGGATTTTAGTAGGGATTGCATTGACTCTGTAGATCAGTTTGGGTGGTATTGCCATCTTGAGTATTGAGTATTCCAAACCATAAATATGGCATGTCTTTCTTTTTATTAAGGTCTTTAATATTGTTTTAACAATGGCTTTTGGTTTTCAGAATACAAGTTTTGTACTTATTTTGTTATATATATATATTTTTGATACTATAATAAATTTTTTTAATAAAGACTTTTTAAAATAAATTTGTATCCTTGCTGATTTATTAGTTCTGCACGTTTTTTTGTTTGTTTGTTTCCTTGGGATTTTTTATGTACAATGTGATGTCTGCTGCAAATAGAGATAGTTTGACTTCTCCTTTTTCAATCTGGATGCCTTTATTATTTTATTTTATTATTTTATTTTATTATTTTATATTTTATATTTTATTTTATTTTATTTTATTATTTTAATTTTATTCTTACCTAATCACCCTGGCTAGAACTTCCAGTACAATGTTGAATGAAAGTGGTATGTTCCTGATCTAAGCAGAAAGCTTTCAGTCTTTCACCATTAAAAATAATGTGGGTTTTTAATAGATACCCTTTATCAAGTTGAGGGAGTTTCTTTATATTCCTAGTTTGCTTTTTGTTTTTATCGTGACATTTAATTTTGCTACATTTTTTTTCTTATATATCTTGAGATGAAATTTAGTCTTTATTTTATTAATATGTACATTACATTGATTTTTATAAGTTGAGCCAACCTTGCATTCCTGGAATAAATCATATATAATCATGGTATATACTCCTTTTTATAAGTTGCTAGATTTAAATTGGTATTATTTTCTGGCAGATTATTGTGTCTGTAGACTGAGATAGTGTTATGTGTGTTTTTTTTCCTGTGTTGCCTTTGATTTTGGTATCAGGATAATGCTAGCTTTATAAAATGAGTTTGGAAGTATTATTTCCTCTTCTAATGGTTAGAGGTGTTTGTCAAAGATTGGTGTTCATTCTTCTCTAAAAGTTTGGTAGGATTTACCAGTAAAGCCATCTTAGCTTGTGTTCTTCATTGTGGATAGTCATTTTTATTATTAATACAATCTCTTTTCTTGTTATAGGTCTATTTAGATTTTCTATTTCTTTTTGAGTCAATTTTGGTAGTTCTTGTCTTTCTAAGAATTCTTCCATTTTATTTAGGCTTTCTAATTTGTTATTGTACACTTGTTCATAGTATTCCCTTATAATTCTTTTTATTTCTGTGAGGTTGGTAGTAATGTTTCCTTTTTCATTTTTTATTTTACTATTTTCAGCCTTCTCTTTTATTTTTTCAATTATAGTTTGCATTCAGTATTATTTTATATTAGTTTCAGGTATATAGCATAGTGGTTAGACAATCATATACCTTACAAAATGGTCCCCCTGATATTTCAAGTGCCTATCTGGCCTCATACATAGTTATTACAATATTATTGATTATATTCCCTGTTCTGTAATTTACATCCAGTGACCATTTTGTGACTACTCATTTGTAGTTCTTAATCCCTTCACCTTTTTCACCCAGCCCCCCAAACCCCCTCCCCTCTGGCAACCATCAGTTTGCTCTCTGTATTTTTGAGTCAGTTTCTATTTGTTTGATCAGTCTAGCTAATGTTTTGTCAATGTTGTCGATCTTTTCAAAGAACCAAATTTTAGTTTCATTGATTTTTTTCTATTTTAAAAAAATCTGTTTTATTCATTTCTACTCTAATATTTATTATTTTCTTCTTTCTATTTGTTTTGTATTTAATTTCCTTGATTTTCTAGTTTCTTAAGTTAGAAGTTTGGGTTATTAAATTGAAATCTTCATTTTTAATATAGCCATTTACATCTATAAATGTTCCTCAATACACTGCCCTAAGTATATCCTGTAAGTTTTGGTATGCTGTGTTTTCACTTTTATTTATCTCAACTTGATATTCTCTTTAACTTGTTGCTAAATTAAGAGAGTGTTGTTTAATTTCTACTTATTTGTGAATTTCTACATTTTTTTGTTATTGGTTTTATACATTTCATTTCATTTTTGTCATAGAACATATTTAGTATGTGTTCTTTTAAATTTATTGTGACTTGTTTTATGGCCTAACATATGGTTTATCCTGGAGAATGTTCCATGTACACTTGAGAAGAATGTGTATTCTACTGTTGTTGGATAGAATGTTTTCTAGATGTCTGTTAGATCTGGTTGGTTTATGACATTGTTCAAATCTATTATTTTCCTGTTGATCTTCTATCCAGTTCTATTCATTATTGAAAGTGGGTATTGAAGTCTCCTATTGTTGAATTTTTTATTTCTCCCTTCAATTTTGTCAGTTTTTGCTTCATGTATTCTGGGACTCTCTTTTTAGATGCATAAATGTTGATAATTGTTTTATCTTCTTTGTGGATTGACTTTTTACCCCTATAAATTGCCCTTCTTTGTCTCTATAACAACTTTTGTTCTAAATTATATAGCATCTGATAATAGTGTAGCCATACCAGTTCTCTTTTGCTTACTGATTTCATGATATATTTTTTCCTGTCCTTTTGCTTACAACCTATTTGTGTTTGAATCCCAAGTGTGCCTTATATATATAACATATAATTGAATCATATTTTTTTGTTTTTCTTTGGTGGGGCAAAGAGGATTATTCCCTTTTATATCTTTTCAATTTGTAGTCTGTTTAAACTGAGATTCTAAATAAAAAATTAATAATCCATCTTAGAATGATTATTAATTCTAGGTTACATGATTAGCATTATGCAGCCAAAGGTTTTACTATTTTGGGGGCAGCATATCATAATTTTGCAACTTATATGGCTGGGTTTTTTTTTAATCCAGTTACAGGACCCTATATTTTTATGTTACATTTTATTTTGTTTTAATTAACCAACCATCTTTTCAGTTTCAGCTTTTATCCTCTGGCATATTTACTATCACTCCAATGATGATAATTGCAATGTGTGCTAACATTTAATGAGTATGACTGGGCATTCTGTTTATCTTATCTAAAACTTCACTCTTCTACTTGTTAGATATGTCACCTGACACAATTATTTAACCTATCTACCTCAGTCTCCTCATCTATAAAATGAGAATGATGATAATAAACCACATCTAGCTCACTGGGTTGCTATGAGGATTAAATGAATTCATATTTGTAATGTACTTAAAAATTATGCCTGCCAGGCCGGGCGTAGCTCAATAGTTGAGCATTGACCTAGGATCCAGGCGATCAGGGTTTGATTCCTGGTCAGGGCACTTGCCCGGGTTGTGGGCTCGATCAATGACTCTCTCATCATTGATGTTTCTGTTTCCCTCTCTCCGTCTCCTGTCCTCTCTCTGAAATCAATAAAGATATATTTTAAAAAATAAATAAATAAAATAAAAATAAAAATTATGCCTAGCATATAATAAACACTATGTAGTCATTTGTAAAATAAAATAATGAATTCTATTAAATAAGAAGTATTATTATTACCATTTTATAAGTAAGGAAAAAAGGATTTAAAGAGATTAAGTAATTTGCCCAAGGTTTCATTACTCTTCAGTAGTGAATCTGGGACTTGATATAAAGTGTGTTTCATTCCAACATTCATTTTCTTGACCACTGATTCTCCAATACCCTCCTCTCAATGTTTTGTGCAAACCATTGTTAAACCCATTAAAGAAAAGAGTGCCAGCAGCACGCTTGAAAGGCACTATGGCAAATTTCCCTCTATTAATCACAGCCTTTAAAAAATTGTTATTCAATAATATCTTCAAATCTTTTTTCCATTTCTCCATGAATTTTAAATATTTTAAATAAAAATCATGGAAAATTATATGGTGGAGTCCATGCTCATGCCTTCTATGAATATACCTGATTGGCCATTGCAGACTCCTCAAAAAGGAAATGAGAGTACTTTCAATTTTTTAAACTCCTAGTGCTAATGCTTATTACCCCTTGTGTTTTGTAAGTGGATTATTTCTTAAACAGATTATATTTCCCCATTCTGTAGTCAAAATGGTACTTTAAAAATTTTTTTATCTTCATTGTTGAAGATATTACAGATGCCCCCTTTTTTCCCCATTGAACCCCTTCACTCTGCTCTCGCTCTCCCCAGGCCTTCACATATAGAATTCAATGAACAAAATAAACTGATGACCAAAATCGTACTTAGAGCTTCTCAGTGTTCCTGAATACCTTTCTTTTCTGAATTTTTTGTTTTATTGGATAATTTTGTTTTTGTTTTTTAAAAAATCTGTCCTCTTAAAGTCTAGAGTGCATGTAAATTATAGTTGGCATTCCCACTCACAGATACCAGGAATGCTAAAATGACATAGTTACTTTATATTTCCATCCAAATGTTTTTGTTGGTCAGAATAGGTGTAGAGTAGCAGGTGAGACAAAGCATAGTAAAGGTCTATGACTTTAAAGAATGTGTGCAGGACTTTGGATGTTATGCCAGACTATTTAGAGGGTTCTGTTCCAATGATAAAGTAAAGAAGATTTATAAGCAATATTTTACTGTCTGTGTAAAACTATATATTCCTAAAGTACTTGAAAACATTTGTATGTCACTATTTACTCAAAATTTGTCTTTTTTTTTTTGTGGTACAGTGATGAACTAAGGACATTTATGCATCTTGAAATTGTTTTCAGAATAAGATAAATTGTTTTAAAAATCTTGCACGTTTTTCAGCTGAAAATGATAGCAATTATACCAATTAAAATGATTTTCTTTGTGAGTAATAAATATTTTATTTTCCCCATAATAAAAGAAAAGCCCAGTGCCACTTGAGAGTATAGCCCTTAGTTTTGAGTTAGCATTTAGTAGACAGTGTAGTTCTTGGCTTTTGGTTTAGCCCTATGCCCTTTGTTCTTTAGCTGATTTGCTAATTACTACTGAAAATGCCCTTAAAATTTCGCTGGGGAAATGCAAATGTACATTCAGTTTCTAAATACTTGAGAGGCAGCCAAATACTGAATGCATGCAAACAGATTCTGAGTTTTACATAATTTTTTTATATAATTACTTTTGATGTCTAGAGGCTTTCTCCTTCAAAATTAGTACATAGATCCTTTCAGCAAAAATGGAATGATCCTTTGAAATAAATCAAAAAAAAAAAATAGAAGTTTTATAACAGGTGAAAGAAAAGGGAGCTAAAATATTTTTGGGGGAGGCAGAAATGTGGCATATTAGTGTTATAATTTTTATTGAAGTAAAAAACCACAAAAGTATAGACACATAAGTATAGCATAATAAATTGTCACAAAGGGAACACACCTGTATAAGAGAAAAAACATTACCAGTACTCCAGAAGGCCTTCTTGTACCCCCACCCATCACCGCCTTCTCACTGTTCCTCAAATTAACAAATACTCTGATTTCCAACTCTACATACTATTGCGTTTCCCTGTTATTAAACATTATACAAATAGAATAATGCAGCATATCACTTATTTTGTTCAACATTGTTTCGAGAGATTGAGAGATTCATCCATGTTGTTTCATAAAGCATTAGTTTATTTATTCATTCATTTTTATTGATTTTAGCAAGAGAGGAAGAGAGAGAGACAGAGAGAGACAGAGAGAGATTTGTTGTTCCACCTATTTATGTATTCGTTGGTTGATTCTTGTATGTGCCCTGACCTGGGATTGGATCTGCAACCTTGGCTTATCAGGATGAGGCTCCAACCAATTTAGCTACCCAGCCAGGGCCTAGTTTATTTATTTTCATTGTTGTATATAGTATTCTATTATATAAATAGAACATAATTTATTTCTCTATTCTATTTTAGATGGACATTTAGCTTTTTTAACAGTTTGGGACTATTGCAAACAGTATAACTATTTTTGCATGTCTATTGGAACATGTTTAAATATCTTTCAACTGGGTGTGTATCTAGGATTGAAATTGCTGGATAATAGGATATGCTATTTTTAAATCTAGTAAGTAATGTATTAGTTTATATGTATGCCAGGACTATATGAGTGTCTTGTTTATTCCACATCCTCACTAACCCTTAGACTGTCTTTTTTTTTTAAGTTTTAGCCGTTTGGGTGGATATGTATTGGTTATTTTCAATTTGCTCTTCTCTGATCACTAATGAGGTTAGAAACTTTTTATATGTTAGAAACTTTTTCATTGTGATGTTCTATTAAAACTTGTGCTCAATTTTACATTGCAGTGTCTTTTTCTTATTTATGTGTAAGAGCTCTTTTATATTTGAGAGATGAACTCTTCTTTTTTATTATATGAGTTGAAGTACTTTCTCCTTTTGGCAACTTGACATTTTAGTTTATAAATTGTATTTATTGATTAAAAGTAGTTTTTAATTTTAATATATTTTTTATTTAATACTACTGCCAAATCATAAAGATGTTTTTCTATGCTATATTCTGGAAACTTGTTTTATGTTCTATATTTTAGATCTACAGTCAAGCCAGAATTTTTTTTTATATATGCCAGGAAGTAAGAGGAAATTTCATATTTTCTATATCAATAGCCAAGGGACCCAGAACCATTTATTGAAAAGACTATTTTTTTTTTTCTTGCTACTCTGCAGATCCACCTTTATCATAAATCACATGTTCTTGAGTTTGTTTCTATACTTATTATTTTGAATCATTGTATAATTATTCTTGACTTGTGCCAGTACCACGCTGTTATAATTACTGTTGCTTTGCAAACAGTCTTGTGTACCCTATAGACTAATTCCTGGAATTTTGTTAAGTTCTTTTGCTACTCTTGCATTGTTTTGCATACTTCTTTGCATAGTTTTGCATTTCTATATAAATTTGGAAGTGCATTATATCCATAGATGAATTTGTGGAGGTTGGATATCTTGACAATAATTAGTCTATCAATCATGAACTGGGGTGTATCCTTCCATTTATTTATATTGTTTTTCATTTCTTTCAATAAGGTAAGCATTTTGTGTATGAAGAGGTCTCTCATTCATCTTTCATTTATTGCTTTATTTTGAAACTTTATTTTTAGATACAGATAAATTTGGATTGTGATATATCCCTGAGAGACTGATATATTTATTATTATGAATGTCTGTTTTCATCTCTAGTAATGCCTCTTGTCTGATATTAGTATAGTTATACAAGCTTTCTTTGGTATATGTTTGCATGGTGCATTCTTTGCATATGTGCCAATGCCCCAACTATGTTCCTTAAGACCTTACTGTTTAGTTTTTTGTTTAGTTTAGTTTAATTTTGTTCTGTTTGTACAAAATGTGAGGTTATATCAAGGCTTTGTGGGTTTTTTATTTCATTTTTTAATTACAGTTGACATTCAACATTATTTTATAGAGAGTGTACAGCATAGTGGTTAGACAATTATGTGATTTATGAAGTGATCTCCTGATAATTCAAGAACCCACCTGGCACCCTACATAGTTATTATGATATTATTAATTACATTCCTTATGCTGAACTTTACATCCCCATGACTACTCTGTTACTACCAATTTGAACTTCTTAATCTCCACACTTTTTACCCAGCTCTACCCCCTCCCCATCTGGCAATGATCAGTTTGTTCTCTACATTCATAAGTCTGTTATTTTGTTTGTTTTGCTCTTTAGAGTACCCATATAAGTGCTCATATGGTATTTGACTTTCTCTGATTGACTTATTTCACTTAAGCACAATACCCCCTAGCTCTATCAATGTCACAAATGAAAGATGTCATCCTTTTTTATAGACGAGTAATATTCCATTGTATGTATGTACCACAGCCTCTTTATGCATTCACCTATTGATGGGCACTGGGTTGCTGCCTTATCTTGGCAATTGTACATAATACTGCAGTGAACATAGAGGCGCATCTATCTTTTTTAATTCATGTTTTGGGTTTCTTTGAATATGTACCCAGAAGTCAAATTGCTGGGTCATAATGTAGTTCTATTTTTAATTTGAGGAACTTCAGTACTGTTTTCCATAGTTGCTGCACAAATTTGCATTCCCACTGACAGCGCACAAGGATTCCGTTTTCTCCACATCCTAGCCAGCAGTTGTTGTTTGTTGATTTATTGATGATAGCCATTCTGACAGGTGTGAGATGACATCTCATTGTGGTTTTAATTTTCACTTGCCTGATGACTAGTGATGTTGAGCATCTTTTAATATGTTTATTGGTCATCTATATGTCCTCTTTGAAGAAGTGTCTGTTCAGGTCCGCTGCCCATTTTTTAATTGGATTGTTTGGTTTTTTGGTGTTGAACTGTCTGAGTTTTTTATAAATTTTGGATATTAACTCCTTATCAGGTATATCACTGATGAATATCTCCTTTCATTCAGCAGGTTGTCCTTTCATTTTGTTGATGGTTTCCTTTGCTGTGTAAAAGCTTTTTAGATTGATGTAGTCTCATTTATTTATTTTGTTTGTTTGTTTCCCTTGCCTGAGGAGAAATGTCAGAAAAAATAATGCTAAGAAAAATGTCAAAGATTTTACTGTCTATGATTCCTTTTTGGAAGTTTCATGTTTGGAGCTTACTTTTAAGGCTTTAATTCATTTTGAATTTATTCTTGTATATGGTGTGGGAAGCTGGTCTAGTTTCATTTTGTTTGCATTTGTCTGTCCAATTTTCTCAACATCATTTATTGCATAGACTGTCTTTATCCCATAGTATGTCCTTGGTCCCTTTATCATATATTAAGTGATCATATAGGCGTGGATTTAATTCTGGGCTCTTTATTTTGTCTGTTTTTGTTTTTTTTAAAATATGTTTTTATTGATTTTAGAGAGAGAAGAAGGGAGAGGGGGAGAGAGAGAGAGAGAAACATTGATGAAACATTGATCAGCTGCCTCCTGCACACCTCCTATTGAGGATCGAGCCTGCAACCCAGGCATGTGTCCTGACCTGGAACTAAACCTGCAACCTCCTGGTTCATGGGACGAAGCTCAACCAACTGAGCCACTCGGGTGTTCTATGCATCTGTTTTTATGCCAGTACCATGCTGTTTTGATTACTGTAGCCTTGTAGTATAGTTTGACATCATGTCACATGATACCTCCAACTTGTTCTTCTTTCCAAAGATTTCTGTGTCTGTTTGGGGTTTTTTGGGGTTTAATATAAATTTTTGGATTATTTGTTCTAGTTCTTTGAAAAACGCCTTTAGTATTTTGATAGTGATTGCGCTGAATCTATAGATTCCTTTGGGTAGTGTGGACATTTTGACAATGTTAATTTTTCTTATTCATGCTTCCATTTATTTGTATCTTCTTCAGTTTCTTTCTTCACTGTCTCATAATTTTCTGAGTAAAGGTTTTTTGCATCTTTGGTTAAATTTATTCCTAGGTATTTTTTTATGCAATTATAAACCGGATTGTTTTCTTAATTTCTCTTTCTGATAGTTTATTATTGGTGTATAAAAATGGAACCAGTTTCTGTGTATTTATTATGTATCCTGCTACTTTACTGAATTCATTTTCATTTATCAGTTCTTGTAGTTTTTTGGTTGAATTTGTAGCATTCTCTATATGCAATATCATATCATTTGCAAATAATGACAGTTTTATTTCTTCCTCTCCAATGTGGGTGTCTTTTACTTTTTCTTCTTGTCTGATTTCTGTGACTAGGACTTCCAATACTGTTTTGAATAAGAGTGGTGAAAATGGACACCCCTGTCTTTTTTCTGATATTGAAACATCAGCTGACAGTCTTATAGGAGCTCCCTTTTAGGTAACTAACTGTCTTACTGTTGCTGCTTTTAAAATTCTCTGTTTTTTATTCTTTGCCATTTTAATTATGGTGTGTCTTAGTGTGAGCTTCTTTGGGTTTATCTGGTTTAGGACTCTCTGTGCTTCCTGGTCTTCTTTGTCTTTTTTCTTCACCAGGTTAAGGAAGTTTCAGTCATTATGTCTACAAACAGGTTCTCAGTCCCTTGCTTTCTCTATTCTCCTTCTGGTACTCCAGTTTGTAGATGTTGTTATGTTTAACGTTTTCCCAGAGATCCCTTAAACTATTCTCATTTTTTAAGATTCTTTTTTTTTCCTGCTGTTCTGATTGGGTGTTTTCTGCTACCTTGTCTTCCAAATTGCTAATTCAATTCTCTTCTTCATCTATCTACTGGATTGTAAGAAAATACTACTAACGATTATATAGCAACTAACTGGACAATCTGGAAGAAATAGATAAAATCCTAGAAACATACAAACTTACCAGACTGAATCAAGAAGAACCAGAAAATTTGAGCAGACCAATTATGCCCAACAAAACTGAACCAGTAACCAAAAAATTCCCAACTAACAAAAGTCCTGGACTAGATGGTTTCACAGATGAATTTTACCAAACACATTTACCAAAAACATTTAACTACTGTTCTTTTCAAGTTATTCCAAAATATTCAAGAGGAAGGTAGGCTCCTAAACTCATTGTATGAGGCCAGCATTATCCTGATTCTAAAACTAAACAAACACATTACAAAAAAAGAAAATTATATGCCAATATCCCTGATGAATATTGATGGGAAAATCCTCAATAAAATTTTAGCAAACTGAATCTAACAATACATTAAAAAGATCATGCATTGTGATCAAGTGGGATTTATACCTAGGATACAAGGTTGGTTCAGTATTTGCGAATGAGTAACATGATACACCACATAAACAAATTAAAGGGGAAAAAATTATATGATCATATCAGTAGTGCAGAAAAAGCATTTTAAAAAATTCAGCACCCACACTTGGAATAAAGGGAATATACCTCAACATAATAAAGGCCTTATACGACAAACCCACAGCTAACATCATAGTCAACAGAGATAAACTAAAAGGCTAATGCAGATTAAGATTTGGCTGTGTGGAGGGAGGGCTTAACACAGAAAAGGTGGTGCCTGTAAGCTGTGTGGCCATTGTCCTGAAGCCAAACAAGTCCATTTCTCCCTTTTATCTCTGGCATCCTTCGAACTTGACTGGAATTCTTCAAGAGTTTTTTAAGAAAGCCTGCTGCCTGTTCGTGGCTCAGCAGTTGAGAATAGACCTAGGATCCAGGAGATCACGGTTTGATTCCCGGTTGTGACGTATGCCCGGGTTGTGAGCTAGATCCCCGGTTGGGGGCGTGCAGGAGGCAGCTGATCAATGATGACTCTCTCATCATTGATGTTTCAGCTCTTTCCCTCTCTCTTCTCCTCTCTGAAATCAATAAAGATATATTTTTAAAAAGAAAAAGAAAAAAACGAAAGCCTTCAGGCTGGCCCACACTGGTTGCTGCTGACAGAGACTTGGGTCATGTGTGACTTGGGGTGGAGGTAGGGTTCAGAGAGTCATCAGGGTAGTCTAGCTAGTATAGCTTACCAGGCTAATTCTGTGTTGGGGGAGGACTCAACTCAGGAAAGATGGCACATGTGGGCTCAATATAGGGGCATTGACAGCTGTCCCTCCAGCCCTCACCCCGAGGCCACACAACTCAGCCTTTCCTCATATTGCTCTGGCAACCCCACTATCCCTTTGCCAGAATCCAGGGTGAGTGCCTACAAGCAAGAGTTTGTGCATTGTCCCTTTTAGAGGACACACCGGTTTCCAGAAGCCTTTTGTCTCACCCGGGTGGACAGGATCCCTGCTGATTTTCACTGCCAGATGTTATGTGGGCTCCTATTCCTGGCACTGATGTTCTAGGCCTGGAAGCCTGGTGTGCTGAGACCCCTTGAGCCTTAGGGTTCCCTCTGCTGCTGAGATATCCCTTCAGATTATCAATTGCCACATGTGCATGCAAGGCCAGCCCATTTTGCATCTCTGCTCTCCTACCAGCCTCTATGTAGCTTCTTCTATATATCCTTAGGTATAGGACTTAAGTTCAGCTAGTCATCATATGGTTCTCCATGTTGATTTTTCTATAATTTAGTTTTAATTATGCTGTGGTCATGGGAGAAGGTTATTGTAGCTTTTACCTACTCCACCATCTTGAGAATCCCAGATCTTACTGTTGATTATGGTACATAGGCTAGATTTTCAGTCTCCTGAGGACTATATATGTTGACTAGACTATGGAAAGTTCAAGTGCCAGACAAAGATTTAATGTCCTTGATTTAATGGTCTTTAACCTCACTCAGATGGGGTAGCTCTGAGCTGATGTTCAGGTAGCTCAGCTTCTATTCTATAGTGACTTCCAGAATTCCCTTGAGGAATTAAGTCCCAGTTGCCAGATAGCAACTGTCTTGATGAAGCATCATTTATTTGTTTGTCTTTCTTTCCCTATCTCCATTACTCCCTTTCTCCATTTTCATGGAATTCTCTCCTAAATAAAATATTTATATTCAAATCCTTTGCTTCTGGTAGATTCCCAAATAAGATATTTTCTATCCTTTTATTTGGTCTATTCCTGTGCTCTTGTATTTAAAATGTATCTTGTTGGCAGCTTTTTAAGTTTGTTTAATCCAATTTGACAATCTTAATATTTTATCTGAAGTACTTATCTCAAGTATATATATTATAATTATTGCTATAGTTAGTATTTAAATCTACCATCTCTTTCCTTTTTTTTTCTTCTTATTTATGTGTCTTCTTTCAGGTTGATCAAAATGTTCTTCATTCTCCCCTTCTGAAGACTTTCTGCATTGGTGGGATCAGGATAAAGATAGGACAGACATTCATTCCTATTTGACCCCAAAAGGGGGAAATCAGAAGGAAGAAAGAGGTGAAAGTTCCCAAGAAAATCTAAAATGTAGCCATAAGAATTTAACTCTTTATGTCAATTGGCCTATAGTAAAATTGATTTTGTTATACATTTTTCACTTAAAGTTGCAGTTTCCACAAACTCACTGATGAAGTTAAGTGAGGACTTCCTGTATGTGGATAGACCATCCTTTATTTATCCATTCATCAGCTGATGGACACTTGAGTTGTTTCCATTTTTTGGCTATTATGAATAATGCTGCTATGAACTCTGTGTACATTTTTGTGTGGACATGTATTTCAGTTCTCTTGGGTATAGATTTGGGACTGGAATTACTGGGTCATAGGGAAACTATGAACATTTAAAGGAACCGATAAACTGTTCTTCCAAAGTGGCTGTACTGTTTTACAGTCATTCCAGCAATGTCTGAGGGTTCCACTTTCTCTGCATCCTCACCACCACTTTTTTATTTAATTTTATTTGCCTTTTAAATTTTAGCCATCTTAGTGATTGTAAGTGGTTTCTCATAGTAGGGCTTGATTACTTTTAAACACTTTAATTGATATGCAAAATACATATAGAATTATACACAAAGTGGTAAGACTTGTTTAACAGGTACTTAGACGGTAAAAGGGAATATTATCAGCAAAAAAGTCCATTTTTGCTCTCTTGGGATCACTGCCCCACCTATCCCATTTCAAAGGTAAGGACTATCTTGATTTCTAACAACAGAAATTAGCTTTGCCTGCTTTTCTTCTTTTCTAAAAATGTAAGCATATATCATAAATAATGAATGGCCTTAATATAAAAATGAAATTGCTTTCTAATCATCACTGGAAATGCCATATAACAATGAATACAATTTTAATTTTTTTAATAATTATTATTTTTAAGATTTTTCAATTGATTGCTAGAGAGAGAGGAAGGGAGAGAGAGAGAGAGAAACATCAATGTGAGAGCGGAACATTGATCAGCAGCCTCCTGCACGCCCCCTATGGAGAATCAAGTCCGCAAACCCCTGTATGTGCCATGACCGGGAATCTAACCAGCAGCGTTTCAGTGCACAGGGCGATGCCCAACCAACTGAGCCGCACCAGCCAGGGCATAACAGTGATTGCAAATGGGGTAAGGGAGGAAATGGGGGTATCTGTAATACTCTCAACAACAACAAAAAAATATAAAAGAAATCACTGTTAGAAATCAGCTCCTATTTTTCTTCTTCCCTTCCTTGTTTATTTTATGCATATATATCATCCATATATTTTCTCTGTCTATACCATTATGTTTCTTTCTCCCTTATTTGTCATTAATCTAATATTTCTTTTTGCTATTAACACTATTTTTCTATACTTTTAGTACTTATTCTATGGATCACAACGTGCATCGTTGACTTATGACAAACTGGTATAAGTTATTCCTTTTACCCTTTTCAGACAAAATAGGCTATCAGCACCATTTGCCCTCCCCTGCCTTTTGCGTTGCACTTAATTCAAGATATAAGGAAAGCCAGTAAGACATTATTCTTACTATTACTATCTTATAAGTGTATATTAATTTAGATTTACCCCCATATTTACTTTCCATTGCTATTCTTTCTATCTTGTGTTTTTGTGCTCTATCTGGCATAAGTTTCCCTCTGCTCGAAAATTCCTTTAACGTTTCTTTCGCCATAGATCTGGTGATGAGGAGTTTTCTTCAGGCTTTGTTTGACTTGAAGTACCTTGATTTCATTCACATTTGAAGGGATTTTTTTTCCCCCCAAGAATACAGTTCTAGTGGGTTTTTTTATTCTTACTCTTTTTAGCACTTTAATGATATCACTCCATTATTTTATGGTTTCTGTTGTTTGTATTCTGAATACAGTTGTCAAACTTCTTGCTACTCATTTATAAATATGCTTATTTTGGTTTTGTAGTTAGACTGTGAGGTGTATTTATCCACTTTAGGGTGTATAGTACTTCTTGGATTGGTAGCTAGATATCTTTCATCTAATATTGCTTCTACCTTCTTCTTTTATGTCACTCTAAATACATGTATATTAGATCCCTTCTCTATGATCCATATGTCCCTTGTGTGTGTTTTTTCCATATTTCCATTTATTTTCTTTTTCAAGCTGCAGACTGGATATTTTCTGCTAATCTATCTTCTAGTTGGCTTATGCTTTCTTCTCTGGCATCCAATCCTCCTTTCCCCTCCCCTTCCTTTCCTTTTTTCTTTCTTTCTTCCTTCCTTTTATTTATTCATTTATTTATTTTATCCACATGTTCCAATTGTTTTTGGTGGGAACTTCAGCCTGTTACAAAGTTATGTATCATAGCCAGAAACTAAACAGTTTCCTTCTCTCCTTTCTTCCCTCTTTTCAGTAATATTTCTTGAGTACCTACTATATGCCAGGCACTGTGCTAGGACTTGTGGGTATTGCAGTGAAGAAGATTGTACCCACTATCCAGCTTGAAAAATAGGTTGTTACCAGTAACACAAAAACCCTCTTTATGCTCTTCCTTCATCTGCCCCACCAAGAGGCAATCATTATCCTGAATCATTTTATGTATATTCGTAATAGTATCACACATATATATATCTTTAAACAGTACTTTATAAAAGTTTTGCATCTTTGAATTTTATAAAATTGAAATCATATTATATGTATCCGATTAACATCTGTTCTTAGTACAACAGTTTGTGTTTTAACAATTGATTCCAGAAAAATGTCTAAAGGTGAACTTCTCAAAATCAAACATGCATTCATGAAGCTCTTTAGTTGTGAACAGGGTAGAGCACCATACAGCAGCTCTGATTTTGCTTTTATGCTTGTGGATTATAAATTCTCTGAGAACTAGACCATGGCTTTGTTCCTCTTTGTTGCTGCAGCAAATAGCATAGATGGGGTTTAGTAAGCAGGAGCTCAATTAAGAAAAGAATGAAAAGTCCCCAGTGCTTATGAACTGTGACCACACAAAAAGCACAGGGTGTCAAAAGTAGAGCATAGATGCGTCATAGTGAGTTTGTGGTTTAGTGAAGGACAGTGTTTCATTTTTAAGAAGAGTTGAGCATATTAAGCATTAGGTTTACCAAGCCCTTGGGGCTATTTCTGTAGGAGGGTCTAGAAAGGTGGGCGCCCGGCCGGGCGTGGCTCAGCGGCTGAGCGTCGACCTAGGATCCAGGCGATCGGGGTTCGATTCCCGGTCAGGGCACATGCCCGGGTTGCGGGCTGCAGCCGATCAATGACTCTCATCATTGATGTTTCTGTCTCTCTCTCTCCCCTTCCTTTCCTCTCTCTGAAAACAATAAAGATATGTTTAAAAAAAAAAATTAAAAAAAAATTAGAAAGGTGGGCTTGCTCAGTCAATGAATATAACCCAGACATTTTCCTTAGTCAGCTTTAAACCCCCACAAAGCGTGAAGTTTATAGACTTGTAATGTGTCCATGTCAGATGCTGTGTTGTCATCCTTCAGCCCTGTTTGGTGCGAGCTGGTTCCACTGAATAGAACAGAAACATTTCAAAAATTAATAATAAAAAACATATTCTTTTTTTATTTTAACTATGTCATAAAAGAAAACATCTTCTCATTCCCCTTTCCCCACCCCTTCAGCCTCTCATGCTTTTTAAACCAGGTTCTGGAAGCCAGTGAATAATAGAGACACAGTGTCGTTTGTTTTTTTCCTGGAGAAATACTGCATTATTGTTATTCATGAGTTCTTGTTTTCCTGGAACACTGTTTGATGAACTATGTGGGTGATGTGTACCCTATCATTGCCTAGAGGCCATTTAGATTTCCTCTTTTGAGTATTTCCTTTTGTTTTAATAAACTTGCAAACAGCTGTGGAGAAGAACCACTGGATATTAACGTAATTAACCTGCTTTAGTACCAAGTCCACCCAAGCCCACTCCCAAATCAACAGATTTAACATTTCACAGTATTTCTTCACAAGTTACATAGAAGGAATAAAAGAAAGATAGAAGGTGATGTCTTTTCAAAATATTCTAGTAGACCCAGTTACTACTTCATCTTTCTTTATACCTCTGTGGTATTGCCATCTGCTTTTTGAGGTAGGCGCAGCCAATTCAATATAGCAGGAAATCCTTTCTGAAATTAGGTAAGTCTTCTGTCAAGGCAGAGCAGGGCTGTGTTTTTGCAAAGAGAAAGTGACAATCTGGGCTGCCACAAAAGCCCCTGGTCCCTCTTGCTATCCTTGCTGAGTTCAATTTGGGACTAAGTGTCTGTTAACTGGCCTCATGAATCTCCTGAGACATGAAGGGATTTCTGTTTTCAGGAATTCAGGTAGAGGAGAGATAATCCACTCATATACCCTGAAGTGAAGATTAATTTTCTAAAATTTGAGCTGAGAACTCTGTGTTGGAAAGGAAGAGGCTCATTTTTAAAATTTGTAACAGGTGTAGGAATTAACTGTGTTTCTTAAAATATATTATATATATACATTTTAAAATTAATACGTTTCACTTACTTGAAGCTTAATGCTCCAGCAAATGGATGCATTTGGAATATTGCCTGAAACCAAGAATGAAAAAATAAAGGTCCTGAAACAATAAAAAGAGATTCCAAAGTGACCAACCTAGTGTCTGCTCCTGTATGTGGAATTCT
The DNA here is from genome assembly GCF_964146895.1 of Miniopterus schreibersii. Lineage (NCBI taxonomy): Eukaryota > Metazoa > Chordata > Mammalia > Chiroptera > Miniopteridae > Miniopterus > Miniopterus schreibersii. The sequence goes on along the minus strand of NC_138101.1, from coordinate 80,594,917 downwards.
ATTATGTAGCTATACTTTGTGCAGAGTAGTCATTGCTCTCTTTAGAGCCAAACCACTGGAACTGAATCCTAGCTCTGCCAGTGACTGGCTGTGTGACTTAGAGAAGTTACTTTAGCAGTCTGTACCTAAATTTTCTCATCTTTAAGTTGGAGGTAATACTAGAATTGACATAGGATTCATTATGTTAATACTTGTACAGCTCTTAGAACAGTGCCTGGTATATAGTAAACACTCATTAAATATGAACTATTTATTGTCTTACTTTTAGTTATTTCTTATCTAATATGCTCTTGATTTGCTTTTTGATGATATACTTTCCATGTATACAGGCAATTATAACCATAATTTAGATAGGAAAAGACACTTCTAGAATAAAGTCCATATTTTATAATTAAAACATGACAACTGGTAGTTCAAAACAAAAAAGGAAAAAGAAAATAAAACATAAAAACTAAGCATATAAACTCAAGAAGTACAGCAGTCTTGGCTATTTAGTGCATGAGAAAATAGCCGTAAACCTTCAATAGCTCCAGAGGGCACAGTTGAGTACTTGTTGTTCAAATGATTCTGACTCGTGACGAAAATATTAAGTTCCGTTAATGGTGTTCAGTTCAGAGAAACCAGAAAGTGTTTTATGTTTTAAGAAGATTCCAAAACAGAGTTTTTTAAAAATAAAATAAAGGTATTTAAGTGTCAATTTCTAGAATATTTTAAATTATATAAATTTTATTATATTTGCATTTTTTGTCTCCTCCTTTCAGTTCAAATTACTTTTTTGGGATTTTTTTAAAGAATGATATGGAAATGTGATCCTTAGGCACAAACAAGATTCCCCCTCTACATATCTAATTTTAGCCATTCCACTGCTCAATAATAGTACCTCCATACAAAATATTCATGACTGTCAAACTGCTCAGGTTTTGCTCTGAAATTACATTTACCTGTTGAGGTGGATTATATGTCATGCCAATTATGTGTTGCAATATAACCTGTAGTGTTTATATACACATCATTGGGGAAGAAAGAGATGTTTGCTCTAAACTCTTTTCAGTTATATATATATTGATTTTTAGAGAGAGAGAGAGAAACATTGACTTGTTGTTCCACTTATTTATGCATTCTGACTGGGAACTGAATCTGCAACCTTGGCATATCTGGACAATGCTCTAACCAACTGAGCTACCTGGCCAGGGCCTAAAATATTTTTAATTGTGATAAAAAATACATAACATAAAATTTAAAAGTTTTCAAGTTTGATGTAGTCTCATTTGCCTGTTTTTTCTTTGTTTGTTTTTGTTGCCTGTGTTTCTGGTGTCATACCTAAGAACTTATTCCAAAATCCAATGTAATAGAGCATTTCCCCTGTTTTTTTCTAAGAGTTTTATGTTTTTAGGCATTATGCTTAGGTCTTTATCCCATTGTGAGTTAAGTTTTGTATATGGTGTAAAGTAGGTCCAATTTCGTTCTTTTGCATGTGGATATCCAGTTTTCTCAGCACCATTTGTTGAAGAGATTGTTCTGGCCTCGTTTGCTTGGTCCTGGCATCCTTGTAAATACCATTGTATATGAGGGTTTATCTTTGGGCTCTCTATTCTGACCCACTGGTTTATAGGTCTGCCTTTATGCTAGTACCATAGTGTTTTAATTACCATAGCTTTGTAATATGTTTGAAATTAGGAAGTGTGAGACCTCCAATTTAGTTCTTTTTTAAAGACTGTTTTTTGGCTCTTTGGGGTCCTTTAGATTCCATATGAATCATAGGATGGTATTTTTCTATTTCTGCAAAAATTGCCATTGAGAGTTTTGGGGGATTTTGATAGGGATTGCATTGGGCAATAGGGACGTTTTTAATAATATTAAGTCTTCCAGTTCATAGACACAGATGTCATTTCATTTGTTTGTGTTTTATTTAATTTCTTTCAGCAATGTTTAAATATCATTTACTAGTCTTTCACCCCTTGGTTAAGTATTTTATTCTTTTTGAAGTTATTGTAAATGGAATTTTTTAAAATTTATTTTCTGGATTGTTTACTGTTAGTAAACAACAAGACTTTGTATCTTGGAACTTATATGCATATGTTTATTAGTTCTAGCAGTTTCTTTGTGTGTATGTGAAACTTTTAGAATTTTCTATATATAAGATCTTAAGATTATGTCATCTGCAAACAGAGATAACTGTGCTTCTTCCTTTCTTTTTTGAATATCTTTTATATCTTTTTCTTGCCCAATTGCTATGGCTAGGACTTCTAGTGGTATGTTGAATAGAAGTGGTGACAGTGGGAATCCTTGTCTTGTTTCTCATCTTAGAGGAGAAACTTTCGGTCTTTCACCATTGAGTATGATGTTAGCTATAGGCTTTTCATAGTCAGCCATTATATTGAAGTAGTGTCCTTCTTCCTAGTTTTTTGAGGCTTTTTATCATGAAAGGGTATTGAATTTTATCAAATGCTTTTTATGAGTTAATTGAAATGATCACCTGGTTTTGCCCTTTATTTTGTTAATGTGGTATACTACATTGATTGATCTTTGTATGTTGACCCATCCTTGAATTCTGGAAATAAGTCTCACTTAATCATGGTGTATGGTTCCTTTAACATGATGTTAAATTTGGTTTGTGTTTTCTTGAAGATTTTTCGTATCAATATTATTCAAGATTATTGATCTGAAGTTTGTTTTTTTCATGTAGTATTTTTATCTGGCTTTGGTATCAGGGTAGTGCTGGTATCTTAAAATGAGCTAGAAAGTGTTTTCTCTTCAATTTTTTGGAAGAACTTGAGGAATATTGGCATTAATTCTTTTTTAAATGTTTGATAGAATTATACATTGAGGCTCTCTGGCCTTGGGCTTTTCTCTGTTGGGAGGTTTTTTTATTTCTGATTTATCTCTTACTTATAGGTTATTTTATTTATTTTAGATTTTTTATTTCTTTATGGCTCAGACTTGGTAGGTTGTATGTTTCTAGGAATCTATCAAATTTGTTCTAAACTCTTGACCACCATCTCTTCCCATCTGAATCTGGATTACTCCTTGGAACCTGACTTTGTGGGTTCTCAAGAGCTCTCCTTAGTAAACCTTTGTTAGTGGCTTGGTAAAATTCATCAAAGAGGGCATCCAATCTTGTGAACAGTTGCCTTACTCACAGAGATACTATAGTTTTTAATATAAGAAGCTCATTGTTTCTCAAAAGCTACCACAGAACAGGTACTATCATGGAAGAATTGCTGCTTTTTCCATTTCTACCCTCTTGGACTTCTATAAAAATAAAGTAGATAGTTTTAAACTAGAGGATCTAAAATAAGTATGCCAGATATCTAAAATAAATATCTTAAATGCATGTTAAGTTAGAGTAAAATCTGGAAAAATTTGTTTCCTCCTGTATTAAGTGGGGATCTATGTTTATATTCTACATCCCTAAGGAGAAAAAATTACAAAAAGCAGCTCCTCTGTCCAAATACACTAAACATTTGTTGAGTAGTTACCATACGTATACCATGCTTATGGAGATTTTTTAAAAACTAGCTTGACTACTAAACTAATTACCTCATCTTGAACTTGTATAAATTTGGTTAGAAGGTGGCAGAGTTAGAGTAGCTATGGAATGATGGTGGCAGCTTGGAGCAAGAAAGTATAGAAAACTGAGTACAAACTTACAATCATTAATAGAAAAATAAGCCAAGATCACTGGAGTACTCCAAAGCAGTGTATGTAAGCAATACCACATTAGGTTCCATGCAGGCCCCATAGTTTTGAAATAAGTACAGCAGGATGATATTCTTTTGTTGAATTTAACTGACTGACCTTTTTTTCTTTCCTTTGATAATATAAAATAATTTAAGAATAGAATAAAGAGTTTCAGGTGCCCGCTGGCTTGGCTCAGTGGTTGAGCATCGACCTATGATCCAGGAGATCCTGGTTTGATTCTTGGTCAGAGGACATGCCCAGGTTTCGGGCTTGATCCCTAGCAGGGGGTGTACAGGAGGCATCCAATCAATGACTCTCTCTCATCATTGATGTTTCTCTCTCTCTCTCCCTCTCCTTTCCTCTCTCTGAAATCAATAAAATATTTTTTTAAAAGAGTTTGAGGTATCTAATAATTCATATCACTGTGTTTCCATAATAAAATTAGGAAGCACTTTTTCTTTAAGGGGCTTTACATATGGCAATATTTATCTAATCAACTAGATTTTTAAAAATCATTTTTTCTTTCAACTCTAGAGTTAGCTTATAGCAAAGAGATTATTATTCTAATATACGTTCAGATCTGCCATAAACATTTAAAATTCTCAACTGGGTCACTGTTGCAGGGTAGGATCATATTATCTGGGAATTAATGCTGTTTTAATGAATAGCATTAACCTCCAAATTACAGTGAGGCAGAATATTTAAAGTACACAATTGTATTCTTAGTATCCAAGACTTAGTTAACCTGGATTAATCTTTGCTAGATTAATGCTTATTAAATGCAACTCATGACAAATTCCACATTATGCTCATAGTAGCATATTCTAGTTAATGAAATAATGATACCGCACTGAACTGCTCTTCTCGCTATTCTCTACTTCTTCCTTTTTGCCTAACCTTTTAGCACTGGAGCTTCCTGAGTCTCACCACTTTGGGCCTATTTACTTCATTGCCCACAGCCATTCCCTCAGTGATCTACTCTTATCTGATCTCCTGGCTCTGTCATATTTATATAAATGAGTCCCAAGTTACCCAGACCAGACATCTCTCCTAACCGCCATACTACTGCTCTGGCTGAGTTGCTCAGTTAGTTGGAACATCTTCCAGTAAAACAAAAAGATTGCTGTTCGATTCCTAGTTGGGGCACATGCTTAGTTTACAGATCCATCAGGGTCTGTCACATCCTTCTGGAAGGCAATTCTCTCTCTCTCTCTCTCTCTCTCTCTCTCTCCCTCTCCCCCTCCCTCCCTCCCTCCCTCCCTCCCTCCCTCCCTCCCTCCCTCCCTCCCTCCCTCCCTCCCTCCCTCCCTCCCTCCCTCCCTCTCCCCCCTCCCTTTCTCTCTAAAATCAATTTAAAAAAGCATATCCTTGGTGAAGATAAAAAAAATTAAAAAGAAAAACTCCATACTTCTTTTTAGCAGACTGCCTATTTGATGTTTAGGATTAAATTTCAAATAGACAAATCACACGTAACATTTGCAAAACTGAATTCTTCTTTCCCGCAGATCTACTCTACCGCACCCTTTTTGAGCTCAGTGATGGCAACTCCATTCTTAAGGTTGCTCAGGCCCAAAACCTGAGGACTCATCCTTTATTCTTCTCTTCCTCTTATACCCCATATTTAAACTTTTAGGACATCTTGGTGGTTCTGTCTTCTTCAAACTGTTCCTGAATCTGACTGAATGATCATTTATACAAATTTTTTTTAAAAAGGCTGAGAGACGTTAAGAAAACAGCTCAAATTCGCATAGCTAGTAAGTGATAGAGTCAGAATTCAAATCTGAAATTGTTATAATTGCTTTTTTATTTACATGGTTCAGAAATACAATCTGACCTATTGTATAACTGGGTATTTTTAAACAGTGTGTTATTTCAGTTAGGTTCTGTAGGAATTTTATTCTTGTTTATTTGTTTTTGGTTTAAAACAGCAGACATTTATTCTCTCACAGTTCTAGAGGCTAGAAGTACAAAATCAAGGTGTTGGCAGGGCTGTGCTCTCTCTGAAGGCTCTAGGGCACCATCTGTTCTCTGTCTCTCCAGTTTCCGTGTTGCTGGCAATTCTTTGCATTCCTTGGTTTACAGACACATCACGCCAATCTCTGCTTCCGTCTTCACAGGGTGTTCTTCCCTCTGGTTCTGTAGGAATTTTCTAGGCACATAGTGGTTATTTCATAAATTCTTGCCAACAGAGTTGAATTAAATCTGCCCTCATATTTTGCTCTAAGTCAAGTACCATGTGTCCAATTGCAGGATATAATTGGATATAAGTGTGTATTGGATGAAAAAAAAAGGATATTAATGAAGTTTAATGTCTTTTAAAAATCTCTTTTTCAAAGATTTTCTTGTTATATATCTCTATTTAGAACATGTATTAGCTCTTCCTCTCTCATATATACTTTTCTATTTGCTGGAGTTTTCATATGTAATGTTGATCTTGATGTTAATCATTTAAGCTTAGATTATGGAATTATTATTTAAATTATTTAGAATTTTCTCTCAAGAGTTCTATAACAGAAGCATATTTTATAACTTAAATCCACCAGATTCTAATAGGTTATAATGGCAAAAAGAAAAGAAATGTCACTTGATTTGATTCTTGAGACACCCCTTTATTTTCTGATGTACTGTTTGTGTTTTAATGGAAGTTATTTGTGCTGATATAATTCCATGTAGCACAAACAAAGTATGTTAAACTGAATTTTGCTGAGGTTAATTGATAGTCTTGAAGGAAGCCAAGATTAACCTTTTGGGAGATGTCCATTATGTCTGTTGATGTGACGTATTTGGAAAGCTGATCATTGTTTTTCTTCATTTCTACATGTAGAACATTTATCTGTGTAACATATTTTAGGTAAAGAGCCCTTGGAATCACTAATTCATCCTTTTTTTTTCACTTCTAAATTTGTATTATAATTTTTTGTTTTGTTCTATCAGTTTGTGTTATTTTGTTCCAAGGATGAAATTTGATGAGTATTTAATTGATAAAAGCAATTTCACGTCTCAAGTTTTATATTATCTGTTTGTCTACTTACCTACCTATCTTTGCTTTGATAAAAATACATAGCATGGAATCACTTTTTAAATATTTTTATAGGCTTTGGAAGTATCTCTTAAAGCAATTAGATGATATGTAAGGCATTGAAAATAGAAACTATGTCTAGTAATTACTCCCTATGATGACTGAACGAGTTAAAGATGTATGTAACTGCAGCTGTAGGCATATATTTAGAAAGTATATTTAATTTGCTACTTTTAAAAAAATGTGGGTTGGCAAACAAACCTAAAATAAAAGTACAAAAACGAGATATTTTATTTCTGGAATATGTGTTAGTTCTGTTACCATTTGCAATGATGGGTATCTCTGGGTCTTTATACTGTGAAATAAACTCTGATCAACTACATTGCTGTCTTTTCTTTTTTATAGTGTATGCCGATTAAAGGCCTTGGATTTGTGCTTGGAGCCTATCAGTGCATTTGCAAAGCAGGATTCTATCATCCTCGAGTCTTCTCAGAGAACAACTTTCAGGGTAAGCGCTCTTTACTTTTGAGCATATAAATGAATACACATAATATCTACCATTATTAATTATTCAGATATTCTTTTAACCTTGTTAGAGTTATATGGTTAAAGCCCCACTAGTTTGGATTCTTTCCTCACTTAAGGAGTTCTTACTTTTGCCATATGAACAACTGTAAACCTACTTTTGCCCACCCCTGTATGTTTATTTTTGATATATTTTATTTTCAGTACATTTTAAAGGTCTGAAAATTCAGTAGGTACTCTGTCAGACCAATTGGGATTCTATTCCATACAGAGCTGTTGCTGCAGAAAATCTCTAAAACTAATTTTTCTACTTTGTTTATTCTGTTTATCAATTTGTTTATATATTAGTGTTCTGTGCTGAATAAAGAATTACCACAAAATTAACAGCTTAAAGGAACACAAATTTATCATTACACTGTTTTCATTGGTTAGCCTTCCAGTTGGGTGTTAGCCTGGTCCTGTGCTCCGGGTCTCGCCAGGCCAAAGTCAAGGTGTCACCTGGGATGGGATGGGATACGAAGCTCAGGATGTTCTTCCAAAATGATTCAGGTCATTGGCAGAACTCAATTCCTTGCAACTGTATGCCTGAGGTCCCCGTTTTCTTACTAGAGGTCAGCTTGGGCTTACTCTTAGCTCCTGGATGTGTACTCAAGTCCCAGCACGCGATCCTCCCACAACACTGCCGCTTATTTCTTCAACGCTCGCCGGAGAGTCTCCGCAGTGTGCCCGGGTGGAGTCTTACACGGCTAATGCAGTCGTGGCAGTGACTGTTCTGTCATTTTGCTGCATGCTGCAGCCTAATCAAAGGAGAGGCTGTCCTGTCATATTTACGTTCAAGAGGAGGTGATCATACAGGGTGTATACCCCAGAATCAAAATGTGGTCACCTGGTTATTTTATTCCTACTCCAGGAAATATTGGTGTTACAATTTGAATATTGATTGTTTAGTCTATCTGTAGAGAATATAATGTTGCCATATTGGCTTCTAGCCAGCTATTGGATGCAATAACTAAGAAGGAGATAGTGGTAAAAGGGGATGGTTTCATGGGCAGTTCGGGCTTAGGGTTGTTAAAAATGAGGAATAGGTAGTTTTTAGATAGTCACCCATGAGTCTCTGCCAGCCTCATTATTGGTCTGAATGGGAATTTACATCTCTACTAGGCATAGTTCAAAGGTTATATTGAGATTGAGACCTGAGTATCTTATTTCGGTAGACATTTATAGTTTATTTGTTTTTTTCTCTTGAAAAATACTACTCTTGGTCTTGAGACTGTTTGCATTTAACTTTTAAGTTCTGTAGGTAAGTAACATTTTCCTCTCTCCTTAGTAACACAGTACAGAGGTCAGCTCATGCTCTGAGTGATAGTTGTAGGCATGATTCTGAGGTATGAGATGGCTTTCAAGACTCTGCTCCCATATGTGCTGTACAGTCCCCTCCCCTTAAGTGTGGGTAGGATCTGTGAGTGCAGTGGGCAGTCACGCCCTTGCCTAGGTTATGTTGTGTAGCAAAGGTGATGGTATAGTCACTCTTGTGATTACATTGCATTAAATAAGACTCCTTCCCATAGTAACAGAGTGTAGAGAGATTGTAGCGCTGGCTTTGAGGAGGTAAACCATCTTGTCATGAGAGGGTCACATCTGAGGGTGGCCAATCAGGGCAGACAGCAAGGAAACAGGGACCTCAGTTCTACAGCTGCAAGGAACTAAGTTCTTCCAACAGCCTGAACACTTGGAAATGCCCCTGAGCTCCCGATGAGAATAAGCTTGGCCAAAACCCTTCAGTTCAGTCTAGAGAGACCCTGAGCAGAGAACCTAGTTTCACTGTGCCCAGACTTCTGATCAACAGAAACTGGGAAATAATAAATAGGCCTTTTAAGCCCTTAACTTTCCAGTAAGTTATTATATAGCAATAGAAAATTAATACAATAGCAATGATGATAACATATTTTTAAGATGGATATGCTTTTCCTTGCATGTGTGTGGAGCAAACCATGTCAGTACTAGAGCTACTTTGGCATTTTTCACACTCACGTTCCAGGCATAACATATGATTCAACACTGAAGGATTAAGGAAATAGGTTGTAGCTTATGTTCTGTGAAGGTATTTTGTATCTGGTTTACCCACATTTGTTCTCAGCTCCCACTGTGTGACTGAAATAAAACATCTAAATATTGTAGAACCAGAGAATGACTATACCATTTGCTTATAACACCACCAGGAGAAACTAGTTAACCTTTAACAAGTTATCTTTATTTAATTTGCACACTCCTACTTTCTTCCTTACAAGCCAGTGTTTTTCACTGGACCTACTCCCTCTAAGAAAAGGCTGCTTGTCTGCGTAAGTCTAACTCTCATGATGTACACACTGCAGCCGTGAAGAGAGACCCGCTTTCAGAAGGAGGGGCCTCATTTGGGCGTAGATGCGGCTCAGCTTTGACCTCAGCACATACTTAACCAGAACTGACCTTCCTCAATGACAGAGCAGAAAGCTAGCTACGGGTTACCATTTGAATTCAGTAAAGTGCTCTTTGACCAAAATATCTTTCCTGACGACCTTGTCAGGTTTCACGAAAATCCAGCGTTACACATTCCTCGTCCTAAAAAAGAATACAAAAGCCCGACCGGAATCACGCCTTATAACTCACCAGTGTCACCTACCAAGGACTACTTTAACATTATTTATATTTTTGGTTTATTGTTAGAATATTTACTCTGTATTCTAAAATATTAAGTCTTTTAATCACAATGCTCAGGCAGTTCATATGGGCAGTTTTTGTTGTTGTTTGTTTGTTTTTTGTTTGTTTTTGGTTTCGTTTTTATTTTGTTCTTGAGGAGGTGTTCATGAAGTAAGGAATGGTCCAAGGTACAGGAAACATTGAAGCCCCCCAAAATGAAATAACACATGTAAAACTGCTAGCGTAGTACATGGCACATAATAAATGCCCACAGATGCAGTTAAATAAGTAAATAAGCAAAAAAACCCCACCATATATACATATATATAAACAAACATCAGTGATATATGTAAAGAGGTAAACCTTAAGCATCATTGGTCAATAGCACTTTACCAAACATATTTGATCATATTAGGGTAACAAGTTTCTTTAAACTAGAGCCTTTGGAGAATGAATTCAACATGGATCAGAAGGGAGATGTGACAGCAAGTCTCTAACAACCAGGGCTGCACTGGGAAGCACAATAGGAAGAATACTTGGGAGTGAGAAACAACAGGGGGAAATTAGTTGCCTGATAGAGAAAATGCGATATAGATATAGAAAACAGAAAAAGATGCACCTCAAACAAAATTTACTTAATTTGTAGTTGTAAATCTAGAAAAAGATCTGAAATCCCCACATCTATTATAGTCCTGTATCCCATTTGGACAGAAGAGCTAAGATGTGGTGCTGATTTGTTAGAGAAAATGTAAATGTGACTGCTAAAAATCCTGTTAAAATATGAAGTGATTTAAATGCTTTATTTAGATCTAGGCTCACAGTAAACAAAAGGCTTGTAAAGACCAACAAAGATGTGTTGAAATGACATGATTTAAAATTGTGCTGACAGCCCAGAGACTGTGTTCCTGGCATCTCTCTTGAAATTGGTGGTCATATGAGAGCTAATAGGATCTGACATCTGGGTAGTCGCGGGATTTCAAAATAACCAAGTGCTGACGCATAACTGTCTCTTCAAATCCAGGTTGTTCACTTCCAGGTTGATTAAATACAAGCTTATGAGAAGCTCATCTTCCTTAAATCTATCTATCTTAGTATGAATTCTATCTTCAGTGAAATTTCTTTTCTTTTATGTAGACACATAAACAGCTTTTCAGTCTTACCTCTCATCTTTTGGATTGACTTCAGCTCATATACATTTCCAGATAAACCCAACTCATAAATGATCCATACCTAAAAATGACAATCCCTGCTTTGCCAACTCTGGTGCTATTGATGGTGGGGGGAAAAAGACAAAAAAAGTAGATGTTTTAAAAATATATAGCCTTTGAATAAAAAGAAGAGAAGCTCTTTGAAAGCAGGTACAATATAGGAATGCTGAGCTCTAAGCAAACTGTTCAGCAGAACTAACATATCTGCAACGAGTGTCTTTTCTGTTGTTCTTGGGTCTCACACTCCCTATCTCTCTTCTGTTTCATGGCAGGAAAGCTTGAGATATTTTACTTTCAGACGAAAAGAGCTTGGACGTCAGATTCTCATAATTAGCATAATCACTTTTGCTATTGGCCTTAAGCCTTGTGATCTGGGTCACTGTTTGCTGTATTGTGGAAACCTAGTCCTAATCAGTTTTACTCTAGTTGTAATAGGAAAATTCTTCATCTAACTGTCGGGCTTATGATTTTGTCTGAGTCATTTCTCTAATTTTCAATTTTTATAACCTCTTTCATTTGTCCTATTTGTAGGGATTGCGGTCCAGTTAATAAATGTATCTGGCAAATGGAATTAGTTGCCAGTAGAAGAGTGCCCAGTGGTGCCAGTCTTCTTGGACTGTTGACTATTGTATTTGCCTTGTTTATCTTTGACTATGTTGTTTTCAATTATTGGGATATATTCAATACCACGTTGGACTTCCTTAGTTGCTAATCTCAGAACTAAAGTTCTACTATGTTTTAACACAATCATTAAGAGCATGGTCTTTGGAATAAGTTTTAGGTTTGAATCCTGGTTCTATTATTTCCTTGCACTGTGCTAAATAATTTACCTTCCCTAAACTTTATGCCATATATAAAATTGCTATAATATCATTTGCTTTATACAACTGACATAAGGATTAAATGAAGTAATGAATGTAAAGTTCTAATCATGGTAGTTTTTACATATCATATGCTCAAAAATATTATTTTTATGATTATTATTTAAAATCTTGTGTTTATTCTGCTTACCCCTTTTCTCAAATATTCTGCCGATTTTCATCTTTTTCATCTAGTATTTGCTCCACTTCCCAGCAGAGAAACATATTTCCAAGTCCCAAGTTTTTTCAGTGCAGTTTGTCCTTAAAATAGGCCCTGCTCTGAGGTATAATACTCAGTCCTACAAAAAATCTTCCTTCTCACCTACTAGCTAAAATTCTACTTTATTAGAGTTTTCTTTACTTATTTTATTATTTTTATTTATTTACATTATTTTACTACATTATTAGACTGCTAATTAGAGATTAGAACATTAGAATGTTGATGGCCTCAAAAAGCTGGAAAAGGCAAGAAAATGAAGTCTCCCTAGATGCTCCAGAAAAAAAAAAAATGCAGACCTGCTAACATCTTGATTTTAGCCTAGCAAGACCCATGTCAGACTTCTGAGCTTCAGATATAGAATGAATATAACTATATTACATTTTAGGTAAGAAGTGATATAAATTTGTGTTGCTTTAAGACACCAAGTTTTTGGTAATTTTTTACAGCGGTAATAGAAAACTAGTACAACTCAGTGAGTTTGTTTCCCACTCAACGCTCATTCCAGTGTTCACAGTAGGTCGTCGTGTTTTTTTCTAGAGGAAATTGTTCACAACTCCAAATAATTGACTTAGAAGAAATTATACTCTGGTGGGTTCTGTGTATGTGACTGGTCTGTGAGTCAGACAGATGGATTCGAATCTTGTCTCTACTTACTAGCAGGAGACTTGGGCAAGTTGGTCATGTGTTCTGAGGCTCTCTCCCCTTATTCATAAAGCAGAAATAGTGAAATCTATTCCTTGGTAGTTGTGAGTAGTAAGTGAGATAACATGATATCCCCCAAAATAGTGATTATTATATTAACGTGAACATGGAGAATTTAGTCCTTTTATGTATATTTTGGGAGTTGTGGTGATTGAATGAATAAATTGTCTATAGGCAAAAATCCTTATGTGTTTAATAATTTTATGATTCACATCAGAATCTTTGTAAGATCTATCTAAAGTGGTACTATTGCTAAAAAAAATATAAAACCCCACTAATGTCACTTGTAAGACATAAAAATCTCGAAGTTAATAGAAAAGTGAATGCAAGATATGTAGGTAAGCATGTAGAAATACATGGAAAGATTGAACTCTTAACTGTAGTCATAGTGAGAGTTATAAATTTTAAACTTTTGCACTGGGCTTCAGTTTGAATCTGTTGTCACAGCTAGCCATTCATAATGTAAGTATATGAGCATATATTAGCCAATCCTGATTTTAAGGTATGCAAGTATATATTCATGTTCTAATGATAGGAACCTTTTTGTATAGCAGTCTGTGTATAACCAGTCTGCTAAGTGTTCTCTCCTTGTGGATATTATAAATATTGAAACAAATATGCACAGAAATCTCTTCAATGTGTTGGAGCTACTCATGTGCATGTACCTTTTTCCACTTAATTTTTGGATGTGATTTTATCTATCTGAAGAGTGGAGGCAGATTACTTCATCTTAAACAGATGAAATAACAAATAACAATTAATCTTCCCATGGTTAGTTTATTGCAGCATTTTCACTCCAAACTTTGATTGATGAATGTGGTCCCTCCAATTCTAATGAAAAAGCAAACATGTATATGGGAAGAAAGGAGATGTTTACCATAATAATGACTCCAGAGGAGTATTATTTGTACCTGGAGCTAATGCTGGACTCTCAGTGTCTGACTCAATTCTTTGCTGCTTCCAGCTGAGCTGTTTTCATTGTCTGTGACTCATCTTTTTTCTGCATGCCTGGGGAAGGGAAAGAGGAGGGGGTCATGATGTATTAGGCACATGGGGCTGGTCTTGCAAAAGTCTGGGCTCTATCTTCCTCTGCCAGAACCAGTTTTTATCACTGAGGGCCAGAACCCCCCCAAAGGGACTCTGACCGACCGGCTTATTCATTCATTTACATGTCTGAAATTTCCTCTGCCAAAAATATTACTGAGCACTGACTATGTGCCAGATATTGTTTTAGCAACTGGAGAAGAAGTGATTAAAAAATGTGAGGTTTCTAAGCCTCCAGGACAGACCTGCAACTTCCCAAAACATATTGCAATACCCACAAGCAACAAATGAGGGCAGTGTTGAGTGAATACTACCCCCTCCGCAATATTAGTAAATTAGGTCAAATGTAAGAACTTTAAGATTTAACTGGCCTTAAAGGGTAGACTTCTGTGCAGATACTGAGATATCCAAATGTTATGTTTTTGCCCTTGTGAAAACACAATTTTATACTACTGGCACTTAAGGAACTTAATCAGCAGAACACTTAATATTATGGTGACATTTCTATATAAAGTTTATACTATGAAGACCTGAAATATGTAACTTCTGCTTCAATCCACACTGCCCATTTCAACTCATACTTTTCTAATCAGACACTCAGTATTTTCCTTCCATAAAACAAAGGAAGAAAACTTTCTGAGTTACCTTTAGACAATATGTGCCACAAGTTGTAAAAATGTGGCTACATTTTGATGTACTGGTTTTATACTTCTATAATTTATTCCAAGGAACTGTCAGTCTAAGAGATTTTTAAAATGTATGTTTTTAATTAAAAAAAAAAAAAAAGGAAGAGTAGGAGAAAAATGCCCCTTTAATTTGTTTATTAACTGAATCTTCAGTTCAGAAAAGCAAAAAAACTGACATTTTAAGAAAATTTCCAGAAAATTCTAGTGTTACATCAGCAGTGACTGAAGTTGTCACCTGGATTTTTATGGTGGATGACAAAAATGCTCAATGTACACAAATGTAATTTTTTTAGAAGTAGGCATTTAAATAGAATTTTTCCACTTAAGTTTTCTAATGTGACCTTCTAATTCCATTTGCAATTCCCTTCAAAGGAAAAGAATGACAATACCTTGTGGAAGGAAAAAAGTTAAGATACTAATACTTAATATTATTTATAAGGACAACTTTTAGTTAATGAATAAGGTAGTTTCTTATTTGCTGAACTTTTGTGTGGAAACAGGACTGGCTAGCTAGGAATGACAATACTGTTAACTGAAATTCAGGTGAATAAAGTGATAGGATGTCTAAGCAAATTCTTTAAAACTGTATCCGCATTTTTTTTTTTTTTTTTTGCTTATTTTATTTGTCTAATTTATCTCAGTAGAAGATTTTTTTTAAATTCCCAAATGGGGTGAAATATTTAGAAAGACATTGTTAATAGTGGTAACTGTTCTAACTCTATTAGAATATCAATAAGCAATTCAGAATTTAAAATAACATCATAAAAATGAAGGACTCACTAAGAAATCATCACCATTTCCAGGTTTAATGATGGAAAGTAAAGTGAACGTAAAAGGATATAATCAATAGTAACATACAGATACACAATTTAATACTTATTACATGCATTTAATACTATTTTTCAACAGCTGTGTGTTTGCTATGTGATACATTCTTAAAAATTTTCTGATTCATAGTTTGTAAGACAAAAACCTTACAAAACTCATTAAAACTAAAAAAACTGATCAGAAACATTTTTTGGAAGACTAGAAAAAAATACTTTATTGTCTTACTCATGTACTGGATCAAACTAGAGACATGGCACCTAAATGCAAGGCCAGATCCTGGATTTCATCTTGGATGGATAAAAATAGCTACAAAGAGCATTACTGTGAGAACTGATGAAATTTTAATATGGCCTAGTCATTAAAAATATTGTATCAATATTAAATTTTTCAACTTTGATAATCATAATGTGGTTTCGTGTGAGAATACTCCTTTCTTAGGACATACAAACTTGTGTTTATGGATAAAGGGACACACTATCTCTAACTTTAGTCTCAATTGGTTCAGAAAAAAGAGTATACATATAAATTGATAAACATCTATTAAGAGAATATGAATGATAAAGTAAATGCTGTGGAATGTAAATAATAAATCTTGGTAAAGAATATATAGGATTTTTTCATTTGATAAATTTGACGTAATATTTCATAAATTTAAGGTATACAGTGTTATTTTGATACATTTATATATTGCAATATGATTGCCATTGAAGCAATATGTATCACATTATGTCATTATAGTGCAATAGGTTTGTCCATATTTATTATGCTGTGCTTTAGATCTCTGTGGCGTATTTACTAGTCCTTACAAGTTTGTATCCTCGAACACCATCAGTCTTATGCCCCCCATTCTCCCATCCCTTGGTAATAACCATTTTACTCTCCATTTTTTACAGGTTTGGCTTTTGTGGATACAAGTGATATCATGCAATACTTGTCTTTCTCTGTCTAGTTTATCCCACATAGCATTATGTGCTCAAGGTTTATCTATGTTGTCACAAATGACAGGACATCTTTTTATGGCCAAATAATATTCCATAATACATTATGGAATATGTATACATGTATTATGAAATATATATTACATAATATACATATAAACCTGTCTTTTTATCCATTTATTTGGGATTTTTATAATGGTCTTGCAATTTCTCTGTACATTTCAAATTATATCAAAATTAAAAGCTACAGAAACCTAATTTTTCCTATGAATAATATCAGAATAATATCTATATTCATAGGTCTGAAATTTTTCAATAATGTAGCATTGGTGAGTTAATTAGGTCTTTGGAATTTGGAGCAAAAATTCACTTTGTTATCCATTACTGTCTATAGGGCCCTATGTTTTTATTATAGAAATGTTGCATGCTTATTAAGAGGCTTTGGAATGTATAGAAAAGTAGAATTTAAAGAGCCATTTGAAAATTTATTGGTCACTTAAGTTTGTTTTTATATAAATATCTGTATATATGATCTTTCAAAAAACTTGGCATTATATTCATTTTAAGTACTATATATAGTTTTCTTAAACATAATTTTAATAGTTACATAGAAGTCCATTGAGTAAATGTACTGTGGTTTACTTATTCATTCTAAAGTTTATATTTTTACTAATTGATATAAATATAAAACTACATATACTTATGTAAAAATGTCCAGAAATTTCATGTTTTTCTAATGTCAGTGTAGTAAGCAAATAGGTTAATATACTGTTCACAAATTGTCACAATTTGTCTTGACAGGCTCATGTTTGCAGGTGAATGTTTTAGATTTCTCAGATGTCCCACGGTGCTACTATAACCTTCTCCCAATGTCCTTCTCTATGTTTATGCTCTAGGCAGCATACTTGGTCACCCATATAATGAACTGAAAAACTCCTGTTGCCAAAGCTATTAACTCTTCATATTTGCTGTTTATCTTCAGGAAGTATTTGTTTTATCTCAAAGTTCCAAGTATCATTTTCATTTTCAAGCTTTAGCAAAGCAGATCGGGATTCTGTGGATGGTGGATATTTCAAGTTGCTCAGCACTGAAATTTCCAAATCAAAATATCGTCCAAGAAGATTTCTAAACAAATTTTCACTTATACATTTGTACTACAGACCAGTTAATATATTCTCTTGGGGGGTACTTTCATTATTAGCAATTGTTTGCTGAGAATCCAATATGCATAGAACACTATATTTAGTGTTGGGTGTATAAAGAGGTATGTAAATCGTGGCCCCTGTCAAGTAGGGTCTTAAAATTTTAAACCATCATAAATTTATGGTACTATTCAATAGATTAACAAAAAAGCTCATTATTATTATTTAGTAGAATAACTTTTACTAGCTGAACATATTCCCTTGTCCTAGATAGAGACATAATTTATCAGCATAAATTGATAAAATATTTTTGGAACTAGATTATTTAATCACACTTTGAGTCCTACAGGAAATAATGAACGTAGAAAACTCTGCCCTTAATTTCAGATTTTTGACCTTCAGAAATCAGGTCTCTGACTCTTTCTCTCCATTTTACCACTTTGTGTTCCTCATATAACCTCGTGATATTTCATAGTCAGATAACGTTAAGGCAATATTAAAGAGGAAGTTTCTCATTATAGCCTGTCTCTATTTGACATTTGTGAGTTGATCTAGCGATATTTTTAAGCACAAATAATAAAATGTGATCATAATTTATTTTCTAACAAATTACCTTTTATCCATGAATATTAAAACATTCCTCTAACCAATATAAGTTAGTATTACCCATATCAGGAAATATAGAGTAGTTTGGAATTATGTCAGTTTCCAACATTATATCTAGCTGCTACTACTTCAGTAGATATAATACCTATTAACTATTATTTCTGTTTTACCTGAGAAAGATAATGGAGTGCATGGGCTTTTTCCATTGTATGTCCTGCAGTCATGATTTTATTTTATGGCCCAGTATACTGGGTCTTTAGTCATTTTAATATAGGTTGCAAAATAAAGATATAAAACCATTGTTTCATTCTTAGGGAGCATGCAGCTTACTTGCGTATGTATCTGTGGAACTCTAGCAGTGAGCAGAGTAGAACACAGACAAATAAAGATAGTCACAAGGGCTTGGAGCATCACGAAGAGGAACAGAGACAGAGTGGATCAGTCATGAGAGGTCCTCTGTGTCGGTGTAGATCTCTGGTAGCAGGTTGGTGAAGAGAATAATGGGCCAGGGTAGGCACATTTAAGCACAGCTGGACTTTTCGCTAGGACTGTCTGAAATTCTTGTGTTCCTGAATTCACCTCCCATTCTCTGCTTCAGTAGGTTGGATCTAGACAAGTAACTCAGTGTCTGTAGTAAGCTAGAATTCGGGGACACTGCAGTCAACACGAAAGAACCTTGATTTACATGAGTAACAAAATACATCAAGGTAGAGGGGGCCATAATTAGGAAATACAGATGAGCAACAAAATTAAATTAGTGAAAGAAATTTGTATCTATCATAATGAGGAAGTTACATCTAAGTCCAATTTAGGAAAAATTTTCTAGTAAGAGAAAGAAGGAAGGAAGAAAGCCTATATTTTTGTTAATTATATAAATTTAATACACACAAAATAAATTTCAGGAAGAATGTTTTTAATTGCAGAATAATTTTTTTCTTTTTTTTAAATCCTTGGATATGTCTTATGGAGAGGAAACAAATAATTGATCTTAAAGCCAAATATTTAGACTGTTGCAGAATGTCTTATGGGTCTATGGCAATTCTCTACAAATATCAGTTGTTGAATTTGCCAAAATATGAAAAGAAAAACTGTTTTGCCATTTTTTTTTCTTTTGCTACCATTAAAATAAGGGTTGTATTTTGGTGATGATTTAAGCTTCTTAGACCTCCAGATCTTAAAAATCAACCCAGCTTATTCAAGTATCTCACCAACTGCAATTAATTTGGTTATAATCTGCATAACAAAAAGTGTACTGGAGAGGGTTTTACTCCTTAAATGCAGTAGTTGTTTAAACTGGAAGTAAGTCATTGTATTCTCTACTATCTTTTACAAATTGATTTGAGACCTAGTATTATAAAGGGAAAAAACAAACCACAGGCAATAATAAACTACTTCTGCAAATTAGTTCTTTCTGTATATGTAGGAAAGTATTTAACAACATAATTAGAGTTATCTGTGTGACCTACCAGGTCCTAAGCTTCGTCCCACTCTAGCCACACAGCCTCTTTGCACTTGCCCATATATGCCCGGTGTGCCCCTACCTCAGGACCTTTGTGCTGGCTGTCTCTTCTCCCTGGAATACTCTTCACTTGCAAGTCCTACCCCCAGCGCCTCTGATGCCCCTGACCTTACTCCACTATTTTTTTTCTCTTGGCGCGTCTCAGTTTTAGCAGATATTATTATTTACCTAATATTCTGATTGGTTGTTATCTGTTCCCCCTACTGGAACATAAATTCCACAGGCACAGAGATCTTCTGTTTTGTTCATTTATTTATCCCACTACAACAGTGCCTGACACATAATTTGAAACTCAGAACATAGTTGTTGAGCTGAACAATAGTTTGTTTCTATCAAATGCAATACAACCTCAGGTACTATTCTTCTAGTTCTTTCTATCTCATACCTCTTTGAAAAAATGATTTTGAGTACCTTACAGAAATATACACTTTGTAACAGAGTAACAATTAAAGATGAGGAAATTGGGCAGTAGTAAAATAACGGTCATGAAACGAGCCAGGGATAGGTTAGGTTTTCTCCTAGGCAAAGAAGTACTCTCAAATTTTGATTGGTTAAAAAACAATTGAAAATTTTAAGAAGGACTTATCAAATGTATCTAAAATGTGACGGCGATTGCTTGCCATGGTCACATGTTACAAAGAACATGTAACACCATGCGGTTAACACACTGCAGTATTTTTCAGGTTTGAGTGACTCAAGGTGCTAAATAGCCTCTGCCCATAACATCTGAGAGAATTATACCTTTGCAAATACAGGTGAAGTTTCAAGTTTAGTTTATATTGAAAGTAAATAGTATATACTGCTTGGCTTATCAGCAGCCAGGAGCTTCTTCAACCAACGAGAAAATATCTTGCCTATTTAGCTAAATCAAGAAAGCAAAGACTGGGTTTAAAAGGACTATTTCACAAAACAGATTTTCCATACCTTTTCTCTACTAACTTTTGTTGTGGTTCTGATTATGGTAGTTTGTTTGAGGAGTGTTTGTTTATACTTGCTAGGAATCACTGTCCTTCTTTGCCAATATCCAATGTCTGTAAAACTGTTGCTTCTTAATATCTTGTCCATTTTTTGTTTTTATTTCTAATGGGAAGGTAAATGTAATCCCTGGTCTGTCATCTTGGCCAAAAAAGGGAAATCCTGACCTCTGTCTCCCAAACCTGATTTTAGAGCTTTTGACATTTGTGTCACCTTCATCAGACCCTCGGAATCCTTGACACTGTCCTTTATCTTAATTCAGTACAATGACCCCTTTCCAGCTTCACTTACATGACTGTTCAGCTTATACTGAAGAGTTCATCGATTCATTGTCATCTTAATATCCCAGGCTTTCTTACTCCATAGCTTTTGACTTAGGTGGCCTATCAGTCCTCAAGTCTGTGCCTGTATTAGATCCCTGTTTCTCCTATCTTCAAATACCACGCGGCCCTACCTTTACTTTAGCCATAGCTATGACTGTTTCCTGAAAGTGGCCACCGGCTTTGCTTACGTACAGATGTATTTCTGCTTTGCCTCGGACTGGAAACTCATACCATATACCTAACTTTCTTTTCTGCTGTGGGACACCCCTGGCGTCATGCACAGGATGAAGGAACCTGCTCTGGACTCTGAGTGCTTGACCCAGAAAATGATGGAGAAACGTTTCCCTCTTTAATCCTTCGCTGTGCTCAGACTCAGGGGTATTGAGCAGAGGCGGCTTCGTCACAGGGCCTCGCACTGGCCCTTCCTCCTCGCCTGCAGTGCCCCTGTCCCTCAGCTGCCCTGTCCCGGCCCACTTCTTTCTAGGCTGCTGCTAACTGCAGAAAACTGGAAAACTCTCTCGACTCCATCTCCTAGTCAATCTTGCTATCTTCTCCCATCTGTATTATTTTTCTGCCAAGTGAGCAGCTGGTCATGTGGCTTTATGTCACTCTTTCATGTCTTTACTCCCAAACGGGCCGCCTTCATTCTCACCTGAGCAGGGTAAGAATTATCCAGGACTGGCTTCCGCATCTTCTCTCTTCTCTACCTCGAAATGGTTTGCAACGGATTCCTCTTCACTATAAAAAAACTACTTTAAAACAGTCTTAAATCTACTTCTACTTCTTTCCAGTGTGAGAAGAAAAGCCATCAATTATTCTTAGGGTTAATTTCTTCAACTATGCTCTTGATTACACCCAATCCCAACTTCTCATATCTCTTAACTACTTTTCCCATATCTTCCTTTCATTTCCAATGCCCCCTTTTGCTGACTGCACCTGTATTCAGATCTCACCCATAACTCAAGAAAACAAAACAAAAAAACCCAAATCCTTTTATTGATCCAATCATTATTCCTATTAATCATGAGCTTTTCTAGCTTTTTTCATTCACTGGAACATTTATTGAAATAATATTCTACTTTATCACATATTTATTTCTTAAGCGCTGACAACCTAATTTCATTCTGCCACTCTTTGGAAATTATTGTCTTAAAGATAAATGAAGGGTAAAATAATCATTAAACTTCATAGCCTTTACTCATTTATCATCTTTGATCACATTCCAGCATGTTCCAGCAAATCAAAGTTTTCTTTTATGATATTGTAAAAATATGTCTGCCTGTCTAACGTCTTTGTCTTTGCATCCCCTTACCCACTCCCAGGGCTCTCTGTAGGTTCTTTCTCTGACACTGATCCTCCTTCCACACTCCAGTCTTGTATTGTTTCTCACGTCTTAATGTATATTTCTCCTGGACAATGAATTAGACCTCAAGTTTAATTTGTCTCAAATGCAGCGTATCCTTCCACTCCCCCCCCCACCCTACTTCTGCTCTTTCTTCTAACCTCCTTGTGTTTGAACAAGCAGTACCTTTCCTTAAGGCACCAGTAGATTCCTAGTTCCTCCCCGCACCTCCCATATTTGGAGAAGAGAAAGCTAGGCACCCTGATCTACAGGGTCGGGCAAAAGCAGGTTTACAGTTGTGAGTACGCAAACCACAGAGTTTATTCTTGTATTATTATTTCTTAAGTACTGTATTATTTTCCATACAAACAACTATAAACCTAGTTTTGCCCTATCCTGTATATACATTATCTCATTTAAACTCCACAGCAATTCACATCTCATACATTAGTGAACTAAGACCCATTGTGGTCAAGTGAGTTGCCTAATGCCGTGGAGCTCTCTGGCAACGGGAACCGTATCTGCTGGACACTCAGATTCATACACTTTTCACTGTGTAACAGAACGACGGCTCTTACAAAACAATATATCCTGAATCATCAAAGAAATATTCAATTATGTTTTTGCTACTGTATTTATTAAGGAAGAAAAGCAGACAAATATATTTTAGAAGAATTATGAACCTTTAACAAGAGTTGAAAGTAATAAAGACTTTCTGTTAAATTTTGTTATTAAAACGCTGTTAATCAGAATAACTACTTTCCCAAATTTGTCAATCAATCAAGGTTGTGTTATATACCAAACTATGTGGTTGTGTTAGATACTAAATTGGGTATATAGCCTCTAATGTCTTTCATGTTGAGTTCAGAGTTAGAAATGGTTTTGTTTTTTGCTCTTGTTTTTGTTCTGTGTTTAGTGTATGGTGTTGATTGGCTAATTGTTGCTATCCTAACAGTTAAAGAGAATCTTTACCTGTGGACTTCAGAGCTAAGTTGAGTGTAATAGCTCAGACAGAAGAATCTAACTTTAATGGGAAGGTCAACAACAGCAGTTAGTTAACAGTGAGGAAGTATCCTATGGGTATGCCAAGTGGGAAATTACAGGGCAGCCTGTAAGTATGGATTGCACCCTGGGCAAAGGATACACCGTCATTGTGCGATTGCACACCGAATAACTGTCTATTAAGTGCCATTTTATCCCATTGAGACCTAATGAACTTGGTAGATGAGATTCCTGCTGAATTAAGGAGCAATCAAAGCCTCATTTTGGACTTTGTGCTGTCTAGGTGTGTTGTGCATATATATATTTGGTGCAGGAAAGACACAGCTTTCTTCTCCTGCCTTCTGGTTAGTTCTTTAACAAATATTTATGGAATATGATTTGTGCCGTAAAGAGTATCTGTTGGTGAGTGGTAGGTAATAATATAAAAGACTTAGAAAACTATTTTCTGCCTTTAAGAAGTTCTGTTTCCATGTTTCCTAATTTTCCTCAGTTACTCCGAATGACATTTTTTTTAAATCCAAGAGGTAAAAAGGATTTTGTTTGTGTCTAAAGGCAAAGTAGCAAGAAGGTTGCTGCTGTAGCCAGAAGGTTGGCAAAAGGTCTTTAATAAAAGGGAGAAGGAATGAAGAGGTAAAGATGTGTTTTGACTCCGTACTCAGTCTCACCTACCTCAGAGGTACAATGACACTCTGGTTTTATTTGGAACTTTCAGGAAGGGGTCCGGATCTCCACTTTGCAGAAAGCGCAAAAGCTGTGTCAGAAGAAACCCGCGTCTGCCTGCCCTGCAGGGAGGGCTGCCCCTACTGTGCTGATGACAGCCCCTGCTTCGTCCAGGAGGACCAGTATTTGCGGCTCGCTATCATCTCCTTCCAAGCCCTGTGTATGCTGCTGGACTTCGTTAGCATGCTGGTGGTCTACCACTTTCGCAAAGCAAAGGTAAACCCAGGTACCCGGGCTACGATCTTCCTTTTTATTATGAAGCGACCTTTCCTTTCGTTTAAGCAAATGACGTGTTTCCAAATCCCAGTGGCTTCTTTATTAAGCAGAAATCTTTGTACAATAGGATAGGACTAGAATATGAAGTTTGTATTTTTAGCTCCCCAGGAGAAATAGGGATTGAAAATAGGAAACTTTATTGTGACATTGTCTTCTATGGAATGTTTCTCCCTAGTTAGCCTGGAGCTCCATTTCGTGGTTGTCTTAAAGGGCTCTCCTTTACTTTATCTCTTTGGCCCCTGGAGGAACTTATTCCGCCAGTACCCAATAGATTGTTAATTTTTCCATATCTAGAAAGCTTTGTGATATTTATTACATTTCATTTTTATTCCTTTCAACCGTATTTGAAGATGGTAAATAGACTCGGCTATTTTTGAGCACATTATATTTTGAAGCATGAATTTATTCATGACCTTATATTTGGTCTTGCATTAATATCCCAGAATAATAGTGATATTGCAAAGAACTTAGATGGATTTTGAAAGAGCTTGTTCCTTGGTTCTGTTCTGAGAAATCAAAGAGTAGTGTAAGCATTTGTATGCTTCTCAGTCAGGGGTGGACGGATGCTCACATGTTCAGGGCAAAGCTTTCTGGAGAGCTATCTACAGTTGGTCACCCAATTAATTATATGTAGCCAGTGTTGTGTCAGAATTTGTGGTTCTTTTGCTTTTAGAAACTTATTTGTGCCATTGGAAAGAAAAACAGAACCTAAAGTTTCCACCTTTTCTGAATTCAAATGACCCCTTGTGATAGCAAAGTTGTACAGATTGGTTTAGAGCTCACTGAAAGTATAAATAGTTCTAATTAGAATTAAAAAAAAAAGAAAACAGCTTTCTGTGAATGGCATCTATTACAAAGCTTCAAGTTAACATAACAAACAACAACAACAACAATCTCTGATGAGATTCAGGGAGAATGTATCCATTATGTTAATGTTACAGACTTTAATAGTTATTTTAAATAACTTTTAACATAAGCATACAACACAAATTAATATTAGGCTTTAAGTCAGCAAGAAATTGCAAACAGACAACTTGCTCTTTATTTAACCAATACTTATTTTTCTTTTGCAACAAAACACGTGCTAAATTGTACATATAATAAAGTAGCAGGTAAGTGGAGTTGAGAAATATCTAACCTCTGTTCCTAGTAAAATTAATTGTTTTTTTAAAAGCCTGTTAGTGGCAGAGCAAGTAGAATTGAAAGATTTATTTAATAAACTACAGTGGTCCCTCCGTTTTCTAATGTAATCCTTTTCGGAAGACCATTTGAGTTCTGAAACGTTTGACAACCGAGGGATCCGCAGCCGATGGCTGGGCCTCAGGACCTTGCCCTCAGTGGAAGCCGCGGGGCATGTTCGACTTCCGAGGCTTGTTCGAAAACCGAAGCATTGACTTCTGGGTTTACGGCATTTGTAAACCGAAATGTTCGTCAACAGAGACATTCGAAAACCGAGGTGCCACTGTACTCTGAAATCTTTCTATGTAATGTAATTCATTTACACAGTGTATAGCACATAATTAGGGTGGGGGGTTTTTGCATTTTAATTGATTTTACTCATTAGTGAGCAGTGTGCTAAATGGAGTTAGTAATGTATGATAGATAGAATATTACACTGGATAATAAAAAAACTAAGATCTCGCTAGACTGATGTCTTAACCTATGTTAATGTTACTTAATATTTCCAAAGTTATTAACCTTGTGAATTTCTTCTGAACCTTCATATGAAATTCTACTTTTTGGAACTATCATGAGAATAAATATCTTTACATGCCATTTAGTGAAATTTTGATAGATACAAACTAGTTGGGATACATAAATTAAACATTATCTACTTTAAGATGGTCACCTTTTAAAGAATCAGTGATTGACAAAATATAAAATATAACTTATTTTAGTAAATAAGTTAAAGGCAGTGAACATATAAACTTGTGACTCATTCCTTGTTTTTAATCTAGAAATATGACAAAATTTCAGAACTAGAGTGGAACAACCTCTTATTTTATAGAAAAGAAAACCCAGCCTCTGAGATATTGTAAGTGAGCCATGTAGCACAGTTAGGTTGGGATATTTATATTTAGTTTTATTATAGCACACAGAATAAACACTTCTAGGTGATTAAAAGTAGAAGTGACTAAATTGAGGCTAAGTAAAAATAAGAATAGGAAAACTTAGTTGAAGTCAAGGTTGGGTTTAAGATGTGAAATGGATTCTGTGAGGGCAGGTGTACTATTCTAGCCCAGTGCTAGAAAAAAGAGATTTTTTTGAGTTTTCTAGAAGCAGTGCCAAGAGGAGAAAAGAGCAAGTCATTGTCCATGAGATAAAAACTAACTAGTCAGGCCCTGGCGGCCGTTGTGGCTCGGTTGGTTGGGTGTCATCCCGTGCACCAAAAGGTCGCCAGTGTGAATTCCTGGTCAGGGCACATGCCTGGATTGCGGATGTGATCCCCACTAGGGGGCGTGCAGGAAGCAGCTGATCTGTGCTTTGCTCTTACATTGATGTTTCTCTCTCTCTTCCTCTCCCTTCCTCTCTCTCTAAAACATAATCAATAGAAAATCTTTAAAAAAAAAAAAAGTAAAACTGACCAGTCTCTTAGGTAAAACTTGAATATTCCTAGCACTGTCTTGAAATGAATTTCTCCTGTGGATTCTTATACATAAAATATTGTTCAATATAGCAAATTATAAAAATCCTTACAGGAAATAGAATAATTTTCATAACTTTCTTTGTTAATTTTGATGAACGCATGCTGAAGTTTTAAGGCTTAAATATAACTCAGGCAAATCATTTCTGTGGGGGTATCACAAAAGGGGTCCAGTACATAGCTGTTTGCTGTTTAGTGTTAATACAGGGATACTTTTAGAATATCTATGTTAGAATTGACTGGTATGCAACGCACATGCCACCACCACAAGACCATAATAGACACATATGGTACCCTTCCTCATCTCACCCAGAATCAGCCTTCAAACCCCTCTCATCCAGGAGGACTCTAAACAGGTTCTATACATGACATCTGTTTGCCCTCCTGGATTTAGACAAATGGGATGACTATAAATTCTTCACATAAGCTTTTCAAAATATAGTTGCACTTTACTGAGTTATCAAAAGGTATTCACTGCCCTGACCAGTGTGGCCCAGTTGGTTGGAGCATTGTCCCCTACACTGAAAGGTTGTGGGTTTGATCCCAGGTCAGGGCACATACCCAACCTGCCTGTTGATTCCCAGCAGGGGCACATACGGGAGGCATGTTCCTCTCTCACATCGATGTTTTTTTTCTCTCTCTAAATTTAAAAAAAAGGTATTCACTGAGTGACACCAAATTTGACTATAATCCCTATCAAGATTGTATGGCAGCGTTTCCATATTTCTATTGAATGTGAAGCTGTGTGATAATTTAACATAACATAACAATATAATACAATAATAATATAAAATAATATAAAAATAATGTAATATAATTTGTAATGAACCAAGTGGGGAGAGAATTGACATGTACTAATGAAGGCTGAGGCATCTCCTCAGACACACATCTGAAGAGACATTCCCTCTCCCATCTACATGGAGACATCCTGAGGGAGGGCCCAGGAACATGAGGCTAGGGGAGCCTGAGCTAGAACCTGCGACTTGTGCCCTCTTTTGTCTTATCCAGCATGTGAAACATATTCTTTAATTCGGTGTCACCAGAATTCATGGTATGTGACATCTTAAATACTTTTAGTGTTGGACTGTATTTCATTTAGGGACCCTTAGACATTGATTATTTGGAAAGTTAGGCCTCTTTTATTTATATTAGACTTTTCTGTGAATTGACAAAAATTGTATCAACAAATCAAAAATAAGAAAAGCGATATGAATGTCAACCCCAGCTGCTGCTCCTGTACATCTAGACAGCAGGCAAATACGCTGTAATGGTAATAGACAAGTCTCTGTTCTAAAATGAAATATTAGGTGATCATATCAAGAAGCATAAGATGATACAGAAATTTATGTCTTTCAGTTATACTCTTCTTCCAGGGAAGTCTAATTATGAGTACTTTTATTTAAATGAGGTTTAACCATGTCCTAAAATACCGACTTTGTAGTTGTTAAGTAGCAGCAATCATTGATCAAAGGTTATTTTAACACTATATCATTTTAAACAACACAAACTAGATTCTGTTGTATTTTTTGGTGAAGCTTGTGGTATGACACCACAAAGGGCAAGTTAAATGTTATTCTGCACAAACATTTAGGGAACTAATTACATATATTGGTTCTTGTGCCCTTGGTCAAAGATGAAATCTGTTAATAAACTGTTAATGATTTTGACCCCAGTGAGTTCTTCTAAATCAACAGCAATTTTAAAACAGTATTTTAAAGATCCTGAACATTAAATGTTTTGAAATTATCTTACATTTTTCACCAAATATTATGACAAGTAACATATTTTTCTGTTAGCTATTCTGAGAGTATGGATTCTTATAGCTTGATAATGTCAAGCATTAGTACAATTTGTTTTCAAACAAAAATTTAAAAGAGAAAAGATTCACTGGAAGAAGCATTAAGTACTTTCACATCATTGTATAACCATCACCACAATTCATTTTCAGAACTTTTTGTCTTCCCAAACTTTCTGTACCTTTTCCATAACTCCTCATTCCCCAGCCCCTGATAATCTCTCTTCTACTTTCTTGCCTTTTCAAATTTGTCTTTTCAGGGTACCTCATATAAGGGGAATTATACACTATTTGTCCTTCTATATTAGTTTTATTTCACTTAGTATAATGTTTTAACAGTTTGTCCATGCTTTAGCATGTATCACAGAACTTGATTTCTTTTCATTGCTGAATAATATTCCATTGTATTCATTTAGCACATTTCGTTTATCAGTTCATCTATTGCTGAATATTTGGGTTATTGCCACCTTTCCACTATTGTAAATAACACTACCATGAACATCTGAATACAAGGATCTGTTTGAGTCCCTGATTTCAGTTCTTAGACTGTAACCTAGATGTGGAATTGCTGAATTCCATGGTCATTCTGTGTCTAACTTTGTGAGGAACCTCCAGACTGTTTTCCACGGAGGCTGGACCATTTGATATTTTCTCCACAAATTCATGAGGGTTTCAGTTCCTTCACATCCTATTATTATATTCAAAATCTTTTTATTCATTGTCTAGTGTTAGTGTCCTGGGAGTTAAGAGACTAAATATTCGCTGCTAAACATCTTTTCTTTTTAAAATGATGGATTTGATGAGGTAACTTCTTAAGAACTTTCAAGCACTAGGATTCTATGATTCTTTTAATCTGGAAGATTCAGATTTCTACTTTGATGTATTAATTGTATAGAAAGATTAGGTGGCACTGCTGAGACTGTCATCCCACTTCCTAATGGATGTGGACATGGTATCATTGGATCCAGAGAAGTCTTTTAGCAGGTCTAAGAGTTTGGAAAACAATAACAATAACAACAACAATATATGTGCTCTAAAATCGAGCCTGATTAATGTAGTAAGCAGTTCAGGGGAGTATTTAATCTACAAATAAGAATTACATCATACTAGCTAATGTGAGATGAATTTTTTATGTCTTACGTGTATGTAAAGACTCTTTCATTAAAGGGACATCTGAACCATTCCAAGAGTTACCAAAGGAGAAAGTGTAACAACTTTTAATTCTACAATTTTGTCTTGATAGGGGGTAAGAAGGTGAGAACAAAGTAAAAGTTATAATTATGATGAAATGTTTGATTTTGATCATGATGCCTGAC
Organism: Miniopterus schreibersii; assembly: GCF_964146895.1. NCBI lineage: Eukaryota > Metazoa > Chordata > Mammalia > Chiroptera > Miniopteridae > Miniopterus > Miniopterus schreibersii. The sequence continues at coordinate 80,564,870 of NC_138101.1, read as the reverse complement.
ATTATTTGTATAACTTTTTCTTTCCATGAATATTTAAACATATGTGTGTGTGTGTGTATATATATATATTTTTTTTTTTTTAAACCCACCTGAAATACTAAGCTTGAACGTTATAGAAGTATAATCATACTTTCTGAATTAACTTTCAAATGACCTTTCTCAGAAGGGAAGAAGTCTGAATTGGGCCAGCCCCCGCATTACAATTAGGTGCAGGGCAGAGTGCGATAAAGAAAGCATGAGCTAAGCCTTCCTATTCCAAGCATCAATACCCTCACCCCTAAAGTGTTAGGGATTCACGTATTTGGGTCTGGAAAGCCTTCTGGCCTTTAGGGGCTTCCTATTTAAAATACAGATACTGTTTAAATAGGATTAGATTAGTTGTCATTCTAATCATAAGTAGAACTTGAGCTAAAATGTGATTGCCACCTGTCAATTTATTGGAACACTATGTTATAAAAGATTCTGAGGCAGTGAGTGGATTTATTCTGAAAGGTAATTGTTTTTTGGCTGACTTTAGCAGCCATATATGTTAGCAGAGAAACTAATGACATACTTATCACATATTTGCCACTCCTTTTCTAGGAATTTCAGGCTCAGGAAAACAGGGAGGGAAGAAAAACTACTGATATAGGACATGAGAGGCCTTGGTGATAAGCATGACATTGTTTTTTCTAGGGATAGCCCACTTCCCAAAGAATTACACCAAATCCAGGGTTTGTATAGATGATGAATTGCTATATCTAGCCAAGATATAATAGATTTACTAGGATCTATCTCATTCCATAATTTACTAGCCAGTTCTCAAGTATTTGGAACTTGACACAGTCTGAAGTGTATTTTGACAGGTGCTTTTACCTAAATATATGAAGGTAAGTGTATTTCAAATAAAATGTTTTCAATTCTTATGAATTTTTGCTTTTCTTCTGACAAATATGTGTGGTATATGTTCATAAAAGTGCCAGAATAAATTTGATCTTAAAAATTATGGCCTCCATCTTAGCATGAAACATACTATCCCCCAACGTGTTTTGTCAATAAGAAAATATTTTATGAGCTATGAGGAGAGCTCACTCAGTCCCCAGATCAAATTTAGAGTTTCAAATCTTTTCTTTCTTTTGTTACTGTGGAAATTATTTTGCTCACTTGTAGGTTAGTTTTTCTTAAAGCTGCTTTTATTAGCAATCAGGAATGTATACTCTTTCTGGTCACAAGGCTTTCCAAATTATTAAGGGTGAGCTTTAGAACTAAATATTACATTCAAACAATTAAAATTAAAAGGCAAATTGGAAAAAGAGTTTTCATATGATATGATAGTAAAGGATATTAACATTCTTAGTCTAAAAACAAGCAGACCCTTTTAAGAATTAATAAGAAATAGAAAAGTATAGCAAAGAATATTCATCAGAAATTTGTAAAAAACAAAGCAAAACACCATAAAGATGTATTCTCTACCTCCATGAATAATTACAAAATGCAAATTTAAACAATGAGATATACTTTTATAACCATAACTCTGTGTTGATGAAGATGCTAGGAACTTAGGTGCTCCCACCCATTGCTGATGGTTGCGTAAGTTGGTAGAAACTTTTGGATAAAATCGGAAATTCTGTGTAACAAACTTAAAAATGCACATTAATTTTAATTCTAAAAGTCTGTACTAAAGAAATCATATATGTGCACAAGGTCTTACAAATATATTCATATGTGTCTATCATAGCACTAGTTATAGTGCAAACACAGGGAACAATTAAATGTTCAAAATTGGCTTAAGTCATCCGTGTATTTTAATATGTAGCCCCAAAATTGATCTTGTAGAAAACTAGATAGTGGGAGAAATGATTTTAATATAGTTAATCATAACCTTCACCCGCCACATTTCCACCATTTATTAAAATTTTGTTGTAGCTTTCTCGTTTTTTTATTCTTCCCTCTCACCTTTCCTTCTCATGCCAGCCCTCTGCTCACCTGCACCCATCCCTTCCTTTTATTGACCGTCCATCTGCTGAGCATCTACTGAGTTCTTGGAACAACTGCCCATGCTGGGGACACAACGGCGAACGGGACAAACAAGGGCTGGCCCCGAGGAGGGGGTGCGCCACCGCGGGGCTGGTGGAGGCAGGCAGCGACAGAGACTGAGGGGGACCCCAGAAGCGGCAGTCAGTATAGCAGGGCAGGGCCGGGCAGGGCATAACTTCGGAGTTAGGGAATTTTTGCAGTCACAAAGTTGCAATTAAGTTGGTATTATCCTCATTTTATACTTGAATAAACCAAAGTGTAGAGAATTTAAGAAGCCAATTATGCTAGGCAAAATAGGCCAGGCAGAGAAAGACAAGTACCACATGAACACAATAGACCCAGAGACATAGGAGCCTGGAAGAGACTGTCAAATCTCAGAGGGAAACAGGTGGGTGGGGAGAGATTAACCAAAGGACTTACATGCACGTATGCACAACCCATGGACACAGTCATTGGGATGGGGAAGGTCTGGGATGGGGTGGATGTGGGGTGAAGGGGATCAATGGGGCAAAAATGGGGACATCTGTAATACTTTCAACAATGAAGATAAATTTAAAAAAATAAACAGTTCTATGTTACTTGGGGAAGCTAGGATTAACATTAAGGTCTATTTGACTTTATAACTCATTATAGCTTTTAACTACTTTGCTGTACTATCTGTCATGGCTACAAGGCAAACATTTATTTTAAATTCTAAAAAGCAGACCCAGCCAACACAACCTCATTTTAATAATATGAGTTCTAGCCCAGCCGGGCGTGGCTCAGCGGTTGAGCGTCGACCTAGGATCCAGGCGATCAGGGTTCGATTCCCGGTCAGGGCACATGCCCGGGTTGCGGGCTGCGGCCAATCAATGACTCTCTCATCATTGATGTTTCTGTCTCTCTCTCTCCTTCTCCTTTCCTCTCTCTGAAATCAATAAAGATATAAAAAAAAAATAATAATAATAATAATAATCTGAGTTCTAGGCCTGAATGCACTCTTCTAATTTCCTCATTCTCTTATGCCTCATCAAAATGTACATGTCCTATGCTTCATTCTTGCTAGGTGTCATAGTTAACTGAATAAATTAAGTGCCTATCTGGCACCATTAAAAATTTTATTTTCATTGAATTTTTTTTTTAATTCTTTTTTTTAAATATCTTTATTGATTTCAGAGAGAGGAAAGGAGAGGGAGAGAGAGAGACAGATACATCAATGATGAGAGAGTCATTGATCAAGCCCGCAGCCCGGGCATGTGCCCTGACCAGGAATTGAACCCCGATCGCCTGGATCCTAGGTTGATGCTCAGCCGCTGAGCCACGCCCAGCCAGGCTTCATGAATTTTTTTGGGTGGCGTTGGTTAACAAAATTATACAGGTTTCAGGTATACAATGCCAACATTTTAGTGACTTTATATGGTCCTTGGCTCTGCTCATTTGTGTTAGTACAAAGTTTGTCATTTTAATGGCATCCCTTAATGACTTAACCTAAGGAGCACTCGTGTATAACAGTTTAGGGGGGGGGTGTGTGTTTATGTGTCTGAATGTATATGAATGTCAGGGTGGCTGTAAGAGTACATATGGGGAGAAGCAAGAGCGTGCAGAAAAGTAGTGTAGCTGAAGGCTCTCTTTCTGTGCTTCTTAAAAAATATCATTTAAATAGCCTCCTACTCTAGCTGGTGGCAGCAGTACTAATTATGGGTTAATGAAGAACTAAAGTGATTATAACATATCTTTATGTAACTTAAGAGACATAAAATGCTTAATGATTGCCAAAGCTCCATTCCTCTTTTGAGGCACTTACATTTATTTATGCTTATTTGAATGGTAAAACCAGTTACATATTAAGTATGCTAAAAATAACTTTTTAAAAAGTCATGTACTTGTATACTGAATTGCTTGTTATTTGAAAAATATGAGACCAATCTGGATTTTTTTTATGTTCACATTTTATTTTATTTTTTTCAAGTTTCTTTATCTTTATTGTTGAAAATATTACAGATGTCCCCTTTCTACCCCCATTGATCCCCTCCACCCAGCATCCATCCCACCCCCAGGCCTTCCCCAGACCAGTGTCTGTGTCCATGGGTTATGCTCATGAACATATAAGTTCTTTGGTTAATCTCTTCCCACCCATTCCCCCCGCCCCACCTTCCCTCTGAGATCTCTCAGTCTATTCCATGCTTCTGTGTCTCTGGATACATTTTGTTCATAAGTTTATTTTGTTTGTTATAGTCCACATATAAGTGAGATCATGTGATACTTGTCTTTCTCTGACTGGCTTATTTCACTTAGCATAATATTTTCTGGTTCCCTCCATGCTGTCCCAAAGGGTATGAGATCCTTCTATTTTATAGCTGCATAGTATTCTGTGGTGTGAATGTGCCACAGCTTTTTTATCCACTCATCTACTGATGGGCACTTGGGCTGTTTCCAGATCTTAGCTATTGCAAATTGTGCTGCTATGAACGTAGGGGAGCATAAGTTCTTTGTGATTGGTGTTTCCGGTTTCTTAGGATATATTCCCAGAAGTGGGATCACTAGGTCAAATGGCAGGCCAATTTTTAATTTTTTAAGGAAACTCCATACTGCTTTCCATAGTGGCTGCCCCAGTCTGCATTCCCACCAGCAGTGTACTAGGGCGCCCTTTTCTCTACACCCTCGCTGGCACATGTCGTTTGTTGATTCGTTGATGGAGCCATTCTGACAGGTGTGAAGTGATACCTCATTGTGGTTTTAATTTGCATCCCAATCTGTGTGTTTTTTTTTTTAATTTCTCAGATCTTCATTTTTTAAAACCCATTCAAATATTATGTAAGCAAAAAACTGCACAGTTATAAATTAATGCCTTCATTCACTATTTATTCTTGAATATTTAGCTAGGTTAACAAAGATGATTTCGATACTGGCTTGCCCAGGAGAGACTCACAATTTAATGGGGAAATGAATATAAGGAAACAGAAGATATATAACAACATTTCTAAGTGTGATAAGTACATGGTAAAGCAGTAGGAAGTAACTATTAAGGTGATACTTTAAAGTTTGTCTGTCTTGGTACCTCTCCTGGCTTCTCACGTAAGCGCTCTTAAACTTTAGGTAAGTTACCAACCTTTCTTTATCTCAGTTTCCTCTTCTGTAATGTGGGGATTATAAATCTAATCTCACAGAGCTACAGTGAAGTTAGAAATGTGTGGAATCTTTATAAACTTATTACAATTAATGATCTGTGAAAAGTGCTCAATAAATGTTAGCTATTAATAGGGGGTATGTCCAGAATATAATGGTAGCATGAAAATAAGAGCGGTTATGGGGTGATCTGGGAACACTTCAAAGGAGTGACACTTGAGAAGAATTTTGAAAAATGAATTTTATTGGTCAGACTAAAAGGAGGTAAGAAGGTAGGCTAGGCAGAGAGGCACACATACAAAGATATTAGAATGCACATGGCACGTTGGGGATAATTAACATATTTCAGTACAGATCCTGAAAACCTGGCTGAGCATTTGGACTTCATTCTATAGGGAGCTGAGATAAATTGTTGAACTGGCTAAAGATGTTAGACATACGGATCCGACCAGAGAAATAGGTGTGTAAGTCATTCACTCATTCATTCAGTGCTCTTTGAGGGTGCACTGAGTTCCCAGGTGTTGGTTTTGGACGGTGAACAAAACAGGCATGGCCTGTGATCTTGCAAATGAAATTCATAATCTTAGGGTAAAGATAAGTGAGTAAATAAATTAGTCAATGCCAATACTAATAAGTGCTATGAAGGAAAGTGAGAGTAGAAGATGAATGGGGTTGTTTAGGAAGACTTCTCTGAGGCAGCATCGTTTAACCTGAGGTCTCAAGGAATTGGGGATGGGGTTGGGGTTGGGAGTAGGGACAGGAGAGTAGTCCAGGAAAAGAAAACCACATCTGTGAAGGTGCTGAAGTGTGAAGAAGCTCGGAGTGTTCTTGGGACTGGAGGAAGCCAGCATGGATAGCACATAGTAGCGGAGTGGGAGAGTGGAGCGAGGAAATTAGAGAGATGGTCAGTTGCCAGTCGTTCAGAGGTCTATAGACCAGAGAAAAGTGTTTCATTTCATTTGATATGCAATCAGAATCTGCTGAAGGATTTGAAGCAGGATGATAAATGACTCCATTTAGGTATTAATTTATCTCTTTGTGGAGAATAGATTAGCAAGGGACAAGTGTAAAAGTGGGGGGAAATGATGTCTATTGAATTAGTCCAAGTTAGAGAGAGTGGTGGCCATGGGGATGGTGAGAAGTGACTAGATCTGAGATACACCTGGAGACAGAAATGATGAATTTGATGTGAGAGGTAAGGAAAAGAGAAAAATTAAGTTTACTTCCTTCAGGTTTATAGCTTGAGGAACTAGGTTAAGGAAGAGTTGAGCTACCTACTAAAATTAAGAAAGTGCGAAACACTGGAAAGAGAGTGGCTTTAACAGTGGAGGAAGCAAAAATCACAAGTTTCATTACAGATGTAAGTTTACATAGGGTTGCCAAATTTAACACATGAAAAAACAGGATGCTCGATTAAACCTGAATTTCAGGTAAACAGAATAATGTTTTAGCATAAGTCTGTGACAAATATTGCACATTAATTCTAAAACATTATATGTGGTTTATATGTTTTATTTTATCTGGCAACCCTAAAGTTTAACCTACCTGTGAGAAAGAAAAGTGGCAATGTCAGGAGGGCAGTTAGATATATGAGCTGGAAGTCGGATGCAGGAGCTATGAATTGTGAGTCATTAGCATTAAGACATAGGAATCTAAAGCTGTGAGAATGAATGAGTTTACCTGCGTAGATGTAGAAAGAAAAAAATAAAAAGGATGCTTAGGTCTGACCCTTCAACATTTTGAGGTAAAGTAGGATGTAAGAACCCTTTTGAATAATTGAGGAGCAGCCAAAGAGAATGGAGGGAACCCAGATCAGTGCCCTATTGCAGAATCCAAGAGGACAGCGTGGCCTGTGGGGAATACTACAGCAGAACAGAATAAAATGAGGGGAGAAAATTAAGCAATGGGTTTGGCAGCACAGAGTTCGTTGGCAGCCTGAGTCGTGTACTTTACATGATGATTGAGGAGGCAGAGAAAGCATATGTACCCATAGCTCTAAGAATCTTCTTTGGGAGGGGAGTAGAGAAATGGTGTTTGCTGGATAACGATAGTTAAAATGATAAAAAATTCTGAGCTTTCCCAGGGGAGTGTTTAGAGTAGGAAAAAAAGACATTGGAAACAAAATCTTTGGAATAGATAGAAGAAAAGAAAGGAGGAAAAGGGACAGAAGAGTGAGAGGCAGGAGCCAACCCCAATAGAGGAATTTTACAGAAAAAAAAGAAAAAGGAACTCAGAAGAGAGGGAGGTGTTAACAGTAGCAGATAATACAGAGTGATGAAAATTGAGGCCTAAAATCGTTCATTGCTGTACCCGTGTCACACTGTTTTAATTATTAGAGTTTTATTGGGACGTAAGTGGTTGGTTGCTGGTAGTCTTAACTTTCAAAATCTTTTGCATATTTTTAGTTTTTACCCTTCCATATTTAGCATTTAGGAAAAGCTTGTCAAACTCAATGCAAAACCCTATTGGGATTTTGATTGGGATTGAGTTTCATAGAGTAAGAATAATTATCTAATCATATAGAAAATATAGTATTAAATCACTCCCTAATGCCATTTGCAGAAAATCCCAGATGAAAATGACTCTTTAGATTTGATGATTTTGAAGTTATTGAAAATTTTTGCCTGAGCAGTTTCTGAGCAGTGGAAGGCATGGAAGTGAGCTTGCAGTGGGCTCAGAGGTGGATTGCAGACAGAAAAGCAGAGGGTGTAACTATACAGCATTCTTTCCAGAAGCTTGGTCTAAGGTAAGCAGAAAGAGGGTCTGGCCACATGGCCAAAAGAGGTGACTCGGGGTTGAGCAAATTTTATTTTGAGAGTTAAGAACATATTTATAAACTGTTAGAGAAAAGAGAGAGCAGGTTGACAATGTAGGGAAACATGGAATAATTGATGGAGTAGGGCCCAGGAGCATCAGAAGGGAGTAGGATTTGGCATTCATGTGGAGATTTTCACTTTGGCCAGGAAAATATCTGAATTATATCTGAGACTAGAGAAATGGTGATGCTGATGGAGCAGATATCAATAATTTTGGGTTGAGGCAACAAAGTTGAAGAAATTCTACCTTGAATTTTCTGTCTGAAATTTAGAATAAGGTAATTTACTGAGTGTTCTTTTTAAAAAATTACAGTTTACATTCAACATCATTCTGTTTTAGTTTCAGGTATACAACATAGTGGTCAGACAATCGTATACTTTACAGGTGGTCCCCCCAATATTTCAAGTACCCACCTGCCCCAGTACATAGTTATTACAATATTATTGACTCTATTCCCTGTGCTGTAATTTACATCCCTGTGACTATTCTGTAACTGCCAATATGTATTTTTTAATCCCTTCATGTTTTTCACCCAGTCCCGCAACCCCTTCCTCTCTGATGTTCTTAAGTGGGATGAGGTAAAGAGCTGAGAAGACTGTTGAAGGTTCGGTAGAGCCATGGTAGGGGAAGAAGGGGGCAGTCCAAGTGCACGTAAAAGGATTGCTGAGAGCACAGGTTGAATTGGAAAGCACAGATGTTTCTCTGAAGTTCTGTTGAAAGGAAGAAAACGAGGAAGTTGGAGATAAGTATTATAGGTAGTATGTTTACTGAATTGTTATCATTCAAGGAACTACAAATTTTTTGCAAGTAACATTTTTCTTTATGTCCATTTTTTTGGGTCAAAGTAGATTTACAAAATCACTCTCCAAGTTTCTTAGTGCATTTACAGCATTAATATGTGTGACAATTAATTTTAAAGGAATGCCAGGAGGGACAGAAATAATAGTAATTAGCATCTTCAGTTTACAAATGGAGAAAATGATGCCAAATGGTACTCCTGAGATCACAATGCAAACCACTGTTTACTCATAATTAAATGAACTTCCTTCAAATTCAATGAAAAGAGCATATTTTATTACTTTAGTGGGTGTATTATAGTTGCATGGCATTTTGAGACATTTCTGCCATAGGAGTTCAGTTTATAGTTACAGTTAGGCCTATCCCAGTGAAAACTGAAAACAGGAAGATTTATTTTGTGAGTTTTATTTCCTAATACAGCAGGAGTCAGCAAAATATGATCTGCTGCCTGTTTTGAAAAATAAATAAAAATGAAGAATATTTTACGACATGTGGGAATTATCTGGAATTCAAATTTCAGTGTCCATAAATAAAGTTTTATTGGAATATAGCTACACTCACTTGTCTACGTGTCTCTGACTGACTTCACATTACAATGGCAGAACTGAGTAGCTATGGAGAAGGTATGATCTGGAAAGCTTAAAATATTTATCATCTGTCCCTTTACTGAAAATGTTGGCTGTCACTTAATACACAGCTCCTGCCTGGTCCAGTGTGCACTCCCATCTCTTTATCTCCCAGTGCCTTGGTCGTTGGTCCTATACATTCCAGGGCTATTTGTCTTTTCCTAAGGAACTCTTAAACACTAAAAAGCCCACTCCAAAATGAGTTAATGTACAATGTTGTCATTTCAGATTCGGGTCAGGATACCTGGAAACGTTTTGGCTAAAAGGTCATCTTGGCATTTTGTAATTCCCCCATGCAGTCACTTCTGTCAGCTACAAAGATAATTCTAATTTGGAGCATTTGCTAGTTCCTTCACCTGCTGTTCTCTTTGTAGCATACCAGGCCCTTCAGATCCTGAACATAAAATTTCAAAACAATTTTCACAGGCAGAATGGTTTGAGCAAGGAGACAGGATAACAAGGACTCAATCTGTATTTTAAACATAGATACTGGGAGCCCAAGTCCATTGCCTCCTTCTAAGTTCTGCTGGCTTAGAGAACTGTAGCCTGGCTGCCTTGGTCATAATTTTAAATTTTATTAAAATTTTTACTTTACTAAGACAAGGTTTCATTTGGGCCATGAGCTCTTGGCCCACTGCTGATTTGTATTCAGTTTAGCTTTGTCAGTGCTTTGGAGGGTGGATCTTGCTCAGCTGGAGTGCGGTGTCTCCTAAACATTGTGAAGCCTCATCATTTCCTGTATCAGCGTTTCTCCGACTGGAAGTCAGGCAGCATGCCTGGAGAGGGTTGCAGAGCTGCCTTCATTGCATTGTGTCTACAGCACTCTCTGTCCTCCCGCTTTCTCGCTTCACCCACATAGAATCCCAGGGCTCTAAGGCAACAGGAAGGGCAACCATGACAAGGAGTTACTTTTTTTTTTTCCTGTTGGAGATTTTTAGAGATGAGCTGTCATGAAACCAAGGCTCTGTCTTACCTTCCCCTCCAACATCTATAAAAATCATGCTGTACTCCACACACCTATAAATATATAACCTGGCTTCCTGAGGGCAAAAGGTGAACCTGTTCTTGTTAGGCGTTCCTGTTGGCAGTATTTCAAAATGGTAAATTCCTCTGGGGTTTCACTTCAGCCCTCCAGATGTCCCTGCTGGTCTCTGTACCACAGATCAGAGAAGAGAAATGGATTGAATGCCAGCTGCGCCTATGAGCCTCCGCCACCATTTGCAGACTGAACCCCATTCTGCTTAACCCTGAGAAGTGGAATTAGGCTGCTTGAAGAAAAGACACTATTGACTATGCCTTGATCTGGATTCCTTTGCAATAGCCTGTAAGAGAGAAAACAAGGCTTCTCAAACAACACCTCCGTTAACTGACTGCTTGCTAGTTAATGTTTGTGCAAGCAAAGAGTGGGTTTCTACGTTCCCTTTTCATTATCCATAATAGCATCCTGCCAATAGTGCCTGAGATGGACGCCTGACAGGGAGGCGTTTGTTTCATTTGGAAGAAAGCTGAGTAGACTTGAGAAAAAGTCTAAGTTCAAGAGAAGTAGAATTCTCATTGACCTCTTTTCTCTTCCTTCTTTTGCTTTGCAAAGTCTGTGAGACTTGCGTTACCTTTATAATGCTAATTAGCAAAGTGATAATTTCTTAAATTTCACAGGTTCTAGAAATGTGCAGGATTTTTGAGAAATTCAAATGTCTTTTAAGCTTGTTTACTCATCCTCATGACTTCTCTGCTTATCTTATCATTTCTCCACAAACTATTACTAAATTTAAGTTTGATGCAGTTTTATAATCCTGCTGAGGACTCTTAAGGGTATATGTTACTTTCTATTTCATAAGGTAATATTCAGATAGGATCATTTTTGACATTTCAGTAATGTAGTCAATTTTTAGCTCTGGGACCTAAATTTAAAATAGATTAGAGGTAGCACTCACAGCCTCATTTCTAAAACATTTGCCCTCGATTTCCTTATGAAAAATAGAAAGGGTAGGGAAGCAAGGCAAACAATAATAGCAGAGAAGCTCAAAATAAATACAAAAGTTCATAGCCACCATAGGCCTATGGCGGTCCAAATTTAATGCATAATTATAATGCATCGTCACCCATACCTTCTGTTTACTTCTGTCTTTGAGGGTCAGCACTCTTATCTCTAGAATATTTTCTTCCAACTCAACTCCACCCCCTGAACTCAGTATACACCAGTGCTTCACCGACACTATGGCTCTGCAGCTCTATCCCTCTTCTGGTTAAAGGTGCCCCTACACCTGATTCAGTCAGGGATGAGAATAGCATGTGCCGGCCATGCCAGGATAATCGCTTTGCTCTTGCGATTTGGGACTTGACCTTTCTTTGGAATTCATTCCACAATTCTTACCCTCCGGACGGCTAGGCCGTGGCTGGCCTACAAAGACGCTATTATTAGACACTCATTGCTAGTAGATGACTATTATTTTCCATGAAGTGCTTGGGTTGGGTGGGTGTCACTTAAATCTATTAACCATCAATTTCAGAAACCCCTGGGCAACCTTTTAGAGTTTGAACGAGCAGGCTCCTTCTCAGACCTTATGACTAAGTTTCCTGGAGTGGGGTGTCCATGCACATATAATTTAAAAATTGTCACGGGTGTTTCTAATATACCTCTCTGGCTGGGAACCATTGACTTATAACCTTAAAAATGACCCTTCATGTCTTCTTCGATGGGTATAGGTTAAACCTAAAAACAATTCTTCTCATCTGAGGAAGCAGAAGTGAGATTTTTCTTTATTAATCTTGTGTTTTTTTACTCTCAGGTAGACACTCAACCTTTTAGAAACCAGAGTTAATCTTTTTAGCTTTCCTCAGTCAGAAAGAAAGAAAACAAGGGCTGATGTGTTCCTTGAGGGCAGTGAATTTCAGAGACAGTGGAGAGAGAAGGGGCTGTCTGAACTGCTCAGGATTCACTTATTGAAATTAAATTCCGGAGCTGTTTACCCCCGTCCACGAAATAGCTAAACAGAAAATTTACTTTAAAACATCTGTGACTCGTAGGGAGGGCACACAGGTGAAAGCTGATTCCAAAAGAAATCAAAGATGGAGGAAAGCCCTCCTACTTTGATTAATCTCCTTTGGGTGTTAGCACCATGAAGTGACTGAGACAATAAAAGCTGCACATGCTAGAAAGGAGGTTTTGAGTTTGGTTTTTGTTTTTTCACACAAATAAGCAAACAGAGAAATGCTTGCCTGAAAGTAAATGAGCAGTTAGGCACAAAAACAAATGAACCAACAATGCAGAAGGCAAACACTAGTGGCTCACTAGTGAGATAAATATAGGAAATAAGATAAAAGACATGACTACATGAGACAGATGTAACAAAAACAGACAGCAGATGAGAGTCACATAGAAATAATAGAGGCAGCTGTAGCTCAAGTGAACGCTAGGCCTTCTCTTGCCCACCGCCTTAGCCTAAACAATCTCAGGCATTTCCTCTGCTCCCTGGACCCACAGACCCAGCTGCCTTATTGATATTTCTGTTTGTGTCCCAAACATAAGCACATTTAAACCATCCTCCTCTGCCAAACGTAACCCTCTTTCACTCCTTTTTGTCGCAGGGAACGCCTCCACCATCTATCCGAGAGTAAGTCAGAACCACAGCATCCCCCTTGACATTTTCTTTCCTCTGTCTCCATAGCCAGCCCATCACACGTTCCTGTCAAGTTTGCACCCTCCAGTGGATTCACTTTTCTCCATGTCTACTGCCACCATCCCGGTCCAAGATACCATTATGTCTTCCCTGGATTTTTATGGTATCCCCCTGCATTCAAATTCTCCTTCAATATCTTCTCCATCCCGCAGCCTGAGGTTTTTTTCTAAATTTAGCTTAATCATTTTAAAACCTGACCCTTTACTGAAAAACACTGTGATATCTTGTCACTGCTTTAAGATCTTGAACCACACTTATAAGTATCAGCGTGATTGACATTGTCTCTCTTGACAACGTCAACACCAACTTCCTCCCCCTTCCTTTTGGCACTTCACTTGTACCCTTCTGTCACTTGGTGAGACATGCGCCCCAGGGACTTAATACCTGTGGTTCCTCTCTTTGGAAGATGATCTCTTTCCTTTCTCCATCACCACCCCACCTGCTCAGCATTTTTCCCCGCTTCTAATGTTTCAGGTTTCAACGCATCCATCACTCTCAACAAAGCCTCTCCCAATCTCTCATTCCTGATTGAATTTCTTTTCTATGTCCTATTGCAATTCTGAGTAGTTTTCCTGTAGAACAGGATTCCTCGCCCTTGGCACTATTACATACATTCTGGACTTGATAATTCTTTGCTATGAGGAGCTGTCATATGCATTGTAAGTAGCATCCCTACACTTTAGCCACTAGATGTAAGTTGTAACAATTTAAAATATGTCCAGACATTGTCTTATATCCCAGCTTTAGAGCAACTGCCTCAACCTTAGCCTGTGATATGCCTTTCCTAAAAACAAAAAAACACACCACTCCATAGAGCAGGAACTGTGTGTGTGTGTGTGTGTGTGTGTGTGTGTGTGTGTGTGTGTGTGGTGTTGAGTGAAAGAATCGGGGGGGGAAAACCCAAACATTTGGGGGAACAGTGTCACTACTGGAAAAAAACAAAACACCAGACATTATGGGAAATTTGATTCTCATTGATTCTGTTTGATTCTAATCTCCTCGATTTATTCTTTCTTTTTGTCCAGAAGGAAATTTGAAAACTCTATCCATAATATTATCAAATTTCAGATCAGCATAATCTTGAGGTAGAGTTCACTAAAGAACATCAGTCATGGGATATACGCTTCCAGCCCACCCCTGGAAACTGTAGCTCGCTAAGCTCCTTGAAGAGGACACTCAACTTTCCTACATCTAAAGAAGCATCCTAAAAATCACACACATTTTCATGCAGCTGTGTGGCAACTTGGTGTCACTATTTGGGGGAAAACAATACCTAAAATGTAGTTAATATTTAAGCTTGGAATGGAGGTTGAGTACCAAGCCTTTCTTAGATGTAACAGGACTGTGCTCTGCCTTCTGTGGGGTGTTTTCAAGCAGCATCAAGGGGCTGGTGGAGAAGCTGAACTGAACACATTAATAATAAGTGAGTGAATCGAGAGGAGTAAACATACAGAGGGTGAAACACTGGATTCTAAATGCAAACATCAGAACATCTTTCCAGAGAAGAGCCGTATTTGAAGAGTTTTAAAAGAGGAGTAGGAATTTTCTAGGTAAAAGAGCAAAGTCTGCAAAGTCTTGGGATTAAAGAGAACATGATACAACCAGCATGTGGTTTATAGAAGGTCTGAGACGAAGCTAGGAAGGCTGGCTGGGGCTTGAACATGAAGAGCTTTAAATGCCATGATAAGAAATGTGGACTTACATGTAACAAGCCCTGTAACAAGGATTTAAGAAAGGAAATAACATGGTTACATTTGCATTTTACAGAAATGTTTCTCACTGAGTGTGGAAGGTAACCTAGAATGTGTGGAACTGGAAATAGAGAGACCATTTAGGGATCTGTTACAATAGTTTCCAGGAGAAATAGAGAAAAATATGATTTAAGACAGTGACACTAAGGGTGGGGGAAAGGGAATGATTTCTGAAGATGATTAGGAAATAGAAATTACATGATATTGGCTGTGGGGTGAGAGAGAGGGAGAAGAGTCTAGGATGACTCTCAAGTTCCTAATTTGATTTTTTGCTCACATTGTGAAACCATTATCAAAGAGAGGGGATTTTGAAGGGACAGGTTTAAATGGGCAAAGATGGGTTTGGTTATGGACATGCTGAGATTGTCAGCTTCAGTGAACCTCTAGTTGGAGTAGCCGGGACTGGTGCTAAGGGAGAGAGGTCAGAACTAGAGGTAGATATGATTTACAACAATGGGGTGGTAACTGATGCTATGAGAATAGAAGAGGTATCCCAGAGAAGAGTATGAAGAAGAGAGGCGGACACCTGTTGTGTATCATCACCAAAGGATGGTTTAGATAAGAAAACCCTTGTTTCTTAATCTTTATCCAAAACCTGAATCACCTGAAGGATTTGTATCTTAAGATTCAGGAAGAAAAAGTAATCAAATTACCTTCCTGTCCATTTGGACTGATTTATTTATACTGCTGGTATCAGGAGAACTAGTGTTGAAATGCCTTAAAATACGTTTTCTCTATTTACAGCTCTCTGTGAGTCAGGAAGCCGCAAAAGCTTTGTAAATGTTGCAAGTCTTTGAGAATAGCCTTCACTCTATACGCTTTCAGACCACAGGCATATGGTGAGATTCTTGCTTTCCAAAAGGAGTGATTGAAAAATAGGAGAGTTGGAATAGAGTTTAGACAGTTTTTGAACTGATTTAGCATTAATGGAATCGTTTTGTTTTAACGTCTATCTTTCCTTTATTCTCTCGGCAGTACACAGTGTTCAGGGAAAAATGATAGAGAATGTCATTTATATAGATATTATTTCAGAACTCTTAATATTTTATCTGGTATATGGCCCATTCATGTTAATGGCTGGACATGTGATTATAGTCATTTTAATGACATAAACCAAAAATATTCTATTTCATTATTTCAAATTGAGGTGCTCAAATCAAGTTCTAGACTTTTTTTAAAAAAATGTCTTTATTGATTTCAGAGAAAGGAAGGGAGAGGGAGAGAGAGGTAGAAACATCAATGATGAGAGTCATTGATCGGCCGCCTCCTGCACGCCCCCAACTGGGGATGGAGCCCGCAACCCGGGCATGTGCCCTGACCGGGAATCGAACCTCGATCTCATGGTTCATAGGTCGATGCTCAGCTGCTGAGCCAAGCTGCTGGGCTAGACTATTTTTTATTGAAATATATTTGACATATAACATTGTGTATATTTAAGGTGCACAATATTTTAATTTGGTACATTTATATAATATGTAGTGATATATTGCCATTGGAGTGATCATTAGCACCTCTATCATATTATATTAATTTCATTTCTTTTTAGTGATTGACATAATTAAGTTCTAGTCTTTTAGCAAGTTTGATGATTATAATACAATACTGTTGTCTATATCTAGCTTACTTCCTTGTTATATTTGGTTATTCTAAAAAATGTGTCTGCCCAAAGCCAGTTGTAACAGCTAGGTAATATCAACATATTCTGACATGAATTGATTTTAATGTTCACCAGCAAATAGATACAACTTTTTTTCTATGTTAACCATAAGACAAATCAGAAACTTTTTGTAATTGTAGTGATTTTTAAAATTGGTACATAAAATAGAGAAGATAATCCAACAAAATCTTCTGTCACTTTTAATAATGGCAAATGGCTTTTTTGTTGCTTTACTTGTACTTAATGGTGCCCTTTTAAAAAGGCATAACCCGAGGCCAGGGAGAAGAGTGACTTACCGACTGAAAGGTCACGAAAAATGTTATTTCAAATTTAAACACAATTGAAATATATTAGCAAAAACTAACTCATATAAAAATTGAATTTAAGGACTCATTAAATGGCAAAATTGTTTATACCTAAGGAGAACCCGCAACCTTGACGTATCCCAACCAACTGAGCTACCCGGCCAGGGCCTAGAGATTGAATTTTAAATTTCTGTCTCCATCATCTTTGCATCTAAGTAGCAGTTGTTTCCCCACAACCCTTTATAATCCACCTTTGTTTTTTATTTGTCAAATACAGTACTGCTATATTAAATTTCTGAACTGCTTGCTCTTCTTGCAAATAGGGAACATCTCTTACATCTCATTAAATCACCTATACAGAAATGCTCATCATATTTCAGAGTTGAAACTTTTTGTGTTAAAATGTGGAATATAAAATAAGGCACATAAACAAGGCCTAGAATCAAAGTAGTAGTATCTCTTTGTTTTACACATTGCCTGGTCATTCCATACACCTCCAAACATGTTATAGGAGACAGACAATGTGTTAAAGACAAGCTTCACAGTTCTGAGCAATTCTGTTCCTGTTCTCACTTTTTTTTAATGTTTAAGAAGACTAAGGAAATGCTGATGTTGTCTAGCTAATGTTTGATGGGTTCTATTGCCTATGAGTGAACAGTAATATTTTAGAGTAGTTACTTTGCAGATCACAGTTTTCAACATACCAAATTTAAAAGGAAAAAAAAATTTGAGATTAGGCAATATTCAAACTATAAAGCAAGTTTACTTAGATCTGCTGTTACTTAGTAATCAGATGAAGCCAAGCAATGATTTGACGAAGACTCTTGAATTTCCCCAGGTATAAAGTACATTTATGTTCAAAAAATGATTAACATTACACTAAATGATATTGTGTTTATCTCAAGTGTAACAAAGAGTGATATTTGAAAAAATGCAAAGTATTTTATCTTTTTAATATCAAATTTTAAGATACTTAATATTTTATATTTTAATTATTATTATTCCATTAAGACTTTTCCATGAGGAAGAATTTATTATTTCAGTGATCTTTTCATTTGAAAAATATATCAATTAATCTCAATAGCTTCTAATCAATAATAGAAGTCTAAGCAAATGACAGATTTTGTTTCGGTAATTTTATGCCACTTTATTTGAGGATGTATAGTCATTTTTCCCAAGACAAGGTCCTTTTCGTAATACCTTAGTATGTGCCATTCACTTCTATGTGCTTTTTATTTTGACACTTAGAGAATTTATCTCCATTAAGTGAAATATGAGTTACTCTTTAGTAGTATTGAAAGAAAAAGGGAACTGAAAGTTTCAAATAGATTACAGAGAAGTAGCAGCTATTTTTGCAAAGAAGCCACGGGAAAAATAAGGACAAATAAGGACATGATTATCCACATTTTAGGAATGCATTCTAGTCCCATCTTAGCAGAGGAAACGGGCTGAGAGATGGGAAGAAATCTGATTGGAAGTGCTTCGGTATGAAATTGTTTTGGACATAAGCACAAAGGATGAGTTTGGTTAAGAAAGGTTGTCCAATTTTCCCCCGCTTCTGTGTCTCAGTTATTCTGCATCCCTGCAGCTGCAGTGAGAGTCAGCAGCTTTGAGCCCTAAAATCAGGCGCTGAACTTGTGAAAGATGAGACACTAGGGGAACACCTCTTTGTGTTCACATTATCTGAGACAAAGCAAACTGAATTGGCAAGCACCTCGTGTCAATCCTGCAGGAGTAACCATGAGAACTTTCTGTCCAGCAATAAATGGTAAATCATACTAATAATGAATATTTGTTATTTCTGATTTCACATGTATAAAATGATATTTTTTCTCTTTACTTAGTGTGCTGTACTGTTTTAAAGAATATGAAACTATGGATAAGTCACTGTGGACATTATTTTTGGATAAACTTATTTTTTCAAAAGGTCTGAAACAGCTCTGCTACAAAACGACCATATCATATGAAAAGTGGGCTTTCTTGTAAAGTCTTAGAAAGAATTCCTAGTTAAGGCAATGCGGCAGTATCTTTTAATGTTTTACATAAAACTTTCAAGAATTTAAAATTGACTGTTAAATGTTTTATAACATCTGAAGCAAACCCCTTACTTGTGGTTTATTTTTAAATACTCTAGTAGTGCTACATGTTTTTGTTACTACCCATAGCTTATAGTTCTGCTCCCTTTAGTTTGGGTAAGGACACAACTGAGGGTCAGGTAGGATGTACAAAGGAAATCAAACTGACTTGGGGGCCACTCAGCCGCTGAGTGAGCTCAGAGAGCCTGTTAAGCTCACATCCTCTCCCTGTCCATGAAAGACTGATGCTGAACTACCAGTGACCCGAGGGCCTGTCCTTTGCCAGGCAGCATGATTGCCACTCTTCACAACGGTGCTGCAGGGTGGGCGTTGTTGCACCCATTCTACAGATGGAGCCTGAAGCTCAGAGGGTTAAGCAGCTTGCCCAAGGTCACTCAGCGAATAATCACCAAAGCTGAGATTTTTTTTTTTTATGACCTTCCGACTTAGTTGCCGGTCTGTTGGGCAGTATATACATACATGTTTCTTTTTTTCCCCATTTTTCTTTTTTAAATTTATTTTACTGTTGACAGTGTTATAGATGTCCCCTAATCTCCCCCACACACATTTACCCCCCTCTTCTCAGCCCCTGCGCCCCCCAGGCCTTCCCCACACTAAAGTCTGTGTCCATGGGTTATGCATGTATGCATATGAGGTCTTTGGTTAATCCTGTCGTGCTGAGTGAAATAAGCCAGTCAAAGAAAGACCAATATCACCTGATCTCACTTATAAGTGGAATCCAATGCTGAGATTTGGAACCATCTGGAGATAAAGCCCCTGTGTTTTATTCCATGAATTTCTAATTCTCTGAATTATTTATGTTTAACTTTGGGAATCTCTGTCCTGACCGTATTGCTCTGCTTTTTGGACCTTTTTTGTTGCTGAGAATTCTTCTGAAAAATTGACACTGTTTTTAACTAACTGTATTTTGGGAAATTGTTCCTTGACAAATTTTTCAAAATCCAATTGGATTTTTGATATTTCACTGCAGATTTTCTTGAGACAAACTCATTGCCTGTAGTCTGTCAAACTGGATGTAGTCTGTACTCATCTATGTATATAATTGTAAATAAAATTATTAAAAAATAATATTCTCCTACTTCACAATGTTAGGATTCTCTTCAGGACCACCTTTTACATCTTGCTTCCTATTATTTATTTATTTATTTATTTAAAATATGTCTTCATTTATTTCAGAGAGAGGAAGGGAGAGGGAGAGAGAGAGATAGAAACATCAACAATGAGAGAGTCACTGATCAGCTGCCTCCTGCACACCCCCCACCGGGGACCGAGCCCGCAACCCGGGCATGTGCCCTGACTGGGAATCGAACCCTGATCGCCTGGATCCTAGGTCGATGCTCAACCGCTAAGCCACACTAGCCGGCTGCTTCCAATTTATTAATGTGTAATTTTTAAATCAGGTCTTTGTCAGGTTTTACTTGTAATTTTTCTGTCCATGGATTTCTCTATAGAAATAGTAGAGTTCAAAGAAAAAGTATAGCTCATGAGTCTGTTCTCCTGCTACTGAAGCTAATTCTCTCTGTGAATAATAAAGATTTATAGCGTTTTGTTTAATCATCCAAACCCATGCTAATTCATTCCTTTCAAAATCTTGCTCGGTTGCTTTCTTCTGTTTTCATCATTCATTCTGAGGCTCAGCAATGTAAAAATATCTTCATGCTCAGAGGTTCCTTTTGTAATAGAAATTTAATCGTTACAAGGCTGAAGAAACTGACTGTGATCCAAAATAGCTGCACTGTTTCAGCAAGATATACATTAATTTCCCCAGTGGTTAAAAGCTTTAAAAAAAAAAAATAAATGAAGCAGTTAGTCAATGTAGAATCAAGGAAATAATGACAAACCATTTTAATTATTTTTAAAAATTCAGATGAGCATTTTTATCATTTTATTACTTCTGGTGACTTAGCTTCCCCTGGGTGGGTAAGTCCCAAATCTTCCTGTGACCACTGTGTTTCATCTTACACTTCTATACTTTGCATCCAGAGATTATAGAATTTAGAAATTGACATTGACATAATTTGATAAAATTGGTGTAATAAGATTAACCCTTTTCTTTGGCCCACAGGTTTGATATCTGACTGTTATAAACCTTCATAAGTTAGTTTTCACCATTTAAGAAATGGGGAATGTGTAATGGAGGTGGGATCTGTTCCCCCCTATTGTAAATTCTGGAATTATACTTATTAGACTTCACGGATTCTAAACTAGAGAGTTAGGCTGAAAGAAAACTCCTTCAGTTTTCTATTCATCTCTAAGTTATCATAATTATACTGTTTGATAATTTTATACATGCAGTTGATACCAAATAAAAACTTGTAAAATAGATATTAGTTAGGAAGGGCTTTGCTCAGACTTCCTTGCATATTATGATACCTAATGTAGAATTTTCTAATTCAGTTGACCCATTTTAGATCATTTTTCTTTAATTTTATTTATTTAATTATTAAAATGTATATTACACAGCAATGTATGATAACATCGAAAAAAGGAATTAAAATATGTCCAAAATATTTCCAAATCTATTCTCTTTTTTAGGAGGAAAAAAAACCACATGGTTATCAGCTTGATATGTATCTTGCAGACCCATATTTGATATATTTGTATATATCTAGAGAAAGTGTATGGTGTTGATTCGTGTGTATGTGTTTTATGTAAATAGTATAATACTGTATATTGTGGATTATCTTCAAGAAAGTTTCTCAGGAGATTCCCAGTTAGCAACTCTGGTTCCAATGAGTTCCATGCCACAGTTTCTACCTCAGGCAAAGCTGCGAAAGAGATGCCGCTATTACTTTGTTCATTGTCTCCGACATCCGCCCTCAGTTTTCAATCCCTCCTCTCTCTCGTGCATGCTTAGGGTTCCTCTCTCCTTCTGATCATATCGCTTTAATTGTAAGAACATGATCCCTGTTCTTCGCTTTGAACTGAAGACAGTATTACTTACATGTTTATCCTTGGCACCGAGTGAGAAAGAAAAGGCTTTGTTCTAGTCAAAAGAACGTCCAGTGCCAACAAGGAAATGGGGCAGTGTCTCAGGAAGCGTGAGGTTCTTTTCTGTATCCCTAAAATCGTACTGATTAGACACCTACTCATTCTGTGAGGCCTTGAAGCCAGCTCTGCCCAAGAATATTTTGAAAGGTAAAGTTCACATTTTTAATTGGCCTTCCATTTGATGGTGGAACCACTTAGTGGAGTTTCAATTTATAATTTGCAATTATGAGCTCTTCTGCCCAGCCAGGAACAAGGCAATGAAGTGTTAGGAAGATTACATTTCCAAATGAAAAGGAGATAGGTTACTTGCTTTGAGGATATATAAAAGCATGCACCAGTTGTCATGTGGTTTTGATGATTGTAACACAGCAAAGAACCTCCTGACCTTAAAGAAAGTACTGCTGAGTTCCCTACCCCAAGGCTTTTGGCTCCTCTAGGGTCATTTTGGATCCCAGCATTAAAAAATGTTTGACTACTACTAATCTATACCTCTGTGGTCTTCAGATTTATCATCCTGCTTTCTACCTTGAGTAATACATACCTACCTATTAAGTATCTGGCATGATGCTAGACATTTTGTATACTTCATATTTTATTATACCTGTCAGGTTTAATAAGATAAAGATTAGGAAACCCATCTTACAGGTGGGACCACTGAAGTTCAGGGGAGCCTAACTCTACGTGGTTGTTTCATAATTCAAACAGGTGAAGTTAACTCCAAAGTCTGTTATTTCCATTAAGCTTTGCAGCTTCTTTTCATATCCCTTTTTCCCCCAGCAATATAGATTGTTTCACAAGCAATCTTGTATAATATTTTGAACTCTCACTCTCAGTGTCATTTTCTTGGAACGTTTAAAAAATAAACCATAGATTATTCATAATTAGGCATAAATATAATTTGTCATCTGGGACATCCTGCCAGCACAAAACCCATTTTAAGGCTTGCTGATAGAAATGATCTTTTCAGTGAAAGCATCTGCTAGCTAAAATAATGACCAATAGTGAGAAGCCACTGAAATAATCAAGCCTTCACCAACTGAACTTGTTTCTCCATTCCCAAATAAATTAATGAAAGCCTTGAGTTCTTTTGAGGGATTACATAAAGTATGTCCTATTTGTCTAATGATGTCCTACCAGGGTTTTGGAAGAGGAATTTGAATTTTCTTTCTCTAAATATCAGTTAGCTGATATTCCTTTTTAAGTAATGGACTCTTGTGGTTTGGCTTTTCAGCTTTTTGTTGTTAAAAAGCTAATTGCTACTACTTCAAATTATTTTCCTGTTAAGATAACACATTTGCACCAGGTGTAATTGGTGTGTACATTTTATGTTGCATTTGGAGAAAACATAGGGACTCTCGAATGACCTGTTTTTATGTTTGTATTCTTAATCTATATATTTACCCTATATTGATATTTAAACTCATGGAAGCAAAGTTTATTATTAGAAGATAAGGTTGTTTTTTTTACTTCATTCCACAGCTCAAAGCATTTTTTTTTTGGGAAGGTAATGCTATTTTGAGCCTAATAAAATATCTTAGAAACTTTAAATAGTCAAGAAATTTATTTGAAAATCAATTTATTCTTTTGAATTTTAAGTTGAGTATAATGTAAGCATGTTTACAAGGGAGACTCCTTTGTTATTTAATGGGATTTCTGTTATTCACGCGGTGGAGCTCTGTTAGGGAGTTTGGGGACGATTTTTTATCCCTGAGGTGCCACGACCTCGTGCATGTGTTTGTTTCACGCACTGAAGCCACCATGCAGGTATTTGTGAAATGGCTGAGGATATATGCACTTGAAGCTGATGTTTCTAATGTCCTGTGAATTGGTTGGATTAAAAGGAGTTTCTAGATAGTTTCTCAGCTGCTTAGACTGTTCAATAATTCAAATTTTAGCGAATAAAATTCCCTGAAGTCCCTGGCAATGTTATTAAGTCTCCCATCGCCTTTGTAGTCAGTCTTTGTGTGTTTCAGTAAAGTTCCCCTATCTGAAACAGAAGTTTTTATTTATTTTCGCTCAGAGAAGCTGTTCTACTGGTTGAGGCATTGTCACAATAGCATAAAGCCTCCCCTGCCGAGGAGTATAAGTTTAACAATGACATTTTCATTTTGTTTTTTAGAGCATCAGGGCATCAGGCCTTATCCTGTTGGAAACGATCCTTTTTGGGTCTTTGCTTCTATACTTTCCGGTAAGTAACATATTTATATTTTAAAAGTATCCATTTATTTTATTTTGCTTATATATCTACGTCTATCTATATAATATAGATGGATGAACAAGGGTTTTACATATATTTAAACCCTGGCTCTTACCTGTTGGACAACCTTAGGTATGTTACTTAGCATTTCTAAACTTTGGTTGCCTCTTGTAAAATGGAGCTAATTATACTTCTATTCCTAAGTTTGTGAGGAGAATTAAGTGCTTAAGTGAATTACCATATGGAAGTCATGCTTGGTATGTATCCTTGGTTATATACATATAAATATTCATTTCCTCCTCTTCCCCCTCTACTTGAATCAGAACCATGAGACACACAAACCAGTTAATGCTAGAAAATAACAAATGGTTACATAGAAAAATAAACATAATAAAATAAATGTATGTGTGGTACTAATGGTGTAGATAATCACAGTAGACTGTCACACTAGTAACATGTCTGTAAGCAGAAGATACTATGTGTTGATTTTACTAATTTAATTCAACCAGTTTATATTCAGCAGTTATTGTGTGTCAAGTACTATGCTAATTTCTAGAAATATAGTGCGAGAAGATAAACTTTATTTCTCCTCTAAGAAGCTTACAACTAAGAGGAGCAGATGAATAAATACAGGCAATTATAATATAATGTGACAAAAGCTAAGAGTATAGTAAGGATGCTGTGGAGACACTTAGGAGAGATACCTTACCAAGCCTAGGAAATAAAATATCATTTCTTCCTCCATGCTTACCCCCTACAATCTGTCTATTTTCAAAATGTCAGCCAGTTTTAATACCAAAGTTAGACCATGGTACTCCTCTTCTCAAAACTCTCAAAAGGTTCCCCCATTTTATTTACAGTAAAAGCCAAAATCCTTAGAATGGCCTCAAAAGTTCAACATGATTTGGATTCTGCCCCTTCCATTACTTCATTTTCAAATTCTCTTCCCTCACTCAGTGTTTATGAGCATTCTTAATCTATTCAGGTTTTCTACTTCTTGAATTGTGTTTTATATTTCTCCTTAAAAATAGAAATTTATTTAGGTACAGTTTTTATTTTTCTATAAAATCATTCATATTATCTAAGTTTTCTAATTTACTAGCACAGAGTTATGCATCGTAATAATAGAAGCAATATAATAATATGAAGACTGTTTATCATGCTTGCCTGGTACTGTTCCTATATAAATAGCATGCTGTGCATTGTAACATTTCATCTTCCCCATAGAACTACCAGACAAGTATTTAACCAAAGTCATAGAATCGCCCAAATAGAAAGTGAAGGATCTGAAATGACTTCAGTAATTTGAATAATAATCTTAATCATCTGAATATCTGTTGTTGCTGCCACCATCATCTTTTCCCTGAAATTCTGCTATTTTTAAATACATTTTCTTACCCAGTAGCTAGAGGGATATTTTAAAGTATCAAATCTAATCTGTCACCCCTTCTATAGCTTCCCACTGTTCTTAGAATAAAGATCAAAACTCCTGACATGGTTTATGATGTTATAAATAGTGTGGTCTTTCCTACCTCCCCAGTCTCGGCCAATACCACTTTTCTCGTCACTTCCTGCACTCCGCACATGACCTTCTTTCAGTTACTAAATGAAACACGATCTCCCTTCTGATAGTCTCCTTAAAGAGGGCCACAGTTCTAATCCTTGGAACCTGTGAACATGGTATTTTACATGCTAAAAGGGACTTTGCAGATGTGATTAAGGATTTCTCTATGTGGAGATTATCCTGGATTATCTGGATGGACCCAAGGGTCCTAAGTGGGGGGGGGAAGGCAGAAGAGAGAGAACCAAAGAGATAGCTTCCTGAAAAAGACTGAACTGGCAAATGCTGGCTTTGAAGATGGATGAGGGAGGCCACAAGCCAAGGAATGTGGCAACCTGTAGAAGCTGGACAAGGCAAGGAAACAGATTCTTCCCAAAGCCTTTAGAAGGAACATTTTCGTTTAGTTCCATGATCCATTTCAGACTTCCAACCTCCAGAACTGTATGATAATAAATCTGCATAGTTTTAAGCCACCGAATTTGCGGTAATATGTTACAGCACCAATAGGAAACTAATAGGCCTCTTGTCATAGGACCTTTTCACATGCCTCCCCTTCAGCTTTGAAGTCTTCTGCTTACTTTTCCTCACCCCATCTCGCTAATTCTTTTGACTAATTAGCATCTAGTCATCCTTCAGAATTTTACTTAAGTATCACTTTCTCAGGAAAACTTTCCCTGACCCCCAATCTGAGTCAAACTCCTTATAACAACTTTTCATGGAACCTCGCTCTCTTTCTTGATAACATTTTTTTTTAGTTTGTAATTATATATTCAAATGTGCAAATATTTGGTTAATGTCATTCTCCTGCACAGACTCTAGTTCTCTGAGAGTCTGTTTCCATTTTGCTCACTATTGCGTCTGCAGCACTGGCCCAGTGCCTGTCACTATACCCAAAGCGCAGTAGATAGGCAGTGGACTACTGAATGAGGTTCTACGGCATAAACCTAGAGCAATACCCTAAACTAGTGGCTTTTCCCCTATGCGAGTAGCCTCCAAAGAATCTGTTTGATTGTGAAAGACTAAGAATGATGGTCCTTATTTATATTACTTATGGAGCATTTGCAGTTAGGCAATAAAAACACTTCTCAGTGTTATTTTTTTTTTTTAATATTTTTATTGATTTTTAGAGAGAGCGGAAAGGAAATGGAGTGAGACCAAAACATCAGTAGGCTGCTTCCTGTATGCACCCTACCAGGGGCTGAGCCAGCAACCCAGGCATGTGCCCTAACTGGGAATGGAACCAGCAACCTTTTGGTGCATGAGATAACACTCAACCAACTGAGCCAAACCAGCCAGGGCCTTTTCAGAATTATTTTGAGGTGTTAGTTAAAGTTTGGTTTATTTTTGTTTATGATTCATATTTATTCAAATCAAGGGGTCATATTAATGAGCATGTGCGTAAAATCTGTAGAAGAATTTTAAAGACTCTTAAATGGAAGAAGTACTCTAGACAAGTACATTTCAAAAAAATAACAAATGTTAAGCTGCTAAATGTTCAAAGCAATTATTGGAGAGCCATTCATTGACTGGGATCCAGTTTTGAAATACATCTGATATGCCTGCACCTATGATGATATCAGATACAGAGAAAAATGGGAACTTAAAAGGAATATAAAGACAGCACTTATGTTCAATAATTATAATATGCCTGGGAAGAAAAAAAAACAGAAAAGACTTATCAAATAAATGTTGTCCAACAGAAACATTAGGATGCCTCATCATGTTAACTTAATGCTTCACTAGCTTTCTATTTTATCTTTCACAACATAAATTCTCTCTGTAACTGCTTGAGATATAAAAGTGTAGCTTTCAAGTTCTTACTGTGTACCTTGGTTTCAAATAAGTTAATGCTCATGCTTTGAAGACAGAAGGGGCCAAATTATTTAATAAAGACTGGGATGTAGCATAAGATACAGGGTGAGAAAGAAGGTTAAAATAAACTATTGATAGAGTCTGGAAAGCAAAGTAATTTTATTTTAAATGAGAGAATGGGAGATGGTGTCTCAGAAATTGACAGGAAAGTCTGGCTACATAGGGTGTGTATATGTGCAGGAGTGTACATGCATAAAGCATTCTTGACAAGACGAGTAATTTGGATAATGGACCAGGGCTCATTGGCTTCCTTGGGTTTTGCAGAAATGGAGCTTATAGCTTTTAGATCGAGTTTTTGCTACAAGGAAGATCTCTGTATTAGTGATAATGGTGATTAAGTAAATCTAATATAGCCCAAAGGTCTAATCTTTGGGTGGCATAAATGTGACCTCTACATTTCTAATTTATTAAATATCTTACCTATTTTCCCTGTTCCTGGTGTGGCCTATACCAAAATTGCTCATGAAAGTTTTATTGGAGGTTACTGTTTTTGAAAAAAGTGTACTTGAATAAAGTAGTTATTTTTAGGGCCTGGTAACTCCATGGAAGGAGGCTGTGGGGATAGTCACTGTTCTACTGAGTTGTTATGCAATGAGCCTTTTCTTCTTTTTAGGCTGCATATTGTTGTTGCAAGAATTAAGGTTATTTTTGCCTTTTCTAAGCAATCTTAGACTACAGACGATTTTATAACAATGCTTATATTGGAAAGTCTAAATTAGAGATTATCATCATTGTGCAGATGAGGACAACCCCAAATCTGACTAAATTTAGCATTGTTATAATTGGGTAGCACAAATCTGAAGCATGTAAAACATTTTCTTACAGATTCTCAAGAGACTCATGATTTGAAGTCCATATATTTGTGAACAAATGATTAATCTTCATAATCACTTAAAACGTTCATACAATTTATAAAAGAAAAAAAGCACTTTAAAATCAACTAAAGTATGTTTTTCTTGTTAAAGTACACAAAAATGACATTCTATGGGTTAACAAAACATTAAGTAATATGGGATCTAGAATTTTGTTTTTGACTCGACTAAACCAAGGGTTTCAGCTAATAAGGTAGATTTTCCCCTCTAACCTTGGTTATCTATTTGGTTGGCTGATGTGTGTTTCTATAAAAGGACACCAGCACATGTGTAAATGCAGTTAAGTACTTATAGTACTTGTCCCAGCTCCCACCTCTCAGTTCCTGCAAACTAGAACTGCAAAATATGGGAACTGGTAGGAACATCAGACACAACTTAGCCTTTGTTCAGCCTCTCTTTTGCAAATGAAAGAAGAGGGGCTGACAGAAGTTGCAACTCATCCAACTTTTCCGTAGGTAATGAGAGCACCAAGAATAGAATGTGGTCTCTGGACTCCTGGTCTAGCAGCCTTCCCTCTACGACAATACTTCTGACAGACGGTATGGATGCGAGATTCAGATGACATTACACAGGCTAGTCAAGGAAGCCCATGTTCTATACCTTGCTCAGTCACCCTTCCTCACTAAGTCTCCAACAAAAAAAGGCACAGAGGATAACACAGGAAACCAATTTAAAATACCTCGAGGTTTGGCTCTAAGACACAATATAAAACTCATAAACTTTGCTAGACCATGTTGTTGAACCCTATGAAGTGTCCGATAGTCAACCATTTTACCTACTAAAATGGCACTTTTATGTCTCAACCAAATAAATAACCCTGTTAGACCACATCAGGTGGTTCCAGTGACACAGGACCTAAAGTCAGTTGAGAGATCACTTTTTCTACAATCACCCCAAAGCCTAAAGCTAAAACGGATTTTTTTTTTTACTTTAATGTTGAACACACACATCATTCAGAAACAGAGAAAAAAACAAGAGTGTATTGCTCCCATGCATAGACCTTAAAGGGAAAGAAATAAAGGAAAGAAAGTTAAAAGTGAGAAGGGAGAGTGAAACCATGAAAATATAACTAAAGCAGCCAAGTTTTTAATCCATTCTTGACTTTGATGCTCAAATTAACCCAGTGGGAGCCCCTTCAAGCTAGCTGTTTTGTTCTTCTAATATGATTTATTCTTTGAGTATTTCCCTACTTCCTAGTACAACAGAGAATACTTTCCTCACCCCAGCCCTGGAATTGGCCTTTTCTCCAAAGAACCATGTTTCTTTTTTAGGGGGAAATGATAGCAATTCAGCTCTGAGACAGACTCATATCCATTATAACAAACATAGAGAAGAAAGGCCCCAAATTTACAACTAGGTCAATGTTTCTCAGTTATCTAGGAATCTTTGTAAGGCGATTCCTCTTCAAGTCTGAGATTCCATCCTTAGGCTGATCTGCTTGATCTCATGAGGTCCATTTGGTTGGGTACAAGAGCAAAAGAGAGAAAAAATTGGAAGGAAAGTTCAATATTCATGTGCATAACAGTACTTATCGAGAAAATAGTAGTTGTTCCCTGCCAGATTTCAGGAATTTTTTTTTTTTTAAATATATCTTTATTGATTTCAGAGAGAGGAAAGGAGAGGGAGAGAGAGATAGAAACATCAATGATGAGAGAGTCATTGATCGAGCCCACAACCAGGCATGTGCCCTGACCAGGAATCGAACCCTGATCGCCTGGATCCTAGGTTGATGCTCAACCACTGAGCCATGCCCGGCCGGGTGAGGATTTCAGGAATTTTAGATAAGATCTTGAGATCAAAAGACATCAGAAAACTAGACCCACTTCTTCATAGGAGTTTGAAGATTGTAAGGACAAGACATAGTTCTATAAGGTAGGATAGAGGAATAGAAGAAATGGTTGTAAATATCCTGGAAATCTGTGCACTTCCATGTATTCACTTGTCCCTGTGCTGCTTTTCCCTACCCACCCCCCAGAGAAAGTCTTATTGTTCGTGAGAGTGGTTGTGCACAGTAAGGCACGAAGGCTCTCCAGTGTGTATGTTCTAGGGTATTTGGTTAAGGGTCTTGGATCACTGATGTGTCAGGAATTAACTGTTAATCTTCCTTAAGCTAAAAGAGGGTTTTTAAAAAAATTTTATTGAATTTATTGGGGTGACATTGGTTAATAAAATTATATGGATTTGAGTTGTTTATTGTATTGTGTGTTAACGACCCCAAGTCAACTCTCCTTCCATGACCATTTATCCCCCTTTAACCTTTTCCGACTCCCCTCACACACACACTTTCTCTCTGGTAATCACCATACTGGTGTCTGTGTCTATGAGTTTTGGAATTTTGTTTTGGTTTGGTTTTTGCTTGATCCCCCCACCTTTTTCACCCAACCTTTCAATACCCCTCCCCTCTGACAGCTATAAGTCTGTTCTCTGCATCTATGAATCTGTTTCTATTTTGTTTATAGTCTATTTTGTTCATTAGATTGCACGTATAAGTGAAATCATATGGTACTTGTCTTTAACTGGCTTATTTCACTTAGCATAATACTCCCCAGTTCCACCCATGCTGTGGCAAAGGGTAAAATTTTCTTCTTTTTTATGACCAAGTAGTATTCTATTCTGTAAATGTACCACAGCTTTTATATCCACTCATCTACTGATGGGCATTCGGGCTGCTTCCACATCCTGGCTATTGTAAATAATGCTGCAGCGAGCATAGGGGTGCATATATTCTTTCAAATTAGTGATTCATGTTTCTTTGGATATTTCCAATTCCCAGAATTGGAATTGCTGGGTCATAAGCAGTTCCATTTTCAATTTTTTGAGATAACTCCATACTGCTTTCCACAGTGGCTGCACCAATCTGCATTTCCACCAACAGTGCACAAGGGCTTCCTTTTCACCACACCCTCACCAGCACATGTCATTTGTTAATTTGTTGATGGAGCCATTCTGAAAGGTGTGAGGTGATACCTCATTGTGGTTTTAATTTACATCTCTCTGATGATTAGTTATGTTGAGTATCTTTTCATATGTCTATTATCCATCTATGTCCTCTTTGGAGAAGTGTCTATTCCGGGTACAATATCCACAAATCAGCAAACGTGATACACACATAAACAGAATGAAGAATGAAAACCACACGCTCATAGCAATAGACGCAGAAAAGGCATTTGACAAAATCCAGCACCCATTTATGATAAAAACTATCAGCAAAGTAGGAATAGAGGGATCATACCTCAACATGATAAAGGCCATATATAATAAACCTACAGCCAACATCATACTCAATGGGCAAAAACTAAAACCATTTCCCTTAAAAACAGGAACGAGACAGGGATGTCCACTTTCACCACTCTTATTCAACACAGTACTGGAAGTCCCAGCCACAACCATCAGACAGGAAGAAAACATAAAAGGTATCCAAACTGGAAAGGAAGAAGTAAAACTGTCATTATTTACAGTTGACACAATACTGTATATAGAGAACCCTAAAGGATCCACCAAAAAAACTACCAGCACTGATAAATTCCATAAGGTAGCAGGATACAAACTAAATATCCAGAAATCGGTTGCATTTTTTATGCATCAATAATGAACTATCAGAAAGGGAAAGTGGTAGAACAATCCCATTTATAATTGCATAAAAAATTAAATACCTAAGAATACATTTAACCAAGGATGTAACAGACCTATGCTCAGAAAATAGTAAGATACTGAAGAAAAAAAATCGAAGAAGATACAAGTAAGTGGAAGCATATACTGTAATCATGGACAGGAAGAATTAACATCATTAAAATATTCAGACCCAAAGCAATTTAGAGATTCAGTGCAATTTCTATCAAGATACCAATGGTGTATTTCACAGATCTAGGACAAATATTTCAAAAATTTATATGAAACCACAAAGACCCCAAATAGCCACAGCAAAATTGAGAAGGAAGACTAAAGTTGGAGGAATCACACTACCATATATCAAACTATGCTACAAGGCCATAGTAATCTGAACAGCATGATACTGTCATAACAGATATATAGATCAATGAGACAGAAATAAAACCACGCCTTTATGGTCAATTAATAATTGATAAAGGAGGAAAAAAACATAAAATCAGGTAAAGATAGTCTATTCAATAAATGGTATTGGGAAAAGTGGACAGATTCATGCAAAAAAAGAAAAGAAAAGAAAAAAGAAAAAAAGAAAAGAAAAGAAAAAAGAAAAGAAGAAAAGAAAAGAAAAGAAAAGAGAAAAGAAAAGAAAAGAAAAGAAAAGAGAAAAGAAAAGAAAAGAGAAAAGAAAAGAAACTAGACCACTTTCTTACACCATACACAAGAATAAACTCAAAATGAATTAAAGACTTAAATGTTAGACTCGAACCATAAAACTCCTAGAAGAAAACATAGGCTGTAAAATCTCGGACAACTCTCGTGGCAATATTTTTTCTGATATATCTCCTTGGGCAAGGGAACCAAAAAGAAAAAATAAACAAATGGGACTGCATCAGACTAAAAAGTTTTTGCACAACAAAGGAAACCGTCAACAAAATGGAAAGACAACCCACTGAATGGGAGAACATATTCGCCCACACATCTGATAAGGGGTTAATATCCAAAATTTACAAAGAACTTATAAAACCCAACACCAAACAAAAACAAACAATTCAGTTAAATAATGGACAAAGGATCTGAACAGACACTTCTCCAAAGATGACATACAGATGGATGGCTGAAAGAGTTTTAATAAACTGAAAGAACCTTGAAGACTTGAAAATTGGACCTCTGACTTTAGTTTATCATGGAAAAGAGACAGTGTTTTCATCTTTGCTAAAATAAACACCAATTAGACTCTTAAAATGTACTTTGTTATTTTTGTGAAATTTAGTAATTACATATTTATAAACGAGAACAAAATTGAAAAACACAAAGAAAAAGTAAAAGATTAAAGTAAAACATCATCATCCAGAAATAATTATTGTATACATTTGATCATTTATGCATCTGTATATGTATGTATTGAAATAGAAAATGGATGGATGGTTTAGATTGAGATACAGATAGGAATGCTCTATAAGATTTTTATTAAACATATTAATTGTAATCATCATTTTCACCGAAAAGCTGAAGTGAAAATAAAGATATTACGTATTTTTTAGATAAGTGAATCTTCACAATAAGCATTGTTAGTTCTGAAAGATCTTTCTAAAGTTAATAAAGATTATAAAATGTTTACAAAGTTGGGTTGATTTTTTTACTTAGCTATGTGTTACAACTTAAGGCAGTATCATTTGACTTCAGCTATGTCAGCTAAGAAATCAGACTCAAATAGTTTCTTTTATTCCCTCCTCCCACTTTTTAATTTTTGTTATTTAATAATTTTCGAATTGTTGAAGTTTATAGTATGTATATAACAAGTAATTTTGAAACTTTCTTTCATGTAGTTGTTCAACCTTGGTTTTATGTTTAACAGTTTTCCACTCATGTTTGTAGCATGGCTTCTTCACTTCTCAGCTCTTATTTTGATTTGTCCCTTGGTTTCCAATAACAGGTGTTTCGTGAGGGAATAATAAGTTCTCTTGCTCTTGAGTTCTTATGTGTGAGAATCTCTACCCATTGTCCTAATATATGAAGAAAAGTAACTTCCCTGGATGTAAATATTTCAAGATACACTTTCTATTGGTCTGAACTTTGGATTCATTGTCTGAATATTTCCAGTTCTTGAAATAGCCTGATTTCTTTCTCCTGTGGATGACTTGATATTTCTGCCTAGATGCCCATGTCATTCTTTAGTCTTGCAATTAAATAATTAAACTCAGAATTACCTTAGAATTTGTCTTCTACATCATTTCTTTTCTTGGATCATGGTATTTCTTTCAATATATAGTTATAATGCCTCTTTTATCCCTGGAAAGTTTTTAAATTATGTCTTTAATTTTTTGTCTTTTCTTCAGGAACATGAATTCTGTGTACATTGATTTTTCCCCCCCTCTGAACCTCTAATGTTTCCAGTTATTTTTTTGCGTGTTTCCTTTAAGTCTTTATTCATGACCTTTACACTGTTCTCAGTTGTGTTTATTCTGGTTGAGTTGATTCTAATATTCCTTTAACTTATCTAATGCTTTTCTTGTTTTTTCCTCTCCCCCTTCCCCCAGCTTTCTTGGGGCAATTTTATCTCTTTCTCGGTTTTTGTTATCTCTTCTTTCATCTCTAGTATCCTTTTCGTTGACCTTCTTTATCAGAGGGAACATGTTTTCTGTAATTTCTTGGAGGCTGTGAGAATTACTCATTTGAACTTTTATCAGTTTTCTTGGTTAATACCACTTTTGGTGTCCTGTTTTTGTCTGCTTTCTCTCCCCAGTATTTAAACAAAGAGTCTGTGCTAGTACTTTGCTGATTTTTATGTATTTTATTGTAATAATTCTTTTTTATTGTGGTAAAATGTACATAAACATAAGCTCACCATTTACATAATTATTAAATGTCCAATTCGGTGGCATTAAATATATTCACAGTGTTGTCCATTTCAGGAACGTTTTCATCTTCCCAAATTAAAACTCTGTGTCCATTAAATAATGATTTCCCATTCCTTCTTCACCACCAGCCCTCAGCGACCTCTATTCTGCTTTCTGTCTCTGTGAACTTGCCTATTCCAGGCGCTTCAAATGAGTGCGATCGTACAATCTTTGTCCTTTCGTGCCCAGCTTATTTCACTTAACATAATGTTTTCAGGGTTCATCCAGGTTATGGCATGTGTCAGAATTTCATTTCTTTTTATGGTTGAATAGCTTTCCATTGTATGTATAGGCCACCTTTTGTTCACCATTCATCTGTTGACAGAAATTTGGGCTATTTTACCTTATAGCTATTGTAAATGATGCTGCTATGAACATAAGTGTACAAGTATCTGTTTGAGTTCCTGCTTTCAGTTTTTTGGCTATATACGTAGGAGTGAAATTGCCTAATCACATGGTAATTTTGTGTTTAACTTTTGAGAAACTGCCACACTGTTTTCCACAGTGTCTTCAGGAATTTACATTCTCACCAGCAATGTATAATGGTTCCAGGCTCTTTATATCCTTTCCAACACTTTTTATTTTATTTATTTTATTTTACTTTATTTTATTTTACTTTATTTTATTTTACAGCCATCCTACTGGGTGCGACCTGGTATCCATTGTGGTTTTTATTTGCTAGTTTTCATTTTTTAAATTAAACTTATTGGGGTCACATTCATTAATAAGATTATGTTTCAAGTATACAGTTCTATAACACATCATTTGTATACTGTGTTGTGTGCTCAACACCCAAAGTTTAGTCTCCTTCCATCACCATGTATTTGACCCCTTTTTTCCTTCAACCTTCCCCACCCCTCTTCCCGTCTGGTAACTACCATACTGTTATCTGCATCTCTGAGTTTGTTTGTTTGTTTTGTTTGTTCATTTGTTGCCTTCTGTTTTATATCCTACATATGAGTGAAATCATATGGTTCTTGTCCTTTCTCATCTGACTTTTTTAACTTAGCATGGTACTCTCAAGGTCCACCCATGTTGTCACAATGCAGTATCTCAAACTTTCTCGTAGCCGAGTAGTGTCCCATCCTCTGTATGCACCACATCTTCTTTATCTAGTCATGTACCGAGGGACACTCGGGTTGTCTCCATGTCTTGGCCACCGTGAATAATACTGCAAAGAACATGATAAAGGGGACAATACCACAAGAAGACATAACACTACTTTTCATTTTTGAATGCAGCAGATAGCTATTTTATGAAGAATCATGTGGACAGCAGGAGGAATAGTTTGAGGCAAGCTACCTCTTCACTTTGAGATTACGTAAAGACCCAGATTTAGGCTGTATTATAATCTGAGGCTTTGCCCTTCTCTTTCACCACAGTTTAGCTCTGGCTTTCTTTCTATGCAAGGATGCTATTTAGGTGCATCGAGAAAACTGGGTGGAGGGGGCCAACGCGGAGGAAAAGGGGGACATCTGTAATATTTTCAACAATAAAGATAAATTTTTAAAAAGAAAGATAACAGACTTCTAAATCTCTCTCCCGTATGTGATGGCATTGAGTATTTATAGGAAATTCTCTAGTTCTTCAGCCCTCCCGTGTCCTGAAATTCATTTTCCATTTAACATTTCCATTTCGGGACTGGAACAGTGCTTCCTGACTGAGCTCTGAGATAGGCGCGTAACGGCTCTCGGTGTCTCCATTTTAGTGCAACTATACTTCAGTTCTGGGTTCTTCTGTTTTCTCTTTTCTTCCTGATCCACCCTCATAGCTTATATACTCTCTTCACCTCAATGTATATCTCCAGCTCAGATCGTTTTTCCTGAGTTCCAGACTTGTATATCTCCCTCTTCAACATCTCTACTTCGATGCCTGATAGACATCACAAACTCAATACATCCAAAACTTAACTCCTAATCCCACCGCCACCCCCAAACCCGCACTACCAGAAGAATGAATGCTCCATTCCAGTTGGTAGCCTAACCCCATCCTTTTGCTCAAGACAGAAACCTTGGAATCATTCTTGACTTTCCTCTGTCTCTCATATCCCATATCCGATTCATCAGGGAATCCTGTAGGTTCTACCTTAAAAACACAATCAGACCCAGCCATTCCATACCACTTCCACTGTTATCGCTCTGGCCCAAGTCACCATCAATGAGCATTAAATTATTACAATAACCTAACTAGTCTCCTTGTGTTTTCACCCTTGGCCTCCTAGTCCATTCTTAACACAGCAGCCAGAAATCTCTTTTTAAACCTAAATCAGCTACTATTACTCCTACTCAAAACCCATTTCATTCAGAGTAAAACCTAAAGACTTAAAAGATCTACATGACCTGCTCACTGAATCGCTTCTCTTTGCTCACTTTTCCAGGAGCACAGGGCCCTTTGTTGCTCTTAAACAGGCCAGGCACACTCCCATCTTACAGCCCTTGCACTGGCTCTTTCCTTCGGCTGAAACTCACTCTTCCCATTATCTCTGTGACAGCTTCCCCACTTCCTTCATGTATTTGCTGAAATATCATCTTCTCAGTGAAACTCACCTTGTTTAAATTATAGCTTACCCTGCTCCTCATAGTACTTCTGATTGCTTTCACCCTGGTAATTGTTGTTTATTTTTTGCATAGAATGTATCACTCTATATATACCATATGACTTTTGTTATCTTTATTTCTTACACAAATTTATTTTTTGTTTCCTATCTCCCCCCATTAGATTTTGAGTTCATGCCTATGTTTCAGCACCTGGAACGGTGCCTGGCACATAGTGGGTATTAAGCAAATATTTTTTGTATAAATGAATATTTTTTCAGACATTCTTTCTACATGAACATAAGGAGTGTGGTTCTTTTGTATTATTTTTAAATTTTATTTATTGATTTTAGAGCAAAAGGAGGAGAGAAGGAGGGAGAGAGAGAAGAGAGAAGCATCATTTTGTTCCACTTATTGATGCCTTCATTGGTTGATTCTTGTATGTGCCCTGACTGGTGGTCAAACCTGCAACCTTGGCGTATCGGGTTGATGCTTTAACCAGCTGAGCTACCCGGCCGGGGCTTCCCTTATATTATTAATTTTGCATTTTCATACCTTTTAAACTTTCTTTATATTTTTTGCTATAATCATATTTTTATTGTAATCCTTTCAAGAGCTGGACTGTGTCTATTGTAACTATTTCCATCATAGCACATTAAAAATTTGTTCAATTTCAATATAATTCTAACTAAAGCTATTACTCACACGCACATACACATATATAAACATATAGCCATATATCTGTCTTTATCTTTTTGTCTCTCTGTTTCTAGATCTCTGCCTTTATCTCTGATTTCCCTATGGGGAGGTAAAAAGGAATCTAGCCCAATAATAGAGAGACTTGAATAATAGCCTGCTTAGTCTTACATGACCTGGCCCTTCTTTACCTCAAAGTCCACTGCTCTCTGCCTCTCCCCCCCCCCCCCCCCCACCACAACGACACTGGCTTTGTTGCTCTTCCTTGAGCAGGCCAGGAATATGCTTACCCTGCACCTTGGTGTTGGCTGTTTTCTCTTCCTGGAGCAATCTTAACCCACATATCTCCATGCTAACTTCCTAATTTCTTTAAATCTTTGCTCAAATGTCAACTTTTCAGTGAAAGGAAGCTAAAGAAGTTATTATTTGGAGTAAACAGGGAGAGGTTAATTTAAAAATTATGACATTAATAACCCATGGACACAGACAATAGTGCAGTGGAGGCCTGGGGGCAGGAGTGCGGTGGAGGGGGTCAATGGGGTAAAAAGGGGAGAACATTTGTAATACTTTTAACAATAAAGATAAATAAAAAATTATATCATTAAAGTGAGAATAAACCACTACATTTGCAGGGAATTTCTAATAGGAGCAAATGGAGACAGATTCAGCAGTGATGTGGAGGCAGAAATGTCACAATTTGGCAGTAGACTAAGAACATAATAACTTATCCCGAGAATGCCTTCACAGGAACAAATAAGGAGAGCTGGCTCTGGCAGTGAGAGAGAATTTGACAGTCAGATGGTTTGAGTAGAAAGATAAAAAGTTGTACTTCTGCAGCAATGTCATAGCCAGCATGTTTTAGCTCTCTAGTAAAAAAATATGAAATGGGAAAAGTATCAGTTCATTTCCAGTTCCCTCCCTAGAGTTTGTGGGTTAATGTCTTTGCCGATGGGAAAAACATGGCAGGAACTTAATCTCTTGTTTAATGGCTGCTATTTCTCCCCAGTTATAAAAATGTACCTTGAATTATCCTGCCCAGGCCCAAGACACATACGTATTAGCTATTTCTGAAGTTTGGTAAGTAATATTCAGTTAACAAAAAGGATAACAAATTTATGCTTTAGGTTATATGTATTTTGTGTAAGCATGTGACTTTAGAGAACTTTAATCCTCTCTGGGAAAGAGTCTCAGAATTGTCAGATATTCATATTAGCAGCCTGCTAATCTCTGTGGTCTTATACATGAACAGTTTGACCTAAGAAGATGTCAGGACACTCAGGGATAATTAAGAAAATAGTTACAAACGGGAAAATAGTTTTGAGAGTAGGAAGTAGCTATGTTTCCGGAAAAAAATAGTTTTCTCTTCAAAGCTATTGGGAGGGAAAACATTGCAGAAGACTTAGAAACAGCTTTTTACTATTTAACATGGTAGAAAGTATTCTTTTAAAAATGACAAGAAGATGATGTTTTGACACACCAAATTATGCCTTAAATGTCAGAGGCTACGCAATGTCGTTAAAGAGTCACAATGCAATAAAGTAGATGTATTACTTAAAGAAAATAGCAAAAGAGGAAAAATATAAAGGCATGGTACTTAATGGAATCATGCTATTAAAAACCCAAACTCAGAATATCCAGGCCCTGGTAAACATGTGACTGAAGGAAGCATTTGGACCTGTAGCCGAAATTAGAAAGGTCAATGTGAACTTTTAAAAGAAAGAACAGATTGCTTTCCTAGAATACATCAGAGAGCTATGTCAGTTAATGTCTATTTTAGTCAGATGTTTATCTAAAAGCTGATATTACTGTATGTGTTATAATTTCTGTCATATGAAGAAAATATATTTTATGAAAATATAATCACTATTGATAGAACATTACTATTTAACATGGTAGCAAGTATTCTTTTAAAAATGACAAGAAGATGATGTTTTGACACAAATACTTAGTATAAGTGATCTAAAGTAAATGTTATTTATGACTAGATGTGCATAATCTCTATGATTTATCTATCCTTGAGTATTCCAAATTGAGATTTATTTTGAATGCCATCCCTAGGCTTTGGAGATAATATAAATATGATTAGTAAAAATATAGACATGTTCCAATGGCATCGTCATCCAAACCTTACTTTCAATTCAACTTGGACTTTCTTCATTTGTCAAACTTTCACTTCTGTAACTGATACCTGCTTTTCACCGTGCTTACAGGAATGTGGAGAGATACTTGTCCTGCTCGATGGTCTTGTCCCCTTCACACAGTCAGTCATTGGGGTTTGGCTGTGACTGTGACCCTCA
Organism: Miniopterus schreibersii; assembly: GCF_964146895.1. NCBI lineage: Eukaryota > Metazoa > Chordata > Mammalia > Chiroptera > Miniopteridae > Miniopterus > Miniopterus schreibersii. Next base: position 80,524,496 of record NC_138101.1, on the reverse strand, counting down.
CTGGCAGCCCCCATGCAAGTGCTGCTATTCTTTGTGGGGAGGATCTGAGAGGCTTTCCTGCTTATATGGGTTTTCCTCAAAACGGTTGCACATTTCACCTTTTTGATGTCACACACGGCATCTCATCAGATGCTCTGAAATAAAAGATGCTCTAAAAAAAGAAGAGGTCAAGTGTATTTAGCAAATGCTTCTACCTGGGGAGTCACCGTGAACATTACTTATTAAAGGCTCTGAGATAGGCAGGGAAGGCATGCCTTTAACACTGAGCATTTCCCCGTCTTGCTTGATTTCATTATGTCCTTGGCCATATAGCACCTATTAAAATTTTTGTAATTAATAATGTAAACCCCACAATGTTTGCTTTAAAGAATACATACTAAAAATCCCATAATATTGCAGAAGCATTATTCCATTTTATACGCAGTGAAATTGTGTGTACCTGCGTGTGTAATGTGAGCATATGAGGTTAAACTGTAAGAAAACAGAATGACAAAAAGTTTAGGATCACCTTTGAGAGGGAAAGAAAAGGGATGGGCTCAAAGTGGAAGGAGTCATAAAGAGAACGTTTGGGTGATAGTGATATTTTTTTCTTAAATTGAGTGGGTAAACGGGTATGGCTGTTTATTGTATCTGTATAGGAAGTCGTAATGGATACACACACACCCCCGCGTGCACACACAGGGACACACACGCCGTAGTGGTTAGAGGCCCGGAGAGCAGGAAGGCCAGCAGCGGAGAGGGATGGCCTAGCAGGACAGCGGAGAAGGGCCGCCGAGCGGACACTGCGCTTCAAGGAGAGAAGGCAGAGTTCCTCCGGGTGCTGCTCATCAGTCTTGTAAGATGAGGAATGAGAATTGCCCGCTGAATCTGGCAATGCCGAGGGGTCTGGACAAGATCAGTTTTGGTGCAGTGGTGGGCGATCGAAAGCCTAACTGTGATTCCAGAGGAGGACTGGAGGAGATCAGACAGACAGCACATAGAAACCATTCTTTCCGCAGGTTTTGCAGGGAAGGACAGTGAAGAATTGGGGTACTGGAGGAAATCGTAGATGAAAACCTGGGGTCAGGGCAAACATTAGAATTTGGGACATCTCTGAGAATGTGTGATTTTGGCGGTTTCTCTCGTTTTCCTGTTGTTCAGGACTTCATACTAGAGCCAGAAATATCTCAGTGCAGTTAAGGTTGGGAGCTTTCTTGAGCGAACCACAGCATTCTGGTCATTGGGGCTGACGTCTCAGCTTTTGTGGTAACTGCTCCATAGCGTGCAGTGATCCGCCTTCGTGCCTGTCCTCCAGGCAGTGGCTCGTTCTATGGCAAAATGACTGTCTCTGGAGGAATAGTGACTGCAGACGATGGTGCTGTCTGTCAAGTCTTCTTCAGTCCACATTTAGACCTGTTTGGATCCACGTACGCTTCAGAGGCTGTCACTGTACCAAGGCATTCAAATACTTGAGCTATTTCTGCTATTATGAAACAAATTGAAAGATTAACAATTATCTGGTTATTCTGATCTATGTGGACAGATAATATGGATCTTGAGGACTGAAACGGAATTGATCCATGAGAGGAGCTCAGATATAATTTTAATTTAAAATGTTTAAGCTAAAATATGGATTAAACACTAATGGCTCGGGCTTTGGGGAAGCTCGTGACAACACTGAGTAGTGCTGGAATTTTTTTCCATCACCTGGTCAACTTTTTACCACTTTATTTCACCCTGTTGTACCCTGTGTAAGCAGAAGGTTGAAATTAAAAGTTAAATGCTGGCCCTAGCCAGTTTGGCTCAGTGATTAGAGTGTCGGCCCACCGAACGGAAGGTCCCAGGTTCAGTTCCAGCCAAGGGCACGAGCCTGGGTTGCAGGCTTGATGCTTCGCCCCGGTCGGGGAGGGTGTGGGAGGCAACCAGTTGCTGCGTCTCGTCTCTCTCACATCGATGTGTCTTTCCTCTCTCTCTCTCCCGCTCTCTCTCTCTTCCTCCCCTTTCCACTCTCTCTGAAAGCAATGGAAAAAGTATCCTGGGGTGAGAATTAAAAAAAAAAAGTTAAATGCTGAAATTTGACAAACTGTGTAATTTTTAGATAGTGTTTAAATAGCATTATTTTCACCTTGGAAATCTTGGCTTTGAGAAAGTGGCTCATTTATCTCGAGATGCCTTCTCAGTTCTTCCCTAGGAAGACATATTTTATTTCTGCACTTTTGTATTTGAGAGAAATGAGCCCATGATTCACTTCTAGAAAAAAATCTTACGGTGACATCCTAAAACCATTAAGAGATGGAGTCTGCACTCAGAGTCCTGAAGTTCAAGGAACAGAAGGAGATAAAGAAAAAGGGAAGGAAGAGATTCTCCTTATCACTATTAACAAAATTAGGGTAAAAGTACTAGTATTACAGAATAACTAAATGTTATAATTTTCATTTCTCTACTATAGTGTTGCAATATTCTGTTTGGTTTTATAGTCGAATTCCTGTGTTTCTTTCACCATTACAAGCAACACCAGAAGGATCAGCTTAATGATAACAAAAGCTGTTATTTATTATGTGATTTTCCATTCTTATATCACATTTATATCCTAAGTTCTTTATAGGTGTTATCTTATGTCTTACACATCTTTGCATCCCCCGAGGTGTAGCATAGTGCCTGACATATACTAAGAATTCAATAAATACTTTTCTAGTTATCTGTAAATGAGGGATTAGATGCATCAGCAATGCAGCACTTTCACATGATAAAAGTTACTGCCTGATAATATGATATAAAAGACTCTGTTATAACCATATTTCCACATATGTCTTTGTAGTTGACAAGCTAAAAGAATTCGAATTGTTCTTAACTTTCTAGAGATACGTGATTGAATCGTGTTAAGGCAGTTGTTTCCTGAAAAGCTTAATACACTGTCTAGTGAACATCTTATCTCTTATTTATTTGTCTGATCAATCATGGGTGTAATAGTGTAGTGGATAAGAGCATGGACTGCAGAGCCACTGTAACTGATAATTATTAGCTGTGTGTTCCTAGGTTAATTATGTAACCCCTCTGGGCCTCCACTGCCTCATCTGTAAAGTGAGGTAATAATGTATCATTGGATTATTTTACACCTGCAAAATGCTTAGAATAGTGCCTGGCACACATTATGAGTTGTATGTTAGCTAACAAAGTAGCTTGTCTACAAGCATCAGAATCGCCTAGGACTTGTTAAACCCCAGATTGCTGGGCCCCATTCCTGGGTTTCTGATTCAGTCACCCTGATAGGGTCAGAGAATTTGCATTTTGAGTAAGTTCCAAAGGGATGCTGCTACCGCTGGCCCATGGTCCTTGGGCCACACTCTGAAGGCCATTGGCCTACAGCAGATCTTTTCCAACTGTGCGGTGAAGGAAAGGCGGTTTTTACTTGTTTTATTTGTTTTGTTTTGTCATAGACAAATTCTTTGGCAAAATACAATAAATATGAATTACCAGGATAATGAAATTTAGAAAAAGGTATTCTTTGGGTTTTCCAGTTGATTTTGTTTCCAGGTAAATTGGAAACTACCTTCAGAAAGGGAGAGAATTCACATACCAAATAAAGTGAACATGTGCCCTATGTTCCGTGTTGGGCTCCGCCCTTCTGGCATTTTAGAAATCCTTTCTCTGGCCCTCTTTTAAATGGAAACCAAGACGTAACATATTCATAAATTCCTAGGATTAAAATACAGATATATTTGGGTGTTATTATCCTGTCTACCACACCAAACATCAAAAATTCGAATTCATCATACCAGTCAGGCAACCCCGATCCAACAAACCTTTGAGACATTCTACTATCCAAAGCCTGATTTTTATATGTGACCAGCCTACAAGAAAAAAAACTTGACAGTGTTTATACTGTGAATTTGTCCCTCAGATAAGTTTGCTCTCCTGCCTAGGGATTCATTTATCTGTGCATAATTACTTGCCAACATCATGTATGCATAATCCATGGACACAGACAATATTGTGGTGAAGGCCGGAGGGGGGTCAGGAACCAGGTGGAGGGGGCAACGTGGGACATCTATAATACTCTCAATAATAAAGATAAATAAATTAAAAAAAAAATTTACAACGTTCACATAAAAACACCCATTTTATTCACAGAGAGTAAGTACTGCCTAGCTGACAGTAAAGCATTTGATTTTTCTGCCCCTAAAATTGAAAGTTTTGACAAGAAAAAGAAAAAGCATTTTTCCTCCAACACCTACTTAAAACTCCAATTAAAAAGAATAAAACTGTATTTAAACTGAGGAAGCCTCCCATATGCTCCATGAGTTCCCAATGTAAAATAAATAAATAAACTAAAAATAGAAAGTTAAAGAGGTAATGCATAATTGTGAATATTTAAAAACTCAAAAGGTAGCCAACCAAAAAACAGTGGCACCAAGATTAGGGTGTCAGGATCAGAATTAGCAGTAACTACCAAGGAACATGAAAATAGGAGCTTTAAAAGGCTAAGCTTTCTTTCTTCCATAAAAAGTAGGATGGAAATGTATAGTTCAAAGCTAAATGGCATTTCACAGCTACAGGGATCCTGGGTGATCCAGTCCCTCCCCCCTTTCTAACCATTACCTCTATATTCATGGAGGTGGGCAGGAAGAAAGGGGGAAGGGGGAAGCAATACTACATTTCTCTTCCATTTAACCTCATCAGTCCGAATTTAATTACATGGTCTCTCTTAGGTGCAAGGAGGCTGGAAAATAGTGTTTTATCTAGGTGGCCATGAGCCCAACTGAAAAACTGGGAGAAGGAAATTATGTTTATTGTGAGATCTTGTCTCTGCTATGCATGTGATTTTCATTTTCTTCTAGTTGCTGATTTGTATTTTCTGCATTTCTTCCAAGCATATATATTATCTTTATTTTAAAAAAGAAAGAAAGAAAGAGAAAGAGAGGGAGAAGCTCTGTCTCACGGCTTTGGGGGAGAGACTGAGGTTGCTGAGGTACTGATTATGTAAGTCACAATACAGACTTCATTTGATGGAAACTGCCTATCATTATATTAATTGTAATCTTTATATAGCTCCTTCCTTCTTGTTTCTTTCACCTGCTTGGAAAGTATTTATGTAATAAATGATTCAGATGGGAAAGAAAGTCCTGGCTTACTCGATGGGGCTATTAGATAACTATTGAAGAGGGACTCATCTAAGACGGATTTTCTTAAATGGGTTTTTCTGGTGACAGCTCAATTCCCTCTAGGGTGCACTGATTTCAGTGGCTCAAAAACCTTTGGAAGTTATTTTAAGCTAGAGTGTAGGCATACTAATTATAGTGTTAAAACTGAGGGGGAGGGAATCTATAGTTTTACTTAAAATTTTATCCTTTGCTATGAGTACTTTTATAAGAAAGATAATATTGATACAAATTGCTATTTTCAGAATACAACAAAATGTTTAGAATTTCTTTGAGGTCAGAAGAGAAAAAGAGACTGAAACTTTTGTTGCCCTTGGTATGGCAGTTATAAAGAAAACAATGAAACAAAATTTTTCTTCCAAGTGATTTTTCTAAAATAAATCAAGATAAATACCTACTGAAATTTGTGCCTATCTAGAAATTAGAGATGTCTCAAATGGGAGAAGTTGCTGAGGAAGTTTGTTTAAGGAAGCTTCGTACTTAACTGGAAATTGTATAAAGACTAGGGCTAAGACCGACGTCTGGCAAGTGGCGGTTACCATCATGTGTATTTAGCCTTTGCCTCTTATTTCTGTTTACATTCCATACTTCTGATTTTCTGCAATCACTAATAGATGGCAGTGGAAAAGCTTCATACTGTATGGAGTGATGACAGAAAGTTTTAAAGTGTTAAGACACTCTGAGAAGCCATTTACAAATTGAATTCATAGATACTATGGAGCGTTCAAGGAATGCAAGGACTCCTCCTTGACTCCACCCTTGGTCACCCCTACATTCCACCTCCATCCGCACTCCACCCTCTTCACCTTTTTTAACTTCTCATTATCTTTCCCAACTTAAACTTCAAGTTTCCAGGGAAGACTTTCTTAAATTGCTGCCCTCCCTTCAATCACCTTCTCTTTCTGCACTTGTTCCCACCTCACACCCATCTGAAAACTTAATACACACAGTGGGGAATATAACTTTAATATAAAACAGTGGCGAAAGGAGAGAGTCTTCAGTGGATGTGATTAAGACGACTGCTATACAGAGAAAATAAAATCAGATCCTTGCCTCACACCACTGGCACGCACACAGGTGTTTTAGATAAATTGGAGATATAAATGTGAAAATAAAAATTAAACTATTAGGAGAAAATCTAGAAAATGACCTTTGTGACCTTGAAAATATTTTTTGACTAGTACACAAAAAGCAAAAATCATAAAGGCAAATGTTTATTATAAAAATTCATAACTTCTGTGTGAAGAAATACATATAGACAAAGAAAAGTATATCAAAGGAAAATTTATGGAAGAGGAAACCCAGTTGGGCAATGTACTCATATAGAGATGCTCAGTCTTAGATGCAATTAATGAAATGCTAATCAAAATGGATATATCATTTCGTATCCATAAGCTGTGGGGACAGTATGTGGAAACCAAAACCCAAATTCTCCTTGTACATGTATACACAGCCACTTTGGAATGCAGATTGCCAGCATTTATACAAATTAAAAATACATATAAGTATATTTTCACATATGTAAAAATACGTATAACATACAACCCGAAAATAGTTTTTTTAAATATGTACTCTAGCAACTCATATTTGTTTATAAGTGGACATGTTTAAGGATATTCGTAGTGAAAATCAGGAGAGGTCCTAAATACTAAATATCCACCAATTTGGAAAATAAATATATGTTCATTTTAGAAACTTTGTAAACCAAAGGAAGGCAAAAGCATAAAGATTTGAGCTTTGTGAAATTCAAGGTAGATTTTCAAAATGTGTATGTATAATATATGTACTGTGTGTGAGCCAAAAATGATCATGACTAGTTTTCCTGTAAACTCGTGTAGCAGAGATTATTGTTAACCAAATACTCATGCGTTTCTTTACATTTTGCAGTCTGCCTTGCAGTAAGTTTGAGAGCCATTTGAGTAGATCTTACAAGGAAATGTGCACAATGATTTGTAAAATGGATTAAGACCCAGTGTATTTCCTCTCTCTCGTTGGACTTTGTAAAAGTGAGATACAGGCTTTAACTCACTGGGATTTCAGAGTTTATTTGTTCCTACAGCTTAGCCTTGTTAAACATTGACTAATAACTCTCTCCAAATTAATATACACTTCTCAAAGTCATTGAGATAAATTATCATTTATCACTCACTATAATCCATGTGGATTTTTTCCATGTCCCCCAAATATTCAAGTTTATTCTCTAATTTTTAATGTACTTTTAATGCTTTTTAAATATAAAAGTTTATTTGTAGAAAAGTTAGGAATTGGATATAAGTAGAAAGATAATAAAAACTACTCATAATTCTCTTATAGGGATAACTTGTTGACAATTTCATTATTATCTTGTCTTCCTAAATATATATTTGTTCTTCACATCACTGAAAACATTCTGTTTAATAACTATTTAGCTTACCATTATGTGGCTGAACCAAAAATGCATTTGGCACATCTCTAACCATTGGACATTTATGTGGTTTCCTATATTTGTCATTATAATTAGTGCTATGAAAATTATCCTTGAATCAAAAGCACTATTCAGACAGAAAAGAGGACGGTGAATTTCTCCTATAAAAACTACCCCTTGTTACCGGCTTTTCTTCGCCATCTCCAGCTCCTTCAGTGGCACTGTTTTTTCTTTACTCTGTCCCATGCCGTTTAGGACACATCGCTGTTGAAATGTGCCCCTTGTTGTCTACAGTGGGTGCATTGCAATGAGAGAGGTGTTCCTTGCCCGCCCCTTTTTTATCCTTCAGTCTCAGCTTAAACACTAGCTTGGAAGGAAAATATTTTTTATGTTTGGACTCTTACACTGTAATCCCAATCATGACAGACTTTTTCACTGGGCTTTGTCTGCATGTGGCCAAGGCTCTTTCAGCATTCAGTGGGGAAAGTGGCCACGCAGGAAAAGCCTAGAGCAGTAAACCAAGACATTCCTCATGACAGGCTGAATCTGTTTTGATACTGATGATGCTGTTCCATACAGAAAATTTGTAGGTAAAAGACCTCGTAAATTCTCCTTCCTGGTTTTTGATATTTAAAATGCTTTCTTGGCCCTGGCCGGGTGGCTCAGTTGGTTGGAGCATTGTCCCAAACACCAAAAGGTCGCAGGTTCAATGCCCGCGGGGGTGCGTACAGGAGGCAACCAATCGATGTTTCTCTCTCACACGGACGTTTCTCTCTCTCTTCCTCCCTTCCTCTCTCTAAATTCAGTAAACATCCTCCAGTGAGGATTAGAAAAAAATTAAAACGCCCTATCAGATTTGAGGAACAGTTATCATTTACAAAGAGTGAAATCACAATGACTACAAAAACTGTCATTTACAGAGTTGCAACTTAAAAGAAAACCATATTTCCTGGTAGATTTTTTTTAAAAAGTTATTGACACAGAGCCCTTCCACAGAAAGAGAGGTTTGGATGTGTTTATTGTTGAATCGTAGGTGGCTTTGTTCGAGCAGCAGTGACGAGCTGGACTTTGAGGGGGCCCCTGGTATGGGGTCTGCTTCAACACAATTGCAGCTCAAGCCCTGTGCTCTGCCTTTGTCCTTTCTGGTCTGACTTCTGCGTTACTCACTCAGTCCCTCTCCCTTTTATATAATCCAGTGCCATTCTCTTCTAGCCAAATTTATCTCTGCACCACTCAGATAAGCCCCATGCTGCTCTTTGTAAATGTCACTCTTAGAAGAAGATAATCTTAAGGTGTTTTCTGAAAGAATTATTTTTTAAAGGGTTCACTGACTGAATTCACTCTGAAGGATAGCTTGAGTAGGGGGCTTTTTTGTTGATTGTTTTTTATTTTGTTTTATTTTACCTACCAGGAGAGTATCTGGAGACAGAGCAGGTAGCCATTATTGGCTCAGAAAACTCACTAAACTTTGTTAAGCGGGTAAACAGAGTGGGAGAAGAGATCTGAGTAGATGCACCTGCAGTGTCGGGTGCAGGCTCAGGTTTCTTAGTGGCCTCCCCTGTCACAGGTAATCAGTATCTGTACTGGGAAATTAATCAAACAATGTTAACCATTTAGACTAGTGAATCAAATGTTGATGCTATAACTCATAATTTGTATCTCAAGGCTGAGAAATGTATATTTTATGACAGTTTGGGCAGATTTAGATTGTTTAGTCAGAACTGAAAAAAGAGACAACCTTTGAGGGCTTTCTTCTTTATGAACAAAAATATGAGGTGATTTTGCAGCTATTTGTGCAAATTAACTCATAATAGACATCAGTGAGTCATCTTTATATATTGATTATGCTATAATGAAATATATATTATTTAGCAATACCATTACACATACAAAGATCCCCCCCCCCCCCCGCAGGATATCCTGATGGATTTTATTCTTGGCATCCCTTTTCCTCTAATTAGTATCCAGGCTACTGAGGATCCCACAATCAGAAGCTACCCTTCCTCTACAGTACGCCACACTTTTGTGACTTTATTATGGATGAATTTGTTTTAACTCTAAAACATTCTAAAAGTTAACGTTTGCTTTTGTGTTACATTTTTTAAATGGCTGCCTATGATGTTTAAATCAATTATAAATATCTGCCTTTAAGATTTAAATCATTGTACATCTTTGTAGTGTAATGGTACTGCTAAATAATATTTGTTTCATATAGCATAAATCAACATATGAAAACAACTCACTGATCTCTATTACAAATTATTTTGAATTCAGATATGTGTTCACTAATATTTCAATGTTTTAGTTTCTTAATCATAAATTCTTATCATGTTTCACTTAGAAATTTGTTAAATGTAAAACTGTATGAAGAAAAAAATCACCCATATCCCATCACTCAGAGATAACTTTAGCATAATCATGCATTTTGGTCAGTACTGTTTTTCTCTAAGTGGAAAAATTGGAATCCTACTGTAGAAAGGGTTTTTGTCTTCTTTTTTTCGTTTATCTATATCAGTAAGTATTCACCAACATGATAATGGTTGCATAGTAGTCCACCAAATGGATGTACTATACTACCAAAATTTATTTAGGTATTCCTGACCTTTAGCTTTCCTTCCTTTCTTTTAATGTTTGAGGCTATCTTAAACCATTCTACAGTGAAGTACTTTGTGACTATTTATCTGAATCTCTAATTGTCCCTGTAAAGTACATGAGTGGGTTAAAAAATATGGACTCTTTTACATTTAAAAATGTAACTACTTTAATTTACTATTTTGAAATAAGTTTTACTTGTTTGTTTGTTTGTTTGTTTATTTATTTATTTATTTATTTATTTATTTTAAGAATTAGTTTATTTTTTTATTCATCCATAAGAGCCTAAAGCTGGAAACAACCTATATGTTCACCAACATGAACACACTGGCACTCAAAAGAGTATACACTGTATAATTTCATTTATACGAACCCTTAGGTAAGACAAATCCAATATACAGTAATGGAAAGTAGTGGTTGCCTGGAGCCAGAGGTGAATGGTGGAAATTGATTCACTGTAGAAAATTTAGAAAGTATAGATATGGAAAGACAAGGAAATTATCTTACCATTTAGGTTTTGTATAACATGCCTGTTTTTAGATGCATAGGCATATGAGAAACAAATTCAGCTTAGTTAGGTTTATTTATTGACTTAGCAAACAAGATTTCATGAGTACTCTACCACTTTTGCTTTTTTTTGAGATTATTTTAAACTATCATTTTTCTGATGTTTTAAAATATTTGTTTTAAATATTGCATGCTGTTATGTCATTCAGAAATAAGAAATTGACAAATGATGATGAGTTGTATGCTAAGGAAGTCTGATTCTTAGTGTCTCTGTGACTTTGAACTCTATTATAAGAAACAGTGGAGATTCCTTAGAATTATTAGTAACCTGCATTATAAAATTACTAATATGTTTTTAAACTGAACAATAACCTCTTTCCTTCTCTCCTTCAGCTGAGGAATGCCCATGCTTCATGGGCTTCCATTATTTATCTGAGAGCAGGATTTCTCGGCCTCCACACTATGGGCATGGTGTGGGGGGCTGTCCTGTGCATTGTGGGATGTTTAGCAGCATCCCTGGCCTCAGCCCACTAGATGCCAGTAACATCGTAGCCCCAGTTCTGACAACCAAAAATGTCTCCAGGTGTTGCCAAACATCTCTTGGGCAGCAAAATCACTTCCAGTTGAGAACCACTGACTTGAAGATAGTCAAGGAGCTTAGTATTTACTGTATTTCCTTTATACACATTGCTCCCCCTCAATCATTTGAGTATTCTTTTGATTATTAGGGTCTGACCTTCCTGTCTTCCTGTGGTTTTCGATTGGTAAGGTAGACTTTGAGAGGCCTTGGCTGTCATATGTCCACATGCACCCCAATCACCTCTGAACACCGACTGAACTAAGGCATTTTTTGGAGTACCACTGTCTTGGACCTGTGAGAAACAGAGGGATGCTTTGCAGATATAACCACTGTTCTCCTTACAACTGTACAGCAGACATTTAACCACATGGAGCTCTCTGCTGGAACTTATTCAGAACAAATGAGGCAGACTTGATTTCACTTCTACATATACAGGTGTTCAACGAGGTTAAGAGTAAAGGACTCTGAGGACTTTTCAAGTCAGTGGAAATAATTGGTGCTTTTCCAACTACCTGCGAAAGAATGCTTGAAAGAAGTAGGAGGCATCTGAGAGGAAGAATTTTAACAGCTGAAATAGCTGTCCACATTATCACTTTGGGTTAGATAAGGATTGTCTTCCAAGGGAAGCTAGTGAGTATACATACTTTAGAGACAATTATTAACCCATGTTCATCAGTCACTGACCAAAAGACGCTGTGCCAGACCATTTCGGAGAGAAATAATAAGAGAGCAGAGTGGTGCTCATGGAGCTTACAGTCTTTGGGGAAATTGTACACAAACATTTTTACAGTTGCGTAACATTACTATCAATGAGAAACATTATTTCATCAGTTGGCAGCATTTCATCAGTTGCCAAATGAGTCGTACAGACAATAACAGCAGGAGTTTAGGAGAGAGGGAATTCTGAAGACTGGGAAGGTCAGAAATCTGGGCTTGGAAAAGCTAGGGTCTGAGCTTGGAGTGGAGATAGGCAGAAGTGGTAAGGAACAGAACCCCAGTTTGGGAAAATGGCCTGTGTTACGAAGCTGAGATAAGAGAACGAAAAGCTTATTTGGTGTGTAGAGCTGAGAAATAAAGCTAGAAGGTCAGGGTGAATTCAGCCAGACCCTTGAGGTCTGTGAATATCCAGTTACAGAACTTTAATTAGATGGTGAAAGCTGATGTTACCCAAACTAGGTTTTGTGAAACATTAATCCCAGAAGATGCCCCTTGAATAAAGTGCTCTGTGGTTAAATAAACGGTAAGTGTTGCATGCTGAGTGTGTATGCCTCCTGGTGACTTAAAGTGCACATTGGTATTTGAAGGCCACGATTAACTTTGTGTAAGCCAGCATTTACAAACGCATTTGATAGCAAAGTATGGGGGAGGGTTATGAGGAGAAAGAGCATAAAGTACCTACTAACAGTCAGTGGAATGACTGAGAAATTGTGGTTTGATAATAGGAAATCTTCAACCATGTTTGTGGAACAGGGGGTGAGAGAACTGTGTTCCAGGTATTCATTAATTTGGTTTTTCATCCCTCTACAAATATTTATTCAGCAAATACTATATGCTCCGTACTAAGCAGGGTGAATAAACTAGAGAAGGGGAAAGTGGTTTCTACCACCATGGAGTTTAGAATCTAAAGGAAGAAGAAAAATGTAGATTTAAATTCTTTATTAGTCAAGTACTGTTTAAAAAAAAAAGAAAGAAAAAAAAGAGAAAAGTGCCCTACTTTTTGTTGAACAATAATGCTGACAGAGACCTTCTCATTTCCTCTTAACCATGTCATCAAGAAATACCTATTTTAATATTAGCCATATCACTAAATCTTGTAAAAATAATTTTAACATTGCTGGATTCAGTGTTTAAGTGTAGCTTTATTGAATCTTGGACCAGTTTAACATTTTGGAAATAACGTTTAAAAATATTAATTAGGAGGAAAGAGATGTATAAGGCGGAGAGAAATAGAAGGAATTTTTATTCATGTTGTTTTTACTTTTGTTTGATGTGTTACATGTGCAACTTGATTAATTTTCACAAACTGAACACACCTATGTAACCAAAACAAAAACAATGTTGACAGCATGGATTCAGTTTGCCTGTGTGTATATGTGAGTGTATGTGTGTGTTGGTGCATAAATGCAATCTTTCATTATATAGAGAGTTTTAAAGGAAGCCAAGAAGGCACATTTGATTCTAAATACAGATCTTTCTGAAATTCAGTGGTTCTCAAACTTGCTCACATATTGGAAGTACCTAGGAGCTTTAAAAATGACTCACATCTAAGTCCCACCCAGAGATATTTAATGCAATTGGTATGAGGTGGAGCTGGGAAATGGCATTTTAAAAGCTCTCCAGATGATTCTCCTGGGCACCCAAGGTTAAGAATCACTACTGTAATGTGTTGAAAGTAAAGCTTTAGATGTTTCCATAATGGTGGAGCTTGCTTTGTGCCCAACTGTCTGACTAAAATTTGTAAATCTCGGCTTTCTCTGTCTAGATTTTAGGTTGTAGTTTGGCAGAAGAAGCAGATATTATATGTGACTAATAACCCTCCCACGATCTGTCACCTGGGCAGCAAACCACTTTTTAATTCAGGACTGTGTGGGAGGTAAATAGGGTTGCCTTGCTTTAGAACAGCCTCTGCTTTTAAGATGTTGGAATGTCATCGGGTAGTGGATTGCAGAGCTGTCAGATTTGTGTCAAAAGGCATTACATCCCAGGCACTGAGGCTGGAGAGCAGTGAATCATTTGCTTGGGAGCTTTAGGGACCCCTGGAAGTCTGCAGGGCCTGGGGATGGCCCTGGGGACTGGGGATGATTTTTTTTTCAGGGCCTAAGGAAGCCTTTAGTGATGACTAAGATATTTCAGACTTAGGAGAATAGAGTTGAATTCTCAGGAATCGGCATAAATCAAAACTGCAGAAGCATCTGAATTCTATGAAATTTTTATTTTAGCCTGAAGTCTGACTCAGCAGCAAACTGATAAAACTGGATATATTTCATTTCTTTTTCTTCATCTTTTCCCAAATGTTTTCTGATGTTTGTTAGTAAAACTTTGAAAGGATTTTATTTTACAAATGATAAGTTGCAATTTCAAGATCTGTAAGAGGTTCCTTAAAATTCAATAAAAGGACAATTTACCTTCCCTAAAATACATTGGGATCTGCAGTTCCATAGCCAGAAGCTCCAATTCATTTTGCACTGTCTCCTAATGAATGCTTCCCCCACTATTCAGAAGAGCTGGTGCTGTGCCATCCTGGGATGTCTTTGTACCGTGATGATATGTTGAATCTCAGCTACTCATGAGTCTAGGACATTCCTTCCTATTCTCTGAAGATCATGCATTGTTTGTTCCTTGCCTTTGTATATTTCCTATGGTCTGAGCTAGTTATCTGTTTGCTCTTTGAGGATATAGTAGTTAATGAGAAATAAGACCCCTGCTCTCAAGTAGCTTATAGTCTAGTCTAGGAGACAAAAAATAAAGTTAGCTAATAATGCGTCAGGATTTCAGATACTGATGGATGTTTTGGAGAATACAAAACAGGAGAAGCAGAATTAGAAGACTGTTTTGAGGTATTAGTGTTACCAGCACTATGGGTTCTTGCCATCTCCCAGGATGGAGATCAAAAGAGATCACCATAGACCAATATAGGGTCTGCTGCACTGGCCAGAAAAGAACCCAGATCTCTTGCATGACAGGTGCAAATTCTAACATTGAAGCATCCTAGGTTCTTGGGAACTCTTGAAATATAAATCTCTTAAGAGAAAGCTAGAGCACTGAGGAAGATAGCATTTAAAGGGGAAAAGAGAAATGTTGCTCTCCAAACAAAAGTCAGGGAACAGTTTTAAAGAAGTTGAGGTG
Organism: Miniopterus schreibersii; assembly: GCF_964146895.1. NCBI lineage: Eukaryota > Metazoa > Chordata > Mammalia > Chiroptera > Miniopteridae > Miniopterus > Miniopterus schreibersii. Next base: position 80,509,429 of record NC_138101.1, on the reverse strand, counting down.
GGAAAGATGACATTTAAGTATGGCAGGGACTCTTTGGCGCTTGTGCAGTATAACTACATGATTTTTCATGTGTTGCATGTCTCATTAGTATGTTAAATCTTCATCCAGGGGTGTATTTTTTAGCATGTAAATGAGGGAGGTGATCTCAGAGGTAGATTGCCTAAGTAATGGAGGGTTTTGGTGGTGAAAGGAGTTTGGACTTTATTGTTTTTTATTCTGCCTGATTTTTTAAAATAATTTTTAAATTATAGTTGACATAATATTATATCAGTTTCAGATGCACAATCCAGTGATTAGACATTATATAACTTACTAAGTTATCACCCTGAAGAATCTAGTACCCATCTGACACCATACACAGTTATTACAATATTATTGACTATATTCCCTATGTTGTACTTTACAGTGACTATTCTGTAACAACCAATTTGTACTTCTTAATCCCTTCACCTACTTTACCCCTCCCCCCAAACATCACCTCCTGAGCTCTTTCCCTTGCTCATGGTGCTCCAGGCCCCTGGTGTCTTCCCTTTCTCTTACAGTCAGTCAGTAACTAGACTGAAGGACCCTGCTGTTCATAAGATTGACTACTGGGGGGATTTAAGATTTTTCACTTCACTCATGAGTGCATGCTAGCAAGAACGACTGCCCTTTCGGTGACCCCTCCCACCTGGCAAACATCAAAATGTTCTCTGTATCTATGAGTCTGCTTCTGTTATGCTTATTCATTTATTTTGTTTTTTAGATTTCACATATAAGTGAAATCATATGGCATTTTTCTTCCTCTGTCTGACTTCTTTCACTCAGCACAATACCCTCTAGTTCCATCCATGTTCAACATTTCATTCTTTTTTATGACTGGATCATACTTCATTGTATAGATGCACCACTTCTTCTTTATCCATTCATCTACTGATGGACACTTAGGTTGCTTCCAAATCTTGGCTGTTGTGAATAATGCTACAGTGGACACATGGATGCGTATGTCTTTACGATTTAGTGTTTTGGGTTTCTTCAGATAAATACCCAAAGGTGGAATTGCTGGGTCCTTCTTTGTCTCTTGTTATAATTTTTTTTTTAATGTCTATTTTGTCTAAGTATTTCTACCCAAGCATTTTTTGTTTTTGTTTTCTTGAAATATCTTATTTCATCTCTTTACTTTCAGTCTGTATGTGTTCTTCTATCTGAAGTAAAGTATCTTATAAACAGCATATGTAACAGTATTGCTTTCTTATCCATTCAGCCACTATATGCCTTTTGATTGGAGCATTTAACCCATTTGCATTTAAAGTAATTGTTGATAGATATGTGTTCCTTGCCATCTTATTTTACTTTTTATTTTATTTTATTATTTTATTTTTATTTTTAGTAAATGTATTGGAGTGATCTTGGCTCACAAATTCGTACAGGTTTGAAGTATACAACTCAACAAAACATCACCTGCACACTGCATCATGCTCTCATCACCCCAAACAGTCTCTTTCCATCTCCATTTTATTCCCCTTTGCCCATATCTACCTACCCCCCTACCCCACTTTTCCTCTGACTATCACCACACTGTTATCTGTGTCTATGTGTTATATATATATACACACATATATATGTATATGTATATTTTTATTGCCATTTTATCATTCATAGTTTTTATCTTTATTTCTTCTTCTTCTTAAAAAAGACCCTTTAACATTTCCTGTAATACTGGTTTGGTGGTGATGAACTCCTTTAGTTTTTTGTTGGCTGGGAAGCTCTTTTTCTGTCCTCTGATTCTAAGTGATAGCTTTGCTGGGTAGAGTAGTCTTGGTTGTAGGTCCTTGCTTTTCATCATTTTGAACATTTCATTGCCAATCCCTTCTGGCCTGCAAAGTTTCTTTTGCAAAATCAGCTGACAATCTTATGGGAGCTCCTTTGTAATTAACTAATTGCTTTTTTCTTGCTGCTTTTAAGACTCTCTCTGTCTTTAAACTTTTGCATTTTAATTATGATGTGCCTTGGTATGGGCCTCTTTAGGTTCATCGTGTTTGGGATGCTCTGTGCTTCCTGGATTTGAATGTCTCTTTCCTTCAGCAGTTAAGGAATTTTTTCCGTCATTATTTTTTTCACATAGGTTTTCAATTCCTTGCTCTCTCTTCTTCTTGCACTCCTATGATGCGAATGTTGGCATGCCTGAAGTTCTCCCAGAGGATCCTTATTCTATTCTCATTTTTTTGGAGTCTTTTTTCTTTTTGCTGTTCTGATTGGGTGCTTTCTGTTTTCTTATATCTCAAATCTCTGATTTGATCCTCTGCTTCATCTACTCCACTGATGATTTCCTGTAATGTATTCTTCATTTCAGTTAGTGTATCCTTCATTTCTGACTGGTTCTTTTTTATGTTTTCTATCTTTTTTTGACGTTTTCACTAAGTTTATCAACTCTTCCCCTAAGTTCATTGAGAATCCTTATAACCAGTGTTTTGAAATCTATATCTAGTAGATTGCTTTTCTCAATTTTGTTTAGTTCTTTTACTGGAGTTTTGTTCTGTTCTTTCATTGGAACATATTTCTTTGTCTCCTCACTTTGGCTCTTTCCCTGTGTTTGTTTCTATATATTAGGTAGAGCTGCTACATCTCCCAAGCTTGGTAGACTGACCTTATGTAGTAGGTGTCCTGTAGGGTCCTGTGGTACAGACTCCCCAATCATCCAAGCTTGTCACTCCAGTTGCACACCCCCCCCCTCGTGTAGGTTGTGTACACCCTCCTGTTGTAGTTGACCCTTTACTACAGTTGGTGCTTCAATGGGAGGGACTTGCCTCAAGGCTGATTGGCTGTGAGGATTGGCCACAACCACCATGGAGGATCACCTGTGGAGGGGCCAACCACACAGAGCAGGTCTTACTTCAGCAGGACTCTGGTACCTGCTTAGTCTGCTCCTTGAGAGTGTCCTTTGTGGAGGAGATTGGGTGGTGCTTCAATGTGATCTGAAGCTGTCTACTGGGAGCACAGGCTCTGTGGCCTCCTGGGAGGTACAGGCCAAGCTCAGCTGTCACCTGTGCCCTGCCAGGGGATACCTGGCAGGATCTATAAGGTGATCTGCAGATGGCTGCTACTTGTACTGGGCTTGGAGGTGCCCAGGTGAGGCCAAGCTGTGATCCAAGGCCAACTGCCACTAGTGCCAGGCCTGGGGCCACTTAGCAAGAGGTATGTGGCAAACTGAGCTCAGATGCTACTTATTTGAGAGATTTTAGGAATGTCCAAAGCGTGAGCCAAGACAGGGAATTTTTATGAAAAAGCCACTGGAAACAGCTTGGTTTAGGCCCACAAGTTAGGTGGGAGAGGATCTCAGGAAATCAGCAAGGCAGGGCTGACAGTGTGAGCCAGGTTGGTGTAGACTCAGATATGGTGCCTGCCTGCCACCGCTGTCAGGGGAGGGCCCCGAAAAGAAATAATGGCCTCTGCCAGTACTTCTGCCTGGGAGAATACTGCCTCTCCTGCCTGTTCTTGCCTCCATGCCAGATTACTCAGTTCCTCTCCGTATGTCCCTGGTGCCCCAACACTGAAGCTTACAACCAGTGAATCCCAGCAAGTTTATGCATGGGCCCTTTAAGAGGAATGCCTGGGACTCCAAGAGCCCTCTGTCTCACTCAGCCAAAATCTGAGCTGGTTTTTACAGCCAGACGTTATGGAGACCTCCTTTTCCTGGCACTGGAGCCTTGGGCTGGGTGGCCTGGTGTGGGACTGGGACCCCTTGCTTCTCATGGGGAACTTGGGCATCCAAGATATTCTTCCCAATTTTTATCTAACGCACGGAGTATGGCACCAGTTCATTCACATCTCAACACCTCCTACCAGTCTCGATGTGGCTTCTTTTTATCCTTAGCTGTAGGAATTTATTCAGCTAGATTTCAGGTGTTTCTGAATGATTGTTGTTCTATAGTTTACTTATAATTTTGATGTGGTTGTGGGAGGATTTGAGTACCTCATTTACACACACCACCATCTTGACTGAAACCAAGTTTGGACTTTAAGTTCAATGGAAGCCTTTGAGTCCAACAGGTGCCTTCACTTGATGTGATTTTAACATACAATTCACCAGGCTTGTTTTTAAGTAGAACCCATTTTTCTCAGAAGATCAGACATTTGTGAATTTTCTTTTCAGCTCTATATTAACCTCAGGAGGATTTATACCATGATCTTGAAGGAAGACATGAGAGAGACGTGTGTTTGAATTCTTGTTCTTTACCCTGGTAACAGTTATGGTAGTCATGCCTTCAATCAAACTGGGTTTGCTGAGAGCTGGAGTTTTCCTGAAAACCTGTATTTTATAAAATTACATTCTCTATATACTGAAGATAAATATGGAAGTTCCTTCATTAGATTTTAGAATGGTATTTGCTTTTAATTTGATGCTCTACTTTGACTTTTTCAAAACACCGGGGGATCGCTCCATGCCTTTTGGCAGAAAAAAAGTAAGAAATGAAAGCATAGATTGGATTCCTATCACTTTTAAATCCTGAAAAAAAAAAATCAGACAGGACCCTTATTAAGTTACTCTACAATGTGACACGTATAACCTTTACACAGTGATTTATTTGAGATGATCAATCTTAATTAAACGATCGAGTTTTTACTTATTTGTTTGGAATGGAAGCATTAATGCTGGTGGATTCATTTCTCTGGATGTTTCCTTTGCTGACACATAGAACTGTTTGGGCTTATATGGAGGCAGATGCAGGCATTTAAATGTTGGAGAGTATATACACAGAGTGAAATGACTGATAAATGAACATGTCACAATTACAGTTATTGCATATCACAGCTTATTGGCATATAAATTAAACTGCTGTGAGGTAGAAGAATGGAAGAAAAAATTAGGTTTCTGTGTGATATCAAATTAATTTAGGAATCATTTGGACATCTATTCCTCTGAAAACAGTTTGCTTAGAGGTCTCCAGCTGTGTTTGGCATCAGGCCACATTCACAGTGAAAGAAAATGTGCTTTAAGACTTGAAGTTATACAGCATACAGTGGGTTCAGTCTATTACACACATAAATTGGTGGATGCTTTTTGGAAATAATTTCTCATTGGAAGTGGAAGCAAGAAAGGGGCAGAGGGAAAAACAGGGACACAGACCTGCCTTGAAAAAAACTGGGCTTAAGAAATCCCCCGGGCCCTGGCTCAGAACAGAGAAAGTCAAGGGCAGTTTAGAGAAGTGAATTGCTCTGTGGGGGAGAAGGGAGATTAGCACCCGGCAACACAGGGATTCCTCACAGGGAAATTACACTGCACAGTACCACTAGAGGGGCACAGCATCCAAGTATTATCTTAAATGCCACTTCTTCAGAGGGACCTTTACTGACCATCTTACCAAAAACCTTTTTTAAAAAAAGAAAAGAAAAAAATATCTCCTTCCATTATTTTCTACTACTGAAACTAGTTTTTATTTCCTTCATAATAATTTGAAATTATATGTTTATTCATGTGCTTATGTATTTATTGTCTCTCCCCCTTACTAAATTAACCATAATTTGCACTAGGGTAGGGCTGTGTTTTCGTTGTCAGTGTAGTTCCAGCAATTAATTCAGCACTTTACTCAGCCTAGCAGATAGTAGGCAGGTTAGAAATATTTGTTGAATGAATATACAGAGCCTGGAAGAAACAATCTGAAAACTGCTGTGGACTGGGTTGTATCTGTCGTGTAACAGCCTTAGGTGTGCAGCTCTGGTTAGGATGCACTCAGAGACATGTGAAAATTCTACACTCAATTAACCTGAGATCAGATTTGAACTTGCTAAACAGCAGTTGGTGAGGATACCTGAGACTACCTCATGAAATCTCCTAATATGGCTGTGAAATAAACTAGGGAGAATCACAGTTCCCATTTTAGTGTTGAGAAAACAGGACCAAATGTAAAAGAAAGTGCCTAACTTGCATAGCTGATAAATAGCAGAGCCAGGACTTGAACTCCAAGACTGGGCCCTGCGTTCCCTGCTATCTCATCTCCTGGCACTGCTCTCCATACACTTGGCACTCCCCAGCAGAGCTGCAAACTACTGTTTTTCTCTGCACCAAGTGCCAGGGACCTATCCCTGAATTCTGTAAAGCTTCAGGCTCTAAAGCCAATTTGCTGACTCACCCCAGGCACTGCTGTATCACACACCCTTTGCCCTGGAAGATTACCAACTCTGATTATTGCTTCTTGCAGAGACAATGAGCCCAAGGCTAGTCCCAAAGAAGGAATGCCTGAGTCTAAGACTATTTTAAGTTCCCCCTAAGACAGAGATAGACTTATATAACTGCAGAACAGTCATGATTTTCAAAGCTAATTGCAGAGCAGATTGAAGTAGATATAACTAGGGTGTTTCCACAATAAACTGCACTCCCTGGAGCCCCCTCCCCTTCCCCCAGGGAGAACACTACCATGTACTGAGCACCTGCCATATGTCAGGCAATTTACATAGATTATCCCATATATTGTGAAACAATATATGTGTGAGATCCAACCAAAGGTCTGAGTGATGCTGTAATTTAGAACCATATTTATAGTGCTCTGATACTGGCATTGTGACTGAGGGTTAAGGTGGGACCACTCTGAAGTCTGGTAGTCCTCCAAACTGGAAATAAGCTGGCTTGCTTTCCCTGCTCCTGGCGGGCCATGATGCCCTATTTAGTTGGCAGGTTCCCAATATTGGGGGGGTCTGGCCCGCAAAAAGTGTAATGTGCAAACTAACGCCAAGAGGTGGGAATTTCCAAGCACATGGTCTACAGGCAGGTAGATATAATATTGAAATTTAATTCAGTCCTATTTTAACATTAATCAAAAATCCAGTCCTTACCATCGATATCTCAGTATCTGTGGACATGTGCCTCTGTCTTTGTAACAGATTCTGCATTATTAAGAGTGGACAAAACTAGAAGTGGAGCCAGTGCCTGTGTAGTCGGCATGGGGAAAGGAATTTTGCTCCCTTACTAAAGCAAAATCTCCAGTGTGTTAGTATTAGGAGGAACTACGTGGGTGTTTTTATTGCTTCCCAGTTTCTGAGAACACATCAAACTTTGCAAAAAATAGACATGCTATGATCTCTGCCTGGAATTATTATTATTTTTTTGTTAAACTTCACCCGAGGATATTTTTCCCATTGATTTTTAGAGAGTGGAAGGGAGAGATGTGGGGAGAGATAGAGAGAGAGAAACATTGATGTGAGAGAGACACATCAGCTGGCTGCCTTCCCACACATGCCCTCACCAAGGCCGGGGCAACCCTCTGGTTCACGGGCCGACACTCTAACCACTAAGCCACACCAGCCAGGGCTCTGCCTAGAGTTACTGTCTACTACTCATGGCAAGACTGAAGACCAACTTCTTGCCCTGCCTTAAATGTCAGTTCAGAGAGGCTTCTGCCCTGCTTTCCCCTAGTCACCTCTCATTGTTTTCCATCTCTGTGTATTGTTTGTTCCTTCAGTCACATTTATATAATAATTTAAAATGAATACTGATTGTTTACTTACTTATGTGTCTCTCCTTCATTTGGTTTCAACTCCATGATTTCAGGGACTATGTTTTTTATTTACTAATATATTGCCCTTTGCCTAGTTCAGAGTCTGTCCCATAAACTCAAATATTTGTCGAATAAATGAGTGAATGAAAGAATAAATGAACTAGTGTCACAGAGTAGCCAGCCAAGTACTTTTGTCTTTTTCTAAATATGTTGATTTCCCAATTTAACTTGCTTGGATCCTCATTAGCTCCAAGAAATGTGTTGCTTTAGTCCTGTGCCCCAGAGTGGACCCCAATCTCAGTCTTGCCTGGTTCCCTGCTTCCTAACCCCGGCCAGCTTCCACGTGGAGGACACCATCTAATGATGCCTATAAATTTTTTTGGTGCCTTAAAACCTTCAAAGTGAAGACCAACAAAGGCAGATGTCAACTCTGTAGCTATGTAGGGCATTCCTATTGAGTTTTGCTCTCTGTGGGAAGGTCTTCTTCCCAGAGTGATTGACATTATAGAGGACCTAGCTCTTTAGATGACATATCACCTTTAACAGGCAGGAATACCACCTTTTTCTACTAAGCCAACCCTTTTATCATGGCTGGATATTCTTACTCTAAATTAATATAAAAATATTTTTATCTTTTTTTTTAAATCCTTACCAGAGGATATTTTTTCCCATTGATTTTTAGAGAGTGGAAGGGAGAGAGGGCTAGGGGAGAGAGAGGTTGAGAAACATCTATGTGAGGGAGACACATTGATTGGACGCCTCCCTCAGGCCCCCTGACTGGAGCCAGGGATCAAACCTGCAACCCTTTGGTGCGAGGGCCAACACTCTCTATCCACTGAGCCACACCAGCCAGAGCTGTTTTTATACTTTAATAGGAAAGTTTTTATTCTATCACATGTAATATGCACTGGATTAGGAACTTGATACTAATTTTGAATAAACTATTAGTTATGTGGCTTAGATATAATTAAATGTAGAATTGAGAACATGAGTTTTAAAGTAATACTACCTAGAATTGAATTCTACCTCTACCACTTACTATTCATGCAATTTTAGGAAAATTATTTAATTTTTATATGCCTCAGTTTTCCCATCTGTGAAATGGGAATAATAGTACCGACCTCATAAGGTTGTTATACAGATTAAATGAGATGATGTGTGTAAACCTTAAAACAATGTCTAACACATAAGTGACATTATATAAACATTAGCTCTAATTTTGACGATGATGATAACAACTAAAGCCTATGTGTATATTTTCTGTTCTCTGTGTTTCATTTTTAAAGTAAAGGAATTAAATGAGATAAACTCAGAGGTCTTTTTCAGGTCCAGCCAGGTTCAAGAGTCTATGTTGCTCTTTTTTAAGCACAAAATTCTGAATTGTAGCTTAGCCTCCTAACATGAACTGGAGGCAAATTCAAAACAGTCTCTTTTTTGGTAAACAAGCCATTTTTACACCACCTCATGCTTTCAATAAGACTGTCTCCTCTTTTTTTTTTTTTAATCCTTACCGGAGGATATGTTTATTGATTTTAGAGGGAGGAAAGGGGGGGGAGAGAGAGAGAAACATCCATTAATTGCCTCCCATGTGACCAGGCATCGAACCCGCCACCTAGGTGTGTGCCCTGACCGGGAATCGAACCCGCCTCTTTTGGTGTATGGGACGATGCTCCAACCAACGAGCCACCCGGCCAGGGCCATACAGTTTGTACTCTGTTCTCTTGTCTGCCTACCAGGGTTCTCAGCCTCAGTGTCTTTATCTCCAGGTCCCTTTGGTTTCTCTCATCTCTGGGTTTATTTTGCCTCTTTTACTTAAATTTCATCTCTCTCCCACACAATTGCCAGGAAGAAATTTCAGAATCATGAATTCAACTGTTACTCTATAGTGTAAAACTGCTCGGTGGTCTTTGGTCAACTTGAGGATGAAGTTTCAGTTCCTCGGAGTGGTATACAAGGCCCTCGATGACTTGACCCTGTCTTCAGATCCAGCGCCTCCCTTTCTCTCCTTCACACTTTGTGCATCAACAAATCCGAGAGGGCTTAGACCCCCTACAAGCATAATTCCCCCTCATGCCTTCATGCCTTTGCGCTTGCCTCGTGCAAACACCCTTTCCTTTCCTTCAACCGGATAAATCCTACTTGTCCTTTAAGGCTCAGATTTTTTCATGATAGAAGTTTCCTCATGGAGTCAGGCTCTCTTCTCTGCACATCCCTCAATCAACAGACCTTTACTGTAGTGAAATTATTTGAGCACAGTTTTATTCCCTCCTTTAGACCCTACATTCCTCCATGGCAAATGCAGATCTTCATTTTCTTTGCATTCTAACCACAGCATCTGTTACATTTCAAGCTGCCAATCAATGTTGAATTGAACTATTTTGTATCTCTCTGAAAACTTGATGCCACATTTGGTAGGTAGCACGAATTTGTCATTCCTCTTTAAATGCAGTAGTTCCCCCATAGCCGGTTACAAGACAATGTTCATGTCGTTTATACAGTTCTAAATATAACCATTAAAGAGGAATTGCAGAAAATGTTTAAGGCAGTTGTGATTAAGAGAGTAAAATATGCCCTGGCCAGTGTGGCTCAGTTGGTTGGAGCATCCTCCCTGCACCAAAAGGTGGCGGGTTCGATTCCCCGTCAGGGCACATACCCAGGTTACGGATTTGATGCCTGGTTGGGGCACATGTAGGAAGCAACTGATCTATGTTACTCTCTCACATCAATGTTTCTCTCTCTCTCCTCTCTAAAAATCAGTAAATTTTTTTTAAAAAGTATAAGATATGCTTTTCATAAATATTATCTTGAAGGGTACAGTCCGTGACACCTTTTTTTAAAATCCTCACCCCAGGAGTGAAGATATTTTTAAAATACTGTTTATTGCTATGCAGTCTTAAAATATAAGTGGGATTATGTCACTAAAAATGTAAATGTATCAAACAACAACAATGAAGGAGCTACACTGATAACTGATTGACTTAATTTTTAATCTGTGATGTACCAAAAAATAAATATTTAGAAAAGCCTACAGAAATCTTTTTAAAATTTAACCAAATAATCCAGAAATTACAAAACATACCCCCAAAAAAGGATTTTTTAAAAAGGTTTATAGAGGTATCTAAAGAACAACAAAATAATGAAAATATTCCAGAAATTAAAAACAGCAGTTTAGTAGGAAAAAAGTGATTACAACTTGTTAGACCCTTAGATATATTACATATGGTTTTGTGGTTTTATATCTTGAAGACAAGATATAAAATCTAACTTGAAACTTGCCAACAGGTAGCACAAAGTGAGAAGCATAGTTACATGATCTAGAGCATCCCTGAGATTAAAAAAATAGCACACACTTTTGGCATACTGAGTCCCAGAGATTCTTATAAAGAGACAGCTTGTTGTATTTGGATGTTCCTTTGACAAATGCAATATGAGTTTCTTACAGGTATTTCCTAAAACGATCATCAGTGAGGCTGATAGCATGGCACTAAAATGCAGTTCAGCAAAATCTGTAAGGGCCCAACCAGCATGAGTCTGCAGCACTCCGATAGTATGATTTGATTCATTACACTTAAGAGTATCTAGAAGACATTATTATTATTATTGTTGTTATTATTACCACTACTACTACTATTATTTCTTGCAATTTAGCTTTTGTTGCATATCGGTTACCATAGAATTTAAGAATTTGTACTCTGACACTCAAAGCACAGATGTTATGTCTCATCATTGGAAGATCTAATTATCACGAAGGATATTTGGCGAATGTGCATTTCGTATCACAGATGATGGGCTATGCTGTCATCATGAACAATCCCAAACTCTCAGGACTTTAAAACAAAAAGATCTATTTTTGGTTCCTGCCCTCCATCTATCATGGATCAGCCAGGGACTCTGTCCACATACTTTGTTGTCCTCACTCGGGGACCCAGGAACTGTATGAAGCATTGCTGGCTGTAAGGACAGGCAGAGAGAGAATGTGACCAAGCACACATCCTGGCTCTTACAGCTCCCACCAAAAGTCACATGGCATTCCTAATTTCAGGAGAGAGTGCATGGGTCATCTTACCATTGCATGGAAGGAAAGAGAGGGGATAATTTGTTGTTGTGTTTTTGTTTTTTTTAAATATATCTTTATTGATTTCAAAGAGAGGAAAGGAGAGGGAGAGGCAGAGATAGAAACATCAATGATGAGAGAGTCATTGGTCGAGCCCGCAACCCGGGCATGTGCCCTGACCGGGAATCTAACCCCAATCTCCTGGATCCTAGGTCGATGCTCGACCGCTGAGCCACACCCGCTTGGGCAAGAGAGGGGATACTTTGTGATCAGCACTGAGGATTACTACACAAGGCTGAGGAGGCAGGTTAAAAAGTCACCTTCAGAAAGAAGGTGAAGCCAGGAAGTACACACACTCAGAGCTAATACTTCTCTAGAGCAGCGTGGGGCCTGACACTCTACAGATATGGCTGATTGACAGCCCAAATGCATATGCTACAAAGCAGTAATTTTCATGTTGTCTTTTGTACAAATCAAAGAATCCAATTCCATGCTTCACAGATCCTATCAAAAGAAAAACAGAAACATAAATCTGACTATAAAAATATGTTTATAGCATTCTTCAAGGTAAGTTATATATCACAAATGAGGAGAGGATACACTCTATCTGGGAAAATCTTTAAATGCTACTTTACAACAATTATGTGAAATGACAATAATTACTCAAACACATTATTTTAAGGTAAAACTACCAGAGTCATCAGTTAATTTCTCTTTATGCCAAAGGGGGTAGAGGGAAATTCCAAAGCTTTTTGACTAACAAAAGTATTCAAATATTTATACTTTCAGAAATCTTAGATTCCAATCTAAACATCCTTGTCCAGGGCAATCGATTTAAATACTCAGAGAAGAAGAACCTAAATATTAAATTTCTTAGAATGTGGCCATAATTTTTGATGTACACATTTCTTTAGTCTTAATTACAGAAATTTGTAAGGGCAGGGCTTTTTGTGTGTGGTGGTGTGTTTTTTTTTAAGGACATGTAGAAAACAGTATTTTCATAGCTGTCAAGTTTCACCTGAATTCCCATATCAGACAAGGGAGTATAGTTGGTATTTTTTTGTGAACATTTTTCATCTCCAACTTCATCTTAATATTTAGAATTAGCCCGGCCAGGCGTGGCTCAGCGGTTGAGCGTCGACCTAGGGTCCAGGCGATCAGGGTTCGATTCCCGGTCAGGGCACATGCCCGGGTTGCGGGCTGCAGCGGATCAATGACTCTCTCATCATTGATGTTTCTATCTCTCTCTCCCTCTCCTTTCCTCTCTCTGAAATCAATAAAGATATATTAAAAAAAAAAAAGAAATGTTAAATATATATATATATTTAGAATTAGATGCTAGGAATTTATTCTCCTTTTGATAAGACACTCTATCATCTTTTTTCTTCCACCAATCTGTAAAGAATTTCTTCCGCATGTCGCTACTAATTGGTGAGATGTATATACACAGGCTGTTGGTTGGCTTAGTTTAGCGATGGCAATATTGATATTTGGGTGGATAATTCTTTGTTGGAGGTGGGGAGGGGCTATCCTGTGCATTGAAAAATCGTTAGTATTCTTGGCCTCCACTCACTGGATGCCATAAGCACTGCCTCCCCAGTTGTGACAAAAATTGTCTTCAGACATTTCTGAATGTCACGTGAGGGCATAATTGCCCCTGATTGAGAACCCCTCGCTTAATTTAATTAGAATCTATCCTTGGGAGTAGATATCGAGTTAGCACCTGTAAATATCATGGACTTTATTGTGCAGTGTTGTTCCAGTTACTATGGCTGCGTAACAAATTACCTCAAAACTTAGTTGCATAAAACAACCACATATTATGCTTATGGAATCTGTGGGTCAAGAATTCTGACAGGGTTGGGCAGGAAGGCTTCTTTCTGTTCCATGATGCCTGAAACCTCTGCTGGAAGACGGGAGGCTTGGGGTGAAGTTTTCTGAAGGCTTATCAGTCATACATCTAGCGTCATGCTCACTGTTGGATAGAAGACTATAACAGCTAGAAGTGTCTGAAACATTTACGCCTGGCCTTTCCAAGTGGATGCCCAGCTTCCTTACAAAATGGTGACAGTATTCCAAGGGCAAACATCCCAAGGAAAAGAGAGCCAGTGTGAGCTGTATTGATTTTTATGACCTAACCTCCAAAGTCCCATAACATCACTTCCTGCATAGTCTGTTGGACAGGTAGTTACAAGGTTTGAGGAGGCATAGAAACATCACCTTGGAAGAAGAGTGTGTGGGCCGGGACAGAGACCAGTGTATTCATCTTTGGAAACGATGGGTATTCAAGGACCAGTATGCCACAGGTCCTTGAATAATATCTGAGTTCTTTTAGGAATGAAGAAAGGAGTTTTGTTCAGATAGACAACCAAGAGTGTTTACTAATGTACCATTATTTGATAAAATAGTCCCAAGGAGAATTTTTAAAATGTATATCCCATAGAGTTAAATTGCTTCCAAGATAATATTATATAGAAGCTTTACATTTTTAACTAGGCCAAAATAACCACATTATAAATTTCTCCATTTTACTTATTTTAGCAAGATATGTAAATGACTACAAGGTGATAATAATGTTACTTAGTAACTTGGCCCAGTAAAATATAAGTGTTCAGATGAATATTTGAGACTCCATCAAGTGAACTTAGCAAAAATAATGGCACCTTGCTGATGATGTGAAAGCAACTGCAGAAAACATCAGACAAGTAATAGCTCATATGAAAACTCTTTAAATGCCAACATGCATCCTACATAGACAAATAGCAGCTGAAAGTTGAGGCACCCCAAGTGAAAGATACAGGCCCCAGGAATAAACATGCTTGCTCTTTTCCTTTGAGCCCTACAAATATCCCCTGGGATGTCTCCGCTGAGTTCAGTTTAGGAACCAGAAATGGTTATAAAGAGCGTGAACTAGGAATCGGAAGACCTGAGTATAGTCCTGGTTTGGCTAACTGCTTGATTTTGCACAAGTCAGTAAATCTGTGTCTCCGTTTCATACTTTTTAAGTGAAGAGATTTGGCACAGGGGATCTCACTTCTGTAATATCTTTTCAGTTTTAAGAAAAAATCCAAAAATATTAAATGAACATTTTCAACTACTTTTTGTTAATCCTGTTATTCCTCAAGTGGGAGGCCAGAGCTTGGCACGTCAAGCTATCTAACAGATCCCCTGCTTCTATTTTCTTATTATTTATTCACTTATTTATTTAATTTTAATTGATTTAAATTTTTAAAAATTTTAAGTGATTTTAGAGAGGAAGAAAGAAGAAGAGAGAGAAAAAAAATCATTAATTGGTTGCCTCCCATATGTGCCCCCACCAGGGATCGAACCTGCAGCCTAGGTATGTGCTTTGACTGGGAATTGAACCCATGACTTTCTGGTGCACAGAACGATGCTCCAGCCAACTGAGCTACACTGGCCAAGGCACAGATCCCCTGCTTTTAAAGGGCTCTGGAAATATACTTGGGTCCTGCTTTCAAGAGAATTATATGCTCTCTTTTCACAACGAGAAATCATCCAACTTAGGTAAGGCCTCTTATTTCTTGTAACCCTGTTGAGGATCATTACTTTTCTCAAATTCTCCTTGGCTTTAGTAATGCGTTGTGGGAACTTAGGGAAAATGAATAACTAGAAAAGGCATCTGGATTTGTCTGCGTCGATGGAAACTGCATCAGTTTTATTTAATTCACTATAAAGGCATACCTGTGAAATGCAAAGGCTAATACACAATTTATCACCTATATACAATTTTTAAAACACAAATCAGGTTATATATTGTTTATGGATACACATAAGTGGAATCAAAGTAGAAAAACATATCCTGTATATGTACACATCAGATTCATTTTTGTGTTTGCCTCTGGAGAAGGTAGGAGACAATGGGACTCTGGAAGGGAGTTAGGAAATTTCCACTTGATATGGGTAAAGTTTTAAGTTTTATTTCGAAACCCCGGAAAATTCATAACAAAACTGTACGCACTTATTAATTTGTTTGGTGTGCAGATGGCAAGGTTATATTATTCTCTGTCAATTTCTATATTTTTAAAAAACTGTTCACAAAATAAAGAGATAAACTTGTATTAAAGAGCCCTGTCAAGTGCTGCGCTGAGCCGGTGAGAGCAGAGCTTCCAGGTGTCAGAATAGCTGCTTAAGGCAACAAGCCAAAAGGAAAGGAACAGTCAGGCCTTTAATCACTTACTGCAACAGTGGACGTAGGAGGCTAACCCAGAGGTAGATCTAGCATTCCCGCAGTTCCATTTTAGGCTGTAGGGCGACAGTCAGGAGATTGGGTGGCAACCATAGATCTGCACACACATTCTCTCCTCACCTCTGGGATGGTTTCCCCCGCTGAGCCAAAGTGGAACTGTGACTATGTAGCTTCTAAAATTCCAAAGGCTTTCCCAAGTCCTGGGAGTAATATAATGCCAATGTGAAGCTAGTTACTACACCAAGGAGGTGATTGATATTCATTCAGTCTCACAAAGCCTCAGCACACTTAATGATTCCATTTCTGTGAAGTTCAAGAACAGCCCAAACTAACCTATAGTCATGAAATGTTACCACAAATGTAGAATCCACAGAACTTAGCACCTGGCTAGACACTGTGGTAGGAAGGAGGCACATTTGGCCCCACCTCCCCCAGATGCATGCTGCAGCAGGACTCTCCTCTAGGGAGTCAGCAACAAGCAGGGAAGGTTAAAACTGTGTAAGAGAAACATTGTGCCTGAGTTATACAGATAATTAAGCACACCTATGCAGAGAAAGTACATGCATATTAAAATTCTGTTTTAAGGTCTTGCTTAAATTAAGCTATTTTGATGTGACACTTGTGAAAAGGTAAGACATCTTTACAGGGAGCAACAGGAAACAGGCAAGGCCTGCCCTGCCCGTCTCAGCCTCTCCTGCCTCCCCTTTCAGCACCTCTTCCTGCATCAGCACCGAACCCTTTTCCAACTTCAGTGCCAGCTCTTTCTGGCATCCTGGAGCCTGTCCCCACGGGACTCTCCCCATATGAGCACTAGACCATGTCCTGAATAGTTTCTTCCCTTCTACTTTCCATCAAAACATCTTTATCCAGATCTTAGCCCAAGTGTCCATCAGTAGATGAATGGATTAAAAAGCTCTGGTACATTTTCACCATGGAATACTATGCAGCTGTAAAAAAGAAGGATCTCTTACCCTTTTGGACAGCATGGAGGGACCTGGAGAGTATTATGCTAAGTGAAATAGGACAGAGAAAGACAAGTATCACATGACCTCACTTATGTGTAGAATCTAATGAACAAAGTAAAGCGACAAACAAAAAAGATCCAGAGACACTGAAGCATGGAACAGACTGACATATTTCAGAGGGAAGACGTGAGGGGATGGGAAGAGATTAACCAATGAACTTACATGCATATATGCATAGCCCATGGACAGACAATAGTTCCAGGAAGGCCTGGGAAGGGGGTGGGAGCAAGGTGGAGGTGGTCATTGGGGGGAGGGAGAGAAGGAAATATCTGTAGTACTTTCAACAATAAAGATAAATTTAAAAAACAAAACAAAACAAAAAATCCCTATCCTGTGCTTATTCCTTCAAGAACTTATTCTGTCTTAAGTCGCTTTCAGTTCCTTGTCATCACTCTAATACATTTCAATATGGATATTAAAAAGTGATTTTAATGATAGGTATTTTAGGCATTTTGATAATCAGTAAGAATAATATTTTAAAATAATGTATCTCTTCACAGGTACCTTTAAAACTATGCTCTTTCGAACACATCCTAGTTTCACCTGCCTTATGAAAACATAGTGGCACATCTTATGCAGTGACTTTTTCTAAAGGTTATTCCAAGAGCTCTTCTTTTTCTTTGTGACTTGGACATGTTCTCATGATTCTGAGCCCGTCTTAGTGCATTTAGTTATCCAGGGCTAAGAAGGCAGCTCTATTTGGAGCTGATGATTGCTAAATGAAAACACTTTTACTCATTCATTCAATAAGCGTAAGTTGAACACACTGCCCAATGGAGGAGAGAGATATCTAAAAAGGTATTGTAATGCAATGTAATATGTTCCCTAATAAAGGTATAAGCAAAAGTCTCTGTAAGCACAGGGTAAAAGGCTACTACCCAGGTAATACAGGAAAGGCTGCAGAAAAGTAAATATTTGCTCTCAGGAGTAATGAGTAGGGTGGTTGCTGGGCACAAAAGGAAAAGAATATTCTAGGGTTAATGGCACAAATACAGGCATAGAGTTATGAAAGATTTTGCTTGTTTAGGACTACGAAATCACATGTGGCTAGAGCATGGACACACATTAGATGGCCTTGGAAGAAAGGACTAAAGAATGGCAGGAACAACAAAGAAGGGGAACCTGTGTACCATTATAAGCAATGCAAACAGCATCTAATCTAAAAAACAGAAAGCCAAAAGTGGTTTCTAAGCAGGGGTGAGATATTATCAGATTCGTATTTTGGGTAGAAAACCACTAGCAAAATATGTAGTATAACCTACGTTCACTGATATGAAGCTGTTCTCAAGGTAGCAAGCAAGTAGCATTTTTAGAAACATCCTGATTTCCATGGTCTTGAGCCCATGGGTTATGGCCCAAAAGACAACTTTTCCAGGTGGTGCCAGTTTTCCAGGTGATTCAGGGCATAGCCATGTAGACTTGCCCTAGTCTGAGCAAGACCAGAGATGAAGGACAATGGAGTAGAGGAGGTAGAGGAACCGTGAGGTTACAGGGAGTGGGAGTGTAGGGGATGGTGGCAGGAGCTGACGCAAGTTCTGCGTATGTGAAATACCTTGGAGTTCAGTTCTTGTAGAGGTAGGTCGAGGGGGGAGTATATTGTAGGAATGTCTAAATGTAGACAATAATCTGAAAAACACTGACCTTGAAATACTTAGGTTGTGGGGAAATTAGTAATTGGCTTTTACCAGTAGGAAAGTGCAATTTTGAAGCCCAAACAATTCTTCATTTAAAAAAGAGTGAACGTTCTTTGAAAATGTTGGCAATTTAGAGTAATTCTACCTATGACATGTTTAAACTGTCATCTTGGCCAACTAACTTAACCTCCTAGGTTTCTCAGTTCAGGAAAAGAGATAATCAAGTATGTAATAAACAGAAAAAAACTCATATACAGGTTGGTTTTATTATTGGTAATAATTATGTGTTAAACAGAGTACTCCAGAACAGGAAATTGAGAGAAATAGGATTAAAAATATAGCGAGAAAATCCACTTGTTATTGGTCACTGACAAATTCCAAAGAGCTTTTAAGGTAACATAGTTAAATTTAGATTATTATTTTCAGCCCCTTCATTTGGAACTGAGTAATATGAATGTGTCCTCTCCAAAAGGGGGAACGCAACGAATGACTCACACTGAAGCAGGCTGGCATCATAGGAATCTGATATT
This sequence comes from Miniopterus schreibersii, assembly GCF_964146895.1. Taxonomy (NCBI): domain Eukaryota; kingdom Metazoa; phylum Chordata; class Mammalia; order Chiroptera; family Miniopteridae; genus Miniopterus; species Miniopterus schreibersii. The sequence continues at coordinate 80,490,507 of NC_138101.1, read as the reverse complement.
ATTTATGCTAATTTGCCATTGACAAAGAATTTATAAGGGTCAGGAGAGTCACCTATAATGCTCACCTAAAACAAATAAAGGGGATTTTGCCTTAATCTTTAAGAAATAAATGTGGGAGAAATAATAAGGCCATTTTAATTGACACAGTGCCTTGGCATACATTTCTCCATCCTGGGGGGGGACCGAGAGAAGGAATTGTTAACTCAGCTTTTCAGATGAGGAAGGAGACGGTCCAAATGCTCTTCTCAAGGTCCTGCAGATGTTAAGTGGCCCAGCAGTCCCTGTGTCTCCAAATGCTTAATCTTTCCGCTGTTTGCCTCTGCTGCTCAAGAAGCATATGCTTATTTCTGCCCAAGGTGTTGGAAGATCACCCTGGCAATGGTGACTCCACAGAGGGAGACATATGACTGACAGACCAGCTCTGAAACTGGGTTGCGACTGTAGCTCGAATAATCACTTTTTTTAGACATTTAGTTTAAACTGTGGTTTATAGAACCTCTTGTTTTGTATGTTCTGCACACTTCCTTCAACAAATTGGGAAGAATCTTTGAATTCTGAATAGAAAGATAATTTTTTCCCCAAAGAATGGTCAATGCAAGACTCTCAGTGAAAAGGGTGACCCACAAAGCTAAGGTAAACAGATGGGCCATTACCAAGGGACAAGAGCCTCCTAAGGATCAAGTCTTTTGTGTATTCTGTTCTTGGCTTTAAAAAAAAGCTTTTGCTTGTAATCATCTTATTATGCTGTATATTATGTTTCTTCTTTATTTTTCTTCTTTCTTCTCAAAATGCTGTACTTCAAATCTCCGTGAACTCTGTTGTACCTTTGTTTTCGTTATTGAGGTCTTGGGTTCTTCAGATCCTCCCAGTTTCTCTTATTTTTGTAAATATCTAGCCACCTCCATCAAATGTCCCTTCGTATATATTAGATATGGTACCTTCTCCATTTTTCTGTCTTATCCCAGTACTTAGAAACAACCCTCCATATCCCATTTTAAGAGCAAGGCATTTATAGTGATTACAATAAATTAGTCAGAAATCTTTTCATGCATTTTTATTATAAAAGTAATGTATTCCCATTGTAAAAAACAAACAAAAACAAACAAACACAGTACTAAAGGATACTTCCTCCCTGCCTCCTCAATCCCCAATCCACCTACCCCAGAGGTAAATAGTCTTAAAAGTCCATTGAGGGTACAGCCAGAAATTCCTTCTTTACATATATACAAATAGAATTATATTTTAATACTGTCCTGGAACTTTCTTTTTATTTAACAACTTATCTTAAAGATGTTTTCTTTTACAGCAACAGGATCAGATCCACTTAATTATTTTAAATTTCATGGTTTTCCATTTTGTATGGGTGTAGCATGAATTACAGATTTAAGTCATCCCCTGTGGGCCAAGAATGTCTTCAGTGCTTATGCTATCACAAACAATGCTTTAGTGAATATTCTTGGACAAACATCTTTGCATATTTTGTATGCATGGGTAGGTAGGACATTTTTCTAGAAGTAGAATTCTTACTGCATTTTAATTATTCCCAGACACCCTCCTCACCTTCCCAGCCCTGGTCTGAGCTGTCGCTCTGCTAGCTCCATGTGTGGCTTGCTTCTGAGCTGTACACATCTGCAGCTCTAAACCTTGTTAAATCAAAATCACCAATAGAACAATTAAAAAGGCAAATTATTCAGGCTGAGCCCTGGAACCACTGAACCAAATTTTCCATAAGGGAAACCTGGGCTTTTATGTTTTAATTCCACCACCAGGTGATTTGCTGTTTAGTCAGAATTGAAGACCACCCAGCTGGTTCCTGGCTCCCAGTTTTTCCCACGATTGCGGCTGTGTTTTCTCTCTGACAGTACTTCAGTCTCTGGGATGTCATGCTTTTCTTTCACAATTTCTTTTTGTGAATTACTACAGTTTTGTTTTTTAGCATTCATTTTCCCATTTTTTAACTGCATTCTTGAGGCATATTTTTCATTTCTTTGTACTTGCAAATTATTTTTACCCTGTAAACAACATTATTAAGTTGTATCCCTCCTCGTTCACTACCCCTAACAAGTTGGTCAAAGTTTCAGGGGATTCCTCATCCAGACTCCCTCAGAGACCACTGTGTGTGCCTCATGACTATCCCTCCTGTGTGGTGGCAGGCAGGGAGGCACAGAGACTCAGGCTGAGTTTAAGCCCCAGCTCTGCCACTCACTAGTTGTGTGACCTTGTACTAATTTCTTAACTTTTCTCTGCCTCAATTTCACCATATGTAAAGTGGGGATAATAGTCAGACCTACCTCAAAGAATTGTTATAAGGGACAAGTAAGTTGTTTAAAGCACATGAGAGGTGCTTTCAAAGTAACTGGAATATAGCAGGCACTTATTAGATGCCTCCAAAAAGATTACAAGACAGAGCTCTGGGGACCTCCCCCTCTTCAGGTGCACATTTCTACTTTTGTTAACTTTTCATCTGGTTATACATTACCATCTCCTTTCCATCTTCCAGAATTGTATTGCTATCTGACATCAGTTGTAATTTCTACTTATACTCTCTTTGGTCTTGAGTATTTACAGCCTTTTAACTAGCATTTCCAGAAGAAGCAAACATAAACACATCCAATCTGCCAGGTTTAATTCAGTCTTCACTTTTTGTTTTGGTCACAATTTAAACACAGACATAAGTACTTGAGGACATCCAAATTATTTCTCCCAAACCACCATGACCATTTCATATCTTCTCATTCATTGTTTAAAAATATTACAACCAAAAAAGTAATTTCTCAGCAGTTCCTAGTCATGAGCTATGAACACCAATCCCAGAATTGTGAACTTGATGGTAAAATGGACCCCACTGGAGAAGGCAGCCTTGGTAGATTGCTTTTCTTTTAATCTTTTAAAATTTTCTCTTTTAACATTATTTTTCACATTTTTCTTTCTCTAACTGCGTGCCCTAGGTCATTAATGGATTTTCTTTCTATACACTCCTTACATCATTTGCTTTGGACACAGGTAGATAACAGCATTTCTGATTATTTAAAAGTAGGCTCTTTTGGGGGGCTATATAGCTTCAGAGATGGCTCCAGTGATACCTGCCTCCTGGTATTCACAGCCCGGTAATTCTATCCCTTTGACTAACCTGTTCCTAATCAATAAAACATATCAACATTGAATGCCACTTCCATGATGAGGTCACAAAAGATTCTGACTTCCATCTTGCTAGTGGACTCCCTGTTGCTGGCTTGCTGAAGCAAGTTGTATGTGAGAGAGGTCCACATGGCAAGGAACTGAGAGTGGCCTCCAACCAACAGCCAGCAAGGACTGAGGGCCTCAGTTTCCTTGGCCCTCAAGTTACTGAATCCTGCCAACAACCACATAAACTTGGAAGTTATTATCCTTTCCCAGTTGTGCCTTCAGATGAGAACCCAGCCCAGATCAATACTTTGGTTACAGTCTTATGAGAGGCCCTGAGACCCTCAATGCCTAGGTTGCTGACCCACATGTATCACGAGATAATCGATGTGTGTTGTTTTTTTAGTTTTTGTATTGAAATTTAATTTCAGTATAAAATTATATATTTAAGTAACAATTAGAGAATTTTTTTTAACATTAAAAAGTCTTTGGCTATTTTAGTCATTTTTTTAGTGTTTTGCATAAACTTTTTTTTTTAATTTTATTATTGTTTAAAATATTACAGATGTCCCTTTTTCTCCCCAATGACCCATTCCACCCCGTTCCTTCCCCCTCCCCAGTCCCTCTCCCCACCATTGTCCATGTCCTTGGGTTGTGTATATATGCACATAAATTCTTTGGTTACTCTGCCCCCCACCCACCCTCCCTCCTCCATCCCTCTGACATTCATCAGTCTCATCTATGCTTCCATGTCATTGAGTCTATTCTGTTCATCAGTTTATTAAGTTCTTTAGATTCCACATATAAGTAAGATCATGTGATATTTGTCTTTCGCTGCCTGGCTTATTTCACTTAGCATAATATTCTCCAGGCCCATCCATACTGTCCCAAAGGGTACGAGATCCTTCTTCTTTACAGCTGCATAGTATTCCATGGTGTAAATGTCCCACAGTTTTTTTATCCACTTATCTACTGATGGGCACTTGGGCTGTTTCCAGATCTTAGCTATTGTAAACTGTGCTGCTATGAACATCGGGGTACATATATTCTTTCTGATTAGTGTTTCAGGATTCTTAGGATACATTCCTAGGAGTGGGATCACTGGGTCAAACGGCAGCTCCATCTTTAATTTTTTGAGGAACCTCCATACTGTTTTCCATAGTGGCTGCACCAGTCTGCGTTCCCACCAGCAGTGCACTAGGGTTCCCCTTTCTCCACACTCTCGCCAGCACATGTCATTTGTTGATATGTTGGTGGAGCCATTCTCACAGGCGTAAAGTGATACCTCATTGTGGTTTTAATCTGCATCTCTCTGATGTTTTAAGCCACCGTTTGTGGTAATTTATCATATAGCAATAGATTAATATAGCTGGTTTCCCCTGCTTTTACCCATCAGACTAATAGCTCTGCTACTGCTTTACGGACACTCAGTTCACCTTGTCTGTTTATTTCCCTTTCTCTATATACTGTATTCAGAAGCTGCTTTTCTGTCTGTATTTGAAGACCCATGTACAAGAAGACTAAATAAATTGTTGACTTAAATGGGACAAATATAAAAAATAATTTTCTAATGTGAGTGATAAAATGAGCATTTCTCTATCTGTGACTTATTAAGTGCTTCCATAAATACTATAGGATTTTGTATTATATTCGTTAAGCTGTTAAGGAAACTGAGGTCCCCAGAACTTAAGGGATTTGTCTCAGGTCACATGTCTAATTATTGGTAGAGCCCAGACTGGCATTTAGGGCAGCTAACTCCAAGTCCCGTGTTTTATCCATTGCACTAGGTTTCAGGCCCCCTCCATCTGACTGTTAGACAACTCATATATTTGTACTATTTTACAAATGAAATTTTTAAACATCTTTTTAAATGTTTTGTCTTATCAAATCCCTTCTCCTGTCATATATTTTTTTTCCTTAAACTAATTCATTTCTTTTTTTAATTTGTCGACAGTATTACAGATGTCTCCCATTTTCCCCCTTTGCCCGCCTCTACACAGCCCCCACCCCACCCCAGGCCTTTACTACACTATTGTCTGTGTCCATGGGCTATGCATGTAAGTTCTTTGTGTGTGTTAGCTCTAAACCACGTTTGTCATTTTGCTGGCAATCACGGCAAACATTTCTGAGATGTGTATTCAAATATTTTCTATCCTGAATTAAGTAAAGTCTCCCAGTTTGTAATGGCCTTTTAATACCACTCTGTTTACCAACTCATACTATTTTTGTCCGTTTTTCCGTTTTCTAAAACACAAACAAAAATGAATCAGTAGATCACTGATTATACTCAGAGCTTATTTGTTTCTGAGCTTGTTTATTTCTCAAGAGATACATATTTTTTAGCTCTCTGCCAATTTCTTAGCTCATAGATAAACTTTTTATTTCTTATAGCCACATTTTAGGAGAGGACCCAGAAGGTTTAATTTTATGCTCCAATTATCTGCATGGGTTATACTGAAAGATTGAGTTATCCTAAGCTGTTTTACCATTTATTAAGCTCCTTAACAGATATTAGCTTCTTATTTAAATAAACCTGTTTCTAATTATAGAAAAATTTTAAAATCTAAGAGGCCTGTGCATGCGTAATACTTAAACCAGAGCATCATTGTAAACACTGTTAATTTTGTAAGATAAATATCAACGTACACACATATGTATATATTTCTATTTATTCAAAACCAACTCTTATACATATTTACAGTAAGGTGCCCATTTTATAAAATACAATGTTTTCATACTAACAAAAGAAAATGTTAACTGTATACTTTGGTCATAATCTCACCACTCAGCTCACTAGTGTGTATTTTCCTCTCAGAAGAACTTGGAGTTTGTTCATAAAAGCATCAGGGCAGAAAATAAGGAGCAGAATCATAGCCTCACAGTTTTTTGTTTCGTTGGGTATTTTGGTTGTGGAGTTTGTTTGTTTTTTACTTTTTATATAATTATAGATAGCATACTTTTTTTAAAATTTATCTTTATTTTTGAAAATATTACAGATGTCCCCTTTTTCCCCATTGATCCCTTCCACCCCGCACCACTCCCCACCCCAGGCCTTCCCCGCACTATTGTCTGTGTCCGTGGGTCATGTGTATATGCATATGAGTTCTTTGGTTAATCTCTCTAAATGGACTTCTTAATAGGAACAAACAATACAATACGTTTTTCCCATTGGTTTTTATGCATAGCCCATTCATGCTCTGTTTTCTAGAATTGGTTAAGGGTATTAAATTAAAGGTAATAAGCAGAGAATAGGTATACTTTTATTTATGTGTATTGTGTACATATATATTTATATATACAAATAAATTTTAAGCATAATCACTATTACACTTTAAACTGTATATATATTTTATGTGCTGCTCGTTTTTTCACTAACGTAAATCCTGAGAGCTTTCCTATATTCATGAAGATTTTCAGGAACATGACTGCTAAGGATGGTACAATCTTCTGTCATAAATCAGGCACCATAATTTATTCTTGACCAAAACTATTTATTTCGAACACTTAAACTGAGGTTGTAAAAGTTTACAACAAAAATAGTCATTTGTTTCTGTGTTTATTATGTTTGCTAGGGTGGATGTTTCCACAAAGTACCTTTTCTTGTGGAGAGATGGGGAAACTGAGGCCAGGGTGGCTCCCTGTGCTTGCCAGCAGCATCCCCTCGGTGCTCTTCTCGCCTCCTGGCTGTGCTTCTGAAGGCTGCCTCCTCGACTTTTCATCTTCCTCGCAGTCACCCAGCCTGAGAAACTTCACGTTGCCTTTGACACTTGAGTCTTTTCTGCCTCAACAAATCATCAGTCTCTCCGTTTTCTGGAGTCAGCATCGTCTTTCCTCTCTTCCCATGAATAACCGAATCCCCATTCTCCCTCCATTAGTTAGGTTCTTCTTTACCTTTTTCCTGCAGTTCTATTTCAAGGTGGTTTTTATTTTCCCAAACCGGCCATCTCACCTTCAGAGGTTCCCCTTAACCAGTCCTCTCCCACACTGCTGCCAGATGAACTCCCTGGAGCACACTTCTGATTCCAGCTCAGAGACGTTCAACGGCAGGTCGGCTTATGAAATAGAAGCGGAATTCCTCATCGTGTCCTTCAGGGCCTCTGCGCCTGTTCACAGCTTGCTTCCAGCGCTCCCTTTGTGTCCTGGCTGTAAGCACACCCTGCACATTCCCCAGCCTTCCCACGGCCAGGCCTTTTTCTTGGGCTCGCTTCCCCTTTCCTCTCTTACCACTGAATCCTGTTCTCCTCGTTCGTGCCCAAGCATCCACCCTCCCAGGATCTTCACCTCTTCCACTGAAATAACTTTCTGAATTCTCAATATGACGAGATTCACAGGATGATAGCTTTGGTCGTCTCCCCCACCTAGTGGAACTATTTAGGGAGGGATGAAGGTGTAGCTCTTAGTGAGCATGACCCCTGGAACCAGGCTGCCTGGATTCAAATCCCAGCTGTGTGACCCTGAGTACATCGCTTACATTCTCTGCGCCTCATTCCTTTTCCGTAAGACAAGTCCCTACCTCATAAGGTATTGTGAGGATTAAATGAATAGTGTAAAAATGTTTAATTTAGTGTCTAGCACTAGTGCTGTATAAATATTGGTATGATCATGCCAGTATTCTTATCATTTACATGTAATATCAACTCTTCTAAATTATAACTTGAGAACCAAATCCACATCTGATTTATTTTTATGATTTCTAAATCCCTTACTGCCTCACACAGAGTAAATTAATAGTGAATGTATGAATTAGAATCACAATGATTAGTAAACCGTAATTGGACTTTTCAAATGGTTTATTCTGAAGATAACATTCTTTATTAAATTAGCTAAAATAAATCATTGAGTAAAAATTTAATATATATAATTTTTCTATGTGTAAAGTACACAGAATATATAGAGAAGTATGCCTTCTCTGATTTTACCTTTGATTCAAGGAGACATACATGCAAATAATCATAATATAAGGTAAAGTAAAAAAGTATACAGTTGAAAAGTGATTATAGGAATTCAGAAGGATTGGCTGGAATGATCAGAAAATAATTTATTGAGATGATATGTAATTGAGATGATATATATCTCAATATGCAATGAGAATGGAACTTTTAGAATAGAGCATATATAAATCAACTCTCCCGATAATATCAGCCAATATTTATTTAATACTCATTGTACCAGACACTGTTTATCACATTTAAACTTCAAAACAGTCCCATATGGAAGTATTGTTGTGTTCATTTTATAAGTGGGAAAACTGAGGCATAGCAAAGCAATGTTAAATAATTTGTCAAAGCATGCAGCTAATAAAGAAGGGAGCGGGGATTGAAACCCAGGGCGGCTGGACTCAGAACCTTTGTTAACCACCACACTGCAAAATCAGAATTTTCACTTTGCTATTTGCTGAACTGTTTCTAATAATATGTTTTATTAAGTTCACTGGAATTTTATTTTCTATTAATTTTTAAACTTATATCTCATCCATGACTGCTAAAAAAAATTATTTCATTTCTGACCAACTGAATCTTTCGTTTACAGTAAAAAGTTCTCAAATTCTTCATCTGCGAAATAAAAGTTTGAAGCTGTATCAGTAGTTCCCAAACAGTTCAAGAGCAATTCTTTAATTAAAAATAAAAATTTTTGCCAACTTCTATATTATGGTTGTTCACCTTCTCTAGTTCACTGCTTGGTGTACAATAGAAAACTTGACAAAAAGTTACAGGATTCTGCAGCTCCCTGGAATCCACTGTGCTAGACTTTAGGTCCCCTTGGCTCTAGTTCCTAATCTCTCATTTCTCTGTCTGCTGTAAGAAGGAATATATATATTCCCTCAATCCCTTAAAGCTCTTTCAAGTTTTCTCTCTTTGTTTTTCCCCTGCCAAGTTTTCCCTTCTTCCTTCAGCTCAGATTCCTTAGTAAACAATACAGCCTACTTTGCAGAAGTCATAATTACTGAATCTCTTGTGAAAAGGAACTCTGTCAAAAATATATGAGCTAAAGCAATACAAATTTACAGAACTTAAACTTGTTCTGTGAAAATAGTAAATAAAAGAAAGGTTTTTTTAATATCAATCTGGTAGATTAAATTCTAAAATCAAATCTTTATCTGTATGTTCATCATAGAACTAGTGAATTAGAAAATTAAGGACAAATACTATATATACACACAAAGTAACATTATCTTCTGCTCACATTTATTTTTACCTTTCTTTCGTTTCTCCTTGACACTTCTGTTCAATATTTTTTTTTCTACTTCTTGAGACTTTAATCCTAATAATATTGACAATACTTAGTTTCATATCTTTATATAGTAGAAATATTTGAGAAATGCCAGCATGGAGTTTTAGAGAACATCATTCTTGGTACTGCTAGAGACTGGCTTCATTTGTAAGATACCAGCAAGAAATTATCAGCACCAACCCCATCCCCCTCAGTTATGCTTTATGTTTCCCTATAGTCAAAGCTTTGGGGTACAAAACCAAAATAACACCCTGGGTTTTAGGAGTGGATATATTTTTCTGTTATGATGCCCTCGCTTTCAGCAGAATCAGTTCAAGCCAGCTGCTCCGAGCAGAAAAGCGTAAGTCTGCATTTCCAACGGCATTAATCCTTTGGTGCTGTGTAGACCCTTCCACAGCCAAACCAAGTCCTATGCAGTGAGGCCTTGCTCAAAACCGCAGGGTGCCACCTGAGAGGTCGCACATAGAGTGCCTTCCATATGCAGGGTGGGACAAATTAGGTTTACAGTTGTTTGTATGGAAAATAATACAATAATTAACAAAATAATACAAGAATGAACTGTTTCACATGCTCACAACTGTAAACCTACTTTTGCCGCACCCTCTATATGCCTTTTGACCATCCCCCTGGAACAGGCCACTTGCTCCTTTATGTCCCACTGAACCTGCGCAGGTGTTATCATGGCACCTGTGATCCTTTCATGCAGTTTCTTGTTTGTATGTCTCTCTTCCCTTTCTTATTGGCCTTTATCTCCACAGCATCTACTATCGTTCCTGGATCATGGCAAATGCTTAATTAATGGTTGTTGAATGAAAACTCTGGAGTAAGAAGCAAGAAGTTAGCAGATTAGTTGAACCAAGTACTAAGTGAAGTAATAACTACGGAGTGGTAGACTGATTGGGGCTGTGCAGTGTGAGGTAGTCCTCTCAGGGCTCTTTTAGACAGGGGATCAGTATTTCTAGAAGTGTGGAGGCAGGAATAGGGAAGGTTTCCGATGGAAGTCAGTGGAAGCTAGCCTGGCTGGCCCATGGAGAGTCAAGGGAATTAAGTTTGGACATACTAAAGACTTAGAGACAATTAATAGAAACTCCTGAAAGTTAGAACTAAGCAACTTAGAATTGACTTGAACGCAATAAGGAGATTCTGTGGCTCTCCGATTTGGGCAATGGACGATCAAAATAATATTTTAAGGTTTTGATTAAATGGATGTGTGTTTATGTTACAATTTATGTGTATTAAACCTCAGATTATGAATTATTGATTTTGGTCTGTGGGTCATCAGTTGATCTTGAAGGTTTCTTTCTTTCTCTTCTCACCCCACAGGTTGTTATTTTATACTTTGAGCCAAGCACATTTCGCTGTATTCTCCTAAGATGGGTGCGTCTTCTTGGTTTTGCTACTGTGTATGGAACTGTCACTCTCAAGCTTCACAGGTATATTATATTTTATTAGTTTTTATTCTCATGGGAAGATCAAAGTGTTTGGCTGAGCATGTAATTGTCAGCCAATTAAATGGTTTAATTTCAAGGATTAACAGAAAGATGATCTATATTTTTTTATTTTTGAGGCAATATTTTTAAGATTCCCTAGGAAAATCTTTAATACAACTGAGTTTTAATAACATGCTCTAATAAAATGTGCCACTGGTATTGGGAAGGTTAATACTGAAAAAAAATAAGTTTAGAATGAATGCAAAACAGTATCGACTAGCTAAGAGCAGGAATCAATACAAAGACAATACAGTTGGAATAATAATCCAGGTGCAGAGCTACCAAAGAGCCCTATACAGTAGAATTCAGTCATATGCTTATTTGACTGAAACTACTGTCCTCCCTTCTCAAGATCTCTGCCCCAGGGTAATCCTGCTAATATTCTGCAGATGAAATTGAAGAAAAGAAAATAATGTTTCTGACTTTCCTTCTTAACCAATGTGCTCCAGTAATTATCAACTTCGCAAATTGGAGAATACAGTACTGTAAATTACCTTATACTTTGTTTTGAAGCCATCTACTTTTTAAAATTGATAAATATTAGGAATAAAGAGGCAATAAAATAAATTACCATCCCCAAAGACTAGGGATGTCTGGAAATGATTCCAAGGCTGCCCCTTGCCTCCTCTCCCCAATTTTTCTCAATGCAGTGATGCCAAAGAGCTTAGGAGACAAAATAGAAGTTTCTCCTGCAGGATAAAGTTGTAGTTCGATAGAGGAAACCCTTTATGCTGATCGGCTTTAAAGCTGGTTTGACGACCATAGTAAACCATATTTTCATGCTAATCTGACCGTAAGTTTTTCTCAATAAAAGTATTTTAATATGGCTCATCCAACAGGTTATCTTAGTTGCCATACTCTGTGTTATATTTGTCTTTTTTTAAATGTGATCTCTGTACTGTCTACTGCATACTCTCCATTTCATTTCCCTTTGGGGTGGGGGGCAGTCCTTATTTACCAGGACTGCTTCAGATTGTGGAAAAACCATAAATATCCTTAATTCTCAATATATCAAACAGTACAAAAAATATTGGACTGGATTTCAGTTTAAATCTGTTTAGCATCTAACTCTAAGAACTCATACCCCTGAAATGTATATAATTTTATTAACCAATGTCACCCCCATAAATTCAGTAAAAACTTTAAAGAAATCACAGGCTCTGCTTCCTGGAGCAGGAAAGGATTAGAGCAACCTCTCATGTTCTTGCCGATGCCCACTTTATTCTTTCCACATCCCAGCACGCTTGCTCATTTGTCCTGTCCTTCAAGGGCCTGCCCACTTCCATTCGTTATGTGATAGCTGTTTTTCAACTGGTGCTCACTCACAAGAGGAAATGAGAAATTGACCGCTTATAACAGACAATAAGACTTCTAGAAATTCTGAATGGATGGTGGCCTGCTGAGACATGAAGATGACCTCTCTCCCTATGAGTCTAGCGCTTAGCACCTGTTAGGTTTGCTTATTTAATCATGTTCTTCATTTTTACCGAGTTTATTTTCTTTTTCAAGTGAGGCTCTTACTGTTGGATCCCCGGGTCTTAGCACAATGACTGACACATGAGAGGTATTTAATACCCATCAATCGATGAGTGAATGGGTAAGAATGTCAGGTGCAGCCTTAAAAGCCGCTTCCATCACTTCTCTCCACGTATAATATGTTCATGTCCCCCTTCCTCCCTGTATGGCCTCAAGTATCTGGAACACTGTGGTTTGCAAGAGGCTGTTTGGTGGGATGCAAGCACAGTATTAAATAACGATGACTTGTGTAATTAGAAAACTGCTTCCATTCAGGTTCTCTTTCCATCCTTCTGATTATTTCCAGGAGAAACACGAGTGTGGAGCTCATAGGTCTCTAACACCTGCCGAGCAGTTGCTAATCTTCCTTTGCAACAAGGAGCTGATCAAGTCAGACTCAGAGCTTTCCCAGGCAATGCTATCTAGATAAAATGTTTTCACTTTGTTCCACTATTTATTTTCATAGTTGCTTTCTATGTATAGGTTATCAGTTTTTCATTGAAAGTAGCAATATAAAGTTTTCTTTAAAATATTTTAAAGCAATAAATAAAAGTTGATTTAAAGTATACAGGGTATCCCCCAAAAATGTATACACGCTTTAACAGCTGATAGCTCAATTTTGAAAATGAAATGTATCTTAATAAACACTGCCTTTAAAATTATTCAAAGTGCGTGTATACATTTTGGGGGAACACCCTATATTAGTTGGTGTGCAGATACAGACAGAAATCTTGAGGGAGGTAAGCCAAGGATCAGAATTTAGGAAACTAGATTATTTCATCATTCTTATTTCAAAGAGTGGAAGTAAACTATTTTATCTCTGACTGTGTGTTTCTAGAAGTCATTGCAGTGAAGAATTACCCTAGTGAAGGCTTAAATTGAGTAGAAACTTTCTAATTTAATGAGCCAAATTATTCTTATCCTGCCTCAACCATATGGCTTTATATTATATTCTGTTCTTTTCCATATTGCTTAAATTTTACTGATTCTGCTATTGCTTAAGTCTATTAACTGAACAGTCAGCTTGTCAGAGGAAGGAGAGCGACCCGGTGGAAGCGTCTGGCTGAGCCAGCTTTGTACTCCCTGTGCTTAGTGCTACGCCTTGCGCCTCTTATATACAGCTGACCCTTGAACAGTGCTGGGGTTAGGGACACCGACCCTGTGAAGTTGAAAAGTCACACATAACTCTTGACTCTACAAAAACTTAACTTCTGATAGCCTCCTATTGACTGGACGCCTTACCAATAACATAAGGTCAATGAATACATATTTTGTATGTTATATGTATTATGGGCTGTAATCTTACAGTAAAACAAGATAGAGGAAAGTGTTATTAAGAAAGTCATAAGGAAGGAAAAATACATTTGCAGTATTTATTGAAAAAATCCTGCTATAAGTGGGCCCACACTGTACGAACTCATGCTGTTCAAGGGCCTGTTGTATTCAGGTACTTGTTCGGTGAATGAATGGGTGGATGGTTACAGTGAGTGGGGCTGCAAGGAATGTCCTTGGTTGGGGTCTCTCTTAGAGTCAAACAACATGTGCCCTGAAGAATGGATTTCTAAGATTCTGTACTAACCCGATAGGAAGACATAAATCCTACCAAATCTGAATTTGTATTCCAATTCCGCCATTAACTATATAACCAAGAATAAATACCTCTAACATCTGAGGATCAATTTTATTCACCTCACCTCTAAAGTTGTTGTAAAGATTAAGCACGATTGGGACATATGGAAATATATCAAGTAGGGTTTTTCTTATTGCAAACCACAGATTACTGACTATGGCTAAATTAAGCAAAAAGCAAATTCATTGGGAAGATATGGGGCAGTCATAGAATTAAAGTGAAACCTAAAGAACCAGGCTTTAGAGGACTTGGCCCAAGGTAGATTGAGGGATTGGTAACCTGAACTAAGAGACAATGTCCTGTGAATTCCATAGACTAATTTTCATGGGAACTTCATTTTTTATTTCAAGATTTTTAAAAAAGTAAATCCTATCTCTCTAGGCAGAAAGTTCTAAGGGTATTATCAGTACTGATATATAAAATGACTGTTAAAGTCCCTTGAGAATAGGATAAGCAAGAAAGACTCGAGTTTTGTTTTATTTTAGCCATTTCACTGAAGGCTTAGTAAAATTGTGATCGGCTGCCTCCTGCACACCCCCTCCTGGGGATCGAGCCCCAAACCCGGGCATGTGCCCTGACGGGGAATCAAACCCCGATCCCCTGGGTTATAGGTCGATGCTCAACCGCTGAGCCCCGTCGGCCGGGCACCGTGTATATTTTGAGGAGGCAAAATGAGGAAATGTTTTAAGTGAAAGGGGATGAAGATAGATTAAGAAACGTAATGCTAAAAGAACATTTTTCTATTTCTTTTAATATGGTTTTTTAAAAACAGATTGCCTTTTCCTTTTTCTAAGGCTAATCAAGGAAAAATAAGACTTTTTTGTACTATGTTTAAAACGAGTATTTAAGCAAACTGTGAAAAAGCCTTCTTCTGACTCTGGACTAGGGATTTTTATTTTATGCATTAATCAGTACTCCTTGCTGTGGATACAGCACAATACTTAGCAGCTTTCTCTACTGTGTTCATTAGCACCAAATAGTTTACACTTTGTGGGAAGGAATATATATATATATTTTAATAAAGTTTGAAAAGTGACTGGAAGATATTTATGTTTATTTATTGAGTGTATTTTTAAGGATACATAAAATACAGTAAGATAATCTAAATCTTTAAAAGAGGAAAAGAAAGAAAAGCAAGTGTGCCACTATATAGAAAAGGGCTTGTGACAAAATGAAGATTGTCTCCTTTACCTTAACTTGTGATAACCACTGGGTGGCAGGGAATTTGAGATGGAGCCTGGGGCAAATACCTGAAGTATAGTTATTAGACTTGTCTATTAAATACAGATTATCTGCCTTGACAGACCATTGATCAAGGTGTTGATTAGCTCTCATATATGAAAGCCAAATATTATAATAATAACCTTTGTTTTTAGGTGGCTAAGCAAATGCCTATGGGCATACACAAGATACTCCTAAAAGGATTCATGCATTCATCCCAGCACACAGATGAATGGTGTTTAAGGCCTCAGATCATGACCCAGAGGGTTTTAATATGAAATAGTTTTAACACTGTTTTAGCCAGTTACCCACCTCAGTGAAAAATAATATATCCAGAAAGTAGTCTTTGGACATGTAGCTGTGTACATTGCATTTTGACTAGGAAATGGGAAAACTTTGCCATATGGATACTGCTAATAATATGCACTTCAGGTTTACCCTCTGCTGAGCACACTGTGAATGCTCATCTTAACTGGCTTCCTACCTTCAAGTGGAAAATTGCTTATAGTGACATTTCTTAAGAATTATATTGTCCCAGAGAAAATCTCAATCTTCATCTTCTAAGGAAGGTCTCTTTCCCTGCCAGCAAGTGTACTGTTTAGACAGTATTAAGGCAAAATTCATTCTGACACTTCCGTCAGAATTCTTAAAGATTTCAGGAAAACTGTAGTGGGGTTTTCGAGTAGGGGAGAGAGATTGGGCTCAACAAGGAAAAGTAAGGATTTATAGCCAAGGAGCAAGGGGCAGTTCAGTGGATGGGAAAATACTAAGAGGAAACATCAGGTGAAAAAGAAAATTTCTGGCTAAACCAACTTGGCGGGCCAGGATGATTTCAGCTATCAAGGGTGGGAGATTCTCACTAAACTGACTTATTTATCATGATTCTTGTTAAAATTGGACAGTGCAAAGACAGGGAAGTACAACAGGTGAGTCCAGTTGAGGAGAGGGCTCGGAGGAGCCTGACTAAAGTTTGGTAAAGGAGAGAATCTTTGTCAATAGGAAGCAAAGTAAGTTCCAAAGCCAAAGAATGTTACACGGCTTCTGAGGTAAATCAGAAGATATCTGATCCAGACCCCATATGCCCATGCCTGGCATATACTAGAAAATAACTAGATACCCTAGAGAAAAATGACATGCTTAAGATAAAATTGTAGAGAATAAAGGTCTCAAATTCATGTTTCAGAACTATCTTTAACATTGGCATTTTAAGAAATTTGAAAAAGATTAGATTTGTAAATAACTTTACTTTCTCTTTTGTTTTATAATTCACTGTCAACCTGGGTTTTCTGAGACTGAGATTTAAACAATTTCCTAGAGATCTTTTTACTACCTTAAATTGTTTTAATGAAATAGGAAAGATCCAAAGTCATTTCACTCCTAACAATAAGTTATTAACTAGAGGTCTGTATTTATATAGAACCTTTAACATCAATGAGCACCTTTAAAAAATTATAGATAAAAGCAATATATTTTTAATTGTTCTTTTCGTATTACCTATTAGACATAAATAAAAATAGGAGCATATCTCACTCAGAAAACTAAGGAGATGTAAAGCTTTACTAATTTTGTCTGACCTATCATGTCCTACTTGATTTGTTTTATGACTCATATCTTGGAAATACAATTTTTGTATAACAACTACATTCAAAGCTTTTCAATATTAAGCTTCTCCTTTCACATTTGTTTGATAAATATATACATATGCTCTAATTTCTAGTTATAGCATCAATATATTATGTTTGTATTTCTAGAAAGAGGCTTGCATTAGAATATACAGTTTAGGGGCTATGTGCCAAATTTGAAGCATGGGATTATTTTTAATTGCCTGGATTGTTGCCGTTTCAATTTGTGTATGTGTTTGTACACTTGTGTGTGTGTTAATAATCAACTTTAAAATTACAAATGAAAACCCACCTAGTAATTCAGAATTAGTACTTCTCTGACTACAGCTGATAAATACTTCGTCCTAATGTTCTTTGTTAGCAACTAACAAATTTTGTATCAGCTCCAGTGGAAATATTTTTATTTTCCTTATGTGAAGTAGATGTAAGAGAATAACTGGAAAATGAGATTAACTTAGTCATGCAGCAACAACGAAGGGCAGCCAGGCTTCTTTAAAGGCCAAGATGACGGTCTGCTTCTGCAAGCTGCTAGCTGCCATCACCTGCCTACTGTAGTCTCGGCCCAAAGGTAAGGGCTCAGCTTGCGTTATTGTTTGGAAGCACCTATGTCCCTTCTCTTTTTCTTTTTTTTAATTTATTGATCAATTTATTTTTAGAGAGAGAGGAAGGGAAAGAGAGAAGAAAGAGAGAGAAAGGGTGATCACTTTGTTGATCGACTTATTTATGCATTCATTGGTTGGTTCTTGTATGTGCCCTGACGGGGTGGAACCCACAACCTTGGCGTATCAGGACTATGCTCTAAGCACCTGAGCCACCCGGCCAGGGCCCCTGTGTCCATTCTGATGCTCCATCAGCTCCCCTGTCCTCTGGTGGCTCTGCTGCCTCCCACCTAGCATTTGCCCGTGTCCAGTCCAAAATACCTAAGTTATGTTTTCATTTTTCGTCAGCTCAAAATAATTTTTAATTTAATTTATTTCTTGTCTCACAGTTTATTTAGAAGTGTTATTTAATTTCCAAATATTGAGGAATTTTCTACAAATTTTTCTGGTTTTGATTTCTAATATAATTCCATTGTGATCAGACCTTATATTTTGTATGATTGGAATCCTCTTAAATTTACTGCTGCTTGCTTTATAGCCCAGAATATGACCTATCTTGGTAAAGGTTTCACAGTCACTTGGAAGAAATGTATCATCTGCTGTTTGAGGATCTGTTCAATAATGTTGTTTAAGTCTTTTACATCCTCACTAATTTTTTCTCTACTTGTTCTATTAATATTTAGAGGGTGGTTTGAAATTTTCTAATATGCCTATTTGTCCTCACAGTTCTTTCAGTTTTTCCTCCATGTATGTTGAAGTTCTGTTCTTAGATGCATAAACATTTAGAGTTGTTATAACCTCTTCATGGATGGATTCTTCTATCATTATAAAAGACCTTCATTATTCCTGGTAATATTCTTTGCTCTGAAATCTACTTTGTTTGGTATTAATATTAGCAACTCCAGATTTCTTTTGATTAGAGTTAGCATGGTATATCTTTTATTTCCATCATTTTACTTTGAACATATTTTTGTCTTATATTTAAAGGGTGTTTGTTGTAACAAACAAACATACACTTGGTCCTTGCTTTTTAAATCTAATCTAACAATACCTTCTAATTCGTGTATTTAGACTACTTTCTTGTAGATATGTCTATTGATAATCTTGTGGCATTCCTTCTCTCATGCCAGCGGCTCACCTGGCCTCTGTTTATCCTCATGATCATCACCCATAATTTATGCCTTTAGTCCAAAAGACAGGAGTTGAGCTAACAAGAAATTTAATACTAGAAGCACGGCTATTCTAGCTATTCCTAGATAGACACAGACTACTGAAACTGACTCAGAAGAAATATGAATTTTCAATAGACTTGAAACAAGTAAAGACATTTAATTAATAATCAACCCTCCCCCCGCAAACACATATACAAAGCCCGAGTACTTGGTGGCTTCACTGATTAATTATACCAAAGATTTAAAGAAGAATTAACACCGGTTGTTTATAAATCATCCTGAAAAATAAATAAGGCAACATTTCTCTATGCATTCTAAGAGGCCAGTATTACCCTGATATCAAAACCAGAAAAATATATCCTAAGAAAGTAATACTAAAAACCAATATAGCTTATGAATATAGTACAGAAAGCTCAACAAAATGCTAGCAAGCAGAATCCAGCAACCTATCAAAAGGATCATACATTACAAGCAGGTGGGATTTAGCCCAGAAATATAAGTGATTCCACATGTAAAAATCAATTCATGTAGTAGCCTATATTAATACAATAAAGAACAAAAACCACATGATCATCATGACAAATGCAGAAAAAGCATTTGACGAAATTCAACACATTCTTCATGATAAAAACACTCAACAAACTAGGAATGAAAGGGAACTTTCTCATCCAGATAAAAATTATCTATGAAAACCCACAGCTGACATCATGCTTAATAATGGAAGACTCAAGTTCCTGCCTTCTGTTTAAGAACAAGACAAGAATGTTGGCTTATTTTGGCTTCTATTCAACGTTTTCCAGGAAGTTCTCACCTGAGCAAGTAAGGCTCAAAAAGAAAGAAAAGATATACGAAAGGAAGGGGAAAGTAGAACTAGTTGCAGATGGCATGATCTCCTAGAGAGAAAATTTTAAGGAACCCACCAAAAACTATTAGAATTAGCAAACAAGTTTAGTAATGTTGGCGTATACAAGATTAATATTCAAAATTAAATGTATTTCTACACATAAGCAACAAACAAACAGAAACAGAAATTAAAGGGCCATTTTCATTTATAATAGCATAAAAATAAAATATGTAGAAATAAGTTTATAAACAACCACTAGCCCTAGCCGGTTTGGCTCAGTTGGCTGGAGCATCGGCCTTCAAACTGAAGGATCTTGGGTTCGATTTTGTCCAAGGGCATGTACCTCGGTTGCAGGCTCAATCCCTTGCCCTGGTCGGGAGGCAACCAATCGATGTGTCTCTCTCACATCAGTGTTCCCCTCTCTCTCTCTCTCTCTCTCTCTCTCTCTCCCCTCTTTCCTCTCTCTGAAAAAGCAATGGAGAAAATATCCTCAGGTGAGGATTAGAACATAATAAATAAATGAATGAATAAATAAATAAATAAATAAATAAATAAATAAATAAATACCACTAGACAGATACTCTGAAGACTACAAAACAGTGTTGAATGAAATTAAAGAACTAACTAAATACCGCTGAGCCACACCCAGCCAGGCAAAACAATCTTTAAAAAGAACAAAGTTGGAGGAGTCACACTTGCTGATTTTAAAACTTACTTCAAAGCTACAGCAACCAAGACACTGTGATACTGGCACAGGAGACACATAGATCAATGCCAGATATCCTCAGGCAAAAGACTGACTGACCTCTACATTACATCATATACAAACCTTAATTCCAAATGGATCAAAGACCTAAATGTAGGAGCTAGAACTATAAAATTCTTAGAAGGAAACGAAGTATAAATACTCATAGTCTTGGAAAAATACCAAAACTACAAGCAACAAAAGGAAAAAATTGATAAATTGGACTTCATCAAATGAAAAATTTTGGTCTTGATACTATCAAGAAAGAGACAAATGAAGGTAAAAAAAAAAAAAATCACATGAACATCTCAATAGATGCCCAAGGAGCATTTGTCAAAATTCAACACTCATGGACAATAAAAACTCTAAACAAAATGGATATAGAGGGAACATGCCTCTTCATAATGAAAGGCCATATGATTACAAGCCCACAGCTAACATCATGCTCAAAGTTGAAAAGCTGAAAGTTTTTCCTATGAGATTAGGAACAACACTAGGATGCCCACTCTGACCACTTTTATTCAACATAGCATTGAAAGTCCTAGCCAGAGCAATTAGGCAACAAAAACAAATAAAAGGCACCCAAATTGTAAAGGAGGAAGTAAAACTGTCACTGTTTGCAGATGACATGATATTATATATCTAAAAAACCGAAAGACCTCATCAAAAATCTATTAGGACTAATAAATGAATTCAGTAAAGTTTCAGTATACAAAATAAATATATAAAAATCTGTTGGGTTTTTATACACTAATAAAAAACCATCAGAAAGAGAAATTAATAAGACAATCCCATTTACAATTAATTACATTTAAAAATACCAGAAATAAATTTAACCAAGAAAACTATAAGACACTGATGAAAGAAATTTAAGAAGACCCAAATAAATAGATATTCTGTGCTCATGGATTGAAAGAATTAATATTGCTAAAATGTCCACATTACCTAAAGCAATCTACAGGTTCAATGCAATTCCTATCCAAATTCCAATGGCATTTCTCACAGAAGTAGAACAACAACCCTAATATTTGTATGGAACCACAAAAGACCTTAAATAGCCAAAGCAATCTGAAGAAAGAAGAACAAAGCTACAGGCATTGTACTCTTTGATTTCAAACTGAATTTCAAAACTATGGAGGGGGTTAAGAGGGGTGGGGAAAGGGAGACATCTGTAATACTGTCAACAATAAATAAAAATTAAAATAGAAAAAACATAGTAATGAAAATCGTTTGCTGACATAAAAACAGACACATAGATGAATGGAATAGAGACTCCATATATAAACCTGTGCATTATGGTTAATCAATTTATGACAAAGTAGATAAGAATATACAATGGGGAAAGGACAGCCTCTTTAATAAATGATGTTGGGAAATCTGGACAGCCACTTGCCAAAGAATGAAACTGCACCACATACAAAAATTAATTCACAATGGATTAAAGACTTGAATGTCAGACCTGAAACCATAAAATTTTAGAAGAAAGTATAGGCAGTAAGCTCCTTAATATCAGCCTTTGCAATGATTTTTTGGATCTGATTCCAAAAGCGTAGGCAACAAAAACAAAAATAAAGAAGTAGAACCACATCAAACTCAAAAGATTCTGCACAACAAAGCAAACCATCAACAAAATGAAAAGGCAACCTACTGAATGGAAAAAATATTTGCAAATGATATATCTAACAAGGGCTTAATATCCAAACTATATAAAGAACTTATACAACTCAATAGCAAAAAAAAAAAAAATCTGATTTAAAAATGGACAGAAGATCTAATAGACATTTTTTGAGGAAGACATACACTTTGCCAATGGGGAGCTGAAAAAAATGCTCAGCATCTCTAATCATCAGGGAAATGCAAATGAAAATCACAGTGAGATATCACCTCAAACCTATTCCAATGGCTGTTATAAAAAAGACAAGAAATAACAAGTGTTGATGAGAATGTGGGGAAAGTAAACCCTTGTGCATTGTTGGTAAGAACGTCAATTGGTGGAGCCACTATGGAAAACAGTACGGAGGTTCCTCAAAATGTTAAAAATAGAGTTACTATGTCATCCAGCAATTCTACCTTACCTGAAGAAAATGAAAACAATAATTTGAAAAGATATATTTACCCCCATGTTCATTACAGCATTATTTACAATACCCAAGATATGGAAACAACCTAAGTGTCCATTGATGGTGCATAAAGAAATACAATGTATATATACACACACAATGAAATGTTATTCAGCCATCTAAAGGAAGGAAATCTTTTTTTACTCCTTTCCCAAAGATATGCTTATTGATTTTAGAGAGAGTAAGGGAGAAAGAGAGAGACAGGGAGGGAGAGAGAGCACATGCAAGAGCGAGCAGAGCCTCAGGTCAGCAAGAGATGAGAGCTTAAGGCCTTCTCAGGTCTCTTCTGAGCATTTTTCAACCTTTTAATGATCCAGGAATATATGGGAGCTTTTCAAAGCCCTTGTTCCCCAATACATCTCATTCCCCAGCCTTTCCTCCTATTTTTTGTTTAGTCTCTTGTTTGTCCCAACCATTATCCCTTGCCCCAGGTGGCTCCACTAATCCATTTGCCTTTACGTATTTTACACAAATGACCTCCAGGTCGCTACCTCAGCCCTGAGAAAATTTCCAGTTGGGTAAAATAAAGGCAGACCCTTTGAACTAGTCCTGTCGAGAACCACCAGAGAGGTCAAAAGTAACAAATACAGTTATTTGAGAAGAAGGTCCATTACGTTTTCTAGTACTGGGTACCTGTACTGACAATGTGGGATGTTGTCTTCAAGGCCACCACTGAGGTGGGGAGTGGGACACAGGACCAGTGTATGTTAAAATGCCACAAATCTCTGTTATTCAGATTCAGCTGTTTTTTTCTTGGTTAAGTATCTTGCTGGGTTAAGCATAAAAGATAAAAGCTTTTAATTAGTTTCCAGGGTTCCGAAAAAGTTGATTCTAATACTTTTTGCTAGTTTGTTCATTGCTTTTCTGGATGAATGGACTTTTGGAGTTTTCTATTCCAACATTTTTGCTGACACCACTCCCCACCAACTAGCTAATAGAAAGTTCTATTTTGGTAAGATATAACTGAAAAAAGCACTCAAGTGAGAGAAAAAAGATAAGAGCTTTGTAGTGGTTCTGCTGCTCACTGACTGTGTGACTTTAGACAAATGACACCCCTCACTGGGACTCACATTTCTCTTCTATACATTAACAGGATCAGACTAGATAATTCCCAAAGTTTCTTCTAGCTCTAACCATAGAATATTTGACTTGCAACAGTCTTACAACTCTTCCCTCCTTCTTTCTTTTTTCATCATTCTTCTTTATTCTACCTACCTACAATCAGGTGAAAAGAAAGATCGATGTGAAATATGAAAGTTCAAGCAGGTAATTGAAACTGACAAAAACACCTATATTGGGAAAACTGAGTTGTGAGTTTTCTTTCTTATAATTGCAATAATTTAATATACTCACAATAATTTTGCTTTTTAAATTTACTATGTCTTCAAATTCTTCCCATGTCAGTGTATGATTTGTATCATTCTTTTAGAAGTTATATAAGTATTTGACTTGATATATGTATTATAATTTAAATCAGTCCTCCCCCCAAATATACATATACTCCCGATAATCTTCCTGAACTACATGTCTGATAAATGTCAAAATTGATTTCTGTCTAGGTGATGCCAATTCTTTTTAATATATATCTAATCCATCCAGTGACCAAGAAATAACTTTAGTTTACTTCTAAAAATGAAATTTTGAGAAATTGATGAAAAGCTTAATAAACATGAAGACTTGTGACGTTTGAAAGCAAACTGACAGACAGTGACTATAGCTTTTTTGTGTGTAGTTCACTCTCAGGGCTCTTTTGAGGAGAAGTGAGTTTCATCATAAGCATTTATTCTCTGGAATTTCTAGGAAGGCAGTATAATTAATAGAAATTTAACTCTAATAGAAAACGTTAGGACTTTAGAATTATTCCAATTAAATTAATAGGACAGAAGACTGGGTGGCTTGAAGATGTATATGTGCATTGCTTTTTAGTAAACAAAAGAAATTCAGTATCACAAACAAATGTAAATATTCTGAAAATCAAAACTTCGTATTACTAGAGGCTTAAATTTTGGTGTCAGCATAATAAAAACTCAACAGTTTATGTGGTAGGCTCAAGCAGTCATCCCATTAGAAAGACACCTGCACTGAGTTAGGCCTGTTGTGAAAAACTGTTTAGAGTAGCAGTTCTCAAACTGTAGCCTTCATCAGAATTTACCTAACAGGTTTGTTAAAAAACAGGTTTCTGGGCCCTACTCCCCCGAAGTTTCTGATTCAGTGGGTTTGGATGGGACCAAAGAATTTGCATTTCTAACAAGTTTCTGGGTAATGTTGACACTACTGGTTTGGGAACCACTGGCCTAGAGCAAGCAACATCTAAACTGAACTATGAAGGAATAGGTAGGAATCAGCTAAATTAGGTGTTGTGTGTGAGGGGAAGGGTAGTGAGGAGAGCTGGGGGCAAAAGTTCAGATAGAGGACACCTGCATATCATCCAAAGGGACCAGCAGGACCTTGGGAAGAGGAGAGTGGTTAGAGATGTGCTGCCAAAGGGCTGTAAACAGGAGCAACATAATCAGAAGTGTGACTTAGAAAGATCGTGTGGCTCCACTATAGGGTATAGACTGAAGGTGTGAGGCCCTTAAGGAGACTGATTAGTCAGGAAGCTACTACAGGAGCAGGTTGATGGCCAGGATTGTGGCAGTGGCAGTGAGGATGGAGCAAAACAGAAGGATCTGAGAGAGAGTTAAGTGGTGGAAATTAATGTCTTCAGCATTCTTTCAGTACCGGGAATATGGGTGGGGAGAAATATCGAAGTTCATCCTGAGATTTCTGCTTTGAGCAGTTAGGTGGTACAAGTTATTGGGACAGGTAACACAAGAGCAAGGTGGGTTAGAGAAGGTGGGAGGGGAGACAGAGGGGTGATTTTATTTTGGGACCTGTTGATTTCCAGTGGGTCACTGAGAATTCAGATCTTGAGCTCAGGACAGTGATCTAACCTGACGATACTCACCAGCATGTAGATAACTGAAATGAGAGTAGATGAGATTTCCTGGGTGCAGTGTGTAGAGCAAGACTAGAAGATGGCCAGGTTCGGGAGATCACTGAGAAACTGCCACTTAAGGGGAAGACCGAGGAAGAAGACTCTGCAACAGAGACTAAAGCTGTCAGGGGAGTAGGAAGATCGAGAGACTGTGACAAAATCAAGCACATAGCTGAAGCCACGCCAGAAGCTGGAGGGAGATCAAGTAAAACAGAAGCACCAATACCAATTAGATGCTGTATTTGAAGAGGGTAATTGATACCCTAAGTACGAGTTCTCACAGTGGAGTTTTATAAGCTCAAACCAGACATGTGTAGAAAGTGAAAATACAGAGGCAGACAATATGACAGCCAATTCCTGGGTTGACCTTTTTTTTTTTTTCTCATCATTTCAACATGATTTATATGAATTTATCTACTATTAATAATGAGAATTGAAGATATTCTTTAAATATGTCTTTTTATATTAAGTTCTGGGAATTTCTTGCAGTCTTCTTGTGTATGTTACTGCTATAGCCTTCAGAAATAGTGCAACCTTCCGAACAGATGGTAGCCTAAAAATCTGTGAAAAAAAATAGTAGAAAAAGTAATCTATATAAGAAGTTTAATGATTGTATTTTTTATGCAGCTGTATTTCAGATAAATGCACGGCTAAGGATTTCATTTTTAGAATTTGGTTTCTAGGGAGTGAGCCTAACAAGAATTCATGTCTTAAAGATACAGCAAAATTTTCTCATTTTATTTTAAGGCAGTGCCAGAAAAATGCATCTCATTCAATTTTACAGAAACCAATATCCTGAAATACTTAGATCAAAATGCAGAGTTGTGTTATTGTACATCTCTAGTACTTGAAAGCCAGTAAAATCAATATAACAGGAGACTCATGCGGACTTGTGCTTTGGTTTTTCCTCTCTGGAAATGAGACTATGGTATCTATGACAATCTTGAATTCTCAGACTTTACAATAAATACCCAAAGAGTCATCTGGGAGACAAAAATTTCTGATAATTTGGAAGTGGAATTTCTTGATTAAAAGATACCAAACTGGGATCACATAGATTTCCTATCCAAAAAACAAACTCATCTGGTTAAGAAATACTTTAAAGAATTCTGAATAAGTATTTTAAAGTCATTTTTAAAATCCACTATTAGCTGTCTTTCAGGTTTAGAGTTTCAGTTTAGGTAGTGAAAATCTTCAAGTATCAGAAAAATAAATGATTTCCCACATCTTGGCCATGGAAAACATATTCTTCTCTGAAGCAGTGGTTCTCGACCTGGTGAAAACCCCTCACAGTAACTTGAAATGTCCCTAGGAGTTCTTGTGGGTTGAAGAAAAAACTTTTTTCTTGCCAGACGATTCCACCCACTATCCCTTAATTACAACTTCAGATTCCCTGCTATTTACTTTGTTATGTGATTTCCCTTCAACTAGACTATCTCCTTTTGTCTTCTCCACTTTCCTCTGTTTTTATCTGATACTCAAGGCTCAGATAAATACCACCTATTCTGTTAGTTTACTAGACTTACTAGCTACATACAATATAATATATATTGTTTTTCATGGTAGGTATTTGCACATTTATTTCTAGTTAAATTGTAGGCTTTTAGAAGACAAGAACCATAACTTAGGCCTCCCATGTTGTCTAGCATGATACCTACCGTATGGTTGTTACTATGTAAGTGTTTGTTCATTGATATTATACATAACATATTCAAATTGAGTCAAGCTAGAATGTGAAACAATTCTTTTTATGCCCTAGCCAAAATATTGAAGACCAACAAAATAGATCGATTCCTTCTTTTGAGATTCTAGTCATTCAACATTTAGAATTCATCCAGGTACAACCAGAAACGATTATGTTTACATAGTGGCTGCAAGTTTCTCCTACATCAAATAAGATGGGCATTGGCAAAATATTAATTTTCCAAGAAATTTATCTCATTTCTAAGAAAGAGTTCTGTGAATCTTTTGGTTTGCTGAAGCCTTTTTATGGGTTTAGTAACTGGTCAATTAACTGTTAACATTTAAAGCAGGAAGACATTAAAGAAGTGTATAGACACTGTAATTTAAAACACACAATCATCCACCAATATGTTTGAAATAAGGTCTCTTCTTTGACTATGGGTCAGATGTTTGGAACACATCACACCACAGTGCATTATTTACTGTTCACAATGTTGGTTCTTTAAATAGTAGTGAGACTCTACAGAGTTTTTTGAAGTCATTTGAAGTGTCACCTCTTTCTCATTTTTATGTTTATTGACCACCCCAATATATTAAAATTCCCTCACTTTTCCCTAAGTGAACAGCTTATTTTAGTGACTCACCTTTATGGAATCTTATCAAAGAAATTAAAATAGATTTTATACAAATGAGTCTCCTTTTGTTTCATGGTCTTGTATAATTATTTTATTTATGATTTAGTTAAATTATATTACATAAGATGGTAACAATGGGCAAAGTTTGGGGCCAAATACAACTGATTCTTAGGAAGTAGCAGGTGCACTGGTTGGAGCAGAGGTGGGAGGCGGCCTGGCAGGGCTCACTGGGTCTGCATGGGAATGGAGAATGCTGTTAATCTGGTGGGCTAGCTAAACAGAGAGAAGTTAAAGAGGCCTTCTGTTGTACTCTTATTTGATACTAATATCTTCCTGACATCGTCCCACAGAAAAACTGAGGATGTGTTTTATTTAGAATTAACTAATTTCATCCTGTTTGTTAGCTGAAGGAAAATAGAGTTAAAGATATGGTGGGTGGAGGGGGAAGATAAATAAGAATCTGCTAGAAAATAACTTTCTCTACTGGTTGTGTTGTATTAATTCAGAGAGAGCTACCAAGGTCTATAAAGAGAGAGAGAACTAGCATAACACATCTAGACTATTTCAGGTGCATTTGTTTCATTTCTAGATTTACAATAATTTTTATGAAGAATTCATATGAATACTTCATAAAAAATGTTGAAAGAATGAGATGGAGTAGGGAATAGAAAAGTTGGAGATATGAATTTATTTTTGCCTTAAGGAAATTGATTATAGATACCCTCATAGTGTTATAAATCACTCATGGTTATTCATGTGACAGTTTTGTAATACAAAATATCAGAGTGAGAATGGGAGTTAAAATCAGCTAAGAATATTCTGAAGGTGAAATCAAAGAAAGATTAAAGTAAGGTTAGATTTTGTCTTCACACAATATTTAGAGATGGAACAATTCTTAGATATTACCTAATTAATCTCAATCCTGACTATTTGAGTCACATATATAAGAAAACAACCCCAAATTTTAAAATTCTCTACATTTCTTATATGCCTCCCAACCCCCTTCCTTAATGCAGTGATCTTATTGAGTTATCCTAGTATTTAAATACCCTATCATTGTTTTCATACTTATTTCATTTTTATTTTTGGTAATGTGATCAAATGGCTATAGAGGGATGTCATAAAAAATGATTTTCAGAAAATACCCTTTATAATGTTTTTACACTAAAAATATAACTGGATCAAGGAAGTTTTTGACTTGGTATAGGGTGTCCAAAAACAACCTATATACACTTTAACAGCTGATAGCTCAATTTTGAAGATGAAATGTATTTTAATAAGCACTGCCTTTGTAATTATTCAAAGTGTGTGTGTAGATTTTGGGGGGAAACCCTGTATTATAAAATCCAACTATTCACTTTCAGGTCTATTTTTTGATCCCTCAGAAACCCTGTTTGAGCATTGTTGCTTTTCTACAGATCTTTCTATGGTCCTGAGAATTTTTCTTAAAATATCAAGACATATTCAAAAGAATTCCATTCTATACAAATCTGTTTACTCGCTGGTCCCTAATGTAGGATGTTTGTTCTGCTATTGGAATGTAAAGTAGAATGAAACTAAGTGAAAATAAAAGCAACACTGTATCTGGTTTTCTTTATGTTAAAACTCTGCATAAGTAGATTTTGTTGGGTTGAAAATTCACCTAGAAAAAGAACATATTTTAGAATTTTACTGATGTTTAGTTTTCCCTTAACATTTTGATGTCTTGCTTTTCCAGGGTTTTGAAAGTGTTTCTTTCACGAACAGCCCAACGGATTCCATATATGACTGGCGGACGGGTTATGAGGATGCTGGCAGTAATACTCCTGGTAGTATTTTGGTTTCTTGTTGGCTGGACTTCGTCTGTTTGCCAGCAATTGGAGAGGCAGATTTCACTTATTGGCCAAGGGCAAACCTCTGATCACCTCATCTTCAACATGTGCCTCACTGAGCGCTGGGATTACATGACAGCAATTGGTACGTGGTCACTTGTTGTGTGTGATTGTCTTTTCCGTTTTCCAGTAACATTCAAATTCACTTCTTTAGAATCCTTATCAAACCCTTTCACAAAACCTAAAGGAATTTTACCTAATATGGTTTTGGTAAAATAATATAATGAAAAGGACAATAATGATATATGGAATGAAAACTTTTTCTGAAAGTTTCCATTCTTTTTCAAAGGTATGTAGCTTTGTTGTGAAAATGTAGTGAAGTAAATCAGGAAGGAGATATGCAGTTAATAAAGACAACTTATTTGCATAGACAGACTTTCTGCTTTCTGTCTTATCAGTGTGTTCCCATTTGGATAACGGTAGCTATTCTCTTGAGTTACTTTTTTGGTTGGGAGAAAAAAGGAAGCATGCTGGTATTTTTTATGTAGTTTTGGTTCTATGATATATCAAAGCTGGTATCGAGGGCACACTTTGTGTAGAGGTTTTTCTCTACAAAGTCTCTAATTAATCTATCCTTCCTCTGAAGATAATTTATTAGGAATTATCTGGAGGTTCAGTATTACACAAAAACAAAGCCAGGCTACTTGGAGGTAGTAAGAGTTATGTGACTGAGAAACTGGAGAACTTGGAAGAACCACATAATTAATGGCTTGAGCCAAAAACATAGATTATTTTTCTGACTCCTCAGTTTTTTGAAAAATGAAGAAGAAAAACTCCATAGGAACTTTTGTGTTAATATTGGCCTGTTTTAAGCTAAGCCCCCAAAGATACACATAAAAGAATGAAAACAAACCTTTATCTTTTTGTTGTTATTATTCCCTTCAGTAAGTCATGGGACACACTTTAATTTTACTTGGCACATGTCAAAAATAAACACATGAGTTTAATTCCTATTTTGTATCTTCTCCACATTTGATGATTTTTGGTTGAATATTCACATTTAGTATTTTGCTAGCAGCTAATAAAATGTATATTTACTTTACAATTTAGCCGGAATAATATTTTTCTGGGCAAGGTATTTTAGGAATTTTATAGGCCTGATATCTATAAAACAATATAGGGAATGGTTATAATGATAATATATAAAGCCAGTCATCATTATTTTAATCAATATGAAAGAAGATATCAGTAGATCCATATCAGTAGATATCAGTATCACACCAGAAGATAAAGCATAGAACTAAGGTAATAAGCAACTCTGATTCTGACTTTAATCTGGATATTAAAGTTAAACAAATTGTATAGATATAAAATTTCTACTCAATAGAAACCTCTAACGTTATTTTACATTCTTCAATCCAAGTTAACCGAATTAGGAAAAATCGTTTTCCTGTATCACTATGAAGAAAAGCCTCCTATATTTCTTTCCTGTTTTGCAAAGAATATAATATTCAAAATCCATGATGAGCCAAGCAGGAAGTGTCGCTGCTCACCTCACATGTTTTGCATTTTGTGCACACTGGTTTTCAGATATATGCAAGGCCCTTTAAAAATTTATTTTGTACTCTGAGAAGGTCATGTTTGTGACTTATACATAGAAATAAATAGACATATATAACTTATAATAATCTGCGATTCATTTTCTATAAAATTTCTTTATAAGTGATAATTTTATACAATAAACAAGATCCGCTGAGTACCTATAATGTCTTTAGTACTGTGTTGAGCACTTTGTGGGAAATGTAAAATGCATACAGGCCTTATTCCTCATCAGTTAGCCTACTATTGGTTTATATAAATAAATAAGAATCGTTAAAAATTACTAAAAAGCAAAATTAGGTGGTAAAGACTCTTGGTACAATAGCATTTCAATAAAGGAAAACAGCACTTTGGACTAGAACCCAGGAATCTTCATAAAAGAGAAGTTCTTTGACCCATGGGTGGTATTTAGATTATTGTAAGGAGGTCTAGAGAACATTCCCTTTGACAGAAATAGTGGTGGAGGTGGGTGAGAATTGTGTGAAACATGAAGAAAACTCCTAACTAGGTCAAGTTTGTTGTGAGTCTTGGAAAACCTGTTACAGGAATTCACAGAGCCAGGAAAGGGGGTTGATGAGTCAGGAAGTTCAATCTAGGTTGCTTTTGGAAGAGTCATAGTTTCTAAGTGAAATGTACCAAATTCTCTGCATTTCATGACACTCTTTCTACTTCCCTGATCAACCACCAGAACAGTCGTCAGAACGATTATTTCAAGTCTTGTCGTGTCCTGTTTTTGTACCTCCAAACTACCCATGTTTCTCTTTTCTGTTAGAGGATTCCTCCTTGAAAAATCAAATAGGAGCCATCAGATAGCAGTGTCTTCAGCTTCTTGCTTACATATCTATAACCCTTCCTGTATTCCTACCCAGGCTTATTTTTTCTCCCTTGTATTAGCTAAGCTAGTTCCTGTGCCATCCTCATCCAGCATTGGCCCCCCTCATCTCTAGTGATCTCTCCCATTTTATAGGACTCTTCTGTCATCTGAAACTCCCCTACCTCCCAAATCACTCATTGAAGAATTCCATCTGACCACAACTTTCTCTCCTACCTTATTTAACTACTCCCTCTGCAACAGTTCTTTAGTGTCACGGGCTATTTTTATTGTACTTTACTGCCAATAAATTCTGCCTTCCTCCAGAGAGAAAGCTTACCAGGTAGCAATTTTTTCCACTAGCCAGGAGGAAAATGTGAAAAAAGTAGGCATTTTAAAATATTTCTGGGTAATGCCAGGGAAAGGAGACATAGAGACAAGGAGGACCCTGAGCTCACTTTCCTGGGGACCCTGTGGGAGGTAGTAGAAGAGAAGATAAAGATCCATAGCTTGAGAGGGCCCCTGGGGATGCAGTTCCTTGGGCGGTAATGAGATCTCAGCTAAGGTAAGGAGGTGGAGAGAAGCTAAGAGAAGAGATTGATGATGACAGGAACATCTAGGTCATGGCTTTGGGAGCGAGATGCAAGTGGCGAGACTTGAGAGACAGGAATTGAATAAACTAATACTCCCAAAGGTGTTAAATGATAACATTAGGGTCCCTTAGAAAGTAAAAGACTAGTAATAGGGTACAGAGACAAGAGATAAGAGGAATTTAAATGTGTTATCTCCTAGTCATTGTTTTTGTCCTGTAAACTACAGGAACACTTTGGTTTCAATATGTTTTTCCTGCAGTGACAAAATTCTCTAAAAAAAAAAAATCAAGACACATGATTTATCTGTTTGTTTGTATGATGATTGCCAGAGGGAAGTGAGGGTGGGGAGTGGTAGAAAAGGGTATAGGAGAGAGAAGTGATGATGGAAGGAGATTTGACTTGGGGTGGTAAACACGGTATAATATACAGATGATGTATTACAGAAGTGTATACCTGAGACCTATATAATTTTGTTAACCAGTGTCACCCCCAGTTACATTCAATGAATTAACCAAAATTTAAAATAAATACATGCTGTTGTAAAGTAAATTTATCAATATGCTTAATATTTACAAAATTAGCCCTGGACAGTGTGGTTAGAGCTTTGGCCTGAGCACTGAAGGGTCACAGGTTCTATTCCCAGTCAAGGGCATGTACCTGGGTTGTGGGTTCACTCTCTGCCCCAGGTCGGGACACCTATGGGAGGCAACCAGTTGATATGTCTCTTGCATATCAATGTTTCTCTCTCTCTCTCTCTCTCTTCCTCCCTCCCTCCCTTCCACTCTTTCTGAAAAGCAATGGAAAAAATATCCTCTGTTGAGGATTAACAAACAAACAAAAATTACAGACAAGCAAGCCAATTACTTTTTACTAGCTATCTTCAAATTCAAATCTAAAATGTCCTATTAGCCCTGCCGGTGTGGCTTGGCGGTTGAGCGTCGACCCAGCAACAAGAGTTCACGAGTTCGATTCCTGGTCAGGACACATGCCCGGGTGGTGGGCTCCCCAGCAGGGGCCATGCAGGAGGCTGTGGATCGATGATGTTTCTCTTTCTCATCCATGTTTCTATCTCTCTATCCCTCTCCCTTCTGCTCTCTAAAAAGCAACAAAAACATCTTTTTAAAAATTTTTCCTCTTAAAAAAAAGACATATGATTTAATAATAGGAACAGCTTTTTGAAATTAGGACTGTCTTGAAAAATCAGAGACATGTGGTTGCTGTAATTTTTTTTCACACTATCCTAGAGCAATTTCACTTATTTATCTTTCAGCATATAGCATTTGATATTCTGTATTTAATCTCTCTCAATTTAATGTTTTCTAATGAGTAGCATATGCCTCTTTGCAGTTCTCTTTATATATATTCCTATAAGTAGCATGTTTACACTAAGTTTTTTTTATATTCTGGTTCTTATTCAAGAATAAATTCATATATCTTCAGTCAGCCAAAAAGCAACCTGTACTGAAAGCTAAATTATCCCGTTTCCTAAACAGAAATGTTTCTATGTAGGGGCGATGCTGTGGAGAGGCAGGAGGTAGGTTTTACCTTGAGATTGTGGGAAATTTTTGTCAAGAAGCTGTGAATGCTTACATTTCTGTCAGAAGTCAATCTAGAGAAAAAAGAAGAGTGATGGTTAATATATTGATAAGCATGCATTCTGGATCAGCTATACCTGTCAAAAACAGTCTATTTTTTTAAAATATAAAATAAAGAACCATTTGAAAGAATGCAATACTAGTTTTTCCACTGCAGTAGAATTTGAGTTAGAAATATGGGTAATAATTTTAAAGAATGGGCTCAGTCTATTTTTGCTTACTACTCCAAAACTGCTCTAAAAGTGATTTTCCTACCACAAGCATTACAGAAGAAAGAAACATAGAAAACAGCTTGGAAAATTTTCTGAGCCTCTATGAACCTCAGTTTCTTCTTTAAAGAAATATTTTAAAACATAAAAAAGGGAATAAAAATGACTTTCAGAAGTCCATTGTTATTTATGTCTATTTATAATTTTCAAAATTCATTGTTTGTCCTTATAAAAATTGTGAGGTAAGCTTTACTAGAAAACGAACAGGCATATAAACACTGCAACTGTGGAAAACAGGTGAATATTGGACAGTGTGAGAAGTGTTTTCTAGTAGTCTTTTTTTTAAAAAAAAAAAAAAAAGGTTTTCTTTTATCTGGAGGAAAGAGAATTTCAAAATTTGGATGTTCCAGAATATTTCTAGATCAGAGCCTTAACTGTCATACTTGCACTATTCATCACTATATAACTCGGCACTTTGAATTTCTCTGAGTATGTTTAATATATTATTTGTGGCTCACTGAAGGCAAAAGAGAGAACACTTACATCTGCTCAGTCTTCTTTTCTTACCCAGCCTGGGCTCTGTGCTCCCCAGCAACGTTGCCTACAGTGTTCACACTGTATTCCTCACACCTAACGAAGTGTCTGGCAGTTGTAGGCCCTTGATAAGCATTTGCTGAAAGAATAAAGAATGAGCTCAACTCCCTTTATCTTGTGTATTTTCTATGGTCAGTGTAAGGAAACGTGTTAAATCTAAAAATCCAGGAGTTACACAGTTGTCATTAATTTCATTGTCATGGTAAAAGTGTATGTTCAGAGTTGGGGAGGTGTTTTTGAGCAAGTTACATAAACTAAATAGGCAATCCTCAGCTCTTTTATGAAATTTTGACTTGTCCAACAGTCAAAATAAGAGATTGGTACAAATTTGGCATGGCAAATCGGAATCATCATTTTTAAAATATTGTACAGCGCATTTATAAATACTGAAGCAGAGTAAAACTGATGTGCTTTTGATAAAAACAATTTTATTATTTCACCATTCTCTTAGAGCTATGTAAAGAATAAAGGGGTTGGGATTAGGAAACATTGTCTTAAATTAATAGAGAAAGCAAATAAATATCCCAAGTAATACTCATTTTGAAAATTTTTGATATTAGAATGAACAGGGTTTTGTTGTTGTTTTTCTAAATCGAGTTACCCTAGTTGGTAAATTGGTAATCAATTGTCCATGTTCAGGATATTTTACAATAGCATTAAATTTGTCATATTAAAAAAAATTAAAACAATTGGCTGATACAGATAAATAACTAGAATTAACTTCTCATGTCTGAATTAACTTTTATAATTTCACCCCTAGATTCAGGAAGACCCCATCTTGACACGTAGATTTAGAGCTGCCAGCGGCGTCCCTAAGTACAGGGCTTCCACGTTAGCAATACAGAAATTCAGTAGTAGCCGTGGAAAAACGGTGGAGTTTGTTCATTAGTACATTTAGTTGGTTAGCAGTCAATTTCTGACTACACATTCAGAACATAAACTGAATTTACTGTCCAGCAAGCAAGATAAGTTAGCATAAGTGGACAGATTCTTAATGGACAGATTCTTAACTTACTGGAAGCAACAGGCTACAGAAAAGTGAGTGATAGGTGGCAACCTCAGGGACATTTAGGGCTTCATTCTAGGCCTTCTGGGGCTAAATCTCTGTATCAAACCTTGGTGCAGATCTAGGCAAGCACTGAGGTGCTTCGTCAGTTTCTTCCAGAAGTTATGTGATGATATTCTGATATGATAAAAAAAGAGAGAGAGAGAGAGAGATGTAATTGAGAATAAAGTTATTTGCTGCCTTCTCTAACCTAGCACAAAAAGTTTATACAAAAGCTCTACCCAGGTTTCCATTTCTTTCCTTTGTTTTTTAT
Organism: Miniopterus schreibersii; assembly: GCF_964146895.1. Taxonomy (NCBI): domain Eukaryota; kingdom Metazoa; phylum Chordata; class Mammalia; order Chiroptera; family Miniopteridae; genus Miniopterus; species Miniopterus schreibersii. Next base: position 80,454,369 of record NC_138101.1, on the reverse strand, counting down.
TAGTCACTATATCTTTCTGTGTCAGTGATTTGGCCTAACTCTTCTCAAATGCATGTATATGCTCTAATGACTACTCCCTGACAAGGACTCTTTTATAAATTAAGATTTCCCCTCACCTCTTTGTGGTTGTGAAAAGTTCACCAATACATAAGGTATGTGTGGTTTTGGAAACTCCTCAGAGCTCAACACCCCTTTGCTATATATTTTATTCATCAAGACATAGAGAAAAACCTAAGCAATAATTGTACAGATATGATAGATGTGGGTGCACATTCCATTTGGGAATTTGAAGAGACTTATCACTTTCAGGATATAACAGCATTGACTACCCCACTGTTCAAAAGTACTAATTCATTTCCATGAATTTCACATGGAATATTTTTACTACAGAAAACAAAATCTTTACATTTCTCTTCTTCACTGACATGCTCTCCCTCTGTGTTTTCCTCCTTCCTGGTAAAATATTTTAAACACAGAAAACAGTGTGTTTAGTATCTTAACTAGTAGTTTGTCAGTGTTTAGAAGGAACTGAGAAGAATACAGTAACTTTTACTGAGTTATATAGGGAAATTCTAAAATAGCAATTATTTCTAAGGATATAAATACTTAATTACCCTAGAAGATTAGGCCGTATTATGACAGGTGAAATGCAGTGTAAGTACCACTTAATGAGAATGGAGAACATAGATTTAGACTTCCTCCCCATCTGACTTAGATTAATGTTCATTATTTCAGTTCAGTACATCAATCTCCTTTTATTCTAATGTACCATATGCCTTAATCCAAGCTGCATCACTTGTTTCCATTTTTAAATCTATTTTTAATGTTTAATTAAAGGGTAAAAGACTTGACTTGGGCTATAGAGCTAGAAACTCGCACACACTTTTTGAAGGTCTTGCTTCAGTTTTCAGAAAGATTAAAGTTGGGGCTGTTTTCTTATTTATTTATATACCCTTCCTTCCAAAAAGTGTTTTACTTCTTTGAAGAGTATCTGTATAAAGGCAGAGGATCTAAAAGACAAAGGACAAATTAATTTGTGTTTTAATTTTCTGCTCTAGTGCCATTTTTCCCTTTTGGAAGTTCCAGAAATGTGGGAATAAATGTGGAGATTGTCTTGGGACAGCCTGGGAGGAACAGGAGCAAGAGAAATTGCGATATCTGTGGCAACTACCATTTTTTTCTAAGGATTTTTCGCTCCCCTGTGGAACCCTGGGATTTTAAAGAAGGAAAAACATTAAGAAGAAAAAAAATCTGTCTTTTGTTGCTTGAACAACTCAGTTGTCAAGCAGATTTTGGCAGATCTTCTCCTTGTATGAAAAGGACTCTCATAGAGACTGTTTGGCCAAAAGATTTGTGATGACCACATGAATCCTTACTCAGTGGTCAGGTAATGTCCCAAGCCAAGCCCAGCTCAAGCCAAGCCTAACTCAGCAAAATTGTCTCAAAGATTTTATAAGGTATAAATTTAACAACGAAGTTAAAATTTTTCTACCTTCCAAAAGAGAAAATGGCCCGATAAGTATAAAATTAAAGAATAAAATAAATTAATTTATTCTTCCTCTTTGCCCTTTAGCCTCATACAAATAACTACACCTCAAGGAAATAAAATATTTTTCAACAGAGGTGGAATATAATTAAATAAAAATATAACCCCCCACTGCAATCGTTCTAAAGCCACTCAAGCTAGCCTTCAAAAAGGAACCTGTGAGTTGCTAGTAATGTAGCCCAAGCTGAGGTACATTATGTCACTGCTGACCGCCTTTCATAAAGGGCTGAAATTTTAAAATACAGTTTTTAAATGTTAACAAATAATCCCAACTGCAACCCCTTCCCCAAACAATACACATGAAACAACAGGGAGAGGGGAAGGGGAGGAATGTCACTGGAAGACACAGCTTGCTGTCCCCACATGGACCTCGGGACCCCTGAGAGGCCTCTAATATTCCTTGTGAACTCTGCTCACGTTCATGGTCTTTCATGTGGGTCCAAAGCTCTGAAGTGTCTGTACGTCACTACATTTCTGTCACCCTGCATCAAACTTTTAAAATCTCGTGTATATAGCAGAGAGAGAGTAGAGTAGAGTAGACTTTCTCTAAGTTTCCCACCTAAGATGCTGAGCAGATTGTCAAGAACTTGATTTCAAGTTCTAGAGATGCGTGAAAGGAAGCAATGAAGAAAAGCCAGCACGGCCCTGCCTGTGTGGCTCAGTGGTCGAGCATTGACCTAGGATGCGGGAGATCGCGGTTCGATTCCTGGTCAGGACACAGGCCCGGGTTGCGGGCTCCATCCCCAGTCGGGGGCGTGCAGGAGGCAGCTGATCAGTGACTCTTATTATTGATGTTTCCCTCTCCCTTCCTCTCTCTGAAATCAATAAAAACATTTTTTTTAAAACTCAAAGAAAAGCTAGCATGCAAATGTGTGACCTTAGGGAGTTGCTGGCAGTGAGTTGGTAAGAGAACAGTCAAGTCGCTGTATGACCTGTAGAGTTCTTGTGATTAACAGTACTGTTTCTTAATTACTATACAGTGTCTTTGACCCAAGCTTGAAATTTCAGCATTCAGAATTTTGCCCCAACCTTTTGAAAGGAGTCACAAGTTCTACAATAAACCCTTCATAAATGTAGGTAATATACAAAACGCATTTAGCACAGTGCCTGGCACATTCAGCAGATGCCATCTACCAAGTCAGACTGAGAAGACAAAAAGTACTTCCAAGTAGAACTTTAATGACCACTGACTAATTGTAATTTGCATATTAGCTGTTTAAAATGCAAACAATTGTTGCTTGAAAAAATACTTGTTTTCTTCAATAGGCTAAAAATACTTCCAAGGGTTTTATTTATACCTTTGCTAACAGAGCTCAAGAAAACGTCAGTCCAAGGAGGTGATTTAGAGAACAGCAGCCAGGAACCAAGGAGACCTGGGTCCCAGCCCTGCTCTCCTGCCACTTGAGTGAGCTCAGCTGGGATGGGACGAGGTTCTCCCAGGCACGTCCCAGAGCCCAGCTCTCCCATCGCGGGGCTCACTGCTCCCAGAGAGTCCAGGAGGAAACAGACCTTCCGCCCCCCAGTGTCCTGGTTGTGAAATGTGTTGCAACACGCACCCTGTTCTTGATGCTTCTCTATCCCAGGCTGAATGAAGGGCCTTCCCACAAGCAGGATAACAGCAGCTCACCACCGCCCGCATTCGTGGCCACGTACACACTCAGAAACCTACCCCCAAACTACATGGTCTAATAAAGCCCCTTTCAAGGTTAAAATTCTTTCAAGAAGTATCACTCTCACTGTTTTCATCATTGTAACTCTCGTAATTGTCCTTATTTTAACCAAAAAGGCAAAATAAGCCTCCAGAATCCCGAGGCTTCTGTATGCCAGCTGAATCCTAGAACGCTGGCATTTCAGCTATTTTCAAGCTTTGTTGAGGTTGTTTGATTTAATACTGAATGATAACTTTGCACCGCCCCCATATTATTACAATAAAAGCATAATAGAAAAGAGAGTTAAAGAGAACACTTAGAAAATGAAAACTGAAAGCTTCTTCATTTACGTATTTATTTATGCCATGTAAAAATAATTTTCAAAGGGACTAGGAAGAGTAAAATGTTACTAACACAAAATGTTTCTGCAACATGGCAAAGCAGGGCGCCACAGCTTGAGAGACATTTGTACTCCTAGTTGTTTTCCTCGCAGCCCTCATGGGTGGTCTTAGAGCTGAGACGTCAGTGTCAAAGAACTGGTATTACTGGTATTCATTCTCCCTTCTTTGCTTGATCCAGCCCTTTGGAACGATAACTTGAATTACTTTCATTATGGTATATTAATTTTTAAATTTTTGTTCATTTGTTTTGTTAATCTTCACCCGAGGATATATATTTTTTCCACTGCTTTTCAGAGAGGGTGGAAGGGAGGGGACAAGGAGGGGGAGAGAGAGAAACATCGACTGGTTGCCTCCCACACTCGCCCCGACGGGGGGCAGGGAGCAAACCTGCAACCAAAGTACGTGCCCTGGACCGGGAGTCAAACCCATGACCCTTCAGTGTGTGGGCCAGTACTCTACCACTGAGCAACACTGGCCAGGGCAGTATATTAATTTTTAAAAGGTTATGGTATTTAACTTTTAAACTGAGTGTTATCCCTTATAGATTAAAAATATAACACCTCAGCCCGGCTGCACTGGCTCAGCGGTTGGGCATCAACCTAGGATCCAGGAGATTGAGGTTCGATTCCCGGTCAGGGCACATGCCCGGGTTCCGAGCTCGATCCCCAGTAGGGGGTGTGCAGGAAGCAGCCGATCAATGACTCTCTCATCATTGGTGTTTCTATCTCTCTCCTTTTTCTTTCCTCTCTCTGAAATCAATAAAGATTTTATTTTTTAATAAAAATTAAAAAAAATAAAACACCTCAGTTTCCTGAGCGTCCTATTTGGCTCTTTAAATATAGATGCAATTCCCTTTTTTCACTATACTAATGCCTTCCATCAAAATAATTTAACACCAGAAATTATTTTCTAGAGCAGAAGCACAACACATATTTCAACTCCCACGTAATAACACTGCAAAATTTGGTAACATCTGCATATTTTCTTTACTAATTTCAGTGTTAGTCTGAAGTTAATTATGTGAAACTGACTTTCTCCCCAACACAACTTTTATATATTGCATTTAGTTTAATTGGTTCTTTGAATAATAAATTGTTTTTCAGCTAGAACGTATTGTTTGATATTGCTAATGAAATGATTTTAATGTTCAGCTTAGCTATTACAAGGAATCTGGTTTTGTTTTATACTTTTAAATATAATTCTCCATTGTAGCACACTAACCTGATAACTACTTTCCTTTTTGAATCTTCAGTATAACATTATATAAAAGCACTGCAATAATTGGCAGGAGATAGTTTTTATAATTCAGCTACATAAGAATCCTTCAATTACAGCATATTTTTGGGCTAGTGTTGTTTAATAATACTTTTGCATTCACCATTCTTGACTGCCAAGAACAGTACCATACACTCACTTAGTGTTTCATCTATAAATAGGAGTTACCATTATCCATAATAATACCAATATGATCTTTAGATTATGAATGGAATGTAAAATGGAATGTCAAGGAAACAAAGTCTACATCTCCAATATCGTAAAACTGATGTCATTTCTGTTCACTCAATTCAACAAATACTTATAAAATCTTGTGTATAGGTGCTCAGTATCTGTGCAGTCATCTATGTGGACAAAGGTAGAAAAAATAATTGAGCGACTCAATTCTTGCCCTGAAAGAGGTCATAACATCTTGGAGTTAAGAAGGGGAGGGACTAACACGTATTGTCAGTCTCCATGAACAATATTCCCCCAATTCTATATTGTGTGGCATTATCCTCTGCATTGTGTAGTATAGATAGTTAAAAACAATAAGAGATTAAAGGAAGGAAAATTCAATGTAAGCCAGAATCATTTCAGGTGGCCTTGTGATGAAGACCTTAATTGGACATTGAAAAATTGGTTAAGATTTGGAAATGTGGGTGAGAGATTTCTTGTGTGAGCAATAGCTTGAACTAAGATGCAGAAGCAATAAGGAACTTTGGAGTGTTCAGAGGATAGTGAGTCTTTCTGGGTCAGCTCAAAGTTCATGTTGGGGAGCACTGGGAGATCCATGTTGGATTTATAACATAAAGTCATAGAGGGCTTGGAATGCCAGAACCAAGCATTTGTAAAAATAATAGTGAGCCACTGAAGATGTCTGAATGAAGATGCATGCAATCCCTCACAAAAGACTGGCTTGAGGGTCAGAGACTAGACAAGAAGTCAGGGTCTAAGAAATATAAAGCACAAAAGAGTAAGGCCGAACTATGTGGGCAGATAACATGAAGCCTGAGCATCACGAAAGTCTTGAAAGTAAGGATATGCCTGTCCTGGCAGGAATCCCTTATAGTACTACTTTTGTGTCAGGAATTATTTCCAGGGTCTTAAGAGGGCATGAGTGAATATTCTAATGGAAATGTGAATGAGTTAACCAAAATAGAGTTGCAGAGTTTTGGACAAATCCTGATATGGTCAAAGTGGACTTTTAGAAACACGAACCTGTCACTGTTAGGAAGAAAGGATTAACACAGGGTGAAGCCAGGTTTAGATGGGGCAGTTGAAAAATAGTTGTAACAGGTAAGTGAATTGATAGGAGCATAGGGAAAAATTGTAATTGTGGATGTTGAAAGGATTGATACATATGAAAAATAACTCAGAGTAGAAATGAGCCAATGAAATTGGCTCTGAGATTTCAACCCCAGTAAATATGCAATAGTAGTACCATGGACAGAAATGCAAGAATTAGGAAAAGAAGTTCTACATGAAGACCAGCATTACCTGGTTTGCTTTTCCTGACCCAGGAGAGCTTGGCCGGAAAGAACATTCATAGCTCATGGTCAGTGGATAACATACTGAATAATCGGGTCCTCCACTACATCCCATGGAGATCTTTTTTCTTTTCTTCATTAAACTTTGTGTTAATGGGTTTCAAAATTCTGTGACATATTTCTGGTCAAGTTTTTTAGAAAAACTAATGACTTCAACACTGCTACACACACACACACACACACACACAAAATGGTCCACAAAACATTCTCCTTTCCTTCTGAAGGTTTTACGATGCATTTTAATTATTAACCAGCCTTTTCTTTTACTATTAAGGTTAAATGTCCAATTGACACAAATAGTTCTGAGACCCTTCTTCCACCACTGACTAAGATCGGGGTGGCAAGTATTGGGGATAATATTCATTTAGCCTTCTGAGCATTCTGGGCAGAGTTAGTGACTTTGCCAGCTCCAGCTGCCTTCTTGTCCACTGCTCTGATGACACCCATAGCAACTGTCTGTCTCATGTCATGAACAGCAAAACAGCCCTAGAGGGGGTAGTCAGAGAAGCGCTCAACACACATGGGCTTGCCAGGAACCATATCAACAATGGCGCTGTCACCAGATTTCAAAAGCTTTGGCCTATCTTCTGTTTTTTTCCCAGAAAGATAATCAGTCTTCTCCTTCAGCTCAGCAAATCTGCAAGCACTGTGAGCTGTGTGACAGTCCAACGCAGGTCCATATCCAGCACTGATTTGGCCTAGATGGTTCAGGATAATCACCTGAGCTGTGTGGCCAACTGCTTCCATTGGTGGGTCATTGCTGTCACCCACCATGTTGCCACGATGAACATTTTTAACTGACAGGTTCTTGACATCGAAGCCCACATGGTCACAGAAGAGCTTCACTCAAAGCTTCATGGTGCATTTCAACAGACTTTCTCCAGTTGTAACATTGACCGGAGCACAGGTGACCACCATGCCAGGTTTAAGACCACCAGTCTCCCCCCAGCCCACAGGGACAGCACCAATACCACCAACTTTGTACCAATATCCTAGAGGAACAGATGCACGAGCTTGTCCATTGGACAAGTTGGTGACAGGATGAAATACAGAGCTTCGAGCAGTGTGGTTCCCTGGCATTGCCATCTTTACTGAAGGTTTTCCATCCCTTGAACCGAGGCCTGTTTGTACTTTGTTCCAGCATGTTGTTGCCATTCCAACCAGAAATTGGCACAAATGCTACTGTGCCTGGGTTGTAGCCAATTTCCTTATGGTAGGTAGGTGTTGCTATGAGTCCTTAATGATTTCCTCATATCTCTTCTGACTATAGGGTGGCTCAGTGGAATCCATTTTTTTAATGCCAACAATCAGTTGTTTCACACCCAGTGTGTAAGCCAGAAGGGCATGCTCATAGGTCTTCCCGTTCTTGGAGGTGCCTGCTTCAAATTCACCAACACCAGCAGCAACAATCAGAACAGCACAGTCAGCCTGAGGTGTGGCTGTAATCATGTTTCTTATAAAGTCTCTGTGTCATGGGACATCAAGGATGGTCACATAATACTTGCTGGTCTCAAGTTTCTACAGGGAGATATCAATGATGACACCACTCTCACGTTCAGCTTTCAGTTTATCCAAGACCAAGGCATACTTGAAGGAGCCCTTCCTCATCTCAGTAGCCTCCTCAGATTTTTCGATGGTTCTTTTGTGGATCCCACCACATCTGTAAATCAGATGACCAGTAGATGCTAGAATCTACATGTCCAATGATGACGATGTTGATATGAGTCTTTTCCTTTCCCACTTTGGCTTATATTTAGCAGTGGCTTTTACGACACCTGTGTTCCAGAGGCAAAACCATTGCAAAAAATCCCCATGGAGATCTTTGAATGAGAGTTATTTTTTTCTTGGGCTTCTGACCACGTCAGGATTTTAGGGTAACTCTTGGCAATTGTGTTTTAAGAGATTTGCAATAATTGGGGCACAACCTATTGTTTAAATACTGGTAGAAATATGCTGAAACTTGGGCAGGTAAAACACATGAGAACGGAAATCAGTGTTTCAGTATATATTTAGGTTACCTTTAGGTAATGTATTTCATAAAATGTTTTCTCCAAATTAAAGCTTTCTTCTTATTAATTAGATATTATCTTTCAATGAGGTCATGTCAGTAAGACAGATAAAATGGATTGTAAGGTTTATTAGGTTTTTGGTCAGAAAGAGTTAAAATAGCAGTGTTCAGTTTGGGGGAAAAAACAGTCAAATGAGATGTTAAACAATAAGAACCAATTATTTAAATGTTTATGGTTTTTAATTAATTTATCTACCATACTGTGTTAGAAACTATGTTAAGTGCTTTATATTCATTATTTGATTTCATTAGCATATAATCCCATGAAATACGTACTTTTATTATCCTCATTTTCCAGATAAGGAAACTGTGGCCAGAGAAGTTAAATTGCCTCAGATTATGCAAAGTTCATCAGGGATTGAGCCAGGATTCCCACTCAGGTCCAGTGGGATTCTGAAGCCCTTCTCCTTAACTGCTACACTGTGCTGGTCTCTTCTGGTTTGAGCCAGCAGACAAGGTGGTTGTGAATTTTACTAAGGCCCCAGCACTCCACCCACAAAAGATATGATGTCTGTCATGTGTGAAGAAATAATGGTTCATTTACAAACATGCCACAGAATGTTTAGCAACCTGTTTTCTCACATTTCTGGGAATGGATATCGTTATGCATTGAACTAGACTCAATGCAGTAATAGCCTAAGTTTCCAGAAGCTGCATAGAAACACATTACAAGCCTTTGGTTGCCTTGATGACTTTATTTTCACTCAGCTGCTCTATGAACATCTTAAACTTCAGTTGGCAATGTGGAAAATTATTTCATAATTATTTTAGGAAAAAGCCAGATATTAGCAAAAAAAAAAAAATCTGAGACACCAAACACTGTTTAAAAAATAATAATAAAACAAAGTATACCTTTGAAAAATTATCTGTGCACTGAATAAAATTTTAAAAATTACTTTATGGATTATGTTTATATGTGAATGATATTCTATATGCACCTATTTCTAAATTTATGGTTTTACAATAAAACAAAGTGCATGCTAAGGAACTTAAATTTTACTTTTTTCTTCACCTATAAAACTAATGGAAAGTTGTTTGTTTGTTTTTATTCTCACAGCTGAATTTTTATTCCTCTTGTGGGGTGTTTATCTCTGCTATGCAGTACGGACAGTCCCATCAGCATTTCATGAGCCACGCTACATGGCTGTTGCAGTTCACAATGAGCTGATTATCTCTGCTATATTCCATACAATTAGGCAAGTGACCTGTAGAGCTAGAAAACAATTGTTTTATTTTTCCAATGTGTTCTAGTTTAATTTAAATAGCAAATTTGGATAACATGCATAATGGAAAGATTTAGGAAAGACGGTGTTTTATAAGCTGATTAATTTCTTTGTCTCAGAAGTGACAAATGAATATAGTTGTTTTTTTAACTCTGCTCCTCTTAGTTCCTTCTGATGGGTTGTTTTTTGCCTTCATTTATTTTGAAGGTTAACTCACTCATTATGTTAAGCCACTTATGGGGATGTCATTGAATATCATTTATGATATGCAATACTTTTTGTTCTGAAGACATAAAGCAATACATACAAGTAGATATAAATTATCTATGTTTTCATTCATGTTTTATAGGCTGATTTATACTTTCAAAATTTTAATACTCAGATAGACAACATATATGTGTGAATTTTGCTGAATTCAAAACCAAAAACCACTTCAAACTGATGACTGTATTTTTGTGGGCAATGGGGTTTTGACATTATTACAGTTTAGCAATAACGTTCAGTGGTAAGAATGTATGGCCCGGCCCGCCGCTTTTAATGTCACATGTATCTCTCTAATCAATGAGTGCAAAGGAAGAAAGTGGCTTATGATAAGTGGACAAAATGAAATACGTATGACTTATGTTCTGGGAATTTTCACCTGATTCACATTTGAAAATGAAATGAAAAACTCAGAACAAAAAACAGAAAAGGAATACTATAATTTGAAAAGCATCAAAAAGATGTCATTCAATTTCTTGACATTAGTAAAAGTTAAGACATGCTAAAGAATGTAATTAGAAACTGAATATTTGTCTTTGCCCTTATTGGGAAAATAGAGATTAATAATATTGTGAATCAGCATGGGAGGTTGTGAATCTGTGGAAGTTTTGCAGGATAATTATCATCTTTTACTTTAGTAAACAATCATAAAATGACATCTTGCACTTCTAGGAATAGATGATGCCATAGCATACACTTTTTGAACTTCTGGTAAGAAAAAGAGGTATTTATGATGACAGCCCTGGAAATTCCACCAGAGGGCCAGGAATCAAGGGAATTTGCTTCCTTGCTTTGTCTTGCCCCCTTGCAAGACAGAAAGAGGAGAGGGAGTAGAAGAGGGAGGAAAGATGAAAAGCAAAATATGGAGTAATGAACAGGCAGGGAGATGGGTGCTTTCTCAGTTCTACACAGACTAGAGTCAAGTCTCTAAGAGCAGGTGCCCTTGGTCGAAAATGTAGTGAGCACCTGAGAATGCTTTTTCTTGGTGCCTGAGCTCAATGGCCTTTACTCTTCTTCCAAACCATCTCCCAGGAAAAGCTGCATTTTGGTTGGTTGTTTCCAGAATATCAAGCACATATGTTTCAAGATCTAACAAACATGCTTCTCTAAAATCACTTATAAATTAAATGCTACATTAACAAACCAACTAAAGAGTTATAATCGTTCATGAAGGCTTATTACAGATGAGTCTAAACGTCTTCTATTGTCAGAGTGTAATTGCCATGCAAAGGATTTCCCACTTCTGTCCTACAATTACCTGCTGTATTTCTTAGAACCAAATTAATTGCTCAAGAAATTAAATCTGTTCAAAATAGTTACCTAAAATGATCTATATTCTTTTCTACCTTGATTTACCCTGTTCAGTTTTCATCATTAAGTATGGGTATTTTTTCCAGTGGATTTTAAACTTTCAAGTAGTCCACATCTTATCAAAAGTGGTTGAGGTAAATTATTTTCAATAAATTTTTTAAAAATTCTTAATAAGGCAATAGACAGTCATTACAGAAAAAACCTCACAAGATGATACAAAAAGAAACTCCCTGATCCAACTACACAAAGATAAGCATTGTTAACATATTAGTATGTCACTTTTTTATATTTTTAAATGCATGTGGATATTTATGTTACATGGCATTCGATAGTTCCGTTTTAAGAAAGTCATGATGCAAACTAGCATACTGAGAAGTCCAGACATAGGAAATCTACTTAATTTTGTTTAACCAGCATTTTCTAAACTTAACCTACCATGGAATCTCCCCACCCTTCAATTGACATGTGATTATTAGCAGCACTTCAGAAAATACTGTTTTAATATTGAGCCAAGGTGATCGGAAACATATTTAAAATACTCATTGAAAACAGCTTACTTACTTTGCTTAAATGTTTTCTATAGAGTCCCATACAACCCATAGCCCAGCAAGAAGAACCATATAAACTATGAGCTGAGTTCATGGAAACAAAGCTCTTACTGAATTATTCATGTTGCACCTAGTAGATTTGGTGTTGACTAGATGCAGCATCCTCACAAGGTCAGTTTTCTTCTAAACAGCTATGTGGCCCTCTATCAGTTTGGAACAGGGAGGACTTCCAATGGTAGCAGAATGACCAGGCTTGGTAGGCTTTAGTATTTTCTTAAGCAAGCCTAAACAAACCTGATGGGAAGCCCTCCCTTTTCACTCCCAAATTGACTTACCTTTCTATATAGACCAGACTTGATTAGATTGTAGTGTATTGGCTTCAAAGAATCATATAATATACAGGGTAGGACAAAAATGGGTTTATAGTTGTTGGTATGGAAAATAATACAATAATTAATAAATGATAATACAAGAATAAACTCTATGTTTTGCATACTCACAACTATAAACCTACTTTTGCCCCACCCTGTATGTTAGCTACTCTCTTTTGGAAATTTAATTTCTACAGCCATGAAAAACCAAGGATGGAATTATAGCTTAACACAGTAAGTCCACAGAACACTCACTTTAGGTCATAATAATTAAACTAAGTAGCACATGGACTGAATTCATGTATGCTTGGTTCCAATATTAATATAGTCCAAGTGTAAGAAAAAAAATAGCATAATAATTTAAATCAGATAGATCCATTTTGGTAATAATTTCCTGGAATAAAATAATATTAAATAAAGCTTCTGGCATCAGCAAAGGTATTCTCTATTAACAGGGCATATATATATTCTTTCTCATCTGCTTAAGATATAAAATTATATATGCATATGAGTATGTATACATATATAAATAAAAAGTATGACTACATATTATACACACATGTACTTTTATTCTTACCAAATTGGCAGATTAAAGGAAAGTAATTTACAAGGATTAAGTCTAGAAGGGTAAATAATGCAGAGGGCATTTGCCCAGCCAATTGTAATCTTTTACTGATTGTTAGTACCAAGCATAAAGCAAACCTTTGAGAAAATACAAAGATTTTTTAAGTTTGCTTTTATTCTTAAGCTCAATTTTCAGATATTTCTATGTTCCTGACTTTTAGACCTATTTTTTTTTAAGTTGAAATACTCTTTCTTTTTAAATGAAGCTTTAAAACTAGCACAAAACCCAATTTCTCTTGAGATATTTCTAGTCAGAACTGCAACCCAAAAACTGTGGTAGTAATTATAAGTTGGTTAATTTAAGGATAATTGACATCAGTATATGTCAAAATTATTTTTTTAAAGATTCACCATTTAATTCTAATTAATATTTTAAATGAAGAATGTAGACTCATGAGTTATTTGGACATGTTTTACACCCAAATTTGCCAGAAACCGCCAGTTTGCAACAACTCTTTTACTGAAGTAACATATGTTTGCTGTTTTTGCTTTGCAGATTCAACCTACATACAAAACGATAATCTGAGGAAATGTTTAATACATTAAAATGTGTATGCTATCTTTCTAATTATGGATAATTTAAAGTAATAAATAATAGAGAGTTCATATATTATGCATCCAATCGGGATTACCTAGGCCCTTATACTTCTGTGATGAAAACATGTCATAGAAACAACACAATATTTTTCCTTTCTTTTTTCTTTATATATTTTTCTTAATCCACTGAGATAAAGAGTTTTCAAGTTTCTGGTGTTTAAGGAGAGACCTTGTGAGATTGCTAACTTGGTGTATTCTAATTTCAGATTTGTTCTTGCCTCAAGGCTTCAGTCTGATTGGATGTTGATGCTGTATTTTGCACACACTCATTTGACTGTGACAGTCACCATTGGGTTGCTTTTGATTCCAAAGGTATTCCTCTAAGATTACTTTTCTCTTGAAAAACAATTATCTTACATGAGCCTCGAGTTGTTTCTCCTTTAAAAATGCCTGGCAATATAGGCCAAGGGAGATGTGGAGATTGGCTTGACATCTAAAATGTTTTTAAAGCTCGGTCCTCAGGAAACTAGGTGTCTGTTTTCTTTGGGGATTTATGAAATATTTCACATAATTGTTAAATGCCTTAAAATGTTCAAAGCCCATCATCTGCTTTAGTCCTTTCCAAGTATTTCTATATCCAGTTAGTTTTCATTGTTATGGGTTCAAGGTGGCTTTCATTGTAGCTATAACATCAAAGTCATTTTTAAAGAGAATTATACTGTTCTAAGAATTCTCTTGTCTTGAATTCATATTCAGAGAAATGTTGTTTTAAACATTCAGAGGATTTTTATTTAAATAGAAATAAATAATTCAAATAGTGTGCCTAGAAGAGTCTTGCTTAATAATGGTAGATTATTACAAAGGCTTATCTAGGCAGCTTAATGAAGTGGGGGGACTGGGCTGGAACTCAGGACACATGGATTCGGAACTCATGCTTCACCCAGACTAGCTGTATAATTTGACATTAGCCAAGACCATCTATGACTTGATGGCAGTAAGGTTGCCTGGAATGAAATGAAATGATATCAGAGGAAAAAACAGATTATACAAATTACACAGCATTCTCATTATTTTCCTCTTTTACACGTAGAACAACAAAATATTAGAACATTATATGCCTTTTTTCTTTTTTAAATTTATTTTTCAATAATAGTTGATATACAATATTATGTTCGTTTCAGGTGCACAACATAGTGATGAGACATTTGCGTACTTTATGAAGGGATCAGTCTTTATCATTGCCACACAATATGGCATTAGCACGGCTGCAACAAGAACTGTGATTTCTTGTCTTTCACCCCAAGCTTTATCTCAACCCTCAGACAACCAAAACATTGAAATACAGCCTGGTTGAAAAGGCCAAATGATTATAAAAAAAGCAACTACCTCTTTTCTTCCTTATTTGAATTATACCAAATAGCCACAATTTTCATGGATTAGTCTGTTACTTCAACTTATCTTAACCATTTTTATACTTTGCATAATATGATAACAGCAGATGGTTGTATACTCAGATTCCTTATTCATTCAATAAACTGTTTTTGAGGTCCAAAGAAAATTGAAAACATAGGCTCCTACAAAAATTTATACTTGAATGTTCATAGCAGCACTATTCATTATAGCCAAGAAGTGGAAATAACCCGAATTTCCATGAACTGATTAATGTGGAAATAAAATGTGGTATGTCTATACAGTGGAATATTATTCAATAAAAAGGAATGAAGTACTGATACATGCTACAACTTGTACAAAACTTGATAACACTATGCCGAGTGAAAGAAGCCAGACACAAAAGGCCACATATTGTATGATTCCATTTATGTGAAAAGTCCAGAATAGGCGGCTCTGTGAAGACATAAAGCAGTTTAATGGTTGTCATGGGCTGGGATTGGAGGGACGACAAATGGAAGTGACTGCTTAATGAGTCCAAGGTTTCTTTCTGGGGTGTTGAAAATATGGTCAGTCAACCTTGTGAATATGCTCTAAAACATGGAATTGTACAATGTATATTGAGTATTTCATGGTATGTGAATTTTATCTCAAGAACAGTAATTTTTTTAAAAAATGATTGAGAGGCTTTGCTAAGCACTGTTCTAGATCCTGGAGTCAGAGTAATGGGCAGATAAAAATTTGTGATCTCCTGGTAATTATGTTCCGGAGGACGGGATGGGGAAACAGGAAAGATAAATAAGATAAATATCTGAAATAGTATTTTAGGTAGAGAGAAACACAAGAAAAATAATAAAGCAGGAAATGGACAGTATCTGACAAATAACTGTTTTTTAAACTCACGATAGTCTTTAAGACTTTGCTCAAGAAAGAAAAAAAAGCTCTTTTCGTAAATAAGCTCCAGGTGGTTTAACTAGTAGCATGTGCTATTTGGGGGGCTAGGGACTCTACTTTATTCATCTTTCTGGCCTTAAGTAATGGCAGATGTTGGAACCACAAACATAAGTAGAGCAGTGAAGGAAAGACTCATCAGTTTTTGTGGTTTCTCAGCCAGTTCCAATTAAAAAATATTTATTGCTACTTAAATAGAGAATTACCATTTCACATGATCCCTCCTATTTAGGTTTACCTTCCTACCTGAATATTTTCATGGACAATGACCATTAAAATATCTCTATTATCAAAAGGTGATCTGTTAATTCTGTAAAGGAATATTTGACTTGAGGACATGCTGGGAGAAGGGCACCTGTGTTCTTCTAAACTGTTCTCTGTTTTCACAGGACAAGCACTTGGTTTATGTGTTGTGTGAAGAGTGGCTGGATTGCTTTGGCTCTCCCTGCTTTTCTTCATTTACCCAACTCACTCTTCCTCGGGTGTCCTTTTGAAGAATAGAGATAGCAAGAGTATATGAAACTGCAAAATATCAAAACAGCAAATGAAAATAATAAAAATATGTCAAAATAGGATGAAGGGGAGCTTGAGAATAATGAGCTCGAGAGAAAAATAATATGTCATTTCAGTGACGCTTTTAATTTTGAACTTAGGTGCCATCTAGCCCAGAGCTCCTCAGGCTGAGTGGGCACAGTGCTGAGAGGTCCATGACTTGTTTAAAATCTCACTGCCAACCCCGTGAGGCTGGAATTCAGATCTCCTGCTCCCCAAGTCTTAAAAGTAGACTTTTAAAAAATACTTAAACTTTTTTCAATTATAGCTGACATACAATATTATATTAGTTTCAGTTGTACAACATAGTGGTTGGACATTTATATAACTTACAAAATGATGCCCCCAATAAGTCTAGTACCCACTTGGCACCATACATAGTTATTACAATATTACCAGCTACATTCCTTATGCTGTACTTTGCATTCCTGTGACTGTTTTTATAACTGCCAATTTGTAATCCTTAATCCCTTCACCTTTTGAAAGTAGACTTTTTTAAAACTATATATTGTGGATTGAAAGTCACATTCCTGTGATCAGGGCCAACAGTGCCCAGAGGTGAAATATAGCCTCCCCTATGTGAAGCAAAATGATAAATGTGTGGTAGACACCACTGCTCAAAAAAAAATTCCCATCCAGCTGCCAGTGGGGGGTCTAAAGAACATTGCTTTGGATTCTTGTACTTAGAGAACATTTCTTTGGAGTCTTGTACTTATTTTCATTTTCGAAGTGCAAATATTATGGACAAGGTGTAATGTAAGTTGATGCTAGGAGCCTAGACAAAAGTCAAAGAGAGAGCCCAGTACCACATCAGTGTGTAACACAGAAAGCAAAACACAAACACAGCAGCAAACTGCTGTAAAGAGTTCAGAGAACAAATTCATCTAAGCTGAAGAAATGATAGTAACATTAGAACCTTTAGAAAATTATTATTAAAATGCTATGTCTTACAGTGGGCAATGTCTAGAGCTCAGATTGAATATCTATTGCAGTTTTCACATTCAAGCAATAACCCACGAGATGACATTGCTACAGAAGCTTATGAGGATGAGCTGGACATGGGCCGGTCTGGATCCTACCTGAACAGCAGCATCAACTCAGCGTGGAGTGAGCACAGCTTGGATCCAGAGGACATCCGGGTAATACCAGCATTTCTTTCTCATTTCAAATTAGCCCCATTTATGCAGGCAAGCATGTGCGGGTTGGTATACATGTGTGCTCACGTGTGTGCATATGCGTGTTAGAAAGGAAGAAAATGAGAGAATGTGTGTTTATGTAAGAACTGAAGACATCAAGTGCCAAGTGGATCCTGTTCTAAAATGTGTAATCATGGTATAAATTAGAATGCACAAACCAACCTTGATCATCTCAACTGACTTTGGCAGACATCATGATGAACTTGTTCTGCATGTTCCATAATACGGTTTATGACATTTTGCTGATGGAAAGGTTGGCTCCCTCTGTGAGCAGAGAGCCTGGATTATTTAAAATAACCTGTGACGATATGTCAGCTTTTGGAGAAAAAAGATGCTTTTAGTATGTGATGGTCTGCTGTCCCCTAAACCTAATCTAACATTACGTGTAACTTTATCAGGGGCTACATGATGCTTCCAATATTGTTGCAAGGATGTGGTTTATCGGTAGACAATATGCTGTTTTATTATGGTCCGGGCTCAGTCTGGCCCACACAACTTGCAAGTTCCAAGTTCTTGCTCCATGAAGCAAGGCTAGTAAGCATGGGTGTAGGTCTTAGAGTCTCAGCTCTATGCGAAACAAAATACAAAATGATCAGGAAGTAAGAATGAAGAGAAAGTAGGTCAGAAATGTTAGGAAGAGCTCTAGAAGTTTCCTGAGAGGGCTCAGGCTTATCGCATTAAAATGACCTTCCGTGATATTATCTGGCTGAAACACCCCTGTGAATTTTCTCTTGTTCTGGCAGGATGAGCTGAAGAAACTCTACACCCAGCTGGAAATATATAAAAGGAAGAAGATGATCACGAATAACCCCCACCTCCAGAAAAAGCGGTGCTCCAAGAAGGGCCTGGGCCGCTCCATCATGAGGCGCATAACCGAGATCCCGGAGACGGTCAGCAGGCAGTGCTCCAAGGACGACAAGGAGGCGGCGGACCACGGCGCGGCCAGGAGCTCCGCGCTCCTGAGGAGGCACCCCCCCGAGCCTTCAGCCAACGCTGGGAAGCCCAAGGAGGAGTCCCTGAAAAGCCGAGTCTTCTCCCTGAAGAAGTCCCACAGCACCTACGACCATGTGAGGGACCAGCCCGACGAGTCCGACAGCCTCCCCACCGAGAGCCAAGAGGAGGAAGCCACGGAAAACTCCACGCTGGAGTCCCCGTCGGGTAAAAAATTAACACAGGCACTGAAAGAAAACAGCGAGGCTGAGTCCACGGAGTCTGTGCCTTTGGTGTGTAAGTCAGCGAGCGCTCACAATCTCAGCTCAGAGAAGAAGCCCGGGCACCCACGAACGTCCATGTTACAAAAGTCGCTCAGTGTCATAGCCAGTGCCAAGGAGAAGACTCTGGGGTTAGCTGGGAAAACCCAAACGTCGGGTATGGAAGAACGCGCTAAATCCCAGAAACCTCTGCCAAAAGATAAAGAGACAAGCAGAAAATACTCAAATTCAGATAACGCAGAGACTAAAGATTCCGTCCCCCCAAACTCCAATCATTTGGAGGAGCCAAGGAAACCTCAGAAGTCTGGGATTATGAAGCAGCAAAGGCCCAACCCCGCCACTGCCAATCCAGACATGAGCCCGGGCACCACCCAGATGAAGGACAACTGTGACATAGGGGAAGTGTGCCCTTGGGAGATTTATGACCTGACCCCTGGTCCTGTGCCTTCAGAATCAAAAGTTCAAAAGCATGTATCTATTGTGGCTTCGGAAATGGAGAAAAACCCAGCCTTGTCCTTAAAGGAGCGATCTCATTACAAGCCTAAGGCAGCTGAACTATGTCAGCAATCCAACCAGAAGAGCATAGACAAGGCTGAGGTCTGCCCTTGGGAAAGCCAAGGTCAGCCCCGTTTTGAAGAGGAGAAGCATTTGATTTCCAAGACTCAGGCTCCCCCAGGGAGAGCAAAAGATGAGAATGGCGGTCAGCTTTGTGCAGCCAGTGTGTGTGCTGGGCAATATGAAGAACTGTCCCCCAAAGTCATAGCATCAACAGTAGAAAATGAAAATCTCAACCAAATAGGAGACCAGGAAACAAAGACATCTTCCTATAAGTCAAATAATAACTGTCAGCAGCCTTTAACATCACGAGCTGAGGTGTGTCCCTGGGAGTTTGAGACCCCAGATCAACCAAATGCCAAAAATGGTGTAGCTTTACCTGCCTCTTCGACTTTAAATGCGAATAAAATACCAGGGCCTCGGAAATAAGAGGTCTGGGGTACTTTCAAAGTGTAGCATCCCTAGAAAGAAAAGGAAGAAACCCTGAATTTGATAAGACAGAAGATATAAGGGTCAAAGATTCCCAAGGAGTATTTGTCAATCAGGGAAACATGAAAGGCATGGGTGGAAGAATACTAAGGAGGGTAGAGAAACATCATCATGGAGAAGTTAGACTGGCCAAAAAGTCTTTCCCCTGGTAGCACTAGGAAAATCTTTACATTTCAGCATGTTTAGAAGTAGCCCTCAATGTCTGCCCCTGATCAATATGTACCCATGGGACTTCGAAGATCCTAAGCAAGGCAAACCAGGAGACACAGAAGAGGTAAGAAGTTTGCAAAGAAGACATCAGTGAGTATGACAGAGATTCTAAGTAGCTGGCTGAAAAGAACTTACTTTACCTATATAACCTTGATAGCACTGCTAACTTAATGCATCCCAAAAAATCTTTTATATTAATGATTGCTCTCATTTTCTTACAAATGTATGTTTCAGTACATTGTTGTGTCTCATACTCAAGCATTCCAGATTGTATAATTTTTGCAAATAACTTTGATATTATGTGACACACATTTATGCAACCTTCAGCTACTCAATTGTTCTTGCAACTTACAGAATCCCTGTTATCTATCAACTTTAGTTGATTCTTGAAGTACAGTAAGCTTTCTCTGGCTTGGAAAGTCATAATTGTTATGATGAAACCTTTCAGTTTTGTGATTTATATATTGCAAATTTGGATTAACTCTATTATTTCACATCATGGTTTGTTATACTGTCTTAATCAGGTTTTTAATACGAGTTGAGTTACTTGTTTTGCACTTTGTGCCAGGACTCAGAAGCTCTATTAATACTGGACATCCAGTGGTCCTACATAGTCTTACGTCTCAATAAGTTAAGGACAACTTACCTATTGTTTGAAGTCAGAGATAGATAAAGCCTTCATTCCAATTAATTGTCCCTTTTAACTCTTTCCGTATTTCATACTTAGCAGCATTTTATAAGGAAGACTCTAAGAGTGAGAAAAATATACTGTGCATTATTATTACCGTTGGAAGGGGCAGACTAGGAATGACAGGAGAACTGCAGCAGGACTGTAGAGCCAGGAAATTTGCCTTTCAAAGCAGACAGAAAAGGAGCTCCTGGTAGCACTTTCAAGGGGTTATTTTTTTAAAGAGAAAAATTATGATAACATCAAGATCATTGTATGGGTGTATTTTTATTGTGCATACTAAATATATAATATTTTCAATGACCTTAAACTATTTATTCTCATAAACTCTTATTCATTGCTTCAGCTAGGGCTAGAACTTGCTGGGCTCATCCCAAAGAGATTTATAATCTGATTTATTCCAAGCCTATAAGGTGGTATGGGCTCATCATTCTCCCAAGCATTGGAAAACTTACAAGTCCTGCAAATTGCCACTAGGAGCCACCTAGCTCAAAACTTAAAATGCAGAGGGTTCTTTGCAAGGCGAAACAGCCCCCAAAGCATATTTCATAAAATTTATTGCATTCCACACTGATCTCTTGGTGTGAAAATCCTAAGCTGCTGACTTAGCCCTGCTGATGTGACCGTGCGAGGAGATTCTATCTCAAAGCTCAGTCTCACTGTATTTAAAGATTAATCACTTAAACACGGAACCCTGACTTCCCTTTCTCTCACGCTGAACACTGAAGTCTCAAGGGCTCATCTGGCCAGGACACTTCCAGCCTAAGTAACTTTTCATTTCATGAGCAGCAAGGAAGACATGCTAGGGGGATAAAAGATGAGAAAGGGAATCATAAGGTGGATGCAGGGCTGTTCTTAGGGAATATCATTCTCAGTGAATGGTAAAAACTAGGACTTCTCCGTATCATCAAAACTTCCTCAGCAATTTTTATTCAGGAGTAAATGAGCCCTTCACCATGTTGCAAAGCTGTGCACAAATCTCCCTCACCCAGTTCCTCGCTTTGTGCATCACTCAGGTTCATGGGGTAGGTTCGAAGAGAGAGAAATTCTATTTTTGTGTGTGCTTCCTTCATTTATTTCCTTCTTCCCTTCCTTTTCAATCAAGGCCTAGCTACTTGGTAACTTAGAAATACCACGTTAAGGTATATTTGTATGCCGGTTTCCAGACCCACGTGCTTGTTTAATTTATGTCTGAGATCTGTTAGCACTTTATTCACTTTTTTGAGAAATAAGCAGTCAGGCATCAGTGGCTTTTTATTGCACCTCGGGGTAATCCTGCTCAAGGTGTGGCTTAAAGAAACTCACCAAAGTTCACCTTTGTCCGCAGATTTTCCTCCACCAGCATACATCAGTGAGAGTGCCTAGGGCCTTCCCTAGAGTTTCATTGTCATTACTTATCACCAAGAGAAGTTTAAATCTGCAGTTCTTGAGGTTATTTTCCCAGGTCGATCATAAGAGAGTGAATAAACACTTCCAAGGTCACAGACACTCGCTAGGTTGTCCTTCTCAGTGCATGTGCAGGCTGCATCCTGTCCTTGTTTTTAAGCCAGGGTTTATAAATAAGTAGATTTATACCAATTTAATAGAACTGTATATTTTATGCCGGAATTAAATGCTTTACGACATGAATTATAACTCAACCCATTGTAAACTTTGGTGGCAATAGGGACTCGAAACTCGACAGTTCTCTTGTATTTGCTTCATAGGTTTCTGCATGCGAGTGAGACAGGTAGGACTGAAAAACACTGCCTTTGACCTCTAGCATTTAGCAACCAAGAGGTGTAGAGTCAATAAAGCTGTAAGTCTCTTCACTTAATCTGTGGTTCTTCTGAAACTATTATCTGAAACCTACAGCATCCCACCATGAAATATTTGGTAAATTTATGTTGTGACATGTTGCAGCATGTAAATAATGATAACATCTCTGCAATAAAACGTATTTATATGAAAGTGATTTGTGGTGATTTGTATGTTTATCTGTTGAAAACTGAATTGATTTTCCCTAGCCAAGCTTAGAAGGACTCCTATATATATTTGGCTTTGGCACAGTTATGCACATACATTCTCATATTCCCTATTTATAGGAACATATGATGAGCCAGATGTGGCTTCAAACAAACAGGTAATCATTTGGAGCCAGTAAAACCTGTTAGGGCCAGTGGTTTTGATCTAAGAAAGCTCTAGCCAAATGGGAACTAATTCGGCTACCTTTTTTAATTTACTCAATTTACACATATCAGGCAAGCAGCTAAGCAATGATGATGATCTTTTTAGATGAACAAGAGATCCAATAACATTCAGGCCCATAAGAGTACCCAGCCACTGCCGTGGTGATACCTAGGAGATTCTAAGTCACGGAGTGAGGGAAGGCTTCCTAGAGAGGGCAAGCTCGCCAGGCTGAAATTCTGCAGAGGCACCAGGCCTGAAAGGGAAAGAGTGTAAGGCTGGCAAGGTAATTGTGCACGGCCTTGCCTGCCATGCTTCAGATGAACTACAGCCTCACCTTGGTGTACCGGGAGCTATCAAAAAGCTTTATACAGGGCCATAATCAAGCCATGTCTTAGGAGGATCATTTGGGGAGCAGCCCAGAAATGGACTGAAGTAGGAGGAGACTAGAGGCAGCTAGATCAGTGAGAAGACTAATACGGGAGGGTCTAAGGAAGAGAGGAAAAGATTATTGGTTATTTCATCAAAATAGCATCTTCAAATGGGTTTATTGTTCTGTTATACGCATATGAAGTCAGAACAATCAGAGTAATTAGATAACCATGTCGAATATAAATGTACAAATGTTCCTTCTAAATTTGTGGACGTTTTGGATAATTTCAAAAGTTTTAAAAGCCCTCACTGAAGATCAATAGACCCCTCATATCATCCGCACTGAGAAAAGGTGTGGAAAAGGGTACCAGCTTCATGCCGTGGAAAAACCTTGATACCCACCCGGGCTAGGAGAGGAGCAAAGGGCTTGCTGCAGTGTGGACTTCAACTCCTAGCTGCGGGCGGCCACTCTCTGGGGCAGCTCCAGAAAAAGAAGCGGTGTGGCAAGAGGGCAGAGGAGGGAGCTGGATCGGCCTGGTCTCCGCAACCATCTTTTCTTCAAAGGATTCACAGTGTACTCCCCATCTCTTCTCAACATGATGTATTCCATATTCTATAGGCTCTTGGTATTTATACACAGAATCAGTAGTTTCAGCTCTTTGAGTGAGCCTAACCGGCTAAGACAAAAAGTGTGTGGGGATTAACAAATCATGACAATCAAGTAATTGTGCTTTCTTATATGATAAGCAAGGTGGAGGTTTTTTTCAGTGTTTGTTGGAATTGCTTCATTGATGGCTGTATTTTTTTTATATATTTATGAATAAAGATAGATATTGTTTCTTTGTTCTGAATTTAGGAATTTAACGTTAAAAATATCTAAGGGAAATATTTCTATCAGAAATTGGCTTTATCATACAAAAATAATCATGTAAATCTATTGTTCTAAAACAATGCAAGTTACTTAAGATTTTATTATATCAGCATATTACACCCTTTTCCTCTTGAACAGTTATGAAGAGAAATGATATCCTAACTGTGGTCATTTTCTCTTTAAACATTTGTTTCTTGCAAAGTACAGGGCAAACTTGAAGCCTATTGTGTGTTCTAATTCAGTGTTAACTGGTTGAAAGGCAGATAATGAAATGTATGAATTGATGAATTGATTCTTAATTTCCCTCTCTTTCTCTGTGATGTGAAAGTAGTACTTACCAGAAATAAAACTGTCTGATCAAATGAAAATGAAAAACGAGAGGAAAATATAGGAAAAGGTCTGTGCTGCACAAGTCACATTTCTAGGAAGAAAGATAAGCTAAATGTGCAAATACAAGGTTCCTGACAGCTGCTACAGAGCACACTCCCGTTTCAGCTCACACAGCCATAGCGAAGGAAGGGGGATGGAAATGCCCTATTCTGAGCATACAAGAGAAAGGTTTTGCAAAGAGTTTTTCCCTGGACATAGCAGGGGGTTTATTCCTCCATGCCTTTGGTCTCGCTGCTTGTCTTCTGTGAAATTCTTTCCCTTCTCCTCCCTGTCAATATCTTACGTGTGCTTCGATTCCAGTATGTTCATGTAATTTTCTGTGCAAAGGAAGCCTCTGAGAGTAAAAGTGCAGAATTATAATTCTGCCTGGATAGCAGCACAAGCTGGGCTACCCCAGCCACCTGGATATTCGCTTACCCTCTGCACAGAGGCTGAGCCTTTCCTAATGCCAAGGCACAGTGAATTCCCCCTTCCCCTCTGCTCACCTGAGGAATTGGTTACAATCTGTTTTACTGCATTGACTAGCAATTTAGCTAGTTACCTACTGTTTGAACCATCTGCTAAATAAATTAAGAGCTCCTTGAGGGCAAGGATTTTTTTTTTTAATTCTTCCCCATATTTCCAATTCCAAGCGGTGTGCTTTCCTGAGTGCAATCAATATTTGCCAAATTGAAATTTTTAATTAGTAATCATTGTCTAAAGTACACTTGAAGAGAAAGAGAAATCCAGGGGTTGGATGAAAATTTGCCGTAGAGTTTCTAAAATGTGGACTGCTGACTGGTCTTCCACCTACATCCTGGCCATTCCTGGGAAGTGTACACATTATGACTGAACCATGTTAACGCCAGCTCCCCAGCATCGTGAGGTTTTGATTTGTCACCATAAGGAGGGAGAAGCTTAGGGTTTAACCGGGCCATGGCCCAGTTTGTTTGAGCTATAAAAAACAATCCCACATCTCATAAAAAATAAGAAATATTTACTTTGGCTGTGGGAACTTGCTTGTAGTTATTTGAACTCTTTCTGGAAAATAAAGCATGGAGGGGTCTATATATAACACATCCACATAAAAATAGATCCTGACACTAGGCTTTCAGGTGTTCTGAAAAATGAGTCATTTGAACAAACTATTGGGATATTTGACTGACTTTAGAATTTCTTATCCATGTATTTCATGTATGCACACATAACTTTGTTCTAGATGTGAACAAAATATAAAGGTTACATATACACACACACACATACTACTTGTTTGTATCTTGGAAAATTATAAAAGGCATTTAAATTTGCCACAGAATAAAGATTATGAAAAATATTTTTCTTTCTCTCACATCTTAAAAATGGTATTCTTCCAAGTGAATGGGTCTGATCCATTGAAAGCTGAAAATATTTGGGTTCTCAAGATTCTGTTCTCCTAGCCTAATGCTTGACCTTTTGGGAGCATCTTAACTATCAATCCTATAAAAATAACCTGGCATTTACAAAGCACCGAGCCCCTCCTCACCTCAAAGAGATCATTGTTACTGGAGTTCTCACATGCATTTTCCTCATCAGTGTGTACTGCTCAAGGCATAGCCCGTTCTAAGGCCTTAGTTATTTTCATTGTTTTAGTATATCAGGAAAGTACTTAGCCTGGCTGGAGTGCGTGGCTCAGCGGTTGAGCATCCACCTAGGATCCAGGAGATCTCAGTTCAATTCCGGGTCAGGGCACATGCCCGGGTTGCGGGCTCAATCCCCAGTGCGGGGCTTGCAGGAGGCAGCTGATCAATTACTCTCATTACTGATGTTTCTGTCTCTCTCTCACTCTCCCTTCTTCTCTCGGAAATCAATAAAGATATAGTTAAAAAAAAATAAAAATAGAGTATTTATATGCTTGTCTCCCAATTCATTTAAAATATCAAAATTCTGGCAACCCATTTGTTTCATTTGTATCCCAAACATAAATTAAATAGAAGTAAATTCTTCAGTATCTATTACCATTTAGGAGCTACAGTTTTTTTTAATTTATCTATATTGTTGACAGATGTCCCCTTTTTCCCCACATTGACCCCTACACTCCCACCACACACACACACACACACACACACACACCCCTCCCCAGGCCTTCACCACACTATTGTCTGTGTCCGTGGGTTCTGCATTTATGCATATAAATTCTTTGGTTAATCTCTCCCCACCCACCAACCCCTGCCTTCCCTCTGAGATTCTTCAGTCTGTCCCATGCTTCTATGTCACTATGTTACTGGGGAGATGATGAGGAGACCCCGGTTCTTCTCCTGGACACAGAAAAGATTTTAAGGTCAACAAAAATGAGAGTAGAGCAAAGTGAGATTTATTGAAAGTACACTCCAAGCTAGGAGCGGGCCAACTGACAGAGACTACAGTGGCAACTCCTGGGTTATATGATTTAAATGAGGGACTTTCTGGGAGGTGTCAAAACTGCAATGCAAATTTTATTATAATCAGTTGCAATGAGGTCCTGCGGGTTTCCTCTGAGGTTGTGCCAAGAACTGGCTGGCTCCACACCTGCCTGCAGGCAGCCTGCTGGCTGCTAGGCGGTCTGGCCTGAATGCAGTGTTGGTCCCACCCCCGTTTGGGACCCCAGGGCAGGCCCCACCCTAGCCTCTCATGTCTACCTCCCTACCTAACAACTGGATCTATTTTCTTCATCAGTGTATTTGGTCTTTAGATTCTTGATTTTTTAAATTCTCCTTTTAAACTCTATCTAAAAGATAATTTGATTTAATTATCTTTATTTTTTTTGTCTGCACTGTAATATGTATGTTTTTCATGTATGTCTCACAGCCCCATACCTGGAAGTAAATCAGTACTTGACAGTGACTGGTAGCCAAAATGGGCAAGAAATGCTGAAAACACTGAAAGTACAGAGGCAACTGGGGGAGGTAGTTAAAGCCTAGTGCCAGTGATACCAAACTGAGAAGCAGCAGAAAATGAGAAAAAGGAAATTAGGATCAGCAAGAAAGAAAGAAAACAATAGCAAGAGCTGAAGCTGTGGATTGAACAAATAACGGCAGAGATTAATAGTAATGGCGCCAGCCAAATACAGACGGACAGATTGTGCACCACGCACCCTCAGAAAGGGCTCACTGGGGTCCTGAAGTGTTGAGACCAAAAAAAAAAGAGGAACCTCCACACTGTTTTCACAGTGGCTGCACCAGTCTGCATTCCCACCAGCAGTGTACCAGGGCTCCCCTTTCTCCACACCCTCCCAGCGCTTGTTCGTTGATTTGTTGATGGAGCCATTCTGACAGGTGTGAGGTGACACCTCATTGTGGTTTTAATTTGCATCTCTCTGATGATTAGCGACACTGAGCATTTTTTCATATGTTTCTTGGCCATCTGTACGTCCTCTTTGGAGAAGTGTCTATTCAGATCTTCTGCCCATTTTTTAATTGGATTGTTTGTCTTCCTTTTGTTGAGCTGTATGAGTTCCTTATACATTTTGGATATTAACCCCTTATCAGATGTGTCACTGGCAAATATGTTCTCCTATACAGTGGGCTCCCTCTTCATTTTGATGCTGGTTTCCTTTGCTGTGCAGAAGCTTTTTAGTTTGATGTAGTCCCATTTGCTTATTTTTTCCCTTTGTTTCTCTTTGCTCTAGGAGATGTATCAGCGAAAATTCTGCTACGTGAGATGTCTGATATTTTGTTGCCTATGTTTTCTTCTAGGATTTTTATGGTTTCACAACTTATATTTAAGTATTTTATCCATTTTGAGTTTATTCTTGTGTATGGTGTAAGTTGGTGATCTGGTTTCATTTTTTTGCATGGACCTGTCCAATTTTCCCAGCACCATTTATTGAAGAGACTGTCTTTACTCCATTGTATGCTTTTGCCTCCATTGTCAAATATTAATTGAGCATAATGGCGTGGGTCAATTTCTGGGTTCTCAGGTCTGTTCCATTGATATATATGCCTGTTCTTGTGCCAGTACTGGGTTGTTTTGATTAGAGAACAGTGTGGAGTTTCTGCAAAAAAAATTAAAAATGGAGCTGTCATTTGACACAGTGATCCCACTTCTAGGAATATATCCTAAGAAACCCAAAACACCAATCAGAAAGAACTTATGTACCTCTATGTTCATAGCAGTGCAATTTATAATAGCTAAGATCTGGAAGCAGCCCAAGTGCCCATCAGCGGATGAGTGGATAAAAAGCTGTGGGACATTCACACCATGGAATACTATGCAGCTGTAAAAAAGAAGGATCTCTTACCCTTTGAGACAGCGTGGAGGGACCTGGAGAGTATTATGCTAAGCGAAATAAGCCAGTCAGAGAAAGACAAGTATCACATGATCTCATTCATATGTGGAATCTAATGAACAAAATAAACTGATGAACAAAATACATCCAGAAACATAGAAGCATGGAACAGACTGATGAATCTCAGAGGGAAGGGGGAAGGGGGGAGTGGAAAATGATTAACCAAAGAACTTATATGCATAAATGCATAACCTGTGGACACAGTCAGCAGTATGGTGAAGGTCTGGGGGAGAGGGTGGGGTCAAGGGGGTCAATGGGGAAAACAAGGGGACATCTGTAATATTTTCAACAAGAAAGATAATTTTTTTTGAAAAGGGGCTGGATGGAGCATGGTGGAGACACAGCCCCAAATACAGTCCCCATTCCTGGAGGTGGTAAAACAGAAGATGGATGGAGCTTGGAGGAGACACAGCTGGAGTATAAGCTGGAACATAGTAAAGGGAGATTTGGAGTAAACATTAGCTACTGGAGCATATAAATCCAATTTGAATATTTTAAAATATAACTGTTACTATGAATTGTATGATTGAATTCACCAACTAATGAAATCTAAATAATCAAACCAGTTGCTATTGCAATCTGATTTAACTTCCTAACCATTGAGAGACACTGGGAAATCTTTTCCAGAGAAATATTTAAGAAAAGAATTTTATCCACCAGGATCTCAAAAGACTTAATTTAGATATAATAACTCATTTTTCCCTTTCAGCAGCCAAAATGTAGTGGGTCTGTGACCGATTGTATGTGCACTCAGAGATCCAAGCATGTGACCAGAACAAACTTTAAAGTAGGTTAAGCCCCACCAAAGTCCCACAAGTTAACTTCCGGTCGAGGATCGTCCTGTAAACCTATTTTTCCTGAACTGAACTAGCTAACCTACTGTGCTCAGTGATAAAGGAGGCTCTTACAGGAGAAATAGTCTAGCCAGGACATGTAATTATGAGAGGGCTACGAAGTACCAAGGGAGGGGCCTCAACTGTTTGACACTAATGTTAATTAATTACAAATGATGTTTGGGTACGGGGACGGCTTGTGTGTGCCTGAATGGCTGGGGCAGGACTCCTGAAGAAGACAGCACTAACACTGTTGTATTTGCTCTTCTGGTGGAATGGGACATAGCGTATTAGTGCTGGAAAGATTCACAGTGGGTAATAACATAAATTGTAGGTTCCAGGTCTAGGTTACCCACTCATTAGTTCTGTGACTTGAGGCTGTCACTCACTAGGCCTCAGTCTGCTTATTCCTCAAGTAAGATGGTAATCGATGAGATAGATTTCACCCAAAATGAGTCTATGTAAACGCTCAAGCTCCATCAGCATTTGGCTCTGTGATTAATCAGAATCTCTCTTTTCCTGGTCATACTTCTTTATAGTCACCTATGAAAAGAATTGCATTTAAATAAATTTGAAAGGAAAACCACCTTCAGCTGCAAAATTCACCCAGAAAAAAAGACAATAGGAAATGAAAGAAAATTCCAGGTTCATATACTTACATTTGTTTTCTCTTTATTTTAATTCAAAGAATGCAGTGATGCTTTTAAAGCTACAAGCAACCGCGCCAAGTGTCCAGGTTTTTATGGCATATGACGGCTAAGAGTCCAGGATGAGTTGAAGGCTCTATTTTTAGTTTAGTCAAAGGATAAAAATCAGACCTTCCTGTGGGAATCATCTACTCTGAGTCATGCAACACCATCAGGCCAGAATAAAATAGCTCTATAACCCAAAGCATTCATTACATGTGGAATAATGAAACCAAAGAGGCTTGAGATATTTCTCTCCCCATAACCTTAGAGTTTTTGTGGCGTTCTCTGAGATGAGCATATTGCCCTTACTCAGTGCAAAGAAACCAAGCAGCAGACCATGCCGTTCAATGGGAAAAGAAAGGGAAGAGCCTTAAAAAATTCATTGTTAGAAATGAACAATTATTTAAATGCAAGGCAAGAAAAAAAGCAACTGGCCACTCTAAATATTATGTAAGAAATTGTTTGATTGATAATGTCTAGGCTTTCTGCCCTCTTTGGACTGATGACTGCATCTCCATTTTCTAGGACCTAACACACAATACTTGGTTACTCCAAAAATGCACAGAATGTGACCACAGAAACAATATTTGACATCATCTAGGCATTATGGACTCATACTGAGAAGTTTGGATGTCACCTGATCTAAACCTCTTCATTTTTAAAATGAAATAACTAAGACCCATAGAATTTTAACAACTTGCCCCCATCTATTAACAAGTCAGTGGCAGCGAAGGATCTAGAACACACAGCAGAAATACTCAAAGACTATAAATAACTAAGGTCCTGATTTTCAAGAGGGGAAAGAGTACATTCCAAGAACTACAGACTAATGCAATGGAGGAATCACGGATTCATAGCTGAAAGGAGCCATAGAGACCATCTATTCTGACTCCATATTTTAAAGACAAAACAGGAGGAGACACAGTGAGGGGCTGGCCTAGCAACATTCAGGTAGTTGGTGCCGGGGCACAGACTAGAACCCAGTCTCCTGGTCTTTGCTTGGGGATCTTTCCACTTCACTAGCACTGAGCTTCTTCTCAGGCAAAATTCTAGAATACATTATTAAACAGATGGCGTGGAAGCATTTAAAAAAGAAAGCAATCATTAGCAGCCAGCATGGATTCAGTTAGAACAAGTAAGTCATGCCAGGCTAACTTCATTTCCTTTTTGATACGGTTGTAAACAAGTGTACCCAGTATCACTATGTGCAAAAATGGCAGGATGCTCCAAGGGAGTGGAGCTGAGCTACATCACTTCCCCTTAATGTCATAGCCAACCTATCTTGTCTATATTTTTCCTCTCCTTACGTCCTTAGCCTATGTTTTTTTCAAAAATCTATAATCTTCCACCACCCTACTTAAAACTGGAGCGCACCAGTAAGGATCTTCATTCCTTCTTTTAAAAGCTTTGCCTAGCTGGGATCCTTTCCCTTTCCCAAGCTGAAGATGTGAGATTTATATAGTTGTCGAATTTGTTTTGTTTGTGAATACTAAATATTGGAGAGAAGACACATAAACATATATCTGTAGTGGGGAAGACATTGGGAGCTTTAGATTCACCCGGTGGTTTTTCCAGTGCTATTGGGCAAGCGCTCTTTGTCCCCAAATGCTTCCTTCCCCAGGAAGGAATGAAGATACCGTTACCAGGTGATGCATGCAGAGATGAACATCTCTCCATCTGTGATGAAATAAAATGATCAGGCTCCCCCACGGATTCTCATGGTATGTGTTATCATGGAGAAGAGAGGTCGGTGAACTTGGAGAGTATTTTGAAAATTTTGCAGTGGGAGAAGGGTTTAATCTATCAAAGCCTTTGTCAAATCCCTAGCTTGGGCTAAGCTTACTTAACAACATTGACCACTACCAGGATGTCAGAGGGCGGCATGAAGTCACCAAAGCTTCCTAGATGAGTGAAGGTGACCCAGGAATGTTCACAGAATGTATAGTGCACCCTGATCTCCAAGTCTCCCATAATCTCTCGGCAAACACTGTGGCAGAGTTTTAGGACACAGCATGTCTTGATTAATAGTTTTAGAGTTTACTAGAAGTTGGTCATTGTGCTCTGTTTTTGGCCCGTTAGAGTTTAATTGATGACTCAAATAAAAGCATATGGTACTTGTTGATCAAGTTAGTATTCAGAAACTTAAGCCTAACTTAATTTTATAACAATTAATTCTGTGCAAAGATGGTGCAGCCCCAGGAAAGAGTCAGTTCCCATTACTGGAGGAGATAAAATAGAGGCTGGATGAAGCTTGGTGGAGACACAGCCAAGGAGATAAATGCATCTATGGGACTATGGGGCTAAATAGTCTTTTTAAATTTGTTGTAATTTGTGATTTAATTATTCTAAAATAAAGCTCCATGGAAATATCTGAAATGCAAATGTGTACTACTTATTAATGGTTAGGGAAAGTAATGTTTCTTTCTTTTTTTATTACCTTCTCTTGGTTTTGCCTGTTCAAGGTGACACACGCCATATGTGTTCAATATGCTGAAGACCTGGATGAATAACTCAGAGGACATTAGCAGACAGTGGGGAGTTTCTAGGTTAAAAAGGTGAGAGTGAGTCACAAATGAATGTTAAAATTGCATTTGCCAGACAATGTTTAAATGCAAAAAATATCCCGGAGAAAAACTGATCTGTTTATTCTATAATACCCTAGTGTAGAGGAAATATTACTTAATGGTAGAAACTGGGCCTAAAATATACTTTCATTTTAAATCAAAGAAACCATGATGAGATGTTTTCTGATCATTTTTAAAATGAAAGTCTTTAAGGTGCTCCCAAACAAACGTGTAGCAAGGGGAGCTCTCTCTCCATAAAAACTCGGTCCCTTTAGAAAAGGAACCCCAGGGTGCACGGGTCCATGGAGGCTGGTTAAACATACATCTTTTTCAGTTCTCAAATAATCGCAATCCTTCCTGCCAGATCAGTCTTAACCACTAGGAAATAAATCCACATCAGCAATATCCTTCCCATTTACCTGAACATTGTAGTCAAAATAATGCAAACAAACAAAAATAGAAGACAGTGTCCCTCTCCCTTAGGATGCCCTTGGTGACAGAGAAGCACATGTCCGTCGCAGGTTGGCCTGCTATGGCAGGAGCGAACAAGGGGTGAGAGGAGCTGGGCTCCTTGCCGGCTCTGGGCTTCCACAGCTGTGCACCCTCACCTGAGCCTCACATTCTCCAGGAATTCCCATTTTGCAGGGAAGGATTTTGAAGATGGGGTATTTGAGCTAAAGCCTGGAGGATGAAAAAAATTCAGCCACGTCAAAACGTTTCAGGCAGACGCATCGGCAGGTGCAAAGGTCTCAGGGAAGGCAGCTGGGGTTTGCGCTGAGGCAGAGAGAGGAGAGAGTGGGACGGCTGGAGAGGTTGCCAGGAGCCGGGCTGTGCGGAGCCTTTGTGCCACAGTAAGGCAGTTAGGTTTCTTATAAGCACTCTGGAAAACAGTAAAGGGTTTCAAGCAGGCAGAGACAAGTCATGAATTATGATGCTTAAAGCTTTCTCCAGCTGTTCTATGGAGAACAGGTTGCAATAAGTAGGAAGACCAGCTTGGTGGTAACTAAGGTTGTACAAAGAACAAGAAGAAAAATTTCACCTAGGAGGGCAGAAGAAAGGATGGAAAGTTGAGAGATAGGGAGGAGGTAGAATTGCCCAGACTTGCAGCTAATGGCTGAGATGGTATTATATGGATAATCCAATGAAGTATAAGGGGGTTTAAGAAAGTCTGAATACCTACCAAGGGTGAGGAGCCTTTTCTCTGCCAAGGGCAATTTGGATATTTATAACATCATTCGCGGGCCACACAAAATTATCAATTTAAAAATTAACTATGAAAAAAGCTCCTAGATTTACTGAATTTTGAGTCCCATCTGAGATTGCCTTGGCTGGGCCAGACCCAGCCATATAAGGCCCTCAGGCCAGATGTTCCCCACCCCTGAATTCTATACAAATTCTATACAAATACAAGGCAATATAACAAAGACCAAAATGTGTGATTCAGATTATAAAAGGAAATTCTTGGTAAACAACTTGCTAAGTTTATTCTTGAACATAAGGAAGAAAGAGTTACATATCTACATTTACCCACCAGGCAATTGAAGGACTCTGATGGGCCCTTTCAGTAGGCAGGCAAAAATTCACCAGCGATAATTACTGTTCCAGTTACTTCCGACTATAATTTCCCCACAGTGAATAAGCTAGAGCTGCTTCTTTTGAGACAGAGAGCTGTTCTTGTACACCTGCAACATCTCGAAGCTGCCAGTTCCATGCTGATCCCATAACTGGTTTCCAAGAGGGGCATTCCCACCCCGACCCAGGGGTCATCTAGGGCATCCTTGAGAGTCTTACTACTTTTACAAGGCTTTGGGACTTGCCAAAGATGTATAAAGTCAAACCAGCTATGTGAGTTTGGAAGCCCCAAATCAAACCATTTGTGTGATACTGTATAGCAGAATGAAGTGGTTTATTATCTGAATTTTTCTTCTTTAACTCTAAGGATGAACCTTATTTAGACATAGCCAAAATCACTGCTCCATAAAGAGCTTAGGGCTACCCTGATTCTTGAGGAAGCTATATAAACTCAGTTCTATTTTCAAGGCTGCTATAGAACCAAAATAAATCATCAGCAGTCTGCATATTCATTTATACATACATACTGTACCTTCTCTAACTGAAAATATCACACAACAGATTGAATTCCATATGCTTTCCCGGAAGATGTTATTCTGAAAAACAGAAGTGCTATTACCTAATATAAAAAAGATAAGAGCATTAATTGCACAGTGATTCCATTGCCCCCACACTATCTCCACTGTTGATTCTCTTAACCTCTCAAATCACAAAGTGATCCAAATTGGGATCTTAGTTTAATTAGAAAATATATTATCGAATCCTTATATTTTTGCCAAGTTGCATTCAAAAGTCAGAAATTAATAGCTGTGGTCTGAGGAAGGTGTATTTAAGATATTTACGGTCTGCTTGGGATCAGCATTTGCTTTCTACATATTGCAAAGCAGAAAATAGATTCCAGTGTAAAGTGGGAAGTGTGGAATCCCTTTGAAATTGCACAGGTAACTTTTTTTCAGTTAAAGAAAGACTATTGAAAATGATATTACTCAGAGTTAGAAAGATATTATCTATTGCATTGGTAATTGTTCCAGTCCTTTTTGAAACCAATTAAGCAATATGAATCAAAGCTACAAAAAGATTCAAACCTTTACATAACCTTATCTTCAGCTTATGAAATTGTAGCCTAATAAAAAATTATAATATATGGAAAAATTTATATATACAAAGAACTATTTCAGATCATTATTCATAATAGTAAAAAAATAGAGAAAACTATATATGTAATAATAGGGAAATGATTAAATTATGGAGCATTCAGTCAATCTAATATAAAACCTTTTAAAATTATGGTTATAAAGACTACATAATAGCATGAATAATGCTTATGATGTGATATTAAATAATGAATCAAGCTTTATAATGACTTCAGAAAAATGTAAAAAGGAAATGCCCATATTTGTAAAGCCAACTATCAAAAATGGATTAAGGTTTTCATCAAAGAGATAGTGGAGGATTAGATCTGCATAGACTTTGACTTCTCCAAGATCCTGGTGTCTTAAAGGCATTATCAGTCAGGATTCAATAAGGAAACAGAACCACGTAGACTGAGAGAATAAGGGATTTATTAGAGGGATTTGATTTTATGGAGTCATGGTCACTGGTGGAGGAGTCTATGTAAGGTGCCATATCTCTGTATCAGATGTTTTAGGCAGAAGTTGCTTTTAGTAGCCATGCCAGCAATTGGGAGAAAATGCTGAGTGGATGAGACCGAGGACACACTGGAACCATAGAGGATACACAGACATCTGAGGACAAAGTGTACCCAAATCCCTAAGACTGGGCTTTCTGTCACTTGCACTCTCAAAGTTGTGACTGTTAAAAGTAGGTCAATGTTCACATTGGAGTGAGTCTGATTGTTTTTGTGTATTTTTTTAATCTCATTTATTTTTAAATTATATTTATTGATGGGAGATGATACTTGTAAACAGTAGCTCCAACAAAGGTTTAATTTTCAAAATATATAAATAACTCATAAAACTCAACACCAAACAAACAACAACCCAATCAAAAAGTGGGCAGAGGACCTGAACAGACACTTCTCCCAAAAAGACATATGAACAGTCAATAGATATATGAAAAGATGTTCAACCTCACTAGCAATTAAGGAAATGCAAATCAAAACTACAATGAGATACCACCTCACTCCTGTGGCTATTATCAGCAAGACAAGCAATAACAAGTGTTGGAGAGATTGTGGAAAAAAGGGAACCCTCATTCACTGCTGGTGGGAATGTAGACTGGTACAACCATTATGGAAAGGAGTCTGATTGTTTTGTAGATACCCAACCCTGACCTTTCTAGCAACAAAACCCATGGACCTGACTGACAATCCACTCAGGCCAAATGGGTAGAATCTGGGAGAACCAGAAGAGTTAAAGAGGCTGAGGACCCTGGAGGAGAAGTTAAGAAAAGGCACATCAAAAAGTGTGAGGGGGGGGAGGGGCCTTGTTACCTTGAGGGTCTAGGAAGAAGATTCTTCCTGTCCATCAAGGAACTTGGGAATCAGCTGAATGAAGCTGTTAAAAGATAAACTGTATTAAAATTTTTAAGAGTTTATTTAAGCATTATCAATTCAAATCAGGCAATGCTAAATTAGAAGTGATTAGGAGCCCTGGGTAGTTTGGCTGAAGGGTCCCAGGTTTGATTCTGGCCAAGGGCACATACCTCAGTTGCATTCTTGCCCCAGCGGGAGGCAACCACTCGATGTGTCTCTCTCACATTGATTCGCTCTCTCTTCATCTCTTCCACTCTCTCTTTGAAAAAGCAATGGAAAAAATATCCTTGGGTAAAGATTTTTTTAAAAAAAAGTGATTAGGAGCACTCCACTGACAGGAGTCAGGGAAAGACATATACAAGAAGTGCAAAAGCAAAGAAAGGAAATCATTTGATTGACAAAACTTAAAGCCTAGTTGGCTGTTTGTTATTGGTTGTCTGTCCTTCGCATTTTGATTTTGTAACCTTGGGGCATATACAGGCTTAGGCTGTGGTTTGCTTACATAGGCCACCATGGTGTTAGAGCCACCTCAGTCTATGGCTTCCTTGTTTAATTAATCTAACAGAGTGTAGACAGCACTCTCCAGTCTCCACCTTCTGTGCATTCTATGTGGAATATAAAGTAGAATGGAAACTTGACTCCTGGCCGAGGCTTCTTTGTATGTTTTTTCAGACTCTGTGTTTGGGGCCCACTAAGAAAGACATGCACTGGATGACACACTGGGAAGAAGGCAAAGTGCTGACTTTTAGGGCTGGTACCTACCACAGAGTCTATACCTCTGCTTTACAAACGTATGAAAATCCCTAGAAATAGAAACCAAGAAAAACCAAGGTTGTATGTCTATAGCACCTTCATATCCAGTTGAAAATGTCAACAATCAGTCCTTTGTGGACACCATACATGATTCCACGTGACTGATATTTTTTCTCTGCCAAGTTCCCCAGTTAACACTGATGACCTGTTGCTGTGCCTTGAAGGTGATCTTGTAACCACTTCCCCCTGAAACAGACCTTTTCCCATTCTGCTGCCCTATCCTTGTCCCCCAAGCCTCTTAATAGAATGCTCTGCCTCAAATATGCCATTTGCGGGAAGAGGGAAGTTTGGCTTCAGAGCTCACTGTCTCTGAATCCTCGGCGTATGTCTGTCCAGCCCTCTGAGAAGTAAGCATGACTTGTAGAAAAGCCGTCTGGGGCTCACAGAGACTCACCATTTATCTCTGCAGTTTTCATGTTATTTGTTGTCTGGGTGTTGCCTTGAAACTCTTGAACATAACATCTTGAAATTAAGATTCACATTTCTCACATCTAAAGGAAGTTTGTTATTCCTTTTTACACTTTATCTTGTTAGAAAAAGGGCTGGTGAAAGCTTTCTATAATACGACAAAGCTAAATAAAGGAAAAAAATAAAAGAATCAGGATAAAAAATAAGTGGCTGCGAAGGTAAGAATAGCACCCACAATGCATGTTTAACATCCTAAAAAACTGAGCTGTACTGAATCGTAGCTCCCCAGCTTCCACCACGAAAATGGACAAATGATTATTATCACTAATATTTATTCTTTATAGTTGCTCAGGGGGAATTTTTAAAAAGTGTCCATCGACATATAAATGCATAAAAAAATAGAATATTATTCATCCTTAAAAAAGAAGAAAATCCATTTGCAACAACATGGGTGAACCTGGAGGACATTATGCTGCATGAAATAAGCCAGACGCAGAGAGACAAATACTGCATGATTCCACTTACATGAGGAATATATAATAGTCAAATTCACAGAGCAGAGAATAGAATGGTGTTTGCCAGGGGAGAGGAAAACCGGGAGCTGTTTTTCATGAGTTTAAAGTTTCAGTTATGCTAGATCAGTGATTCTCAACCGGTGTGCTGCGAGAATTCTTAAAACATGCAATAGCTGACTATTTAGTCAGGGGTGCTGACCTCTTTTCCCTTAGGCTGTCAAATTTTAAAAGGACAGCAGCCAACACAACAGCCGTCCAGTCTGAATAAACCAAAATACCTATTTTATTTTGTCAGAGAAGCAAAAAATATAGCATTTTTTTGTTGTTCCATAGAATTTTAGTAATTACTTTATGTGTGCCGTGAGATGAAAACGTTGAAAATCGCTGTGCTAGATGAATGAGTGCTTGAGACCTGCTGTACAACAATAGAGTTGACCTATAGTTAGCAATAGAGTACCATGCACTTCAAAGTTTGTTTAGAGAGTAGATCTCATGATAAGTGTTCTTAACACACACACACCACACAAAGAAACAAACACAAAAGGGACACAAGGAAACTTTGAGAGGTGTCCAGTATGTCTATTACTTTGATTGTGGTGAAGGTGTCACAGGTGTTTGCATATCCCCAAATTCATCAAATTGTACACATTAAATATGTGCAGGTCTTTGTCTACAAACTATTCTCAATAAAGCTGTTTAAAAAGCAAATAAACATATCCACGTCCTACCCATTTTCTAATATTATCAGACAATCAGTTTTCTGAACAGAAATTCATAACATGCCACAGTCTGAACAAAACATAGTCATGGATTGTCAAAAGAGGTTAGCATAGAGGAGACAGATGATCCATACAATCTGTGTTAATCAATGTCAAAATTTTCTAATTTTGAGCATAGTGGATTATTAAAGAGAAAATAAATACATACATACATAAATGAGACTTTAGTGGAATAAGGTTCCATCCGTCACTTATATTTGATTATTTGTAGGTCTTCCTATTTGAAGATGAGTTAAGGAAAATTTTTGCAAACCAACATGGTCAACAGCATCCATTAAATAGGTCCACTCTCACTCAGCAATCCCAGGTGGCTTCAGGATGTGAGCTCCATTAATGCACGTGACATTGCAAGACTAGAAATAAAGTTACTGGGGTTCAGGGTGGAGAGCAGCTCTGCTTCACATATTTCCACGGAAGTCAGTGCCCTTCAAAATATGGGGACAGAGAGTTAAAATGATCTTATTTACAGAAGTGAATGTTATCACTTCAGTCACAGAAGATACTGTGCAGCTTTTACGCTGATTCATCAGTTCACAGTGAAACAAGCTAGCAGGAGAACCAAGAACCACTTTACATTCACTTGGTATGTCCTCAGGCTCTAACTTTTCTTAATTCAAATGAGATTTTGATATAATAAGGTTGCAACTGGTTAATGAGGCTTAATAGGGCTACAATTCCATGTACACTAGGCTATATATGATAATAGCCTGGCTGGTTACTCCTAAATCATAGGGTTTTTTTCTTACTGTTTATTTGTTTTGCTTTATAACTTTATTGAGGTACAATTAATCTAAATAAACTGTCCATATTTAAAGTGTGCTATATGGGGAGATTAAAGATGGTGGCAGACTGAGTGGAAGTTACACTGACATTCTCCCGGGACCAAACTGGAATTACAGCTAAAATTTTTTTAAAAACATCCTGAATAATCAACTGCAACTGAAGACGAGCTGGAGAGCACCCTCATAACCAAGGAGGAAAAATGGAGACCGCATAGAGACTGGTAGGAAGTGTGTAGTCACGGGAGAGCTGGCTGGGCTTCCACAGGCAGCAGCTGAAGGTCCAGAGGGATATCTCAGCGGTGGGGGTTTACCACTGAGGACTCTGGGGCCTAAACTCCAGGCTGGGCTGCCCAGTCAAGAGCACCAGGACTGAGAAAGGTGCCACATAAATCTGGCTGTGAAAGACAGCCAGGTTTCTCTCTGCCAGAGAGAGACAGCTGGAAATGCAGGCACCCTCCTAAAGAGCCAATGCACAAAGTTTCATGTGCAGCCATTCACATTGGGCTCCAGCAGAGGGAGGGCAGAGTAGACTGAAGCTGTGTGAGGAGAATCTAGGCTTGTAGGCTCTGGAGATAGAGCTCAGAGGGCACCCCTCTGGATTCCTGTGCTGAGTCATTCACCCATACTGCAGAGGACGTCTTTCACAGGCAGACATTTACCTTCCAAGCAGCTTTTGCCTGAGGGGAAAGCAATTGCCCCATTCTGCTGGGAAGCCCCTAGCCCTACCCCAAGGAGTTTCTACAACCTGAGGCCCCTTAAGAGACTGATAACAATCAGCCGCCCTACCCTGTGGAGCTTCTACAACCTGAGGCTCATAAAGAGAATCAAATTAATCCACCTGCAGGCATAGGCAGGCCTCAGAGTGCTTTGAGTCTTTGCCTGACCTGCGTCTGGACCCAGGCCTTGGAAAACCAGACTTTGGCGTACATCTTGGTCCTGTCCAAATGCACCCAGCCCCAACAGAGAGGACCTCAAGCCTGGGGTTGTTGATAGCTCCAAACAGGGTACTCAAGGCCAGTCACAAACTACGTCTGACACTGCCCTGCCCCAGAGACCATCCAAAAAGATTGAGAGTCCTAGCAGGCCTACCTAATTCCTAAAAACAAACCTAAATAGGCAGCCAAAATGGGGAGACAAAAAAATAAGCCCCAAATGAAAGAACAAGAGAAGTTTCCAGAAAAAGAGCTAAATGAAATGGAGAAAAGCAATCTATCAGATATAGAGTTCAGAATATTGATTGTAAGGATGTTCAACAGCATGAAAAAAGATATGGAAACTATGAAAAATGACCAATCAGAATTGAAGAATGACGTAGCAGAAATAAAGAATACATTAGAAGGAATAAACAGCAGATTAGAGGAAGCTGAGGATCAGTTCAGTGAATTAGAAGACAGGGTAGGAAATATCACTCAATCAGAGATCCAAAAAGAAAAAACAATTGAAAAACAGGAGGACAGTCTAAGGGAGCTGTGGGACAACATGAAACGTAACAATATTTGCATCATAGGAGTGCCAGAAGAGGTCAAAAGTAAGCAAGGGTGAGAGAACCTGTTTGAAGAAATAATGGCAGAAAACTTCACTAACCTGGTCAAGGAAAATGTCACACAAGTTCAGGAGGCACAGAGAGTCCCAAGCAAGAAGAATCCAAAGATACCCACTCCCAGACACATCAAGGTAATGCAAAACAGGGATCTGAAACCAAGACTACTCTATCCAGCAAGGCTATTCATTCAAAATAGATGGTGAAATAAAGAGCTTCCCCCCAAAAAAAGGCTAAAGGAGTTTATCACCACTAAACCAGTATTGCAGGAAATGTTAAAGGGATTGCTACAATTAGAAGTAGAAATAGAGAGAGAAACATAGGCATAAATGAATTAAAATGGCAATAAGTAAGGACCTATCAATAATTACCTTAAGGACTGACTTTAAAGGAGAGATCAACAGCAATACAGTCATAGTCATGGACTTTAACACCCCACTGACTTCACTGGATAGCTCTTCCAGACAAAAAGTCAACACAGAAACAGTGACTCTAAATGGCACACTAGATCAGATGGATTTAACAGATATTTACAGAACATTTCACCCCAAAGCTACAGAATATACATTCCTCTCAAGTGCACATAGGTCATTTTCAAAGATAGACCACATGTTAGTACACAAAACCAGTCTCTACAAGTTTAGGAAGACTGAAATCATATCAAGCATCTCAGGTCACAATGGCATGAAATTAGAAATCAACTACAGTAAAAACAATCAAAAACATTCAAACACAGAAAGGCTAAATAGCATGTTATTAAACACTGAATGGGTTACCAATAAGATCAAGAAAGAAATCAAAAACTTCCTGGAAACAAATGAAAATGAACACAAAACAACCCAAAATCAGTGGGACAGAGTAAAAGCAGTCCTAAGAGGGAAGTTCATGGAACTACAGGCCTACTTCAAAAAGCAAGAAAAATTTTTAGTAAACTATCTAACCTTACAACTTAAAGAATTAGAAAGCTCCCCTGTGAAACTGTCCAGGGCTTTTGTACTCTGGGAGATTTTTTATTACTGTTTCTATTTCATAAGTTGTTATTAGCCTATTCAGGTTTTCTGATTCTTCCTCATTCAGTTTTTCATGATCTCACTTAAGGTGGAATCTAATAAACAAAATAGACTGAGGAACAAAATAGATCCAGAGACATAGAAGCTTGGAACAGACTGATGAATCTCAGTAGGAAGGCAGGGGTGGTGGAGTGGGTGGGGAGAGATTAATCAAAGAACTTATATGCATAACCCATGGACACAGACCATAGTGTGGTGAAGGCCTGGGAGGGAGGCAGATGCGAGATGGAGGGAATCAATTGGGAAAATAAGGGGAATATCTGCAATACTTTCAACAATAAAGATAAATTTTTAAAAATAATAATAATAAAGTGTGCTATATGATGTTTTGACATAATAAACTCCTATGAAGCCAACAGTACAGTCAAGTTAATGAACCTTTTTATAACCACTACAAATCTCACTTACATCTTCACACACTATCATTCATTATCATGTTTTTTTCTGCCTGTTTCCACTACATAGCAAATAATTTACTTTTTAGAATCTAGTTCATTGTGACACAACGGATAGTCATCGTTTACTCTTTTAAATTGTGATTGATGCTTGTGCATTTTTATAGGTATCAGAAAAGGGTTTTCTCTTATGCAGAAAATAGCCTCCACACATGAATGAGTCTCTTTATGTATTTCAGGTGGGCTAGGATAACAAGAGAACTGGCCACTCAGTACAGGAGTAAAACATTCAAAATGGAGAGGAGAGGAGCAGTGTAGGGAGATGGTACCACTGCTGTGTAAGGAAACTGCATAGGGGAAAAATCAAAAACATCTGATATGCTATGGCAGCAAAGTCTATTATCATACCATAAAAAGGGCAAATAGTTTAAAATATAACAGGTACTGGTGAAGGCCCAAACAAAAGGGGGGGGGGGGAATGAAGGGAGAAAGGGGGAGGAAAAGAAAGGAAGAAGGGGAAAAGAGTGAAAAGGAGAGAATGAAGCTAT
Organism: Miniopterus schreibersii; assembly: GCF_964146895.1. Taxonomy (NCBI): domain Eukaryota; kingdom Metazoa; phylum Chordata; class Mammalia; order Chiroptera; family Miniopteridae; genus Miniopterus; species Miniopterus schreibersii. The sequence continues at coordinate 80,410,702 of NC_138101.1, read as the reverse complement.
TAAGAGTAACACAGAGGGAAAAAGACAAATAGAAAGCACTGCAGTGGAACTTTTGGCTGAAAGATGTCTATAGAGTGACTTTTGTGGAAAAGAAACCAAAGAAGGCTGTGAAATGGGTATCTACAAACGTACAGTGTGTGCTGCTGTGGCTGGGTAAAGACCATTAGAAACCGGGAAGTGACTCCAACTTATAGTAATGATTCTAGCGATGTCAGCTCTTGGTTCTTGAGCTCAGCAAGAAAGAATTCAGAGCCAAGAACTCTAACCCAAGAGGAAGTTTATTTCGCATGCAAGGCAAAAGTACACTCGAACGGAAGATTCAAGCAGGCTGCTCAGAGAGCTACCTTGGCCTTTTAGAATGAAAGTCACAGGGGCAGAAGAAGTGAGCCAGCTGGGCTGAGGGGACTCAGTAAACAAGTTACAAAGACAAGAGAAGGTCCCTTGGAGACAGTTCTGGGGGTTCGCCCAGGACGAGCTTCCACTGCTTATTGCTCCCTTGGTTGCAAGTCTTGTGGGGACTCTTATTGTTTAGGAGAAAGAAAGTAGATACACACCTGAAGAAAGAAGGCACGGGCATGCTCTAGAGAGAGAGTATGCACTGAGTCCTTTGTCTTAAGGGTTTTTATCTGTTTTCTAAGGGCAGGTATTTTAAGGGAGGTCTTAGGGCAGGATCTCAATAGACTATTCATCAGCTTTCCGGGTGTGTTCTTTAATATGTTGATTTATCAAAATGAGGGTATAAGGTCAGGGTCATGGTCTCTACTGATTGTTTGGAGTAGAGGGGGTCATTGGTCATTGCATCTGGTCCTGATGCCATCCATGGTGTTGCTTCTTCTGGTTTTCATCATGGCTGCTTTTCTGGGCCTGGAGCAGAAACACAACTGAGGCCTAGATTTCATCTCTAGTTTGACCAAAATTCTGTCTCTCTGGTCAATAGACCCAAGGCTTTGTTCCTAAGATTATTTGATCAGAACCTCATTGTCCTGAGGGCTTAATGCTTAAGGGAGTGGTCGTGCAAGGGAGAGGGATGCAGGTGAGTCAGAGTGCTGGCTGGGGCCAGTTTGAATCAGCTGTGTGTCTCTGTTTCCCCATTCCACTTGCCAAGGAATTTTCCTAACTTCTTACTATTCTGTCTCAATAAGATTCTTCCAGCATTGCTCCCCAGCCTCAGGGCTGGAGGCAGAGAAAAACTTGCCCTACTCAGGAAAAGGGAGCTATTTTTGTCAAGTTAAATGAGCCTAAACCTGCAGCGCTGAACTGGCAAATGAATATTGTTAATTGGTGCAGTTTCTTCAGTGCAGGAAAGAGTTTCCAATCTGACTAGTTATTCTTCTGCCACACATATGGCAACTTATTAATAAAAATAAAATGAAGTTTTGGAATCCTAGTTAACGATGAGCTAATAGTGCGGAGCCCCCTTTCACTTCCCTAGAAAAAGAGCCCTACAGTAGTGATGCCACTAAGACATCCTCTCCAGCCATTCTTTATGTGGAAACAATTTAAATGGTGATTTTTCCCCCTAGAAACTTTTATATTTAAATGTCAAATCAAGCTGCTCTGATTGCCTAATTGGGATTCTCCCTTCATCAACAGGCTTTTCAAGGAGTTTCTGATGTAAAGTAACCAGGAAACTCTACTAGGTGCATATTATTCTGAAAAGCAAGGAGAAAAAAACCAGAGAGAAGAAATAGTCCCCTTTTAAAAAATAACAACTTTAGCCCTAGCTGGTTTTGCTCAGTGGTTAGTGTTAGCCCTCAGACTGAAGTGCCTCAGGTTCAATTCTGGTCATGTGCAAGAGGCAACCAATCAATGTGTCTCTCTCACATCGATGTTTCTCTCTTCCACTCTCTCTGAAAAACAGTGGAAAAAATATCCTCAGGAAAGGATTAAAAAAATATATATATATACTTTATTTATTTTATAGTTTAATGAATTTGACTCCCACATAACTCCAATAAGTTGCATTGTTTCAATTATCAGTAACCCCTTCCAAAATCCCAGTCTTACATAACCACTGATTTGTCTTCTGTAGGGATAGATTAGTATTGCCTTTTCTATAATTTTATATGAATGAATTTATATCATGGCTTTAAAAAACAACAACTCAGTTTATTGGTTTTGAACTTTAGTCCATGTTGTATGAATAGCAGTAGTTTATTCCTTTTCATTGCTGCATACTATTCTATTATATGAATATACCACTATGTGTTTATCCAGGAACGTCTGAGTTATTTTCTGTTTGAGGCTATTATAAATAAAGCTACTACAAATATTAGCATCCAAGTATTTTTGTGGACATATATTCACATTACTCTTGTGTAAGTACCTAGAGATGGAGTTGCTGTGTCATATAGTAGGTATATTTTTAACTTTTTAAGAAACTACCAACTGTTTTCCAATCAGGCTGAACTGCTTCATGTTCCCATCAGTAATGATCACTCCAAACCAGAGTCAGGAATGGGTATAAAGTTATGTATCTCATTATGGCTTAAATTACACTTTCCTAATGACTAAGAATGTTGAATATTTTTTAATGTATATATTCAATAAGTTCTTCTGTAAAATGTTTAATAAAATCTATTGCCTATTTTTACTTTTTATTTTATCCTGACAAAAACATTTTTTTTATTTTTTTACTAAAAATATGTTGTATTATTAACGATCAAAGTCAAGAACTTGAATAATGTGCCATAAGCATAACGTTGAATTACAAACATTGTCACTTAGTGTTTATACATTACCTGTAGGCCTTAATATTATTTAAAATTATACATTATGGGGAAACTATTATAAAATAAAGATACATGGAACATTGCTTTATTTATTTTTTAAACTTCTAAAAAATTTATTATTAATATTTTTAATATATTTTTATTGATTTCAGAGAGAGGAAGGGAAAGGGAGAGAGAGAGATAGAAACATCAATGATGAGAGAGTCGGCATTGATTGGCTGCCTTCTTCACGCACCTTGCTGGGGATCCGGCCCAAAACCTGGGCATGTGCCCTCACCCGGAATTGAACTTTGATCTCCTGGATCATAGGTCAATGCTCAACCACTGAGCCATGCTGGCCGGGCCATTATTTTTTTTTTTTTTATCTTTACTGTTGAAAATATTACAGATGCCCCCTTTTATTCCCGTTGAGCCCTCCTACCCCTCACACACCCACCACCCCAGGCCTTCACCACACTATTGTCTGTGTCCACGGGTTATGCATATATGCATATAAAGTCTTTGGTTAATCTCTCCCCACCCACCCTCCTACCCCTGCCTTCCCTCTGAGATTCATCAGTCTGTTCCATGCTTCTATTGCCCATTTTTTAAAGTTAAGGTCATTTTTCTTCTTATTCTTGATTTGTAAGAGTTCTTTATATATGTATTCTTGATACAAATCCCTTGTCAGATAGATGTACTGTGAATATTTTTCTTCAGTCTATGAATTGCCTTTTTATTATCTTAATGGTGCCTTTCAAGCAACTAAATTTTAAATTTTAATGAAATTCAACTTCCCATTTTTTATAGTTTGTGTTTTGTGCTTAATTTATAATTCTGAAGAATTTCTTCTGTTTTTTGCAAGAAGTTTTACAGTTTCAGCTTTTAAACATAGATCTAGCCTCTATTTTGACTAAATTTTTGCATGTGGCATGAGAAACAGATTGAGGTTTCTTTTTTTATTTAATATGTGTCTATTGAGTTAGTTGAGGAATATTTGTTGAAAAGACTATCTTAATGGAATTATCTTGCCATCTTTATAAACAATCAATACATATGTAGCCTATTTTTTAACTTCCTGTTCTAGTCTATTGATATATATAAAGAGAGAGAGAGATGCAAATACTGCATTATCTTGGTGGTACTGTTACTTCATAGTGTTGAGATCAGCTAGTTTTCCTATTGATCAATGTGCTGACATAAAAATTTTAAAAAAGAAAGAAATCAGATAGATAGAAGTCCTGAAACTTGATTTTTTTTCTCAAAATTATTTTGACTATTCTATGTCTGTAGCATTTCTATTTAAAGTTTATCAACTTGTCAATTTCTACAAAAAGAGCTTGCTGGGATTTTGATTACCATAGCATTCAATTTATACAACAATTAGATAGAATTGACTTTTATTTTATTGTAGTGAAAAGTCTTAACATGAACTCTACCCTCTTAAAATTTAAGTGTTCCATGCAGTATTATTTACTGATAGGCACAATGAAAATTAATACCTTAACATATTGTTTTCCAATCCATTAACATGGTATATGTCTATATTTATATCTTCTTTAATTTCTCTCAATGCATTTTTTTACTTTTTAGAGTACAGATCTTGCACATATTTTGTAAATTTATTCCTAAGTTGCTTATGTTTTTAGATGACATACTAAATGGTGTGGTTTTATAAAATTTTACTTTCCAATAATTATTTTTAGGATATAGAAGTATAACTGATTTCTTATATTGACTTTGAAACCTATTGATACCATTGTAATTAACTAGTTATTAATAACAGGAAAGGAGGAAAGAAAAGAACAAATATAAGCATGTCTTTTGGGAAGCTTCACCAGGAAGCTAAAGCTTTACACTCCCCAGGGAGCCACTGGTCTATTCCTCACAGATGGCTGGGGAAAGAGACTAGACAAGGAGGAGAAGAGACGCAAGCCCAGTAAAGTTGGGGTGACACAGGGAAGGGGCTTGTCTGTTGGTCACACCTAGGAATAAGTCAGAGTGGGTGTGGCCACTGCAAGGGTACAAAATTTGGGATATTTAATCCCCTAAACAAAGGAGTTTCCTCTCTTGTTGTGTTGCACTTGACTCCTGGCTTGTGGGGCTCTCTTGCTCCTGCTTCCTGGCATTTGTCCACATAGCCCATGGCCATGTGGGCCCCCACACACAGTGGACCAATGGACTGTAACTAGCCTGATGCTGACCTGGGCCGGGCTGCAACAACATGGAACAGAAACTCTGGACACTGGCTTTGCTTTTAGCTTTACTGAAACCCCAGCTACACTTCTATGACTGGAATGGAACTTTGGAAACCCAGGCATCTAATTCCACGCAAATAAAAATCACTCATCTTCCTATGCAAGTTTCAGAAAATTATTTTTCTCTAGGTATCATAAGGACCCCACTCCCAGTACCCAGTGGGGAATGGGACCCTCTAATTTCTCAGATAACACTATGACTTTGCCAAATTTATTAGTTCTAGTAGCTTTTTTGTAATTTTCTTATGATGTTCTACATACATATGTAATCATGTTGCATGCAGAGAGAGACAGTTTTGTTTCTTAATCCATAAGCATTATATGTACTTATTTTTATCTTATTGCATTGGCTATGACTTTGAGTACAGCATTGAACAGAAGTGGTGACAGTGGCATCTTTGTTTCCTCATCTTGTTTTTTCACCATTAAGTATAATCACAGCTACAGGTTTTCGGAAGCTATCTTTTCCCATATTAAGGAATTTACCTTCTCTTCTTAGTTTCCTGAAACTTTCTATGACAATGAGTGTTAAATTTTGTCAGATGATTTTCTACATCCATTGAGATAATCATGATAATCACATGCATTTTATTCTTTATTTTTTTAATAAGGGAAATTACATTGATTTTGAAACACTAAATAAACCTCTCAATCCTTGAACAAACCTCATTTGGTTATGATATATTATCCTTTTTTTATACTCCTGCATTCTATTTGCTAATATTTTGTTAAGAAATTTTGTATCTATGTAATGAGAGATATTAGTCTGTAATTTACTTTTCTTATACAATATTTATCTGTTTTTGGAAAGGCTGACCTTATGAGACTGGTTGTATGTGTTCTCTCTTTCTCTATTTTCTAAGAGTGTAAGAAGAATTATCATTATTGCTTCTTTAAATGTATGATAGAATTCACCAGTGAATCCACCAGGGCCAGATATTTTTCTTCTGAATTTAATTTATTTTTCCCCCAAATTTGATGTTTTTAATAGATATGTGAATATTTGATTTTTGACATATTTTTCTCCAAATTACAAATGACATTTTACTGGTTCTTCCTGTGTCTAGTAATTTTTTAGTGAAAGCAAGGCTTTGTGATTAGTATGACATTGAGAGCTAGATTCTTGAAGAATACCAAATTTACTTGAGGATCAGCTTAATTTTTTTTTTTTTTTTTTGAAGCTTAATTTAAAACTATGTTAGAACAAATCTAGTGTTACCCTTACTTTGGGAATAGTTTCACTCTACCACTAAACAGTGACCTTCAGGGGACTCTACTGAATGCTCTTATTTCATTCTGGCTGGTTGAAAGCTGAATATCTCCCAGCCCTGTGTCAACTGTGGAATTGTTTAGTATACAAATACCTTATCATTTTTTTTCTCAATCTCATAAAATTTTACTCTTTGCATGTGCAATTTAGTGTCCTACAATGCTAAAGTGATCTCGTGCACATATGTGGAAGTCATTTTCTGCATAGTCTTCTCTCTGGTACTTCCCACTGTAAATTTCATTCCTCTCAGTGGCCACAGACTCTAATCTCTGTTTCCTCAACTCAGTGAGACCATGATCTCAAGTTTCTCCTGCATGAACTGCTGCTCAGCAAATGCTTCCAGGCAGAAAGCCAGGGTGAAGGTAGAGCTCACTTTCTTTGTTTCCCTTCTCACAAGGATATCAGTCCTACATTGCTTTTTGTCTAATGTCTCAAAACAATTTTCTAGTTGTTTATGGCAGGACAGCCAGTCTGGTGCCAGTTACTCCATCATGGCTTCAGTGAAACATCTCGTTTAAAAATATAAGATGTAAAAAGTTACATCATTGAGGATAGTACTGATATAGTCCAACTGTAATTCCTTGTGCACCACAGAACTAAAGTTGGTTTTGTCCTACAATTTTATGGAACCACAAATGGAACTATAATAATGCCTCTTTTTCCTTTTAAAATTCCCCAAAATGTGGATAATGAAATTAGGTCTACCCACTTTAATGAAAGTTAAAGATACTTGTATTGGAAATCTGCATTTAGAGAGTTTTTTTACTTTATTAAGCAATTTTTTTCTGTCATAAAGTGAGATTCTCACTAAGGTTAGATTACATTGTTCTATGTTATAATGGACAGGGGGTGTCTAATCACTAAAATATAGTTTAAAAGAATTTTCTGGCCCCGCCGGGTGTGGCTCAGCAGTTGAGCATCAACCTAGGATCCAGGAGATCGTGATTCGATTCCCGGTCAGGGCACATGCGGGTTGTGGGCTTGGTCCCGAGTTGGGGGTGTGCAGGAGGCAAGCTATCAATGACTCTCTCATCATTGATGTTTCAACTCTCTCTCCCTCTCCTTTCCTCTCTCTGAAATCAATAAAGATACATTTAAAAAAAAAAAGAATTCTCTGTATTTTTTATTTTTCTTTTCTATTTAATTAATCTTTAATGAATATTTTCAAGTCCATTTCTCCAGGGAGTCTTACCAAATTATTTTATTCCTGTTTAAATAATGATAAAGCTAAACAAATGCCAGAAAAGGACCATAAAATACAGAGCCTTGAAGTATATGGAAATTTCTCTTTCCACTGACAGTTTTAAGGTAAGACATTCAAGTTAAATGGGGAAGCTCCTTCCAACATTCCTCTCAAGTGATTGTGCTTTCATCCTTCAGATGCATCCCTTACGTGGTCAGAGCTGGGTTTCTGCCGCTTCTGTTCCAGATCAGCCAGGTGTAGGGGAGATGATTTGGTGGAGGAGAGCACAGCCATAGGACTTAAATCCAAATCTCAGACTTTTTATTGGTGAGAACTTAGTCACGTGGCCAAACCTAACCCCAAGAGAGGCGCGAACATGTAATCCAGCTGGGTAGCTGTGGTGTAGCTACACTGACATATAAGAAGGGGAGTGTGGGCTTTGGTGGAGAGTTAGCAGTGTCCTCATTTCATTCTCCCCTCTCAGGACTCAACCTCAAGTTCAGATCCAGCAGAGCAGTCAGCTCTATTAGTCAGATGAGTCAGAGGGGATGTCCCGCTCAAAGTGGAGGGTTCATTTAATAAACCTTTTGTTCAAATCAAGGTTGGTCAATCTGACTCTTGCTTGGTGGTTTTCATTACTCTTTTATGTGAAGTTGCATGTTCATTGGATCTACTACTGAGAGTTTCTCCAGTCCAATTTTCATTTAGTGCACATTTAAAATAGACAATAGAGATATGTGATGTTAGTCACTCATCATTCCTATAGATTTGGGGGACAGACAGACCAGGTTCAGATCTTGGTGTCTTTTAATTTCCAAGCTTTGTGACTTTGGGTGAGTTACCTAACTTCTCTGAACCTCAGTTTTTTAATAAGGGTAACAATATTTATCTTTCAAATTATGGTAAAGATCAAATGAAGTAACATTTGTAAAGATGTAACAGAGTGCCTGAGCACACAGTTGGAGCCCCATAAATTAGGGAGAAGTCGATGTAAATATATAGATATAGATACAGATACAGATACAGATGTAGACACAGATACAGATATAGATATAGATATAGGTAAATGATAGATAGATGATGATAGATAGATAGATGATAGATAGATAGATAGATAGATAGATAGATAGATAGATAGATAGATAGATAGATAGAGATTAGATATAGATACAGATATAGATATAGACATAGATATAAACAGGTATATAGATATCTATCTATAAAGAGAGGAGAATAGTGAGAGAGTGAGAGAACAGGAGAATACTGGTGCTTTTATACATACATCTATACTTTACTCACTTTCTTACTCTTTCACTGTTGTTTCTACAGAATATTCAGCAGTTAACAAATGTTTACCTAAAAGATACTGATCTACAGTTTACTCTTTCCTACCACATAGAAACCTAGTGTGTTTGCCATCTACCTGTATTATAGAACCAATAAAAAAAAACATATTTCCTTTCTGGAGACATAGCTCATTGCTTGAAGTACAAGTCCAGTGTTGCAAGGCTTGAAGTGTGAGCTTGCACCACTGCTGGTCCCTACTGCAAATTGCCACTGTGAAGAAATGTGCACAGTACCTTCTCATCTGTGACATATTCTCACTTGTATTACCTAAGGATGGGGGCTCTTGCTAATGATCACCACTGAACCAAAGACTAAAATAATGGAGCATGCATTTAAGCAGTAAAAATAACCTGTGTGTAAATTAAGTCAACAGGTACAGAAGCACTGCAAATAATAACAGTGTAGCGTTATAGATAGCTAAATCTGCACAGCCGGTCGTTTCCTTCACCCCCTGAAGTTTTCAGGAACACAGCAAATGATAAGGGAAAGAAACTCATCTTCCTTAATTTTGAAAAATGTTCTACTATCCACCTCTCTATCTATCCATATATCTTTATTTTATAATAGTTTCCCCATAATGTATAATTTTAAATAATATTAAGGCCTACAGGTAAACGTATAAACACTAAGTGACAATGTTTGTAATTGAACATTATGCTTATGGCACATTATTCAAGTTCTTGACTTTGATCGTTAATAATAAAACATATTTTTAGTCAAAAAATTTTTAAAAAAATGTATTTGTCAGGATAAAATAAAAAGTAAAAAAATGGGCAATAGATTTTATTAAACATTTTACAAAAGAACTTAATGAATACATACATTAAAAAATATTAAACATTCCTAGTCATTAGGAAAGTGTAATTAAAGCCATAATGAGATACATAACTTTATACCCATTCCTGACTCTGGTTTGGAGCAATCATTACTGATGGGAACATGAAGCAGTTCAGCCTGATTGGAAAACAGTTGGTAGTTTCTTAAAAAGTTAAAAATATACCTACTATATGACACAGCAACTCCATCTCTAGGTACATCAGAATCCCCTGGGATCATTGATAAAGTGCTGATTCCGGGACCCCATTGAGCAGAATCCCTGAAAGTGGGTTCTAAAGGTTTGCATTTTTAACGCTCCCTTGGTGATGCTGTGGCGCCTTAGGGCTACTGACCTAGACATTGGGTTACACGAGAGCAGCTAGTCAGTGACTGTATGTGACTCCCACACTCAGCTCCAGCATACCTGAAGGTGAGATGCTACCAGACAGCCTGGCTGCTTTGGGAACCTGAAGGACAGCAGCTCTGTGCTCTAACTGCAGCCCCTGTTTAACAAGGTAACAAGGTGCTACGTCTTTGTGCGCTGGTGGGGGGTTCTATTGTCTTGTGTAGTCCCCCCTTACGTGTATAGTTGGAGAGATTAAAAATAGACCCCACCCGCACAGAACATCCCCTGATGGAGCTGCTCTCTTCTTTCTGATGCTAGATCCAGGGACACTGCTCCAGAAACATTTGTTTTCAATTACTCCTTTTTTTTCTTTTTTTTTATAATATATCTTTATTGATTTCAGAGAGAGGAAGGCAGAAGGAGAGAGATGGAAACATCAGTGATGAGAGAGTCATTGAGCGGCTGCCTCCAGCACTCTCCCCACTGGGGATCGAGCCCGCAACCCGGGCACGTGCCCTGACTGGGAACCAAACCACGATCTGCTGGATCATAGACGCTCAACCACTGAACCACATCAGCCAGGCTGTTTTCAATTACTCTTGCTGGAAAGTTAAACATGGGTTCAAACAGCAGTGTGACCTCTTTTTTTATTAAAAGATCAAGTGAGGGGGAAAAAAACAGAACTGCAATTTTGGTCACACCTGTTGACATTATATATAAAGTAATTAAGAAAATTTCCAAATACTGCATACATTTTGACAAATTTAGTTTTCTGTTTCTATAGGACATAGTTTACTAACTTATATTTAGAGCTTAATAATTATTCATAAAATTAATTCATTGTTGGGCTTACAAATAATTTGATCTAGAAACAACAAGCTGAGAATCATCTTGGTATTTATTCAATTTCAAGATGTTCAGAAAATCATGCAAATCAGTGATTCTAAACCTAATGTGTACACAGGAATCATCTAGAGAACTAGTATATAATAGTATCTAACAGTGTTTTGAATCCTAGTCCTGCCAATTATTAGCAGGAAGCCCTCAAAAGCTACTTAACTTCTCTGTGCTTCAATTTCTCCATTTGTTAAATGAGCATACTAATAGTATACACCTCATAACATTGATCTAACATTTAAATTATTTAACATATATAAAGTTTGGAAACTTATCTGTCAAACAACACACACTCAATATGTACTATTAGTCAATAAAGATTACTGGACTGCACTTTCAAAATCTTGAAAAATTGCATCCAAAGTATATCCTGGGAATCTACATTTTAAATAATTATTTATAATGATTCTGATGTCAGTGACACATAGGCTAGTTTAAAAGGCAGTAATCTAAATTAGAGGTCTTAAGCACGGTGGGCAAGCAAGCAGATAAGATAATCCATTGGAACTTAGGAGGAAATGTTGATATTCCACTTCCCTAAAACTAAGAAATTGTTCTAATTATTTTTGAAATACTGGTTGATACCGAGGCTCTGTATGGTTTGGATGCCACACAGGGTGCTTGAGGAATCTTTTATCAGGGGGCATGGGAGCCCCAAAAGATAAGGGGTGATGGTGGGCCCTCAGTGACAAAGTGCTGAGAGGCATTGCAATATATATTCATGCTGGATGAAATTAATTCATAGATTACATTTCATAGTTTTAAGTTAGATGTATTCTTACAAAATGAACAACTGACTTGAAAAGATTTTGCTAGGAAATCATGTGTCAATGATAATGCCAGCAATTCAGCAAAAAGGAAGAGCAAGAAAAGGCAAAGTCACCATTCGCCTTGGTTCTTACATAGTCCTTCTGCCAACTGCATCTCCAATAAAAGCAATGTCCATACAATCAGTCAAACAACAATGAAGCCCCCGAAAGTGCATTTATCAAAAAAACTATTTGAAATATGAATTACCTCTGCTCTTATTACTGATTATTTCACCCCAAGTATATATTATGCCTTGATATGTTAAGGAATGTTACCAGTGCATTTTAGTATAGAGATTAACAACAAAAGTAAGAAGTTCTCTTTTTTTTAAGATGTGTTTATTGGTGTTAGTGAGAGAGGAAGGGAAAGGGGGAGAGAGAGAGAAAAAACCCATCAATGTGAGAACATTGATCAGCTGCTCCTGCACGCCCCCTGCTGGGGACTGATCCCGTAGCCAGGGCATGTGCCCTGACCGGGAATCAATCAGCAACCCTTTAATGCACCGGGTGGTGCTCAGCCAGCTGAGCCACACCAGCCAGGGCAAAAGTTGTCTTTTGAAGTTGGGGGTAAATGATCATAGCAATACAAATAGAGTGGAGAAGTATAGTATGCAATCTAAAAAGATTCTGTGTCTTTTAGACTCAATTGCTTCCTGGCGCATAAAATTGAAGCCAATTATTCAGCCTAAGCCAATTGAGATCAGCTTCCCCTTTTGGTTTGTCCTTAAGATGCTTATATAATAAAGCTGCTTAATGAGAGATGTGAGTACAGTTTCTGTGGACAGAGGTTTGTTTCCTCTTAACTTTGGGAAATGACTCAACAAAAGCAAATATGCGGGGTACAGAGGCATTAAGCAGATAAGATTGCTGTGGCTGATGCCTCACTGCAGACCGAAGAGGACTTCCGCAGACCAATTGGTTTTGGGAGGCCTTTACTGTGCTGTGTTTACTCTGTGTAATTATGCCTGAGAGTCACCATTTCACTTTAACGTAATAGACACTTATTGTCAAACAAACACACGCCTTCAGTTTAATACTGTGTTAAGGAAGGAATCAAAGAGAATAACTTTTTAGGCTTTTTAGGGTAGAAAAAGTATTATGCACCCACACTGCTCAGAGCCCTAGGGAGCACATAGGTTACTTTGGATCTGAGCCTTGGTATTTGTATTTTATAACATTTACTAAAAACTCAAAAGCATGTGCTATATTCCTGAACTAAATAGATGCTGTGTATCTTCTGCTCTGTAGTGCTACTCTAACTACAGTAACCTGCCTATGAAAAATTAAATATTGGTTCTTGGGTATAATTATAGGCTCAAGCCTAAGGCAGCAGGGCTTAAAATTGAGTTGAATCATATGAAATAATCATTTTTGGAAACCCAGAAATGGTCAAAAATCAGCTCTGTAGTTAAGTAATCCTGAAATCAGATTGGACCTGCCAACATTGGTGTATGGCCCTTCTCCAGGGCCGCCTGGCTCCAAAGCCAGCTCCTAAACTTTGTGAATGTTATACCTGCACTTATCACCCTCATAAATGTATTTTCTCCAAAACCCTGGGCTAAAATCCTCATGTGTTGAACTTAGTTGCATGAGAAATCTTTATAAAAAGAAGCTAAATGTGCTAACTTTCAATGCCTTTCGAATGGAATCTATTCATTTTCCAAAAATGATCTATGCCTGTCAAGGTCCAGAAATTTGTGAATTTAGAGAAATGAAATTGATATATGAATGCAGAGACCACCACTTAGCCAAACAAATGTATTTTTTCCTTCAAGGTGGTCTTCGTGGGAGCCTATACACTGTTCTCAAGATGAGGAGATTGTTGGCAAAATGCGGTGGGGACCCTGTTGACATTAGCCCAAGAAAGAGCTTATTAAAAGCATCTTCATTATCATATATTCACATCTCATGAATCTGTTTACCTTGAGGTGGTCAAATGAAAAACCAGCTCTATATGCACTGTATGCTCAATATATCTTAATAGTGATAAACATATCAAGAGTTATGACGACTTTGAAGTAGTTTAGAGGAAGGCTTTTTGGAGCTAAACAATGTTAGGCTGAATCCCGAAAGTGTTTACACATTTGTTTAGCAGGACAATTATGGTTGCAACTATTCACTAGTAAGTGGAAAGAAGAGTGAAATAAATAAGCATTAAAAAAATCATTATAAATGTGATTGGATTTTAACATTTGGTGTCTGTTCCATACTATTTTCTAATAAAATTCTTAAGTTCTGCTCTAAGATTTTATGGAAATTCTCTAAAATTTGAAGAGGAAAGAGTGAAAGTGTCTGTGAATCTGTCGTGTCAGTCCCACATGAGCTTTCTGTGGGCGAGGGTTTTTCTTTCCACAGGGACCTGCACAGCAGCACATCTGCCTACTCTGCCCAGCTCGCTTGCTGACAGGGCCAGAGCTGAGAAATAGAAGATGGACCGACAGATCCTCACCTCCTTTCCCTTCAGGATGTTACAACGCTCCATTCAGTCTGCGTGTCAGCTTCTGCTCTTCATGAGTCACCAAAAGCATAATTCACAGCCTCCCATCAACAGCAACTTGTCCTGGTGCCCTGGATTTGACCCAGGGGTACACTGTCATACATAGGAGCTGGCTCTTCTTTGGAGTGGTCCCTATCCACAACCACCTATTTTAGCCGATCTCCATGCAAATGACAATAGCGTGGCTTCATCTTCTAGGGACCCTCAAATTAAACCCAATCCTATTAGACTTTACGTGGCAGTTTCCATTGATCTAGAGAAGCTGATAAAGGTTCCTGATAAAACTTTGTTTCTATGGATTCTCTTGCATTCCTGACCTCACAGACTAGCAGTTCTTCAACAGCCTCTGTCCACACCACAGGGTCACCTGGCTATGGGAAACAAGAAAGACAGGATAAGAGCCAGTGGACCAAGATTTGTGCCTAAACTCTCACCTCTTTTAATTGTATAACATCAAGCATCATGACCTCACTGAGGGGGAGTGTCTTCCACAGAGATGTTATCTGTTGGGTATGTTAAAGCGAAAAAAGGATAAGGATAATTGACACCAAGACCCACTGAGTTCAGAAGAAACACAAAGACGCGAGGCTGCCTGGGAGGAGTGACAAGCGCAGGCATGATATTCTAAGAGTCGGGAGCTGGCAGCCCTCGATTGGAGCAGGGCTGCTCACCAGCTCCGGCAGGCCCCACGTGTATTCAGGACTGCTTGTCTCCAGAACCAGTTTTTGACTGATTCTGGTCAAATGAAAAAGACCCTTTCACATGGCTCAACGCAGTGCTAAACTGTGCAGCCTGAGGTTTGTTCTGGTGTCCCCTCGGTGGCGCAGGCATCCCCCTCTTACGCAGACCCTCTCTAAGGGCCCAGGCGTGGAAGAGGGGCCCCTGGCTGGATCCCCTGTTTTCATTGTCTTTGAACTCAGTTTCCTTTACCTGCATCCAAGTCTGCTGTTCTCCAATTAAGGATCTCCAATTAGGGTGGCGGTTTGGGGCATTATTTAGCTTCCATCCCCCCAGATCACAACTTAACTCTAAGGGATTCGCTGAAGGAGAAGTTTCAGTTAGAAGAGAAGAGCAGGGAGGATAACTTGGGATAGATTTAGAGTGATGGGGCCATCTTTCTTGGACCCCAGTTCTAACAATAGCCATGGGGTTGCGTGCCTCCTCTCGACATGCCACAGCCTTTTCATAGGCTTTCTTTCAGTGATTATGAAACTGGAGACTGTATAACATTGTTTTCCAGGCCACACTCAAGACGTGTATATTTTTGCTATTCATTTTGCAGGGGCTTTAAATAGTGCACCTTGAGAGGCATTTCGAGATCAAGGAGTTTACCTTTGAGGTAATTTCTCCTCTTTGTCAGCTTTGGGGCCATTCTTTGGCACAGGATGTATGCTGTTATGATATTGCAATATACTGGGATAAAAATAACTCATGATGTCAAACTCTGGCCCAGGAGTGCTGCCCTCAGGAGATAATCTGCCAGGAGGGAAGGCAGGATGACCAGGCCCAGAGAATCCGTGGAGACAAAAATAGAGTGCTAATGGCCTGCAGTGACATGGGAGAGAGTGGGAAGTGGACAGATATATTTATAAAGAAAAACAGCTCTGAGCATCTGCTAAGTCCCCATTCTCTTATTTTTCCCAGGTCTATTTCTGGCTTTAT
Source organism: Miniopterus schreibersii (assembly GCF_964146895.1). Lineage (NCBI taxonomy): Eukaryota > Metazoa > Chordata > Mammalia > Chiroptera > Miniopteridae > Miniopterus > Miniopterus schreibersii. Next base: position 80,394,906 of record NC_138101.1, on the reverse strand, counting down.
TTCCCACAGCACCAGCAGCTCCTTAAAATAAAGAGCCTTGCTCCTGCCTGCCCTGGCTTCCAACCGGGCTCTGAAGGAGGCAGGTCATGAATGATGATTGTCTGTGTCTGGAGTTTTAATTGAAAAACATTCCCAGAAATGGAAAGACACAAGGAGGAAGTGATCTCATCGTCATTGATTTTCCCAACTTTCAGTTTTGGTTCTCGGTGGTGGAACTCGATACAGCAGCGTCCCTCAGTGGTTTCAGCCGGAGCTGCAGGGGGAAGCGGGCTGCCTGCAAAGGAGGTCAGGGAGGCAGCATTGCAAACCTGTGTCCAAAAGGTTTAGACTTCCCTCACCAGGGGAGCTGAGAGTAGCTTCTTCCTTCTGTGCATTATTCTAGGCCCACATTTTACAGTTTCTAATCCAGTTTCTAGAAACATGAGCTTCAGGTTTGTAACAGATGGAAAGGAAGAAGGTGAGGGAATTAAATACTGCACATGAATTTGGAACTTCTGCCCAGAAACAGAAAAACTAAAAGAAAATCCTGTTACCCTCCTCTCAGATAGGATTCTTGTGAGGCAGTTTATTTGGGAAGGTATATTAATATGATTAATTTGTGCTCATAGTGTGTGACTCTGCCTGCAAACACTTGTTAATCAATATAATCAATCACTTTAAAGATCTTAGAGTAAACTCATTAATCAAAATTCAAGCTTTCTTCTTTAAGAAAAACTTTCTATATACAAATCCAAACTCACAGAAGCAAGAGTGCATTGTGACTGCCTGTTGTGGAGGAAACTGAGAACAAAGTGCTCCAGATGAGTTTTCATATTTTACTTCATACCTTTAAAAAAAAAATCTTTATTTCATACCTTTGATGCATCCACAAGGATAACATTTTATTTCTCCCCCTAATATTAAAATGATAAGAATGTAAGGGATTTTACAAGTTGGACAAGTCATGGGATTTGGCCCCAAATCTGGCTTTATCTCTAAGCATTCTAACTAAAGAATCTGTCTGCCTCTCATAGGAATAAGTTAAGGGATTCCTCTCAGGAGGTGAGGGACACATTCACAGCCATGTGCTCAACTCTGCCCAGTCAGGAGATCAAAGTGCTGAAGCACCTGGTGGTTAGAGTAGCCCAATAGAGAAGGCAACAAGAGAGGCCAGGTGGCTTCCAAAACAAGGTCTCTCAAGGTGGCACCTGATGTAGTTCCAAGATGTCTCAGTCTTGAAGGTTTCAAATAAACTTTGTCAATTTCCCATGGATGGTCTGACTCTTGGTGACAAAGTTGGATTAATGACACTAGAGAGACTGATCTATAATGCAGACCTCAAAATATACAGTGAAAAATAAAATTGCCAGAATGAACTTGAAATGCTCTTTCTCACTGATAAACATCTTCTCTCCCTAGAGAAAGCCCACATGGGAAGATGAATTATAATTGGAAGGTGGTTTCGTTTCATGGAATCAAAGTGTGGGGGCAGAGAGGAAACGGAATGATCTGATTGGCTGATGTCACTGAGCTGTAATAACCTGGTTTACCCCACCTGACTGGAGAACGCCTGCCAAGCACTGGTGGTGGGGTTGAGGGCTGCTGCTGTCTTAGATTGGGTTCCCCAGAAGCAGAGTCTAAGACAAGAATTCTTGCAAAAGCGATTTTTCAGAATGTGCTTCCAGTTAAAACTGATAGGTGAGCAGGGACATGAAACAGGAATGGGCAACAAGCCAAGCAAGGTGTGTTATCCAGCAAAGTCCCCGGGAAGGTGAGTTTGGTTCAACCTCACAGGAGAGCTCAGGAGACAATGTTCCCACATCAAACTGTCCAAATCAGGGGTAAGGTTGTTGAAGTACTTGTGCTCCTGCACCCCTCCTCATTGGGTAAGAGTCACCCATGTGTGCCGGCAGAGCTGGCTCAGGCACCCTTGACTCAAGGGCAGCGCTGGCCAAATGTCAGCACTTAGGAAAAGAGACGCAGGTACCAGCTGATGAAGGTGGAAATGCGCCAGAAGACCAAGCGCACAGAAATGGAAAGGGATTTGCAAGGATGTGGGGGGGACACTGGCATGGTCAGCAGCACCTCTGCCAGAAGATCAGAGAACCCTTCCCAGGACTGCCTGGGCTACATCTCAGGCTTCCTCTCCACCAGCCTTGGGTTTTGAGTGCCCCCTAGAGGCCAGTCCCTTCCTTAGCTATATCCTGGTCTCTGAACTTGGATGTTCATAACATGTATCCACCTTTTCATCAAATACAACAGGGTGACTTCTTTTACATATGGTTGAGCTTAATTTTGGCATGTCCACACATCCGCATTTTGTTCTCAAAGAAAAACCTTATTATGACCTCAGGTACACACAGCCTACACTGCATGGGGGGGGGGGGGTGGAATACAACCGGGAACTACACTGTGTAGTTGGTCAAACACCCTGTGGGACCTGTATTATGGGACTAAGGGGTGAAAGTCATTTAAATGAAGAAAATAACATGTTTATTCTTTTTAGAGAAGAGTATTCGAAAGTGACAGCTACAGACTCTAAATATTTCAGCTTTGACTTTGATAGGCTGCGAGAGGAAATTATCCCCAGAAGAAAGCCCACGTGTGAACAGGGTTAACAGAGCGGGAAACACCCCACAAAGATGTCTTGCCTGTGTGTCCAAGGTCTCAGAATCCTACACAGATAGACTCAGACTTGCCAAATTCCTTCTCCCCTCAGCCTCAGGAAGGGAGCCCAGCTTTACATATATTTTATCCAAAGCTTTCCCTTTGCCAACACATATTTTCCACCCTGAAGCCCCATCCCCACACCCCATCTCTGCCTCAGTCCCTACCCCTCTTTCAATGTAACATTTTATAATTTTAGTTACAGGGAAAAGTGTTCCCGATAAGTTTAATGTGAAGAAGCTGCTCTTTATGATGAAAGGACAAAAACCTTTCTCAACCCAAACATTTCTAAGAGTCTTTCATGAGGGTCAAACATGGAAAATTATTCAACTCAGTCATTGGTGAATTTCTCTGCAGGTTCTGGACACAGAGGACAGAATGGCAACTTGAGATGCTTTTCATGAGATCTGACCTTGCTTTTCTTCAGCTCAAAGATGGAGAAAGAAAAGAAAACGGTGCAGTTAGCAAGAAAAGGGTTCTTTTTTAAACATATTATTTTTCACATACAGTTGACATACAATATTATATTAGTTTCAGGTGTACAACATAGTGGTTAGACATTTGTATACCTTCAGTGTGATCACCCCGATAAACCTAGTACCCATCTGACATCATATACGGTATTACAATATTATTGACTATATTCCCTATGTTGTACTTTACATCATGACTATTTTTATAACTAGCAATTTGTCCTTAATCCTCTTAATCTTGAGGGTAACTGAGAATACTGCTAGGAGAGGGCAGCATTTCTGTGGCTGTAGAGTGCTTTCTGAGCTCTGTTCCCCTTCACTGAGTAACAGAGACTTGGAGGCAACGCCCAGGACGTGCATTTTCAAGACCTGGGCTGGGAGCCAGGAGCAGGTGCAGGGACCCCAGTCCTGGGGCAGGCAGAAGGAGGGAAGGCACCTGTAAGGAGACGCTGCACAAACATGGGCAGGCTTCCTAGCTTATATACCTTATTGCTATGGCTTTGGGCCCAAGGGGAGAAGGGGAGAAGACGTTGGAGTTCCCCTGGTGGTATCCTGGGTGCCTTGGGAGAGAGCAGCGACCAGCAAGTGAAAGTGCTTTTTTTTCAAGATTTATAAGTCATGCTGGGTCTCATCCTAGACTTGGTTTCCATATTTGTTGTAGGTTTTCTAAAAATTTTTTAAAGATCTCATTCCCTTACTTTGTGGTCAGTGCCTTGGCAATTTGGGAATTGGAGCCACCAGGCTCCTCTAAGGGTTATTCTGCCATCACCAGGCCCAGCGGGGGAATGTGCGTTGTGTCTTGTTAGGTCTGTGTAATGACCTCCAAAGTTTTACATGCCTGTTAGATAAAACCCCAGGTAGAGTTAAATAGGAGAGACCTAAAGACATTGAATCGTCTCAGAAAAAACATTGCCATTAGTTTTATCAGAAAAATAGTGTTTTATGCTGCTGTAGATGTTTCTTAAATTATCTAAATTTGAGAGTCTGGGGAAAAAGGAGCTTTATTACTCAACTGTAACAAGGCTGTATAAACCCAAAAGACTTGGAACCTCTTAAATGCTTTTACAAGGCTGACCCCAGTGTAGTTTCAGTCACCACTGATGCACACAGTTTTAATGATATTGTTTGGTTTTGGCGACTTTTTTTTTTTACTTTATTCTCTGTTATACGTTCTCTCTCCAAGAAAAGGCAGTCAACTCTTAGAAGGAACTCAATCACACTGTACTCATTGTGGTTGACCTATAGATTTTGAACTTTGGTGAGAGGATCACTTGAGGGCTTTGCAATAAATCCAGATGTCAGAGCCCACTGGGGACTTTCAGATCCAGTGGCTCTGCCCAAAAATATATGTCCTTTAGTCCTTGTATTTAGAAACATTGTTTTCCATAGACACATAGGAATCTACAGATGCTATTTAACTGGGATATTACAGTTTTGTAGTCATTCATACATTAATTAATTCACCAAATATTTATTGAGCAATTATTCTGTGCAGTAAAGATACAGCAGTTTTTTTAAAAGAGAAAAAAGAAAAAACAAGAAAGTCCCTGATCTCATGGAGCTTTCCTTCTAGTGGATAGAGACAATTAATTAAAAAATAATAATAAAGACCCAGATAAGTAAATAGCCAGGTAAATAGCTAGATAGAAATACAGATGTTATGACAGTTGGTGATATGTTATTTAAAGAAAAATAAAGTAAGTTACAGGAGCTAAAGCATGACAGTTGGGAGGTTTATGCAGAGCGACTGGAAGATCTTTCTGAAAATGGGCATTTTGATGAGAGATGTGACAGAACGAGGGAGTAAGCCCTAGAGCCACGCAGAGAAAGATGACTGCAGGCAGCGGGACAAGCAGGTGTTGTGTCCCAGGCACGTTCTTCAAGGAACGAAGGGACATCAAGGAGCCGTGTGGCTGGAGTGGCCGAGGCAGGCGGGACAGCAGCGGAGCTGGTGTCAGGGGCCAGCTCGTGACAGGCCTGGAGACGGCAAGAAGGCCTTTGGGTTTTATTCTGAGCGAGACAGAAAGCCACAGGAGGATGTGAGCGGAAGAGCGACGTGACAAGAAGCGCTGAGAAGGATCACTCGGGCTGCGGGGAGCAGAAGGCGGGTGAGCAAGGCTGCGCTGCCTCAGGAAAGCCACCCAAGGCCTCGGCGCTTTGGCTTCACCAGAAATAAGCCAAGGAAGGAAAATACAACGTAAGGGGAGGGAAGGCCCACAGAAACACGGCAGAGGTTCCTGAGTGGGGACTCAGAGCACCAAACGCAATGTTTTTTAAAACTCAGGGTGGATTTTTTTTTTTTAAGCCAAAAAATAACATTGACTACCCCTCCCCATGCCAAGCTTCCCTTTGAGTGGGGCAGAGTCCGAGTTAGTCCTGTGGCAGCCAGAAGCAAGCTTATGAATGGACAGACAGCCGGCTCTGCCCGATGCTCGGCCTCTTCTAATGAGGCTGGATCTGTTGGGCCAGTCGGTGCCCAGTTGGCCATAAAACAGGAACCGAAATGTGTCTCTGAATCTCCTCATTTCCTCTCCTCTTCCTCTGCCTCACCGTCTTCTCCCTTTCTTATTCTCATAAACTCTATCATTGTTTAGAAAACACTGTGCATACAACTTTAAGTAACGCTTTAAAAAGTACAGAAAAAAAAGACAAAGGTTTTTGTTTTGTTTTTCTAAAAAAGAAGCTACTACATAGAAACAATCACCATTAACCATAAGTAATGGGGAAGGGGGGGAGGGGCGAAAGGGGCAGTCAGGGCATTCCCAGTCCCAGCTCCCAGCCAGGCCTTCCTGCCTCTTACCTCGGTTACATCAACCCCCCCCCCCCCAGCATCCCCAGCACCCCCAGGGCCCCCAGCACCCCCAGCACCGTTTCTTAGAAGAGCTGCTCTGTGCTCTCCAGCCAGGCTGCTGGACTCTAGGCAAGGAGCCCGAGAGGCCATGTCCTCAGGAACCAATGCACCCCTCTCCAGACCACACAGTCTGAGTACCTGGGACCCTGAAATTATCCACATCTAAGTCAGTTCCAGCATTTCTGCCTGCCTCTTCCCAGGGTCTACCCTCCAGGCAGCCAGCAGGCTTCCAGTGTGCACATCCCGAGGCCTGAGGGTCGGGATATCAGTAGAACCGGGATGTGAAGCTGGGAGGGAGCCAGGGTGCGAAGGGAAGGGACTGGGTGAGTGGAAAGCCAGTGCGCAGAGCTGGCTCTCCTGGCCGGTTTGCATTCTGGAGTTTAATCTTGGGGAATTCGAATTCTGAACTCAACCCTGGCATTCCATGTCATTATGAAGCTATCTTTCTCAAGGTAGGAGAACAGGATATATTTTATATAACAGTTTGTAGCTTGACTTATCATTTTAAATATTGGCCATAAGGTAGCTGGGCCTCCATCTGTATGTGTCAGGGGCAGCCTGCCCTCACCTGGCCCCTCTCCTGTCACTAACCCTGCAGCAGAGACCCTGCTGGGATCAGCCCTAACAGCTCCCATGTTTATGCATTTCCCCTTTATTTTGGATCATTAAGTCTAAATTTGTCATTTCTTCCTTAAAGCATTAAATGGTGATATTCTCAACTAACTCTTTATAAAGAAATATTGGGGTTTGTGATAGCCACCCTTTGTTAACATATCTGAAGAGGCAGAATGATAGATGTCCTTGTTATCAACTCCATGATTTAGCATTTCTGTTCTCCTTATCTGGTTTTCCAATCTCCCGTCAAGCCCCACTGTCATATTGTTGTTTTCTGATCCTAATACACGAGGATCATATTCAAGTAGATATGTCCACAATAGTTTTAATTAATTCAGACTCATCAGGGCACAGGGACACGCAGTCATCCCTGCGCCTGGCTATCAGGTTTGCAATTGTCTTTGCAGTGACTGAATCTGGTCAGCAGGTGGCAGTGAACATCTTGCAAGAAAAAACATTATTTAGGTTGAGTTAAAAATAAAGGGAAAGAGAGGGAGAAAGAAAACCAGACATATGGAGCCCTAGTCAGTTTGGCTCAGTGGTTAGAGCATGAGCCAGTGGACTAAAGGGTCCTGGGTTCGAGTCGAGCCAAGGGCACGTACCTGGTTGCAGGCTCATCCCTGGCCTGGTCAGGGCATGTAGGCCAGGGCATGTGTAGGAGGCAACCAGTCTCTCTCTCTCTCTCCCTCTCTCTCTCTCTCCCTCCCCCCCTACTCTCTCTGAAAAGCAATACGATCCTCCTTGTAGGAGGAGGGGCACACTCCTGACAGGACCACCCTCCTTACAGGACCTGTGCAGGTCTCCGCCCGCATTCCTGCTCACGCAGCCCTTTCTGTCCCTGCCTCACTGCCTCACTCACTGTTCAGAAGCTGTTTACATGAGAGGTTAGACTAATGGCACATGCAGACTGGGAAACTCGGGGCAAGCAAGATTGATGTGGGGCTGGCTCTGAGCACGGAAACTTGCCTCCCACTCTTAGCCCCCTGGAAGGTCCAGGCCCAGGGTGCTCGGCCCTGTGCACGTCCCACTCCGGCCTTTTCTCAGCTGCGGCAGCCTGACCGGTCCTCCCTGCTGCTCTGTATGCATCCAGCATCCCAGCCTGTCTCCTGATTCCAAATCCAGGCCCTCTTGCCAGGCCACCTCCGTGACAGGAGACGGCTAATTTACCTTGTGTGTCATCTCCCAGCCTATCTGGCGGTTGCCATGGTAACCCCCAAGGCTCCTCAGGCGTTCTCACTGACCGACCAGGCCCGGAAAACCATTCTGGAATTGACAGTGCTATATTTGGGGAAAATTTAATGAAAGAGCAGGTTGACCTAGTTTTAATGCTACACAATGAAATGGCAGGGCCATGAGGTGTTGCTGAATTGAAAGGGAGGGTTGCTTCCAGAAAGATGCAAAGATTGCATCCTGGGTTATCTCCTGGGTCATCTTCCAACAAGACAAGCTCAACACTAAAATCAGGAGCAATTCTCCCAAATAGTGGGGACATTTCGGAAAGTGCAGAAATATAAAAGTATTCTATGTTTTTGTTTTAAGAAAAATACAAATTTAAGATGCTCTCTGTCACTGGGACCACTAACTGCCATATCACGAGGACACACAGACAGCCTGTGGAGGGTCCGCCTGGGAAGGAACTTGAGGCTGCCAGAGGCCCTGAGAAGGAGACTGAAGCAGACATTCCAGGCGCAGGGGAGGCTTGAATGCCAGCAAACCCAGCTGGCAGCTTCACTGGAGCCATGAGGGCCCTGAGCCCGAGTGCCTGGCTAAGCTGTGAGTCCAGCCACACAGAAACTGTGAAATAATAGCTGTTGTTTCAAGCTGCTAAGTTTTGGGGCATTTTGTTACACAGCAATCAGTAACGAATACAGCCATTCGTTTGTTCTCTTGCTTCCACGGCGTGGATTGTGGTTCTGAGTATATACTTTTAGAATCCAGCTGGTCCTATTTGATCCCGGTCTTCATCACTTACAGCTGTGTAATCATGGGCGCGTTTTCTGGCCTCTCTGGGCCTCAGTTTCCTCTTCTCAAAAGTGGATTAATACTTGTAAAGGGCTTAGAACATATCCAGCTCACAGAAAATGCTTAATAAATTAACTGTTATTATTAATGAATACAAATTGTTTACAGTTCTATGTAACTAATTTTCTCTAAATCTATACCTTCATGTCTTTAGTGCTGATTTACCCTAAAAAGTAATTTTAAAAATTAAAAAAAAAAAAAAAAAAAAACAAAGAAAACTAGCCCTGGCCTGTGGCTCAGTTAGTTGGAGGATCATCCCATAAACCAAAAGGTTCCAGGTTCTGTTTCCAGTCAGGACACGTAACTAGGTACCAGGTATGTTCCCTGGTCAGGGTGTGTGCAGGAGGCAATTGTTCGATGTTTCTCTCTCACATCAGCCTTTCCCTCTTTCTCTCTCTCTCTCCCTCCCTTCCAGTCTCTCTAAAGTCAATAAACATATCCTTGGGTGAGGATTTAAAAAAAACAACAAGTAGCCATTTTAGAGCCTTGTAGATCTATTATGAAACTGCGTAGGTGTAACCTAGGTGAGCTCTGGGCTACAGCCTCATTTAAAAGCTCCAAGCATTACTGCCTATGTCCACAGAAGGGCAGAAGCTAGAGGGCTGGGAGGACGTGTAAGTGTCAGGTAGAGATTTTGTGGACAGTCGTAATTTTTAAAAATAGGCAAGGCAAGTATTTCTTGGGTAGATTAGGAGTGAAAGGAAGTGGGATCCTAGAGGCCTGGCTAAGCTAGCATCTCTTTGAAGTGTGACTTTGTGCCCTGGGTACCTCAGCACCGTGTGCTTGGTATCGTGCCAGATCCACAGGGAGTGGAAAACATAGTCCTTGGACTCCTGCGCTCAGGTTGAATTGGGAGATAACAGCACCCCTGGAGGGATGAGCAGCGTGCATGCATGAAGCCGGTTCAGGGAAATGAGGGCACTGGCTTTCAGAAGCTGTGTGAGGTCTACTGCAGGATGCCAGCTCTATGCTGTCAGGATTGGCATAAAAAGTGAGAGCAGTGGCTGGGTCTGCACATAACTCACCTGCAATGTGTATTATCCATGTCAGATAAAATTCAGGAACTTAATGAAGTTCATTCTATCCCAAGCCACTAAATCCTAAAGTAGCATGTGTTAATTGCAAACTTCAAATTCAGGTGTTTGCTGCTGCTGATGATAGTGGTTTGTCAGTAATATTCACTGAACATTTAAGTTATAGTAATTGAATGACCCTAGAAGGCCAGTACTATTAGACACATTTTCCAGATGAAAAATACTAAGGCACGAGCAGGTCAAGTTTCTTGTCCAGCCCCACACAAGAGGCAGGAGGCAGAGCTCGGACACCAGATTCGGCAGTCTGCCAGGTCTTACCCCCTGGGGTATACACCCTCTGGCATGACTCCACCTCCTTTTAATTTTGAGCCTGTATTATGCAGAAACTTGTTCTCAGTCAAAAAACTAGGATGTCACCCATGTTCCAGAGGTGTATGACTTAGTTTATTGAGAAACTTAAACAGCACTTTGGGATCCAAGTGGAAGTGGGGAATCTGGTCTTCAGCCAGCCATCAAACCACACAAGTTGTAGCTGCTTTGTTCCTGCACAGGCATCATTCAGGTTTATTCTAGACCTGCCACCTCTACCAGGGGTGGGCCACGGGAAACAAGATGTCCAAGACCGAATCTCACCTCTGACTAGAGTGGATTTGAAGTGATCTGGTGGGATCAATGGGGTGCACTCGCCGCAGCCAGGATCTTGGGGCCTGCCTGTTTTCATCACTGCTGTGCCCTGCCCCCTAGCCCAGATGTGCAGAGGAGGGGCCCACCCTTTCTTGAACTTTCGTTTACACATCAATAATAAACGGAGCCAAGGCCCCAGGGTTTTACTAGACCATCCAGGCTTCTGACTGGTTCAGAGACTTCTGCGGAAAGGCTTTTCAGTTTGGATTTTCTCCTGAAGGCTATAGCTGCGCTGGAGATTTTAAACCAGAAAGGCAATGGTTTGCTTGAAAATAGACATGAAAATGATGAGATCATGGGCAAAAGAAGAGGGGCCAGAAATGAAAAACTAAAGGGAAAGTAAGCTTTCCACATCACCTCGTTAGCACCTCGAGACCCACCTCATCTCCATCACCTTCGTCACTACCATTCACTGAATGCCACCTCTGTGCCAGGCACTGTCACAGGATTTGCACATGACATCTCTACATACGTGCTCAGAGGTCACAAACTGGTGGCTGAGGGCTGGGTAGCTTCCCAGGGCAGGCAGCAGTCGGCTCACAGTTGCCTCTCCTGGCTCATTTAGGAGCCTGCCAGGCCCCAAAGGCACTGTCTGCCCCCGCTGGCATGGGGCACCACCAGTGTCGAAGCCGGCCTTCCTCTCCTCCCCATCTCACACACGTACTTCTGCTCTCCTGCTGGGCTGGCCAGGGTCAAGATCTCGCTTGATGTCTGCACACGTCTATCAGATAGATACACATAGTTTACACACATCTCTGCCCAAGAGTGGATTCCAAACAGGAGTTTTCAAACTTCACTGAGCAGAGGAAACCCAGGACCTTAGGACTCATCATCCCGAGTCTCAGGATTGTCCTTTTCCTCACTGACGGTCTCTTCCACCCTGGTCTTATGGATGAATCGGGGGCTGGTCTTTGCTTAACCTCTGTCCACCCCCCACTTAATGCTGTCCACACCACAGGCTGGCGTGATGTGGGGGTCACTCACCCCAAACCCTCACTTTCCCCAGCAACCAAGAACCAAACACCCACAAAGTCCCCTACTGCTCAGGTGCCTGACCCTTTATCCTAAAGTTTAAAAAAGACCTGAAAAAATATTTTCTAAATGAAGTAATTCGTTTAGACATTGACAGACATTTAGGTGTCATGATGAATTAATTTACCAAATTTATCAATTGATTTAGTTGAATAATCAGATCAAGCAGATAGCAGGCCACTCTGGTCTGGACTGATTAAATTTAAAACATCTGATGATTAGATCAGATACTCAAATGCTTTTCAGAAGCATTCACAGCCAGAAAATTCAAGGTCTCCCCAGGGTCCCATGTCCCCAAGGCAGAGTGTACTTGAGCACTGGGCTGGTAGTGATGGACTGGCTGGGATCCCCGCTCTGGTTTTAGAAGTCCTGCAGTTTCATACACAAAGCTCAGTAACCATGTTACTGGACAGCTGTGTTCATTTTCTACTGCTGCTATAACAAATGATCACAATGTTGGTGGTTTAAAACAACAAAAATTTACTGTCTTGCAGTTCTGGAGGTCAGAATTCAAACTGACCCTTATGTATCCCTCTTTCATTTGTAAGAACCCCTGTGACTACATTGGGCCCATCTAGATAATCCAGGATAATCTTCCATCTCCAGTCCCTTAACTTAATCACCTCTGCCAACTCCCTTTTGCCATGTGAGGTGACATATTCACAGGTTTCAAGATTAGGACATGGACATCTTTGGGGGGCCATTATTGTGTCTACCACAACATTGCCAATTTTTCAGAAGTCATGACCCTTGCAGACACCCTCATGCTTAGAGACACTGAAAGGCCTGTGGGTTAGAACCGTGCACCCCTGGTTTGGCCACAGCAACTAAAGCCCTTACAATAAAAGCAATCTCTCTGCACTAAAGCTTGACTTCCAGAAAACTCCTGCTACCACCAAATTATATAACCTGGAAGGATGAATAGCATGCTTTTGTTAACACCCATCACCTATCATTAGAAGATGAGGAGTTGGTTTGTCTAACACCTTATGACTAAGAGGTGCTATAATTAATTACATGTTGGGAGGAGATCAACTGATAATACTCAGAACTTAAAACTTCAGTCCAAACTCCAGGAAAAACAAAAGCAAAAAAACCCATTGAATTTACAACCATCATTTCTGCCATAAAATATGCTCACCATAGATAGAGTCCAATACCAGACTGCTATTCTGAAGCACTCGCATGTAGACCTACACATAATCTTTCTCATGATTTACCTCTGCCAACAACAGTGCACTTAATAGGCCCTATGCTTGGAAATGGAGATAAAGTCTGTAAAGGTAAGAATAAAACGTTAAATGTATGCCATGTCCCAAGTGAGAAGGGAATGATGTGGCTGTTAAAAGTTGACTGGGTTTTCAAGCTAGTGGCATTAGTTTGCTGGGCCTGCCAAAATAAAGTACCAGAGATTGGGTGGCTTAAACAATAAAAATTTCTTTTCTCACTGTTCCAAAGGTTAGAAATCTAAGACGAGACCAAGATGTTGGTAGAGTTGTCACTTTCTGAGGCCTCTCTACTTGGCTCACACATTGCCATGTTCTCCCTGTGTCTCCAAATGGTCTTCCTAAAGTGTGAGTCTGTGTCTTAATCTCTTCTTTTTCTATTGGATCAAGGCCCACCCTAGTGACCTCACTTTAATTTCAACTCTTTTAAAGACCTTATCTCCAAATAGTCACATTCTGAGGTACTGGGTGTTGGGATTTCAATGTGTGAGTTTTGGAGGGACACCATTCAGCCCATAACAGAAATGTGGGGCTCAGTGAGGCAAACAGGAGCAGGTAATGGAGGTGGACGGGGTGGAACACATATCCAGGGTGTCCCAAAAAAGTGTATACACACTTTGAGAAATTATTAATTCTAATGGGTTAAATCTGAAAAGAAAGAAGCATCAATTGAGCTATCAGCTGTTAAGCGTGTATACATTTTTGGGGGGACACCCGATATATTTGTGGAAGGGAAGGCTCAAGAGATGAGCTGAACAAGGTAAAATAGAGTTTACTTTTCCCTTAACCAGAGGCAAAGACACCATAAAGGGAGAATAGGTAGCTAGGAGCTCCCATGGACCTTTGGGTGATTTACTAATAAGAGTTTAGTTTCAAGGTTTTGAGGTCTTCTTTCATCTACATTCTGCTTGTCATGTAGCTATAGTCCTCACACATTTCAAGAGTAGCTGGAGTACACCTGTTTCCCTCCTTGACTAGGACGCCCTCTCTTTAACCTATTATGAGACAATCAACCAAGATGGGAGAGACATGCAAGTTTCCCTCCTTACCTCCTTGGCGACAGAAAACTCGCCCATCGGGTATATTAGAAACCTCTCTACCTTAATTTCCTCCTCTATAATAAGAGAAGATATCCTGCATGATTCTAAAATTCTATTACTTAGTGGGGTTGGACTCAAATCTACTTATGACTCTAGAGAAAATTATTTAATGTATGTTTCCAGGGGAAATATTAAATTAAAATCATGACTGCATAATAGCCAAATGCCAAATGAGAATTAATATCAAGAAAGAGAAAAACAATTAGCAAAATAATCAATTGATATACTGTTTATATTTTTATTAACATTAATCACTTCCTTTAGGCAATTACCACCTGTATTAGTTTGCCCTGGCTGCCATAACAACCAGATGACTTAAAAACAGAAATGTATTGTCTTATAGCCTGAAAGCCAGAAGTTCTAGGTCAAAGTGTCGGCAGGGTCAAAGCCTTCTGAGGACACTAGGAAAGAATATGCTCCAGGCCTCTCTCCTAGCTTCTGGTAGTTTCTTGACTTGTGGCTGCATAAGGTGTCTTCACATGGTATTCTCCCCACATGCTTGTCTGTGTCCAAATTTCCCCTTTTTATAAGAACATCGGTCATATTGAAATAGGGCCCCACCCTACTCCAGTGTGATCTCATCTTAATTAAGTATATATGCAATCAGAATTCTTCCAAATAAAGTCATCTGCGATATTGGGGGTCAGGACTCGAACACATGAATTTTGGACGACACAATTCAATCCATAACACTGGCCATCAATGGATTTAAAAAATAGTGAGAAAGTTTAATTCTCCTACCTTTTCCATTTCAAAAGAGAGACTCAGGCTTAATTGCCATGTACCTATATTTTCTGAAATGACACGTTTAATAAATAATTAAATCAAGAGTCATTTTAAAGAAGAAAATTTGTAAGTCCATTTAGAAAGAACCCTGATTATAAGATGGATCCTGCTTCATGTGAGTATAAAATCTGTTTGCCTCTAGAATTTTCCTGGTCCTTTTAACATATCTGTTTTTCTCTTTCAGTTCATGTGTGCATTGGGTTTAAAAGTTATTTTCAGAGCACATCCTACTTAAGGAATCCTTGATGCAACAAAGATCTACTTTAGAACAGCTGTCATGAGTCAGGCGTCCATGAGGCACCTGTAAGGAAGAGAATCTCTTCTCACTGGCAGCTCAGAACAACTACAGTTTAGATTTGTTTGATAAAACTAAGAAGAGACTCTCTAATTCCAGTCTAGACTCCTTCAGCATTCTCCAGAGCACATATTTATAAATAAACAAATACACATTTGCATTCCCCTTGTATCTTGGAGTAAACATTGATAGGACATACTTTAATTCTTCACTTTTAATTAGCTTTTACAGAGAGGAATATTGCTATAAATGTCATATCACAGCAGTAACATTTTCTGATGACTTAAGAATTCAAGGTGGTCACAAAGGAATCCCACAAGAGTTTAATATGGGGCTTTAGAACACAAATGTACAGTTGGCATTTGGAAATGTTCCTTTAACTTTGGTTTGAAGATGTCTACTCTTCTGAACATTTAATGTCTGATTTCTTTAGAGCATAAGATTTTAAAACCAGACTTAGAACAAAAATCTCATTAAACATCACAGGGCTATCATCCTCCAAGTAAGTCAATTGAAATGAAAAACGCCTGGCTAGGAACATATAGAAACCATCTTCCAATGCTGTGGGGACATCTTGTGGCCATTTATAGACAGGACTTTTTAAAATATACTTTGACTCAACAAATAAAGTGAGCAGTTCCAACATGTTAGTAACTGTGCTCTCTGCAGGGCTGATAAGATGAACAACACATAAGCTGTGTTTTGAAAAAACAAAAATAGAAAGAGACTGAGCATTTTAATATGGCTAGGCCTCTATTTATTTAGACAACAGAAGCCCAGGCATCTTTTTAAAAAACCTAAAAGTGCAGACGTAATGACCATCCCTGTGTTTTGCCTGTCCTCCAGACATCCCCCATTCCTCACCCCCTCAGCTCAGCTTTACTTTGGAGGCCCTCCCACCCTCACGCATCGTCCATGTGTTGGGGTAGGACTGCTGGTCAACCCCTCTGGGTCTAGGCCTCTCTAGTCCTCAGACACTACCAGGAGCACAAGATCCAAACTAGGTCAAGGTAGTTCGCTTCCAGGAGTGAACTTTTCTTTGACCTCTGTGGGGAACAGCAATCTTTTTCGTGTAGTTGTTTGTCAGCCTGAAGCTGCTGCTTACTGGCTGTCAAAATGTGGGGAGAACATACTTAGGAATGAAGGAGCGGGGAGGAAAGCAGAGGCAGGAAACGAAGAGCTTCCAAGGTCTGATCACATGACTGGAGAACCCCAACTACCACAGGATGTTCAGTAAAATGGGTTGATCCTGCAACAAAAGTGACTGAATTATTTCAAAAGATAAAAAGAGAGCATGAAAAACAACAAACTAATGGAAAACTACTAACATTACAGATATATATGTATATTTATATATAAATAAATAACATATACACAAATACATAATAAAATACATTTAAATGTAGTTCTAAAACTTAGCTTTTCTTGCTGAATAGAATGTAAAATCTTTCCATATGAATAAATGTTACGCTGAATTATTCTTAAGAGTTGCACAGTTTTCCATGTTATAAAGGCATAATTTATACACTCAGTTGTCATTTTTGAACATTTTGAATATTTCATATGTTTGCAATCTCTGTGGCTATGAACAATACTGCAATTTTTCATTCTCTCTTTCAAAACTGTCAGATTATTTCCTTAAAATTACAGAGGATTTTTTTTAAAGTTCAGTCTGCAATTACCTAACTGTATTTGATAGAATATAAAGATAAAGTGGGTATATTCAGATGGTTTTATTACTCTTAGAAAACCTAGATGCCAGGGCCATACTAATGTTTAAGATTCAGGCAGTGAGACCGTTTGCCTCAGGAATCAACATATCCCTTCTGAGAGGAAACATACCCAAATCCATGACTATGTGGCATCCTGCTGCAGAGATGGGAGATGAGAGATTGGGCGAATGATGCCATTTGTTTCTTTTCTTTTTTGTCTACATTCTCACAAATAAACATGTGAGAAGGGGCTCAGCTCAGTGTTATTGTTGATTAGGGGAAAATGTAAACATAATGTGATGACCTATTAGAAGGAGTAATATTAAAGAGCCTGACCGTTATCAAGGCTTGGTGAAGATATGGAGCAACTGGAGCCCTCAAAGCTGGTTGATGGGAGAAGAACATGGCACTACCGCTTTAAAACACTGACAGTCTCACCTGGCCAGCAGCCGGTGTGGCTCAGTTGGTTGGGAATCATCCTGTGCACCACGAGGTCGCCAGTGTGACTTTGGGTCAAGGCACGTGCCTGGGTTGCAGGCTCAGTTCCCAGTAGGGGGCATGCAGGAGGAAGCCGATCAAAGTTTCTCTCTCATCAGTGTTTCTATCTCTCTCTCACTCTCTCTTCCTCTGTCTGAAATCAATAAAAATATTTTTTTTAAATAAATATATAAATAAAATACTGACAGTCTCTTAGAGAATTAAACATACTCTCATCATAAGATCCAGCCGTTGCACTCCTAAGGATTAACTCCAAATCAATAAAAAACACATTTTTACACAAATACTTATCCATGAATGTTCATAACAAGTTTTTCCATTATAGCCCCTACTGAAAACAACCTAGATATTCACATGTATTAATAATTTGTGGAATATCTACATAATGGATTGCCACTCACCAAACAAAAGGAACAAACTGCTGGTTCACACACAACAGGATTGAATTTCAAAATAATTATTCCGAGTGAAATTGCTCATCACATCACTATATTATTTCCTTTATACAAAATTATGTTAAATGCCAACTAATCTGGAGTGCCAGGAAGCAGATCTGTGGTTACGTGGGGCCAGGAGTGGGAAAGAGATGGACTGTAATGTGGCCGAGGAAAGTTTGGGAGCCATGGGCATCTGCATCTTGATCGTGGTCATATTTCATAGGTGTATACATCTGTCAAAACCCACCAACTACATGCTTGAAATGGAGGCAGCTTTTTGTATGTAAATTATACCCCAATAAAGCTGATAAAAAAGTATAAAAAAACAAACAATATGCTTCTTACAAGAGATTTTTCAGTATATATATATATATATATATATATACACATTTTAAAAGCACAAAGCATGGAAAGAAAGATTCTATAAAACACTTACCAAAAGAAAACAAATAACAATTTATACATTTGGCATTTTGGGGGGGGGAATTTCATTTTGAATGATAAACTGTACAACTATAACTGTAAAAATATGTCCCAGAAAATAGGCAAAGAGAGAACTGAGATGGAAATTGCCATGTCCTCTCCATTCACTGGTTCTTAATCCACTTGTTTTTACTTTTAATTCCAGGGTGATTGCTTTAACATAGATTTATTCACGGCCACTAGATGGGTCTCTACTCAAAAACACAGGCGTTGTTCCTTTTTCCTTCCACAATGCTAATCAATTACATTCGTGGTTGACCTTTTCCCTCTCTTCCAAAATATGTGTTTTGAATCTTCCCCTTTATGTGTTTGCAAAAAACAAAAGTAGTAATCCTAAGTACCTAAATTCTTGAACTAAACATTTACTATTTGAAACAGTGGAAACAAATGTTACAACAGGGATATTCTACTGGGTCAGCAGACAAACCGTACAACTAGCCAAGAGTTCAGTGAAAGGTGCAACACCCCCTCCCTCCTTGCCTCCCTTCCTTCTGAAGTTAACACTTTTAGTTTCTCTGTCTCTGGCACTGTGAGCTTCTGCCTCCAGAGTGCAGACAAGAAAGACATTGGAGGTCTGCGCTCGGAGGGGAGGATGCCTCTAACATGCAGTCTCTGTTCGGATAGCTCCAGCATCTTCGCTGGGCTCCGTGTTACAGTGCCTGCAGAAACAAGGCTGCCCCTTTGTTGATTCCTGACCTCATGTTCCTAAGAGGTGAAACAATTGCTCCCCTGTCACTTCTGCACAAGGAAGCCAGGGGCTGGGTATGGTTCAGGCCAAGGGGCACCGAGATTGAGTGCTCCCATCGCATCTTTCCTGGGATCACCCACTGGCTCTGCACCCACTAGCAAATTACCTAACCCTTCTGTGTCTCAGTTTCTTATCTATAGGAAGAAGATAATTTTACCTACTTCATCTGTTTTTTGTATTAAATGACTAAAGCACTTAGAATCATACCTTAGACATAGTATATGGTCAGTAAATGTTAGCACTGATAATACTAATGGTTTCTATTATTAACACAAACAGACATAAAGTTAAAAGAGAGTCAATATTATTAAGGAACAGATGAGATGACTTATAGTTGTTCTTTATCTTGAGGTTTTATCTTAAAATTTTCTTTGGACTGAGGACTACGGTCTTTTCCTAGGTTAAAAAAACCCTGCTTCCCAAGGCAAAGTAGAGAGGGGAGGCAGGTACCTAGGCATTTTAAAAAACTCATAGCAAGCTTCCTTGGGCTGTGTGGGGGTTAGGGGGTGGAGAGGAGTGGGGAGATATGCACACTAAATAATTCCAAACTTCTTCAAGACTAGTACATAAATTCAGGATTATCACCTAGAGAGAGATGCATTTGGAGTTGAGGGCTTTTGTTCTTATAAAAATAACAAACAGAAGCTTCCCCCAATTAAACTCCTGCTATGGAGAAAAACTAGTTGCATTAGAGGATGTTCAGAGAGGAAGGAGCAGAGCAGAGCTCATCCTGCTTCACTTTGTTTCAAGATGTCACGATCTAAAACAGCAAGGACCCTGCTGTCCTGCTTCCAGATGGTATGTAATTGTCTTAAACTCAAGAACGCCTCGCCCTGGAATAACATCCTACATGTTCAGGGAGAAATGACTATTCTTTCCTGCCAGGGGAGTTACAGCAAATGAAGAAATAACAGCTGTGTCCTGGAATTGGCCTTATGTTTCCATTCCCAGAATAAAAAGAAAGGTGCACTCAAACTGTTGTAAGGATGTGACACCATACTTTGTCATAAACTGTAAATATAAGGCTTCTTAAATAACATTCCTTATTATGAGAGGTTTCTCATAAAATGTGGAAATACCTGAACAGAAAAAGGGGACAAGCTTGGTTGTTTTCATTACATGAGGACTCATGGTCAGAAATCAAAACTAATATTCTAGGCAGTCACACCGTATTATTTCTGATAATTACTTTCATTGCTTTAAGGCTTCTTGTCAGATTTTCAGAAATCACAGGCTTAAATTTGCATAAAGTATCCCGCTTTGTTTCTGAACCCTGGGGACATGAACTGTTCTCATAAGGTTTGCAGCAACTTCCTTATTGTAAATCTAGTGCCCGATGCTCAGTCCTGAACTCACACAACCTAGCTGAAGCTTTTGACAGGATGGGACACCTCCTTTTAAAACAATTTCTTGTTTTAACTTTTATGAAGCCACATTTTTCTAGATTTCTCTCAACATGACCATTTTATGGTGCCAAGAAAATTCAACAAGAAAACGAGAGTTTTTTCAACAAATGGTGCTGAGACAACTGGATATCCACATGCAAAAGTGAAGTTTGACCACTACTGAACACCATATGTAAAAATTATCTTTAAGTGAATCATAGATCTATACAGAAGAGTTAAAACTATAAAATTTTTAGAAAAAAATATAAAGGTCAATCATCAAGACTTTGAGTTAGACAATGGTTTCTTAGATATGACACACAAAAACACAAGTAACAAAAGAAAAAGAGATAAATTGGGCTTCATCAAAATTAAAAATTTTGTGCTTCAAAAGGCACTACCAAAAATCTTGAAACAGCAACCCACAGAATAGGGGAATGTATTGCAAGTCATATATTTGATACAGGACTTTTAAGCCAAGTAACAAATCTTAAAATGAGAAAAGAATTTGAATAGACATTTCTCCAAAGAAGTTATACCTATGGCTAATAAACACATGAAAAGATGCTCAACATCATTAATCTTTTGGAAAATTCAAATCAAAACCACATGAAATAACACTTTACAGCTACTAGGATGGCTATAGTTTTAAAAAGAAGAAAAATATATAAAGTGTTGGCAAGAAGGGGGAGAAATTGGAACTCTCATACATTACTGGTGGAAATGTAAAATGGTAGAGCCATTGTGGGAAACAATTTGGCAGTTCCTGGGAGAGTTAAACAGAGTTACCACAATACCCAACAATTCTACTTCTAGGTCTCTACCAAGAGAATTGAAACCCTATCTCTTTACAGAAACATGCAAATAAATGTTTATACTAGCATTAGTCATAATAGCTAAATGTAGAAAAAATGTCCAAAAATCGATGCATGGATAAACAAAATACGATCTATCCATAAAATAAAGTATGACTTGGCCATAAGAAGGCGTGAAGTACTGATATGTGCTACAACATGTGATAAGCCATGAAAACATCATTCTAAGTGAAAAAAAGTAAACTTAATAGACCACACATTGTAAGATTCCATTTACACTATATATGGAAAGTTCGGAATAGACACAAAGTAGACTGATGGTTCCCAGGTCTTGGAATTAAGAAAGAATGGGGAGTGACTGCTAATAGGTATGGGCTTTATTTGGAGGATATTGAGATTATTTTGGAATTAGAGAGTTATGGTGTTTGCATAACTCTGAATACACTAAAAAAACACAAAAAAAACTATTGAGTTGTATGCTTTAAAAGGGTGAGTTTTATGATGCGTGAATTATATCATAATGAAGCTTTTATTTTTAAAAAAATGACCAAACGGTATGAACAAACACCTCAAAGAAGAAGATATAAAGATGTCAGATTAAGCATACAAAAAGGTGCTTAACATCTGTGTCAAAGTCAACAAAAACAAGGAATGTCTGAGAGACTGTCACAGTGCAGAAGAGCCTGAGGAAACATGACTGAAATGTAAAATGGTATTCTGGACGGGACCCCTAGAACAGAAAAAGGACACTGGGTAAACGCTATGGAAATCTGAATAGAGGGTGGACTTTAGATAATAATAATGTATGAATATTGGCTCATTTAATTCTGACCAATGTACCCTAGTAATTTAAAATGTTAATAATAGGGGAACTGAGTGTGAGGTACATGGGAATGCTGGGCTACCTTCATGGTTTTACTATAAATCCAAAGCTGAAATGAAAAGTTTAGTTTAAAAAAAAGCTAATGGAGCATGGACCATACCTTTTAGCAATGTTGGCAGACTGGTTGATTTTCCACACAGTTGATTTGATTGAAATGTGAAAATGTGGGAAAAGTCCACTGAAGATTCCATGGCTTTGCTGGAGTTCAGTGGGTTCATAATTTGGAGCTGACACAGCCATTGAGATGCAATTGTTATCAAGAATGAAAACTAACATAACATATGGAAATTGCAGGTTGGAGAGGTATAAGAGGGAGTCAGGTCAAAAGTTTCCCTCTAGAAAAATACTTAGTTGGTGATGGACCATGAAGCTCATTTTGAGAAAGGACAAGTCTGTGAAAACGAGATCATATTTAACACTCTCCTTACTCTTCCCCACAGTGATTCCACCCTTTTCTAGAGCAGAAAGTTCGCTATTCAATATAGTTTATAAGTACACACAGTAGGAATTTCATGTTCTGCTAGGAGAACGTAAAAGATAGAAGAAAAAATTTCAAAGGCAAGACATTTTAAGTAAGTATGTATAAATAAATACACAAAGCCACTGGTCTGTTTAGTTGAGTGTCCCTGTGGATTCCGCTAAATCCATGAATTATCTGCCAGTGTTTAATCTTCAAGCTAAATCCCTGATGATACTTTCTTTCTGACATTTCTCCTTAGGAACAACTTAAATCCTTTCCCCTCTCTATTTATATTTTCATAACACTGGCACTGGTAAAAATGGTGTGATAATTGATTTAATTATTTTCACCATCATGATTACTAATTATTCAAAGCTTATCCATTATGAAAGGCACCTTAATAGACAGGGATCTCTAATTTCCTTCCGCCCCACCCCTCATCACAAATAATGAATTGATATTTTAGCATTTTATAGACTAGCAATCAGCTTAGAGTTTTTCTGTTTTTTAGTTAATCCTGACATAGAATTGAGATAATGATGTTAAAGTCAGGTTGACAAAGAAGTAATGAAAATTCAAATGTTCTTATTTTTATGGATAAGCATGATATTGAATTTTGAAAAGTGATTTGATTTAACTTCAAATCATTCTTGTTACTTCAGATCATATTGGATTTATACTTTATGAGCATTAGCATTAGGATTTTTCAAAAAGATATTATGGTGTTATAACCTTATTTCAGAACCACAAGTACATTCTTTACATCTAAATTTGATTTGACCTTACTGAATAGGTAAGTGGTATTTACAATTTTCTAAGAAATCTATCAGAATTTGGTGATTTGCCTTCCTACTAATAGTTCAACAAATACAACTTCTTTTTAAATAGATAACCTTATTCTCAGATGAAGAGTTTAAGGCGTACCTTCAAGATGAAAATTCATTGGGAGAATTGTAACTTTGATATCAAATTGCCATTCTAGCTCTGCTAAAGATCATGGATAAGTGTGATGGGAACAGTTGGCAGCAGTGCCACCAAAAATATGTGTTTTGAGGAAGGCCACCTTTTGGATGCATATTTATTTCCAAAAGAGTATTATATGTCAAGTATATTCCTCTGTGGTAATACTACAAGTAATTTGTGTACTTTGGACCCCAATATACTTATGGAAATTAGCATGTCAAGGTACCAGGAAATTATCCCAAAGAAGCTAAAGTGGAACCTTCTGGTTCATTATTATCATCAGTGACTAGGTCCAAGGAAACCAGTTTGATTCCTGACGCATCTTTGATTCAGTCACTGAATGACTCACAACAAATTGAAGGCCTGAGGCTAATGCTGCCTACTTAATGCCAAAGATAAGCTAGGCTCTTAGTTCAAAGATAGCCTGTAGAAGTGGCTGACAAATCAAGAAGACTACTAGTGAAGTGTAAATTATAAAGTCTGAGTTGAGAGCTGTGATTAAATATGGACCAGTCCCAATTAATCACTAAGTAAGCTAGTTTTCCCCTGTGTTCCTTTCACTCATTCTGACAGTAGCAAAGATTTGAAGAGAAACCTAAACACTTAGCATTCCAGGTTGGAAAGCTGTGTCAGTACATGGAGGTTTACAGAGCCTAAGGGAGTTAGGCTGCATCTAACTTAGAAAGGACTCATTCCTTCAGGGAAGGTGCTACTGTGTCTCCTCTTCCACCCCCGACCCCTCCCTCATTCCCTAATACTGCAACCAAGTGTGAAGATGACTGAAAATTTGATGGATTTCGAAATTGAAATCCAAAACTAAAACAGGCAGAAATAGCACGGGCAAAACAGATCTACAAAACTTCCTTTCTCATTTTACTTTGAGAAGCTGATATTCCATCAATTTGGAAACACATTTAGCAGGGAAATGGGCTATTTCTGGGATGTCGAAGAGCTATTACTGTAAAGTTAATTAGTTAATTCAATTTGCAAACCTCCTAATGCCTAATGGAGACCACATGTGCCAAAGAAATAATCATTTTGATAAGAGAAAGAGTAGAAAATAATTTTGGAGTCTGAGTTCCCTTGGAAGTAAGGATAGAAGCAACAATAAGGTGCTCACGATAGCACAGAGAAAGGTTCAGAAATGGTGGGAGGAACCAATTCCACATACCAATTTTATTTAGGCTGGTCCTGTACTCAAGAAAATGTGAAATTCTCTCTCTCTCTCTCTTTCTCTCTCTCTCTCTCTCTCTCATTCCCTCTCTTTTAATGTCAACCTTTGATTTTTGACATCAACTCAACCAACACTGTTAATGGTGAAATAAATAGGTGTTCTCTCACCTACATGATAATGCTTTCGTGGAAAAGGTGTTTGAATTCTAAGCAATCAATTTATGTGTGAACTTACTCACTTCCTGAGTAAGGTGAGAGTTGGGCTACCTCAACCAATCTCTCATAAGAAACTCCTTCACACATACTTTCCTTCTGCTCTTGTGTTGATTGTCCTCTCGGTGACTAACAGTGCCAAAGTAGGTAAGTTATTATGGTGCATTATTTCCTCTTTTGGAGCTGGCAAAGAACAAGTGACATCAGGTGTTGAGGCGTGTGGCAAAGAAAATAAAGCAAGATAAGTGGATAAAGGGGACAGAGGTGCTACTTCAGGATAGTGAAGAAAGACTTTGTTCAAACTGGCATCTGAATGCAGTGAATATTTGGGAGGGATATTGTGTCAGTGAGAAGGAACAGCAAGTGCAGATGCCCTGAGATAGCAATGTTTTCATTATAACTAAAAAAGACAACCAAGAGAACCAGTGTGATGAAGCAGAATGTGTGAGGGGAAAGTAGCCAGTGGTGTGAAGGGTGGGGATGCTAGATAAAGGGGAGGACTTGGGGTTTCACTCTGAATGAGGTAGACAGCATTGCATTGAGGAGTTGAAAGCAGAGGCATGGCATTATCTGATTGATGCTTTAAAGGATTACTCTACCCTCAACTTTGAGACTGTATTGTAGGTGGTAAGTCTGGAAGCAGAGCAACCAGTGAGGAGGCTATTGTGAATAGTCCACGAGAGATGGTTATGCCTTGGACTGAGATGGTTGCAGTAGAGAAGGTGAGGAGTGATGCTTTTCCCACATATTTTGAGGGTGTAGACAACAGAGTTTGTTATTGGGTTTAGATGTGAGATTTGGTGGCAGGAGGGGGAGAATTCAAAGATGACTCCACAGTGAACCTAGTTAATTGGGGATTGCCTTTCTGAAGCAGGTGACACTCAAGGAAATAGAGCAGACTTGGGGTGGGGAAGGATTGCAATTTCTTCTGGACAAGGTGGTTTGAGATGCCCATTGGACATCTAGGAGGAGATAGTGAGCAGACAGCACAATATGTGATAAGGGATTATGAGAGAGATCTGGTTGGGATTTCAGTTTGGGACTCACCTACATAGAGATGCTATATATAGTAATGATGAGGTAGGATAGTATGAAGCTAGGAAAATTCTTGGGCAAATGGAATTGGGAAACTGAGTCAAGAAAATCAAACAAGGCCAAACAGTTTGAATAATTTACAGCCAGCTTATGAATTGAAGACCTTATCTTTCCTAACCAAGGACACTTGAGAGCAAATGGTTTATACCTCTCTTCCCTAACCAGAGAATACATAGCTTAAATCACCCTGGTCTGGGAAATAGAGAACAAAGACCCAATTAACGCCATTTGTGCCAGCTAAACCCAAGGACGGATAAAGTCAGGGGAACAAATAACAAAAACCCAATTAAAAAGACCCAAGATAAAAGTAAAAAAGTAAAGTTGACCAAAGAATAATCCCAAACTTCCCTATATGCTTATTTTGATGCATCAGCATATTAAAAACACACCTGGAAAGCTGATAAATATTCTGCTGAAACCCTCCTCTAAGATTCTCGCTGATAGAAGAGAAATAAAATCCTCAAGACAAAGGATACCAGCACAGACTCTCTCTAGAGCATGCCCATGCCCATTCTCAGGCATGAACTTTTTACTTTCTTTCTCCTAAACCCTAAGGGTCCCTGCAAGACTTGCAGCCAGGGTAGCAGCAGGCAGCAGCAGCTCGTCCCAGGTTTATCCCCTGAACCTGTCTCCAAAGCCCCCTTTTTCTCTGACTTTCCAGTGAGCTAAAAACAGCCCCACCTTGGCTCACTTCTATCAGTGACCTTCACTTCCCAGTGAGCTAACAGCAGCCTACTGGCTCACTTCTTTCCTATAACATTTCTAGGGAGCCGAAGTAGAACACTGGCTAGGCCCTCTTCTGTGGTTTCTTCTACCCTAAGTCCTTCCTTTGTTTTGCTGTCCTGGCTTTAATAAACATAATCTCAAAATCACCTGGACTTGGGTTGTGAAATCTTTCCCACATGAAGTCAAGAACCCACGCACTACAGGCTGGCCTCAGGCAGACCCCCTCTGGGCCGGCTCCCATCTGGTGACAGTGGAACTGGGATATCTGTGGATTGAATGTGGAATACACCTGAGGTCTGAGCCCTGGTGAATTCCCAAATTTATAATTTGGGAAAAGAAGGAGGATTCAACAGAGAAAGTCTGTGAAGAAACAATCAGTGTAGTAATAGGTAAATAAGTTCTTTGTTTCAGAAGCCAAGTGAAGAAAGTGACTCCAGAAGGAGAGGGTGATGACTGTATCGGATGGGCCTGAGACACTGAGGAAAGGCAGGACAGGGGACCAAGAGATGGCTTTTTACAGCAGAGGTCCTTGAGAGTTGGATGGGAATGATTTCTTGAAGAGATGAGGGAGAAAACGATTGGGCTGTATTCAAGGGAGCTTGGGAAGTGAGCAAGTATTTAGAGCAAGCAAAGACAAATCTTGTAGCCAATTTCTCTTTAGAAAGGAACACAGAAATGGAACAGTAGCTTGCAGGGGAGATGAGAAGGGAGCCTTTATTTCTTTGAAGGAGCATCAACCTTGAGGAGGTGAGAGGAGATGAGGTTCAGTGCCTGAGTGGAGGGGCTGGCCTTAGATAAAGCTATGGGCAGTTATTGATTGTCATGGGGGGAAGGCAGGATTATGGGCACAGATACAGAGAGATTTAGTACATTTTAAGATAGGAAGGAGTGAAAGTTCTTTTCTGATCATTTCCATCGTCTCAGGCAAATAATAAAAAGGAATCAGCTGAGAGTGAGAAGAAAGGTTTAGAAGAGAGATGATACAAACGGTCCTCTGGGAGTGCAGGTGAGTGAAGTGGTCAAGATCCAGGGTCAGTGGGCAATGCAAGGGCCCCTCGAGGTTTGGCTTCATAAGTTCACAACCATATAGCTGGTATCGTTGTTTTTCTCCAACTGTATTCAGCAGCTTAGATACAATAGTGGAATAGGCAGAGAAGTGGGTTGAATCCACATGGATTATTTGCCAGATGACAGACAGTGAAAGGGAAGAGGGGCAAAGGGTTTTGTAGTACACGTAGGAGAGTTATAGCAATTGACGGGCCATGGACTCTAATCTGAGTAAGAGGAGAAGTGAGCACTGGAGGGAGATAAAAACAATGGAAGGGTAAGGCAAGTGCATCAGAAATCTGTAGAAATTTCCCAGATTACGCAGGGAATTCGAAATGCCGCAGGGAGTACCAATACTGCGTCTTCCTTTGGGATTAGGGTACAATGTCAGAGAAATTTCTTTTTTCCCCTCTTTTTCTCCTCCTCTTCTTTAGAAATTTTATATAACCTAAAAAGTGTTCTTTGAATAGACTATTTAGTGATGAAGAAGCATGAGTCCTATAACTCCAATGCCTCTGATAAAGAGATACAAATATCTACTCTTCCAGAGTGTGGAAAACTGTTAACTGGGTTATTTTCAAAATTAAAAATATATATATTTTAAAAGGGGAAGTAGAAATTCAAACAAATCACACTGAAATCATATTGGGCCTATTGGTTTCTGCAATTTTCAGCAAAAGGGAAGTTTCACTCAGACAGAAAGAGCTCATGAAGTCAAAGCAGATGACTAACCTGCTTAGGTTCATTTCCATCTCCCCATGCAGGCACAGCCTGAGTCACAGCTCAGTCCTAAGTTGGAATCTTAGAAAAGCAAATTAACTATTTCAAGTCAGCTGGGAAATTGCACATATAGCAACGGTAATTTTAAAAGTGCTAAAATTGTATAGCACTGACAATATGCTAAGAGAAGGACTTTGCCATGATGCAGAATAGGACCCAGTGGCCCGCAGCATCCTGTTAAGTCAACAGCATCTTAGATTTTATTTGAGCAAAGCAATAAAAAGTTAAAGAACAAAATTCAACCAAGTAAATGAAGATATAATTGGCTTCATTAAGCAATTCGTGAGTAGGGCAGCATCCCATCCAGCAACTAGGAGGGCACTCGGAGTTATACAAAAAAAGAAGGTTTTTATAGGAAGAAGGGTGGGGCAAGGGAGCTATTAACAGAAGAAAAGAAAAGATTATTTTTAGATCAGGACATCTTTGGGTGGGGGCAAGGGAATAGCAGGGAGTTTTATCATGCAGATTGCTTCTTCTTTCTGTGGCGGATGGAGAGGGCCCACATAACAGATTACTTCATGGGTGTTGACCAGGAAATTCCAGGCTGGTTGATTAAGATTATGTTTCTGGGAGAGACTGAAACAGCAATTAGGTCAGGTAGTAAATCTAGGTTTGGTATCTTGGGTTTTAGCATAAGGGACGCCATTTGGGGCCTATGGTTTTCTCTTTAACAAAGTAATAATATGAGTTTCCTCAGATATGACCCAATTTTACATGCAGTAATGAATGGCTTAGAGATGTAAGCTATAAATCTGATCTAGAAAGGCCCTGGTAATTTTTCTTTTTTATCTTTTATAGTCATCTGTGTTTTTCTCAGCTACACTCCCAGAAGTGCAGGGATTAGATCAGAGACATTTATGGAAGGAAACAAATACCTTCTAGGCTGCTGTTTGAAAGGATATATTACATAATCTATAAAATTGTGGCATCCCCAGTAGCCTGAATGTGTGTAAAAATTTTCCCCAGAGAGATTCCATGTTCTGAAATCACATCTTTGTCTGACCTTCACGGCCTTGACCCATTGGGTCCAAGACTCCTACTTGTCTTCTATGAGGAAAAGAAGGAAACTGAGATTATGAGCTGCCCCAGCATAAACCAGAAACTTCTCATACATGTCTGTGCATAGCAGGGATGAGTATTTTTATATCCTCACTTGAAGGAAAAGGGAACTGGGTGTAAGAAGCTTGCCCAAGTCACAAAGTGAGTAAGTGGCTGAGCTGGGATTCAAATCTAGGCTCACAAGTCTGCCTGACTAAAAACCTCTTGCTCCCTTGACCAAACCAAGCAGTGCTGCTGGATTCATTTGAAAAGTCACTTCCTCCCTAACTCCCCCTTTGTGTGATGGCTCCGTTCCCTAACATCCTGTGGCCCTAGAGCATCTCAGGTAGGAACAAAGGCTCTCAGGCAGGGAGACCTGAGGCCAGTGCCAGCTCTGCCTGCTCACTGCTGAGTTACCTTGTTCTCAACTAAAAGCTTCAGTTCATGCAGGGAAAGAAATGAAAAGCTACACTATTGCCTCTTCACAGGGTTATTGTGCACACTGAGTAACGTAATAAATGCAAAGGATTTAGCACAATGCCAGGGAGGGAAAACAGTATTGTATGTTATATTTTAAAAATTCAGCTACACAGATTAGGTATTTTACCAATACTTTAACAGTTCATCTCATACATTCCGGGGACCTCTTTTTGTCTTTTATTTAATCTTTAATCCATTCTCCTCTCTCTTCCTTATTTAAAAGCCTTTAAAGGTTTAGATCATGTTCTCTTTCTTTGTATCTGCTACACATAGCATAGAGCAGGTTCTCCAAAGAGATTTGTTGAGTTCATTTCAGTAGTCTTTGGCACCAATTCTTTTTTAAATAGCAACAGAAAGAACAATTGGAGATATACTGTGGATATTGATAAGGGGTTTCGTTTTTAGGCTGAAGGGCTTTGTTTCGCTTTTTCCCTTCTGTGCCCTATTTTGAAACGGCACTGGGGGGCAGCATTGAGTCATCTTGCACCTCTGCTGTAAACTAGGAAATATGAAATCTAAAGGAAGGGGCTGACAGATAGGAAATATATAATTCTCAAAATACGTCATTGGCTTTTAAAATGACTGTGCAGTTTGCTACAGAAATCTATTTAAAAGCAGAACACCCTCCATTATGCCTCGTGGGAGCTTTTGAGGATAAATGACTTGTTTTCTTTCTAACCCTGGGTGGCAAAGCAAACTGGAAGACATTTAACCATTTATTCTCACCGCAAAACTGAGCAAATGTGCAAGCTACATCACAAAGGAGGCTAAATTTAACATCAATTTGTGCTGTGAAGGCACATATCCTGCTCTGGTTAAATACTGCCTTAAGAATTTGAATCAATTGAATCAGTTCAATGAAACACTGAAACAAAATGCTCCATTAGCTAGATTTTTGCCCTGCAACAAACACTAAAGAGAAAGGTGGGGATGAAGTGGTACAAGAAATTAACAGCAGGTTTTCTTAAGCAAGCAATTTCTTAAATTGCTCTGTGCTCAAGGACAGACCCTGCTAGATCTCTCACAGCTCTATTTACATCACTGCAAATATATGGGCAGATCTTAGATGCTTTTTTCATGCTTAGAATTTTTCTCCCTGGGTATTGCAAAGATTTCACCAGTCAAAACTAATGGGCTAGCTGTTTGATAAAACAGAGTAAATTCAGGAATTTCAGATATATATTTTTTAAATTTGTGAAAAAGCTAAAGGAAGCTCACTGAAGAACACCTTGCTCAGTAACTGGGTCCTGCTCCTACTCCTCACTAGAATCTGAGGAACGAGCATACATTTTTATACCAATAGGGTTTCCACGAAAACCAAAGGTAAAAGTGCAACAGGACACACCAGTTTCTCTATAAGCCCACAAACTAATTTGTTATACCTACCATGGTTATTATAGAGGAATTTATTTTTCATTTACTCATTCAACAAACATTCACTGAACATCCAGAATGTGTTCAGTAATGCGAATATAATAATGAAAGACACATTTATCTGTGGTTTAAAGACGTTTGCAGTCTGGAGCGTGTCAACTGATAGTTTGTTGGCACCAACTCAACGCTAACAGGAATCCCCAACTGGGTGTGTGGTGAAAAAGGAAACTTCATTCAGGGCAAAACAGCTCAATTATCATACACCACAAAGCAGCGTAGCAGTGAAACAGCTCAATTGTGACATAGCCGGGCTGTGAGGCAGCCCCGGGCCAGGCCCCTCTCTGGCTGGACAGCTCTGCTCTGCTCGTTGCAGTCCGCTTTGGGCTGCGTTGGTCTGCTCTGGCCTGCGCTGTCTGCTCTCTTCTGCTCCCACAAGACATCTTTGACCTAAGCAAGGCCTTCAGTCTTTCACGGCAAGGGGAAGTGTGCTGTCAGAGCCAGAGGGGAGCTAACTTATCTGCACAGAAATCCCCAACCCTGGTCGCTATTGGCCTGTCCTCATGCCAAGGAGGATTCTAAATCCTTACAGTCTGATTGGTACAAAAAGCACCAATTCTGATTGGTCAGAACAGAGCCACTCTGGTTGGTTGGAGCTTTGCAGCTCTGATTGGATCTAAACATACTCTTCTTCTAACCATCAGCTGTGAAAGGGTTTAACAACTCGTTTTATATGATTATTAGTAGATATGCATATAAATTCCTTACCCGTTAGGGATTCTCAAATCTCAATATAAATTGTCTTCTGAAGTAGATAGAAGCACCTAGGGAGGAGGTTGGGTATGTGTCGGTGGGTCTGGAGTGACACTTAGGGGGTCCGAGGTGTCACTGACACAGAGTGTCACCACAAGCATGGATTTAAAACGTCCTGGGTGTGCTCCTATCTTGTGAGAGGACTTATATTTACCGAGTTCCACAGAGAAGGGAGAGGGGAGGGAATGGAAGGAAAAGGGGAAAATCCAATTTGGTACATTAAAGGATGCTTTTTTTAAAAAAAATCTAACTTCATCCATCAAAGTAGAACTGACTGCTTCAATATCGTTGCTTCTTTTGTCAACGGTGAGGTGGTACATTCACATGAGGCTAAACTGTCCCTAAATGGTGTCTGAGGGAACAAAATAATGAGATAAGAAAGGCAAAAATTCTTGCTTTTTAAGGCTTCAGATATCTCACCCAAATATTGCCTGATACTTCAACCATTTGTCTGAATCTTAAACACTTACTAATACATTACTTACGGAAATGTTTAACACCTCTTTTTGAACTGACAACCTTGGCCCTGTTCCTGCATAGCCTATGGAACATCTATTTTACAATTAAAGTGATTTTAATTTTATCCCCAGTCCACCTACCCTACATGCTCGCCAAACACGCCTTTCTGTTCAAACGGAGCGTCCCCTGCGCTCAGGGTCTCTTACTAGGTCACCAAACCCGTTAACTTACATCCCAAGAAGAGCCACCAGCTCAACCAAGTCTTTCCAGAGGCTCTGACGCAGCCCTGCCATTTTTTTGGATTCATTTATTTACATCACAACTAAATTGTAATGATTGTAACTACCCCCTTTCCTCATCTTTTATAAAAAGTGATGCCAAAGGGTAGTCAGGAATGGCAAGTTTCCCCCCTAGAACTGTCACAAAATTCCCATCTCCCCGCCCTGTCTTCTTTTTTTCCTCCAAAGAGGGGAAAATAGTGTGGGCCTTGGAGGAGCCCTGCCTCGCTGTGGGCGCACCGCCGCCCCCCCCCAAGCGTCTCCCCCCTCCCCCAGCGCCTCCCCCCCCCCCGAGCCTCCCCCCACCCCCAGCGCCTCCCCCCGCAGCTCCCCCCACCCCCAGCGCCTCCCCCGCGGCCCCTCAGCGCGCGGTGGGTCAGCGGGGGCTCGGGTTGACGGACGGCGCGAGCTGCGGGCCCTCCTGCCCGCAAACAGATTAGGCTGCTGGCTGTCGCGGGCGGGCGGACGGCGCCCGGGAGCCCCCAGGAGGCCGCTATCAGCTGCCAACAGATGGGGCCTCTCGGGGCGCCGCCAGTCATCCACACCTGTGGATTGCGGCGTCCCCGCCAAAAAATTAATTGCTTAGAAACATAAAATCGGTAGGCTCCCATCGGAAAGGATTAAGAGGGTAAAAAAAAAAAAAAAGGCTGAGCAGGGGAAAGAGGGAGCGCGCTCGGCTCGGGAGACTGGTCGGCGCTGCTCATTACGCGAGCGCCCCGCTCGGGGCGGGTGTGCTCCCCAAAACCAGGACAGACGGCGGGACGCGAGCCGGGGCCGCGCGGGAGGCAGGGGGCCACTGACAGGACGCCGCGGGGCCTTTGCTTCAAGACTGGGTCTTGAAAACATGCGTTGGGGGGGGGGGCAAAGAATTCCCCCCCCCCTCTTCTTTTTATAGTTTGCTGCTGTAATTTCACGTGCTATTTGTTGATTCATTCATTCTCGTTTGTTATTTGTCCTATTTTTCGGTTTTTCCTATTTTACTGCTTCTAAGATTTCAGTACTAGCAAAGGGGGTAGTTTGGGGGGGTTGGTTTTGTTTTTCATAACGGTTTTATGAGACTAAAAGTTGTTTAATGGTAAAAAAAAAAAATAGTTTTGATTTCATTGCAAAAATCGTTTCTCACCAACTGTGTGAGCTTCGGTCCTTTATCTGTTTTGATCTCAGTTATACAGGATGGCTGAGATCCCTCGCAGCTCTTAAACTGTGTGGCTCTCAAAATCTATTCCCTATAGCCTTAAAAATGGCCTAGACAAAATATCTGGAAAATGAAAATAAGGGGTATGGGGGGAAAAGGGAATCCTTAAGAGGATTATAGGTTGTATTGCCCAACACAGCCCACTTCCTTAGGACATTTCTCCAGTGAAACAACAGATCATTATTAATTTGGGCCACAGCAGGAAAGCATCAATAGTCTCAGTAATTATGATGCAGTAGTTGGGGCCATGTTTCCTTAATTAGAAAATTAAGTACAGTTTTTATTTGTCAATATTTTGTTTTATTTTCCTTTTAAAATAAATGTATCTTTGATCCTGGCACAGGAAAGCAGTGATATTCTATGAGTTGAAATAACCAGTTTTTCTCCACAAATAGACAGTAGGAGCAATTTAATTCAATTAAGAATAAACTAATTCAACAAACTTCCATTAATTACATGTCAACTTCCAGCATTCGCTGGAAATAAAATATAGTGCCTTTACACAAGAAATTCAAAATTTAATAGTCTGAATAAAAAATAAAAATGACAAAATAATACTAGACACTACTGAGTGAGCACTTATGTGCACTTAGCCACTTGATAGCCATTTACTATATCTCATCTTCAGAACAACACTGCAAAATATCACCATTATCCTGTTTTTGCAGTGTTTTTTTAAAGACACATTTTTTAAGAACAGTTTTAGGTTCACAGACAAATTAACAGAAGGTTCAGAGATTTCCCCTTTACCCCTAACCCCCACACATACGTATCCTCCCCCATTAGTTAGAGTGGTACCTTGGTTACAGTTGATCAACCTACATTGATACATCATAATCACCCAAAGTCCACAGTTTACATTAGGGCTCACTCTTGGTGTTATACATTCTATAGGTTTGGGCAAATATATTATGACATATATCCGTCATTATAGCATCATGCAGACTAGTTCCACTACCCTAAAAATTCTCTGGCCCGGTTGGCCATGGCTCAGCAGTTGAGCATCGACCTAGGATCCAGGTGATTGGGGTTCGATTCCCAGTCAGGGCACATGCCCAGGTTGCGGGCTCGATCCCCAGTCCAGCACGTGCAGGAGGCAGCCGATCAATGACTCTCTCATTATTGATGTTTCTATCTCTTTCCCTCTTCTTTCCTCTCTCTGAAATCAATAAAAGATATATTTTTTAAAAAAATTCTCTGCTCTCTGCCTATTCATCTCCCTGTAACCACTGATCAATTTACTGTCACCATAGTTTTGCCTTTTCCAGAATGTCATATAAGTGGAATCCTACAGTATGCAGTCTTTTTGGATTGATTTCTTTTACTTAATAATATGTACTTAAGTTTCCTCCATGTCAGCTCATGGCTTGATATCTCGTTCATTTTTAACACTGAATAATGTTCCATTGTCTGGGTGTGATTGTCCACAAGTTATTAATCCATTCACCTACTGAAAGACATCTCGATTGCTTCAAAGTTTTGGCATAATCCTCCACGTGTAGGTATTTCTGTGGACATCAGTTTTCAACTCCTGTGCCAAGGAGAGCAATTGCTGGATTATATGGCAAGAGTATGTTTAGTTTTGTAAGAAACTGCCAAACTGTCTTGCAAGTAGCTGGACCAGTTTGCATTTCTCCCAGCAATGAGTGAGATCTCCTGTTGCTCCACATCACCAGCATTTGGTGCTATCAGTGTTCTGGATTTTGGACATTTTAAGAGAGGTATAGTGGCATCTCGTTGATTTAATTTGCATTTCTTTGATGACACATGATGTGGAGCATCTTTTCATGTGCTTATTTTCCATCTGTGTATCTTCTTTGGTGAAGTGTCTGTTAAAGTCTTTGGCCCATTTTAATCAGGTTGTTTCCTTTTTATTGATTTTTAAAAGTTCTTTGTATATTTCGGTTAACAGTTCTTCAGCAGATGTATCCTTTGCATATATTTTCTCCCAGTATGTGGTTTGTCCTTTCATTATCTTGACCTTGTCTTTTACAGAGCAGAAGTTTTTAATTTAATGAAGTCCAGCTTATCAATTATGTCTTTCATGCATCTTGCCTTTGTTTTTATATCTAAAAAGTGATCACCGTAGCCAAGGCCATATAGGTTTTCTTCTGTTATGTTTTATGAATTTTATAGTTTTGCATTTTACATTTAGGTGTGTGATCCATTTTGAGTTACTTTTTGTGAAGGATGTAAAACCTGTGTTTATATTCATTTTTTCTTTTTTTAAAAAATATATCTTTATTGATTTCAGAGAGAGGAAGGGAGGGGGAGAGAGAGACAGAAACATCAATAATGAGAGAGTCATCATTGATCAGCTGCCTCCTGCACGTGCCCAACTGGGGATCCAGCCTGCAACCCGGGCATGTGCCCTGACCAGGAATCGAACCTCCATCTCCTGTATCCTAGGCTGACGCTCAACCACTGAGCCATGCTCGGCTGGGCTATATTCATTTTTTTCTCATGAGGATGTCCAGTTGTTCCACTACCATTTGTTGAAGAGACTATTTTTGCTCCATTGTATTGCCTTTCTTCCTTTGTCAAACTTCAATTGACCATTTATGTGGGTTTGTTTCTGGGAACTCTATTCTGTTCATTGACCTACCACACTGTATTACTGTAGTTTTATAGTAAGTCTTGACGTTGGTAAGTGTCAGTCCTCCAAATTTTTTTATACAATGTTGAACTAGTGACATATACCTGGTATAAAGCTCAGTCATGGTGTACACATTGTATACAATGTATACATTTTATACATTGTTGGATTTGATTTGCTAGTATTTTGTTGAGGATTTTTGCATTTATACTCATGAGAGATATCAGTTTGTAGTTTTTTCTTATAATGTCTTTGTCTGCTTTTGGTATTAGGGTAAGGTTGGCCTAAACAATGAATTAAGAAGTATTGTCTATCTTTTGAAAGAAACTGTAGAGAGTTGGCATAATTTCTTCCTTAAATGTTGGTAGGATTCATCAGTGAGCCCATCTAGGCCCTGGGCTTTCTGTTTTGGAAGGTTTAGTTATTAGCCCTATTAAGATTGTTTATTTCTTCTTGTATGAGTTTTGGAAAATTGTCTTTCGAGGAATTTGTCCATTTCATCTAGGTTATCAAATTTGTGGGCAGAGAGTTGTTCATGGTATTCCTTTACTGTTCTTTTATGTCCATAGAATCTGTAGTGATGTCCCCACGTCCATTTCTAATATTAGTATTCAGTATCCTGTTTTTACAAATGAGAACACTGAGTTCAGCGAGGTTAGGAGACCTACCTAAAGCCAAACCACCTGGCAAGTATGGGAGCTGCACTTCGAATTGGTGTCTTTGTACATTGTACCTTGCTTATAACACAGGCAATGTATTATCATTTTCACAAGAAAGATATAAAATGGATTTGGAGGTGGGATAAAAATCAGTGTTGAGAACATACTAAGAAAGAATGTAGCTGATTTGAAGAAAGAATGTAAGCTTATTTTTACTTCTGAACACCCCTCAGATTAAACTGGATCCCTTGTCATCACTCCCGCTGCATACTGTACTTCCCTATGACTCATCACATTAAAAAAAAAAAAGTTTGATTGGTTTGAAAGAGAGAGAAACATCAATTTTTTTGCTCCACTTATTTATGCATTCATTGGTTGCTTCTTGCATGTGCCCTGTCCAGAGATCAAACTCACAACCTTGGGGTATCTGGACAATGCTCTAACCAACTGAGCTACGGGGCTAGGACTAATCACATCTTTATTCTATAATTATAACATGATATATGTTGTTATGTTATCTTACATAATAGTTATGCTATAAATTCATTCCCCACTAAAGCATAAGTATTATGAAGACAGAAACCACTAATGTGCTGGTAAATGTGAAACCACCAGCTCTCTGAGCTTGCCCATCTCTGTGGTCAAGTACTCCCAAGCTACCGACATGCTGACTATCAGCTTGTAAAATTCCAGAACATTCAGACCAGCTGCAACACAGC
Source organism: Miniopterus schreibersii (assembly GCF_964146895.1). Lineage (NCBI taxonomy): Eukaryota > Metazoa > Chordata > Mammalia > Chiroptera > Miniopteridae > Miniopterus > Miniopterus schreibersii. Next base: position 80,357,116 of record NC_138101.1, on the reverse strand, counting down.
ACTGCCAGGAACTGTGTTGCTCATCACTCTATCTCAGTGCTGGCACTGGATAGACACTTGACATTTCTGTTGACTAAATGGGGATTTATTCCAATTTGAAGTTTCTAGAAGTCCATGTTTCTCCTGTGATCTTGTCTTTGGTTGCACCTGGGGAAAGCTGAGAAGGAACTCAGGGGGTTACAATCACATTGTCACAATCACATTTGCACAGCTGTTGCCAAAACACACAAGTGTGATGAACCTCTCAGGAAATATGAAAGGGGGCGGAGGAGAAAAACATAGCTATAATTTATGTCCTTCAGGAAAAGAATAATGCGCTGTGCTTATTAAGGCTTAGTCATTACCATTATAAGTGATAATATTTGGATTTACTACTCTTACATTTCATAGGCTCAGCTAGCACAGTTCCAAAGAACTGAGCTAGTACCTTTGTGGGGACTTTACTAAGTTCCCTTCATCTTCAAAATGTAGAAGATTAGAAATGATGGCATAAGGCATCCAAGACAGCACTCTGAGCATTGCATGCTATTGATGAACAGCAGGGATTATATTGTCCTTGTTATCATCAGAGGCATATGTGGCCATCTCCATCATTGGATTACAAGACCCTGGAAGAAAAGTGAAGATTCTGCTGTGTGTTTCCTAATTCTTTCCCATGTGGTTTCCTCAATTAGCCCTCAAATTAAATAGACCTTTCCATAGTGAACTGACTGTACTAACAATCTCATCAAAAACAAGTGGTCTCACATTGTCCAGGAAAAAGCTAACAAAACCAAAATTTAGAATCTAAGTGTATTTAACTGTGACTTATAGGTAAAAAGGAGGCTTCTACTTGGAGCTATATTCAGGAATTTACTCTAAATATTCTCAGCTACTCTTTTTTTCTCTCACTTCATAAGTCATATTTCTCCTCATTGTTGTTAAGAGCATGGTCTACAGAGTCAAGCTGTATTGGCTTGAAGTCCTGGTTCTGCCCTGGTCAGCTGAACCTCTCTGGGCCTCAGTTTCCTTATCTGCAAAGTATGGGAAATAATTGTGTCTTCCTCATCTGGCTATTATGAAGATTGAATGTAGCAGTGTGTATCAGGTGCTAGCACAGTGAATGTGCTCAGCAAATGTTAGCTATTCTTAGACATATTGTATTATTATAGCTGCCCTTCCACCTTAAAAATATTTCTAGATTGTTTGAGATATGGTCAGTTTACTACCTGGATGTGTCTTAGCTTTGCGTACATTTATTATCTCTCAAACCAGCCTATAAAAATCCCATTTAACCAACATTTACTATCTGGAAAGTCTTCAACTTTTAGCTGGAAAAAAGTCACTACCTTTCTATAAAATATTACTTAAAATATATCAGGAGTTTGGTGGCACAGGTCATGCTGAAAAATGATGGTCGTTAAGTGCTTTGGAATTAACTCCAAGAGGTATTTTATAATGTTCAAAGTGAAAATGACCTATCAGAATACATAAAAATACTTTGCACAGAAAGATGGCATCTTTAGAGAGCATGTTATTTACTCTAACTGCCATCCAGGCTCATTTGCTATGGTCAGTGGAGACATTCAATGACTAGATACATAAATGAAACAGATCAAACGAGACATTTCTCACTGAAAAAACAGCATATTGTGGTGGAAAGAGAGCGGCTGGAAGTCAGAAGATCGGAATTCTCATGTTGATTGCTGTTAAATTATTGTGTGACCTTGTACAAGGCTCTTCACCTCGGTGGGGGTCCGTTCCTTCATCCATAAAAGATGATGATTGCGTGAGACAGTCTGTGAAGTCTTTCTAGTTCTGTGATTCTATAGTTTATACCTATTTGGCATCATCAGCCTTGGATATAGTGGTTTAAATGAAACTAGGAAGGCAGGACAACCTGATCTTTAATTAGGTTATAATGTGCTCTAGGTTTATTTTTATCACGTCTTTTTTCTCTGACTTACTAACGTAAGCAAAAACTTCTGCAGACAGTTTCATGAATTCAAGATCAAATGAATTAGAATAAATTAGTATAAGATGAGTGAACTCCTCCCCACCCCCACCCCCATTACGTAATTCAAATTGATTATTTCAAAGCCCATCTCCTGGTTCTGTATTCTAGTAGATCATATAAAAGAGAGAATTCTCTTTAGCTTTCTGGTGCCACAGGCTTCAATTTTTTTCACATGTGATGTCCCATTAGCATTCTGAGATAAACATTTATTCATTTATTTATTCATTATTTATTTACATCTCTAAATGGCTCTGACATTTGATAATGTTTCAAGGACCAGAAAGGAAACTTCTCAACCAATTCTATGCAAGTTGCAAAGTACTGGCCCTTCTTGCTTGCATGGTGCCCCGGTCTAGTGCAGGTAACTACATTCTGTGGGTCCCAGGGCGAAGAGCTCCTGTGACAGTTCTCTGGAATCTAAAAATCATCTAAGGGATTACATACTTAGGCATTGAATGGATAGCCCCTTATTTCAGCTTTTTTAAGAAAAAATTGTGTCTTTTTGATAAGGAAAATATTTTAAATCATATTTATTTTTTCTGATTATAAAAGTAATACCTAACCTTTGTAGAAACTTTGAAAAAATATTTATAAGTAATCAGAAGTACCAAAATTACCTGTAATTTCATCAGTCAGAGATAACCACCATTAATACTGTGGTATATTTCTTCCCAGTTTCCTAGTTTTTTCTGTGGGTGTGCATGCACATGAATCTATTTTTAAAAACAAAATAGGGTTCCTACCAGACATACTATTTGCTCTTTTCATCTAAAAATATATAGATAGTATTTTCTTAAGTATTACGAAGGCATATTTTTGAATGGTGACAGAGTGTTCTCTTATATGAATTTACCATAATTTGTTTAATTAACCTTCCATTTGTTAAATACTTAGGTAATTTCTATTTTTTGCTCATAAATACAACTATGATATACATCATTATACATAAATTATGGTACACATCTGTGATTACTTCCTTGGAACAGTTTAATATCAATGGAATTATGAGGTCAAAAGATAGTTTTCCTTCTCTCCAGCAGTAACTGGGAGGGGGATCTATCATTGAATGCTCACCAAGACTTCAAATTATCATTGAAAAAATTATCTATCACTTGATAATGGAAAACTTATAATTTGTATTTCTGTGATGACTGACACAGTAATTTCTATCATGTGCTTTTGAGCTTTGTTTGTTTTTTGGTAACTGAATTATCTACATGGGTCCTTTTTGTATTCCCAGAAAACCTGCTAAAAGAATCTCAAAGAATCAATGGGTTGCCACCTTTGCAGCCATTAAGGGAGTGGTAATTTCTGGCTCTATGAAAAATGCCAATTTTGAGAAATTCCCATGGCAAACTCTTTTATTTTATTTTATTTTTTCAGTTTTATTTTTTAAATGTTTTTCATTTTCTTCTCTCTTTTTTTTGGTGTGATTATTTTTATTTATTTTTATTATTGACACTATTACAGATATCCCCATTTCCCCTCCCTTTGACCACCTCCACCCAGCCTCCACTCCCCCTACCCCCAACATACTGTTGACTATGTCCAGGGGTTATGCCTATGTGTTCTTTGGCTAATCCTTTCATCTTCTTTCATCCAGTCCCCCTCTTTCCCCTCCCCTCTGATAGCTGTCAGCCTGTTCCATGTATCCACGCCTCTGTTTCTATTTTGTCTGTCAGTTTATTTTGTTTATTAGATTCCACATATAAGTGAGATCATATGACATTTGTCCTTCTTTGACTGGTTTATTTCAATTAGCATAATAATCTCCAAATACACCTATGCTGTCACAAAAGGTAAAATTTCCTTCTTTTTTATGGCCGTGTAGTATTCCATTGTGTAAATGTACAACAGCTTTCTTATCCACTCATCTACTGATGGGCATTTGAGCTGTTTCTAGATCTCAGCTATTGTAAGTAACACTGCTGTGAACGTAGAGGGACATACCTTCTTTTGAATTGGTGTTTTGAGATTTTTAGGATATATTCCCAGAAGTGAGATCACTGGGTCAAAAGGCAGTTCTATTTTTAATTTTTTGAGGAAACTCCATATTGTTCTCCACAGTGGCTACACCCACCAGCAGTGTACTAGGTAGGGTTCCCCTTTTCTACACATCCTCGCCAGCACTTGTTGTTTGTTGACTTATTGATAGTAGTCATTCTGGCAGGTGTGAGGTGGTACCTTATTGTAGTTTTAATTTACATCTCTCTGATAATTAGTGAGATTGAGCATTTTCTCATATATCTCTTGGACATCTATATGTCTTCTTCAAAGAAGGGTCTATTCAGATCCTTTGTTCATTTTTTAATTGCATTGTTTTTCTTCCTGGTGTTGAGTTGCATAAGCTCTTTATATATTTTAGATATTAACCCCTTATCAGATGTATCATTGGCGAATACGTTCTCCCACACAGTGGGCTCCTTTTTCATTTTGTTGATGGTTTCTTTTGCTGTGCAGAAGCTTTTTAGTTTGATGTAGTTCCAGTTGTTTATTTTTTCCTTTATTTCTCTTGCCCTAGGAGACATATCAGCAAAAATATTGCCCCAAGAGATGTCTAAGATTGTACTGCCTATGTTTTCTTCCAGAATTTTTATGGTTTTGCATCTTACATTTAAGTCTTTTATCCATTTTGAGTTTATTCTTGCATATGGTGTAAGTTGGTTGTATAGTTTCATTTTTTTTGCATGTACCTGTCCAATTGTCCCAACACCATTTATTGAAGAGACTGTCTCAATTGTATGTTGTTGCCTCCTTTGTCAAATATTAATTGATCATATAGTTGCAGGTTGATTTCTAGGCTCTCTGTTCTGTTCTATTTATCTATAAGCCTTTTGTTATATCAGCACCAGGCTGTTTTGATTACAATGGCCTTGTACTATATTTTGATACTAGGCATTGCAATATCTCCAACTTTGCTCTTCTTTCTCAAGATTGCTGATGCTATTCAGGGTCTTTTTTGGTTCCATATAGATTTTTGGAGTATTTGTCCTAGCTCTGTGAAATATGCCGTGGGTATTTTAATAGGAATTGCATTGAATCTATCGATTGCTTTGGGTAGTATGGACATTTTAATGATGTTAATTCTACCAACCCATGAACACGATATATGCTTCCACTTGTTTAGATCTTCCTTAATTTCTTTCTCCAATGTCCTATAATTATCCAAGTACAGGTCTTTTACCTCCTTAAATTTATTCGTAGGAACCTTACTTTTTGTTGTTGCGACAGTAAATGTGATTGTGTTCTTAGTTCTTAGTTCTTGGTTCTCTTTCTTCATTCATTATTGGTGTATAAAAATACCACCAATTCAGAATATTAATTTTTTTATCCTGCTACTTTGTAGAAATCATTTATGAGATCTAGTAAATCTAACAAATGGTGGCATCTTTAGGGTTTTCTATGTACAATATCATGTCACCTGCGAATAATGACAGTTTTACTTCCTCCTTTCCAATTTGGATGCCTTTCATTTCTTCTTTTTGTTTGATCCCTGTGGCTAAGACTTCCAGTACTATGCCGAATAAGAGTGGTGAAAGCTGACATCCCAGTCTTGTTACTGATCTTAAGGGAAACGCTTTTAGTTTTTGCCCATTGATTATGATGTTGGCTGTGGGTGTGTCATATATGGCCTTATTATGTTGAAATATGATCACTCTATTCCCACTTTGCTGAGAGATTTTATCATAAGTGGATGTTGGATTTTATCAAATGCTTTTTCTGCATCTATTGATATGATCATATGGTTTTTGTCCTTCATTTTGTTTATGTGATGTATCACCTTTATTGATTTTCAGATATTGTATCAACCTGGCATCCCCCAGAATAAATCCCACTTGATCCTGGTGTATTATCTTTTTAATATATTGCTGGATCCGGTTTCCTAATATTTTGCTGAGAGTTTTGGCATCTATGTTCATGAGAAATATTGGCCTATAATTTTCTTTCTTGGTAGTGTCTTTATCTGCTTTTAGAATTAGGATAATGCTGGCTTCATAAAATGAGCTTAAGAGTTTACCTTCCTCTTGAAGTTTTTGGAATAGTTTGAGAAGGATAGGTGTTAGTTTCTTGAATGGTAAAATTCACCTGTGAAACAGTCTGGTCCTGGACTTTTGTTTGTTGGGAGTTTTTTTATTATGCTTCAATTTCTCATTTGTAATCTGTCTATTCAGATTCTCTGATTCTTCCTGATTCTTTAGAAGACTGTGTGTTTCCAGGAATTTGTCCATTTCTTCCAGATTGTCCAATTTGTTGGCATATATAGTTGTTCTTAATATTTTCTTACAATCCTTTGTATTTATTTCATGTCAGTCGTTACTTCTTTTCTTTCATTTCTGATTTTATTTATTTGGATCCTCTCTCTTTTTTTCTTGACGAGTCTGGTTAAAGGTTTGTCAGTCTTATTTGTTTTTTCAAAGAACAAGCTCTTGTTCTTTTGTATTATTTTTTTAGACTCTGTTTTGTTTATTTCTGCTCTGATCTTTATTATTTCCTTCCTTCTACTCACTTTGGGCTTTGTTCGTTGTTGTTTTTCCCAGGTCCTTTAAGTGTAAAGTTAGATTGTTTATTTGAGGGGTTTTTTTGTTTTGTTTTCTGAGGTAGGCCTGTAATGCTATGAATCTGCCTCTTAGGCCTGCTTTTGCTGTGTCTCATAGATTTTGGGTTTTTGTGTTTTCATTTTTGTATGTTTCAAGGTAACATTTGATTTTTCCTTGATTTTATTGTTAACCCATTTATTGTTTAGTAACATGTTATTTAGCCTCTATGACTTTGTGTGTTTTTCAGCTTTTTTCCTGTGGTTGATGTTTAGTTTCATACCATTATGGTCAGAGAAGATGCTTGATATAATTTCAATCTTCTTAAATTTACTGAGACTTGTTTCATGTCCTAACATGTAATCTATCCTAGAAAATGTTTCATGTGCACCTGAAAAGAATGTATATTCTGCTGCTTGGGGGTTAAAGGCTCTGAAGATAACAATTAAATCGATCTGAACTAGTGTGTCGTTTAAGGCTACTGTTCCCTTGTTGATTTTCTGTCTGGAAGATCTATCCATTGATGTCAATGAGGTGTCAAAATCCCCTACTATGACTGTATTACTGTCAATCTCTCCCTTTACATCCATCAAGATTTACTTTACATATATAGGTGCTCCTGTGTTGGGTGCATAAATGTTTACCAGAGTTATATGCTCTTGTTGGATTGCTCCTTTTATCATTATGTATTTTCCTTCTCTGTCTCTTACTGTAGCCTTTGTTTTAAAGCCTTTTTTGTCAGATATAAGTATTGCCACCCCAGCTTTTTTTTCCCCCTTTCCATTTGCATGAAATATATTTTTCCATCGCTTTATTTTTAGTCTGTGTGCATCTTTAGTCCTGAAATGGGTCTCTTGTAGACAGCGTATATATGGGTCTTGTTTTCTCACCCACTCACTTACCCTATGTCTTTTGATTGGAGCATTTAAGCTGTTTACATTTTAAGTGATTATTGATAGGTACATTTTTATTGCCATTTTATTCTTTTAACTCTGTTCCCTTTTTTTGTTCTCCTCTTCCTCCCCCTATCTCCACACCCCCCTCCTCCTCCTCCTCCTTCCAGCAGGCCCTGTAACATTTCTTGTAATAGTGGTTTGATGGAAACCAACTCCTTTCACTTTTTCTTGTCTGGAAAGTTCTTTATTTCTCCTTTAATTTTAAATGATAGTCTTTCTGGGTAAAGTGGTCTTGTTGTAGGCTCTTACTTTTCATCACTTTGACTATTTCATACCAACCCCTTCTGGCCTGAAGAATTTCTGTTGAGAAATCATCTGACAGTCTGATGGAAGCTCCCTTGAAGATAATTAACTGCTTTTCTCTTGCTGCTTTTAAGATTCTTTCTTTGTCTTTAACCTTTTCCATTTTAATTATGACATGTCTTGTTGAGGGTCTCTTTGGGTTCCTCTTGTTTTGGACACTTCGCTTCCTGGACTTGTGTGTCTTTTTCCTTCACCAGGTTAGGGAAGTTTTGGGTCACTATTTCTTCAAATAGGTTCTCAATCCCATGCTCTCTCTCTTCTCCTTCTAGTACCCTCATGATGCTTCTGGAGGTTGTTTTGTTTCATGTTGTACCTGTGGCAAACTCTTATATCACCAGCCTTATAAAGGTAGGACATTATGAAATATATGCCACATGTAAGAAGCTGATGGATACTGCTTTAAACTGAATGTTTGTTTCCTCCCAAAATACAAATGTTGAAATCTAATATCCAATGTGATGGTACTTGGCGGTGGGCCCTTTGGGAAGTGATTAGATCATGAGGGTTCCCTCATAATTGGGATTAGTGCTCTTACAAAAGAGACCTCTCAAATCCTTTGCCCATTTCACCATGTGAGGTTATACAAACAAGACCACCATCTATGAACCAAGAAGTGGGTCAACATTTTGACTTACTCATTTTCATTTTATTTATGCCACAAAATTCCATAATTCCATGATCATAATGAAATAAATTTTTAAAAGTATAACGACTCAACAGAGAAGGGAAGCAGACCAGGAAAATTCCCTTAATTTATTTTTCATTTCAAATTGTCAAGTAATTGTCAGTATTATTCTTCCTTCCTTCCTTCCTTCCTTCCTTCCTTCCTTCCTTCCTTCCTTCCTTCCTTCCTTCCTTCTTTCCTTCCTTCTTTCTTTCTTTCTTTCTTTCTTTCTTCCTTTCTTTCTTTCTCTTCTTGTCTACAAATCCCTTACAGGATGAGAAAATGCTATAAGCCTGGGTCTCAGTTAGTCTGAGACTAACTTTAAAGAATTCTTTAAAGAGTTATTCATATTCTGCATAGTTGGATAATTAATTCATAGAAAAGTATATTTTCTCTCTGTCGTCTGTATATTTTTGGGATGCTATGTGTCATCATTTCCAAGTTCCATGATCCATCTTCATTACTATTATGATCAAAAGTCCCTTCCTTTCCTGTTTTAGGCATCCCTATTCTCTGTTCAGAACACATGTGCACTTTGCTCTCTCAGTGTGCTTCCTTCTTTCTGATGTTCTGAGACCTGCTGCTTTCACTGGTAACTTCTAGGCAAGAGAGGGAAAAATGAACTGGAGATCAGGTGACTGGGCTGATGAAAGAGAAGTCACAGAGTTCAGAGACTGTTATGTTTTTGTAATTTCATTTTAGATAACTGCTGATATAAATCCTTTGACCCTTGATGAAACTGTTGGTTTTTAATTTTCAATTTAAGCTTATGTGTATACATTCATAATATTGTGTTTTAAATGAAGCTATTGCTGATTTTGTGGGTCCAGACACTTGATATCTACCTAGTAAAGGCTGATTATATTCACCTGTAAGGGAATATGGGTTAGCAATAAATATCAATGCCATAACAGGCCAGCAGCAGTGTGTGAACTGGCTATTTTCAGAACCAACTCTGAATCAGTTATCACTGCTATTTATTATACAGCAGATAAAAACAATTGGATTAATTAAGCAAGCAGGCATTTTGTTTGTGTGACTAACATTAAACAATAGCATGCCAATATATTGAATGTACTTACTTGACAGCCATCTGTTTATCCTTTGATGCATTTCATCTTAAAGGAATATTTGTACTAATTAAACAATTTACATTACCAATAAAAATTACTATAGTATACCCCCACATGCTCTTTAGACCTTCTGTGTATAATGTTTTAAAGTCTATTTAAATTACTCCAATTGAGTTAATTTTAACTCCCCCTCCTTTTTCTCCCAGCATATGACCTTTTTATGAACCACTTACTGTTTGATCTCAAGTTTCCTTCCCTATGATGATAACAAGGGTGATATCAATGTAACACCAGAAACACCTGGATATTTACCACCTGTTTAATTCTTTTTCACTTGGTTTCAAATCAAGTCTTGGCACCAGATATTGTGAGTCTGTGTCTATCACAGAACAGATCCTGACAAGCAGTCTGTGAAAAATAGACAGCAGCTGGCTAACTGAGAAAGGAGCTCTGTCTCATTGCCAGTTGCTACACCAATCTGATCAGCAAGTATTCAGTAAGTGCCTACTCAAGACTTGGAACCTGATATATGTAAAATGTGATATTTGTGCTTACAATTGGCCATTTTTATGGATGATGGAATTGCCTGTCATTCCAGCCTCTGGTGGTAACCTCAGGTGACCAATGTCAGAGCATGAGCTGTTCTTTTTCCAGTCCTCACACTCATTGTATAAGTCATTATTAATGAGATTTATTCTTCTATATGTGGAAGAAATTCTAAAATCTTATAAACCTGATCCATGTGAATTCATGTGTGATTTGTATGACAAGAAATGCCTTTTTTCATAGTTTTAAAGACCAGGATGGTTCCTTTCCTCCTTGGGTCTCTGCTACGGAGTGATGGGCAGTGGACTCAACCCTTCTCATTGCTTCTGCGGCTTCTCTTTGCTTCTTGAAAGCGGGGCCAGTGCCTGGGTCAATTGGGGTTTTTCTTAGTGAAAGGAGAATCTTTGCAGTGCAATTTTTGACATCTGCCTGGTTAGGGACGGACTACCTTTGTGGCCTTGAATCATTTCACTGGGTTGTTGTCTCTATCAAGTTGTCCTTAAAGGAGCATTACTTGCTCCTTCCTTTTGGCTTTATTGATTTCTGTTTTTATTAAATTTTTTAGAGAGAGAAGAGGGAGATGGTGAGGGAGAGAGAAAGAGAGAGAAACATCAATATGAGAGTGAAACATCTATCAGTTGCCTTCCTATACACACTCCCACTGGGAATCAAATCCAAAACCTGGGTATGTGCCCTGACCAGGAATTAAACCTGCAACCTTTCAGTGCATGGGACAGTGCTCCAACCAACTGAGCCACACCTGCCAGGGTGGTTTTATTGATTTCTGAAGCCTCCCTGGGAACACCGGCAGGTCTCCCAAGTCAAACAAAATCATTTGATCCAAAGTGACACCAAGTCATGCAGCACAGATTTTTGCTCCTCTGTGAAACAGTAACACTCTGATACAAAAGGCTGTGGAATTTTAAAATGGCAAATTATGGGCTCAGGAGGAGCCTCATTTTAGATATTGATCACTGTGTCTGCTGTCTCGGTTGCTGCCTGCACCAGGCCTCTGTCTGCACTGAACTACCACATTCTTCAGGAACCAAGAGCATTAGAGCAAAAGAATGTCCACAAGAGCTTTTCTTGGTGCGTTAAGGAAGACAGGCCATCCACTGATACCTCCTGTGCTGTATAGAAACAAGGGCAATCTATTGAGCTGGGACATCTCTTTGAAACACTCCCTGATCCTACATGCATAAGGAAAAGCTAAATAAAATAGAGATGTTGGGCTCCACTGCAAAGCTTCTTATTCGCCTACCTGGGACAGGGCTCAGGAATCTACATTCTGTGAACTGCCTGGTGGCACTGAAGCAGGCAGTCTTTAAGCATCTCTTTGAGAAATACCACAGAACTTAAATTTTTATTTGTGGCATTCCAGAAATGTACCTGACATTTTAAGAAGATATAAGTATCTATTTAAGTTATACTGAGGCAGAGGCCTCGCAGATTCAAGGTAACAGAAGTAAGGGAGAAATATATTCACTTGCTTCAATTCCAATGCTTCACAAAAACATTTTTTCCAGCCCACATTTTTATCCCTAATTAATTACCACCTTATCCCTGGGAGATTTGAGGCAATGGACTTGGCCCTCTCACCAGTCACCTGATATTAACAGATTTTCATTCTGGCAAAGAAACAGTGGCTATTTGCAAAGTTAACTGAAATAATCGGGCAAAATGTTACCCTGCCCTTCTCCAAGGAAAAAGTTCTGAACTTGACCTGAATAGCTCCCATGCTGCCTTTCTCTGGGCTCCAAGGCAGATACATTCTGAGAATTGTTGTCCCTGTTTCCTCTTTGTGGTTCCTTATGCAACTCTGGCTACATATAAGAATCACCTGGTGAGCTTTTAGAAAAGACTAGCTCCCTGGGTCTACCCGGGGACTCTTAACTAGGTTGCGAAAGGAATGATATCTGAACTACCTTAAAAGCTGAACAGCCCACGAGGCAGAAAGGACATTCTGGGGAGAACAAACACACTTGCAATGCCATAGAAGAGATATTGTTGTAATTAGCTAGTTATTAATGATAGGAAAAGAGCAAAAGGGAGGTCAGACATTATAAACATGGCCATTTGGACAGCTTCACCAGGAAGCTGCAACTTTGCACTCCCCAGGGAGCCACCGGTTCATTCCCTGCAGATTACTGGGGGAAGGGACTGGACAAAGGGGAAGATGAGCACATGCATAGTGAAGTTGGAGGTGGCATAGGGAAGATACCTGTCAGTCAGACCCGGGGAACAGAGATCATTGGCTAGAGTGGGTGGGGCCACTGCAAGCCCAAAAATATTTGGGAATACATAATCCCGTGTTCCCTCCATATCCATGTGGCCATGCGGACCCCATATGCAATGGACTGATGGACTGCAACTGGGACCACAAATTAAGCCAGTCTGATGCTGGACTGGACACTGTTCCAACATGGAGCAAAAACTCTGGACACTGGCTCTGATTCTAGCTCTTCTGAAGCACAGCTACACTTCTTCCTTGGTGGGAAAATGGGCCTTAGAAATTCGGGGGTTTTATTCCACAGAAATAAAGCTTTCTACAATACCTTGTCCTCTTGTAAGGGCCTCCAGAAATTTTTATTCTAGTGGTACCTTAGGAACCCCACTTCCACCAGTAAGAGAAGCATCCATTTACTTAACAAATAGTAACTGGATATCTACTCCATTCAGGGCTGTGTGCTAGGAGCTGGAGAAAAATATGGATAAATGAGACTCGGAGTCTGTCCTCGAGAAACTTAGAGCCCAGAGGGCACGAAAGAACATCTCAGGTCCGGATGATGGCAGTCACCTCTAACTGCCCTCAGGGCTATTCCCAGCACAGCAGCAGCATAAACCTGTTAAAACCCAGATCAGACAAGGGCACTCCTCATTCAAAACCTGCCTGTGGTTTTGCATCTCATGCAGAACAAAAATCCCAAGTCCTCCCATGGTCTAGGAGGCCCAGCGTTACCTGGCCTTTCTTGCCTCATTAACCTCATCTTCCCTGTTCTTCTATTTGCTTCCCAAGGCCCAACTCAGCTCAGCCTCTTTCTCATCCTCAAACTCAGCAGGCACCCTCTTGCTTTCACCCTCTAGCTTTTCCTTCTGCACGATGCCCCCTCTCCCCACCTTGCCTGCTCAGGTCTTTGCTCAAATTTAACCTTATGAGGAGGCTTCACTGACCACCCAATGTAAAAGAACAGATGCCTCCCTCCCTTGGCTGCCTCTCTTCTCTTACCTGCTTTGTTTGTCCTTCATAGCACTTCTCCCCCTGTGATTTATTGTATCTTTCTTTTTTGACTTTTGTTTTTCCTTTTTTTACAAGAGCATGTATTTCACACAGGCCAGGACTCTATGCATTAATATAATCCAAACCAGGTCTAGAGCTGCCTGCCACCTGCTGACACTGCTAAATGTCTAATAGTGTGTGGCCCTAGTTGACGTGCTATACATACTATGGAATGAAGAACACTTGGGAATCATACACTAGGGCAGGGCATGGCACTGGGAGGGAGCCAGGAGAAGAGGGCCATTGTTGCCTTGTGGAGGAACATACTTTTTGTTTTAAAGGATCAGATCTGTGATTTAGAAAGATCTCTTGGTCAGAGTGAAACATGGGTGCAATTATTTCCCCAACTTATAGATGAAGACGGTGAGACACAGAGAGGTTAAGCAATTTACCCAAGTTCACAAGGCTACTAAGTGAATTAGTAAGATTCAGACTCAGGAAGTTTGCATCTAGAGTATCTGCCTTAATCACTAGGAAGCCTGAATTAATACAGTTTCTGTTTTCCGAGACATGCGAACTGTTGTGGTAGAAGAGAGTTTGACTTCTAAGAGTTCTGATCATTGCTGTATGTGGTAAGCTTAGCAGAGCCTGTCTACCCTCCATATCACCTTCCCTGTCACAACACCCCAGCCTTAGCAAAAGCGACCGTATTTTATAATATGTACTTTCAACCGGTTGGACCAGAGATGGGTGCCTGACCTCAAAAAAAGCCGGTTAATATGGATAGCCAGTGACCATCTGATTATCTCTATTTATCAACAATTTGAACTAAGAGACCAGAGCTGTAGTCAGAAATTAAAGATCACCATAGCAGTAAAACAGAATCACTGTAAGAGGGAGCAGAAGTCAGTGTGCAGAGATGAAATTGTGGCAGAGCTGCAGGGAACAAGGAGGAGGTGAGGCTACACTGTCAGAAAAATACACACACAGAGCAGAGGGATGGAGGGAGAGAGAAAGTGAGAGAGAGAGAGAATTGGCTCCAGACTTCCCGAATTTTAAGTATAGTTTTCATGAAACACAACTTCATTTCATTTCTTTGAGACTTCCTTATATTTATATATTCAATAGCCCTTCCTCCTCTTATTATATTTTATTCCATCCTTTTTTGGTTGTTTTCTTTATTTTTTGTTTTATTTTCCAACCAAGAACTTTTATTAGAAAACCATATTTCAAAGTTAAAAACCAAAAATTCTGAATTAAGTCCAATATGAAAAATAATATATTCATCAGTTTTTAGGTGGATTCTTCTTATTTTTTTAATCCTAACCCAAGGATATTTTTTTCCATTGCTTTTCAGAGAGAGTGGAAGAGAGAGAGGGGGAGATTGATATGAGAGACACATCGATTGGTTGCCTCTTGCATGTGCCCGGAAGCCAGGACACAACCGAGGTACCTGCCCTTGACGGGAATCCAACCCAAGACCCTTCACCCACAGGGCCGACATTCTAACCACTTAGCCAAACCAGCTAGGGCTAGGTGGACTCTTTTAGTTAGGAATTTTGTGCCAGTGGCTTTAGAGAACCATTGCCAGCTGATATTCGTAACTAAGGCATTGGAGCAAGTCAACATGTTCTGTCACCTTGCCAACAGGCAAGGCTAATCAAACTGATTTCCAGAGAATTCTAGCACTTTGAAGTAATGAGTATTTGTACAGATCTAAAATATGTATGGAAGGAAGTTTATTGTCCAGTCTCTGAGAAAATAAGAAAAAAAACACCTATATGGATGAATAATTACCTCCCTTAACCTCTTAGATATGTACTATTTGCTTTTTATGCTACTACAACTATGATTTATCATAGCAATTCTTCTTACGTAGTAATTCCTTATTCAATATAGTTGATATGTAGGGTGATAAACTAGTTTACTTATGATATATTTATAAATATGTAAATATATATATATATATATATATATATATATATATATATATACACACACATACTTTTTCTTTTAAAGAAAATATTCATTGAGGATGTACTAAGTATGTGATAACACTAGGTGTTGGTTAGGGAAAAAAGACACAGGACATCATTCCTATTCTTAATGTTATATTTAATGATGGATTGATTATTGATTTTATAAAATGTTCTGCTAAAGCATAGGTCTATTATGTTATTCCTCAGAGGCTGGTTTGGAGATTTAAGGCTGCTTTTAAGTCTAAAGATTCATACATTGCTAGGGAAAGTTAATTTGAATGAAAATGCCCCTCTGCTCTATTCAATGATAGTAATTTACCGTGCTTAGCACAAAACTGTTTGATGAATAAATGAATGAACGGATAAAGAAATGGATTGGTAAGATTATAAACAAAAAATTTACATGTGAAATCGGGCACACTGAATGCAGCAACTAGTCTTGGTGTGACTAAATTAAATAATAGGTTGTTGTTTTTTTCTGGTGCTTACTTGTAGCATCAAAATTTTGAGTCTACTTGGTTTTTCTCAGTCTTGCTCCTGGCCTGTGTGCTCCATACAACCTTTATAGTAAAATATACTCAGTTGGCACCACTGCCCTTACTCCCTCGAGCAATCCCAGAAAATAAATTAGTAAAGAAGCGTTGCTTCCCTCCAGTACGTTTTGAAAACTTCTGTCTTCCTCCCTATAAGGGTTAACACCAGGAAGAGAGTCACAGAGCCTGCTTTTTCTCTAGTTCCATCTATTTTCTGCTATGAGTCATGTTAAACCCGTCACAGTGGAAAGAGTAATGTCCTGCAAGTAATCCCAGCTGAGAAAGGTGCTCCCATTACAAACCTTAATGATATTTTCTGTGAAACAAGTATCAAACAATCAGGCTATTATATATGGTACCACCTGATCTGCATAAGGTCACTGGAGGTGAATTAGTCTTATTTGATGTTTATAAGATTTGGTATTACTGGCCAACATTTTGATTTCAATAAATCCAAGGTTGCTGAGTTTTAGATTTGATATTGATGCTGTAACATTAGTGAATTTTATCTTAAAATAAATCCTAACTTTCACTTTTAAAATGGCACACTAAAAATGGTGTTACCACCCTCTTCCTTTCTAAATCATTCTTAAAATCACAGATAATTGAATGTGCAAAGCATAAATTTCATCTTTGACAAATCTAGGAGATAGCTGCAACCCCAAGCCATGATGCATAAGATGGTCTTAATGAGGTGAAGTACAATTTGGCATGGGCGACCTCGAGAGAATGCTTGGGCAAAGACAGCAAGAGCTCCAACGTGTCAGCACATCTGGGGAGATGAGACCACTGCCCATTGTATGAAACAGTGGAAACAGGATACAAGTGCTGGGGGCTTATCTGGAATGGTTTGGCACCAAAGAGAAGCAAAGGAATTGGTTCTGGGCCCTAGTTAAAGTGGTAAGGACAGATTTTGAATAGTAATAACTATTGCAATAGGGAAAAGAGACAGTGTGAACTGAACACAACTTTGAATTGTACAGAAGGGACTGGGAATTTTTCAGGGAGGATGAGGGAGTAAGGAGCTGGCAAGCAAGGGCTCAGTAGAGTCAGAAAAGTAAAACTTTACAAGAAGTGTAACCAAACAAGTGGCTGTCTGCCACAGCAAATGCCAAACTCATGAGACAGGTGCTGGTACAAAAGGAAAGAGGCTTATTCAAGTTCCACATCTGGGAGAATGGTAGACTCATGTCTCAAAGGCCATATCTCCTTTCTGCTCAAGCCCCAGGTTCTTATAAGGATAGGAAGGGGAGGGCTTTTTTTCTATCCAATTATCCTGCTAGCTTTGGCCTGCTCAGGTCCTATCCATTTATCTTTTTAACTTTCAGTGTGCTCAGTGTAATAACCTCCCCCTGTGCCATCTTGGCCAGTGGGGGAGATTCCAGATACTCCCTCTCTAAGGAAACAAAACCACATACTAAGATGCACTTGTGAAATGATTTAGGGGAATAAATTTTCCTCACAAGGAATCTTCCTCTTAATTTAGGACAAGTTCTGGGAGATACAGTTAGTTTGTTGCTTCTCTCTGCCTTTGCTTTTACTGATGAATTTCTGCTTATTCTTTATTATTTTCTTCCTTATAATTTATTCATGTTAACAATCTTCTTACTCTAGTTTATGAGTTGACTGTTTAGCTAATTTATTTCCAAATTTTCTTCTATTTTTTTTTAAAGCAAATACTTTTAAGACTATAAATTTACCTTCACATACCACATTAGGTGCACGTCACTTTTTTTTTAAATATAATGTTTTTGTGATGGTTCAATTCTAAATATATTTTGTTTACTTATATATTTTTTAAAGTATTTCATATTGTAGTCAAGTATTTCAATTTTCTAAAATGTATTGAAACTCACATATTCATGATCCAATTTTATAAACATTCACTGTATATTCAAAACCTATAAAAGTTATCTACTTAAAAGGTATAAATTTATCTTATCTAGTGTGATAAGATTAGGTAGTCTTGCTAATTTGTTGTCTAAACCTTCTAAAAGTCTTAGAGATTTTGTGCTTTGATTATTATAGAAACATGGTAATATTTCACACTATTGTTATAGTTTGTTATTTTCCTCCTAATAATATTATCAGGGTTTGCTTTCTATATTTTAAAGCTAAATGGTTAAGGTAGTCGAGTTCACAATTATGATGTCTTGTTGACAGATTTCCCTTTCACTTTTATATAGTATCCATCTTTATCCTTATTAATACATTTTGGTTTAATTGTATTTTGCTTGATATAACTATAGGTGGACAAATTTCTTTAGGTTAACACTTTTCTTTAGGTTAACATTTTTATAGTTTACCTTTTCCATCCATTTGCTTTAAACTTTTCTGTATCATTTGTCCATATCTGTTCATTATTTTCTAATTTTATAATCTTTTTCCAAAGACTAATTTATTCAATTTACCTTTAAAATTTGCAACTATCTTAATTTATGTTTTTTTTTATGTATCATACTATAAATATTTCTAAGTCTATAATTATCCAATATTTCTGTATTTCTTTTAAAAATGACAAAGACCTCAGAGTACTTTAAGTACTTTTACTGCTGTTGTAATACTACTTCTAGTATTAATTAATAGCCAACACTTATGTAACCTTTACTATGTTCCAGGTACTGTTTTTTGTTTTTTTTTAATCTTTATTGTTGAGAGTATTACAGATGTCCTCCCTTTTTTCTCCCCATTGCCCCCCTCCATCTGGATCCAATCCCACCCCAGGCCTCCACCACCTTATTGTCTGTGTCTATGGGTAATGCATGCATATGGGGGTTGGCAAAAGTAGGTTTACAGTTGTGAGTATACCAAACAGTTTATTCTTGTATTATTATTTTTGTAAGTTTATATTATACAAACCTACTTTTGCACACCTCTATGCATATAAGCTCTTCAGTTAATCCCTTCCCACCTCTCCCTCCCCCCTTCCCTCTGAGAGTCATCAGTCTGTTCCATGTATTCCATGCCTCTGGTTCTCCTTTATTCATCAGTTTACTTTGTTCATTAGATTTCTTGTTTGTTTATTTTGATTTTTAGATTCAATTGTTGATAGATGTGTATTTATTGCCATTTTATTGTTCATATTTTTTATCTTTTCTTTTTCTTCTTCTCCTTAAAGAAGACCCTTTAACATTTCGTGTAATACCGATTGGGTGGTGATGAACTCTTTTAGCTTTTTCTTGTCTGGGAAGCTCTTTATCTGACCTTCAATTCCAAATGATAGCTTTGCTGGGTAGAGTAATCTTGGTTGTAGGTCCTTGCTTTAATAACTTTGAATATTTCTTGCCAATCCCTTTTGGCCTGCAAAGTTTCTGCTGAGAAATCAAATGACAGTCATATGAGTGCTCCTTTGTAGATAACTAACTGCTTTTCTCTTTCTGCTTTTAAGATTTTCTCTTTGTCTTTAACCTTTGGCATTTTAATTATGATGTGTCTTGGTGTGGGCCTCTTCAGGTTCATGTTGTTTGGGATTCTCTGTGCTTCCTGGACTTGTATATCTATTTCTTTCACCAGGTAAGGGAAGTTTTCTGTCATTATTTTTTCAAATAGATTTTCAATTTCTTGCTCCCTCTCTTCTCCTTCCAGTATCCCCCATAATTCCACAACTTCAAACGTACCAGGTACTGTTTTAAGTGTTTGTATATATTGACTCAGTTTCTCCTTGCAATGACTCTATGAGGTACATCCTATTACTATCCTTTATTTCACAAATAAAGAAACCCAGATGAAGAGGTCAAAATGACTCATCCAGGGTAACACAACTAGTAAGTGATTAAACAAAATATCAAGTGAAAAATTTTAGAACTTGTGGGAGAAATGTAGAAGAAAGTGACTTTAGTATTATAGTATTAATAAGATTTATTAATAAGAGAAAAAAGCAAAAATCACAAAGTAAAAGCTGTGTTACAATTTACAACTTCCTTTAGACAAGTGATACCCAAAGACAGTTTAAAAGAAAAACTACAGACAGGAGAAGTTACAGGTAACACACTTGGAAGATGAAGACTAGGTTGCCAGTCTATGCAAAGAACTTCTATCTATAAATACAAAAAGGACACAATCCCTCCCCACCCCACTCCCCCTCAAAAGGGCAAAAAATTAGACAAGGCAATTCCCTAAAAAGGAAATCAGAATGGCCAATATATTCAACCTCAAAAGTAATTACAAAAGTGCTAATTTAAAACTAGGAGATATAAATTTGCAAAAGGGGGTAATATTTTTGTTAGTGCTTGGTGAGATTGTAAATTTAGAGAGCCATTTAGCTGTACCTGGCCAAGAAGCTACGCATACATACCCTGCAACTGGGAGTGCCACTCATAGACATGTGCACTAGGGATCCAGTATAGTCTATGTATATGGCTGTTCTTTCTCAGAGAAATGGAAAAGTAAATTGGAATACTAGATAGCAATTAATATGAATGGTGAGAAGCCACAGGTACCAAAATGCATAAATCTAAAAATTAATGAGTGAAAAGGCAAGTCGCAGGAAAGTATTAGAATATGATAACATTAAAAACTTTAGATTTAGGATATTTGTATATGTAAAAAAATATAAAAACACACATGAAAATAATATTCATTTCTAGAATATAAGGACAACGTCTGGAAAGGTAGAATCCTGTGAGGTTACTGGGATTTGAGTGTAAAGAAATATGAAAGAAAATATAGTAAAATGTTTACATTTGTTTAATATGGGTGGAGGGGTTCCATGAGCATCTGTTACATGTATTATCTCTATACTTTTAATATTTCATAATTTAAAATAGAAAGCAAAATATTTATCATACACTAATTTAAATTTTCAATATTTTTAATAATCCCATCATTTAATTTAAATAAACAATTCTTTAAATAATACTACAAGTTTTGACATAAGCTTAAATATAGTGAGAAATGTTTAAGCTCAATCGAATCAACCAAATGGCATTTTACCAACTGGGGCTGTGGAAAATTTTCTTCTCCTATAGATGTTACCTAAAAAAATTGGGAAGGCAGAGGATTTCCTACTCTCTTTGTTACTGAAGTGTTCATTTTTCAAGTGGCTGTTTCTAGCTCCAAATTAATAAAAGACAGCCAGGCTCTCATACAGTTCTACTCTCATAAAATCCTATAATCACTTCCTCTGTGACTTAATTATCTAAAATGTTTACTGTTCCAGAGTTATAATGTCTCAGTTTTTCTGAAATACAAGCATCTAAGTAGTTTTCAACATTCTCATTCCCTAGTCCATTAGCTCTGTATTAACCTAAAGGTTCACTGCAACATGGTCCATCTACATTTTTTCAGTACATGAAGGAGGAAACACACTGCTGTTCTTTGTCATCAACACAGTCATGGCACAGCAGTGTGATAAAAGCATCAAACACTTGCTACCTCTCCATATTCATATATGGTATGTGTCTATTACCGGTGCATGACAATCCACTGGGCCCTCAGTTGACAAGGGAGTCCTGCCTTCCCCATTAGAACTAATACCCTTAGAGAAAAATGACCCTGGGAAGACTATCTAATGTGGCTGATGGATGATTGAAGTACCGACACAGGCTTATTTTAGAAAGATTAAGACTTGGTTCATTGGAGAATGACAGGCAGGCCCATTGGCTCTGATAGATCTGGAAGTGCTAATGCTTTGTTGACTGTCATGTCGGATCTCAATTATATTCTATAATGTTGGAATTCCAGCCTTCTTACAAACTGCCTGTTCTGCTCTGAATAGCAGTCAATAGGTAAATAGGTTCAGGGTATCTTATAAAGGTAGAGTCTATTTTACCAACTAATGGTTTCTGACCTCCAAATCTTTAAACAAAGAAGAAAATAATGTCAAAGTTTCATCAAAGAAAATGGGCTAGAAACAAAGTTTGTGGACAGATCATGGACATGACTCATTGCCCATGACATGCCCAGTGCCTCCTTATAGAAATGTGTTATCACTGCCAATGGGGGTAGGTAACCCTGGGATCATAGGCTTACCTCATAAGGGAGAGACTCATAGCCCATACCAAACTGAATAGCCCATACTAATCTCCAAGCCATGATTTATTTTCCAGGAGCAACCCATCATTTGTGCTGCACTAAAGCTCTCATTTAAAATGGTGAAATCATCCTCAGTTCAAACCTTAGAGGAAGTTTCTCTGCATAACAAACAGATATGAAAACCAAGCTGTTGGCCCAATAACAGAAGCAGGTAACATGCGATGGAATCTGGAAGCCCAGACGTTCAGCACAGAAGGTAATGTGAATCTGTTCCCAAGATCCAGATTGTGTCATCTGTGTTTAAATGAGTTTGTGTGTGTGTCAGTCAGCCAACATACTCTGCAGTGACTTCTAAATGAAAATATCAGACTTGTGTCTGTGGTGTAGCAGAGAATACTGCTACTGTTTGATTGAAGGACACTCAAGGAGACTTTTGTCTGTGTGCTTCTGTTGTGAGGTGTGTGTGTTTTAAGAAGCTGGAGGTTGAATAGCTTTGATGACAAAAAATTGATATTAAGATCCCATTTGGAGCTGAGTCATTGTGTCTGCCAATCATTCACCCTCTTCTGAGTAAAATAAACACCCAGCCATGGAATCATGGAATCTGGAGTTGGAAAGGACTTTAAATGTCATCTAGTGTGATCCCTCACTAATTGGAGGAGTCACTTTTAAAATTCAATAACAGAAAATCTGAAAAGAAGACCATCTTTCTCAATCTCTTTTCCCTCTTTATTTTCCTGTCTCTTCAGTCTCTTTCTTTTTCTAAGTTTCTAGCTCTGTTTCAATAACTCTGTCTGTCACTCTCGGTCTCTGTCTCTCTGTCTCTGTCCCTCTCTGTCTCTGTCTCTCTCTCTCACACACACACACACACCCCACGTGCATTTCTCTATCTCTCTGTAATGTGGTTCACTTATTGACTACTTTCACCAGATTAAATAACAAACAGAAACATCTTTTCCTCTTTTTTTTGCATAATAGCTCTTCAAATATCATGGCATTTGGATTTCCTTTCTTCTAGTTATATAAACATTCCCTTAAATCTTGGTTTCATGCCTTCATCATCTCATTCAGTTCTCTCTGGATGCACTCTAGTGAAAGAAGGAAAACTTGACTGGTTGATGTTATTTCAAGATATTTAGAAGTTTAGAATAAAATTTATATTGGTACCAAAAGTGGCTATTAATTATGGATATTCTATTAAATACAAATTAGTCTCTGCACATATTTGGCCATGTTTTAGGCATAGTTCACCTCTTCTTCCTGTATTTCATAAAGCTTTAAGAACTCACCTATTTGTGGCACTGGGTGTTCCAAACAGAAATAGACCGTCTCGGTTTTAAATTTAGGATCTGTATATGATAACCAGGCTAGAGTTCCCTACTAATGGTTCCTTATCACCGCCAATGTTAAGAACATTAATAGCGTTAGCCATTTCTGTTAGGTGTTGCACAAGACACAAGATGAGTTAGAAACAGTCTGGCTCAAATAACCTACCATCTAGTCTGGGAGGAATGCAAAGAAGTAAACAGTACATATTTATAATAAGGCAAAACCGAAAGCTGCACTATGTAATTATCCTAAATGTTATGCATTTTTTTAGAGTTTGTTTTTGAGCATATATAATAGTCCAAGTCTATCATTTATCCTCACAAGGGTGAGCAAAATGTATTTCAAAATCTTTTGCATGTAAAAATGAATTTCAGGTATAGTACCCACTCAGAACTAGACTAATGATGCAATAAATACCTACATTGATTTTGCATGGGTAGGAAACAAGCTAATCAACAAAAAGCAAATCACCAGGCAATGACACTTTACTCCTTTAAGTACAAGATTCTCAAAATTATACCATTTGGGGGAAATTCTTCCTAAAACATCCCATGCTCATTTGGCTTCTCAAAGAAATAATTTAACCTTTAATGGATGACTCACTGTCAACATTCCAAACTTCAGTCCTTGGCCTAGGTGCTAATACGGCCATGCTGTCAGGATCCACTGAGAAGGTAGGGCTGTTTTTGTTATCATTGGGACTTACGCTCCTCATAGTTTCAGCTTTTGGCTTTTTATTATGACCTTGAGTTTATTGATTCAATGTAATTTAATGTACAATATTCTCAGACCCCTTCTCTGAAGTGCTGCTTCTCAGAGCAAGGTTTATGGATGCCCTCGCTCCCAAGAGCTCTCCTAAAGCTGGATCGTAAGAAAAGCCCTTAGCAAATTACCGCAAATGTTCTATCACATTCAAACTAACTTCAAGGGACTGTAGCTTCATGGGGAAATATCGGGTAGGGAAAGGGCATCATGAAATCTGAGCAGTGCCTGTGGGCTGGCTTACTGTCACTATGCTTCTCCCCCACCTCATGCTAGTCCTAGGCCACAGGTGTGCCTGACCTGAAAAACCACAGGGTGATTGCCCCTTATCTTATCTATGACTCTGCTATTCAGAAGGCACTCTCAGCTCAAGACTCCTGCTGTCTGAGTGACGGAACCTAGCCAACATCTGACTGCTAGACAAAAGATGCATTATTATCACTAAGACAAGAAATACCTTCGGAGCTGAAAAGCAGTGATTTAAAAAAAACAAACACCTTGCCTTGTTTTAAAAGAGAAATATAAGATGAAATTAGAATATCAGATGTCACCACCTATCATCATTCAATTCAACATGTATTCATTAAGGGTCTGTGGTATGCCAGGGACTAAGACACACAGAGGAGTCAACAATAGTTTCTGCCCTTGAGGGGCTGAAAGACTGAAAAAGGGAAACAAATACATAAACCGACAACTACAATTTAGTGTGTTAAGTGCTATAGTAGTACAGTGGGCATGGAAATTGAGCTAAGAAAACATGGAGAACAGAAAATATCAAATGGAGAAAAGTTAGGTTAACTTACTAAGGAATGGAATTCACACAAAGAAGATGGGATTTAAGGCTGTTTTTAAATGATGCATGAAAGTGGAAAAGAGAGGGAAGGCCAATTTTGACCAAAGGGACAACAGGAACAAAGCACAGTGGAATCTCTGCACCACAGTGGTGAGGAGGTTTTTGGAGTGGGGTTTAGAGGCTGAGTTGGGTTTAATCAAATGCCATGTTAAGAAATTTGGAGAACTTCAGGGTAGGAAGGGATTATGTGTTTTAAATTAGGAGAATGACAAGGTAATTTTGTTTTTTAATTTAAAAAAATTGAAAGCAGTGTGGGAAATGGCCTGGAGTTGAAAACTCTGGAAATGGAGAGACCAATTAAATTTGTTGGAATAGTTTACAAGAGATGGGGAGGGCCCCATATGCAGAGGTGGGAATGTATTCCAGAGAGAGTTGGCTGGGTTTGACTTGAAGCGAAGGAGAATATGTATTTTAGGATAACTGCTAGTTTTCTGATTTGTGAGACTTAATGGACTATAACACAAGTCTGAGGGAAAACGCCGAGTTCATTGTTCTGGATAAAATACCGTTAAGATGCCCATGGGGCACATACGCTGCCAGTTTTGATTGGCAGTGAGAAATCTGCGTGCTCTGGGGAGTGAGGTTAAGGGACTAACCCATGGACCAAGTAGGATTGGGAAAGATGATAGCAGGCTGACAGGCTAGGAGCCTGTGTTTGAAGAAGGCATAGGTCCAGTGTAAGTTTAGCGACCATAGTTTCCCAAGCCAGAATCAGTATGTCTATTCTGATAAGCATACATGCACTTTCAAGTATGATGGGACAAATCAGTCCCATCTGTAGCAGAAAATTATGGTCATATGTTGCTTTCTAAGTGAACAAATGGTCAAACAACAAGAAAAGCAGTGAGGTTAGATTACCTTGGACTGGGAAGGGGACTGGTCCTCCCCTCCCCCTCGCCCCTCCCCCACCTCTGCCCCCTCCCCGCTCCCCCTCCCTCAGCCCTGCGCCCTCACTTCCTCCCTAGGTAGAGCATTCCAATGAAACCTTTCGAAAGCCCAAATGATATAAAGAAGCAATTGCCATTCATTTATATGTAAACGTTTTTGAGCATTCCCAGACCCAGGATTCAACGCACACACAATGTCTTTCGTCCGGCTGTAGGCTACGGCAACACCCCTACGGGCTCTCTCAGCGCAGTTCCTGGGGAAGGGGCCCGGTGGCGCCGCTCTCACTGCTGGGGGTTTGGGGGGGCTTGTGGGGGGGCGGGGGGAGTGGCGTTCGGCCGCCTTTGTAAGGGCTAGCTGCAGACAAACGCTAATTGCTGTTTTCACTTTCCACCTTCTTTTCCGTAAAAGTGAAAATCCTCTTTGGATTTTTTCCGGTGCGTAAAAGCAGGTACCGGCGCAGGTCTTTCGGAAACGAGAAGGGGCGATTTCCGCAGAGCGCGTGGCCTTGCTCACCGCTCCCCGGCTCACAGATGCGCGGCGGCGGTCCCCCTCACTGGACAGTTGTTCCCACAGCACCCTCACTTCATCTTTCAGAAGGTGGCGGTTGCCCAGGAGGGGAGCAGAGCAGACACAGCTCGCCCCGCCTGCAGTGGCTCCTGCAGCTATTGTTCTGCGTCCTGACCGTTCAGGCCTCTGCCACCGAACTTCCCAGCGAGCTGGCCATTGGAACGACAATCACCTGCTTCCTCTGGCACAACCAGCTCTTTTAGACTTTTAATTTTTTTTTTTTTTTTTTTTAGAGTTCAGATGTGATTATTGGAAGAAAAAAAAAAAAGTTGTGTGTTGTTACTGTTCTCCTTTTGGCTTGGGCTTTGACTATTTGGGAGTCTGATCCAGCTTTTATTGGATAGAAAAAGCACGTACACCAAACAGTCACCCCCTCCGGCAGGAACGGGGGGCTTTGGGTGCTCACGCTGTTGCAGCAAAATATTCACGGAATCTGCTCTCAGAGGCAATCGTTTTTTACCGTGTCCTCGGTGTCTTCCAAGGGGGATGGGCGGAAACATGAAAATGGGCGACAGAGCTTGATAAAGGCCCAGGCTCGAGCTCCCACACCCGCAAACGCCGCCGCGGGCCCTTTCGGAGCCTGCAGCCCCCGCACGCGGGCCTCATCCGATCCAAGACGGAATTAGCACCCGGGAAACGGCCAACAGCGTTTTTGTTTGCATGTAACGCATCTCTGCGTTTAACAGGCTTTCTAAGGCAGGTATTCTTGATCACAAAATGACAATGGCAGAAATGCAACAGTCAAGTCCAAATGCGTAAGAGAAGCAGCCGCCCGCGCGAGGCGGAAATTAACATTCTGGTCACGGAGCGCGAGCAGTTTATTCTGGAGTTCATTCGGAGGAGGTAATGACGAGGAAAATGACAAAGAAAACTGTTACTGACCATTAGTGAGCAATCACTCTGTCATCTTGCCGAGATAATTTAGATAAATGGGGGGTTTCCGCTGTCTCCCTGGGAGACGGGGGTTGACGTCTTTGATAATGGCAACCCACTTACAGGTTGTTTTTTGACAAATGAATTTTTTCATCGGGCAGATGGGAAATAGTCTTGTCGGTGCCTGCCCGTTGGATGTAGTAATAGCTTCCTTTTAGAAGTTTGTTAAAAAAAAAAGTCTGTCCGTTTTCTGTGTTTGATGCCCAGGGATACATGCTGAAATGCCCCTTCAAGGCTTTTCAGCCACTGAGGAAAGCAGTTTGGAAACATAAGGTATTTAATAAATGAATGCCAAGCATACCATATTTTTGTTCAATTGACTTATATTATTTTAGCAGCTGCTAACTATGCACTGTTGCTACTTGGAGCCTGGTAACAGATTTCTCTGTTCCGTCTGGGTAATCTGTTTTTTTCAGAATGGATTTTTTTCCCCCCACCTGAACTTTAGTAGAATTTTGGCTGCTACATTTTGAGGGCAATCATCAAATCAATTTAAAGCAAATAAGCAGATAGCAGTTTTCAAGAGAGAGGATGAAATTTACCCAGTGTTGTTTGAAAAATATTTTATTTTACCTTTGATGTCATAGTGCACTCCAATATCACTTATGGCTAAGAGGTGAAAGAGGGGCTATGGCCATTTTCAGGGGATTAACAGACGTGTATACTCTGAGAATACTTTATTTTAAGAAAATACTCAGCAAAAATGGCTATGGCGTATATTCTATTTACTAAGCAGCTTACAGGAACTGCATCAGGCATGGAATCCAGTGTTTACTTGTCGTGGAAAGGAGTAGGCAGGAGAGGGGATCTGAGTGTGGGGCTCAGAGCCAGCTACTGCAATGTACAAGATGTGTAAATAGGAGAGTTTCTCAGATCTTCTAAAATTTGGTTTCCTCATATGTAAAAAGGGGTGAAAATAGCATCTTGTTTTCGGGATTGTTGTCAGAATAATATAAGATAATGAATATATAGCTATGATGATAATGATGGTGATGATAATAATGATAACAATGATGATTTTTATTTTTATTTTATTTTTTAAAAATATATCTTTATTGATTTCAGAGAGAGGAAAGGAGAGGGAGAGGGAGAGAAACATCAATGATGAGAGAGTCATTGATTGGTTGCAGCCCGCAACCCGGGCATGTGCCCTGACTGGGAATCGAACCCCGATCACCTGGATCCTAGGTCGAG
Organism: Miniopterus schreibersii; assembly: GCF_964146895.1. Taxonomy (NCBI): domain Eukaryota; kingdom Metazoa; phylum Chordata; class Mammalia; order Chiroptera; family Miniopteridae; genus Miniopterus; species Miniopterus schreibersii. The sequence goes on along the minus strand of NC_138101.1, from coordinate 80,328,815 downwards.
GCTCAACCGCTGAGCCACGCCCGGCCGGGCACAATGATGATTTTTAAAATGCCAAACCCACCTCGAAATAATCAAAGGTGGTTTTACTTATTATGATGCAATGCCTCTAGGGACAGCAGGAAGGCTCTGCCTTCCCTGCCTGTCCTAACAGACAGGAAGGCCAAGAGCGACATGGAAATTTCAATGATTAGCACTCATTCTCTTTATCAACTATTTTGCTTTTCACGTTGCCCTTGAACATGCAGTGCGCACATTCGTTCTTTGCACATGGGTGTTTTGTATTTTAGTGTGGCTAATTGAGATGTTCCTAAGGTGAGTGGCTGCCTCTCTGCTGAAGGCTGGGCAGTGGGGCCTGTTGCAAAAGGGAGGGGAGTGGAAACCAGCGGCACATTTAGGCCTGTCCAGTCCACCAGCATGCAACCTCAGTCACTGTATTAGTCCACCAGGGCTGCCATAGCAACATATCATAGACTTGGCGGATGAAACGACAGAAATTTATTTCCTCCCAATTCTGGAGAAAGGCTTTAGCTAATGCAGTTTCTGGTGAGATTTCTTTTTGTGGCTTGTAGATGACCGCCTTCTCACTAGGTGCTCACACGGCCTTTCCTTGGTGCATGAACACAGAGATCGATCTCTCTTCCTTTACTTATAGGGCCACCAATCCTATCAGATTAACTCCCACCCTCATGCCCTCATTCCACCTTGATTATCTCCTAAAGATCCTATAGATCTCTATATGTCATCGCAATGGGGGTTAGGGCTTCAACATATGGATTTGGAAGGGAAGGGGAGATGCAATTCAGTTCATAGCCGTCACTATAAAAAAAAAGACATTTTCAGAGATCCCAAATCCCTACTCTTAAAAACTAGTCCTAGAAACTATAAGTAAAATAAAACGCAGGGAATTCCCACAGCCTTATATGTGATATGTGGATGTTTTCTTTAGATAGAGGGAAATATATCATAAAATCTTTAAATGCATCATTCTTTTTAAGCATAATGTCTGATGATATCTTTTGAGGATTTTTATATATATTCTTGAAATTTGATTCTTTTAATCTTAAACATGGTTTAAGTTAAATGTGTGGTTTAAGTTCAATGAGCCAAAGATCTTTGCCTCCAAAACATCTAATGTAGAATCGTTCAATCCTGGTAGCACACTAGAATCACCTGGAAAGTTTGTTTGTTCTGGTCTCTCTCTCTCCCTCTCTCTCTCTCTCTCTCTCTCTCTCTGTGTGTGTGTGTGTGGGGGGGGGGGGGTTAAACTTAATTCCTGGGTTCTTTCCAAGGTTACTTAAATCAGGATCTCTGGGGGTGGGTGCTGGCTTTAGCAGGTTGTAAAATCTCTACAAGACATTCAAATTCACTACCAAAGTTTAGAATGGACAAATATGATTTCCAACTTTGTCTCAATTGTGTTAGGGCCAGAATTTAATTTTTATGAAAAAAATGAAATAAAAATAAAATAAATAAACAACTGGTTTGTTTTAATAAAATAAAAAATGAAATAATTATACAAACCTTCAGTACAGATAGCAACACTGCTGAAACTGAACTGTTAACCTGTACAGTAGTCACCTAAAATGTCCCTCTCTCAGCTGATGTATGAAAGTCTTAATTCAATATGTAAAGGATTCCAAATCCCCCCATGGCTCCCATCTGACTCAAAGTAAAAATCAAGTTACCTATAGTGATCTATGAGGGCTACACCTGCTTTGCTTTTGGTCTCTGACGTCATCTCTCCTACTCTCTGCCTTGCTGTCTCTACTCCAGCCAACTCACCTCCTCACTCTCTCTACCTTGTGGCCTTTGTATTTACTGTTCCCTCCTCTTGGAATGTTCTGCCAAATATGCATGTGGCTAAGGTCCTCACATCCTTCCAGTCTTTCATTCAGATGACACCTTTCTAATGAAAGCTCTCCTGACTCCTTTATTTAAGAAATGAAACCCACACCCCACACAAGTCCATGGCACTTCTGGTCCCTTTCACTCTACTCTGCTTTTTGCCATAGCATTCCTCAGCTTCTAAAACACTATAGCACTAGTAAATTATGTTTGTTGTGTACTTCTGGTCTCCTACCACTAGAATATATGCCCCACAAAGACAAGGGTTGTTATTCCGCTGAAGTGTCCCAACTGTCTGGGAAAGCTCCTGGTACACAACACCCACTCAGTACATCATTGTTAAATGAATAAATGAAATGCTGCCCAGGCTTCTGACTTCAAGTCTCGCTCAATTCCCTGGACAAGGCCCATGGCCAGCCCTGTAATTATTTCAGGCTTCCAGACTTCTGACTTCCGATCCAGTCCTGCTTACCCTCTAAGACTGGTAGGGAAAGATGAAGACTAAATCCTAGCCCACAGCCACTCTAATTCTGTTCTGGTATTCCATTGGCAATGGGGAGATAAAGAAAACTAAATCCACTACCCCCCGAAGAAGGAAAGTATTAATTCTACATTTTTTAAGATATCCCAAAACATCCCAGTGGCTTGATTATAGTCTGTTTTATGTCTTGGATCTTGCTCTTTGAAGGAGAGATTAACTTTCCTCAAACAGAGATCTTTTATCTATTAGTAAGGAGAGTAGAAATAATGGCTGGATATTGTTTATGCTTCTCATTTACAGCTCTCAGTTCAAAATTATTCAATGGGCAAAATTTCCATCCGAAGATTTATTACATAGTGTGATTTTAACACTAGTGAAAATGTTATGGAGATAGAGAAATCTAAGCATTAATCCTCATTTCTAATCACTTTGAATTAATAGCTTTTGCCTCACCTCCTGCTTCTGTCTCACATTTATCTCAAGAATTGACTCCACAGAACTCTTGGGTCAAAGATCAAAATCTGCCCCCTCAGGAAAACAAAAACAGTCTAATTTGAGAGTTTTGTTTGGTTTATTTTTTCCCTTTTTCCATCATCAGCATGAAGGCTTATCTTAAGAGAATGCAATGATGTCAGAAACTCTAATTGGCTCTTATTGGGGTTTTCCAATTTTAGTAAATGGTTTTAGGAGAAAAAAGGTGTCATATAAACTCATCTTTAGCAATATGAGTAATAGAGGGGAAATTAAAGTCAGAGGTAGATGTTTTGAGTCACATATTCTTTGAGTCACATATTCTTTTTGCTCCCCAAGGTTTGACACATTATAGAGCAGCCTTTTAGAGAAATTACAAAGCTTTCATGTTGCCCTCTCCTACTTGGACAGCTGGTGAGAGAGAAAAAGTTACATGCAGCCACCAAGCATTGACTTTTTCATCAGTGGGTTGTCTTACTTTTGTTTTGTTTTTTTCTTTCATATAGCTGTACTTGCCCATATCTTTTGTATCTTTCGTCTTTCACCTAATTTGTTGGAAGTAGCCATTCAGGTCACGGTGGGGAAGGAAGAAAACACTCTTATTATTAAGGTTAAAAAATTGAAACTGAAAATGAAGTTGAGTTAGCATTATCTGTACAACAGACCTGGAAGGTTCTGGTTCCCGATGAGCTGAGAACAGCCCAATGTGCAGAAATAATATAGAAACAGAAGTCACGCCATGTGCGCCTCTCCAACTCTGGCAGTCAAGTGAGCAACTAGTGCCTTCAGCTGCTGCGTCAGCCTGAGAGGGAAGGAGGGAACTGATTCTTCAGATTGCAAGTGAACCTGAAATGTGTAAATTAATATGTGCAGATGGTAGGGGAGCTGCTTCTATGACAGGAGGTAATTGGAGCTGCTCTTCCTGTTCAGCCAGTGGCATCCAAAAGTCTTCCCAGTTCTGGGGGGATTGTGAAATGTAGGTGAGCCTGGGTCTTGGAGCTGTCTCCTTTCTCCTTTGAAGAGCCCAAAGTCCCTTCAATGGCTGCTTTGCTTATATCAGGGTCGCCCTCTTATTGTGTTGGAACTGGGCCCTATTTAAAATATAGTCCTAAAGGGTTCATGTGCTTCCCTCACCCTGGCCTGCTCAGGACATTCTTTTTTATTTTTTATTTTTGAATAAATCTTTATTAATTTCAGAGAGAGGAAGGGAGAGGGAGAAAGAGATAGAAACATCAATGATGAGAGAGTCATTGATCGGCTGCCTCCTGCAAGCCCTTGACTGGGGACTGGGGATCAAGCCTGCAACCCGGACATGTGCCCTGACCAGGAATGCAACCTCGATCCCCTGGATCCTAGGTCGATGTTCAACCGCTGAGCCATACCCGGCTGAGCTCAGGACATTCTTGATGACTGAATCACCTTTGGAGGCCCAATCTCTCCTAGTATCACTATAGGGCAGAGTGAGTGATATTACAGGTGAAGAGGCTTTTATAATAGTGCCTCTCAAGTAACTGCAGATAGGCTGTCACCTCTTTGTCCTGCAACAGGAGCCATTAACAGAGCTTCAAGTGACTCTGTCACCAGACAAGTTTTCCATTCATTCTTCTAAGCTATGCCAATGACCTCTGCTTCCATTTGCCACCTGAGTATTTGAGCCAATAAAATTGACCCCAGGTACTGACACTCCACAAATGATGAATTTAAGTGACAACAGCAGATATAACCACTGCAAAAGTTGTGAATTCAAAGTAATAGAAAAATTATGTGTCTGGGTGATCTCCCCTTTGGTTGGCTCAGATGTCTCCAGAAAAGGAGATACCACAGAAAAAAAGACACAAGTCATATAATAATTATTACAGGGAGGAATCAATGAAAAGTGAATCTGCTTTTATTGATTTAGAGTTGAGAAAACGTGGCCTGGAGAGGTGAAATAACTTTCCCAACCAGCCAGGTTATGTATCCTGAGTCAGGTAAGAACCCTGATTCCCTGAACACTTCGTTCTGTTTTCTTCCCACTGACTCATTGGAAACCTGCCTTTAGCATGTACTGTTCTGGTAGAGAACCAACTTTATCATCAAGCATAAAGGTGCTCTCGGCTCAAGCCTGAGCCAAGTTCGCTGCTGAGACACAAACATCCAGGGGTGAGCAATAGTTGTTTGTATAGAACATCCAGGGGTGTTTATAGTTGTTTGTATAGAAAAGAATACAATATTTATTAATAATACAAGAATAAACTTTGTGTTTCATGGACAAACAACTGTAAACCTACTTTTGCATACCCCTGTGTTATCCATGTCTAAAGGCCTAGTGTGAGTCAGCCAAGGATGCCTTTGCACAAAGAACCAAGGATTTTGCAAAAAAACTCATCCTAAGGAAGGGTGAATTAGGCCCCACAATAGGACTAGTAAGAATGTCTTATGTTCTAAGGAAAAGGGTGATTTTTCTGTCAAGTAACATCTCTCAACTCAATCCCTATTAATACTGGAGATCTGAGGAGGGAACCACACTTACTTAAGAGCAAAAATCAAGGAACAAATGTCTCCTCACCTTAACTTAGGGTTCCACTGGCATGGTACAAGTCAAGGCCACAGGTAGGAGGCAGCACTATCTATTCTTTGCATCTTAGTCTATAAGAATGACACCACCTGGAGTTGTGCAGGGCACAGTCTGTGCAGTCAAATACAAAGGTCCTTGTCTAGAATATTAATTCTACTCACTGGTGGACTAGGAGACATAAGGATGGAGAAGTAAGGCTCAAAAGCAGAAAATCTGGTTTTGAAACTTCATTTAGCTACCAATAACTGAGAAATCTTAAGAAAGTTCTTTCAACTTTCTGGACCTCAGTTTCCCCATCTGTAAAGCAGATGAATTAGTAATAAATTCACTGGGATTAAAATTATATGACTAGTTTACTCTCCTGTGCTTTTGATAGTCACACAGTAAGAAATAGCTATGTCCTAGGACCCAGTATTTTGGGCAACGCTTTGGCTCATTTGAGAACTTTTTTGCACAATCTGTGGGTCATTCCCCAAGAAGAATTCTCCTAGGGCAGGCATCATTTTGCACATGAGCCAGAGTTCCAGAGAGATGGCTCAGCCACAGTACCTCAAAATAGACCTCTCTCTGATTAGCACCCTGGAGTCAGGAGCAGGCGTTGAGTCAGTCACACCTCCTTCTAAATATTGGTACGGTCCTGCCTGCATCCTGACAGGTCTCCTCCCATTGACTTCAGAGAAGTGACTTCGGCAGAAGACGTGCACCAAGAAGCTGCGTGGTGGATCATAGGCTGCATTCAAGAATCAGCACATGATTTTCAGTTCTCTGCCTTCTTGTCAGATGATGTGTTCAATTTCATGTTCTAAAAGCATGGCTACTGGGAAGGGAGTTTTGCATGGCCATTCCAATACTCAAGTGCGTTCCCCTTGGAACATGAATTGTGCTCATAGAAACGTCTCTTGGGATATTAGGATGAGAGAAGAAGACAATGTGAGTCCTTCCATACATTCAACAGAAAGATACTACTTTGCTGCTATTTAAAAAACTCTAGAACAAATGATGAGAAGTTTCTAAATTCTTTTTTATGAAGCCAGAATAACAGTAATACCAAAATCACACAAAGGTAATGCAAAGAGGAAAAACAATTCTCACTTATGAATAAATAAACATGGAAAAACATTAAAATAATACTCAATAGAATTTATCAGTGAACTAAAAGAATAGTACTATAGGACAAATAGAGTTCGATATAGAGACTGAACCCTGACTCCGGAGCCAGATTATCTGTGTGTGAATGCTGGCTCTGCCTTTTAATAGCTGTAAAATCTTGGGCAAGTTCCTAGACCTCTGTGTGCCTTCATTTCCTTATCTGTAGAATGGGGATAATTACAGATCGGTTGTTGTGTGGATTAAGTTAGTTGCTATATGTGGAATACTTAGAATAAGGCCTAGCACATACAAGTTAGCCTTTATTTTTATTACTATTTTTCCAGGAATGCTCAATGTAAGGCAGATGTAAAACTTTTTTCCAAATAAAATGACCATTTGTTCCATCACAATTTATTAAATAACAGTTTATGTCCTGACTTATTTGAAATAACAGCCTTCACCATGTTAATAAAATCATACAATAAATACCTTTTGTTAAGTGCTTATTTTTTACTTTATAGAGGTTAAGTAATTTGTATAATCACATAAAGAGGTAGATGGCAGAGCCAGGATTACAAACCAGGTTGGGTTGACTCTCAGTGCTTTAAACCACTGTGTTTGGACCGCTTCCTTAGACTTGGATTCAGACTCCAGTGCTTGCTCCCTGGACAGCATGTCTAGTTGTTGAAATGTCTAGTTATGTAAACATAAATGCTTGATACAGTGAACTACAGTAAATCCTCACTTAATGTCCTTGCTAGGCTCTTGGGAACTACGACTAAGCAAAACAACATATAAGGAAACCAGTTTTACCATAGACTGATATCAACAAGAGTTAAGATCCTATGGCATATTTCTGGCTACAAAAAAACACACCAAGCTTATAAATAAAGACTTCAAACACTTCTAATATTAAACATTGAAATAAATGTGAGCTATCCATACATTGAAGGAAGATGAATTAAAAACAACTAATATAATTCTCTCCCACCTTGCTCTTTCCAGCCTAAGGTTGTGGGTGGGTGGATTGTCTGCTGGCAGCTCAGGGCTCAGGGCTCAGGGCTCAGGGCTCAGGGCTCAGGGCTCAGGGCTCAGGGCTCAGGGCAGGAGCCCACCCTGGACCGGACACCCTCCCATCACAGGGCCACTCACACCCCCTACTCTCACTGAGCCTGGGAAAATCGTCACACACTAATTAACCTAACTTGCCCATATTTTGGCTGTGGCAGAAATCCAGAGAACCCAGAGAAAAACCACACAGACATGGGAGAACGTGCCAGCTCCACGCAGACAGTGGCCCCAGCCAGGAATTGACTTATTTCCTCATTAACATTATAACAAAATGACATTGAACAAAACGGTGTTATTCAAGGACCTGTTGTAAACAGTTTGGAACTGTTATTCAGACTTCTGTAACATTGACAAGGTCTAGGGAAGAGCAGTTACCAAATCAGCTACCTGCACATTATAGACAGGGGAAGGCAGGGGGGAAATGTACTTTTCATCATCATGAAAACGGATGCATGGAAAGGACTTTAAAAAAATTTCTGATGCATCATCTCTTTCAAAATCTTGTCTACGTATCTCGTTGCATCTCAGTATAAGCTGAGTCCTTTTTAAATTTTCCATGCTTTTTTACTTCAGGAGACAGCACAGTGAACATACTTCCCTGTGACTTCAACTGTGATAATCTGCCAGCCAGTGTATATTAGCTAAATACTTTATCCCTGCCCCACCCCAAAATACTACTTACCTCAAAGAAAAGGGTTAGCCACAGGACTTGCTATGTGAGTTCTTGCTTCATGATACATTTGTTTTGTATAGCATCACAACTTATAAATGGTATACATCCTAATAAACATCCTGCACATTTCACCAATTATGTTACAAACAATAATTAATGATGATAAAGAATTAGGCTTAACTACATGATATTAGAGGACAAGCCCTTGGAAAGAGGCACCGTGTCTGCTGACTCCATGGAGGTTTTTTTTGTTGTTGTTTTTTGGTTTTGGGTTTTTTCCCCTCTGATCATCACACAGCGCATGTGTGCACCAAACCAATTATTGTAGATTTTCATTCTGAAAAGTCAATATCCAAGGGCATATTTTAAATTAATCAAACCTGTTTTGAGAGATAAGCTAAATTAGTTCTTTAAAAAGAGAGTGTGCAGTGCAAACTTATGTATTCATCATTATATTTAGCTTCAAGAAATAGCCTTACATAACCCCAGAGCGGATTTAAATGACTAAAATTCTACCGCAGGTTTGAAGCTGATAGAAAATCTCTAAAAAGAATATGCTGTCATTATATTCAGTGCCATACTGGTTGCATTATTTCTGAATGTTTTATACTTTTACATTCTAATTTATATTATGGGAGTGGTCTTGAGTCAAGTCAATAAATACTTATTAAACAGCTGTATAAAAAAGGTAAGATATAGTTTGTTTATCCAGGGAGTAAAATCTTGCTGAGGAAGAGAGACTTAGACACATGGAAACAATCATAAATAAATAAAAAGTATATGGAAATGACTCAGAATTCATGATTTCCAAAAATTATGATATGACCTTACAATCTCTCGGTTATTTGATCATAGCCCAAAGCCTAGCTCTTTCCAATCTAACTGCAGGCTACAGAAACCTTAGATTGTTTTCTATACCAAATGGGAGATTACCTAATGTTATCCTTGGTTTGAGAGTCCATTTAATAAAAGATTAGCACATAAGCCTTAAGCAGCCTATTAAAACAAAGAGCTTCAGAGAAAATGAGTATGATTTCCAGAGCCATTTAATTGATAGCAAATCTCCTTCTGTAAATACCATAAAATCTTTAGGTATCCATTGAATTCTTAACTAGAAGGAACTTGAAGTTTTCTATCTGTTGTCCCTTTAAAGGGAGATACCTTTTATCTTGGTTGTCCCAGTGTCCACCAAAGTATTTAGCGTACACTAGACATTCAATATTTTCTTCCTGCTTGATTAAAAAAATGAATGAATGAGTGCCTTTTTTTAGAGAAGTGTTAAAATACAAGATTAGATAGCACAATATGAGTTTGGATAAGATGTCTTTTGATTCTTCTAAATAAGCAAATGACTGCATTTAAAACAATCCATAAGATATTTCCAATGTTTGCCTTTGATAGTTGGCTTCCCCATACATCAACAAATTGTTAAATACCAGAGTAACAAAGTTTTAAGGACTGCAGTATTCTTCTGGCTTTGTATGTATAAATAAGGGGATTAACATTCTTTTGCAAATATAGGGAGGAAGATTATTACAAGTGGTGGGAAAAAAATCTTCTCATTTAAGTAAAGCAAGGTTATTCTGGCCTTTCCTTGGTTTCCAGGTGATATCACTGCTATGGAGGTTTTCATTTCCAGAGGTGCAGTCCCTCATCTTTTGAATTTATGGTTGGAATGAAATAGATGTCCTCCTAAGATATATTATTGAAACACCACCAGTAAATTTCAATATTCTCACTCTTGAATGGCAGGAGTGATCTCTCATGCCCACAGAATGGAAGTAGCTCTTCTGAATCTGAAATGAGACTAACATTTAGGTGGTCAAGTGAAATTAAAAGACCAATTAATGACTGCAGATACTCCATAAGCTGAATGTTTGTCTCTCCGCCTCCCTCCTCCCTCCCCACCCCAAATTCATATGTTGAAACTTAATTCCTAATGTGACAGTATTTTGAGGTGGGTCACTCGGGAAGTGATTAGGTTATGAGGGTGCAGCCTCATGAATGGGATCAGTGTCCTCATAAAAGAGACCCCAGAGAGCTCCCTGGCCCCTTCTGCCATGTGAGGACACCGTGAGAAGATGATCCTCACTGGACACTGGATATGCTGGTGCCTTGATCGTGGACTTCTCTGTCTCGGGAACTGTAAGAAATAAATGTTTGTTGTTTAAGCCACTCAGTCGATGGTATTTTGTTATAGCAGCCTGAACAAACTGAGACAAGATACATGTAGATTCCTAATGCAGGGGTGAGTATAGATAATCCCTCCTTGATCATACAAGACATAAAAGCTAATTTTCTGCTGTTATGTCTCATAGCAGCCACTGTGAGCTCCCCCTTCCCTAATCAGAATGGCCCTCACCAGTGAACCCTGGCCGACTCCACTGTGGACGACCCAGAACCACAGGCAAAAATTACAAACCATTGCCACCTGGAAGTCTGGACATTCTGAAAGCCTGTCATTACAAGAATCATTATCGTGGAGGTTGCTATGGTTTCTGTGCTATACTGTCTCATTTCTCTATAGTTGGATGGTTTAGTTAATCAATGGCAAGCCACAGTGTAATCATTTTCTCTTCAGAGAACACAAGAAAAAAAGAACAAGCCTGGAATCTCTTGCACAATGTCACTGCTGACTGTTATTTTCTGGCTACAAAAGAAAGACATGTTCTTATTCTAAATGAACAGTGGAAAAGGAAAGTTGAGAGAAAACTGAAGTTGCTTTCTAATCCAGGCTAGCTTTTTGAGAAGCACCAGAAAAGCTATTCTCCCAAATATCCTTAGAATCTTTTTTTATTAGGATTCTCACACAGGAGAATGTGAGGAGAAAACAGTCCCGCATATACCAATTCTTAGAGTTTTCTTATTACTTCTACAAGACTTCTGGGCATCGAGAAGCATGGTGAGGGCTTATATTGTTCTACCTCAAAGCAATCACTGCTTCAGGTTTTGACAGTTTGTTTACTGGATATTATTAAGAGGAAAAGCCACTGCTCCACTTAGTGTCAAACACAAGTAAAATATGGGAAAGAATCCTATTAAGAGAAGCAGAGAAACAGAATCATCACAAGTAAAACTACAAAGGAGGCTTAGGGGTTCATTCAGCAAGCTGAATAGCTAAGAAATGGCATCAACTTTCCTTTCTAGTCCCAAGAGTTGATGGGTATAATCTAAACGGTCACACTCATTAGATTACTGATGTGTTTAATCGATTTAAAGTGGGGAGCAGGCATTGGCACGAGGCCATCTTCATACAGAGTCCATTCCATTTGCTCTTCCCTCAGAGGCTGGGAGCAGCTTGTGCACATGACTGGAAAGCCCATTCGGAACATATAGTTTGGACTATTTTCTCACTTATTTAATAGGGTGAACATTTAGTCATGTTAATAAATATTCTTTTAAGATGTATTTTTATTTTTTATTTCTTTTTTATCAGGCCCATCTCACAATGTGGTAGATCTTCATAATGGTACTAACATCTCATTTATTGGATATAACCCTCCTAACAAGGGCACTTACATTCCACAAATGCCCTAGCATTTCTGTGCATGAGCTCAAGAAAAAAATAATAGTACACAAAGTAGGGAGAATAAACACTGAAAAAATGGGCTATTCAGTCACCAGATAGCAAATGCCAGCCATTCCCACCCTCCGAGGTAAGGATCACCAGCTTTAAAGAGAAAGGCACAGGCGTGATAAAAATGACAGTTCCTCAGCAGAGTTATGTAAAACGTAACATATAAGCCACGTTTCATAAGTCATGGGAATAAAACAATTTTAATTTTATTAGGAAGTATTTCATAAAAGACTTTGTTAACTCAACTACTCTTATTTGAAGATAAACAAGTAGCAAAACCGGAGAGGGATCTTTTTCTCCTGATTTATTTCACACTGAATATTTCAGATCAATCAATGCCTTAGACAACATTTAGATGTTACCATGTTTGTGAACATTACCCAACACATTCATCAGGCAGCAAACATCATTATATGGCCATTTAATTTTGGACCCCTTTCAGGAGAATCTGGTTATCTGATTAAAAGCTGGGCCTGAAGGCTTGTGGAGAATGTGTGTGTGCATGTCACGCATCTGTGTGCGCGTGCATGTGTGTGTGATGTCTATTAAAAATGAAAGTTTTATATATATATATATATATATATATATGGAAGGAATCTCATTAGTGTCTATAAATTAATGTCAAGATTCATAGACGAGAGATTAAAGATCATCTGTTATTTTATTTCCTCTAATTTTTCCATCTTAGCTGTTTCTCTCATGTGCACTGTTTCCCTGTTTCTGGCTGAGCTTCCTGGCTAAGGAACATCCGCTGTGTGGATTCCAGTGAGGACTATTATCTGACTTACGTGAGCAGGGTACATGAGCAAATTATTAAAACAAGTCCCGTCAATAAGCAGTTTGAAATACTCAAAGATCACATGAAAGCAAGGAGAATACCCTCAAAGAAAAAGAGTCCTTCATAGTAACTGGTCAGCTGTGACTTCCCCACCGACGCACAAAAGTCGTTTGCTCATGCATGAATCTGGGACGCCGACCCCCCCACAGATATGCTACGTCAACTAGCCAAAGGGCTTCATGAGTCATTTATGCCCTCGTTTCAGATTGAAAAGTACATACATCTGGCACTGTTATGCTTGACTGGTGCTAGCTTGTGGCATATGAACAGCTGAGGAATAAACTTAGGGACATTATTAACCAAGACCAAAAATGAGCCACTCTATTTCACTGGCTTAAAATAACAGCTCCTGTTTTCCTAAAATGTAGGCATCTTAGTATTCTAGAATGTGCATTTCAATATCAGCAAATTTATAACAGAATAGCTCAAACAAGTTATTTGTAATATGTATGTCTCTATCTTCCAGAAAACTGAAAAAATAAATAAATAAATTCAGGAATTTTAAATGGATAGTTTAAAAGGCATATAAAGCCATTTGAATTTGAGGGAGAGTCAAGCTATTTTTGTGCCGCAGTTTGATGATGCAAAATAAAACCCTCTAACAGACATTTTGCAGGTCTTCCATCAGCAGACACCATCGTACAACCTAGGGCATACAAAAAGGCACAAAATATTATCTGTGTTTCCAAAGAACATACAGTCCAGAAGAGGAAATTATCTATACAACAGTGGCTAGCACCAGGGTTAAATCAGCGAATGAAGAGAAGACAATGGATACAAGAGGAATCCTATAGGCAGAAGGACTTGGGGATTCACTGAGTGCAAAAGAAGGTAAGTGTAATAAATAGATTATGTCACGATGACAAGGGATATAACATCAATAGGACAAGGGCCAAGTAGGATCAAGTTTTGGTGGAAAATGTCATGTTTGTGTTTTGACCCTTAATTAGTTTGATTCCCCCCACCCGAAGTAAAACATCTGCAATTGTGAGGGAAAGGAGGACTTTTAGCAATGGGTGATAATAGCAGAGATTGAAAAGAGGGACAACAGTTTAACTCTCATCACCCCACTGGTGCAAAAAAGAAAGAAGCTGCCCCCTCCCCCCATCAATCCTTAGGCCCAGAGCAGAAGGTGCAGGGTTGGAGGAGGCACCAGTTACTATAGCTCCAAGGAGAGAGTCTTTTGGACTAAATTTTGAACATTAAGTTATATGGTCTCTGATTATGCTGGTGCAGGTCAAACTAAATATTTGATCAACTAATTTGGGATTGAAAGTCTTTACTTACCTTAATCATTTTCTGAACTTTGTCTTGGTAAGAGAAAAAAATTATTTTAACTGAGTGTATAGCAAGTATGGGGACCTTTGAAGAGAGAGATTTCAAATAGATGAAAAAGAAATGGTTCAAATGATCAAATCCTACTGACAGGCTATACGGATACATGGAATCTTATGATCATGAAGGCAGACTTCCTTCTGTCTTTGCATGAAAACCTATGCTTTCATTTGTTATACACAGCTGTGGAAAGAACAAGGATCCTACCTGACTAAATTTATCACCACAGAGCTCAGTCCAGAACATGAGGACTTAAAAACATTTATCGGTAACTAAGAAATAGCTTGATGTCAATATCACAAAATTTTTCAATATCAAATTGAGATCTGAACAAGTTCAATAAGTTATTGGGACAATAGTTTCTATTTCGCTATTCTTACTAATTCAGAACTGTCTAGTGATATATAATCATTTGTAGTATAAAACACAGTGAGGTAAGTTGGGGTGAAGAAAAGTCTGGGCTACTAAGTTACTATTCTCATTCATGATTTTAGCCTCTGGACTCACGTGTTTCATCATTTTATATATGTACCAAACTTTAAGGTGTACAGAGGGGAGTCAGGTGTTTCAAATCCTTCACAAATGGGTTCATCGCTCCCCTTCTCAGACTGAGCTAGTGGCAGGGACCGACAGATTTCAATTTCAATCAAAAGTCATGATGAGGTTTCTCTTGCTCCCCTTGCCACAACCAGGCAGCAGAAAATGTGGGGCTTCTCGAGCTTGAGGCCACAGCCAGATTGCTCTGATGACCATTTTCCTGTGTCCACAAACGAAGAGATGAATTTCTCCCAGTTTTTCCTCACTGGCAGGTGTAAGAAGAGGAATTTTAAAAAATGTTATGGTGTATTTCTACCATCACCAGGAATGCTAAATTTACCTCTTATTTCGAGGATTTTTTTATATGGATATGTTCTGAAGTCAAAGAGCTTAATTGTGCAGATTATGATCTGTAATGACAAATGAATTTATTCAAGTATATATTTATTCATGATTATGGCATTTTTGTATTATTAATTCCATCAAAAAGCCATGAAATATATACTAGAATTTCAAATATTACCTATAGTCTTCCTCATGAGTTTGCCTCTCATCAGAAAATATTTAAGTAGTAAAATAAATAACTTTGTAAGATACTGAGCAATAATTGCTTTCCATTTCCTCTAAATCAAATTAATAAGTCATCCAAATTACATCCAAATTACATGATCAGTCTTGCTTATGCTCTTAGCTCAGGAAAGATGCTCAAATTTTGGCCACACATACGTTAAAACTTTTAAGTTAACCACATTTCTAGTTAGGTTTCTTACATACAGTATATGGAGAAAGAATAATACAAAGGAAACTGAAGAAACTAAATTTTCCAAATAACTGTAACTAGGAAAACTGGGTAAAGATTTGGTTAAGAAAGCGCTTCTTGGTAAGGCAGGTTGGTGCAACATCTGCAGCCCATCGGCAGGCTTTTGGGGATTGCTCACCATTTCTTGGTCATCGCGTCTGTCTCTTACTCTCACCCCAAGTGGGGGCAGAAATTTGCCGCCCTTCGCTTTTAAATGCTTCTTCAAAAGGTAGAGCACAGGAGGAGGACTTCTAAAGAATTTCCTAAGTGCCTCCGACTTTTTCCAAATTTCCCCATTTCGGTGAACAGTCCACAGCTAAAGCCATGGCCCTCCTCATACTGGAAATCCTGTCTTTGGAGATTCTCAATTGTATTTCTCAGAATGAAGGCCTATGAATTTGGAAGAGGTGTATAATTTTTCCCTGGAAAAAACATATGAAAACTAGCAAAGGGAGTGTTAGCAGTTGCAGTGGTAAAAACAGTAGTGATAGCAGCAGCAGCAGCAGTAATATTAAACCGCCACTGAGTGCCAGCTCTGGGCAGGCACCGTTGCAGACACTTTATATGTTACCTCATGCAGTCCTCTCTGCAGCGCTGTGAAGTGGGCAATGCTTTCATCACCATTTTACTGAGGGACCAACATCAGTACCATCCACAGGCTCACATGCTTGCAAGTAGCAGAGTATAATGCTGTCTCTTAACATAACCTATGATACTAAGTTATTCTGTAGGATTTGTTTTGTTATATGCTATGTGCTTTTAACATTACAAATCAATTTATCTTTAGTCATAACATCCTCCATATCTTTAGTACTTTCCATTGAATTGTTATATATTGTTTAATGCTCATGTGCTATATGCAAATTTCTGTCAATAGTCATGTTTCTGGAATTGTCTGTTGTTATATACTTTCCAGCTAAGTATTTACTCTTGTATTGAGTCTGTATTTAACAATAAGTGCAATTAATGATGGGGATACCTTAAAACAAAAACTATACACTGTAAACATGGCCTCTGTTTTTTCAAAGTTTTAAGTGGATGACTAGATATCCAGGCCTCTATGATTTTAGGAACCATTGCAATGAATTAAAAATCCATTTGTGCAATGCACTTAGCGTTCATTTCCTTTGGACATCTTAAGGACCTTCGCCCCCTCTGGCACATCAAGCTGATAGGCCTGCAGACAGGAAAATCAAAAAGCTGCAGCCCTCTTGACAGTGTGTCCTCAGAGTCCAGAGATCAAGTTCAGTTGATACCTTTGAGTCTGCTGACCTCCTACAGTAGCGGTGTAGAGATTACGTAGCAAGGTTTAGAATTTAGTCTTTTCATCTGAAACTGGTCGGAATTCACATACTTAAATTTTACTCCCCCCACTTCCTTTTAAATATGGAAAAACAATACAATCCACTTAAAATCAGAGCAGCTGTTTCTTTGGGAAACGAGAAACGCTCCCCAGAGGTTATTCCCTCTTTCTGGAACGTGGACAATGGTACCCTGGGAAATCCTTAGAGCTAAAATGCACTGGACACCATTACAGGATTTCTCATGTAATAAATTGGGCTAATTTGTTTGTCATTAATGGAGGGAGATGGAGACAAAGGCAAGCACATTAATGGAAATAGGGAGCCAGCAATTTAAGGCACTGTGAGGTTAGCAGCTGCTCCTCTGTGGAGTCTGCTGTGGATATTTACATATAGGCAGGGCTTGGGAAAATGAGACTGGCTGCCAGCCAACAAGCTGGACCCAGAGATATGGACCCCCAGTGACTGGGTTTATTCTTACAGCCCCCTGGAGTGTTCGCCTGAGCTGGAGGAGTGCTGCAAGGAATGAAACTGGAGGTCTGGACCCCACAGCGTGACGTCAGCCCTCTCTTAACCCCATCATATGCTCCAGGTAAACCCAAAGCAGTGGAGCCACCCTGGGCATTGGGTTGGTTTTCTGCCCTGAGCCACAGGGGACTGACTTGAGGACACCATCCAATAAGTGACAGAGAAAAAACTAACATCCAGATGGGAGGTTTGTTTCTGTTCCCTTCCGTTCAGAAATGCTCTATGATGAGAAGGGTAATAAAACAGCATCAATAGCGGTTAAAGGAACATCACCATCTTTGGGTCTTACCTTATGAGAAGGAAAATTCTACCCCGTAAGTCATTAACATAAGCTTCATTAATGGAGCCCGCACAGGTTCCTTAAAAACTATCTGGAAAATAAATGCTGTAAATTTATTTACTCCTCATCTCCACTGCATCAAGGCCAAGTTAAGCTGTCGTGAAGTGTATCCTTGTATTTCTCAGATTTTACACATCTCAGTCATATTACTGGTTCCTTTTCCTCACACGTGATCTGATTCTATCATTACAGCAACTCGGTGAAGCAGATACCACAGGATGACTTGTGTTTCCCTATTTCAGATAATAAGATTGAGGGAAGAGAAGGTTTGTTGATTGCTCAGGGTCAGGTAGACCTTGAAGGTCCTGAAGCGCTTGAGTCTGCAGCTGGGTCTCCTGAAATCAAGGTTTGTGACCTTTCCCACTCCCCAAGCTGTTTCAGTAGTTTTCAGTGCAGCTTACCCAGTTTTAAGGCTCTATTCCTACTATATGCAAAAGTCACTGGAAAAGCCTAAATATCCATGATTATGGTTTGTGGAACCCTCAGCACACTAATCTGAATTCATTCAACTCATTCTGAACTTAGCATAGGCGCAAACTATGCCAAGAAGTTCTCTTGAATTTTCCTTCCTGGGGCCCCAATCCATGTTCCCGGGAAACAGAACTGTGGGGACAGTGCTCAGATTTTCTCAAACAGGTACCGGTGACTCTCACGCTCTTTTTCCACCTCATATTTACAATCTACCCAGGCTTTTGTGATGAACAATCCTCAAAGTCAGTACTCTGAGCCTTCAAATAGGTCTTGTCTTTCTTCTTTATCAATGATTAAAGATCAGTGATTAATGATCTTTGGCTTTTCTTATTTTTTTTAGTTTCTCATATTTTATGAAACAGTGGCCTTGAGTAGTAGAGGCTTATCAGAGGAAAAATTATTGACCATTCATCTCTTGGCCATCTATAAATCATCTTCATCTTCCCAGCTGCCTTTTTGTTTACCCCTAAAGGTGCCTTCTGCTCTCTTTCTAACAAGTCCTCCTCACCCCTTCACCCTCACTCCAGCCCTTGGTTTTACTGATCAAATCTGGGCTGAGCAGCTTTCCTGGGGATGTATTCAGGACCTAACACAACACGTGATAAAAAAAAAAAAAAGTGTGCCTTGGTTAGAGAATCACTGCTAATTTTGCATACGACTAAGGCACATGCATGGATGTATTCCTTCTTTGGAACTCTTTCTGTCAGAAATACTGGTGGCATGAAAGCTTAAGTAATATTTTAAAAATGATACAATTTAGCAGTTCGAGCTGCTAACCAGAAATCTGAAGGATCTCTCCAAAGGTCCAGACTAGTAGTTTGATTTCAAGAGCATCACATTGTGCTTATAAGTAGGTAAATAAAAATAAAAATAAAAATATAATTACACAAAGCAACAACTGAACGGTGAGATTATCGACCCCTGAACTGTTCCACAATAAACTTTTTTCTCTTTCACACCCTCATGCAGACCCCATGAAGGCTGTGCCATCAGTAGTATTTCTTTGGATTGGCCTGACCTCCTCAACTCTAACCAGGTACTTTCTCACAGCGCCACTCTGTACAGGGCCCTCTAGGAGGTAAGATTAGAAATTAAATGTAAGCATTTAGAAACTTTAAAGCAATTTAATGATGATTGAACCTAATTATAAAAAATACTATATTGTGCATGTTTTATTATTTTTAAAATTCTTTTTGTAGTAATTAATGATTTATTTTATTTTATGAAAGCATAGGCTTATGATGGGTTGGAATTTTGTTTCTAATGATCTTAGATGGTTTGAGAAACACAATTCTGCTAGGCCCCAGGCAGTGCCCCAGTTTGCCCATCAAATTGGCAGACTTGATACAGAATGGTAACACCAGTGTTGGCAAGTGTATGTAGAATCCTGCCCTTTCTGATTCTTCGGACACAGGACCACATGTATTCACAGAGGGTTTGCAAAAGGATGGAGTCAACAAAGCGGCTTGTTTCTGGGATTGAAAATAGCCTTTCCAGAAAGTGTGGTTCAGGCAGGGCCTGAGTGTGTAAGAAGATAAAGAGAGACAGCAGAGGATGATGGTTGCCTACATTGGGTAATAATAACAGTGGGTATGGAGGCCTGTTTAGGAGGTAAACGGGAAGGACCTGGGGAATGACAGGAGCAAGGGATAAGGGAGAGGAAGGAGTCAAGGGTGACTTCCAGGTTCCCCCGAGCACTGGCTGCACGGCTGAGGCATGCTCAGCAGCAGTAAGTGTGGCTTTTGTGAACGATGCTGCTCACCTGTGCCCCCTCCCCATGCAGGAAAGACAATGAAGAGCTCTATATTCTGCAATGTACACCACATAAACAATATCTTTCCATTTTCTAAATATAAAATTGCATCACGAGACCCACCAAACTTTTTAAACTTTACAGGGGAATATTCCTGCTGTGGTTTTGGTGTCATTTCTCTGGCCCACCAAGAATTGCTGGTGGGAAGGAAAGTGCACAAAGCCCAGAGGCAGGTACACAATGGTAATATCGGCCACGTCGCTTCAACTCTCCAAGCCTTTGCTTCTTCCCTTTAAAATGGGGATAAACAGGCCTATTCATTTTAACTTGTGGGGTGATTGTACAAAATAGTTATACTTTCACTCACTCAATAATAATTATTAAGCAACTATGTGTGCCAAACGCTGTGCATCTTGCAAAGTAGTCACTGGTGAACACACCAGACATGGTTGGCACCTCTCAGTCTAGAGCAATAATAATAAAAATCAACAAGTAGCCCAACAGTAGTGTGATTACATCTATGGTCAATGCTATGGAGGAAATGAGCAGGATGCCATGAGCAAGAATAACTAACCCTGGGGGGGGGGGGGGAAGGAGCAAGTTGAGAGGGCGGGCATAGAGCTACCCAGGGCCACTGGCCAGGAAGGCTCTCACTGAAGAGGCGACTAAACTGAGGCCTAAAGAGTAAGAACCACTGATGTTCTAAAGACTGAAAGAAAGGGTGTTCTTGGAAGAGGGAACAGCAGATACGAAGACACTGTGAGGCAAAGGAGCCCTATGTTCACGATGAAGGAGGCTGCCCTGGCCGGGTTGGCGCAGGGGTGAAAGCCTTGGCCTTCGGACTGAAGAGTCTCTGGTTCGATTCCAGTCAAGGACACGTACCTCAGCTGCAGGCTCAATCCCCTCTTCCACTGTCTCTGAAGAGCAACGGAGAAAATATCCTCGGGTGAGGGGGGAAAAAAAGATGAAGGAGGTTGTGTTGCTAGAGGCAAGAGAAATAGTGTCCCGAGATGAGGGTGAGCTACAATAGGAATGCTATAGATAATTTCTCTAGTTTTCTCAACCACCCAAAAAGTATTATACTTTCTTTTTTACGGTTGAGGAAAATGAGACTGGAAGATAAATGATTAGACTGAGGACCTGGAGCTGCTGGAAGATGACTCTTGAGCGCTGGCCCCAGGGCTGTCTGGCTCCCATGTCCTCCCTCTTCCCTCAAACTGTGCCGCCTCACTGCAGTTCCCTCCACCATCAAAAGCCCTAGAGCATGTACCATGTGAGGTGTTTTCGTGACTGGAGACAAGACTAGATGATCAAGGCTGGCTCCCCAAAGGAATGTGTTATTTAATTTCATGCAGGGCTGCAACTCCATGACAAAGAAACGTGCATGGAGAGCCCTACTCTTGGTGCCAGGAGTTTGTGAAAAGAAAAAATGAAGCCAATGGTTCACAAAGACCAGGCATAAGAGAAAAGGAGAATTAGAAAAGTGCCTTTGACATGAAAGCATGGCACAGACTGAGGGATCTCAGAGGGAAGGGGGAGGGACACAGCAGAGATTAAGCAAAGAATTTATATGCATATATGTATAACCCATGGACACAGGCAAGAGTGCGGTGAAGGCCTGGGGTGGGACTGGAACATGGTGGAGGGGAGCACTGGGGGGGAAAATGGGGGACATCTGTAATACTCTCAACAATCAAGGTATATTTAAAAGAGAAAAAAAAAAGTGCCTTTGAGAATGCTGAGTGACCTGGGCTACCAGGTATGACTATCTGAAAGGGTTATTTCTTTTTTCAATTACAATTTACGTTCAATATTATTCTGTAATAGTTTCCGATGCACAGCACAGTGGTTAGAAAATCACTTGCTTTACAGAGTAGTTCTCCCAATGTTTCAAGTACCCATGGAAGGGTTATTATTTCTCATTTCTAAATACTCCAGTATGAGAGATGTTGCTGACTTCATTTACCTGGCTATGGGGACAAAACCCACCATATCAATTATTTAGTGTAATTTAAATTAAAGATATATTATTGTCATGTTGACTCCAAGTTTATAAAACATCTAATTTAATGTCAAATTGAGATGTGACCTGATGTCTCTCCTCATCTGGAACCAAAGTGACCTTCAGGAAAAAGGATGCTTGGGGTCTGGGTTGTTCCCACAGTCAGATCAATAAGGTTGATGGAAACTAAAGGGTTAGGTACTCTGTTTTGACAGCACCACACACAGCAGATTTAAACTGATTTCACTGGGTTCTTTGGAGGGAGTTTCTCCTGATTTGTTGACCTTAGAAATGCTCTTCTGGGACCTAAAACAAAATGAAACATAAGCTAACTAAAACTAAATAATTTCCCCAGAAAGGAAGTAGAGACAATAACAAGGAAAAACATGAAGAAAATATGATAAGTGATTGTGTTTGCCACCTTGATTTATGATACCGGTTCTTTGCATAAGGCAGGAAAAATTAAGCTCAAATAGGACAAAGGAAGCAAAAATATGTCCCATTGAAATACATTTCTAAATATCTCAAAAAATACCCTCTTATTTGAGAGAATTTGTTTCTCAAACAGAAAATCAAATGTGCCTTTTTCTTTCCTGACATGGAATCAAGTTTTATTTTGCCAAATTTCTCTTCCACGGGTTCCCATGATGCCAGTTTTTAAATGTCCATTGTCTTTGCCACTTGCAAAAATAGAAATAATTTCACTCTTGATGCAAAGTCCCAGTTATAGGACATTACATATGTAATAATTTACATTTCTATTGATAGACTAGAAAATTTTATATTAGGACATACTTAAAAAGAAAGAAAACCTCCATGTCATTCATCCTGCAGGGTTCTACAGGCCCTTATTTCCATACTGAATATAACTAACTTTCTTGGGCAGCTTTCTTTAAAGGGAATGTTTTTTGTAATAACAATAAAGGGGTTTATTAGATGGCAAGTCAGTCAGTGTCTTGTGGGGTCAAATCTATTGTTTCCTTATGATCTGAAAAATTCTGTGTTTTAGTCACTCACTGGATAGACAGGGACTTTCTCCGAATAGGGGTGGCAATTGGACCCATAGTCCTAAAGGTTACTGGGATAATGAAAAGAGGAAATGCAAGAAACTGTTTTGTAAAACAAAGCTTTTCCAGGGGGTTCCATCTTTCTGAGAGGCTGTTTCCATCTCCCCAGTTCTCTAATGTCATGGGGACCAAGGACACCAGCCTGTGCAGAAGGTGTGGGTGCAGTGTTGGAAGGTTCCCCAGTGCGATGGACATTAGAAGGGAACATGACCACCGGCTCTACTCTCCACTTGTCAGGACCCGCAAATAACACCTGGGTGGAAGAGGAGACCAAATCACTGTTGAGACCTTCAGGATAGGTCTGAGATCTACACCAAGGTGTAAGATCAACAGGAATAAGAACTTTGTCATAGTCACCACTGAATTCTAGTGCCTAGAAGAGTACCTGGCACAAAGTAGACACTCCAATACTTAATAATGGGAAGGAGGAAGGGAGGGAAAATCTATCAGTAGATTCGGATTTCTCAAGTTGACAAGTATAATTGCTACCATGGCTTGACTAAGGTTTGTGAGGCAATGTGCATGTAAAGGGAAGCTAAGAGGGCCTTTATCACTGCTGCCACTGTGCCCAGGGCTGGTCTGACGCAAAAGCCATGCTGGGCAGACATCAGGCACAGGCCTTCCCTATTCTTTTTGTTCAGGAAGACAAAAGGCTGTAGCTCAGAGCTGGGTACCTGAAGCCACACAACCACACAGAGCCTGCTCTGAAGGATCTCACAAACGAGTAACAGATCTAAAGCTTGTACATAAGTAACTGCAAGACAGGTTTGGAAAGTAGTAAGAACGCTGGATGTCAGTGCCTTGCAAGATCGAGTCTACTGCTTCCTGTGACCTGTGGACTGTTACTGATTACCGTAGGTGGGGCACATGGGGAGTTGCCCGAAAAGGAAACATTTGAGCCAGGAAAGATGAGAGTGTGTAGAATTTAGACACTGCATCTTGGCCCCTTCAGAGGCTGTCACTGTCAGACTGACCTCATCCTTCCCCCACCCAGGAGAACGACGGGAGTCAGGGGATAAGCAGAGAGTAAGAGAACCTGCCTCTGAGCTCCCTCCTGCCTTTCTCTATGTTCCCCAAGAAAGCCAGAAAAGGTCATCAAACTCTTAAATTCTTTTCAACATTTTATCCCTTGGGAACAAATAAATCCCAAACCTCACCATCCCCTGCGCCTTGATTTGAGAGCAGACATCAAAGGCTGGGATGGGAAGAGGCACAGACGAGAGGGAAACCAAGTCATCCCAACATCCCAGCCAGTGTCTTGTGAGATCAATTCTATTGCTTCCTTATGCCCTGAAGAATGTCCGTGTTTTAGTTATCCGCCAGATAGACAGGGACTTTCTCCAAATAGGGGTCACTGTCTGATGCCTTGTGCTAAGGGTTTGGGGTTCATGGAGAGAGAAAATGCAAGAAATGACTTTGTAAAACAAAGTTAGTGGATTCATCCCCACCAAAGATCTGACAAGGTCTGGTATCTTCATGACTCCTTAAATTTCCCACTGTCCTAGTTCAAAGTTATATTGAGCTTTGTCAGGTGCCTAATAGTTTAAACCTAAAGCACACTAAGTAGAAAAGTGGAAAGTGGGTTTTGCTTCGGAGAAGGATAATGTGATGAGTCACTATTTAAATGAATCTGGGGATCTTTTAGAAATCTTAAAACGGACCATTAGATTGTGTAATACTGAGTCCTTAACTTGATAGTGTCTGGAAGGAGGCCGTCTCTGTGAAGTGGGGGGTAAATGCTGCCACATGATACAGAGGCGGGAACAATAGCTCGTGATACCAGGAGGAAACTGGCATGTTGGGTTCGGAAGTAAATTGCAGCCCTCAGGAGCTCTTTGCTCTGCCCGGGAAGGATCTGTGAAGCAGAAAGGTGCTGTAAGTGCATTTGTGGGCACGTGGGTGGATTCTTTTCACGTTTAGGAAAGTATCTTGACCAAAAGAATGTCCTGAATATAAAATCAATAGCAATGGATGGTTCTAAACCTCTTTTTCTTTTTTGCGTTTTTCCTACGGAGAACTGTTTTCTCAATTCTTTGATGACCTGTTTCAGGTAAATTAAATATAACGTGGCGTTAAGGCTGTCATTCACAACCAGGGTGGGTTTGCTCCATCACCACTACCGCTCCCCCAGGGGGCAATGTTTGGGGAAATTTTTGGCTGTCACAAGTGAGAGGGTGCTACTAGCGTACAGCGGGGTAGAGGCCAAGGAACTGCTAAACATCCCACAATGCACAGGACTGTCCCCTCAGCAAAGAATTATCTGATCCCAAACAACAATTGCACGGAGGTTGACAATTGACTCTGGCTTAAGGTCAATTTTTTTTTGTTTTTTAAAGTGTCCAGGTGACTCTTATTTATGATGACCCTCAAGATGAAAACAGAAGCCTCCACATGTAAGTAATCCACACTTGTGATATCTATTTGTTGCAAATTTTTGAAAAATAGTATCATTCCCCTAAACCAGAAATCACACAACACTGTTTTTGCTATTTGTCTCATGTAATTTTTGTTTTGTTGTTGTTAATCCTTACCTGAGAATCTTTTATCCATTGATTTTTAGAGTGGGAGAGAGAGAGGGGGAGAGACAGAGAAGCATCCATGTGAGGGGGACAGATCGGTTGGTTGCCTCCCTCACGTGCCTGCACTGGGGTGGAGATTGAACCTGCAACCCAGGTAAGTGCCCTTGACTAGGAATCGAACCTGAGCTTCTTCTGTGTGCAGGGCCAACACTCTAACCACTGAGCAACACTGGCCAGGGCAGTCTCATGTAATTTTATGAGAAAATATGCAATTTAACTTATATAAAATCATGATAAAGTACCCTATATTGGATATCACTCCTTCTATAAAGCAACGTAACAAAACAACTCAGCAAGAAAACATCAAAAAGATAATATCCATATATTCAGGATGATTTCTGATCATCTTGGACATATATCAGATCTTGGTGAGATAAATGTATTTCAGGATCCCAGGAATACTAATAACTTACACTGAAATACTGTCAGAGTTTCAGAGAAAATTGCTTCAATGCACGTAAGATTGTTTGTTAGGAAAAAATAAGAATAGCTACCACTTTCTAAGTGCTTGTTTTTTATTCGTTTCTCTCCTCAGTATGTGATGTGATTTATTTTATCTAATACAAGAGTCGTGGAAGGTAGGCATCAGAAGCATTTTTTTAAAGACACGTTTCGACCTCAGGCCTAGAGCGGTGAAGGAACCCAATTACAGAGAAACCCGGTGCACCATATGTTTTCCCCCAGTTCCTCCCCTTAGCCTGACAGGTACTGAGCTGGAGATAATTATGGGGCCCTTTGGAAAGGAAACTGAAAGCAGAGAAACAGGTTCATCGGAGGAGGCAGATGGATATTCCTGCGCAGTAAAGAACTACTTTTCTTCACCACCATCAGCCTCCCTGAGTCACCTCCTTTCCTCTGGCCCCCAGCAGAGGCTGGACCGAGCAGAACTAAACGGCTTCAGCCCACATTGCAGAAGACACGGGGTCCTGGGAGGCAGCCGGGAGGTGCAGGGAAACGAAAAGGCGTCAGAGAGCTGGTCCAAGGAAAGCTAGTGGAAAGCTTTCTACCCAGTGGGCGAGCAATGACCACAGGGGGCGTCCTGAGAGACAAAAATTGGATCTCAGGTGCTTTTAGGTTTCTGGTCTTGGGGAGGCAATAGGGGGCAGTGGCTAGGATCAGGGACCGCAGATTCACCACTTGGGTTTACATTCCAGTTTCACCACTGCCCAGCTGTAGGGCTTGGGAAGCTATCTGACTTGCCTGTGAGTGCCTCAGATGGTGTTCACTTTCTTAGGTCACTTTTATCCCATTTTATTAATTGCTTTTAGACTGAGGGTAAATGAGATTAACCTTAAAAAGTCACCCAACATTTATTTTTTTTATTTTTATTTTATTTTTAAATATATCTTTATTGATTTCAGAGAGAGGAAGGAAGAGGGAGAGAGAGAGAGAAACGTCAATGATGAGAGAGTCATTGATCGGCTGCCTCCTGCACGCCCACCACTGGGGACTGAGCCTGCAACCCAGGCATGCGCCCAAAAAGTCACCCAACGTTTAAAAGAAACAAGAAGTAATCCCAGTTCTTTTAACTCAATGTTGGGACGCTCATCCTATACTATAAAAATGCTCTTAACAGGGATTACTGTTGTGAAAGATGGTATGGGGGGTGGAAGGGTGGGAAGGGATAAAGAATAGAGAAAATAAAGGAAAAACATAATAGATATTGACAATGATGAGGAAATATACAATTAGAGGGAAATGAGAAGTAAAAAATGAGTGTCAAATATGAACAGAAGGAGAAAATGGTTGGTGATTTAAAAACATTATATTTATGCATCTTAGCGGTGGATGAAATGAAGCTTATGCATTACAATATTTCTAATTTGAACGATCTGTAAACTATAAATGTTTGTAATGTTGTAATTTGTTCAACTTATGCTAATAGAATAAAGTAAGACATGGTGTTAGCCATTAAGAGATACTTCTCAGATTTACAAACAGATAATTAATTTTAAGGGAATATAATTGATTCAAACATAAATCATTTTAGTATTTTTACCAATCAAAGAAATTTAAATTTTAGATAAGACTTAACATAACCCTACCTATAGCTGCACTGGTATCTGGATTTGAAATATAAAAATGGTGTTCTAGATTTACAGGGACTAAAGAAAATGACAACTAAATGCAATACCTGATTCTTGATGAGATCTTGGATTTTAAAATAGCTATAAAGTATATTATTGGGACAATTGGATACATTTGAATAGGGACTATATATCAGATAATACTATTGTATCAATGTGACTAAATACCTTAGTATGCTAGTGGTATTGTCGTTATATTAGAGAACAAGCTTGTTCTGGGAGATAAATATTGAAGTATTTAGAAGTAAAGTGTCACAGAGTCTATAATTTATATGTCTTCTTTCAAATGGTTCAGCAAATACAAAACAATTACACACATACACAAAGAGGGTTCCAAATATGGCAAAATGTTAATAATTGCTGAATCTAGGTTAAGGATATATTGGTGTTCACTGGCATATTCTTTCAACTTTTTTGTAGGTTTTTAAAATTTCAAAATAATAAGTTGGAAAATACACAGTTTTAATATTTACGTGAACTCAGAAATCCAGATGAGAAATGGCTGAAATGACTGAGGAAGTCATAGTTTGAGTAATTTAGCTGCTTTAGATGTAAAACATTTAACTCTCTAATCCCATGAAAGAGAGATGTAGGCATCTATCTATTCATCTTCTTGCTATTCAACCAATTAGATGACTCTTCTAGAATCTAGCTGATTCAGTTTCATGAAATGACAAGTCTTCTAGGGAAGAATTGAAGTGGAAATCATGAAATAAAAAATCAGCAGTCTCAAAGGGATAAGGCCTATGTTATACAAATGATACAAAAATCCTTAAAATCGTGGAGGACGCCAATACAGGGAAATATGCAAATACAGAATTTCAGGTTATCAGTGCAGATACTAGCACAGACCTCTCCCAGTTTGAAAAGTATCCCATAGATACATAAATAAGCACAAAACCCAACCACACCATTTGAAACATAAGTAAGAACTGCCATGGAGAAATTCCCACTAAATACAATTTTGGGGGATAAAAGCAAAATGCATTCTTCAACACCATGCACTCTGTCTTCAAAGCAGAAAAGACAGAAAGCATTAAAAAGATAAAAAGTCTTAAATCAAATCCCTGTTAACCCTAACACAGGGATGTAAGGATGCACAGTGGAAGTAGCCGTCCTCAGCTGTGCAGGGATTGTTTTATAAACTGATCTTTTCTTTTCCTATTTAATCAGGTGCTTTCTGAGCTGCACTTTCTTCCTTCGCTGTGACCTCATCAATTCATTCTGTTAACTTCTCTGTGGAGGGCACAGTATGCTCTGAAATGCACGGTCACTTACAGAGAAACCGTGTTGGGGAGGGCAGATACAGAAGCAGCCCTGACCGTGGGGCCACTTAGGAAGAAAGTTTCTCAGGGTGCACATCCAAACCAAGAGAAAAATAGACTGCATCTTACTTCGGTGTAGTATTTAATGGGCAAAGCAGAATCTTCTAACTCAGCGAAGTTTATTAAATGATGAAATGCTGGCTAATCACATACACTTCTGTCATATCTCCGTCTAAAAAGAGGAGCCAGTTAACACCCAAATGTACACAGAAATACTAAGGACACTCCTCTGCCTGTCTGTTGCCTTCCTATTGGAAAATCCTCAGCTAGTACACATCACCTCACCATGAATAGAATCTGTATTTAATATCGAGAGGGAGCATTTTAAAGAAGACTCGGGAAAAGCATTGCTCTGCTACCGTAGTTCGGCAGGAAATTTTAGAACTCACATCTTTGCTGTCCTCAACAAATCTGAAGAAGAGGAAATATGAGCAAGAAACTGGAAGACAAATGGGCTGAGACAGCGGTGGAGATAAAAATAGGGCACTCTGAAGTTTAAAATAAATGAAAGAAAACTAAAAATATGAGGTTGAAATGAAAATTCACATTATACACAAAAAAGAATTTTAAATTTAAACAGAACACTTAAACAGAAAATTAAACAAGATGGTGTATGACTTTGAAAATTTGTTCATAAGGCATAGGAAAAACCCAAAGTAAAAATGAAAAGAAAGACTATACTAGCATGTAATGCAAAGAACAGAGAGTCAACCAAATGACATCCTTTGTTTGTATAAATGCTTTAGAATTTTAGAAAAATATCAATCCACAAATCCAGAAATAATAATTATAATGAAACTGCTAAACACCAAAGACAGAAAAGATCATAAAGGGATCAGAGAGTAAAGATAACAAAAGTAACATAAAAATCAAACAGATAGTCGACTTCTCCAAAATAACATGGGATGATGGATGTCAGAAGAAAGAAAAATATCTTCAAAGTTCTGATCAAAAACAAAACACCAACAAAACTATTAACCAAGAACTGTATTCTTCATAAAAATATCTTTCAACAGCAAGGCTGAAATAAAAATATTTTAAGATTAAAAAAACAACACAGAATTTCTAAACTACATGTACTCCAAAGAATTCTAATAAGACATATTTCAAAAAGAACACTGAAAAGGTATATATGTGGGTAAATATAAACACTGGAACGATAAAACAATACAAAAACCCAAGTTGGGGAGGGGGAGTAAAAATAATTAAAATGAGATAGAGATAAAATACAACAACTGAATGTTAACTGGGAGGCACAGATTTGACATCTAGCATTCTAAGGGCCCTGTGTTGTTTGAGAAGAGATATTGGGCAACTTCTGTGTTTGGCGAATATGAAGATTGAAATTCCAGGGGTAATAACTCGAAGAACATACCTCCCTAATCTGTACAAAGGGAAAAAAAAATTGAATGAGGAAAACTAACAAGAAAATAAATAAGAGAAATGGTAAAACTTTATCGGAAGGCCTTAAGGAAGACCTAAATAAGTGGACAGATAAATGATGTTTATGGCTTCTCTCCTGAGAGTAGGAGCTGTGTTTTAGTTATTACCTTCTACCTAGTGAATATTCAGTAGTTGGCCCAGAGAGGGTGCTCAGTAAATATTTTTGGGATGAAAAAATGCATGGATGAGTTCATAAATGTGAGGAAATAAATTTGGGGAGAATTCTTATACCAAGCATGACTTATACATTTAAAGCAATCAACTGTATTACAATGAAAAGAAAAGGTGACTGTAGCATAAATACTTTTAAAACAATGCAAAACCTCGCTATTTGTGACAACATGGATAGACCTAGAGGGTACTATGCTCAGTGAAATAAATCAGATGAGAAACACAAATACTGTATGATTTGACTTATATGTATAATCTTAAAAAACAAATAAAACAAGACAGAAGCAGACTCATAGATTCAGAGAACAAACTGATGGTTGCCAGAGGAGAAGGAGAGATGGGTGAAAAGCAGAGAAGGGGAATAAAAGTACAAACTTGCAGTTAAAAAATAAAGTCACAAGGATATAAGGTACAGCATAGGAAAAAGAGTCAATGTTACCATAATAAATTTGTATGGTGACATTAGGTTTACTGCAGGGAACACACTGTAAGAAATATAAATGTGGAATCACTATGTCATACACCTGAGACTAATATAATATTGTGTATCAACTATACTGTAATAGAAAAAAATGCAGAATCTCAGCTTTTTTCCTGACAATGGCATTTAGATTTTTTTGAATTTTTAGCTCTTATAAACCAACCTGCAATTTGCATTAGTGTACATGTAACAATGCACACTTCTCTTAGTATATTTTGTAGAGTAGATTCCAATGGATAAATCAATAATTACGAGCATTTTATATTTTATAGGCAATATCTTTTCACCACTAACAGCAGTGCAGAACAGTTCCTACATTCTTAGCTCCTTGTCAGCATGGATATAAAAAACATTTTTACCCCATCTCTCTGAAGAAAATTGCTTTTTCATGATTAATTTATTTCATGTTCTAAAAAATTGTAAGGTTTAAAATTCTTGCATAAGGATAGCCTAGATTAAATGGATAAATTTCTAGAAACACACACTCCCAAAACTAAATCATGAAGAGATAGAAAGGACAGATGTATAACTAACAAGGAGACTGAATCAGTAATTGAAAAACTCCCAACAAAGAAAAGTCCAGGATCAGATGGTTTCACTGGTGAACGCTACCGAAAATGTAAAGAAGAATTAACACCAACCCTCCTTGCACTCCTTGGCCTGCTTATATATAACTGTTGCACTAGAGCACATATGGGCACATAGGGAATGCTGAAGCACTCTGCTCTCTCTGAAGACATTAAGGCATTCAAGGCTCCCAATGTGGTGAAGGAGGTGGGTGAAACAAAGGTCTGGAAACAAGGAGACAACTGAAAAACTGTGGGTAGAAGAGTTCATCCCCACCACTGTGAACCCAACTCAGGCGACTGAGTGTCTGCCTCCAGGCAGGAGCTCAGAGCTTCTGAAGTTCCGTAGCTCAGGTGACTGCCCACCTGAAATGACCTTCGTCAGTCACCAGAATGCTTCACCATCAGTAACATGCAGAATTCTCACTCAGCTTTTCAGTGCCTCGTTCTTTAATATCAGCAGATATTTTAAAAGATCTTTCAAAACAAGGAGAAGAGAAGCAAGAGAAAGAGAAAAGAAATGAGCAGGAGGACACAAAGAGAAGGGCTAGAACTTTAAAAATCTCTATTTCAAGATGCTCAGAAATTTTTGAGATAATATTGTAACCATACAAGATCAGGATGTTATACAAATTTTCTAATGAAAGAAAGATGAAGTCTAGACAAGATGAATAATAAAAAAAGGAAAATAAAAGAGGCTCCATCTAGGAAGCATATCATTTCTCTAATAGGTGTTCCAACGAGAGAAGAAAAAATTCAGAGGGTATCATCAAAGAATAATAGAAGAAAATCTTCCAAATTGAAGGACATAAGCTTCTAGGTTGAAAAAGTATGGAGCGTATCCAGTACAGTAATGAAGAAATGTCCAGCCCTAGGTAAGCAATTACAAAATTTCTCCACACTAGGAATAAAGGAAAGATGTTAAAAGCTTTCAGAGGGAAAAACAGACAGTGAGAGAAATGGAGACAGAGAATGAAGGGAGGGGGGAGGAGAGAAAAAGAGAGAAACAGAATGAGAAATATTAGTTCAACCACAACTCTACAAGCTAGATGAACATGAAAACATGAACAGTGAGTCCAGCCTAAGAGAGCAGGCAGAAGACTCAAGATGACAGAGCTGCATAAGGCTTGGAGAGCAACATGTTTAGATTCAAGTAGGATAGACCCCTGGGAGGGAATTTTACTTGGAGGGGAAGGGAGAGATGAAGGAGGGAGTTGTGATAGTATACCTAGAGTTTTACTAGTATGTACAAAGCACTATTCCAGATTCATTATATTTTTTAAGAATATTTTTATTGACTTTTTTTCTTAGAAAAAGAGGAAGGGAGAGAGAGAGAAACATTGATGTGAGAGAGAAACATCAATCAGTTGCCTCCCACACATGCCCTGACCTGGGATCGAACCCGAAACCTGGACATATACCTTGACCAGGAATCGAACAGGCAACCAACTGAGCCACACCAGTCAGGGTTCCAAATTCTTTTTAGATAAATATTTTTAGTCCTCAGGACAACCTAAGGGATAGGTAATATTATTAGCCTCATTTTACAGATAAGAAAATAAAGGCATAGAGTTGTTCAGTAACTTGCTCAAGGCCACACAGCTGGAAAGTTTTAGAGCCAGGATTTGAACTGGGTGGCTTACCTCCAGAGCTCATGTCCTTACACTGTATGTGTCACTATGCAAATAAGTTATGGGAGGAAAGGTTGAGCTTGAGGCTATCAGATAAACAACACAAGTAAGAAAAGAAAAATTATAAGTGCCAGAAAAAAAACAAAGTTGCATGAGAAAGAATGCAATATTTGGTTTGTCAGTGAACTGCGTTGTCACTTGCAATAATATAAAAGCTAGAATAAAATCGAAATAGAAATAAAACTATATTGGCTTATGGGGGCATGGAGGAAGGTAATAAATAGTTTAAGAAAAAAATTTTCATCCATTTGGGCAGAAAACAAAGAGATAATGCCCAAAGTGAATGAATCAAGAAAGTATTTGGAATATTGAAGTAATGGTCAAAAGAAATAGCTAAAATAATAAAATAGAGTTGCTTCTGGGAAGAAGAATGAGACTGGGAAAGATAGTGTAGAACGCTATTTTTAAGATTGTCATTATAAGCGTTTATGTTACTTTTTGCACAATATGTTATATATTACCTTAACAAAATTATTTAGGTGATTTTTAAAACTAAAAAACACTCCTAAAACTATGGCTGTCCCGGGCCCAGAAAACAATTAGCCCCATGGGAACAGGAAGTCTGAGGGCTACAGAAAAATTATCTTTAAGAAGAAGGTTTAATGCAATAGATACCATAATTAAGAGAATGGATTATTTTAGTAATATGGTGTGGGCATACAATAAGATTTGAAAAATGAAATTAGATATGCAAGAAAAAAGCTTTAAAAAGACATAATCCAAACTTGAGTAAACTAAAATACGTACTGAATGACTGAGGAAACGTCAAAAATTAAAATCAATGTGAACTTGACACATGGGAGCATTCTCCTTCAAGTGGCACAGGTGCCAGTGACTTTTTCCTTTAATGGTGAACTCATATTACTTGCTTCTGCAGTGAATGATATAGCAACAGAAACTGTTTGAGAAGATTCAAGTTTTAGAGTCAATCCACAGACAAAGCCTTCTCCCAACTGGAATTGTTGAGGGCGGGGGCCCGGGGGGCCAGATGGAGTTTTGCAACACTGCAAGGACTGAAGGAGAGACTTAGAGAATGCCCTGTCCTTAGTCCCGGGTTAAGCATTATGGTGAACATATGACTTTTCTATAAGCTTCCTCCGATAGAAATTTATACTCTGCTTTTGAGCCAGTATCAACAATAGACAATAGCTGATCCCCGGCATGTTCAATAAGTGCTACAATATGATTACTACTGTTGTTGTTCGTATGCTCAGACCATGTCAGATGCATAGATGGTAAGTTATGGTTTCTGCCCTTTACATAAAATGACAAGGACTTAAATACAGAGGAAATACCCAATGACTTAAGTCATGATTGGGATGTGCTAAATTGCATAGTGTGTGCTCTGTGTTGCTACAGGGCCTGAGAGGACAGGCAAGGTCTGTGAGGGCAGCAAAGGTCAGAAAGACCTTGAAATGAGGCTAAATCTTAAACTAAGCCTTAGGAGGCCTATAAAATCAAGAAATGGAGAGGAAAGGTCTTCCAGGAGAGAAGCAGCAAGTGAAAACAGTGGAAGTGGCCCATCAACAGAGAGGCAACTGGCCCGAGAGAGAATAAAAGCCAGCTGGGGAATAGAGAGAGGCACACATGAACGATTAATGGGGACAAAGAAACTATAGAAGACTTGAGGCCCAGGCATAGAAGTTTAGATTTCATGCACTGACATGGGCTTGAGCAAAAGAGTTAGAGCTTGAAAGTAAGGTCTAACAGAGAGGATCAGAGTATGGTGTAGAAAATTATCTAGGAGGCTAATGTAATAACCCAGGGATGGGAGGATAGGTCTTTATGCATATAGATTTTCCCAGCCTTCACAACCCCTGTTCCAAGGAGAATGCCAAGTCAGCATAAAATCAGGGATACAGGGAAAACGCTATGTAAGAAGAATATTTGACACCAAAGCAAAATCAGTTTTAACAACTCCTGCTCCATAAGACAAAATTGTTTCAGTAATAATCATGTAATAATAATTAGTATTAATTAGTATTTTCTTTATACATTCCTTACATTTAAAACAATTAACAATTAAAAATGAGCCCTGGTCTGTGTGCTCAGTGGTTAGAGCATCCACCCCCACACTGAAGGATCATGGGTTAGATTCCTGGTCAAGGCATGTACCTAGGTTGGAGGCTCGATCCCAGGCCCCCTTTGGAGTGCATTTGGGAGGCAATCAATTGGTGGATGTCTCTCTCTCACATAGATGTATCTCTCTCTTGCCCCCTCCCGCCCTTCCACTCTCTCTAAAAATCAGTGGAAAAAATATACTCACGTTATGATTAACAAAAAAATAAAAATTAATAGATTTATATTTTAAAGATGCCATTCAAATATAGTAAAATATACATTGCAGTTCACATTCTGGTTCACTGTTTTAAATTTTAAACACAAAAAATTTTACATAATTACATAGAATGCCGGAATTGAAGTAACTCACGTTCATTTCCTTTGTTTTGACAGTCACTGTGCTATCATTGTTTATTTTGATTCTGTTAAATGCAGAAATATGCAATACCATAGAGTTGGAGGTGAAAATTACTCCCAAAGTGGCTGGGATGATTGAATTCTCATGACTTATTTGCACAAAGAACGCATATAGTTTAGTCCACGTGCATTGTGGGAGGTGATCAACTGTGTAACTGGGAGTTCTCAGAATTTAGTTGGAGGTAGAATCTAATGTTGAGTAAATAATATGTAATAAAAACACAATAATATAAAGCATATACATACTGTTGACTCCAAGGAGGAATATTTACCTGTGAAAAAGAACTCCTTGTGGTTAACTGGGCCCAAATTTATAATCAAAGTCTACCAACTGTTGTTCACAGGGGGCTTTCAGGCATAATGGGAATACATGCAGGGAAAAGCCACAGACTAGGCGGCCAGCCTCTTGTTGTCTGAATCATCCTTTATGAAAGCTTCCTGGAATCTATTTTGACCAGTAGGCTGAGATCTTCCCTGTCCAATCAGGGCTGTGCAACTACATCTTCCTTTGCATGTTTATTGACCAATCAGAGCTGCTCCATAACAACCAATCAGGACTCTGACAAATCAGGACACTGCTATTTGAACCAATCAAATTGTGCAAATTTGGATTGCTTATTTGTATAAAAATGAACCAGTCAAGGCGCACTGCAGGCACTTTCTCTAAGTAATCTGGCCTCCCTTTGTCTGGGGGTTATTTCCCCAGTTTGCAACCTATTCCCTAAATAAAGTCTCTTTTTTCACTGAACTTCAGATTGGGAACTCCTGTTGGCATTGGATTGATGGAAGTGACTTTTTGTTGACAATCAGTAAATATATGCATATATGTATTAGTGTGTGTATAGATTTATATATATCTTTGTTAGTAAAAATTTAACAGTAGCCATAGCTACTAGATTAATAAAAGATTGGGGGGAAGAAGGAAGTAGTTTGTCACTATTTTAATAATTGCCAGCACATGGCAAAAAGAAAAAATCAAGCTGGCTTTTCATTAGTTTGGTTATTGATATTAACTTCTCTATAGTGAACAGACCTCTTATCACTTGCACCTGGTAGACTGCTTTCACCATCCTTTCCTTTGTAGAAAGTTAGAAAAATCTGAAAGGGTTGGAATTGGGCCAGGGGGTTTTACATTGGAAAAAGTGTCCAGCAAATAGATAAAATGTGCAGAGATATTATGAGCAGGGTGGGCTAGCTTCTGGAAAAAGATTTGGGTCAAAAGTTGAGAGTGGAGTGAGAGATATTTCAGGAGAATAACTGCTGTCCTCTTTGATAGTAAAACAAAGACTAATAAGGATTTTCAATGACAATAAAATCACTAATAAAACATAATAACTTACTATGTACTAGACATTGTTGGGTTTTACATATATTGAGTCATCTTATTCTCACCATAATCCTCGGATGTAGGTACTATTGTTATTCCCCTTTCATCACTTACTGTTATTATCCCCCTTTATCATTTCTCAGATGCAGGAACTGAGGCAGATAAAGTGACTGGTACAAATGGAGAGAACCAGTGTTTAACCCAGGCCGTCCGCCTTCAGATCCTCATGTTTAACTATTACCCTGCGCATTTCTTGAGAGACTAAGTAAAGATTTGAATTGTCATCAATTTTATCTTTTTAGCCAGACTACTGTTCCTCTAAATTGATGTAGCACAGAGACTCAAGTACACAAGGAATATTTGAGCTACAAAGGACAAAGCAAGGAGGTTATGAAAATAGGAGAAAAGGAATGGAATCCAGAGATATTTTGCAAAACAATTACGTAGGATTTCATGGTGGCTAAATAAAATCAGAAGATAAGAAGAATGAGTCAACGGTGACCCAAAAAATTAAGCTTTAGTAACGCAGAAAATGACAATGGGACGGTGAGTGGGAAATGCATGAGAGGGTGGACTGGTGGGTGGAGGCGATGGTGAATTTAGCTTTAATAACCAAGGAGAAAGTTTCAATAGGCATCTAGAAATGCTGCAATACTCAGGGAGAGAAGAAAAATGGAAAGTATTTCAGAAATAGTAGCATAGATGACATAGGACACAGTTGAAAATTTAACTCTTGTTTTATATTTAGCCTGGGATGCACTGACAGTGCTTTATACCTTGTTTTCTTCCACAGAGGAGTTGAGGCAGTTTACATGAAAAGGAACAAGATATTGTTAATATATTCATCTTGTATATAAATGTATTTCTTTTTAACTTCATCTTTGCCTTCTCAAATTCATTTCATCTTTCCTTAGCCTTTACTCTAGATACAAACTTTTATTGATTAAATAATAGTCTTCTTTTTTTTAATCCTTACCTAAGGATATGTTTTCTTATTGATTTTTTAGAGAGAAAGGAAGGGGGAGAGAGAGAAACATTGATGTGAGAGAGAAACATCGATCTGTTGCCTCCCATATAAGCACCGATGGGAGATAGAACCCAAAGCCTGGGAATGGGCCCCGATGGGGAATTAAACCCGCAGCCTTTCGGTGTACAGGATGACGCTCCAACCAACTGAGCCACCGGGCCAGGGTGATACTCACTTTTAAATGTTTTTGTTGTCCTCTGAATTGGAGTGTTGACACTACTTACCGGGTATGGTATTTTACATGTACTGTTTTATTTTGTCTCATTTTGCTTTGTTTTACATCATACAAAGTATTGGAAATCTAAATGGTAAGGAGCATGGTAACAGCATTTGAAAATCATAATTGAAATTATATGTATACAAATATATTTTTCCCACAATGTATTCATATCTTTGCTCTCCTCTTCTGTTTTCTCAACGATGGCTAATTTTTGCCATTTTAATAGAAAGTTTTGAAATCAATCTTCCTCCTCCAGTATCTAAGAAACTAAGAACATAAATGTGGCTTTGACTTAAGTAGCAATGATTATGATAACAGATGTGTCAGGTAAGAGAATTCGAGGATGAAATTGAGCAGGAATTTTGAAATCTTCCTTGTTAAATTTTTGTTTTAGCATAAGTTTATGTTGAACTAGGAATCTTTATTTTGTTGTTTAGTAAAATGAGTATTGAGTTGGTAATAAGTGCTTCTTCGGTTTTTCCACTTTTTGCCACTGACTATCTCTTAATTCTTAGGCAAGTCTATTTCATCTGTAATATATGGAGGCGGGGGGACTTCAGCAGTGGCATCCATAATGTGTTCTGAGGAATCTACCTTGGTAAGGGTAGAGTAGAATCAGAGATCAGCGGAAATTGTAGTAATGGGGTCGTGAAAGAGGGAAGGCTGGAAATTGGTGACCAAAGTATCATAATAATCTAAAGCCTTAACAACCAGGGAACTCACCAATATCTTTTCAACTTGTTTGTAAATCTAAAACTAGTCTAAAAGTTAAAAGTTTACTTATAAAAGTTTAAGAAAGTATGTGAAAATACAAGAAAGAATGGGGAATTCCACCAGAATCTCTGAATCACTGTTTAAAAAATGAATCACTATGGAAAGCAAGATGGAGTTTCCTCAAAAGATTCAAAATTGGCCTGCCATTTGATCCAGTGATCCCACTTCTAGGAATATATCCTAAGAAACCCGAAATGCCAATCACAAACTTATGCACCCCTATGTTCATAGCAGTGCAATTTACAATAGCTAAGATCTGGAAACAGTCCGAGTGCCCATCAGTAGATGAGTGGATAAAAAAGCTGTGGTACATTCACATCACGGAATACTATACAGCTATAAAAAAGATCTTTTATCCTTTGGCATAGCATGGAAGGAACTAGAAAGGATTATGCTAAGTGAAATAAGCCAGTCAGAGAAAGACAAGTACCACATGATCACACTTATATGTGGAATGTAATAAACAAAATAAACTGATGAACAAAATGCATCCAGAGACATAGAAGCATGGAACAGACTGAGGGATCTCAGAGGGAAGGTGGGGAGGGGGGAGGGAAGGGGGTAGGGAGAGATTAATCAAAGAACTTATATGTTTATAAGAATAACCCATGGACACAGACACTGGTCTGGGGAAGGCTTGGAGGTGGTATGGATGCAAGGTGGAGAGGATCAATGGGGGTAAAAACGGGACATCTGTAATACTTTCAACTCATTGATTTGATGATAGTTGTTAAAGGAGGTGGCTTGGTTCTTCCCTGACAGCAAAAAATAGCTTTTTTCTCCAAAAGCTTCCTAGAGAACCCAACCTAGTGCTCACTGCAGTTGGAATGCTTAAATACATGCCTGAATCGAGAGTTTGGCAGAAAGGTAGATACCTAAACCACAGTACTTTGACCTGTCCAGTTTCTTTAAATAAACTGTGCCATGTTGTGATGTCATACACCCATACAAAGGCCTTATAAGAAAAGGCTCCGATTCCATTGTAACAATGATGTAATCTGTTGTATGTTGTCCTTTTATTGAGGAATCCTGGAGAAATTCCTGAGCGATCTTAGAATGAAAAGTAGTTTAATTTTCCTGAGCTGTTATATTCACTTTTATCTCATGCACTTTGTGAATCAGATCTATCATTACTTCTAGAACACTGTGTGGGCTTTGGGGGGCAGACCAGTATCCTGCTCCACCCCTTCCACATGGAAAACTAGAAGTTCCAGCTCTCTCGTGGATGGAGTCATGAGACTAGTTCCGGTTAATGAGAGAGAGTGGAAGCAACAAGGCCAAAGCATTTAATTGCTAGTGCAAGATCCTTCAAAGCCAACTTTCCCTCTGCCACAGTGACTGACAGCATGAGTGACAGTGGCTCCTCCACTAGCATAGAAATTAAAGAGTGGGGAGCAGACCTCCAGTTCACCTGCAGTTGGGGCTGCAACCTGAAAGAGAAATTAAAGCATAGCTGTCATCAGCTCCTGAATTTGAGAATTGTTTTTACCATAGGATAACCTAGTCTGCCTACCCTGATTAATGTAAGTATGTAGGGCTAACTATACAGCCCATTGATGAAAGGATGGTCAGTTGTTATTTTATGTATTTTATTCTAATTTCTTGATCAATTCACCTCACCCCTTTAAAAAAAACATTCAATGCAGTTTAACATACCCAATCTTGTTAAATTTTATGCATCCTTGTAAGCCATTTTTGAGACTAAAGTAAAATAATGGATTTGTATGAGTTCTGAAGAAAGACAATAGTATTAGTTGGATATGCAGCATAAATAGATTTTTAAGCACAAGCTGCTCTGGAAATTCTCTTCTTGTAAGAGAAAATACTTATATAAGCAAAGAACTAGCAGCTGTATTTTCAGAGGGATGCACTAGAGGGCATGTGGGGTTTAGGTACAGTAATGGCATAGTTGGCCGGTATGGGTGTCCTAAGAAGGGATATTGTGCAAGGATTTTGGTGAGAATCTGTGTCTATTTTTCCATATTTGAAAATTTTAAAAATCTGTATTGATTGATTTCCCTTTTCTGTAGGTTAGTTCTAAGCAAAATGATTTAAAAATTGAAGCTTGCCTGTCTGTAACATTATTTTACCATAAAACTCAGAATTAAAGGGCATCTTACTTGGAGTTTTATAGTCTCTGTTCCCACAGGAATTTTTTTCCAATGCAGAGTTCTACCCAAATTTGTTCAATATTCTTTAGTTTTGGTCACCTCTTCCCTCAAAACCAGCAAGTCCCAACTTTCGCTTCCTGGGAGAGGCCTGGTAAATGGCAAGTGTGTTAATCTGGCAATCTAATTTGAGATAAAGTGTTAATAGCTGCCAATACCTTGTAACTAACCATACCTACCTGTCCAGATAGAATTATGTTTTTAATTGGCTCTAAATCCAAAATCAAAAAGGGACTACACAGAATGTATCAGAGTTGCTTTAGGGTAGAGGCGCTTCCAGGTGTGAGTACCATAACCAACTTCCCAAATGTACCCATGAGCCTAAATTCATAAAGATTTATCCGTCACCCAAGACAGTTACGTTCTCAGTCGAATTTCTGCTCATTTAGCAATAGCATTAAATATGTCACAGAAGAATTTTCTTATTCATATCCCCAGCTTGCGGATAATACATCTGGAGTTCTGGTATGTTGTGAGCTGTTTTTGTGGTTGTTTAAATCTTTGATAATAGCAACACGAATGGATACAGGATAGAAATGCATTTTATGATCTTCATTTTTCAAGTCAATAGCTTCAACCTTCTCTCTTTCAGGAAAAAGTATAGGACAAAGGAAAGAATACAGATTTTGAAATCAAATAAATCTGGATGTAGATCAGGCTGCGACATTATCCTGACTTTTGTATTCCTCAACTTGAAGACAGGGATATCAACACACATCTTGAGGACTTAGGGGAAGTTTTATGTCTTATGAAAAGTACCTGGAATATCTCAAGAAATTCTTTTTTTATATTTTTAATATATCTTTATTGATTTCAGAAAGAAGAAAGGAGAGGGGGAGAGAGAGAGAGAAACATCAATGATGAGTGAGTCATTGATCGGCTGTCTAGCCCACAACCCAGGCATGTGACCTGACCAGAAATCTAAACCCAATCGCCTGGATCCCAGGTCCAAGCTCAACCACTGAGCCACGCCCCGCAAGGCAAGAAATTCTTAACTTTATCTTTTCCATCAATTTTTGTCAAATATAAGACTTATGAACAAAAATAATTTCTTTAAATTGCATTGCTAATAAGAGAATTAAAATGGCATTTCCAGTTAAATATTAAGTGTAGCCCCTGATGGAGAGTACTAATGGTGAGATGCTGAAGGTTGGCAGATGGATCTGGGTTTGGTGTTAGCAACCCAGGGAATCATCACCACTGCCCACTCTATAAGGTCCTGTCATTCTGGTCCCCCAGTGGGAATGGGTCAGTAGACAACACTTTGGCTGGATCTTACATAAGCCTTCATTTCTATCTCAATTCCATTTTATTACCCACATAATTCACCACCAATAGAAATCTCCAATTTGGGGTGCTGTGGAAAAAGAAACTTTATTCAGTGCAAAACAGCTCAATTGGGAAACAGCACAGCTGTGATAAGAGCATGGCTGTGAGGTAACCCTAGGGCTAGCTAGGTCCCTCTCTTGGTCGCACTGCACTAGTCTACTCTTCCTCCTCCAGCTAGACATCTTTGGCCTTTCAGCTCGGCCAGGGAAAGGATGGAAAACGAAAGTGCCGAAGGAAAGCCACAGGGGAGCTGGCTTATATAGACAGAAGACCCCGCCCCTGGTCCCTGACTGGACCCTCCTCATGCAAATGAGGACTCCAACTCCTCACAGGTTGATTGGCCCAAAAGGCACCGTCCTGATTGGTCAAAATAGAGGGCTGTGGTTGATGGGAGCTGCGCAGCTCTGATTGGTTGGGGAAAGCCTCAATAGCATTGGTTGAAATAGAATCCCAGGAATCCTTTATAAGGGCCGGCTCAGCTGGCAGAAACGCAGTGCAGGCAGCCAGTTCAGTGCAGGCTTCTCCTTGAAGTGCGGTTTCTGTGTTAAATGGCTCTAGGCTCTGTTCTTGTTTTTGTTTTTTAAATAATAATTTGAGCCCAGTTAGCCACCAGGAGCCCTTCTCAGGGTCTACAACATAGAAAGAAAATAAAAATTTAGACCTGAATAGACAGAATGATTAAAATACTTGTGTTGCTTATATATGACCTAAGGCTTATTTTTTTCATAAATTAGTCTTTTCAACAGAATAACAAACTAAAGAAATGTTCAGTGTTAGAGACATTTTCCAAGTCATATATTATTTTAGTTTCTGCCAAAAAATCTATATGCCTGATTAAATTCAATTATTATAAACTGTCATTTTCAAAATAACTAGTTAAGTTAAACGATGTTATTTTTTTTAACCAATTAGAATATGTACCCAGAACCAATTTTAAAAAGAGCAATATGTATGTGGGATGAAAACTTACTATTATAAGTACCTGCTATAAGATATACCTTTTAAAAAAGGTTATTATTGAAAATGATGACTGAAATGTCAGCCACTCTAATAACAATCTAGACCGCTCTTATCTGCAGAGTGAATACAAAGGGAAATATGCCATTCTATGAAATCCCTGATTATCTACATCCAATTTTTATGGTTGTGGCTTGAACCTGGACACTCTTTGCTACAAATCTTTTATGTTTTCATTTATTTCCTGGAGCCTGCACTGATTGTATTGGACAATGGGTGACATATCCTCTTTGTAGTTTTTGTTCTGAATCACCAAATCACTCTGAGGGAAAAAGAATCGCTGTCATCACCCTTTCTTTAGAGAAACAAACAGCTCTGATCAAAGTATTAATTTCCATGACCATCCTATTATGACACTCTGTTTGAACTAGGTACAGTAGTCAAGACTGATTAAAATGCAACAATTAGTGTGCACTCTCCTGTGTTTCACTGTAAAATATAATTTCATGCATTTCAAATTTAGTTAGTTAAATTTTTATAGCTAAATTTCCCAAGCTTTTATTTTTTGCAAACTTGTATAATTTTGCACCATGTGTGTACAATAAATAAGGGCTTGCTTTCTAAGAGTGGTT
The DNA here is from genome assembly GCF_964146895.1 of Miniopterus schreibersii. Classification (NCBI taxonomy): domain Eukaryota; kingdom Metazoa; phylum Chordata; class Mammalia; order Chiroptera; family Miniopteridae; genus Miniopterus; species Miniopterus schreibersii. The sequence continues at coordinate 80,284,825 of NC_138101.1, read as the reverse complement.
TCCTGCCACTCCCATATATTGGTATCTTTCTGAGGTCCTGCTTATACCTTGAGCTCAGCACCCACCCTGATGCTTCCAGTTGTGGGTAAATGGCTCTGTTCTCCATGGTTTTATAGGAGGAGAGAAGATCCATTTTGTCTTACAGCTCAAGATTTATTTCTCCAATAATTACCTTGAAGACTTTCCTGAGCCGCCTCCTGTTCCTTGGCTTTTTGGCCCTAGGCTTGGAGCCCCTCTGCACCTATCTTACCATAGACATGATGCTGACTGATTTATATCAAAGATTCTTTCAATTTTCTGGTGTACCTATTAGATAATTCTTGTTTTCCCATGCTATTATGGGTTTTTTTCTTTTTAACATGTTTTCATAGGATAATTATGGCAAATGAGGGGGGTATATGTGCTCAGTCTGCCATTTTGACCCAATCTCATTTCTTTCTGTGTCCCGTTTCACACTTGTATACTAGCCACATTCATTTAATAATCTTTATGGGTACATATCTTTTGCTTCTCCAAATCTTGCATCTTCTAGTAAGACTCTCACTACACATTTCTTTACCTCTCTCAAGGACTTTCTGTTCCTTGAAGACTTCCCTGGTTCCCATGTCCAAATGTTAATATTCCCCTCCAGTGAATTCTTATGGTCCTTAATTTGAGTCTTTGTTATGACTAAGTTATAACAAAGCAGAATTTATTACCTGTGAATTTATTTCTCATTCACAACCAAGCATGGTGACTGTCTTATCTTAGTATTCCCATGGAATATAACAGTGCTTTCCACATAGTAGGGACAAACATCTCTGACTGAAGTTGAATTAATGTGAAATTGTGGCCATTTCCTATCAATAAGAGAAAATTTATCTTTTTACTGTGTTTGGGCTAAATATCAAATGATATTTGTTGAGTAGCACAATAAAATAAATTATGCTTGTGATTAACTTTTGTCCTAAAAATTGAATTGATATCTTTCTCATATGTCATGTTTATATATTAAGACCCCCGAAGAGATATTAAAAATATTTCTGATTTGCTCATTACTTAGAGGCATTAGCTGGTATATTTTCTTAAACAAAGCTATCTACTCAGCACATACACCCTTAATCTCTTGCAGAGGGTGCCACACTGACACATATTATTATTTATCACAACATTGCCCCTAATCATTCACGCTGCTCAACCTCATCAGAAGTCCTTCCATCAAAGTGTGTCACCATGGTTACACAAGCCAGATTGGCCATTTGGTCTCTGTTTGGAACACAAAGGTCACTGGAGTGTTTATGACATTTGGATTTTTTAGTTTATTTTCAAAACTACACATTCTGCATGGCTTTGACATTTGGAAGTACTCTTTAGTAATAGTATTTTCCCTTGGCATACATATATTTTTCAATTTGGAATTATGTTTATTTTTTGGAAATAAAAGCAGCCAATGTAAATAATTTTACAAAATTCATTTTTGTTTCTTCATTACATTTCTTTCCAGAAAATAATACTTTGTGCTTTAAAAAAGTGTGAGATAACCATTGTAAAATATAAATCACTGAGATCACTAAAAGTATCTTGAACCAACAAACTGAAAACCCGGTTATTGATTATTTTATAATGTTCTCTTTTTCCTCAAAATATAATTAAATCTTGAGGTTTTATTGACATGGGATAACAGAATTATTCAATTTGTCATCATGCAAACTTTTTTATATCCAGAAAGTATTTGTTTTGAGGATGAAAAGAACAAATGTGTTTTTATTGAAATATAATCATTTGCATCTAAGTTAGAGATTATTTTAAAAAGAAAAAGAGTTTTTAATTAAATATTTAAATATTTAAAACTCTAGAGTCTTGCAAAAGGATATTTGGATATAATAAAGATCATAGTTGTTGCTGGATAATAAGACTCAATACCACAGAATCAATACTTACCAAATATACATATTTAAAATAATAATAGCTAACACTAAGCACTTCTTCTGTTACTGATTCTGTTTCAAATACTTAGACACATTAACTCATTTAATTCTCACAGCAATCCTAAAAAAGTCAATGTTATAATATCCCCCGTTTTACCAATGAGGAACTGATGTCCCTGGGTAATAACTAACCCAAGGTCATGCAACTACTAAGTCGCATAATCAGGATTCACACCCAGGCAATCTGGTTCCATAGTCCAAGTTAGACTGCCTCCAGCTCTTAAATTAAGGGAATTAGAATAAAAATCCAAATAAGATGATTTCTTCAGAATTTTTTAATGTAGATTTTATCTGAAGAAAAAAAGCACCTGAGAGTAACTATGAAAAGCCTCCAAAAAGAAGAATTTATCAGATATTTAAGTATTTAAAAAGACAGAAAAACTAAAAAGTTTTAAAAATTATGGATTTTATTTTTCTCGACCATTTTCTTAACCAGAAACCTCAAGGACCTATGGCATTTCCGCAATACTTTTAAGAGAAAGCAAACTCCCTGTAGGTCTCCTCTTAGCCTTGCTCAGTGAAAGCCTCAATTCTCAAGCTTGTTCCTTCGTGGTTCCAAGGTGGCTGCTCTCCATCTCAGGTCGCTTTTGGATTCCAGTGGACAAGAAGGCAATGAGCAAGAGAGAAAGACATAAGCCAGATGAGTTGGCCCCTTTAAAAGAGCTTTTTCAGAAACCTCTCACACTGATTTTCACTTACAGTACAATTTACCTAGATCCATCACATGACCAAATCTAGCTGCAAGGAAGGCTGATTTAAAGTTTTTTGAAAAGTAAGTTTGACTGGACACATTGCCACCATGATTAAAATCAGTATTCTAATAATAAAGAAGTGATATTGGGCAGGTCTAGAATAGCCTTTACTCCAGAGCTAGGTTAGCCCTCATATAAGGCTTGGTTAGAATGCCCTTAGTAGGCCCTGGGTGTGCAGTGAGCTTTCTCACACGGGCCAGTCAGGACTCAGCTGTTTGCAAATGAGTTTGCAGTCAGTTTATAGCTCCCTGGTAGTTCTTTGTTCTGCTTCATGGAGTTTCACCCTAAAGAGACATTTTTTCATATACCTCCCTCCTCTCGGGTATCACAGCTTTATGTCGCCTGTCAACCAATATCTAGAAACACTTAGCTCAGTTTTCCAATTGTTTTCAAGAGAGGGCAAGTCCAGTGCCAGTGACACAGTCATAGAGGAAGCAGGAGTCCTCTCTAACTATGCTTGTTTAGGTCATGCTATATGACACTAAAAAAGAAACTATTTTTCTCTTGTGAGTTGTATATAACACTTCCTTTATTAATCAGTTGCTTGGAAAATGAAATGCATTTCTCATAGAAGCTCATTAAAGATTTGCAAATTTACCAAAGATGTGGGTTCCACAGCCTAAGATTTTAATCACAGTTTATACTACTGAATTGGTAGGAAAATGCCTGTAGAATTCCAAATAACTCCCAAATGTGACAGCTGATTTACATGTCATTAATCCTCTGTTATAACAAAGGCCATGCTTCCACAAGCAGACCTCAATCACTCCAGATCTTTTGGAAATTATGATTATTTATAGCTTTGAAGTTATAGTTACATAAATCTGTCACATTGCTAAATATGCTATTGTGTATTTGTTTTCAACATTAGGAAAAATTTAGGTCACCATTTTTTAGAAATTTACAGATAATTTTATAATAAGCCTTAAGATGGATGTCATGTGACTAAGATTCACAAAGTCTGCCTTAAGCAAAACTATGTTATGCCAGATAAACATGAGTAATAATATAAATTTGGGAATTTATGGTAAATTATAAATCAAGCTGAGTTTTTGATGTTGTGTTTTGTTTTTATTTGTTTTGTTTTATTTACTATTTAGAGTACTTCTAAACATCTCTCTGGTTATGACTAACTCAGGGAATTGAAGATGTTAGCTTTCCTATAGAAGAAATAACTCTCTGCACGGAATGATTAGATGGATAGCAAGAAGGCTGGCCTGTACAACATCACTCCTCCATTTCTCCAATGAAGATAGGCTGGAAGGTGCTGTTTCTAGATATGATTTCTTGGATTGGCCAAGCACTATAAAAACAGGTTCTAGAAGGGAGGTCAGTCAAATAGAAGAGTGTAGTGTCCAGAGCCTATGAGACCAGAAACTATGTACTCTGAGCAGTTGACATGGTGTCAGGGGAAGGGGTTTCTACACAAGCAAATAAAAAAGAAGCACAGGTGATTCCAAAGTGGATGGCATTTAGAATCAGGCAAGAAGAGACATTAAAAACTCTATCAGAACTTAACAGGAACCCAGCAACAAATCTAGGATTTGGGACAATGGTGCTAGTCTCTTGGAGCAAGACTAGGAAGACAAACGTAGGCCTTATTTCTAGAAAGAGAGTGGTACTAGACAGGGGCAGTAAATCTAATGTTTGGTGTAACTGGCTGCAAAAGGACCCATTCAGAATCTCAGAGTATCAGGCAAGAACTCTCCAATCAATTAATGGACATTTGGTCCTGTCCAAAACATCCATAGAGACATTTGGTTCACGCCAACCCATCTACCCAACCTTATGTGCCATGACCAGTTAGGCTACCAAGGCTAGAAAGGTTATTATTAGTGACACAGCTACATCCCAATTATTGGACCTAAAATATGATGGAATTTTTATGACTTAATTCTGTAAAGCAAAAATATAAATAAATATTTTGGGATGTTTGAACCTAGGGATATTTTTTTAAAAGTGGACGTTTTTGACAGGACCAAATAGCAAGGACCTTAGGGCAGGGGCCAAATGTCTTGCAAGACTCCAATGCATCCAGTCCTGTGAAGAGGTTGATCTTTGCAGCTTTTTATGAAGCTGAGCAGATGGAGAGAGTAAAGAGGCAGAGCCATGGGGGGAAAAACAATGCTAAGGGAAATCTTAACAGACCTGACACCACCAGGCTGTCTGCCATGTGCTTAAATGTCTCATCTTTAGAATCATTTTCTGGAAGTCTTTTAGAAGATCTGTTAAGGTAAAAAAATATTACCAGAGAGGAAACACTTTAAGCCCTGAGAGACAAGTATTAGTTTCAAACAAGGGGAGTAGTGTCCTGAGAGAATAAAATTCAAACATTAAATTTAAAGGATAATTGAAGGAAACCGAGTTCCAGAGTGGACACTCTTACACATATTGCAAATTCGGGGGGGAATTTGTCTTTTATGCCCCCGCATTTTGCATTTCCCCCCAGGCAACATGCATTGAGAATCCCTATGTCAGGCATTTCCAAGGTCCTTTAAGACATTGTTTCACTTAATCTTCCTACCCCATGGGTAAGTTTTATCATTTCCATTTTAGAAAAACAGGGGCTCAAAATGTTTCCCAAGATAACATAAATAATAAGCTGAAGAACTAGATTCATACTCCTCTATGTATAATGACCCCAATATTCCTACAGGAGAGTCATCCAAAAGTCCAAGTGGAAAGCACTGATAGTTTCACTACGGAAGGCATCATTGGAAATGGTGGGATATGAATGGGGGGGGGGGCATATCAGAGAGAGCAGATCAATAGTTAACTTCCATTTGTTAGTGCCAACCACGATCAGAGATTGTGCCACGCACTAAGGATACTGTCATTAGAAACCAGATGAGACTCAGACTTCATGGAGCTTCTAGTCTGGCAGGGAAAAGACATTCAACTAATAATGGAAAATAACTGTAAATAAGTATCGACGTTACAAAGAGCTGAAAATAGAAGTACCAGGGGTGGCTGCCATCAACAGAACTGACACTCCTGGTTTTGTTTGTTTGTTTGGGGGGGTTGTTTGTTTCTTTTTCCCATGAGTTGAGTTCTTTCTCTTTTTTTTTTTTCTTTTTTGCTCAATCCTTCCACATCCTCTGCTTCCCCCCACCCCCCAGAGCTGTCTGTGTATGAGTCTCTCTCTCTTTTGCCTGTTAGTTCAGTTTGTTCATTAGATTCCACAAATGAATGAATGGTACTTGTCTTTCTCTGACTGGTTTATTTCACTTAGCATAATGCTCTCCAGTTCTGTTTTGATAACTCATTTTAAGCAAAAGGAGGGAAGGAGAAATTATCCTGAAGGGGAGAGAGAATAGAGATAGGAAAATCAGGGAGAAGAGCAGTTTTGTGGAGGAAAACATGCTCAGATGGGTTTACCAAGTGTTGAATTTAGGGTGGGCTTGAGACATCCAAGAAAAATTGTCCACTAAACAGCTGCAGATAAGGTCAGGTGCCAGAAGCAAGGGAAAGAGACCCTGTTAAGAGCACCGGATAAACACTTTGCACACAACCACGCTGGGCACAATGAAAGAAGGGGCCAGGGGCTCTTCAAGACATGATCTTCAATGCAGGTCCAGGTCAGCAGCGCCCCTGTGGTGCCGGAGTGTGGGAGGGCTCATGACGGGTAAACAAACAAAGCTGATAGCCTCAGCTATCCGGAACGGTTTAAGGGCCCCTTTAAAAAGCCACAATTCCTTTAAAAAATAATAAGAATAGCTCACACTACTTTGTGCTTATTCTAGCCTGGATGCTGTCTGGTTTAGTCTTCCTAACAACACCATGACCAAAGCACTATTATTATTACCCTCCTGTGTAAATACCAAGAGGCCAGGGAGAGTGACTTCCCTGAGTCCCGTCATTATGAAGGCTGTCTCCAAGATTCAGACTCAGGCCAGGATTTAACCACAACTACAGATCAAGGGGAGAAGGAACAGAAGGACTTTTTCTTCAAGTCCCAATGGAAAGGGAAGAGAGTGAAGTCCCTTACTTTATCTTGCAAAGACACAACATATAACTTCATACACCAGTGCTCTTAGAGGGAAACTGATACTAGTCTCCATCTCTTAGTCCCAAGTGTTTTAAATACATTTTGTCAGATCCTCATACTAGGAATTTGTCTCATCTACTCATACCTGACCCTTCCAACTGATCAATGTTACTGGTGCTCCATCCACAGGTTCATACTAGGATCGTTCTTGTGGCTGCTTCTGGAAAAGCTTTGAAGATGGGGAGGAAAGAGGTTAGGAGGCCAAAGGAAACATCACAGGATATCTAATACTGGAAAATTTGGCTTATCAAGAAACTTGCAAAGTAGCCTCTAAAGTCTATGAGAAGTTGGGCCAGGATGGCCAAATACACAAAGAAGAATGGTGTCTTTTCTTAGCACTTGCTAGAAATGGAGCACACCATGGGAAAATTCCCTGACCTCTCTGACTTCTGTCCCTTCATTTGTTTAATAAGGCTAATCCCAAAGTCACCCTGTGCGGTCCTTGTGAGGATTTAGAGACATGCTGACATGCTCTCCACACGGTATGAGGCTGAACAAGTTCTTAATAAATGTTTGCCTTCAAAAAAGAAGAGGTAATATATATGAAAACATTTTATAAGCCCAAAGTACTATATAAAGGCGACTTTTAAATTTTATTCTTTGTTTGATTATTTGTTTATTTATTTATTTTCTGACCACAAGTTTTTTCATCACAAAATAATCCCTCCAACTTGACTGAGGTTAGTTGGCCATGTCCATGACTGAATCCACCTCTAAACTGGAATTCAGTTGCTGACCCAGCACCTCCCTCAGCTTTCTGGTCAGCACCAGGAAGGTATCTCTGTCTGCTTCCCCTCCAGTGAGAAAGGTGACTCTTTTTTAAATACAGAGAAGAGAAAATTGACTCAGTGATGTATTGGGAATATGTAGCCACCTGCGAATATCCCCTTCAAGCTGAAATATCCATATTCCTCTTTCTCTGTAAGGGTCTCATTTGGCATGCCTAGCATAATATTATCTAAAGGCCATTTGGTATTTTCTATGCAGATGCACCCTTGTGGAACTGAATGATGAAAGTTGCACCTTTGAAAACCATAGGAAACATTTAAGCTGGTATTCTCATCTAGCTTTGTGACTTGTTATCTTCCCCCATCAATGTTTCCATTGTCACTCTGCTGTTTCAGATAACAATGCTTTCTGGACACTTGCCTGCTGGCCATTTAAGAGATTAGGGGCTTTTTTTTTTCCTGGTCCACCAGTGTGTTGATTCCCAGCTATACAGTTACCATCTGTAAGTCAGCGGAGCAAGAAATTAAGGACACACTGGCAGGCCTGCCTGCGGAATGCCAATAACAATGAAGGTATAGAGTCGCCTCGCTGCAGTTCTGCTGCCCACTGTCCATCCAATTAAAACACGCTCCTCCAAATTAGCATAATTATCTGAATCACCAGGAGGAATAAATGAGGCACAGTAATAATTAGATTAGGATATGATGAAATAAGCTTCCTCCATTTTATAGTACAAAAATAAAGACCTGTTTTGAATGCTTGGTTTTCATGTTTTTAATTATCAGGCAAATTTTTTTTTTTTTTTTTTTAAATATATCTTTATTGATTTCAGAGAGAGGAAAGGAGAGGGAGAGAGAGAGATAGAAACATCAATGATGAGAGAGTCATTGATCAGCTGCAGCCCGCAACCCGGGCATGTGCCCTGACCGGGAATCGAACCCTAATCGCCTGGATCCTAGGTCGACGCTTAACCACTGAGCCAAGCCCGGCCGGGCTATCAAGCCAATTTACATTGTAACTTTCACGCTATTTGTGGTTGTTTCCTAGGTATGCTTTGAAGTGCGTATTGTTCTGCCCAAATGATAACTAAATATTAGGAAACAAAAAAGGGGGGTAGGGGTAGCCCCGGCTGGTGTGGTTCAGTTGGCTGAGTGTCGTCCTGTGCACCAAAAAGTTACAGGTTTGATTGCGGGTCAGGGTACGTGCTAGGATTTCAGGCTCAATCCCCAGTAGGGGGCGTGCAAGAGGCAGCCCATTGATGTTTCCTTTTCACATCCATGTTTCTCTCTCTTCCTCTCTCCCTTCCTCTCTCTCTAAAATCAATAAAAATAGCTTTTTTTAAAAAAAGGGGTGTAGAATGTTGTTGAATAATATTACAACTGAGCAAGCTTAGTTTTTCTTTTTGTGTGGAAGGCTCAAAATCCACCTTTCCCTTTAGTTACTCATATCTTTGCAGATGCTCTGGAGAGCCATCCAGTTAGAAAGGAGTCACCTACATGCCTGTATTCTACCAGTATGTTGTACATGGCACCTGTTTTCCCTTTCAGTAATCTAGGGCAAGCAAAGGAATAGCTAGCTGCACATGTAACAAAGTTTAAGAAATGATATTAAGTCATCAGACTCCAAATAGTTTCTTCAGTCATTTGACACTGCTGCCAAATGTTCTAGGAGCAACAAAATATTATTAGTTCATTGGCATGCAAGACTTCTGGTGAAGGGAAATTACCCTAACAGACATGAAAATATAATATGATGCTACAGTAATGAAAACTGAATGTTTGAAAGCAAATGAACTAACAGAATGGATATCCCTTAAAACTTAATATAAGTGTATGAGAATATATTTAGAAGCAGAATATTATAAACAAAGAAGGGATGTATTATTTTATAAATTATAGTGGAGCTTGACTAATTACTTGGAACAATATGTAAGCAAGAGTTTGAGTTTATAATATACTCAAATTCCAGATGAGGAACTAAACAGTAAAGAAATCCATTAGAAAATGAGAAGAAGATGTAAATGTATAAGTAGCTTGATGGGCAAGGACTTTATGATATAAAAATAATGGAAGACACTGTAAATTTTAAAACAGTGAAAGATTGTATAAACATATAAAAACTGGTGCTTTCACTATAAATAGTTATAGAAATAAATACATATGTGAATGTATATGTATATCTAATTTTCCTCCCAGGTTCTGTCTACGGAGAGGGCCTGGAAGCAGTAATACCACAAAAGCAATGAGCGCGCCTAGTACCCAGTCCTGTTTCTAAATACCAATTTCCACTAAAACAACAACAACAACAACAACAAAAAGCTAGGCCTTTTGGAGAACTGGCTGATTCCAGGTCTGAGGTGAAAAAGTACAAGATGGGCCTAACACATGTATTGTGGCAGAAAATAAGAACATACTCAAATATTATTGAAGATAAGTCTAAAGGACATGGGAGCTCCCATTGGCCAAATATGGGGTTATTTTACCATCAAAATAAATGGGAATAACTGATTATAACCCACTGAATAAAATAGGAATCCACAAGTCTATAGTGACTGAAAAATCAATCAATTGAAATTTTGATGCAAAAAAAGCCTTTCCTCTCAAAATAATTATTAATGACAAAGGAGGAAAGAATTACTTCATAGTGAAGGATAATGGCAGACACCACCTTATTAAGTGTTTAATTGAACATCACCAATAATGGGACAAATTCAAGTAGAGTTCCATCTGATAGAAGGCAATGAGAGCGCAGCATTGCCTCTGTGATATTCCTGACAAAGCTGCATGTACCAAATGTAATCACGAGGAATCATCAAACTTACGGGGGACATTCTACAAAATAACCGACCTGCAGTCTTCGAAAGTGTCAAAGTTGTGAAAACCAAGGAAAGACTGTTCTAGATTTAAAGAGACTACAGTAATAGGGCAACTCAATGCAATGTGATTCTGGATTAGATCCTTTTATATAAAGGACATTATTGGGACAATTGTTGAAACTGAAATAGGGGCTGAAGTTTAAGTAGTAGTTGCATCTCAATTTCAATTTCCTGAATTTAAAGGTAGTATTATAAAGATGGAGCAGAATATGTTTGCTTGTAGGAAATATACACTATAAAGCATTTCAGGGCTGATGAGTGATGGTCTTTAATAGCTCATGAACAAAAAATATTCTTTCAAGTTTGAGATTGTTTCAAAATAACAAGAACATTAACAAAAAATCCCCAAGTATACCTCTTCCATGTTCTCTTTTGCTTTCTGCCAGGTGGCTGTATTTAAATATTGTGTTAGTATCATTATATATTTTTGGTATATCAATTACAGCAGTTTAATCCCCCCTCCCCCTACAAATTTAAGTATCAAACATTAGGGGAATTATTAGGATATAGTTATATCCTAGAACATTATAAATGTTTTTAAATGCTTTTGCTTAGACAAGTAGGTAACGACATGGGAAAATTCTCACAGTACATTATTTTGAAATAAGAGTAAAGTAGTACATACAAAATGAATCTGATTCTGGCTATAAGTGTATGACTTAAAGGAATTAAAACATTGCAACCATGGTTATATCTGGGTAGTGCTGATGATTTAGAAATAGCCAGGTGGTTTAGGGTTGGGGACCCTGAGGAAGAAGATAGGAACCATGCAAAGGTGAAATGTTCTGGGCAAACAGGATCTGAGAAAAATAAGTTTGCCCTACATCTGACCCCCTGAAGTGGGAAACTGAAAACAAGGAGGGATTGGCTGTCACTAAGGTAGAATTCTTAGAAGGAGCTAATGAGTAACAAATACAGGAAATAGAAACCCCTAGACTAGTGAGCTTCCATGGCAACCCTTTTTGGGACCCCTCCTGCACCCAGAGCTTTGCTTTGTTTATACACTAAACCTTTGTACTCCTTCCCTTACTCTTGGGTTGTCAGTGAATTTCATTCTTTCACTCCAGGAGACAAAGAACCCAGTAAGGAGAAAATCTGGTCTCAGTGTGAATATGGCTGATTTGTCTTTATTCTGATATAGTGTCTCAATTTTCTACAATGACCATTCATTTTTAATAATAAAAATTGAAACTATAGTAATTAATACAAAGTGATGTGGAGAAGAGCAAGAATAGTTGATTAAGGAGGATGTCTGAGGATGTGAAACCCTGCTGGATATATTATAGAAGTTATAGTGGTAAAAAAGAAACTAGGGTAAGACCAGAGAACACCATTTTGCCCGAAAAAAAAGACCCTCAGTTGTGATTCTGCAACTGATCTCTGTGTCTTTGTTAAACTACAGCTTTAATCCTTGAGTAACCAGAAGACTGATGGTAAGGACAGAGACTGGCTTTTGCCCTGGGTTTCCTCTTGCTTCTTTGGATATGAAGGTTGGAGACACTGTATGTGAAGCAACCAATGCACTGTCTGCCACCCGCCTGGTCACAACACTTCCTGACTCCTGCTCTGCTGGGGCCACCCTTCCCTTGGTGCAGGGAAACCTAGGCACCCCCAGGTACGCAGAGCAGCTCTACTGGAAGCTGGCCATCACCATCAGCATACAAAGACCTCCCCCCCCCCCAAAAAAAAAGACCTCCTTCCCTACTCACTCCCTGGTGGCCAGGGGTGTAGGGCAGGGCTTAGCCTCCAACAATAAAGAAGGGACAATAAACTCCAGTAATCTATAAACTCCAAATATTCAGTCTCCTCTCAGATATAAAATCATTCTTATTTTCAAATCAAAAGAGTCTGTTTACTATCAGAAAGTTAATGCAGCTTACTGCCTTTAACATTAATAGAATCCAAGGGCAGAAATCCTCTAGAAAAACAACAAACCTTACAGATTTGACAATTCATCACGCTCTCTAGTCTAGGCTCCGTTTAGCATATTTGAATTCAGATAGGAGGCTTCTGTTGATACAAAATATTTGCAGACGACTGAGGCTAAACTGGTCATCTGACAGATGGTGACAAACTATTAACTGAAACTACAGTATGACAATATGAAGGAAATAAATTTTTGTGCAGAGAAATATTTGAATGTTTCATAACCCCTCTGTTTCACAAAAAGTAAAAACATCAACATCTCAGAAGGCTTAAATTCAGTCTGTAGAAAAACTGCATAAGCTTTGGAGTGAGGCTGCTTGGGCTCAACGCCCAAATAGGTAGATAATATTCAGGTAAATACAAAATGTGACTTTGCAGAAGCGATTAAAACTCTATAATCTTCAGGGATAAATGATGATGGACAGAGACTTTACTTGGGGTAATGAGCTCACAATACAGTGTACAGATGATGTGTTATGGAATTGGGCACCTGAAACCCAGTGCCACCTCCCATCACTCTCAGTGCTTCAGTCAAGTGGACAGGCCATAGTCCTTTCTCTTTCCCACCTCACAGTCTTTGCACATGGTGTTCTCTCTGCCTGGGGCACTTTCTTTTTCACAGGAATGTCACCTTCAAGCCAGAGAGTCAGAGTCATCCCCTTAGAGAGGCCTTCCCAACACCACAGCTGAAGCAGCTGGCCCCTTCACCTCAGTTTTCCCTTGATTGTCATGCTGTCTTCTTAGGAGCCTATAAAATAATTTGTAATTATTTTGTTTATCACTTTTTTCTCATCTGTGTCTCCCAAAGACTATAAATAACTTGAAGGCCGGGGTCCTATCTGTCTCTTTTGTTTTTAAAGCACTTGCAGCACTCAGCTCAGGCATTGTGCGGGACACAGAGAAGGTGTTTAGCCAATGCGTGCTGAAAACGGGGGGAATCGAATAATTGAATCTTGTAAATTTCCACGGTTCAAATACCTTAGATATTTATTTTCACTCTTTATGGAAAGGTCAGTGAGGGGAAAGGTGACATAACACATTATTATTTGTTTACATGTAGCCCAAAAAGGTTAGAAGTAGCTCACACTATACAGAGCAATTGTTTGAGAATTCTCTGTCGCCTAGAAAGTGGTCATGATAAAGAGGAAAATGCAATTTCAGGGATTTTGCTCATTGCATTCCTTGACATTTTCAGGGACCCTGGATTGCATGAGTCCATTTTCTAAAACCTCTCTCTAATTTCAGAGGATATTTTGGTTTGAAACCAACATTACAAGGGGTTCATACCTTTTTGGTTAGGGATGATCAAAAATTAATTTCTTTTCAAGTGGGCAAGATGGAGGTACTGTCTCCTTCTTAAGACACTGGCCAAGCTGATTTGGTGCCACTTTTTTCCACCATTCCCCTTTTCCTTGACATGAAAGAACTCCTCTCTAGTAAAGGTGAACAGGTAGAGTGGGCTACCCAGCTCTCTCCCAAAATAGGTAGTATCTGATGGCAGGATTGGAAATGATGACACAATCTGTTGCTGACCATCCTCAAGCCTAAACCACCACCTATCTCCTTTCCCTGCTCCATGGTGTTTTCTCAGTGCAGAAAAAAAATGTAATAGAGACCACTTCCTTACTAATTAATGAGTAAGAAACTAACCATGAGTATGTACTCTGATATAATTATTCTAATTGTAATGTGTTATGGGCTGAATTGTGTCCCCCCCCAAAATCATGTTAAAGTTCTAACCCCCCAGTATTTCAGAATGTGACTGTATTTGGAGATAGGATCTTTAAAGAAACAATTAAGGTTAAATGAGGTCACTCAGGTGGACCCTAATACAATATGGCTGGTGCCTATATAAGAAGAGATTAGGACATAGGCATGTATTAGCAGGAAGACCATGTGAAGACACAGGGAGAAGACAGCCATCTGCAAGCCAAGGAGAGAGGTCCAGAAGAAATCAACCTTACTGATACCTTGATCTCAAACTTCTAACCTCCAGAACTGTGAGAAAAGAATTTCTGTCATGTAAATGCAGTGTGTGGTGCTTTGTTAAGGTAGCCTTAGCAAATTAATACATGTAATCGTAAAACCTGTGGATTTTGTTCAATGCCCTTTAAATGCATTGAGCACACCTAAGAAGGCCAGAGAGAGCATTAACAGGAGGGCTCTAGAATGTCCCTAGGCTGTGTGGCTTCTTCATTCCTTGCTCTGCCCTATTTTTGTTTCTCTGCCCCATTTTTGTCTCCATATCTCTCTTTCTACTTGGTGTGGATGCCGCATATTAACCACGTGGTTTTAAAGTATTTCCTCAGCTCCAGGCTTCTGTATATACCTTCTTTTGTTTTGATGCTGTTCTTTGGCTAATTCCTTATTCTGTACTCAGAACCCCAGGCCCCAAGAAGCTATTTTGGCCAGTTTCCCGCTAACCTAGGCTTTCCTGAAAGAGCTGCTCATAGCTCAGGGCTCCTGAGTTTCCAGCTGGGGGTTAATTGCATTGATTTTATCCTGACTCCCCACCTAGAATTTTAGAAAATAATCTGTGGGCAGCCTGGTGCTTCCTAGATATAAGGTATTTGACTTCAATGTATCAAAAATATTTAATTAAGGAAGAAAAAATTAATGAAAATATATTCCAGAAGAGAACATCATTGTAAGTGACAATTTCTACTGTCTCAGAGAGCCTGTCATGTGACACTTTAGGGCCTCCATCCAGTCTTCTGTAGGCATTCTGATGATCAAATCATCTCAGATGACAGCTTTTTGGCACTATCATGCTTCTGCCATCTCACACCTGGACCACTGCAGGTGCTTAGGGGCCCCTGAGGGACCTGGACTGTGCGGAGGTCTATTGGCAGAAAGGACACTCAGTCTCCTTGTAGGAATCATACTTAAAGAGCATAAAATCTCTGTCGCCTGCATGGAAACTCTCAGCTTCTGCTATAATAGGTGTTAGTTGCTTCACTTACAGTTTCCATCCTTGCCCTTGACTTAGTCAAGGTCTGGGGATGTCGTTGAGTGACAGCTTGCGCTCTGTGCTCCCCTCTGATGACTAAGGCTTTGTTTCTGGGTCAAGCTTGTCACGACTCCTTTCTCCCTTCAGGGAAAGCTCTCTCCTAGTTCCCTCCTCAGTCCCTCATGCAAAAAGGCTTCTGGCAGGCTGTCCTACTAGCTCTCAGCATGCCTGAGAGAATGAATGCTGACTTTGGGACACGCCACGGCTTCCTGTGTCCAGCACCTCTACCCAAAACCCCCTGCCCTATGTCTATAGAGTGACCACTTAGTAAAGAAAACTAGGTTGCTCCCTTAGGGAGAAGCTGAAGTGCTGACTGTATGCACTCTGGATATTCTGTGTTGCTCTTGTCCCTGTTTTCTGATGGGACACCCAACTTTTGCATTTTTATTATTATAGATGAGTCTATTGCCTCCTCTTGTTTAGAGGGAATGGCCATGACACTTCCTAGTTCTGTCACCTAGGTTCCCATGCCTGTAGATTTCCTGTCAGGCGAATCTTTCTTTAAAAAAATCAGTGTTGTTCTGTTTTGTTCCCGAATCCCCTCAGTGTGCCCTATCACGTGAGGAGTTGGAGAGCTTTTTCAGTGACGACAGTCCCTCTTGCTTAGAGCTCAAGTGAAAAGTGAACACTCCTGGATGTTTTAGCTTAAAAACTTCATGTTTGATTTGACATGGAAATCAATTGAATAAAAATACAATGTGTAAGATGACAGTGCATTTTGGATTAGAGAGAAAATAATCTTTTATCGGGTTGAGTTTGCCATCAGAGTCCGTCAAATATGTTACTTGGGTCATCTGCTGGCCAGAAATGACTTTGTTAAATATAATCTTCTTTAAAATTAATGATATTTTCTCGTCTTTCTTGTATGTAAGTATGAAGTGCTG
Source organism: Miniopterus schreibersii (assembly GCF_964146895.1). Lineage (NCBI taxonomy): Eukaryota > Metazoa > Chordata > Mammalia > Chiroptera > Miniopteridae > Miniopterus > Miniopterus schreibersii. The sequence goes on along the minus strand of NC_138101.1, from coordinate 80,268,634 downwards.
CATCTGTTAAGACAAGAGGTTAAAGCTAAGGTGCAGTAAGGTTTTTTGTTTGTTGGTTGGCTACTTTTTCCATAGGGAAAAGGACATGTGGGTTCAGCTTCCATCAAGACTTAGGAAAAGTGGAAAGCAAGAGGACAGGTAGAAAAGAGTTAATTCTTTTATTGAAGTAAGAGCAACGGCCCTTGACATCTTCACTGTGCCTTCAAGCCACTGAGAGGAGCATGTGACCTGGTGGAGGTGATTGCTCCGGGGACCCACTCAGGGGGAGCTGCCCAAGGCGTGTCCTGATCTGGGCCTCTTCAGGGGCCATTCGCTCTGCCGAGCTCTAATACCCATGAGTATTACCCTCTGCATGGGATCAAAGGTAAACACCGGAGCCAAAGACAGAGCCAGAGGACATGGAGGAATGCCAGCCCGACAAAGCACTGGGAGAAGAGGCTGCTTTTCTTGCATCCTGCAGAACTTCCATTTGGTGGTTTTAAAATCTACACCCAAGAAATACTACAAGTAGGTCTTCGCTCAGAAGTGCAAATAACAAACTGATGGCTGATAACAATAAGTCAATAGGGAAAAATCCTAAACAATTCAACTGACTTGTCTACATCCAAGGTCTGCTATTATTGTTCTAAGTTCACATCCCTTGCCTCTAATACTCCTTAAAGCGTTTATAATGCTTATTGCTAGGGCATTTTAGAAAGAAATTGCTGCATGAGAGTGTGTGCTAGTGCAATTTGCACAGATTCCTCAAAAGATAAATTGTGCAAATATACTGCAAATATGCGGCAAAGATTACATCATTTCAACTACCATGTTTTCCGTTACAGGGGCTGTGCAGTGCCAAAGGATGGTCAATGTTGTGGTAGCACCGTGAGATTTTCCCAACACAGGAGCTGGCCACAGTGGAGAGGGGATCTACTCCCCTTTCCTGGGAAGGCAGCATGGCCAGGCTGAGGTACATGTCCAGTCCAGGCTATGAGCTAGATGTCACAGGTCACGGTGACCCTTTGATAAATGACAGGATTAGTGGCGGCCGCTTTGTAAAGCAAATGCTCATGTACACCAAAGGAATTTAAGTCTGACAGTGTGGTCAAGGTTCCAGATATTCTAAACAATGGCAGAATGTTTCCAAAAACTGGTTGCTCAATTTTTTTTTTTTATGACAAAAACTAAAGTTATAGTAAGATGTAAATGTGTTTCAACACCAGAGGTTGTAAAAGACACAGAAGTACCAGAGAACAATGGTCTATTTATTACCCAGGACACTGAAAGTAGGCCTGAAACAATGGTTAAACAAATAGTTCCAGGTTTGAATCTCAGCTCAGATTTTTGCAAATTGCATAACCTCTCTGAGCTTTAAATACTGTTTGATATGTAAAGGAGATAATTCATGTAAAATACCTAGGATAGAGCTTGCTATATGGTAATTACCAAAGACCCTATTGAAGATAACTGGTTTCCAGGTTTTCCAAAAAAACACACAAAAATACACTTTCAGGTTTAATTCACTTAAAATTAGGACTAAAACTTCATGGTAAGGGATAAAAACAAGGTACAATTCAATAAACAAAGAGTTGTAATTGGGACTCTATCTTGAATATAAAAATTGAAAATTTAAAGTAATCTTAGTTTATAATCAGACTTAGACTATAATTGCTAGCCAATTCCTGTTCCCATTCCCCCTGTGCATGGCCCCTCCCAGGGGCAGGAATGGGGTGTAAGCAGCACATCGCCTGGGACTTGTATCCAAGACAAGCGCACCCAGGGCAGCAGAGGGTGTCCATCCACCTTTTCCCTAGTCCAGCCTTGCCTTTGGCAACACTGTGGACAAATAAAGTAGAATAAGAATGCATATCCCTGATTTGTTACTTAAAATGACATGATCCACAGGCCAGTGAGACAAGTAACACACAAGCAGTTCCTAGAAGCTCCCCAAATTCTTCCACTGTAAACTCAACCTTTGTCTATGTCCCAAATTCCTCCTCAGATCTCTCCCTAAGATGGAACTAAACAGACTCCACACAGCTCTGCCTCCAGTTATTTATTTCCTTTCATGTAGCTTTTCAATTTTAATGTAATTAGGATTGAGAAGGAGCTCCATAACCACAGCAGCTGTGCTGGGTGCACACCGCTAAGCCTTGGGTCAACCTCTTGTTCCATTTGGTTAATCCCTACATGTGTTTTTTGTTTGTTTGTTTGTTTGTTTGTCTTGTTTTAAATTTTTTATTTTTTGTTTAAAATATTACAAATGTCCCTTTTACTCCCCAATGACCCATTTCACCCTGTCCCATCCCCCTCCCCAGTCCCTCTCCCCACCATTGTCTGTATCCTTGGGTTGTGCCTTACGTGTGTTTTTAAAGATCCTAAACTTCTGGTGTCAGCCTAGATGGAGTAAGCCAACTTACTGGGGACTGCAGGTAAAACTTCAACAATAACCTGTAACAGGAATGAGTTCCCTGTTTGTTTTCCCCTCCTTTATATCCCAGCTTCAACCTGCAGGTGGGACTAAGGGCAGAACTGTGCTGCCAAACTGCACAGAGAATCCCCTTGTTTGGGCCAGAGGACTGGAAGAAGGGGTCCCTGAGTGCCAGTGGGTGTGGCACGAATCTCAGATTTTTAAATTTTTTTCTCTCTTTTCCCTCTCAGCCCTGTCCTAAAGCCAGCCCAGTGGGAAGCTGCTTTGCTGTGGCAGCAACTCTTAACATTCAGTGTGTGTGCCAATGCTCTAACCACTGAGAACACTGGCCAGGGCTGTTTCAGGTTTTTAATGTGACTTTGAGAATGGTTTCATAAATGCTGTTTTGTTGGATCTTCACAAATCCCTGCAAAAAAAAAAAAAGATGTTATGACTGGGCTTATATTCTCATTTTACAGATAAAGAAACTGGATTTGTGTGTCCGTGTTCAGCAGTCAGTAAGTGATAAATCCAGAATAGAACCTGGGTCTTGAAACTGCATCATCTTATATATATATTTGTGTGTGTGGTTTAGTGAGCATATATATATATATATATATATATATATATATATATATATATATATGTAAATGTAAAGGTATATATGTATACACATCTATATACTCATATGTAATAAAAATATATTAAAGTATGTTTTATATATAAATATTATATATAGGCACACACACACAGACTTATAGTGTACTAAAGAGGTTAAAGTGACAAAGAATGCAAATGACTGCATGCAAACCCTGGTCCCATTAAGAGACCCCACAGAATTGTTAGAAAGACAGAAATGTGACTGTGTTTTTCTATCACACTGTTCAGTGTGACAGTAAGTACTTGAAGGCAGGAACCATTTCACCTACTTCTCTGTTCATAAGGGAACATAACACAGTGCTAAACACACATGGGTAATATTAATAGAGACTAAGTACTTGTTCAGTGAGAACCACCACGGTATTAATAAGATGCCAAAACATTTTAAAGAAAAATCTGAATAAAACTTAAAGAAGAGAGAAAAGGAGACTAGACCCAGGTCTGTGCAGGGTGGAGTGCTGATGGAAAAGGCCTGGCCCCTGCGCAGATTCGTTTCGCCCTTCTCAGGGGCTCACGCACTGCTAGCCGTGGAGTCAAGCATCCTGCAGCCACGCAGCTGCTGGCACAAACGTGATTTTGAAAAAAGTGGGCTGTGACATCCTGAATCACAGTGGCAAGAGACTCAAACGATCAGGTACTAAACGTGCAAAGTGGGTAAGAGTCAGAAAGATAGTTTACAATCACAGAGAATGAAATAGCGTCACCCAGGTATACAGACGTTGGGTGCTAACGTTAATACGTGTGGATCGTTTTGCTGGGCCGTCATGGTCTGCAGTGTCCTCTCTGCGGGTGACTCGATGAGGAAGATGGGCAGTTGACATTCTCTAGTGGGAACAATAATGGACTTAGCTGCGAAGTCCTATTTGAATTTCAAAGCTTGCTCTATTTTTCTGTGCAATTCACCCCCACAGGGGAGGCCAGAAATTCCCTCACTTTAGGTTTTTCCTAACTCACACAGAAAGGAAACCTGGGGATCCTAGATCAATCATGAGAAAAACAAAAATTTGATGATGTGGGTAGCTCTTGACCACACACATTCTGTGAAAGGCCTAGAGAACACAAAAATGAATAAATGATGGTTTCTGCCTTCGAGGAGGCATTTGCAGTTGTTCTGAGAAAACTTATGGAAGTCAGTAGCACAGGGAATGACATATGTGCTTAACATATACAATATATATTTTTCCAAGATAGATTGCATTGGCACATGACCTTCAGTTACTCCTCTCCTGTTGGCTCCTTTCTCTCATTCTGATCTCCACTAATAAAATTTAAAAAAGCCTTTTTTACATTGCTGCCTCTCTTTCTGTCGTTTATCATCAGACTTCTCAAAAGTGTCCCTGGCTAAGTTTTCTTCCTCACTACCCTTTCATTCTAAAGATATTTGTGACCTTGAGAGAAATAGGAATCATCTCAGCATATGTGCATGTGTATACATACACATACATATGTGATTCATTTTATAAACAAAGTGTTTGGGATTACCTATATCTGTGTGCATGCGTGTGTAATGTTAGGGATATTAAGTGAGGACAGTGGCAGAGCATTCCTGTTCTGGTATTCCAGGGATCTTCCTGACCTGCTTTGCAGAAGTACTTTAATCAAACCTGGTCCTTTTAGGACCTTCCTGATCAGGGACAACTTTTAGAGACGTCACACTCCCCAGGCAGGGCCGCAATTAACCAGAGCCAATCCCTTGGAGATGATCCAAGTTTATATCTTAATTTCCAGGACTGGTCTAGAATTGGATCACCCTCCAGGAGCCAGAGAGTCGAGTAACATTTGCTGAAGCACTTGTCCAGGTGAGTATAATGAGCCATGGAAATAATCTTTCATATCACACTCACCAAAAGATACACTATCTCATTTTTTATTTAAAGACTTTTCAGTTAGGTACCATTCTTGATATTTTATATCGCCTAATTCACAATCTTTTTTGGAACAAACAAGTATAATCTCACTGGTGATGTGCTCTCCCTGGTGGTAGAACACGCCTGCTAGTTTGTTTAGTTTTAAGCTTATATTTAGTAGTCAGCTGAATGTGTGAATTACAATCACCACTTGCACACTTCGAAATAAATTAAGAAATACTTTTAAATGGAAAAGGTATATTAGGAAATCATTTTTATTAGGGATCCTTAGACCATTCCAAAGCTTATTTCCACATCCTTTCCTATATATTTTTTCTGTTTATTAATGTTCCTAACTTTGTCTCATTTCTGAATTCAACACATTATTGTTCCATTCTTCCAAGTTATTTAATAAAATCAGTGGCTTACTAAATAGTTGTCCATATTTAAAAATTCTTAGTGTCTGCCCGGCCGGGCGTGGCTCAGCGGTTGAGCATTGACCTGGAATCCAGGCGATCGGGGTTCGATTCCCGGTCAGGGCACATGCCCGGGTTGCGGGCTTGATCCCCAGATCAATGACTCTCTCATCATTGATGTTTCTATCTCTCCCCCCCCTTTCCTCTCTCTGAAATCAATAAAGATACGTTTTTTAAAAAAATAAAATAAAATAAAAGTTCTTGGTGTCAATCAATTGGAAAATGAACAAATGAATGGGGTCATAATGTCTGATCTCTTCTTACTGTCTAGCTTATCTCAAAACACAGGTCTTGAATCGATATTTTAAATTGCATTATTAGAATGTCAAACATTATTAAAGGTGTTTTTTAAGTGAATGTTTTCCATAGTAAGGGAGTGTAACACCTTCACATAGAGTTTCATGTGAAATATTCAAGTTATGTGGCGAACCCTGAAAGAATGTTTAATTAGCTTTGTCCTTCTCAGTTAAATCAAGTAAATAAAATACTGTAAGCATTTTTCTTTGAGAAGCTTAGGAAACATTAAAGAGTCAAATTCTTTGCTTTTTCCTGTAAAGATAGTGATCTCCATATTTTAGGCATAAAATTGAGAAGGAGAGAAACAACTTGCCCAGTATTCTAGGTGTGTCGGTAGCTAATCCTCAAAGAAGGCAAAACCCAACCTCAGCAAAATGGTATCGTAATATCCAGTTTTCCTCAATTGCCATTTCAATATTCTTCTCTTTTGAAAGCTTCCTTACTTTCAGATCCTAGGATCCTTCACTTGAATTTAGTTTTACTGCAAGTATCACATTTTCAACCCCTTTTTACTCCCAAATCATCATCAAAACTAAGCAGTGCCATCCATATCCCGACTCCCTCAGGTCCTGCTCTCGGCTAATCAATCCAGTAACTTTTATACCAGTGATAATAAAAGTTATCTCTTTTAACACCCTACCCAACTGCCGCCAGCCTCCAGCAGTGTGGGACTGTCTGGGCTTTGGAGCCAGAGTACCTGGGATTGAATCTCCTTGCTCTTGAACAATCCAGACCTCAGTTTCCTAATATGTAACATGGGGATAATAGTGACCTCGTGCAAACATTGTAAGGATTAACAATATGTGAAAAGAATTACACAAATGCTCTTTATGGTTAACAATATGTATTCTACTGAGAGCCTTGAGTGACACACATTGCAGAGAATTTCAGATTCAGTTATAAGTAAAAGGGAAAGATATTTTGGGATATTTATGAAGTTTCATACCTTTCTATGCAGAAGCAAACCTATGCATTAAGTGGCAATCGACCTCACCTCCCAATTATGAGGAAGGTTACTATAAAAACACACACATAACAAATGTTGGAAAGGATGTGGAAAAATTGTAACTTTTGTGCACTGTTGGTTGGGATGTAATATAGTACAGTCTCTGTGGAAAACAGTATGGAAGTTCCTCAAAAAAATAAAAATAGAATTACCATTTGATCCAGAAATTAAATCTTGTGTATATACCCAAAAGAAATGAAAGCAGAGACTTGAAGAGATGTTTGTACACCCATGTTCATAGTACCATTAGCCACATGGCCAAAAGGTGGAAGTAGCCCGAGTGTCCATTGATGGATGAATGGAAAACAACACGTGCTGTATATTTACAATGAATATAATTCAGTATTAAAAAGGAAAGAAGCCCGGCCGGGCATGGCTCAGCGGTTATGCGTCAACCTAGGATCCAGGCGATCAGGGTTCGATTCCCAGTCAGGGCACATGCCCCGGGTTGCGGGCTGCAGCCGATCAATGACTCTCTCATCATTGATGTTTCTATCTCCCTCTCCTTTCCTCTCTCTGAAATCAATAAAGATATATTAAAAAAAAAAAAAAAAAAGGAAAGAGATTCTAACACATGCTATGACATAGATGAACCTTGAAGACATTATGCTAAGTGAAATAAGGCAGTCACAAGAGAACAAACACTGTATAATACCACTTATATTAGGTACCTAGAGTGGTGAATTCATATGGACAAAAAGTAGGATGGTGGATGCCATGGGCTGGGGAATGGGAAATGGCAGTTACTGTTTAATGGATACAGAGTTTCAGTTTTACAAGATGCAAAGAGTTCTTTCTGTGGAATGGATGTTGATGATGGTATCACAACAGTGTAAATGTACTCAAATGTCACTGAACTGTACACTTAAGAATAGTTAAAATGGTAAATTTTACGTTATGTGTATTTTACCACATTTTCTTATAAAAGCAGCCAACCAACCTGGCACATCAAAATCCCTCATTTCTTATCTGAACAATTGTCTGTAAACAAGGCATCTAAAACACAAAGAAATGCCTTTAGAATGTATTATCTTAGACAACTATGAAACTAGGCAAGCCTGCTCCATATCCCATGCTTTATTAAGCTCAGATGCATATAAAATTGCTTCTCTCCAACTGGCTTCAACACTTATAAGCAATACTACCTAGGTTAGGTACTTCACCTCTCTTAGCCTTAGTTTACTCATCAGTAAAATGGAAAAGCTAATTTCTTTCTACTCCGGTTCTTGCTAGGATTGGATTAAATGGTGTTATGCAAAGGGCCTGATAAGCATATGGCCCAGTCAGTGGTCAATGTTTGTTTCCTTTCATAGATAAACTCATGGAAATAAGAATTAATTGTACCTTGAGGGTCATAATAAAAAAAGATGAGAAAGGCAGATGTGCATGGAAGGGAATAGGTTGAGCCTACTCTTTTTCTTGAAGATAATGGGGACCTTGTGGCTTTGTAGTACGCGGTGTCCATGTAGCCAACAACTTCTTTTTGGCACCGTAAGAAGCAATAGTTCTCAATGCTCACCCCTCCGGACTACCCACCCATCCAGCCTGCACTCTGCTTCCACCAACATTGGGGAAAGCCCTCCTAGTAAGGGTCTAAAATTATCTGCTCTAATTTGCTTTGCCAGAAAAATGTCCCTGCACGTGTTTTTAAACTTCAAAGACCAAACACTCAAAGTTGCAAAAACCGCATAATTGGTGTACTTGGGGGTGGCAGGGGAGAATATGTGGTGAATCTGAAAATATTTTAAAACTGATTTCCAAAAGTGGATTTCATTCTTTGTTTTTACTTTTGTTTTTTGTTTTACATTTACTTTGGTGGTTTTCCTGCTTTTTAAAGCTATCTTGTACAGAATCTACTGCCCCCATTACACTAATTGGCAGTGTAAATATTTTAACAAACTCCGAGGGATTACTTTACCTCATCTTTAGGCAGATGTATAATTTAACACCACCAACCCAACTTGTATCACCCCATCATTTGATGCTTCTCAGCCTTGAATTAATTGCATCACAAAGGAATTTTGCAGTTTTGAAATCAGAAATTAGTTGATAATGCAGAAGACAATGAATGCCTTCCTTCAGCTTTATCAATTCTCAGAAAAGAATGCATATTGAGACTTTTATTGGTGTTTCTTAAATCAAAGGAAACACATTCTTCCATAGATGTACATGTTCTGAACTCTTGGCCTACTGATTAACTATTATAATCATAGGGAAGTCTAATTAAATAGCTAATCAGCAAACATTCACCTCGAACCATGTTTGCCTAAAAACTCTATTTCATGGTCTTTAAATGCCATTTATGCAATCCCTCCACCTGCTCCCATTGTGTTGGAGGAGGCTTGCTTGGAGTGGTACATGCAAAAACATTTTTCTGTTAATTTTTCTATCCCTCCTTCATTCTTTCTCTTTTCCCCTTATCTCTAATACTCAGAATCCTCAAAAGAGCAGTATTTATGAAATACTATATATGGTATATATGCACTGTTATATTTTATAACATATTATATATATCTTATTACATATGTACATATATAGTCACAAATTACTGTTGTATCAGAACAGAGTCCAATGGCTGGTTGGTGTTCTCTCTTCCTTCCCAGTCAACTCCAGGAAAGAAAGGACTTCATCTACAGTGCTCATTCCCCAATGACTTCTTAAATTTGGGGGCCGATGGGTTGGGGGTGGGAAGTCATTCCAGCCGAGCACCAGAGGAAGCTACACTGTATTTTACATCTCTCCTCTACCCCCTTCATGTCTGAGAGTATATGAATGAAAACTGGTCAAAATGAGCACTAAGAAAAACTTCGATCTGTGGAACTCAAGAGACAAACCCTATGAACCACAGCTTCAGAAGAGAAATAGTCCTCAGAGCAAATATCAAACAGCCTGAGGGATGTGGCGGGAGGGGCACATCAAAGGGAGCAGGTTGGATACTGATGTTAATTGTTTTGCACAATCTCAGGATCGCTATGAGTGAGCTGCCAGCTCTTAGCTATTTCTTCCAGTGCCTTTTCCACTTATTACCGGTGCTCACAACACTTTACATGACTGGATGCTTAGGACAGTCTTAGAGAGAAGGTAAACTCACACTGACCACACTTTCACTGACAAGAGTGAAGAGAGAGTAAGGATGGAGCCCCTGGAAATTAGGGGGCTTCGGAGAAGACAGCCCTTCCCCACTGGGGGACTCACCTTCAACAGTGTCCAAAGAACTTCAGTGCCCTGAGTGCTCCAGCCACCTTTATTCTCGGAGTCTCACTCACAGGGCCCAAGTGCCCTCCCCATATTACTTAAAATCACATCCTCTCCCCACCCCCTGACACTTTTTATCTACCTTTCCTGCTTTAGCTCTTTTCATGTTTATCACTATTTGAAATGAAATATATTTTACTTATTGATCTATTTAGTCTTCACAGCTAGAACATATTCGACCTTTTTTTAAGTTGCGGTATACTCCGTATTTAGAACACACCTACCACACAGGAAGCTCTTAATCCATATTTCTGAATGAATGAAATAATAGCTTATTTTCTTAATTCTCTTTCTATATACTGATCCTTTACAACATGTTGGCATAAGGATATCTAATTCCATTTCCTGAAGGCACTGAGCCGGGGGTCAATGAGTATAAGCTTAACAGTAAAGATTGTGATCATTTATATCTATGTTTTCAAAAAAAGTGATATTATATATCTCCTCCCTCCCACACATCATAATGCAAAGCAATGAAGAAAGTTCAAAATACATAGGGAAAATTAGAGTAGGTGACACCAGTGAGCTCTTTAAATGTGGAATACTTTATGAACTATGTAAGTCAAATATTGGACAGCCTTTGCCTGGAGAGATGCAATTGAAATGATAGTTGTGATGTACTTGAGCCAGTAGTATGTTTATATACATGTTTATAGGTCCTTAGAGCTGGAAAACAGACAATGAAAGGGGGCAACCAGCCAATGTGCCCAAAACCATGATCAAGAAAACACCTGCCCTACTTTTTCTAATAAGTCAAGAATCTAAACAATAAATTAGATGATTTAGATGAGGTCAATGGCAACAAAATATGTTCATGTCAACTATCTGAGTATCATTTATATTAGTAATCTTATCTGAGTCATCTTCCACTTAGTTATGGAGTGTCAGCTCAAATAAAAGCAATTCTGCAAGCGTTTTGCAGACAGATATGGTAAAGATGTGTTTCAATCTCAATGACTACAACAGTTCTAGCATGAAGAAGCACTCAGTAAATATTTGAGTGATGCATAAAGAATGGAGGAATGGAATTCTTAAAAAGTGCTCCATCATACTGATTCTGGTAGATGCTCTTCCATAAGGAAGGAGCAACCAAGTGCATCACAACTGAGACTTTAACAGGTCAGTAACTACAGAGGAGAGTGGGTGTTCAGTTTAGATAGAGGAGTGAGAGACATGTCCCGAGAAAGTCACACCACATCAAGGTCTAAGATCACCACTGGCCCATCGTTGGGAAGCATGTAAATGGTGTTTAGATCATTTGAAGCAGCATGATTTCAACCTTGATACCTCTGTGAGGACCAAACTCTGATTTGAGCATTTATAGGGGTGGTAGCTTTTGAAATTTATTTTCTTAAAAAGGTGATTACTTTAATAAGATTACGGCCTTTGAGAAGTCATTAATGTCTGTGCTTCAGTTTTCTTATTAGTAAATAGAGACCCAACTTTATAGATATTTCCATTAGAGAGGAACGTTGTGCGAATAAAATAAGATGATGTACTTGAAGAAGTGCCTTTACTATATTTTGTTATTTATTATTATATTTTCTTGCCTGAGAGAGAGTCACCATACATGTACACTATCCACACCAGGGGTCTTCCTTCAAAAGCCTGGAGTAACACATCCAATGCTTTAATTTATTATAAAGCTGAGAGGATAAGGCAGGGGCAAGCCTCAGGAAAATGTTGGAACCCTCTTGGATGGCGGAAGTCTAAACTAAGGCAATACCGGTGGAATAAATATAAGAATACATTTGAGAAGTAATTTAATTGGGCTGCAGTTCACATACAGATACTGCCTGCTGGGATTTCTGGGGCTCAGAAAACAGGACTGAGTCCTATTCCTTCCCTTGCTTGCTCTCCTGAGTCTGCACCAGCTGTGCTGGCCTCTCTTTCAAGGGGCTGTTAGCTTACAAGGCAGATCCACTTAGCTCTCTGCTTTCTTTGAGCTTCTTTGCCCAGCACTGGATGGGTGGGTTAAACCAGGATGAGAGATTAAGAGGCCCGGGCTTACCTTTCAATTTCATTCAAACAGTAATAAAAATCATATTCTACTTTGAGTCTTAGCTCCTTGTGTCTCATTTCCAAGATAGAAGTGAGTTGAAGAGGTGTTTGCGTGATTAACTCCCGTAAACCTCTGACAGAAACAATGAGCATCTCTTGATAATATGGGGGGGGGGGGGTGGAAATACAGGAAAAAAGTACTGTGAGAAGGCAGATAACTAAACCAATATGAAGAGCTTATGAGCAGAAGACAAAGGAAAAGCAAATGCTACCCTTCTGAGGGTGCAGATAAATATGAACCTATTCTAAATGTTATTTGAACATTCTAATAATAATTGACACTTCAATTTCAATAAGTAACATTTAAAATTCATCATTTCCATCCCAAACCCACATCTCCTACTATATTTCTGTTCAGTTTCTGGAACCACAGTTCACTAACTAGTTAACGTAACCAGAATAGGATTGAGTCTGTATGAGTTACCTTGAGGCCAGACGTAGCACTTTATTGAGTCTCCATCCCACACCATCCCTCCTATAGATTTTACTGACAGCTTTATGGAGAGACAGGGGGACTGTTCCATCCCTTTACCTTCTAACAAAACATAATCAAATTACTTTTGGACCTATCAGTTCTTTCCCCAGAGTCTTTCCCCAAACTTTTCCATTCTACTCAACAAAATAAAACCCTGAATTGGCCAAATCCAGCTTTTGTAGAAAACACTTCTGCAACCATTTATCACTCTCCTTGGGGGGGTGGTGGAGACAATGTATGTGTGTGTGTCCAAGTGTGCTTATCAAGGTGTTCCTTCATCGAAAATGATGAAGAGCTCTTGAGGAGGCAGGAGGAAGGGAAGTCTAACACTAACAAAGATGAGGTTGCTTTCTGTGTCATTACACTGAAGGCAAACATCTCAAAAAACTCTTAACTACTGTACTTTGTCTCTCTTCCACAGTCACCAAATCTGACCATCAAAATCCTTAGTAGCTCTCAAAGCCCCCTCTTCCTCTTTGTTTCCAGTATCAGATTGTGGTATCATTACCAAATATTCTTTAATAACTCCCCATGATCTATACTGTTTGGTCTGGCACGTGCGGGTTTTGGTCAGGCTCACCCATTTTGGGCTTTATCTCCCATGCCCCTCCAGTCACGTTCAGGTATCTTGTTTCCTCCAGGTCTCTGTTTCTGCACATAGGGCTCTGTCTGTCTGATATGACTTTCTCTCCCCATCTATCTAGTGAGCTCCTGTGCATTTTTATTCCTCAAACCAAACATCTCTTCTGAGAAGCTTTCCCTGACTACCACCCTCTTCTTGCCCTTATTCAGCCCCTCAACCCAGGCCCACAGAGAACTATCTACTTTTTCTTTTCTGCTCCCACAGCCAACTGCCCATCCCTCTTTAGTAGGACTTACTATTTCTATATAGTGCTCTTTGAAGTCCTGATGTTTTTTCTTATCTATTTCAATATACATTTTTATGAATTAAAGATACAAACCCTATTTGATCTGTTGCCTCTACAGTTTTGTCTCCCTTTGCATATGTATTGGTTTTTGTTTGTTTTAGTTTGATGTTTTTTAGAGACATACTAAATATTTAAATTTATCAATTATTTTCCTATATAATTGCTTTTAAACATAAACTATTTTCCCATCTAGATTTTTGATAGGTATTTATTTTAATTTTATCTAGACTTTTGGTTTGATTTTCTAAGTTTAACTTTTTGATCCTTATGGTATTTATCTTGTGCATGATGTGACACAAGGATCTAATTACATACAGTATTTCCTGAAAGCTAACCAATAGTCCTAAAATCATTTCCTGAACAGATTTTTTTCTCCTATATTGCATCATATGGGTTTGTATCGTATGCTAAGTTCTTATATCTTTTAGCAAGTGCTTTTGGACTATTTGTTTATTTTGAGAAAGAAAAAAGTAGCTCAGATGAAGGAAGTAAAATCTGCCTGGCTGTTCATCTGGCTGGTAGAGCAAACAGGACACCGTATTTCTCCCAAGGGCACCCTGCAGCTGTGAGGCCATTGAAACAGCCACTTTCTGTGAGTGACTACTGCTTCCTTAATGGAAAATCTTGTTCTCTGATATCATAGACTATCAGAAAGTTTGATTTTTGAAATCATGTCAGTAAGAATGAAACATCCTGTTCTTGCATGGAGGTTCTAACTCACTTTGACACAAAGAAGTGGTCTTGATTTACAGCTCAGGTACAGAGCTTCAGATAAGGTGTTTCTGCATGCAACTTTCTACATTTACACAAGGAAACAGGACTCCTGTGCTTATTTTCTGGTCCAAGCTTCATGGTGACTCTTCTACTCCCAGGCTTGATCTGCTTTGAGTCTATCAAAACTCAACCTCATGGTTCCTCTGGTGGCCAGTGTTCCCTGTTGAAGAGTCAGTAAACCTGACTGTGGGACTAGAGATTTTATCTTTGACAATCTTAGGCTGATTAGTTTGGACTCACTGTTCTATTCATGTGTTAGTGTCATACTCTTAATTATTAGAGTTTAATAATATGTGGGGGTTTTTCATTGTTATCAAAAGGCTTTCAAATGTTTTGGTCTTCAGGCCTTCTTTTACACTCTTAAAAATAATTGAGGACACCAAAAAACTTTTGTTTATGTGCTATAGCTATTGATACCATATCAGAAACTAAAATTGAGAAATTTAAAAAGATATTTATTTTAAAATTAATTTTAAAACACTAGTAAATTTATTACATCAACATAAATAACATTCTTATGAAAAATAACTATAGTTTCCAAAACAAAAGAAATTTAATGGTAAAAATGGCATGTTTTACATTCTTGCAGGTTTCTTGAATGTCCGGAGTAACAAAAGACCTGCCTGCTTCTGCATTCAACCTATTGTGATACCACCTATTGTGTAGCTACTGGAAAGCTTCCCTGTATACTTGTGAAAGAATGGGAGTGAAAGGGGAGTTTTTAAAAAAATCAATATTATTATGAAAGCAATTTTGATCTTGTGAACCTCTTGAAAGAGGTTCTGGGAACCTCACATGTCCCCCAGACCACACACAGAGAACCACTCATCTAAACTAGTCTAGCTTGCATAGTTTCTCAGATGAATTCTAGAATATTTTTGTCTCTTAATTTGAGAGGTAGTATGTATTTAAAATTTTGTCTTCTCACTTAAGGATATCCTTTCTCCAATTAATAAAATGTTTTATAAGTAAGTTTTCAATAATCCTATATTATTATTCTTTAAATCTCCCCACATTTCTCATTTTTATTAGTCTTATTTTGTTCTTTGCTGCTATTGTGAACAGAGTCCATTTTTTTCAATGTATTTTGATTGGTTATTGTTGGCCTATTTTGTTTTGTACGTTGCCACTTCTTATCTTTACAAAATCTGTTAAATAATATATTTGATACAATGTTTTAAAAAGAAATATCATGAAATTTGAATCTCTTTTACATTAGTATTGATACGATATTCTCAATATTCTGAGATATCACCATATATCAGATGAGATACACAATATTCTAAGAAAAATCCACTGTCCAATTTCTACATTTCAGAGATATGTTATGAGGAAGGATCTTGAATATGCTGAATGCCTTTCTGGTGTCCATTCAAATGATCACGTTTTTTCTTAAGACAGAGGCATTGATTAGGGCTCTATGACCTCTGTTTGGTCTCATTTAGACGGGATCATGAATGACAGACCCCTTTACATTGTGAAGAGACTCAAAGGACACTTTGATTGTGGCTCTCACCTTTTGAGGAGGAAGGCATAACTATGCCCAAAGTGTTCCTTGAGACTGTTCAGAGGAATCTGCCAGCCTGGACCAATGAACCCTGTTTGTCAGGACTCGCACCCACCACAAGGGACCAGTTAAGAGGGTTGGTAATTAACAGGTGTCCTTCTGAAGGCAGAAGTTACTTACTACGTTGCCTTCAGCTTTAACCCAACTTCCTTAAACCAACAAGCGAATTGGTATCTGGGGTGATCTCAGGATCAAAACCGATGCTTATTTTCAGCCTCGGAGGGTGCCAGGCACAAAATGACATCCTCGTGGCAGGAGCTCCAGGTAGTTTGGGGACGTTCTTGGAGGGAAGGCACCGCGCATTAAAAGGTTTATTTGCTCTTGGACACCGGCCTGTCCGAGAAGGTACAGGATCTGGGGGCGCCGCGCTCCCCTTCCTCCTGGAGCCCGGCCAAGGAGTCGCGCCCCGAGTCCCGGGGAGCCTCGCAACCCCGGTCGCCAGCTCATCGCCCCTGCTGGATGCGCGCTGCCTCCTCTGGGCAATCTCGGGGGCGGCGGCTCTCGGGGACCCGCTAGAATATTCTCGGGAGCCAGGACAGGTCGCCGGGGTCAACTCCTCCCGCTGACCTTCGGCCCGCCCCCCGCAGGCGGCTCGGCCCCGCCCCCGGGAGGCCGCTGCCCTCGTCGGGCGGCCCAGCCTGCGCGTCCAGCCGGGGAGTGGCGGCCACCTGCGCCCCCGGAGGCAGTTGGGAGGAGCCCGGCTGCCGGCCCAGGTAGGGGTCTGACCGCGCCCGAGTCGGGGGACAGCTGGGGGAGGGAGTCGGACCTGCGTGGTCCTGCTGGCGGCCCCGCTTCCCCGGCCGCAGGGGGCGTGGGGGGCGCGCGCGGGCCCCCAAGAGCGCGAGCGCACCTCGCCGGCTGGGGGTTCCGGGCGCAACAGGTTGATCTGGAGGGGAAACGGGAAGAACGAGAGGTTGCGTTCGAGGGAGAACGCGAGGGGGGCGCGGGAACCTGCGGGGAGACCTGGAGGGGGAGCCCCCTCCTGCGGCCGCGGCGGGAGCACCTGTGGCGGGAGCCGCGCGGGGTCCGCCCGGGGAATCGCTGCTGAGGGTTGATTCTCCCGGGCAGGTTGGTGGAGCTGGCGTCCCAGCAGCTCCGAGCGCACGTGTTAAGTTTTCTTTTTAAGGAGAAAGAGCAGATAAGCTCAGGGTGATCGTTCCCGGGGAATAGAGAGAGCCTACCAGAAACGACATCATTTCAACTTGCTCAACAACAGCCTTGTTCTGTTCCCCGGGAGTTTCTGTTTGCACCTTGCTAAAATGTTCCTATGAGAAATGTGTAAAAAAAAAAAAGAAGTTTTTAAATTTTATTATTCTCAGGATGGTAATTGGACGTAAGCCTTGACGTATCCGTTGTAATGGTACTAATTTTTCTTTTTTAAAGATTTTTGAAAGCCCCCGAAATCCTCATGGGTTTTGACGTCTCTGGTTTTCTTGGTGATTGCATGAGTGCCCTCAAAGCCTCTTAAACATTTTTATGATTCACATGGATCCAGTAGAACAACCTCAGAGCTCTTTTATGCAGGCACGGGAAATGAGGAGCTTTGTGTTCCATGTTATGTAAAAATGCTAAAACTGAAGAGTAAATTATAGTCTTGCCATACTGCCTAGATGTTTTTAAGTCCAACTTCTAATTACTTTCCCCAGATCCTGAATGCTTAGGCCTTTTTTGTTGTGTGTTACAGGCCCAGGATCACAGCTGCTGCCTGGACACTTCCTCTGTCTTGATAGCTGAGCATTATTATGCGTTACTTTCAAGCTCTGCTAAAGGTAGGTAATAACGTTGACAGATTTTCTGGATTTGCTGGAGCCTAAGTGCCAAGTTTTGACAGATAAATGAGGGTGCATGTTATTCGTGCCATATTGATTTTTATTACATTATCAAAGATAATTGTTTTTAAATGGGAAAATTGAGAGATGTATTAGCTTTCAAAGATAACCTGCTCTTTATGAATATATTGATGTGATATCTGGCATATGAAAAATTACTCTCATTTGTCTCAGTCCTTTTTTATTATTGTTGGGAGCAAAAAAAAAGTGCAAAGTAAATGATTCAATTTGGTGATCTCTTATACCAGCTTAGTATATTTGCTAGCAGAGATTTTGGTCACATCACATAACAGGATAGCATCATCCTGCACTTCCCTTTTCAACTGTGTTTTTCCAAGCCTATTTTTGTGTGCAAATATTCTTTGAAAAAGAACTTTTATCTATCAAATTCAAAATATTTGAAAGTCCATTAGTTGTTACTAGTAGTTTGATAAATAAGTATTTAGAAGTGAAAATGTACTTTACATTATATAAGTGTAAATTATATAAAGTTTTTATGTAAAAATGTTTTATCATTTTAATAACTTCTGCAATATCAGTACTCTAATCTAGTCATTTCTAACTCTTTTTTTTTTAAAAAAAAACAAGGATCCCTTCATTAGTTTTTCCCCCTGGAGTGATAATTTGAGAGCTGTATAATTTAAAAACAAACAAACAAGGATCCCCTTGTTAGTTTTTTCCCCCCTTTGACTGATAATTTGAGAGATTGTATCTAATAAACAAACTCTCTTTTCTTGGTAATAAGAAACAAGCTCAGATATCCATTAGCGGGTTAATAGGAGATTTCCATTAGGCTTTCAAACTAATTCACAGAAGACCCCTTACCACTTTGGGTGCACATAGGGAGTCAGGAACCTCCAGCTGGCAAGTATTATACTCTTTTGAACTGAAATCATGATCATTGAACACCAAATTTCTACCATGGACTTTAACTTGGTTTGTTTCTTGACTTTATCATTTACCAGCATTATGACCTTAAGAACTCTCTCTAATACTCAGTTTTCTTTTTTGAAAATAGGTGTTACAGTGATGTCTTTCTGCAAGATTTCTTATGAGTATTAAATGACCCAATGCCTGTAAAAGCATAAGCACAGTAGGTTCCTGGCATATAGCAAACAGTGAGAAAAATGCTAGCTCCTGTTGTTACCCATTTTTCCTGCTGTCTGAGGGTGATTACACCCTGTGGATAGGTTTACGTTTATTGGCTATTTTTTGCCAGAGAACACAAAACCCCAGGTAAAAGTCATAGGCAGATCGATAGCATAAAGGTTGAAATTGGCCTTCAGATATGCTTATTTGGTTCAGCTCATTGCTTTAATTGAATACTTTAAAATTATTTACCAATGTTTTAAGATTAGTAAATTTTACATATATTCCCAATGTCCTAGTTTCTCCTGAAAAACAAGAGGACCAGGCAAGGCAGGGCTTGCAACTGCCAGCGCGGAGGCCAGGATGTGGTTTTCCACTTTGGATGGGACTCATACTTTCCACTTGGCCACAGTGCCTTCACTGCCTGCTTTTATTTCATCCAGACCTGCTTCATTCATGTATTTTACCTCCCTTGCCCCTGCAGACATTTTCATTTTGTGATTTTTGACTCAGATATATACTCAGATATATCCCTTACTAATTTGTGTGGCCAAGTTAGTAAGAGATACAGGTAACTGTGTGGCCAAAACTATAACCCAACTTTGATGCTTTTTAGAAAAGGAGAAGAGTAATCTTGTATTATGATTTACAAAGCATTTCCTCCTAACACTCATTTGAAACATACCAATTCTGAGAGTTCAGACAAGCATCACTATTCCATTTTATAGCTGTGGACAATGAAACATAGTGTTTGGATGACTTGAAGTTCTCACAAATGCCAGTTTTTAAATATGGAGCATTTTTCTAGGAAATGATAGCCTTTCTTTTGGTTCCAGCATTTATTTTCAGCAAGTACTTTTATCCCTATAATTACAAAATGATAAAATGAGTGGTAGAAAGAATACATGTATAAAGTACATAAGTAGCCTTTCCCCCCAACCCTGTCTACAAAACATTTTTTAAAAATACATATTTATTGATTTCAGAGAGAGGAAAGGAGAGGGAGAGAGAGATAGAAACATCAATGATGAGAGAGTCATTGATCGGCTGCCTCCTGCACGCCCCCCCCCCCCCACTGGGGATTGAGCCTGTAACCCGGGCATGTGCCCTGACCGGGAATGGAACCTAATGGCCTGGATCCTAGGTCGAGGCTCAACCGCTGAGCCACGCCCAGCCGGGCTCTACAAAACATTTTGAAGTAAATTGAAGGGAATAAAATATTGGTTGTGGCTTATTCAGAAGGACCATATTAAACCCTGCTTTATGTTATTGAAAAGCTGAAAAGTATATGTGTCTAGTTCATCTAGTCTGTAGTTAAGCTAGACCAGAGGTTTTTGTGAGTCTGTGTTTTAAAGTTCTCTGAGAAAGGAGCTGCCCAAAACTTGTTTAGTGATTCAGCCTATTGTCTCTGGAAGCTTGTTTTATATGGAGAACTCACATTTTGCAGGCTTTATTTCTTTAATAATAATACCGAGAGAATAATCTATAGAATAAATTAATCAGAGGTAGTTTATTTGTGGATGTAATAACTGTATGTGACTATGTATGAGAGAAGTTCAGGGCAGCCAAGCAGAGGATTGGGGGAAACATCTAGACAAAGACATCAGGAGGTCCTGCAGCGGAAAAGAGTTTACAATGTTTTAAGAACAATTAGAAGGCAGTTGAGGCTCAAGTCCCTATGAATGGTGAAGAGGAACATAGGATGAGCTTAAGGAGGTGAGAAAGGGCCATATCATTCCAGGTCTGGAGGTCATGGTAAGAATGTGGATTTTGAAGGATTTCTATCAGGAAAATAATGTGATCTGATTTCTGTGTTGAGATCATTCTGTCTGCTCTGTGTGGAGAGAGACAAGTTCTGTAGCTGACCTGCTGACATTGCACTGTCTCTTCCACTGTAGGCAGGAGCTCCTTTTGAATCTAACATAAACCTTATTTAAGCAGCTTGGCAAAAAGGAAGGACCTTTGAATAATGTTCTACAGCAAATGTATATAGAATGTTTTTTAAAAATGAGAATCACAGTATTCAAATATTGCTTGGTTTTGAGTAGAGCCATCTGCTACTTTTTTAGTGTGTTCTATATCATGGGGAAGTTGCATTTCATTGAAAAATGGCGTTGTCTGAATATGTTTTGGAATAGTTAACAATTGAGCTGATTAATGTTTGTGTTATATTAGAAAGGAAAGTGTGCTCATGTTCATTTATGAAGTGGTTACCCCTAAATTGGGTTTCAGGCCCCTACCACTGATAAATTTGGTCTTTACATCTGAAGTATTATGAGATACTTGGAAAGAGTGATTCTTTTCTGGCATTAACTGATCTACCCTTCTCAGAGATTATATGAGTTAAGAATTAAGTGTTAGGAGTGTGAGGGTTAATTAATGTAAACCTACCAAGAAAAATCACTTTTCTTTCTCTGTTTTTTTTTCCCTTCTGTGATGTTATTTCTAGAAAATTGCCCATTTAATTTCAGTTTTCAAGTTTATCAATATAAAATTATATCTTTTAATGATCATTTTAGTTTCTGCTGTAATTCATTAGTTTCTTCATCCTTAATATTGCTTGCCTGTACCTTCTCTCTTGTTTTCTTTTTTCTTGATTAGTCTTGACAGGAATTTGTCAATTTTTAAAAATTTTTTAATTGAAGAACTATTATCTTTATCAATCCTTTAATCTATCTTATACCTTATAATATCTTTCTTTAATTTCTATTCTTATCTTTCTTTTTTCTACACTCTTTGGTACATAATTTTCAGCCTTCTTTCTAATATAATTTGAGGCTGTATGTTTTCCTCTCTGTACTGTTTCAGCTGCACCCCACAAATTTTGATGAGTAGTATTTTCATTATTGTCAATTTTTAAGTTGAGGTGTAATTGGCATACATTATATTACTTTCAGGTGTACAACATAATGATTCCATATTTGTATATATTGTGAGATGGTCACCACAACATGTCTAATACCCGTCAGCATACATAGTTACAGAATTTCTTTTTCTTGTGATGAAAAAAGTTTTAAGATCTTAGCAGCTTTCAAATATGCAATACAGGAATGTTAACTATAGTTGCCATGCTGTCCATTGCATCCTCATGACTTATTTGTTACCTGGAAGTTTGTACCTTTTGACTTCCTTCACCCATTTTGCTTCCCCACCTCTAATCTGTTCTCTGTATTTATAAGCTTGTGTTTTTTCCCCTGTTGTTGTTTTGATTTAGATTCCACCTATAAGTGAAATAGTATTGTATTTGCCTTTCTCTGTGTGACTTGTTTCACTTAGCATAATGCTCTAAGGGTCCATCTATGTAGTCACAAATGGCAAGATTTCATTTCTTTTTTTTAATCTTTATTGTCAAAAGTATTACAGATTTCCCTTTTTTCCCCCATTGCCCACTTCTGCCCCTCCCCCGCCCCCTGCCTTCACCACACTATTGTTTATGTCCATCGGTTATGCATATGTGCATATAAGTTCTTTGGTTAATTTCTTCTCATCCCTGCCTTCCCTCTGAGATTCATCAGTCTGTTCCATTCTTCTATGTCTCTGGATTTATCTTATCAGTTTATTTTGTTCTTTAGATTCCACAGATGAGTGAGATCAGTGATACTTGTCTTTGTCTGACTGGCTTATTTCACTTAGCATAATGGCTGAATAATATTAATATATATTATATCTCACATTTTCTTTGTCCATTCATCCTTTGGTAGACACAGGTTGTTTCCATATCTTGGCTATTATAAATAATGCTGCAGTGAATATGGGGGTGCATATATTTATTCAAGTTAGTGTTTTGGGGTTTTTTTTGGATAAGTACTCAGAAATGGAATTGTTGGCTAATATGGGAGTTTGATTTTTAATGTTTTGAGCGACCTTCTACTGTTTTCCATAGAGGCTTGCACCAACTTACATTCCCACCAACAGTGTACAAGGCTTTCCTTTTCTCTACATTTTCTCCAACACTTTATTTCTTGTTTTTTTGATAGCCATTCTAACAGGTGTGAGGTAATATCTCATTGTGATTTTTACTTATATTGCCCTGATGTTTAGTGATGTTGAGCATCTTTTCATGTACTTGTTGGCCATCTGTATTTCTCTTGTGGAGAAATGTCTATTCAGATGCTCTGCTCATTTTTTAAATCAGATTTTTTTGTTGTTTTTTTTCTCTTAGGTCGTGTCAGGAATTCTTTATGTATTTTGGATATTAACACCTTATCAAATATATGATTTGTAAATATTTCATCCCATTTTGTAGGTTACCTTTTCATTTTATAGCTGTGCATAAGGATTTTAGTTTGATGATGACTTGTTTATTTTTGCTTTTGTTTCCTGTACTTTTGATGTCATATCTTCAAAAAAAATCATTTTCAATACCAGTGTAAAGGAGCTTACTGCCTATGTTTTCTTCTAAGAGTTTTGGGTCTTATAATCAAGTCTTTAATACATTTTGAGTTAATTTTTGTGTATGATGGAAGATAGTGGTCCAGTTTTAATTCTTTCGCATGTGACTGCCCAGTTTCCCAACACCATTTATTGAAGAGCCTGTCCTTTTCCCATTGTATATTCTTGGCTCTTTTGTCATGAATTAGTTGACCATATATGTATAGGTTTATTTTTAGGCTCTCTATTCTGTTCCATTGATTCTGTGTCTGTTTTTATGCCAATACTGCACTGTTCTGATTACTATAGCTTTGTAAGCTAGTTTGAAATAAGGAAGCATGATGCTTCCAACTTTGTTTTTCTTTCTCAAGATTGTTTTTTTACTTATTCAGGGTATTTTATAGGATTGCTTTTAGGACTTTTTGTTCTGTACAAACTTTACGGTTATTTGTTCTATTTCTATGTAAGCTGCCCTTGGAATTTTGATAAGGATTGCATTGAATCTATAGATTGCTTTGAGTAGTATGTGCATTTTAACAATATTAATTCTTCTAATCCATTGGCATAGATTTCCAATTTATTTGTGTCTTCAGTTCCTTTCATCGTATCTTACAGTTTTTATTGTATAGGTCTTTTATCTTTTTCTGTTAAATTTATTCCTACATATTTTTTGATGCAATTGTAAATGAGATTGTTTTCTTAGTATCTCTTTTTGATAGTTTTTTATTAGTAAATAGAAATGCAACTTATTTTTGTATATTGATTTTTGTATCCTGCAACTTTACTGAATTCATTAATGATTTCTAATATTCTTTTGGTGGACTCTTTAGTTTTCTATATGTAATATTATGTCATCTGCAAATAGCGACAGTTTTACTTCCTTTCCAATTTGGATGCCTGTTATTTCTTTTTCATGCCTAATTGCTATGTCTAAGACTTCCAGGACTATGTTGAATAAACATGGTGAGAGTGGGCATCCCCGTCTTGTTCCTGATTTCTGAGGAAAAGCTTTCAGCTTTTCATTGTTGAATATGATGTTAGCTGTGGACTTATACATGGCCTTTATTAATTTGAGGTACATTTCCTCTATACCCTTTTTGTTGAGAGTTTTTATCGTAAATGGAGGTTAAGTTTTGTCATATGCTTTTTCTGCAACTATGGAGATGACTATATGATTTTTATTTTCACTTGTTAGCGTGGTGTATCACATTGACTGCTTTGTGGATGTTGAAATTATTGTTTTAAGTTTGTTTTAAAGTTGTCATTGTGATTCGGCTTTGACTCTTGAATTGTTTAGTAGTGCTTTTTAAAATCTTACATTGTATAGGTTTTTAAAAAAGTATCTTTTCATTGTTGATTTCTTATTTAACTGTGTTGCAGTTATATATTCTCAGGGAGAATATTTACTTATTTTTGGTTACAGTCATACCAGAAATCATTTGACCCCATAAGAGAAGTTGTATTTCTGGTTTCTCTGTTTTATTCTATTGGTCTTTATGTCTGTCTTTATGGCAGTACCACACTGTTTTGATTATTGTAGCTTTATAATAAGTTTTGAAATCAAGAAATGTGAGACCTCCAACTTAACCCAAAATGGGTCAAAGTCCTAAACATAAGAGCTAAAACTATAAACTTAGAAGAAAATAGGGGGAAAGCTTCATGATATTGGATTCAGCAATGAGTTCTTAGATATGGCATCAAAGTACAGGTAATAGGAATAAATAGGTCAATTGGACTTCACAAAAATGAAAAATTCTTGTACATCAAGGGACACTATCAACAGAGTAAAAAAATAACCCACAGAATCAGAGAAAATATTTGCATGTCATAAATCTGATAATGGGTCAATTTCTAGAATATATAAAGAACTCCTACCACACAACAACAATAAAATAATCAAATTTTCTAAATGGGTTATTGGAGGTCCTTTGCAATTCCATGTGCATTTAGGAAGAACCAGTTCTTGGTTTTGTTAATTTTCTCTTGTTTTTTTCTGTTCTCTATTTTATTTATCTCTGCTCTGATCTTTATTATATCCTTACTTTTACTACCTTTGGGTTTAATTTGTTTCTCTTATTCTAATGTTAATTAAGGTGTAAAGTTAGGTCATTGATTTGAAATATTCCTTTTTTTTTTTTCTCCTTTTTTTAACATATGCTTTTACAGCTATCAATTTGCCTCTAAGCTTTGCTTTTGCTATATCCCATAAGTTTTTCTAGGTTGTATTTTTTTATTATTTGTTTTAAGATATTTTCTAATTTTCCTTATAATTTCTTGTATGACTCATTGGTTAGCACTTTGTGTTTTAATTTCCACATATTTGTGGGTTTTCCAGTTTTCCTTCTGCTCTTGATTTCTAGTTTAATTCCATTTTTATTGGAAACAATACTTTGTAAATTTTCAGTCTTTTTAAATTTATGAAGACTTGTTTTGTGGCTTAACATATGGTCTATCCTAGAGAATTTTTCATGTACACTTAAGAAAAATGTGTGTTCTGCTTTTGTTGGGGGAGTGTTCTGTATGTGTGTATTAGATCAAACTGCTCTATAATGTTGTTCAAATCTTATATTTTAATATTGATCTCTGTTTCCTTGTTCTATTCATTATTTAAGGTACTATTATTGTAGAACTATTTATTTCTCCTTTCAATTCTGTCAATGTTTGCTTCATGTATTTTAAAACTCTGATGTTTTGTATATATATTTGTAATTGTTATATTGGCGTCGTGAATTGATCCTTTTGTCATTATACAATGTCTAGCATCCTTCCATTTCAACCTGAAGGACTCTCTTTAGTATTTCTTGTATGACAGATCTAGCCCATATGAAAATGAGTTCCTTCATCTTTTGCTTATTTGGGAATGAGTTCATTTCTTCCTCGTTTTTGAAGGACATTTTTGCCTGAAATAAAATTTTCAAGTGACAAGGTTTTCCCCCCTAGCACATTAATATATTATCCCACTGCCTTCTGGCTTACAAGGTTTCTGCTGAGAACTCTTGTTGAGGATCTCTTGTAAATGACAGGATCTCTTGTAAATGACAGGTTGCTTTTATCATTACTTTCAGGATTCTTCCTTTGTCTTTGTCTTTTGACAGTTCTTTTCTTCTGATACTCTTATGATGTTTATATTGATCGAATTAGTGGTATTGCAAAACTCCCTTAGGTCTGGTCACTTTTCTTTATTCTTTATTTCTTTTTCTCAAGTTCACTGATTTCTAAGTCTGATATTGAACCACTCTAAGGAATTTCTCAATTCAATTATTGTATTTTTATATCCAGAATTTCTTTTTGATTGTTTTTAAAATAATTTTTATATCTTTGTAAATACTCTCAACTGTTTTCTTTATCTCCATTTTCTGAAAAAATGGAATACGACGGCATTATTTCTTTCTTAAGTATTTGATAGAATTCATTGGTAAAACCATCAGAAAACTTTCTGTTTACTGTTCTATTCATTTGTATCAAATATTCAACAAATTCTTGTAGAGTACCTCCTCTGTGCCTGTCTTTGGAATACATTAGTGAACAACCTGAAAAAAAATTTCTGTCCTCATGGAGCTTACATTCCAGTAATGTAGAAAAACAGTGAATAAAACATAATAAACAAGAGGTGATGCAGTGTATAAAGAGGTAATAAATGCTATGAAAATAGAGCAGGTTAAGGGGGACCAAGAGTTGGCAGGAAGGACGAGGTGGAGGAGGGCAGGAAGAGATTTTAAATAGGATGATCAGGATAGTACTTATTGAAAAGAAGATTGCTGATGTAAGGCTTGAAGTTCTTGTGGATATCTGGAGAAAGAGCATTCCAAACAGGTGGAAGAGACAGTTCAGTGGGAGATCGATCATTCCTGCTATGTTAGAATGAGCATGAAAGCAGTTTGTTTTACTAAAGAAGAATTAAGGACAGGTTTACAAAAGCAGTCAGAATAATTGTTGAGATGAATGTCAAGATCTAGAAGTAAGATACTTTTTTCTTTAAATTATGGTCTGTTTTCTACCATGAAAAAGAACCCGACAGCTGAATATACATCAATTAAAAAAGATGATTTTTCATTTTTTACATGTAGCTTTGTAAGTAACTTTTAAGAATTATGGCAAATACATATATCAAAATACAGTAAATATATATGACAAAAACAGTTCTTTAGCTTACATGATTATATAATTCAGAACTTAATTATGTTTTAGTTTTATGAGCTAGAGAGTTGTTTTTTAGTCTGAGTGCTAAAGGATTAGAAAAAATATGAATATTTATTGCTGTGTGTAGAATGCAATTTACTGTAGTCATTAAATAATTAGTTTACTAACTGTGACAGTTTATTTTATTCTTAAAGAATAAACAACTGTGTATAGTGGGAAGAGTATAGTTTAGGAGTCAGAAGACTTGCTTCTACTTTAATTCTTGAAATTTTTTAATGTTTGATTTTTAGGAAGTCATTTTAGGCTTTATTTTACCTACTTGTTGTGAGTTTTGTTTGTTTTTAATGGGATTTGACTAAGTGTATTCTGAATCCAAAATGCACGTGCTTTTGCCATTCTGTGATTATTTTTTATAATGTTTTATAATAGAGCAGTGCATTGCTATAAATATTTGTCTGATTGAGAACTTTTAAAGAGGAATTTGTATTTTAGACAAACTCCTGCTCATGGTTAATGTCCAGTTCTAATACTGCTTATTTTCTCTATCTTTTCCTGATTACTTCAGAATTAATTGCTTCTTGACCTGGGCTACTATAACACTTTATGCATAGTTCTATTATTTATCACTTTTCATGCTATATAATAGTTTCAGATTTATTTATCCATGAGTTGCCTATTTTTGTATTCTCAAAACTCTAAAATACTTTGCATTCATTTGGTATTCAGTCACTTTTTAATTGAGTTTTTATACTTCTATATTTAAAAACCAATAGTTAATTCCTTATAGTTAATGTAGCAGAATTAAAATTGTGTTCAATAATATTAATGCTTGAAAGGAAGTTTTCCAGATAAAGACTGTTTCTCATGATTGAAAACTCCTGTTTCAGGCATTTAACAAGATATAAGTTGGTCTATTAGTGTAACTTTTACATTAGATGGATGGCATAAATGCTATTTTCATGATTCAAGTAGATAGATATAAGAAGTAGTTATCTTGTCATTGATTATGAAACCACAAATGTGGATGATTATTACTGATTACCTTCTACTTGTGTTTTTGAATTTCAGATGAAAGGCACAAATTTCATGAAGATAAAGAGTTCTAAGAACTATTCATGAGTGTGTTTTTATGTAGTGATGTAATTTTTAGCGGATATTCATAACCATTCACTTGATGATGTGCTCTTACATATAATGAATCAGACTATGTTCCTTTTTACTTTAATTTTAAAAATTATTTTCGGCTCTCCATAATTCTAATTTCTCTTCTCTTTTTTCAAAAACAATTGTTTGAAGAACCATATTGATTAATTTATTCAATAGCTATATTTAATATCTACTATGTGCCAGGAAAAGAGTTAGGCATTATTAGATTTTAAAGTGAGCAACATAGATAAGATCTCTGCTGTTAGAATGAACAAATAAACATTTTCCCATTAATCTAGCATTTACCGATTGCCTACTATGTGTTAGGCATTGTTCTGGGAATTGTGGACACAGTAGTAAAAAATAACAAAGTCTATATGTTCTTGTCATGGGGAAAGCTACCTTTACTTCACAGAGGTTGGTCAGGAAAGAACTGTTCTGTGAAAGTGTTGTCTGAGCTGAGAAGAAACCAAAGGAAAAGACGAATTGAGACCAAACAGCAGTTGCTGGTGATCTGAATGAAATCATTACGTTTGATGTACATTGCTTTGTAGTTTTCGAGATGAGAAGATTAAGGACTGTATTATTGGTCCCATTTTTTCAATTAATTATTAAATGAGGGTATCAGTGAGGAAGTTCTGTGGGAGTGGGTAAATATAGTAAAGAGGGAACAGTTTGAGGAGAGAAAACTTTAATGAGAGAGATCACTATAAAATAGTCACTCTAAAGAGAAGGGGATAGTCAAACCAAGGAAATGCAGTTTGTTGAGGGTGTACTTGTAGGTTTTTTATCCTGAATTTAAAGTGAAGCTAGTCAACACAGTTGTGTGGTTTTCTCCAGAGACAGGGGGTAGGTGACAGGAAGATACAGTGTTTAACCAGAGTTGGGTTTGTTTACCCCAGGAGATTATGGTGAAGAAAGAGAGGAAGAAGTATTGAAGGTGTTTGCAAGGAAGTTGCAGAATTTCAAGTTGTAGAATTTATGCCGGGAAAGAAGAAAAGAAAGAGGGAATGAAGACTGAAGAGGTTTGATAGTGAGGCATCACTGGATTGGAGGCGTGGATAAGGTTGGAAGTGGTGGTCAGACAAGTAAATTTCATGGACTGAAGTGCTGGGAGCTCTTTCTCTTTTTTTTCTTTTTCTTAATTTCATACAAATAGTTGAGTGTAAAATAGGGAGAAGGTGGAATGTAAAAAGCACTACTCAGAAGTCAGAAACCTGGGATCTTATCTCAGGTTATATATAAAATCTCCTTTTTAAAGTCTTGACCTCATTGGCCCTATTCTCCTAATTATTCCAGCCCTGTGCCAGGTACTGGGCATATAGTATTATCAGATAAAGGTCGGTACAGGATGCTGTGGGAGCACAGGGGTTGGTCATGCAACCCAAATGGGATGGAGAGTAGTCACATTTCGAGGAAGTGACATTTAAGCTAAGAGCTGAAAGATAAGTAGGAGTTTGAATTTAGCAAAGGAACCATGGGCGGAAGTGGGAAGGAATAGTGTATATTAAGATCCTCAAGCAAGAAAGAAATGACCTGAAGGATCTCCAGAGGCTGGGTTATAGTGTATGAGAGAAGTGTGGAAACATGAGGCTAGAAAATTAAGCAAGAGCCATATTTTAAAGGACCTGGTAGGGTATGTTAAAGAAATTTCTTCCCAAAAGCAATGGGGAGGGACCCATTATTGGGGTTTACATAAAGAGGTGTTATAAGACAAGATCACTTTAAAGTGGGGATTTGCTTTGATGAAGTTGAATTTTATCATCTCTAAGCATTCTAAAATGTTTCATACCTGTGTATAAAGCAGTAAATCAAAATGATTTAAATATGTACCACTTATTTTAATTGGAAAAGAATTAATAGTAATTAATATGGGACTATGTTAAACAGAAATAAAACCTTGCATACAAAGCATTATTAAATTCATATTAATCTGTTTGCAAAAAGAATCAAAATTAAAATTTCCTATGACTCTGAGTACATTTGGTTACTTATGTATATTTTCCATCATAGTGAAAATATTAGATAATTTCCCTTGAGTTTATGTGTGCCATTTAATATCCCAATCCAATGGAGATGAAACTCTGTACTTTTTCTCCCTAGTGATTTAAACTTTTGAGATGCTTCCGTTAATTGGAAAAACAATCATCTTTGATAACTTTCCTGATCCTTCTGATACATGGGAAATCACCGAAACTATCGGCAAAGGAACTTACGGTAAAGTTTTTAAAGTGTTGAATAAGAAAAATGGCCAAAAAGCAGCAGTCAAAATTCTGGATCCGATTCATGTGAGTCACATTGCTTTTATCGTGTAATTAAATTTGTTTTTGTCTGTATTAAACAGTAAAAAGTCTGTAAGTCACAATGTCCATTACAATTTGAAGAAAATATGGGGAAAAAGTGATTGTTAGATTTTCCTTATCTGTATGCTTAACGTAAAATAAGACCCAATAAATATTAGATAAATGAATAAATATATAATACAAATAAAAGCTCACAAGAGCTCAACAGTTGATTTAATATTATTTTAGATTTCAAAAAATTTTAAGAACAGACTCATGGGTCTAGAAGTAGTCCTAAAACGTCAGCAGGACCAGATTGCCTTTTCTTCTTGCATTTACTTAGGCTGCAGGAAGAATTTTTCTTAAGCCAAGTCAGAAATATTTTTAAAAATTAAATTTTGCCTCTGGCCAGTATGTCTTGGTTGCAGCATCCTCCAGTAGACTGAAAGGTCATGGGTTTGATTCCCTGTGGGGCACATACCTGGGTTGCAGGTTCGATTTCTGGTAGGGTTGTGTGCAGGAGGCAGCTGATCAATGTCTCTCACATTGATGTTCCTCTCTCTCTCCCCCATCTCCCTCTCCCTCCTTCTTCCTCTTTCTCTCTCCCTTCCTCTCTCTCTCTCTCTCAGATCAATAAAACCATTTCCTTAGGTAAGGATTAGAAAAAATTAAATTTCTTTCAGAGAAGGGAAATTAATTTTCTGGTTTGCTTAAATGTTTTCAGTGGTGTTCATTTATAATCAGGTTGAGGTTCCTTGTGAAGAACTGAATTTCATGTTCTGTCTGTTTCATACCTGTGTATAAAGCAGTAAATCAAAATGATTTAAATATGTACCTCTTACTGTACCCAGTGGGACCTCCCTTTGCTTTCCTGGTGTAGCAGTTGTGATAAGGGAACCTCCTAAGCCTTTCCTTTGCCTTGAAGAGCATTTAGAAAATTGACAAGATTCAGTTTTCTGGGAATGAGAGCTGGCTGTTTTGGAGCATTTTCAGCCCCTGGGAGATACGTAGCTCTCCCATAGCACGTGGATGAGTGGGAATGAGCTTAGGGACCACATAATCCCCAGACTTCTATTGAGAGCCACTCCTCCAATTCTACGGCTCTTGCACACGTAATGGGAGTGTGGCCGGATGTAAGTGATGTGATTTGTGGGTGGGGGACATCGGAGTCCTAGCCCTCACCCCAGTTCACCCACTAACAAACCGGAGGACACTGCAAAAGGTCTCTGGGCCTCTGTTTGTTCATCTCATGATTGATTTTTTTGATAGTTTATTTCTACTAAACCCATGCTGACTACAGTGTTTCATATTATTCTGAGTAAAGAAGAAAGAGAGTGGTTTTCTTTTAAGTAATTAGGTGATAGTGAGGAAAAGTAATGAGCAGCACTATGCTCAGCCTTAACTGATGCTGAATGTCTTCTCCTTCCCCGCTTGGAAAGTTCTCACCATTTAAACTGAGGGAAGAAGGACCCAAGTGAAGCTGTGCCGGAGCGACCACTCTCTCCTCTAGTCTTTGCAATTAGGGGTTGGGCAGGATCCCACTGTCTGATGCTATAATCAGTGTCTCTCTCCCATTCCCTGCTCCTTAGTGGAGAACAAATGGCTTTCATAATATACTCATGTTCGGTGTGCTCCTAACCTAATAAATCATGCTTTATTGTATGGCTTTAATGGAACATACTGATTGCATAGTTTTAGTATGAAATTTGTTCTTTTGCTGCTTTTATTCTTGTCAGAGTACCTATGTGGTTTTCTAAGAATTATTTACTCTTCATTCATCATGTCACAAGTCGAATAAAAGAGATTTATAACCAAGAGATTATAATCTAAATAAAATAAATTTAAATGCATCCAAGCATTTCACAGAGTGGCTTTTTTATTAAAAGGGTCTTACTTATTATTATGGATTTTGAACTAGTAAAATTTCTCTCTAAGAAAAAGATGGAATGTGCAGGATTGCAGTTTAGTCCTGGATCTTGTACTAACCAGCTCTGTGACTCTAACTTCTCTGAGCTTTAGTTTCTTCCTCTCAAATTAGAGCTATGGACTAAAATTCTTTCCAGTTCTGTGATTCCATGATCTGTCTTAAAACAATGTGAACATTAAATATTACTGTAAGTACAATATAAGAAAGCTTTCTCTTATTTATTCCTCTCCGAGTTGTTTCCTGTATGTGTGGTTTTCTAGAAACATGACTAAGTGGCTATTTTGCATTTTTATCGACAAGATAACAACCAGTTCTTCTTGTGCTGAGTGGGCCTTTAGCTAACTAAGGGTTTTATGCCATTTTATATAATTTTAGTGTATTTTACTTTTTTGGAAAGGTAGAAATTTATTGTTTGTATAACTAGTTTTTGATAGCTCCTAAATATCCTGTATTTCAAAGAAATAAAATGAACTAGCTAAAAGTCTTTATTTCAAATCAATGGCTTTGCCATTGAAACATAGTTAACACTACAAAGAAAAGGAAATCATCTGTAGTAGTTCTCCATATATGCTTCTTTCTAATTACATACCAAAATAGCCTTTTATTTATCCCTTTTTAATTCAATGTAATTAACATAATTGGAGATGTATTTGATTAACAGGAGAATCCCAATCTTTCCCTTTTAACAATGTAATGAGAAATTTCAATGCATAGTACTGAGCACAACAAAAACTATGATGACCTTGTTTTGACAAAATTCAATTCACTATTTGGTGTCTATAATATGTGTCTTTGACATTATTCATGCTTTTCTCACAGTTCTCTTCCCATGACTTTTTGAAACTAGGATATTGATGAAGAGATCGAAGCCGAGTATAATATCTTAAAAACTCTTTCTGACCACCCTAATGTCGTCAGATTCTACGGGATGTACTTCAAGAAAGATAAAATAAATGGAGATAAGCTTTGGTTGGTTCTTGAGGTAAGTGTTTCAACATTCTTTTATGGGTAGAAATTTGCAATGTGGCCTTGGAATGACTTCATGTTTATGTAACATCAATACCACAAAGCAGTTCTAGTGTGTTCCTGACTCGTCACATCCTCAGTGGAATGTTGTGCCCTGTTCTGGACTTGTCAGCTTAAGACACATTGGAAATTAAGGAAAACCCACAAAGATTATTAAAAATTAAAAGGAAACATCTCCACAATAAAAAGACTAAAGAAACTAAGATTATTTTTCCTTGCAGAAGAACAAGCTTAAAAGAGACTTCATTATAATATTTATTTATCCATCCTTTTTTTTTTAAACTAACAAGTACTGAGGCTGTGTGCCAGGTGCTAGGATAGAAGGGAAAATTAAGTGAGGCTTCATTATGCAAAAATGGTGAGCTTCGGGGGGTTTTTCTGTCCTCATTGAATACTAATGACATAAATTACAAAACCAAGTATTTACATTTATGGGGGAGAAAAACCATATTAGAAATGGTGTTGAATACTGACTAAATTGCCAAAGGGAAGCTGTAGATTCTGTGTTTTTAAGTCTTGAGCATAAGTTTGGACAATTCTCTCTAATGCAGGATCACTAGAAGGTGCCCTGCTAAGGTAACTGCCAGTCCCAGAAGAATGTGGTTGTACTAATTTTAATTGAATATCATTATTTAAGTGATTTAAGAATTTTTAAAACTGGTTATCACGGCTGGTAAAATCTTTATTTGACCACTGTAACATCATGTATTTCTAGTGTTCCTTATGATATTATTAGCATTTGGTTATTCTACTTTTTTCAGAATGTTCTGTTGGTTTTCCTGAAGTGGCGTGCTAATCATTTATAAATTATATTGTTTCCTTACTCAACATTATATTTTTATTATGGTTTATAAATGATTGTAGAAATAATGGATGGTGATTACAGAAAATACTTGAAACTATAAGAACCATTCTTAACATTGCACCTATATCCTTCACCTTTTTTGTATGTTTAAATGATTGACACTATCACTTGTTAAATTATCCTATTTTTCACTTAATATAATTTCAGATAGACTGAATTACTTTTATCTTTTTCAAAATAAATACATAACAACAAGCAAGTAGAACCAAAAGACCTAACATGTAGAGCAGTAATAATGTATTTCCAGCTTAGTGATGCCACAGTCTCCTGAGCAGGTCTGTGCTTTTGATGTGTTGATTGATGCGCCTGGAAATGTATGGCTGAGCATCTCTGCTCTTGCATTTAGTAATCCATGTTCTGCATTTTAGCAAGGCTACCTTGGCACTTCTGGCGCCTGTCTCCTGCTCCACCTGGAGGTCTGCCATGCTTCTGATCTCTGATATCTCTCTGCTGCTCACCTGGGTGGAATCCATTTTCTGGATCCCTTGACCTCTTTCCAACTTTACTTCTCTGTTTTGCACATCGGTAAGGCTGTGTGCCTTACTCTCATTATTCATTGTACTGATGTCATCATATCTTGAGTCCCTTCAGTTCAGTCTCTCTAGGGAACAAAACCTCCAGTCTCTTACTCTGTGTGTGTGTGTGTGAGAGAGAGAGAGAGAGAGAGAGAGAGAGAGAGGGAGGGAGGGAGGGAGGGAGGGAGGGAGAGAGAGAGAGAGAGGAGTGCCAGGCTAGCTCCTGGATGTGGATGGCTTGTATGTGGGTTAAGAGGGGTCAAGTCTTTTGATTAGGGTCTCCCAAAGGACTCTTTGTGTTCTGCCTCCCCCCCTCCCTACTCCACCTCCACTTTCTCTGTGACTCAGTCCTGTCTGGGTTAATATGCTCACCTAGCACTTTAGTTTGTGGCTTCTTTTGCATGGCTAAATCAGTTACTACTGGTTATCTGATTTCCACATTGAAAATTTTTATTGTATCTCTTGTCTGCTGCTCTCCCTTTTTCTGTTCTCTTTTTTTCTTGTGATTTATACTTTTTTATTCCTTTACTAGCACTTTAACAGAGATTCATGAGTTGGAGGAAATAAATTTATATGTTTCATCTGCCACATTCAATTGAACCATAGAGCTTTTCAAAATTGTAAAACAGTGCTTTCAAGAACCTTTCCAAAATCTGAGACTGTGTATTATATTATTTTATAGAAGTTTAAAAAATTTAAATAACCAGTTGTATTTTAGAAATAAGCAAATTGTTATCATTTCAGAGTTATTTTGTACTTCTCAATTAAGTTTTAAATAGATTTATATTTTTACTTAAGTCACACATTAAAACAAAGCAAAACTTTTACCCTTCGAACTTAATTACCTAAGTAATACAATGTAAATTATTAATTTAAGCCATTTTGCCTTAAATTAATGGAGAATTTTAAAGGGTTCGCTTCATGTTTGTGTTTGTATATTTGAGATGTAATGCTGTGCAAATCCTTAATGTAGCCTTGAATAAAATTTCATATCTTTATATCCTTCAAAACATTTTCAGTAATTGCATCTTTACTTTTTTCCATGTAGAATCATTGGCAGATTAGCACAGTAGTGTAGGCCGAAGTGGGCAAGGACACGAGGTATAAATCTTTGCCTTTAAAAATATTGAATGAGATCAATCATTGTCTTTTTTGATGATCAAATCCCTATTCTAATTATACTGTCATTCATTATTATCACTTGGAATTAGGTAAGAGTTGAGACTCCTGATCATAGTTAAGTGCTCCTTTCAGAGGGCAGAAAAGATTGATTAAAATGGTTTTGGAACATCCAGTACAAGTGAAGCAGCTGCCTGATGTAATGAATCAATAGAGACTTAACAGCTTCTTTGAGCTTTGTCCTTATATTTTATTATCAGGTGGAGGTATTGGAAATATCCCTAAATAGCCTGAGAAAAAAGAATAAATAGTAGTTTATTATGATGGGATTTCAGAAATCTAATCTATCTGAATTTGCAAGGGGAGGGGGGAATCGTAAAGAAAGCAGGAAGTTGGCCAACTGTATATAAGATAATTGATTTGCATATGTAAATCAGGCTGCATACACACATAAGTGGCTAGATGTCCAATTACCTGATTTATAAACATGAATGATGCAGGTGCTGCTTCAGAGGAACTTTGAGAAAATTGGCTTGTGGCATCAATACTTTATTCTACAAAATGACTGCTAATTATACCTATTATTGTAATAAAGCCCAGATGAATTATTTTGCATGATGATACCCAAAGAGAGGCCGTGATGTTACCCACAGAGTCATGCTAACAAGGCTTGGTTTCTAATGTGAATCTACACAAAGAAGATGTGTCCTGGAGGGGCTGAGCGATTGGTAACTCCCCTCATTATCAGTCTGCATGTGGTAAGCACTACACCAGCTTAGACCAACTCTTCCCCAGTGACTTTTTACTATGGAAAGTCATTTTATTTATATTTAAATCTAGAATTGAAATCCTAAGAAGAAGAATGTGTATGCAGATCTTCCCAGGCAGCCTGTTTTCTCTATTATTTAGTTGTGATTTTTAAGTTATTTCTTCTCTTTGATTCTGTTTTTCTTTCTTGTATTTTTTCTTCATTGTTATTTTTTTTAAAATATGCTTTTATTGATTTTTGAGAGAGGGGAAGGAGAAGGGGGGAGAGAGAGAAAGAGAAGTATCCATGTGAGAGAGAAACATCGATTAGTTGCCTCTCATAGCACCTCGACCAGGGATAGAACCTACAATTTGGGAATCTGCCCTGACCAGGAATCGAACCCGAGACCTTTCCGTGCATGAGACAATGCTCAGCCAACTGAGCCACACCAGCCAGGGCGTACCATAAGTTTTTGAGTATGAATAATATACAAGCCTCTGTTTGGGAATTCTTTCCTTCTAAATTTTCTATATATTTATTTTCAGACTATAAATGTTGCTCTGATTTAGTAACAGAGCACTAGTTGCTACCTTCTGAAATTCCAGTTATGCAGCTGTAGTGAAACTGTCTAAGAGAAAAGGTAAAACATTTTTTGCTGTGGGATCTGATTTGGTGTTTTTTACAGAAAGGTCTATGGAAATTTTTACTGTCATGTAACATTTTAGGTTTTCCTGATCATGAAAGCATAAAGGGAGAACTAATTTTTTTTATCTGTGCCTCATTTTATTATTTTTTTGCTTTTAATTTATCTTTATTGTTGAAAGTATTAGAAATTTCCCTTTTTTCCCCCCATTCACCCCCTCCACCCTGCACCCCCCCCTCCAAGCCTTCACTACACTATTGTCTGTGTCCAAGGGTTATGCATATATGCATATAACTTCTTAAGCTAATCTCTCCTCACCCACCACCCACCCCTGCCTTCCCTCAGAGATTTATCAGTCTGTTGCCTGCTTCTGTATCTCTGGATCTATTTTGTTCATCGGTGTATTTTGTTTATTAGATTCCACATGCCTTATTTTAAAGTACCATACTTATATGAATTTTTGCCTATTGCTACCACATCTCTTAGCTGACCTGCTTAGTAAAATGTAGGTACAGTAGTCACCCTATTCATGGGGGATACATGTGTTCCAAGACCCCCAGTGGATGCCTAAAACCATGGATAGTACTGAACCTTATATGTACTATTTTTTTCCTATATATACATACCTATGATAAAGTTTAATTTATAAATTAGGCCCAGTAAAAGATTAACAGCAATAACTAACAATAAAATAGAAGTATAACAATATACTATAATAAAAGTTACGTGAATGTGGTTTCTCCTCTGTCTCAAAATATCTTATTGTACTGTATGTACAGTGTGGATATGCTGGACAGAGGGATGATTCATGTCCTGACCAGATGGACAGACAGCAATAGAGTTCATCATGCTACTTGGAATGGCATGCAATTTAAGACTTATGAATTGTTTATTTCTGGAATTTTCCCTTTAATATTTTCAGACTGGTTGACCACAGGTAACTGAAACCCTGAAAAATTAGACTGCAGATAAGGGGGGACTACTGTACCTCTTTTGGGATTGTATTTCCTTTAACTCCTAATATCTGCTGTTGAAGGTCAGTGGCAAGGACTGAGGGTGGGGGGGGCATAGGAAGATGGGAGTTGGTTAGGTTTCTTAATATGTTTATCACTGAACCAAGAGACTAAAACACAGAATCAAAATCAAGTTAAACGTCATTAAGCATTTGCTACTGATAAGCACAAAGGGAAAAAACTGTGATGTAACTAATTTTCCCCTTCTTGGTAAGATGAACAGCTACATTTTAAATCTGTAAGCCACCCAGTGTTCTCAAGGGCTATTTGCTTAGTATGCCCTCAACCATAATGGAACTGAAATTCAGTTAGGACATCTTTGTGTTAAAATACCCTTTCCCTCATAATTCATTCTGAGCTATAATTGCTCCTTTCATAGTGGTGCTACACACTGCATTCTGTTATTCATCTGAATTGGTCCTGATTTGTTCGTTCTTAATAGTGACATTGCTTTCTCTCATCACTTTCCAATTATAGCAATTTTTCCTTTGAAATTATATCCCTTTCAAGGGATCAAAGACTAGAAGTTATAGGTGGTACTTGGAAGCACAAAAATTCAGTAGATAATCATAAAGCCTCTCAAATACATATTTCAAGTAATCGATGTGTTTTTTGTAGACAAATACTACTTTCATATGTCATGCATTATTAGTTATTCTGTCTTTGTACTTACATCTAACAATCCTGTTGTGAGGAAAGGAAACTTAGGATGATAGAAAGTGAAATGGTTTCCATTTTTTCAGCTATTAACCCTTTCAGATCACTGCCCTGGAGATAACATGTAGACAGAAGGAGACGTGAGGCCACTTCAAACTTATATGTGTGGGAAAGGGAGGGGATGTAGGGCAGGAGTGGGAAGCTGGGGTTCTGAGTTGCTCTGATAGCACAGCATTGTTCCTTCCTTCTTTTGGTTGTGCACAGCTGCAGTGGAGAAGCACAAATGACAGGATGATTCCTTTCATGTTCTTAGGCCTGGAACCACCATTCCAAGTTGTCATATAAAATGCTGTTATTTATTGTACTTGCAACAGAACAGACAGCCAATTACCTAGAGTCATTTCATTTCATTTTTGTTTAAAGGGCAAGATGGAAAAACAGTCTAAATGTAACTCTGGAAACATATAAATTATATATATATAAGGCTTCTATGTCTGTCTTCTCTAATAGTAATTCAGTGCTTGCAAAAGTGTCTGCTCTCTGAACAGGAGTGCAAGTTTATAGTATTACTTCAGGGGAAAAATATGATGTGGCCTGAGATGTTTTGCCATTTGGTAAATCAACATATTCCCACCATACACGTTAAGTATTTCAGAGTTCTTTTCTTTTTTAATCATAGATTAGATTTATTTATCCTAGATTTTATCATAGATTTCTTATTGCTAACATTATCAATGTTTAATGGTGTTTTCCCAAGAACTTTGAAACAATTTAAGATAAGGGAACTGTTTTATATCTTGATTTACTGGTTACATGATCGTATACAATTACCAAAATACATCAAACTGCATACTTAAATGAGCCAATTATATTATATGTCAATAATACATTAAAAGTACTGCTTCTAGTTTTACACATTAGAAAAGTAATGTGAAAATTTTACCTATTATGAAAGTACACATTAGGAAACATCTATCAGATGATGGTGACAACTCTCATTCATATTTTATCAGTACTTTACTGAAACACAGAATTTGGTAAATTAATACGTTTTATTGAAATTAAGTCAAACATGGCACACTTTGAAGAGGTACCTTACACACCATGTGAAAGATGTCCTTCTGTCATTTTGTATGTGTTTGTGTACACACATGAATGTACAGAACTTAAGTTTATCCATCTAATCATTTATTTATTTCATAAATATTATCTGTTACTTTGGCCCAGGTACTTTGGTAGGTCTTGGGCATTTAATAGAGAACAAGACAAACTCTATGATCATGGAGATTACAGTCTAATGGTGGAGAAAGACAATTTAAAACTAAATAAACATATGATTGTGAGGATGTGGAGAAGAAAGAACACTTGTGCACTGTTGCTGGGACTGCAGAGTGGTGCAGCCACTATGGAAAACAGCATATAGATATCTCAAAAAACTAAAAATAGATCTACCATATTACCCAGCAGTTCCACTTCTGGTATTTGTCGAAAGAAAACAAAAACACTTAATTCGAAAAGATGTATACACCCCTATGTTCACTGCAACATTATTTATAATAACCAAGATATGGAGCAACCTAGGATAAAGATGTGGTATAATGTATACTATACAACAATACAGAACGAATGAAATCTTGCCAGTTGCAACAGCATGGATGCACCTGGAGGGTGTTATGATAACTGAAATAAGTCAAACAGAGAAAGACAAATATTGTATGGTTTCATTGATATATTGAATCTA
This sequence comes from Miniopterus schreibersii, assembly GCF_964146895.1. Classification (NCBI taxonomy): domain Eukaryota; kingdom Metazoa; phylum Chordata; class Mammalia; order Chiroptera; family Miniopteridae; genus Miniopterus; species Miniopterus schreibersii. Next base: position 80,227,784 of record NC_138101.1, on the reverse strand, counting down.
AAAAAGAACAAAATTTCAAGACAGTGGAGTAGGTGGGTCTTTCTTGCACCTCTTCCCAGGACCAAACTGGAAATAAAACTAAATTGGGGAACAGTCACCCTGAATTACCAACTGAAGATTATCTGAAGAGGAGACTTCTAACCAAGGACTAGCGGAGGAGGCAATCTTGAGAATGGTAGGAAAGGCGGGGATGTGAGGGGGCCTGGCACTGTTCCCGTGGAGGGCAGGTCAAGGTTACTGAAGGAAATCTCAGCTGCGGGAGTTTCCCCCGAGAGGTGTGAAGCTTAGATCTCAGACAGGGCTCCCCAGCCCAGAACGTCAGAGCTAGGAACAGGGACTCGGGTAGCATTCAGCCGTGAAAGGTGGCAAAATTTCTGTCTGCAAAGGAGAGGCAGTGATTGCTGGAGACAAAGCCACTTTTTTAAAAAAGTCAATGAGCAAGATTCTCGTTCTCAGACACTCACCTTGGGCTCTGGCAGAGAAAAAGTGGGGCAGACTGGAGTCACCTGAGGATAGTCTAGAGTGGGTGGCTTTGGGGAGAAAAATGGGGGAGCGGCTACCATGATCCTTGTGATAGGTCATCCTTCAGTGTCACAGCAGCCATTTTTCTTGAGAGGAGCAAGCCCCTCCCAATGGCATCAGCCTGGGGGAAAGCAATTATCCCACCATCTGGAATCCCACCCTGCATCTTAAACCCTGCTGAGGAGACAGCAACATAAGCTGGGGCATACAAATCTGGACAAATTCTGGAGGTGTCAGTGACTGGCTTTGGGATGGAACCAATTTCTCCACTTTCCCAAAAACCTGACTGGCACTTCCCCCTCATGTGAGAGCAAATAGAAACACCCTCCTGCTTTCTGTACACCCTACCTCTGGGCTCTGGAGCCCTGACCCACCAGCTTACTAGGGACTCTGCCCTGCTGAGTTAAAGGAAAAAAATCTGGGACAGACTCAGACCTGTGGCTCTGGAGTGGGGGAACACACCCAATATCTTCCCTGAAATCTGAACTGCACTTCACCCTCACAGGACATCCAGGTTTCCCATCTTCCCCATTCTGCCAGAGGTTCTTTCAGAAACTGAGCTTTTTCAGTGACTAAGACTGACAACTGCTGGCAGGTGGAGGGAGGTGGATCCTGGGGTGCCTTTTGATGACCCACCCCTAGGCCCAGTGCTGGTAAAAGATGAGCTTGGAGCACAACTTGATCTTTCCTGTGCACGGCCAAGCCCAGTGAAGGGAGGCACAAACTGGATCACTTGTAGCTTTGGACAGGTTGCCGAGAGCCAGATGTGGACAGCACCTGACATTGGCTTGCACCAGAGAACCTCCCAGAAGGCCCAGAACCAGCACACAGTGTGGCTAGAGTAAGACAACATTAAAGAAGGATCCAACAAGCTTTACAAACAGTGTATCCAAAGGGAAATCTCAGCCGGCACCACACTCTGCTGAGGTGAACTCCAGTTTTTTCTTTTCTTTTTCTCTTATTCTCTCATTTTTTTACACGATTTTTCTTTTTTCCTTATTATTTTCCCCTTTTTTAATTTTCTTTTCCTATTCTTTATTTCCTTTCTCTTTTTTTCATATTATTTTTTCTCATTTAAAAAAATTTTTCCTTTTCTTTTTTTCTGTTCTTTCATTGTTGTTGGTTTTTGTTTTGTTTTGTTTTGTTTTGTTCTGTCAGCACCTGTACAACAGCTTGCACAATGTGGTCAGAGTTGAGCCTCACAGTCAGCCAACCTGAAGGTAGATCCCACAGAAGAAAAGGCCAACCACAATCAAGACTCAATTACAACAGGAGAGCCCACATAACTAACACAAGCAATATTTCTAGAGCATTCAGCTCAGGAGACAAGGAGACAGCACCACTGTGTCCCACAGGACACCTACTACATAAGGCCACCACACAAAGACTGAGACATAGTTCTATCTAATATGTAGAAACAAACACAGAGAAAGCTAAGACAGACAAGTAAACAAGCCTCAAATTAAAGAACAGGAGGAATCTCCAGTGTCAGGAACCAGCCTGAAAGACGAACAAACCTGAGTTTGAGCGGTGGGAATTAAAGAGACAAACAAGGTTATGGGATCAGGAGGGCTGCCTTCCAATGAGGTGCAGCCCCAAATGGCTTCAATGCCTTAACATAGTGCGTAACAAACAACTGGTAATGAGGTGAGGGTGATACAAAGTAGTTCTTTCAAGGCTGCACAAACACACTTTCAGAGTAAACATCCTGCCTCCTGCATGAGCCCAGACCTTTGTAACTATCTTCATTTCGGCTCCTCACAGGAACTTGTGGGGAGGGTCGAGTCCCTGGCTCCAGGCCCTCAGGCTACGTGGACCATGTCCAGACACGTAGCAGGCTCTCAATAACAAGGGTAATTGTGGGGAGGGTCGAGTCCCTGACTCTAGACCCTCAGGTGGTGTGGACCATGTCCAGACACGTCACCGGCTCCCAACACTCCAGGAGAAGAGTTAAATGAAATGAAAGTAGGCAGTTTATAAGCTATACTGTTCAAAGTAATGGTTATAAGGTTGCTCAGGGAACTTAGTGAGAATTACAGTAAACTTAGTGGGAACTACATCAGCATGTAAATGATAAAAAGCAAGAATAAGAACTAGTCAAAAATGAAGAATACCATATCTGACATCAAGAATACATTGGAAGGAATTAAAAGTTTGGATGAAGCAGAGGATCAAATAAGCAGTTTGGAACACAAGGTACCAAAAAAAGCCCAATCAAAGCAGCAAAAAGAAAAAAGAATTTAAAAGAATGGGTATAATTTAAGGGAACTTTGGGACAACTGAAATATAATAATATTCGCATCATAGGGGTCCCAGAAAGAGAAGAAACTGATCAAGAGATAGAGAACCTGTTTGAAGAAATAATGACAGAAAATTTTCCTAACCTGGTGAAGGAAGTAGTCACACAAGTTCAGGAAGCACATAGAGACTAATCAAGATGAACGCAAAGAGACTCATACCAAAACAAATCATCATTAAAATAGCAAAAGTTAAAGATATATCAAGAGAGAATGTTAAAGGCAATAAGAAACAGTTACTTATAAGGGAGTTATTAGGCTGTCAGCTGATTCTCAACAGAAACCCTTCAGAAGGGATTGGCATGAAATATTCAAAGTAATGCAAAGCAAGAACCTGAAATCAAGTCTATTCTGTCCAGCAAAGCAATAATTTAAAACTGAAGGTGAAATTGCTTCCCAGACAAAAAAAAAATGGTACTTGAGTTCATTATTACCAAACCAGCATTGCAAAAAATGTTAGAGACTGCTTTAAGAAAAAGAAGAAGGAGAGAGAGAGGAACATAGGTACAAAGAAAAAACACACCACAGTAATAAATAAGTACCTATCAATAATAACCTTAAATATGAATTCATTAAATGCTACAATCAAAAGACATAGGGTAGGTAGATGCATAAGAAAACGTGACCCATATATATGCTGTCTCCAAGAGACCTACCTCAGAAAAAAGATTAACACAGACTGAAAGTGAAGGCATGGAAAAAAAATTTCATTCAAATGGAAATGAAGGAACAGCTGGGGTAGCAATACTTATAACTAACAAAGTGGACTTCAAAACAAAGACCCTAATAAGAGACAAAAATGGTCACTACATAATACTGAAGGGATGAATCCAACAACGGGATATACCCTGGTAAACCTATATATACCCAATATAGGAACACCTAAATATATTTTTAAAAATTTCTGGTGGACTTTAAGGAAGTAATCAACAGCAATACAATAATATTAGGGAACTTTAAGACCCCACTGACATCACTGGATATATCTTCCAGACAAAAAAATCAACAAGGAAACAGACGCCTACAATGACATACTAGATCATATGGATTTAATTGATATTTACAGAACATTTCATCCCAAATCTGCAGAATATACATTCTTCTCAAGTGTACATGGAACTTTCTCAAAAATAGACCAAATGTTAGTACAAAACTTAAGAATTTACAAATTCAAGAAAATTGAGATCATATCAAACATCTTCTTGGATCACAATAGCATGAAACTAGAAATCAACTAAAATAAAAACACTCAAAAACGTGTTCAAACTTGGAGGCTGAATAGCATGTTCTTAAACAATGAGTGAGTTACCAAGGATATCAAAGAAGAACTCAAAATTACCTGGAAACAAAGATGAACACTAAACAACCCAAAATCTATGGGACACAGGGAAAGCCGTCCTGAGAGGGAAGTTGAGAGCATTACAGACCTACCTCAAGAAGCAAGAAAAATCTCATAAACAATATAACCCAACACCAAAAGAACTAGAACTAGAAAAAGAAAAACCCAGAGTGTGCAGAAGGAAGGAGAAAATGAAGATCAGAGAAGAAATTGAAGACATAGAGAAAAAAAATACAAAAGATCAATGAAACCAAGAGTTGGTTCTTTGAAAAGATAAAAAAGATTGATGAACCTTTAGCCAGACTCATCAAAAAACAAAGAGAGGACTCAAATAAAATCAGAAATGAAAAAGGTAAAATTGACATCACAGAAATACAAAGGATTGTAAGAAAATACTATGATTGGAGAACCTGGGCAAAATTGACAAATTCCTAGAAACATACAATCTTCCAAAATTGAGTCAGGAAGAATCATAAAATCTGAATGGGCCAATAACAAGTAATGAAATTGAAGCAGTAATAAAAAAACTCCCAGCAAACAAAAGACTTGGACTCTATGGCTTCATAGGCAGGCTTTACCAAACATTCAAAGAACTAACACCTGTCTTCCTCAAACTATTTCAGAAATTTCAAGAAGAGGGAAGACTTCCAATCTCTTTCTGTGAGGCCAGCATTATGCTAATTCCAGAACCAGATAAAGGCACTACAAAAAGAAAATTATAAGCCAATATATTTCATGAACATAGATGCTAAAATTCTCAAAAAAATATTAGCAAATCAAACCCAGCAATACATTAAGAAGATCATACACCATCACTTAGCAGGATTTATTCCCAGGATGCAAGCTTGGTACAATATTTGCAAATCAATAAATGTGATCTACATCGTAAAATGAAAGATAAAAATCATATGATCATATCAATAGAAGCAGAAGCAGCATTTCATAAAATCCAGCACCCATTTATAAAATCTCTCAGTAAAATGAGAATAGAGGCATTATATCTCAACATAATATAGACCTGATATGAAACATTTAAATCCAACATTATACTAAGTTGTCAAAAATTAAAAGCATTTCCCTTAAGATCAGGAACAAGATAGCACTCTTATTCAACATAGTGCTAGAAGTCCTTGCCATAGAAATCAGACAAGAAGAAAAATAAAAGGAAAAATAAAAGGTATCCAAATTGGAAAGGAGGAAGTAAAACTGTCATAATTTGCAGATGACATGATATTGTATATAGAAACCCCTAAAGACTCCACTAGAAAACTGTTAGATCTAATAAATGAATTCAGAAAAATAACAGGATACAAAATTAATATACAGAAATTGATGGCATTTTTACACACCAATTATGAACTATTAGGGGAAAAAATAAGAAAACAATCTCATTTATTGTGGGGGGAAAAAATCGTACATAGGAATAAACTTAACCAAGTAGGTTAAAGACCTGTACTTGGAAATCTATAAGACATTGAAGAAAGAAATAAAGGAAGATACAAACAAGTGGAAGCATATACCATGTTCATGGATTGGAAGAATTAACATAAAATGTCCATACTACCCAAAGAAATCTATAAATTGAACACAATTCTTATTAAAATATGAATGACATATTTTACAGTTCTGGAATAAACATTCCAAAAATTTATATGGAACCACAAAAGACCCCAAATAGCCTCTGCAATCTTGAGAAAGAAGAACAAAGTTGGGGGGAATCACAATATTGGATATCAAACTAAACTACAAAGCCATTGCAATAAAATCAGCCTGGTACCGGCACAAGAGCAGGCATATAAATTAATGGCACAAAACAGAGAGCCCAGAAATTAACCCACACCTTTATGGTCAATTAATATTTAACAATGGCAAGAGCATACAGTGAAGCAAAAACAGTCTCTTCGTTAAGTGGTGCTGGGAAATTTTGACAGATACATGCAAAAAAATGAAACTAGACCACCAGCTTACACCATACATGAGAATAAACTCAAAATGGGTAAAAGACTTAAATGTATGTCGTGAAACAATATAAATCTCAGTAGAAAACAAAGGCAGTAAAATATGAGACATCTTTCACAGCAATATTTTTGCCAACATAATCCTAGGGCAAGGGGCAAAAAGGAAAAAATAAACAAATGGGACATCTAACTAAAAAGCTTCTGCACAGCAAAAGACACCATCAACAAAATGAAGAGAGAACCCACTGTGTGGGAGAACATATTCATGAATGATACATCTGATAAGGGTTTAATTTCCAAAATATATAAAGAGCTTATACTACTCAACATCAGGAAGACAGACAATTCAATTAAAAAATGGGCAAACTACCTGAATAGACACTTCTCCAAAGAGGGCATACAGATGGCCAATAGACATATGAAAAAATGCTCAAAGTCATTAATCATCAGAGAGATACAAATGAAAACTACAATGAGATATCATCTCACACCTGCCAAAAGGCTACCATCAATAAATCAACAAGTGCTTTTGAAGATGTGGAGAAAAGGGAACACTAGTGCAATTGGTGGGAATGCAGAATGATACAGCCACTGTGGAAAACAGTATGGATTTCTTTAAAAAATTAAAAATAGAACTTTTTGACCCAGTGATTCCATTTCTGGGTATATATCTTAAGAGCCCCGAAACACCAATCAGAAAGAATATATGCACACCTATGTTCATAGCAGTGTTATTTGCAATAGACAAGATCTGGAAATAGTCCAAGTGCCCATCAGTAAATGAGTGGATAAAAAAGTTGTGGTACATTTGCACAATTGAATACTATGTTGATGTAAAAATAAAGGAACTCTTACCTTTTGTTACAGCATGGATGGACCTAGAAATTACTACGCTAAATGAAATAAGCCAGTCAGAGAAAGACAAATACCATATGATCTCACTTATGTGTGGAATCTAATGAACAAAATAAATTGACGAACAGTATAGAACCAGAGGCATAGATACAAGGAATATATTGACAAATGTCAGAAAGAAGTGGGGGGCGGGGAGCTGGATTAAAGGTGAAGGGATTAGCCAAAGAACATACATGCATAGCCCATGGACACAGACATCTTTGTGGTGAAGCCAGGGGAGAGGGTCGGGGGCTGGGTGGAGTTGCTCAAAGGGGTGGAAATGGAGGACATCTGCAGTAGTGTCAACAACAAAAGTAATTTAAATAAGAAAATATATAAAGTTCTTCATAATATAAGAATATGCATTTGTACTGTCTTTTACAATGAAATAATTACTTTTACTGGTGCTTTTTATTTTCACATTTGCATTCAAGGTTATAGGCACCTCTCACAGACAGATAGGTGTTATTCGACAGCCCCCTGAGTCAGACGGAGAGGGCTGTCCCCACCTTAATTCTTGTCTTCTCTTATAAATGAATTTAAATGAGTGAGCCTGATTGCATTGTGTTTACTAATTTATGAGACCAGTGTTATGCTCACAGAAGAATATAAAGATACTGCAAAAAAAGAGAACCATATTCTAACATTCCACATGAACATAGATGCAAAAATCCTTCACAAAATATTAACAAATCACACCCAGTAATATATAAAAATGTCAATACATCATAACTGAATGGGATTAATCTTAAGAATGCAAGTTTATTAAAATATTAAGATAAGTTAGTTACATATTAAAATTCACTGCATCATAATTCGTTGTATGAAGAGAAAGAGAAGAAAAATCATGAAAAATGTGCCAAAATTTTATACTCGTTTGTGATAAACACTCTCAGAACACTAGGCATAGACAGAAATTTCACCTAATAAAGTGTATCTACACAGTTTTTTGAAAGTGAGCAAAAAATTTGGACTCTGCACAAAAGCATATATATAAAATGTGTTCGATATCATTAATGTTTAGCAAAGTTCAAATTAAAACCACAAGGAGAATGCTAGGACAGTGGTCCCTCGGTTTTCGAATGTACGTGGTTCCTGGAGACCGTTCGAGGTCCGAAGCGTTCGGAAACCGAGGCACCAGCAGCCGGCAGCTGGGCCTCAGGATCTTGCGCTCAGCGGAGGACGTTCGACTTCCAAGGAGAGTTTGAAAACCGAAGCATTTGCTTCCAGGCTTACGGCGTTCGTAAACCAAAATGTTCATCAACAGAGACGTTCGGAAACCAAGGTACCACTGTACACAACAACTAAAATGGCTAAAAATAGAGATTATTAATACCAAATATTTGTAAAGTTGCAGAGCAAACTGAACTTGTACGCGTTGCTTGGGCAGTGGAAAACGATGCGCTTGAGCAGTGCAGCGGTGTCTTATAACACTACACACACGCGTACCACACGATAGGAAACATTCACTAGTGTGCATTTGCTAAAGATTAGTTTCAACTTGTTGAGAGCACTTTTATAAAATGAGCAAAGGGAAAACTAGAATGAATATTAGGAAATAAGAGTGGCCTTTCATAGAATATTGTCAAACTAAGCGAAGGCCTTTGGGCATTCTTAGACTAAACAAACAAAGAAAAAACAACTGAAAAACAGCGAAAGACAGAAATGCCAACTGCAGAAATGAGTAGTTCTTTATCAGAAATTTGAATAAAAATCTCATATCCTCTTCTAATGTGGTAAAGACAGAACACATTTAGAAAAATTATAAAGGCTGTCTGGAAGTTATAATGATCTGTTTATAGAATATTATCCTTTCTGATTTAGGTTTCCTTTTTTAAAGTTTGCAGCTTGAGTAGAGTTCATTTTCAGTGCTGCTCTGTTATTAGTGTAGCTCTGGTTTAAGAAAATTATACCTCAATTTTGTTTGATTAAAGAATATTCCAGAATGTCAAATTGTTGGAATGGTACAGTATATAACCTATTCAAATTGCCTTCTTTCACTTAATAATATGTACTTAAGGTTCCCCTCTTCTTGGTGTTGGCAACTAGATTTTAAACCCAACTCAGAGTTATATCTTCTGTTTCTTGGTGCTGGCAACTAGATGTTAAACTCAACTCAGAGATATAACTTCTGTTTCTTTTGACCAATAGAAAAGTGTACTGTAACAACGGGACATCCACATACAATCCATACCTCACACCACATATAAAAATTAACTTAAAATGGATCATAGAACTACCTACATGTAAAACCTAAAACTATAAAACTTCCTTAAGAAAGTATAGAAGAAAATTTTATACACTGCTTGTGGGAGTGCAGAATGGGATAGCCACTTGGGGAGTTTGGCAGTTGCTTAGAAGGTCAAATATATGACCATGGGACCCAGCCATTCCCTCTTTTAGGTATTTACCCAAGAGAAATGAAAACTATATTCTTACAAAAACCTACATGTGAATGTTTAGTATTTATACTCATAATTGCCCCAAACTAGAAAAACTCAGGTGTCTTTCAGTTAGTGAATGAAAAAACAAACTGGTTTATCTCTTCACTGGAATACTCAACATCCAAAAAGGCATAAACAGCATTTAAAAAGGAATGTGTGACAACATAGATGAATCTCAGGTTCACTGCTAAGTCAAAGAAGCCAGATTTAATGGGCTACTCACCTTAAGATTCAATTTCTGTGACAAAATCTGTAGGGACAGAAAATGGATTAGTGGTTGCCAGGAGCTAAGGAAGGGATTTGACTAGAAAGAGACATAAAGGAAGATTTCTGTGTGATGGATTTGTTCTCTGTCTTGATTGTGGTGGTGGTGAAGTGACGTATATTTGTCAAAATTCAGAATTAAACACTAAATTGGGTTAATTTTATATGTAGTGGATACTTCAATATACCTTTTAAAAAAGTAAAATGTATATTATAAAAAATTCTGTATTCTAACCTTTAACAGATGGGGGAAAATAACTTTTAAATAAAAATTGATACCAAAAAGTAAAATCTGAACTGCTTAGTGCAGATTGTACGTATGACTGCATTTTAAAATTTTATTTACTACACATTCTTTGGGTTCCTTTATTCCCCCTGTGACATTCTAGCTGTTTACTTTTGCTTTAACGTAGTAGTCAACCACAGAAGATGCAGCCAAAGAGAGGCACATTTTGGAGAAACAGGAAAAGACATTTAGTCTCTCTGCAGTGATTTTTAGAAATTTTCAAACTGGTCCTGAAACTTGGTTCTTTTAAATATGTACCTTGCAATTTTCAGTCAATATTGAGTCATTTTATGAACTGATTATGCTGGGCCACAGTGGAGGCACTGTGACACTGTTTTCTACTGCCAGGCAGAACACTTTTCTGTCTATCCAGTTACAGGACATTCCCCCTTCTTGATACAGAAGAAAATGCAGGTTTTGGAATGTTAGGGCTGTGCCTACTCTTTAAGCTGAAAAAAAAAGTCTTTGAATGTAGAAAAACACTGGCTATACATCGGGTTCCACCTAACTTCATTTGTAGGTTCCTGTTTAGATTTCAAAACATTCTCTTACCGAAACAATACCTCACATGATAGTTAGATTAACCAGCCAGCCCATGAAGCCTGTCAGGGATCATAAAGTATCGTGGTTAAGTGTGAAGCTCGAATCTACAATCAGACTGTCCGAGTTCACATCTTAGCTCTGTCACTACTGTGTGACCTTTTGCAAGTTACTATTTTGTGCCTCCGTTTTCCAATCTTTAATATGGTGGTGATAATAATGCCTATTTCAGAGAGTGGTGAGTCATAGAGATAATACTGTAAATGGATTAGAAATATGCTTGGCACAAAGAATGCTCAACACACCTTAGCTGTTATTATTTAATTCATAATGTATCAGAAGGGTTCAGGCATCCAATAAAACCTAATTATCATGATAAAGAAAAGTTTGTGAGAAACTGTGTTCAGAGTTTCAAACTAGGGTGCTAGGAATATACTTTCTCTCACCACCTGCCCCTGCCTCCCTTTAGGTCAGTAGAATCAGGGGAATTATGGCTCTTCCAGTTTCCAGGAGTTTGTGGGTACTGAAAGCGGGTAGGAGTGGAGGCCTCATGGCTCAGGGTAAGAAGAACATGGGCAAGAGTCCCCAGAGGAGAGGCAGGTTGAAGGCAAAAGCTAAAGAGTCAGAGATGAGGGGATCCAGTGCTCATGTACCAAAGCTTTGTTGGCTCTGAGGCCCTTTGCCTAGGTATCTGCAATCTCATATCCCATGACTAATAGTATCAGTGTTTCTGTGTTCTGCAAACATGCATCTTCTTTGAGAGTTTTCTGTAGGATTTCATGTTTTCTAACTCTGGAGGACCTGGATGTGAAAAAGTCTCCTCCCATGTTTTCCCCTCTTGCCTTTCCATTTACATTCTTGTACTTTGGGGGACGAGGGGGGCAGGGAGTGAGGAGAGATGACGCTAAAGAGCCTGGGAAACATGATATTTAAAACAGTTTTCTGTAAAATATTGTTTGCAACCCTTACTTCAGTGCATTCTGAAATTTTGTCGGCAAGGAGCCATGTTTTTAAATTAATGACCATATAAAATAGTATATAGCCATGTATTGAAGTCATAGAATCTATTGCACTGTTGGTTAAACTATCAGAAATCAATAATGCTTTTAAGCCCTAGATACTAAAAGTCGGAAATAATTTGTAGAATCATGATTCTTAGCTTGAATTTAAAAATCAAGCCCAGTGCTTCTCCAGATTCTCTTCTAAAAATTAACTCATGTGAATGAAAATTAACTCATGTGTTCCAATAAGTGACTGTACACTAGTCATAAGTTTATATGTTGGTTCATTTATGAAAACATAAGGGTGATGAACATAATCACTTGAAACAAAGATTGGAACAGTTTATAACAAGTACTTAAAATGTCATATTCATTTTAATATCAGTCTTGCAATATTCTTTTATAGCTGTGCAATGGAGGATCAGTGACTGATCTTGTGAAGGGATTTCTGAAAAAGGGGAAAAGAATGAATGAGCCCATAATTGCCTATATTTTACGTGAAGCACTAATGGTAAGGTAGTTTAAATTGTTTGTGCATTAATTATGAGGCAGTTCTAGTTAAATAAAAAATGTGGATCCTATTTTTAGAAAAATATTAGTATTTATTGATACAAGAGTATATACAAAATCTGAAATGCTTAGCATAACTAATTTCTTTTTTCCACTAGTAATCTACCCTCCTAGTGTTAACAGAACCTTGAGTTCTGATCTCCTGAGTGTGCTTCTGAGATTGTGATTATGATGAAGGTAGATACTGTGTACTTTTTATTAAGAGTTAGGTTTTTATTTCCCGTTATTTAAAGTAAGTATATAGAATATTTTCTTCTATTGAAATCAACACATTTTCAACAAAATATTTGATAAGTGTTAAGGGCATCCTCTGGTTTTAGGAATTTTTATATACAGTGGTACCTCGGTTTTCGAACGTCTCCATTGCCGAACATTTCGGGTTACGAAAGCTGTAAACCCGAAAGGAAATGCTTCGGTTTTCGAACACTCCCCTGAAGTCAAACATGCCACACGGCTTCCCCTGAGCACAAGATCCTGAGGCCTAGCTGTCGGCTGTTGATCCCTCAGTTTTCGAATGTTTCAGAACTCGAACTGTCTTCCAGAACAGTTTACCTTCGAAAACTGAGACACCACTGTAGCCCAAAGTGGAAATGATGTAATTTGACATGACTAATTCAATACTAAACATTTAAGAACGCTTGAATGTTAATTAGCACTGTGTTTCCTATTGGTTTTGTACAAATGCATCCATCTGAAAAATGTTTTTTTGTTTGATGCTTTTTTTTTTTTTTTAAATATATCTTTATTGATTTCAGAGGGATAGAGAGATTTCAGAGGGATAGAGAGATAGAAACATGAATGATGAGAGTCATTGATTGGCTGCAGCCTGCAACCCGGGCATGTGCCCTGACCAGGATCGAACCCCGATCACCTGGATCCTAGGTTGACGCTCAACTGCTGAGCCACGAAGCTTTCTTTAAAAAGAAATATTTTCTACCTTCTAGGGACTTCAACATTTGCATAACAACAAAACTATCCATCGTGATGTAAAAGGAAATAACATCCTGTTGACTACTGAAGGTGGAGTTAAACTTGTAGATTTTGGTAAGTTTTGTTTGAAATTCGTGATTTCGGTTTCACAATGAATAGTGTGATATGATTTGATAATTTTCTATCAACCTTGCTTTCTAGGCATTGAAAGTAGAGAAAAAGTTCTATCTCCTTGAGATTAGAAACTACAGAGATTTTTTAGTATTTGGCAGATGAGAGATTCCTAGAAGAAAGAGTGACTTTTAAGTCCACTAGCTTGTGCCCATAATACCGCTATAGCAGCGTGTGTGGCTGATTCATTAAAATAGATGACATCCCAAATGACACCCTAAGCCTGACCCTGCAGCCCTTCCTAGTAATTGTTTTACAAATGGGCATGTGCCCAAATCCACAATTTTGAAATGTGAGGGGAAATCTTCAAAGTTCTCTGGGGGGAAATCTTCTTCCCTCCTAAGAAGGAAGCACAAGGAAGGATGGTCTCTGTTTTTCTCGGGACTTTCTGTGTCTTGTGACGCCTGAACTGCTACAGCCACCTTGTTCTGTCCTGAAGCCTTTCATTCCAAGTGGGAGGCCAACCCTGAGAAAGGCAGAGCTTAGGACAAGAAGAACAAGGGCCTTTGATGTTGTAATCAAGCCACTAAATCAACCAATTTTGGAGCCTGCCTTAGCTCTAGATCTTTTTTCACAGGAGATAATAAATTTCCATATTTACTAATAAGCCAATTTGGAGTTTCCGTGTCAACCAAGGGCACCCGAGCTGATACCTCTGTTCTTCATCTGGGCAGTTATTTACCAGCGTATTGTTTTTAATCCTCAACTGAGGATATTTTTTCCATTGCTTTTCAGAGAGAGTGGAAGGGAGAGGGAGAGACATCAATGTGAGAGAGACACATTGATGTGAGAGAGACACATCGATTGATTGCCTCCAGCACGCACTCTGACCCAGGCAAGGATTGAGCCTGCAATCAAGGTACATGCCCTTGGCCGAAATCGAACCCGGGACCCTTCAGTCCTTAGACTGATGCTCTAACCACGGAGCAAAACCAGCTAGGGCTTTTTACTAGTTTTGACAGTGCTCTCCCACACCTCTTCTAATACCCTAATTCTGGGAGGGTGGGCATAATTATTCTACAACATCTCAATATCCTTCAGTCATTCTTCCCTTTCCCTTCCCCTGCACTCCGGCTGGGTAAGGTGTCCTTCCTTGTTCCTCTGTTACCCAGTATTTTTCCTTCTGTACCCAGCATATTTCTCCATTTTTGTGTTTATCACATAGAACTATAGTTACCTCTTTGGTCATAGAAACAGATACTTAGAAAGATAGATAGATGGCTCTTTGAGGGGTGGGACTATGTCTTACTCTAATGCTTTGGATGTTAGTAGTTAAATGAATGACCGTTGAATGAATGAATCTTCCTTCGTTTTGCATTTTCAAAACTGAAACTTAAGGAAGTTCATTGATTAACTTTAGAAATTAATTGTTTTAAAATCCACGCATGCTCCTCAATTGGATCCTTTTATTGTAAGGACATATTTGGGACACTTGGTGAAATTTGAATGGTGTCTGTAGATTAAATGGTAGAAATGTATCGGTGTTAAATTTCCTGATTTAATTAGTTGTGTTGTGGGTATTTAAGGGAATGCCCCTGTTTGTAGCAATTACACACTTAAGTAATTGGGGGCTAGAAAGAGACATCATGTAGCCCACTTACTCACAAATGGTTTAGATAAAAATTATTTGTACATCTTTTGCCAACTTTTCTCTAAGGCTGAAATTACATCAAAAAAATTTTTAAACTATAGAGTTGGAGACTTAGCACAGAAGTCTAAAGATATTTCTTTTAATTTTTTTACCCTAACCTAACCCTAACCTTAACCTCAGAAGTCTAAAGATATTTGTGTGTGTGTGTGTCTAAAGATTATATATATCTCTCTCAAATATATATATACATATATATATTTGGTAGTTGAATAAATCTTGAAAATTTGAGAACTAGTGCTTTATAGAAATAATATGTTGGGGGGAAACTAGGGAGAAGAACCACTTTTAAAATATGGCAGAGCTTTAGAATTTTCAGACTTACATGATTAATATTTTACTCAGTTAGAATTTGTTTTTTTACTTTGGAGAAGTGACCTTTACTTGAAAGGAAATAATTTTATAATTCTTTTGTTATATAAAGTCAAAACCATAAATGGACTTTCTTTTAGAGTTTTGTAGTTCCAGCTGAACTTGTGGGCTCAAGTGTTCCTTGAGCTGAACATTAAGTTGAATTAAGCTAATCAACATTATAGATAATGTTATGTGTCTTAGTCAAAGGGTCATTTTAGTTGTAAGGACAAGAAACCCAAACTAGCTCCAGGAGGCCATCTCAGATAAGAACAGGGCAAAGGAGACTGAAACCGAGACAGGAGAATGGAAGGCAAGAACCATGACTGCTTGTTGCCTTTTGCTCTCTCACTGGAGAAACCAAATCTCTCCTCTGCTTCTCTTTGAGTGTCTATAGATCAGTCTTTGGAATTTTCATGTTGCCCATTGAGGCTACTCAGAAATACACCCTCAGCCTTCCCAGTCTGTATAAATAACCCTATTTGTCCATTGCCAACAGCTAACTGACCCAGATTTTTAGCATCCCAAGTCAAAAGGAATTTGGAGTAGAGAAGGAACTCAGTTGAACCAGCTGGGTCAGATTCCCTTTTTGATCCAATCAGCCATGACCGGGGAATGGGCTAATATGGTACAAGCAGGCTTCTCTGCCTATTCTGAAAATAACTGTGAACAAAGATTTTTAAAAAGAGGATATGGAAAGGGAAAAACAAAGAGACTTACTAAATATTCTACAGACTATTTTTTCTTATTGATGTGCACTACCTTATATTCTGACAATGTTCAAAATTTTAGTTTTTAATTGTTGAAATTAAAGTACACCAAAAAATTCTGTTATGAATTTAAGAATGGATTTCAGACATTTCAAAGTTTTTATTTAGTAGCAGGTAAAAGAAAATTTTACATCTAGGGATTTACCTAACAGAAAAACAAACGACTTTAATGCAACTGTAGAAATTTTAATAAAAGCTACCAAGTATGCCTTTCCATGATGTGATAAATTTAGGTGAACCAAAAAATGACTTTCCTTATATTTTTTTATTATTGATTGACTTTGAGAGATACACAGAGAGAGAAACAGTGATTTGTTTTTCCACAGTCATTGGTTGATTCTTGTATGTGCCCTGACCGGGGATAGAACCCACAACCTTGGTATATCCGGATGGTGCTCTGACCAGCTGAGCCATCCAGCCATGTCCACTTTCTTTATACTTTTAAAGAATCACTTCTGTGCCTACTCAGTTTTTCTCATTGTAAAATAAGTGTTTGGACTAGAACTAAATGATCTTAGTCTGCAGCTTAAAATTTTAATTCCTGAAGAGCTCCAAGCAAATAGATTTTTATGGTAGGTCAGGAGACAGGACAATGGGAGAGCTGAATGGGGAAGAAAGAAAATTTAAAAAATAAGGTAAGAGATCAGTGATGATAGTGTACCCTAAATAAGGAGTATTATATATACTCAACTCTCTATAACTGAGGTTCAATACTATATATATGTACATGTATATAAATATACATACATATATACATAAATATATATGTGTATGTATACACACACACACACACACACACAAAGTCATACAGAATTGAACGACACAAACAGCTCTAGGTGCATAGCTCATATGTTCAAAGCCAAGGAGAGTGCAAGAGAGCAGTAATCTTGATGCCTTTAGAGAAAGCACAGCACCATCTGCATTATAAGATATGAGCTGAGTATTAAAGAAAGGGAAAGATCTAGTGCCAGGTGGACTGAAGAAAGGACAGATTTTCAAGGGAAATCATGTTAGTATTGATAGAAGTGGTAGTTGCATACAAGCAGTTACCTTGTGTCATCTTATGGACTCATTACATGTTAAAACTGGAAATAACCTTGATTATCATTTGGCACATTAAGTACAGGAATGCCAGAAGATTTTTTTGATATCCCTTATATGCAAAACATTGTGTGACTATGAATTTCCTAGTGAGAAAGTATAAAACTTTTATGAAACTCACCAAGTAGTTTGTAACCCAGAAGTAATAAAGATCCAGAGATATGAAGCATGCAACAGACTAACATATTTCAGAGGGAAGGGGGTCAGGGTGCTGGAAGAGATCAACCAGTGAACTTATATGCATGTATGCATAGCTCATGGACAAATAATAGTGCGAGGAAGGCCTGAGGAGGAGGTGGGAGGGAGGTGGGGGGGTCAATAAGTGGGGGAAACGAGACATCAGTAATACTTTCAACAATAAAGATAAATTTTTTTAAAAAGTAATAAAGAATCATTATTCCAATATCCTAAATCGACAATAGGAAAACAAAATCCTGGGCTCACTATGAGATGGGCCTGAACTAAAACTCCAGTTACGTGTTTTCTCTGGTGGAACATGGTAATCTGTGGTGTCTCTTGGAATTCAATTCAGAGTTAGTGTTCCGTAATCCCAGAAAAGTCTGATTATTTCCTTTTCCCCAGTACACAGTCACCCTGGGAAAAAACCATAGGTCCCTTTTGGGTAGGTTGGAGAAAGACTAACAATGTAACTTTTTGCCAGTGTGCTGAGGTTCTTCCTTAAGGGGTTGACCTCCCTTTTATTCAAGAGTTTCTGGGTCTATAAAGGACCTGAAGTCTTGGAACTGATTGAGGAGCCATGACTGTCTGTTGTTATGATTCAAGTTAGACTCTTGTTCACTTAGCTTAGAAGTATTTTACTTACACAAATCAGGTAAGAATTTAGTAGGTTTCCCATCTACAACTTTTAGGAACACCATTGTTCTTTGCAAGTTAGACACTTCTCATTACTGTTTTGACTCTGCCCATTATGGGAACCATGTCCATCTTGCCTTTGGCAAATGAGGGTCACCACTTGGCCCCTGCCACTCTGTGATCCAATTATTCCATTGTATTTAGCTTCCCCAATTTCATGGCAGCAGTTCCCATTGTAAGTTCTAGCCTATAGAAGAGTGATAACAGAGTTCTTCAGGGAAGCTGGGGCTCCCCTCAAAAAGTTAGTTCTTACAGCTCTGTTGAAAGGTATGACCTCAGAACTTTCCCATGTTGGGTGAGTAGGTCTTGAATGATAAATCCACTCTAACATTCCAGTCTTCTTAAGCCTCTGAACCCCTTCCTCTAGAGTAAACCAGTGCAGTTCTCGCATTTCAAGTTCATGTACTGGGAACCACTTTTTGGTCCATGTCTGAGCCAACCAACCAACCAACCAAACTGGTAGAGAGCTTTTCTAACTCCCCAAGCTGCAGTGTTAAATGCAATGTCTCTGCTTAGTGGCCACATATGAATAAATTGAATCTGACCCAAATTTATGTTCCTTCCACCATTATCCTGCACCGTTGATGTCCATTCCCACACATATTCTCTGAATTTCTGTATAAGTTTGAAAAATCAAGTTGTTTTTGTTCTTTGGTACTTCATCTTTAGGGTCCTGTTGGGACTTGAGTCTAGCTATAGGCCTAGAAACAGCGAGAGGTGGTTAGGGTGGGTCCTGAAGAGAATAAGTAGCGTATTGTGAGGCAGCTGCATCCGAGTTGGCCATTGCAGTTTCCCCAGGCAATGCAAGGTTAATCTCCTTTGATGGGGTTAGAGAGGTTAATTGTACCAGCAAAGAAACTCATCATAATTTAGGAGTTCAAAGTCCCCAGCTTCACCAGGTCTACATTCCAGTGTTCAGGATCCCATTCCTTCCCAACTGATACCCTCACTTTAACAGTAGACACCCTGTGAGGTTGGGAAATTAATTTGCATTCAGCCACTTGCAAGATGAGATTCTGGGTTTGGTTTTCAGTAATCTCAGCTCTGCAGCTACCTGAGAGAAGGGTCTCTTTCAGGGCACATAGAAGCTTTCAGTTCATTTATGCAGCACTTGAGCTGGGAACTTGAATCCCTATACTCATCTTTTTCTTTCCTCACTTTGTCCTGTGACATTAGAAGCAACCAGCTAATGTCATTATAAACATTTGACAAAAATGTGTAAAGAGATCATATAGATGGTTGCCCTCAACTGCACCTCTTGCAGGTGTTTGATTACAAGTATCCAGTGATGATATTTTGCATGTCTGTATCGCCACATCCTTCCATGGTTATCAGTGCTCTTTACTGCTGGAAATAGTCATTAGTGTCTTTAAATATAATCAGATTAGAAATCCAATTCCAGAAGCCTGAGAACCAATTCAGAAAACACATCTTTAAGATTCTATTTCTCCAGAACCACTCTTAGTACCAAAATCTGTTTTAGGGTTCTACAGAGAGACAGAACCCACAGGATGTGTATGTGTATATGTACAAAAATAGAGAGACTAAAGACTAAGTCTCTCTTACGGGAGAGACCCGTGTAACTGTGGAGGCTTGGCAACTCCAAACTCTGATGGCAGGCTGGCCGCTGAAGACCCAGGGGAGAGTTGCAGTGTGTCCAAAGGCAGTCTGCTGGAAGAACTTGCCCAGTGGAGATCAGTCTTTGTCCTATTAAAGCCTTTCACTTACTGAATGAGGCTCACTGGCATTATGCAGAATAATCTGCTTCACTCGGAGTCCACTGATATAAATGTTAATCTTATTCAAAAAACACCCTTACAGAAACATCCAGAAAAATGTTTGACCAAATATCTGGGCCCCATGGCTCAGCCAAGTTGATGCATAAAATTAATCATGACACTGTCTTAACCTCATCAACAAAATGAGGACATTAAATGGTGTAATACATTTTAGGGCTCCTTTTGAAAAAAATTTATATTTTAATAATTTCAGTTCTTATTCCTGAAGTATTTTGTTTTTAATAAAACAAACAAACAAACTCATGGTCTTTCCTTTGGCCTCTTGAGATGTCAAGGGTTTTACTGTGTAGTTATAGAAAATTATGTTCCCTGAAATTTTCTGGTCTGTTTGAACCCTGTTGGAAACCACACATACGATATTTGTTTTGACTTTGTTTTGTAAGACGCAAAGAGACCCTTTAACCACAGGTATGATGCCTGCAGGTTTTTCTCTGTAGAAATGGGACTAACGCAATAGGGAACAGAGTTGCTGTACAGCCATCGAACCGCCCAGGAAGCCTTATGGAAGGGGCCTAAAATAGCATGACAGTTCCCCAGCAGTGCAGTCAAGCAGAGGGCTGAAGAATCATTAACATAAACTTCCATGTTCCTGTGGCTTTGACTTTTAATGGACTGTAGTCCTCTCTTCTAGTCTTTTTCTCTTCAGCCCCGGTCGCTTTTTGGCCTCCTGTTCTTTCGATATCCTTTCACTATACCAACTTTCTGCCTGGAATTTTCCACCCTTTGGCGTTTGCTCCCTTGAGATGCTTATGTAACTGTTTATTTTGGTGACTTATTCGATTAGTTCCTCTTTGGACAAGATGATTTTCCTAATCTTCTTTACGTCCTGGGGCTCCTGAACTCATAATTTGGATTTCTGTTGCCTTTTAAAGTCATTTGTGTCAGTCAGGTCCTAATAGAATTTTATATTTTTCTACTTATTAGCTACTTTCCTTGTGAGAATTTATACTGAATAAAAATGCCATTTGTCCTCAGGAAACTCATTTTTCTCTCCAGTTGAATTTTACTACTCTGAAAACAAACACAGACTTTATGACCACTAAAGTTGCCTCCTAGCTCTGAAGCTGTGGCTGAGTTGGTAAATGATCTTGAGGTTTAACAGTCATTGCAGAAGCAGTCAGCAAACATGAAATTTGGTAAATGACTTCCTCTGTCACTTTCATAGTCAGATGTGTGTCCTGTGTCTAGTATGATAATCATCCAATATTCTCTGACTCATCGTTTCTTATTCTACATAGTTGCATTTTTTCTTTTTCACTTATTTTAAGACTTTCCCCCCCTTCTTTATAATCTTGCTGAATTTTTCGTGTTTCCATACAATTTACAGGAACCAGGCTTAAAACATTCTTTCTGCAGGACCTCAGCACACACTAATAGATATCCGAGACTCCAAGAGCATTGTAATTCATTGCCTCAGCACTCCTTAGACCGGGGGTTTTTGAAGGGAGTATCAGTACCAGGGTGTTTGCAAAATAATATTGGAGTGAGAAAGAAATATTCATACCTCTACTACAGCTATTTTAATCTCATCCTTTAAAAATTATCTTCATTTTATATTTCATAATGTCTGTATTAATATACTAATAGATATTTAGAGAATAGTCTGTCTTTATGTACAGTGTACTTGCTCAAAAGTTTTTTACCGTTTGGAATGTGTGATTAAAGGGTTTGGAGGGTAAAACATTTGTTCCTTCGTATGTAAAATCATTAAGGTCTTGTATTAATTAGGGTTCCTTTGTTGTAAGCAACAGAAACTAACTGACCAAATGAGGCAAGAACTGAAAACAACACTGGCTGGCTTACAAAGTCAAGGGAGAAACTGGACCATCCAACCTCCTAAGAAGAGAGCTATGAGAGCCTTGAATCTCATATGAGCATCAGCTGGACTAACTCTTAATGCCCTGCCATTGGTTGACTCAGCTATAGTTACCTCCCTCCCTCAGTGTCTCCACTCAAAATTCATATTTTTAAGAAAGAAAGTCTGAATGGTCTACCTTGAGTTACATGCCCCACCCCTAGAAACCTTTTCTCAGCATCCTTTCACACGTATTTTCTGTGAAACATTTCCTACCATCTGCATCTATAAATTCAGATGCCGAGACATGAACACTTGCTGAAAAATGCCAATTATGATGACATAATTTTCATACCCAGAAAAAAAAATGTATCACATGATTAGTCTAAAATGTTACTTTTTCTGCCAGAAGCAATACTTATGATTTTTTACTTGGTTGTGGTTTTTTTCCTTTCCCTTTCCATTTCAATTACATGATATTTGAATTCTTAAACTATTTTTGTGAAATTGAAACAAAACTGTTACCAAGAGTCAAATATAATTTAAAATTTTTTCATAAATAATTAGAAAGCCTTAGATTATATTTTAGTAAATTAAGAATAAATTTTAAATTAAATTGCTTTTAAAATCCATTTTTTTTCACTTACATAAATAACTATACTGATACTACTGTGAAATTCAAGCTTAATCACTTCTCCCTTTATTTCATAGAAAAAGACAAGTTAAAATGTTTGGATTTAAATTTAATTTTTCTGAAAGGTGGAATGCCTGGAGTAGAGGTAGATGATGTTTTTTGGAGAAATAGGATACTAAGTGTTGATTCCCTTTCTTCAGATAGTCTGTTAGAAAATACTTAAGGGAGAACCTTCAAGCACAGGTTAGAAAATCTCCTTTGAATTTGAAAAAATATTTACTGAGGATATTTTTTTCTGTCAAATAAACTTCTTTATAAAAATTTGAAGGCCATAGATCAAGATTCTGTTTAGTACAAGATTAACACATCGATGGAGTAGGTCATTGAGGGACACAATTAATGTAGAACCAAAATATACTACCTGCCCTTCAAGTATATTTCCACCAGTGAAATGCCCATTTGGCTGAATTTCACCATAAATGTCAAATGCCATTTGAGAGGAATCAGATATATCCAATTTAAAATTTTTATTAGCACCTTTGTTCTACTTGGCTTGTAAGATAAATATCTGGAGCCTAAAACAAATGTGACACCTGGGAGGTACTTTTCAAAATGGCAATCAGGGAGTGGAAGCCCACAATTGGTGTAACCCATCAAGTCCAGAGAAGGTCGAGGGGAGTGGCTCTGAACAGCCAGAGGCGAGGAACCCGGCCCTTGTGTGAAGAGCAGGCCTGTAAAATTTGAGAGAGACTTTCCTCCTGATTTTCTTAAGGGTCGGTTATGATTCTGCCTAACCAGGTGGAATCAGTGGGATGACATGATTGAAATACTTGGTTGTGCCTCTTCATTGTAGTCCTCTGGTCTATGTTCTCTCTCAAGGAAAAGAATGGATTCTGTTAGTGGTACTGGTTTAAATAGATGTTAGTTTGCAACTTCCAGTCACCCACTATGTCAGTACCACCATAAAATACTCTCAGATTCACCAGAATTTGCTAGTGGGCGGAGGGAGGGGAGAGGGTAGGAAGCATACCGTTCAAATAACAGTTACCTGCCAAAATACATAACACAGACAAATAGTTAAAAATACAGAAGGTCAAAGGAAATAGAGGTTAGTATGATCAAAAGCAGACTAAAAGTCGGCATGGGGGACCTAAAGCTTGAAATGGTGCTTTAAGGATGCATAGTTTTGGATATGAGCAATGGAGAGCAAGAGGAACACTCTGTGCTTTGACTATACAGAAATCCTGACTTAGGATACTTCAGTGTGAAGTTCAAGCCCAGTGGCAGCTTACGGGAACAGAATTTTACTATTAGTTTGTCAGCAGATGTCCTGCAGTTGCAATCTGTTTACATGAGCGATTAGTACAAGAAGTAAGGCTTGTGTCTTCCTTGCAGGTGTGTCTGCGCAGCTCACCAGCACCTGGCACCGTCGGAACACCTCCGTAGGAACACCGTTTTGGATGGCTCCCGAGGTCAGATGGAGTTTTGAGGGAGACACATGTAATAGTTGATCTTTTCTGACTTTCCTTTTCATAAGCACTCTATCTCCATATGTGTTTTGGAGTATTTCTAGAAGGAAATGCCAGTTGTGTTGTTTTTATGTGAGGTTTCTGAGTGAGGCAGAAAATGGGAGGTGCTCAATAAATGGGCCGTGAATGAACATATGAGCAAATGAAGCACTGAATGAATGAGCGAGTCAGGGGACATAAGGAGAAATTGCTTGCAGCCTTAATTTTTCATTAAATTTACTTTTAATTGCTTAGCATGTATCGATATAAATGATATTTAGATTCTATTTTTAAATTATAATAGAAATATTATGAAAACCCCTGGCTTTCATTTAAAATTAGATTCAAGTCTATTAACCTATATAACAGATTTCCATATTGGGTCCCTCTGCTTGGGGACTGTGTGCAGCTTTGGTAGATGCCTTTTATTATTAGCGTTGGGAAGTTGTAGAGAAACTGCCGAAATAGTTGAGGAAAAGTGTTCCAGAGTCACATCATCTCTCCACGGTCACTGTAATGCCTTTAGTCTTTTAAATTATGTTTATCAGAAAATGACACTAATGTTTGAAAACTCTCTGCAACCTTTGGGGAAAGCTCTATTTATCTACAATTTTCTAAGGAGTGAAGGGAGAAGTAATTCAAATACTACATTAATATTGCAGAATCTTAGAATTAAATTTGTTTGAGAATTAAGTCCTGCTGTACTGTTCTTATTTTAATACTAATTCAATTATTACTTGCAAAAAATGTTAAATTGTAAAAGTAATAATAAAATATGGAGAGTGGATAAGTTATCTTAAGAAACTTTTTAAAACTCCAGTGGTTTTAAAAACTTTTTAACAGGGAATACATCTTAGAATAAAAGTAAAAAGTATAGTCATATAAGCAAAAATAAAACTGAATAAAAAAATCTCAAATGAGAGTTTTTTAGAGTTTGTTATGATACATTGTTTTAACAGCTTATGAAAAAATTTTAAAACTGAGAAATTAAAAAAATAGTTGTAATACCAAACATTGTATTTTATTCGCATATATTAATAATTAATCTAAAAATTCTATAATATATAATCATGATATTATCATATAATCAACATTCAGTAATTGATGGTCTAGCTTTATGTTTTTCATATGTTAATTTACAGTAACAAAGCCATTATTATATGTTTAAGTTTGCCATTTAGTAAAATCAGTTTGATTAATGGATCTTGGAACCACTCTATGAGTAAAAGGAAATATTTTAATCTATCTAAAATTTAATTACCAAAGTATTAACTGAGTTAATAATTAAAATTTACACTTGTTAATGTACAATTACTAGACGATCAAGCAAGCTTGTTCAAATCAGTTATCAGTTGAATGTGAAATTCTTGATTTGACATTTTAAAATTAAATTCTAGATTAAAGGTAGCATTTGTTGGTTACATAAAGCCATCCTTCCCTAACTGGAGTACATGTGTGTCAAGATGAAGGGGGCAAGGGAAATAGTGACTGTGGTAGGTGACTATATAATACATGGTACAAGCAAGGACACTTTGGAGAATGAAAGGAGACAGTATTTATAATGATGCTAGGAAAGCAAGCGTAAACCAAGAATGTCTGGCAAATTAGAGCATAAATGCACCCAAGCCTGTGGGGAAACAGTCCTGGACCACTTGTGTGAAGCCATAAAATAATGAATTATCCTGAAGCAACAATTACTAGGAAAAAAAATACAAGTAGAGCAGAAAACATTATTTTTATGCTAAGGCAACAAACATATACAATAGAATAAAAAATTCTATGAATGTAGTTTTATTTTTTAACAGTTTTATTGAGATATAATTTACATACCACTCATTTAACATGTACAGTTTAATGACTTTTAGTATATATTTGCAGGACTGTGCAACCATCATCACAATCTAATTTCAGAACATTTTATTCCCCCTGAAAGAAACCCCATACTCATTAACGGTCACTTCCCACCTCCTCCCAAACTCTTCTACACTAGGCAGCCACCAGGCTGCTTTCTGTTTATAGATTTGCCTATGCAGGACATTCATATAAATTGAATAACACAACATGTGGCCTTTGTGTCTGGCTTCTTTCTCTCAGTGTTCATCCATGTTGTAGTATATTTCAATACTTCACTCCTTTTAATGGCTGAATAATATTCCACTGTGTGTACATACATACCACATTTTGTTTATCCATTGCCAGCTGATGCACATTTGGGTTGTTTCCACTTATTGGCTGTTAGGAGTAATACTTCTATGACTCCTTGTCACATGAATTTTTTTGGTATTTTTAGAAATTTTATTTTTCAATTGCAGTTTATATTCAATATTGTTTTGTATTAGCTCCAGGTATAGCATAATGGTTAGATAATCATATACTTTACAAAGGGTTCCCCCTGATATTTCCAGTATCCACCTGGCACCACATATATTTATTATAATATTATTAACTATATTCCCCATACTGTACTTTACATCTCTGTAACTATTCTATAACTACTAATTTGTACTTCTCAATCCCTTCACCTTTTTTTTACCCTGTCCCTTAACTCCCCTCCCCTCTGTATTTATGGCAACCTTCAGTCTGTTCTCTGTATCCATGAGTCTGTTTCTATTTTGTTTGTTTGTCTATATTGTTCTTTAGATTACACATATAAGTGAAATCATATGGTATTTGTCTTTCTCTGACTGACATATTTCGCTTAGCATAATATCCTCTAGGTCCATCCATGTAGTAGCAAATGGTAAGATTTCATTCTTTTTTATGGCCAAGTAATATTCCATTGTACATTGCACATGAATTTTTGATACAAACCTTGGGACTCATGCTTTCTCCCAGTACTTCAGGCTATGCTCTCTGATTTCAGCAGTCCACTCTCCTGTAATATTAAAAATACATTGGTAGGAAAAATGGGAAGTGCTGTGTGAGATGATGTTCCCATCATCATATTGACTCTAAGCTGGGAAGCTATATATTCTCTCTATAGATGAGATATAGATGATATAGATGATATATAGATATATAGCTATCCATATATCTGCACACATATATATAATTTATTTATTACTTATTATTGGCCTTCAGGTGCTAAAAATTGGATTAGTTTATGGCTTTATTGTCTATTTGCCCATGAACTCACTACCCAACCTGATAGCATACATTTGCTTCTATGTTCTTCCTCTAGCCCATCTTCTTGCCTCCTTCCTGGGGTAACTTTTGTCCTACATGTTGTATTTACCACTGCCTTCCTTTTATTTTATTTAATCACTCATGGGTCCATATTTAACTGTTTTCTGTTGTTGCTATTACTATCAGGTATGAATAAAGCTATATTTCTGAAGGAGTCACCCTTCCTGGATGTCATGTGTGTAAATGTTGCCAAGCAAACTCCTGAGTGTGCAGACATGGAGATTTTAATGTGTTAAGCCTGATGTTAAATGGAGTCAGAAAAATGAACTATTGTTTCAGACAGGGCCTGAGGTTTCTTTTGCTTTATGTATCATTTCCTAGTTCTATAATTAAATAATAAAACTTTAACCTGGCATCATCCTCAAATAATTTTTTATTTGTGTTATGGGTTGGAATTCACAAAATGTAAAATTTTTTAAAATGTAAAAAAGTATTTTTAAAAATGTAAAGTTGAATTTTCTTTTTGTGATCACAAAATAATGACTGATGTTACAGTCATTATTTGCAGTCCATCTGTACTTATATTTGCATATTTAAAAATAAATTCTGAAGTAATTATTTAGTAATTCTTCTATGTAATACTATTTTATGATATTGCAAAAAAATCCCACTTTTTTCTTGTCTCTCAGTTACATACTTTGATTAGTGAAATATTTAAAAACCTGGTTGTACTTTTACAGTTTAGTATACTCCTAGATAATTATTGATAAATCTTTACCACTGTTTATTTTTATTCAGTACATTTTTCTTTTATTAATGGTGTAAACCTTATTTCATTCTTTCAAACTCGTCTCATTCCTCCCTTAGGTACCCTTGCCTTCTAGTTGCCAAGAAAGATCAAGGCCATTTAATTAGAGTGCTGTCAAGCTTATTTTTCTTTACCTCCTTCAGTTTTAATTCACTAAAATACATTCTTTATCTTGCCAAGACAAATGACTTCATTTACTTGTCAGATGTTTATTGAGTGACTAGGATTGCACAGTTTTCAGCTGTGCATTTGATCCCATCTCTTTCCATTTGGGACACTGTTTCTTTGCCCTTTCTGTTTGACATTTTCAAAAATATTTCTTTTCCTAGGCTTCTTCCCTTATGTTTGCAAACCTGTGTTTGCTAAGGTATTCTCTATTCTCAGAATGAAAATACTACTACTAATAATTTGAGCTTTAGCTCTCCCAAGTTTCTGCCTTTACTTGTAGCTATCAAACTTCATCAGCTTGAACAGTTACACATCATTCTAAACATCTTGCTACATGCTCGTTAAAGACACGAACTTCACTCTTTTTTTTTTCATTTTCTACTAGGTGATTGCGTGTGAACAGCAACTGGATACCACTTATGATGCCAGGTGTGACACGTGGTCCCTGGGGATCACAGCCATCGAGCTGGGGGATGGAGATCCTCCGCTAGCAGACCTGCATCCCATGCGAGCACTCTTCAAAATACCAAGGTCAGTGGGTTCTCACACTGGTCCAGCGTCTGCAGCCCAGTTTTCTTCCTCCAGCCACTGAGTGAGCGCTCATCATGGAAATACTCACATAGATTTCAGCAAGTCAGGGACAGAGTGGCCTGGAATATCATTCTGCTTCTTCCAAAATATTGTATTTGTACAATAGTTTTATTTTCTTGGCCTACTTAAGTAGAAGAGTTTTCTCTTGATATTTAGTATGTCTCTTTTCTTTTGTAAGGATTTGATCTCAGAAAACAGCAACTCCTCCTAGCCTTTTTCTATTCCCGTTAGTCAGTGTGGCACCCTGGTGCACAGTCAGTGCAGCCGTGATTTGCTTTGCTTTACTCTATCAGTCTAGTAATTTCTACTGCTTGCTAAGACTTATGTTTGTTCAGAACTTTAAAATAACATTAAAAAAATTATAAATAAAATTTATTGATAAAATCATAATTATTTAAAATATGTGAATGTTTTGAACATATTAACATGTAGACCCCTCCTCTTCCGTGTATATATTGACAAACCTTCCCCTGTTTTTTCCATTACTAGTTAAACACTATTTTATATGTTTTGGTTAGTTCCTAGGTAGTTCAGAAAATTGACATGAAAAGACTGCCTATTTTTATTATAGATGTGTTATTTTCTGAAGAATTTCTTAAGAATTTTGCCCGGTACCTAAATTCTGATGGAATGAACATGGAGGGCCTGTGGTGATAGGGATCCAGGGCAGAGTGGTAGGTGTTATGTTATAGTTTATTACCACATTCTCCATTAAATTCTATGGTCCCAACATCTGTAGAAGACATAATCGTATGTACAAAGTCCTGGGGGTAGTTTTTCAGTCCTAAGAATTAATGTTAGTATTTTATATTCATTTCCAAATGGATCTCTTTGGAATATTTGGCATGTAATTAAATTAGTATCAAGACCAAAGCATTTGACTTTGTAATTTTACTTTTGAATTTCCTGTCCCATCTATAGGTTCTGAATTAATAGCCCATAACAACGCCAATGTGTTTTTTAGGTCTGGTTTGTAAAATGTACTGCTTACTTGGTAAGTGGGGAAACAAGATTACAGATAAGAACAGAAAACCTGCTCTACACCACACCTAAGATATTTCATTAAATTTGAAGAAAACAGAAAAAATCTGTATTTCCTAACTCCTGCTATGTAACATGAAGCACTGTAGTCCTGAACGATTTTAATTATGGCTTCAATGACCATAGGTAGGCCAATGTCACTACTCTGGATGGTGATTCTGCATGGAGGAGTGATGACACCCTTGATATATGCTGTAGCTATGAGCAAGGCACTTACGGAAACCACCTCATCTTAGCTATTTCTTACTACTTTCACCACCAGTATATCTCTAAAATGGAATTCTAAGAATTCCTACTGACTCTAGAAACAGTTACAAAAAACGTATCTGAAAAACTACCCAGTTCTTAGCTCTCTAAAAATCATCAAAACATTGTTATCCTCAGAGCAAACCAATACATCTCTTCAAAAGGAAATTTTCAGGAGGCCAAGAAACAAAGCAAGGTTGTTGGAGGAAAGAATGACTTCTTTTCATGAGCAAATTAGCAATCTCCAACTAGTCCTAAGGATTGTAAAAGGAGCTTTAGGGGTGATCCGGGGTAGATGAGTAGCTGCGCTTTTCTTTAATCAGACTGTACGTGAATTTCACTGTAAGCTATTTGAGGAGTAAAGCAGGACTGAAGACAGAATGTTTTCATTCCGCTGATGGAAACAAAGAGCTGTTAGGGTGAACATAAAGCAGTGCTTCAGCAAATGCAGCTCTCGTGGCTGATCAGTGTTGCTTGATTACAAAGTTAGCCCAGCCGAATTTTCAAGTGATGCTCCTTTGTTTTCATGGACACATCAAAGAAGAAAAGATTTGTTCAGCTTAAAAATGAAAGGCGTTAGTAACAAAATCTTTTAAGTGGCATTCGAGGCTTTATGGCTAACCATATTTTTCACTTCCTTACTCGTGCGGCCTTATTCCCGGCCATGTATTAAGTAACAACAGAGCAGCTCTTGAGGGCGTTGTCCTCTGCCCTTCTCTGCTGTGGTTTCCTCTGTCTTGTGAGCAGCTCCTTTCAGGTCACCTCTGTGGACCTTGGATGTCCCTCACAGGCTCCTGAAGGAACTCAAAGCAAAAAATATTTGTCCTCGTATTTCTTGTTTCTGTTCTGCTCAGTATTGATGTTTTCCCCTAGGGCTCTCAGGTAAAAGCAAAAAGATTCTTTAAAAGAAAAAATTATCAGTTAGAAAATTGGGTCATCTATTAAATGCTTTCGGAAAAACAAGAAACCTGTCATTTCATATAAAGAATGATTAATAACATTATCTGCCTTTGAAATGGAAAATAACGGTAGTGCTTGATTTTACCTGGCAGGGCCTGGGAGGGCGTACTGGATGAGCCTGTCCGGTTTTGCCCCCGATCTTGCACTGACTGATCCGTGTGAACAATCCAACCTTGATTCTTATTTTTCTAGGAATCCACCCCCCAAACTCAGGCAGCCTGAGATATGGTCAGCAGAATTCAATGATTTCATTAGCAAGTGAGTAACAAGAGAGTCTTTTTTTTTAATCAAAGAAATACCATCTTGCTAACTTTGAAATGGGCCTTGTAGAACAATTCTTTCGTGCTTCTGAATCTCCTTACTTTTTTATCTATTAAATAGCTCCAGAGGCTTCCATTATTTTCTTCAAAACAAGCATTTGTTGTGTCTTGTGAATGTTCAGTGAATTTATTGTTGCTCAAACAGTGATCTTAGGGTCCTGTTTATTCACTTATCCATAGTGATGCTTATGCGGATTTTTACCATCCAGTAAACATTCTTCTGTCCACCTGCCTTTAGCAGCTACGCCTTCAGCTCTTCCCACCTGCCCACCCGCCATCTATTTAGTCTGTTATTTAACCCTTCATTTGTCATTATCATTAATTCTCATCACAATCAGGGAACGTTTGTTGCAGTTGGTGAATCACATAATCATATAGATAAATAACTTATACATTTGAAATTCAGTGAACACTTAATTTATTTTATTTTATTTTTTAAAATATATCTTTATTGATTTCAGAGAGAGGAAGGGAGAAGGAGAGAGATAGAAACATCAATGATGAGAGAGTTGTTGTTGATCGGCTGCCTCCTGCGTGCCCCCTGCTGGGGATCGAACCCGAAACCCAGGCATGTGCCCTGACCGGGAATCGAACCCCGATCGCCTGGATCCTAAGTCGATGCTCAACTGCTGAGCCACGCCCAGCTGGGCAACATTTTAAATCTGATGGATATTTAGTTCAAGCGCAGTGCCTTCAGACAATTGACTAGAAGCTATGAGTCCAGTCACTACTAAATATCTGTCTCACAGACCTTTTTTTCATAATTTTCATTATGACTTCACCTTAAAAAATAAGGGTAAGGGATGACCCCATATTGTAAATGGAAGAGAGGGGTCATTAAGATTTGGTATCAAACTCCACTCAGAAAATGTAGAAAGGACCAAAAAAAGGAGAGGAACCAGTCATACCCAGACATAACTGCTATCACTGGTTTTCCTACCAAGAATATCCACTTATTCTTATAAAGACAGGAGGCATAGATTTAAGGGTTGTGGAAACCCAAAAAGGATTGATAATCCTTTTTTTTCTTAGTTTTCAACTTAACCAGTCTTTACTGAGTATGTATTCTGCACTAGAGAATATTTAATAAATTACAATTGAATTTCACAACTCTCTTAGGAGAATCACTGGTAACTTTGAAAGTTCCCCACGATTCGTAATTTGCCTGTTTGCGGATCCTTCCACAGAGATCCTCAATAGAACCGGGTGACTTTGACATATTTCACACGATTTCACCTCTGAGAAGCATTTCCTGATTCCCTCCAGGCAGTTAGTATCCTGTTCTATGTGTGTCATTGTACTGTGTTTGTTTTCCCCTAGTAATGTTGCCACTTTTATGTAGCTACCTTCTTGGAGGTTTTTCTCCCAAACTAGACAGGAAGCAACTCCAGGGTGCTGAATGTGCCTTACCTGTCGCTGTAACTCCAGTGCCTCAGCACAGTGCCTGGTACGCATCAGATACTCGATAAAGTGTTACTTGAATAAAATAATTTTACATGTGACTAAACTCAATACATAGATACAAGTGCTGCAGATGTCAGAAATTGACACAGTCTGTTAAACTGAATGAAAACTAAGAGCTCTTGTTTTTATTTTCAGGAGTCGTCACTCTTATTCCTTAGCATATTTTAGCATACCTGGGAAATATATTTTTGGTTAAACCCAATAAAATAAATTGCCAAATTACCATTTCAGGAGGACTAACCATACAGATAAGAAATAGCGTTGCTCAAGTCAAGGCACAGGTTCCTTCTTTTTTTCTTTTTCTATATCCCCAGAAGACAGCCCAGCTCTGACCAGTTTTCTCATAATTACAGATCCTTAGAATCTCAGGGTTGGAAGGGTATTGTAAATTTATATAGCCTAAGCTTATATTCAGAGTCAATCCTTCTCAGACATGTCCACTGAGCAGTCATCCAATCAGTAGACACCCCAAATAAAAATAATCATTCTTCCCAATGCTGTCCAGTCTATCTTTGGGAAACCTTGCTGTTGCAAGTTCTTCCTTATACTGATCTGAAATGTTTCACTCTTAATTCCACTAATCCATCTTCATTTATTTTTATTTTTATTTTTTTGTCCCCTGCAATCACTGAGAACTGTCTAATCCCTCCTCCAAATATCTGAAGACAGCCGTCACAGCTGATTGAACAGCCTACGTTTGTTCCCACGCTCCTCCCGTGATGTCGCTTCGGGTGCTCTCGCTCCCCGCCTCCTTTCTTTTGACTCTGCTTTGGGCGAACCTCTCTAGAAGTGTGTCCTGCACATACATCTACTGTACAACCTCAGAAAACATCTACTGACATAGGATTTTAAGCATCCTCAGTGCATTAACCTTCTCAGATGGCTTAGCAGTTTTAGCACGTAGAAAGAACTAGATCAATGAGAAGCCTTTAAAAGCATTAACGAAGGGAAACTGAAAAGTTTGTTTTAATTTCAGATAAGCATTAAAACTGTAATGACTTCATTGTTGTTTATTTTTAGCTGGTGACATGTGAAAGAGAATGCACAGTGGAGACTGAGTTTAATTATCACTATGCAACAATGCTGGCTGGGAGACAAGCGGTATTTAGATGGAAGTTGGTAGCAATACAGCGTAATCCCAGATGTGTGCACTTTCACAAACATTCATTTTGTCATATTGCAGTTTAACATTTTTTGAGATGTTTCCTGGGCTGAGCGATTATGAGGAGCATTATTCTCTTACATTAGAGTAGTTTTAAGAATATGAATCATAATTTATATAACTTATCTAATAATTGCATGTTCTTTTTTGCCAGTGCAGGTGCTTGACTAAAGATTATGAAAAGCGTCCAACAGTGTCAGATCTTCTGCAGCATAAATTCATTACTCAAATTGAGGGCAAAGATGTAATGTTGCAAAAACAACTCATGGAATCCATTGACATTTATCAATGCACGGGAGGCACAGAAAAGGCCAGGTAATCAAATAATATCTTGACTCCAAAAGCCCAAGGATCATCTAAAGACTCTGAACAATTTTATAATGAAGTAGCTGTTAAGGTGAGAAAAGAACTCATTTAAATTCCCAGGATATGGTTTGGAGATAAGGGGCACTTACATGAAAAGTGATTGTCACATGTTGAGTTGCATCTGAAATTGGTAAAATTACCAGCAGCATTTTTACAAAAACTTCATCAAAACAAAAAATTTAAACTTCAATAGGTGATTAGTATTGGTGTAAATTTTCATGTATTTTTCTGCTCCTCTGTAAAGTAAGATATCTTAGAATTGAGACTTAAGAAGGAACGTAAAACTTGAAAGACTTTTCACACTATCCTTTGTTGGTGTTATTTTCCCTGGTTGAATTATATTAAAAAGTAATTAATATCTTCATTTCTACTTCCTATTTGGATTTTTAATAATATACTATGTATTTATACTATCAACTATGCTTTTTACTTATTATAGATAGTATATGTATTTATTTTAGGAAATTTAGAAGATACAGAGAAGTGTAGAACATAAAATCAATCAGGTATAACATTTTAATCTATAACCTTCCAGTATCTTATGAATAGAAATACATTTTAAAACAAAATTGGAGTAATATTTTTATGTGTTTTGGAGACTGCCTTCTTTCACTGCATA
This sequence comes from Miniopterus schreibersii, assembly GCF_964146895.1. Lineage (NCBI taxonomy): Eukaryota > Metazoa > Chordata > Mammalia > Chiroptera > Miniopteridae > Miniopterus > Miniopterus schreibersii. The sequence continues at coordinate 80,193,218 of NC_138101.1, read as the reverse complement.
GTAAATATCCATGTCATTAAATATCCTTCTACCACAAAATTTTTAATGTCTCCACACCATGCTCTTGCATGACTGTTCAACAACTGATTTAAATAATTCCTTATTAGACATTTAGGTTGTTACTAATTGTTTTTACTCTAATAAGTAACGCCATAATGAAAAGAGCTGTACATGAATCTCTTTTTATTTCCTTAAGATAAATTACTATAGATGGCCCTGTTAAGTCATAGAGCAGTCTTTTGTAATTTTAATTAATTCTTGAAAATCTTATTAGTTTCATTTCAGGATATCACTATTTAGGGAGTTGGGAAGTGACTTAAAAGACAGTTACATTTGAATTCCTGTTGCAGTTTTACATATTTAATTCCTATTTTCTTAATGCCTACTGTGTGCTGGACATTGTCTGAGGACTTAATTTATATTAGCTCATGTGCTTTTACAACCCTGAGGGAAATGTTTTATGCTACTCCATTTTCACAGTGAGAAGAACTGAGGTTTGAAGAGACTCGTTAACTTGTACGAGGCTGTACAAGTAACAAATGACTTAGTAATTCAAATTCTGATCCCAAAGCCCAAGCTGTATTCACATGAGTGTAAATGGAGTAGCAATACGTGAGCTTATAACTTTGCTGGAGAGACAGAACTAATATACCTGTAATGAGGAAAAATGAAAGTTGTGAATGGAATAGAGGAAGCAGGCATGGAGTTTATAGCAAAGAGGAGGTCTTGGGCTCATCCATGCTCACCTCTTTGTCTTTGGGTGAATACAGTTTTAGTCTACCACAGTCCCATCCTTCTCAAAACAAACAGACAACAAGCAAACCAACAAATCAGACAGAAGTTGAAGTATGCCAACATTGTACAGGGTGTTCAATGTCAAGAGCTATGAGGGATCTGAGATTTTACTCTACTCGAAAGCTAACAAGTTGACTTGCCAGTTTCATGAAGGCTGGCAGAAGATACGAGACTCCTGGATGAGAGACAAAGGACTTCATTACTCACAGTTAAGTCAGAACCACAAGTTTTATGTTTATGTCTGTTGTCCGCGCCCCACAAGTCCTAGGGGTGACGGCCTAAGTAGGTACTGTATGCCCAGTGGGTTTGCTTCACAGTTGCAGAACCTTAAGCTTAGGAAACTAACCTTTTAAAGGGGCTGCTAACAAACTTATCCCTGGAGCAAACATTATCTTTACTTTCCTGTAGGATAGCAAACAAAACTTCCATCTGTTCTGAAGGGAGATATTATCTTTGGATTGTAAACCTGGCGCTCTAAATTCTAGTGATAAAAAATATTGAAAACTGCTATATATTGGGCACTGTGCGAGGCTCAATACTTCTGTTTCTGAGTCACAAAATTTAGTTTTGTTTATTCAGCTAAGAACTCAGAGTATGCTTGCAATATGAGAACTCATGTCTTACACAATTATGGAAACTTTTCAGTCATTCTATCTTTAAATATTAATCTTTTTTTTCTTTTTATTCTTTTACTTCTAAGAGATAACTATTGGCGTGTCCTACTTTACCCTATGTATTTTATAATTTCTTTTTCATGTGGTCATCTGTTTATCAATCTCTGCTGCTGCATTCTGGATGATTTCTTCAGAACTGTTTCCCGATTCACTGATTCTCTCTTAGACTAGGCCTAGTATAAATGTATATAGTGATTTTTCATGCTAATATTTCTATTAACATCTTTTTCATTTCTTTTTCTTTTTTTAAAAAAATATATCTTTATTGATTTCAGAGAGAGGAAAGGAGAGGGAGTGAGAGAGATAGAAGCATCAATGATGAGAGAGTCATTGATCGGCTGCCTCCTGCACGCCCCCAACTGGGGATCGAACCCGCAACCTGGGCATGTGCCCTGACCGGGAATCGAACCCCAGTTGCCTAGATCTTAGGTCAACACTCAACCACTGAGCCACTCCTGGCCGGGCTGTCTTTTTCATTTCTAGAATTCCTCACTGTTTTACCTTTTTAACCATTTGTTCTTTACTCATATCTGACTTTTTACATCTGGCTATTCATATATGGTAAATTTCTTTTTCTTTTTGTGTGAATGTAATTCTTTCCTTTTTTCCTTTGATCTTACACTTTTTAACAGTCATTTTTTTATTTGCATTTCAATATAGTTGAATTATGCTGGTTAGTGAGTTCATTTGTTTCCTTAATATTTGGTTTCTTCCTGTGGTTTAGAATTTTAGTTTACGCTCCCAACGTGAATGGGGTGGTTTTTGTTTTGCTTTTCTTTCTTTTGGCATTCTTTCTCCTATTTTGGAGGTTTCGCCTTTGCCCTAATGTGGCTTCAGGAGCCCCCAACCCCAAAACCTTGCTGCCTATCATGACTTTGAGGCTGTCACAGATCTAGCCACCGAGTGGGTGTGAAGTAGACCTCACGTCTTCTCCATCTCGCAGTCTCGGCACCTGGCTCCAGGGAGAAGGTGCAGAATTTTTTCAATCTTCTCTTCTAGGCAAGGGATACCCTTACCCCCACTACACACATGTACATGCTTTCCACACAGTCTAGGTCAGGGCCTTCACTGTGAAGTTTAGTTCCTTTAACCTCCAGGCCTCTTCTACCTATTTTTAGTATGGACTTCAAGTCAGCCTGTAGTTTCTGCCCTCTTACCCACTGTGTTGATCTGTTAGGTCCCCTGTAATAGTCATCTTTTATCTTTCACAAGTGTACAGTGGTACCTCGGTTTTCTAATGTAATCTATTCCAGAAGACCGTTGGAGTTCTGAAATGTTCGAGAACCCAGGGATCAACAACCAACAGCTAGGCCTCAGGATCTTGCATGCAGCAGAAGCTTTGTGGCATGTTCGACTTCCGAGGCTTGTTCGAAAACTGAAGCATTTCCCTCCAGGTTTATGGCGTTCGTAAACTGCAGTGTTCATCAGCAGAGATGTTCAAAAACCGAGGTACCACTGTATGTTTGAAGGAGGTGGAGGTAGAGCTTGAATCATTTACCCACAGCACTTTTTTTGACTACAGATCTTAGTCGCAAGTCATAGGAGGAGGGAAGACTTTACTGCTCTCAGCATTTTTATACTAGTTCCAGAGTGTGAGACATACTCAGGAAAAAGGAATGAGACTCTGATATCCTACTGGCAACACCTTGGACAACAGTAGTTCTCTTCAAGATCACGCGGAATTATTTGATTTATTACAGTTCCCATCATTGATAAAATTGATCTAAAATCTAACTGCTCAATCAATAGAGCTAACTCAAAGCTGATATTTTATTGTACCTGATACTAACTTTTGAAATTGGATTGATATCTGTGCTTGACAGCATACTTCTTAGGAAAAGAAATCACAATTCAGTTTTAAAGAAGACCATTCTACTATAAATTTTATATAAACTGAATACTTTAAATTTCCACATGATGGGGCGGGGCTGTGTTGGAAGGCACTGTTGAATGGATACAAGAACTTTCTATTTTAAGGCCTGAGTATAACAAGTCACTCTTATAACTGCCTCAACTAATCTGAAATTGAGAGGTGTATGCATGAGGCAACTGCTTCCTTGACATACACTTCATAGGAGTTAAAAGTGACAATGGTTAGAGTACAGACTGAATCAGTGAGAAATTTAAATTAAAAAATATTTTAGAAGAAAAGCTTAATTCCTCTCTTCAGTATTTTAAAATATTCAAAGATTTAATGAGAATGGATAAAAATCACTTGTAATTAAAGTGTACTATTCAGCATTCTCGACTAAAAACTACAGTACAAGCCAACTTAAGAAGAAAAGCAATTTAGTGAAAAATCATGGATGTCTGAGAGAGCTGAGAAGGCAGAGAGCCAGGCCTGGGCAAGAAGCAAAGGAAGTAGGGGTCCTCAAATATCCTTCCTCAAGAACCCCCAGTGATACCCATCCTCGACCCCACAACTTGTCCTGCAACGACACTGGTCTCTTGAATGCCACAACCACCTCAAAGTACTGGTAAACTGACCTTGGGCTCTGTGTCACTCTCGACATTCTAAGTGGCGTACAGGACCGTCCGATTCCCCGTGCTCAGGTCACAGGCCGGTGCTGTAGGTGAGAGAGTGCAGTGAGAAATTCCTCGTCCTCCCTCACTTCCAGTTTCTGTCTGGGAGGCAGAGCCCTTCCTCTCAACCATCAGGGACCTACGCTCCTGGGGCCCCTGGCCCCTGCAGAGGAAAAGTGCTTTGAGTTGCTGAAACAGTTGAGTATCCATTATGAGGAATATGCAAACAGGCTCCTAAAATTCTTTCCTTTATACAACTTGACCATTTACCTAAAAATACTATTTAAGCTGTGATTTGCATTCCTTATAAAGGAAAAGCCTAGCCCAGTATCTACTTGAATGATGACAAATTCCAAATTGAAGTTTTTTTCTGTGGTAGTTATAGTATTATTATTTTATCTTTTAAATTTCTTTTGTTTTATAGACAAAGCAAAAGTAACCTTAATACTTTATATGACGTGTTCAATATGCTGGTGGTGATTAACTTTGACATATATATATAAATTATGTTTTGCATATAATTGTATAGAAGTAAAGGAATCTACGTAAGAATTTAATAACTCAAACATGGTCATCTCTTAGGCCAAAAATACTAGCTGTATTTGTGACACTGTGCAAGCACCCCACCCGCCCCGGCCCCGGCATATATGGTTTTCAAACCAGGATATAAGGCAACTTTGACACATTTCTCAAAGGATTAACAAATGAAAGACAAACTAAAGAACTGTCTAACCATTCAGTGCTAAAAGTCCCTGGTTCAAGCTGTCAATTCTTTAGTTAGGTGTGGGACTTTATATAATGGAAACTCACTTGAACAGGATTTTGATTTTGCCAAAAAAAAAAAAGAAAGAAAGGAGAAAGCAGAAAAATCAATAGTAAGTAATAATAAGGTTCTTTCAGTGCAGTTCATTGCGTGGTTCCATTTTACTTTCTATTTTCTGAACAAGATAATTTTTCTCTAATGGCTGTGACCATGTCATGGTGAGAATTATTCACCTTTTGGGACATTTATTCCTCCTTTCCCTTAATACATGAGGTTTCTAAAATGCTATCCTGGCTGCTCATATGATAAACAGCCTTTTGATTCCCATCTCCACTTCAATTTCAAATATTTCAAAGATACTTCAAACTCAGTGTGTCCTTAATTGAACTTATGTCGTCCCACCCAAGATTAGCTCTTTGTTTCCTGTCTTATTAAAGGCACCACCACTCATCCCCTATGACAAGCAGACGTCAAGGCCTTATCTTGAAGTAGCCTTCCCTCCTGCTTTCTGTTTTTAGGTCATAGCAAGACTAAATTTTTAACACCCCAACCCAGCCCAGTACCAGTTGTGATGTAATCCTTGCTATCATAAAAATCATGGATTGAGGTAGCACAGCCATGCTGTCTCAATATTTTTTGACGTCATTGTGTAAAGCTCTGGATGAGTTGCTGCACAGGGATCTGACAGCTGAAGCAGCTGTAGTCTGTTCTGGGGGTTTACTTTATTTTATTTTTTTAATCCTCAGTCGAGGATATTTTTTCCATTGCTTTTCAGAGAGAGTGGAAGGGAGAGAGAGAGAGAAACATCAATGTGAGAGAGACACATTGATTGGTTGCCCCACAAACATGCCCCGACTGGGGCCGGGGGTTGAGCCTGCAACCAAGGTACATGCCCTTGGCCAGAATCGAACCCGAGACCCTTCAGTCCATGGACTAAGGATGGGGGTTTACTTTATAATACAAGATGTAAGACAAGCATGTAGGTCACCATTACACAAAGCAAGAAGTTTCAATCCCATTAAAGGAACACAAAAACCTGTGAAATTTCTGCTAGCAGGTACAGGGCAGGGGCCTTATCTGGAAGGCAGCCTTTGAATCAGCGCAGCAAGGGATAAACATGGCTTAATCGTGTGAGAGAGAGTTACGATTAGATGAACGTTATTGCTGGAAAGAACGGCTTGAGCAAAATCATGAAAGCAAGGAGATATGCTCGCAGAAAGGCAAGCATTTAACCAAAGTTGCCAGGGAAAATGCAGAAATAGGATTGGAACCATCTGACCACAGAGAGCATTGAAAATCAGGCTGAGAGGTCTGACCTATGTTCTTGACTGCCCACACTAGAGAGCACCCCCCAGACACCTGGGTCCTACTGTGCACCATCCTTTCATGGTTTCTAGCAAGTAATCTGTGGATATAGCAAGACACACGACAGCAATAATTTTGGATGCATTTTGTTTGTTCTCAGTATTTCTTCCTAACTTTAAGCTGTTGTGTATTTTTAAATACAATGTTTTCAAATTGGTGGGGGAAATAAGTCTCCATGGTTAGTTATAAAGGCACTTAGTGGCTAGTTTTTAGATATTTTGAGATGAGGAATGTATTGATATATATTTATTTCTATGTTTTGGGGGGGGGTTATTGTTTGGTGTGTGTGTGTGCATATACTTATATTTTAAGTAAATTTTATTTTGGAAAAGTCCAGTCTTGAGAAAACAAGGGGGTAAAGGAATTGTCCATATGAAATCTAGGAGAAAAGGTCTCATCAAAGTATGAATTAGTTGACAGTGTCTGTCTAAGACAGGGATCTCAGAAAGAGGCAGATGCAGCTAAGGGAATATAGTAAGGGCCCATCTAGGATCAGAACATTAAGAAATTATAACTTATTTGTCCCCACCTGAAATATTACCTTATACCTTTCTTCTCTACTTTCCCTTCTGGAAAAGCTCCCAAATAAGAGCTAAATAGCTTTCAAGCATGGTCTTTTGTCTTGGAGCAATTTTATAAGGAATAGGCAATTAAATAAGCACCCCCTGGGGAAGACCATTCATGAGTATCTCTGCTCTTAAGAGGCAATAAATAAAGGGATTCAAATAAACAGGATGAGGCAGTTGCTAAAATGTGCTAAGAAGTTGTAAATAATTCCTAGGAGTAAGTTATGCTGATACTTAAAACAAACCAATAAAAGCAGAGTAAAGAACCATCAGGCTCATACAATTTGCCATCTTCGCTGACCCACATAACTAGAGGAAGTTGAGACTGAGGGGAACAAAGGCTTCGCAGAGTCATGTCATGTTGTGCAGAAACATAGGGGCCAGAGCCCATCTGTCCTAGTACCTAGTCTAGTTCCTGTCCATATCTTGCTGTCTTCCTTTTTTTCTCCAAAGAATAATCACAAAATTATAGACTGTCATTGCTGGAAGGGAACTTTTCTTACGGTTCCTTATTTAGAGATCAGGAGACGGAAGCCAGAGAAATTGAATCTTGACAATGTTAAAATCAGTTAATGGTCAGCCCTGGGCCATAACTCAAATACCCTAATTTTCAAACCAGCACTTTCTCTGGTTTCTGTGTCCTCACTAGTCGTAGAAGTTTGTGTTCACAAAAGTGATGATATGAAGAGATTTTGTTGGACTTTTGGGGACTGCTTGGTATGATTTACTCATAATAGGCATTTGAACTTAAATTTTAACCAATTTCTTTGCAATTGGAATTTGCATTACTGAGTAGTATATTAAAGGGTCAAGGAAATCTTTGCTCATGTTTCCCCAAAGATTTTTTTTTTTAATTAAGAGGATAGAATGTGAAAACAACTTGTTTAAAATGGCAGTCTAATTTACAGCGTCCTTGAAATGTTTGGAAAATAATCATTTAGGAACTAGATTTTCATGACTGCCTGACAAGAGTTGATGATTATCAACCCTGTGATCTTACCATTCCTTTTGTAAAGATCGCTCATCTCTGCTTTGAGTTTAAGGATTTGCATTTGTTATTAGTAACTCATCAGCCGGGGCCAATAAAATTTCAGTAGTCAAAAAGAGTTCTTAGTTCCGTTTTCTTTGCTAATTACTACTTGAAGTTATGCTACACTTGGAGACTTTGTTTAGCATCTTACTTTGTGTGCTCTATGATATTTAGTTTTCTACCTTTAGTTTCATTTAGGTCTAAAACTGTAAGTCCTCAGTGTTGCCAGTATGTGTCCCTGATGACAGTAAGTGAGCCTGTGATGAGCGACTTGTCCATCTCATGTACCCACAGTAGAGTCACCAGGCCATTTGCTGGTTGCTGAACCTGCCATGCATTTGCATTCCTCTTTATTTTGGCTCATGCAGTATTCTGTCCTTGTAATCTCTCCTTTTAGTTATTGTCTTGAAAATAAACTTCAGAACCATATCTCCAATGGTCAGCACCCTTGAGCAACCTTTCTCCTAAACCCCAAGTGTACATTTGCATATTTTCACTCCCTAGTCTGACAGCACTTTGTTCATACCTCAAAGTCACCTGGAATCGACTCATCCTTCTGTGCACTAGTCCTGCCAGGCACTAGTTTTGTGACTTGGGGCAAGTGACTGAACCTCTCTTAGACCCAGTTAAACATTGTTGATGAAATGGGAACACTACTGAAACTTACCTCATAAGTCTGAGGATAAATGTAACATCCTCAAAAGCATGAAGCTCAGTACTGAGCACAGGGTTGGTTATACCATCACTCTATGGATAGTCATATGCACAGAGATGAAACTGAGACTCACCAGTCCTGGTTCTGCAGTAGCTCCCTGCACCTCAGTGGTGTTATCCTAAAAGAAGGACCCTGGTTCGCGTCATGCAACTTCGCAAAGATGGTTTTAGGAACAAATAAGATATTAATGTAAATGTTACCATCTTTTTTTTCCTTGTCTTCTTTTTGCTTTTGCCACTAACTCCTAAAGGGAGCTACAAAAAAAGGAACAATTAAAATAGAAGTTTTCCCTGGAAAAAACATTTTAAATCCTTCTCTCAAAAAAAATTTATGTTAATTGTTTTTCCGATTATTCTCAGTTAAGTAATAGCCAGATGTGCTATTAACTGTGTCTATTGCATATATAAAGCCAGATCTGGGTTGTTTATTCCAGATCGCAACCCAAGCTCTTCAATTCAAGATAATGTATATTTATTGAGCATTTACTACAGGCAAGGCACTGGACTCAGCCCGAGTAGCACCATTCACATTGATTGTCTGTGGCTCACAGCAAAAACACATGATGACTGTCTTTCTGTATCATGATGTAGCAACTGCTGCGGCCTCTCCTCTTGCCCTGTCTCCCCCTGGCACTGGCCATCCCTGGAGGAATAGGTTTTAGGTCACTGTTTCATGGTCTTCTTCAGCTCCCATCCCTGCATGTTGACCTGAGTCTCATCAGGACCCTGTCCCGCTTCCCCCGTGGCCTACTTATGCTTTAAGCAAAGCTCACTGCACAGACCTCTCAGAGCTATGTTAGAAAAGTCTTTCTTTAGCAACTGAAGTCTAAGGAGTTATGTGTTGGTTCTCAGATAAACAGATTTCACAGTGTTTGACAGTTTTGCTTTATAGGTTCTGGGATTATGGCATTTCCGTTTTTCATGAAAGAAAGACTTTTCTCTACTTTCCATTCTTTTTGCTTTTTAGTGAGTTTTAAAGGAAGAGAAAAATTACTGTATTTTGTGACCTTTAACTTGAACTAACTCTCATCGGGCTTCTTGATAGAATAGGACAGGGTGTAATGGATGATAGATGGTCACAATTTTTTTGACATTTCTTTTATTAAGAGTTGGAGTCTTTCTTGCCTGCCCTTGAGCCCTGGTGTTTTCTGTGACCTTCTTAGTTGATAGAAGATAGCAAAAGTAATGCTATGTTGTTTTTGAGCCACGGCCTTAAGAAGCTGTCAGTATCCACTTCAGGTCTATTGGAACACTCTCTCTGAGAACCCTGAAGTGCCATGAAGGAAGTGAGACTTACCATGAGACCACCATGCTGGAGAGACCACAGATAGGCACTCTGGTCAACAGCTACTATATTCATAGTATCTATGTGACTTAAAACCTTAGGTAGCGTATATAACAAGAGCCCCACCTTGAGTCTAAGAGAGATCAGATGTGTCTGGGCAACCAGTGAGGTGAATGTGTTCACATAGATGGAGGGGCACCAAGGAGCCTCCTAGGAAAGGAACTGAAGCTGTGCCCTCTACAAGGAGCCAGGAATTTCTGGTGGGTAGTGGGTTGACCCAATAGTCTTTTTGCCAAGGGTCATGTAATCTTCTGGGAGATGACTGATACTAAGGGAAAGAACACAAGTTTGACTCAGTAAAAGCCTCAGTTGTTGGAAGGAGGTAGAAGTCTGGATACAAGTATTGGCTATTCATTAAAGCCATTCCAAGCCCAACCCAGTGACCTGAGTATATATCTGTGTCCTAAGGAATGGTGAGGTTATAAGTGAAAACTGGAAGAGCTGCTTCACTCAACCTATAAATGTGGCCCAAGCAACAATATTTGCCCCATTTCAATCAGCATGTAACACAAAGGGAAAATAGCCATCATTTCCATTTCCCAAAGGACTCCTAGGTGAGAGGAACAGCAGAAGGGGAGTGGCTATGCCTGTAGTGGGCCAAGTATCCACACAGCAATAATGTATCAACCCAGAGGGTCCTTAGCAGAGGAATAAGCTACCTGGCAGAGTAGCTGGAGGCGCTGCTTTGCCTGTTGAGCAATGCTGAGCAATGCCTGGCCTAGCTGGGAAGGACTCTGTGCTGAGGAGCAACAAGAGCACCCAGAATGACTAACAGTGTGCCAGCCACCATCTGCCCAGCAGAGTGGGAAGGACACCAATACCCATCTAAACAAGAGCTGAGTAACATGTCTAGCTGAAGCTGGTTTGTCCATGAGCACTTTTGAGACACATTTATGGGGACTTTCTAAGGTGACAAGAATCCTACATTAGCATGTGATGACAATGATGCCAGCAAAATATGATTTGTGAAGACCTCTATTGTACCCATAAATGGTATGGGATGGCCCATGTTATACCTTCCAGGAGGCACCACTCATTTCATATTCCACATGAATGCTTTCACCACATTGATGTTGCACAGAGATACAACATCCGTGGTGCCCTCTGGAGCTGTGCAATGTGGACTGTGGATCAGGAGCCTGGGGAAATTCTGAATAAATTTATTTTACAATCCCACTTGATTACCATCTGTGATATTAGCTGTATGTACCTGACTTTAGCACAACTAAAGAACTGGATAGAGTAAACAGCTGTCCTTGATTCATGATTTATTATCTGGGTCCTAACTTAGCCTGAAAATGTATGTTCTCCAAAGTACTTTCCCATAAAATTGTATTCTATTAAAATGCTTTCAGCAAATCTGTACAAGGATGAAATCCTATAATGCTTCCCTAAAATTCATATGAACTAATTTATTTGCTACTTCCTTAGTATCTTCAGCATCTTTCAATGAAAGATTGTTTTGCATTAGAATTTAGTATTAAAATATGCTAATTATTTGTAGAGAAGTTTAATTTTGTGAGATATTAGGACCACTTTATAAAATCTGAAAGTTATATTAGGTTCCCAAATTCCTATAATGTTAATGTCTCCAATGATGTTCTAGAAATCATTATTTTAAAGAAGGCATTATCCATTTTTTAACTACATTAAATTGACTCAAATCCTTACTTGTACTTTTTCTTGTAATGTTATAATTATTTTACTTACAGAAGTTCCTAAAAATAATCACCTTTGATTTCATGGCATAAAATGTATGTACTTAAACAAGTATATGTACTTAAATAGAACAAAATATAACCCATTTTATAAAAAGAACAAAATTTTCTGAAAAATTCTGTGTGCTTTATTTGGCCTTTCTCTTAAAGACATTCATCTTTAACAAATGTTTATTCTAGAGAGAAAAAATTACCTAAGGGATTATCAAGAGCATTGACCTACATTATAAAAGTTGTAAGAAATACTGCAAATACTATTTTCTTTCAAATTAGCAGTGGCCTAGGATTTGATTGCATCCATTTTTGGTATTGTTGACTTAAAAAAAGAGACATTTGCATAGAATTACATTTACAGTTGAATTCTACGGTGCCTTATAGGAGGCAGGACACTGAGTGTGGTTGACACTAATTTTTTGCAGCAGGCAAGATTCACAAGATACGTAGGTTGAGTGAAGGCCAGAGCAGCCCTTTTCCCTGAGCGCCTTCTGCATTTTACCAGCATGTCTAAGGGGCTGAGTAGTAAGTCTATTGAAAGAAAGACTGGAAATTTTTGTGGCTTTAAATTAGCTGAAACTTTTAACCATCTTTTTTGCAGGAGAAAAGAGAGAAATATTTTTAAGGATAGTCGTTAAGGGTTAGAGCAGAGTATTTCAGTCTTTGAGTAGAATTCAAAATGATGTTCCCCTCATTCCTTACTGCAAGGCACGCAAAGCTTTATCTCTGATGCTCAGCTGCCCTAATCTTGTTTGCTTCCCCATTTAGTTTTGTAATCTCTGCAAAAAAAAAAAAAAAGTGCTGTATTTAAGAGAATTTTTAGTTTTGGAAGATTATGATTCACTTTGAAGTTAGATTTCTATATAAATACAGCTGGAGTTTTGGAGGGGGTTTTTTTAAGTGAAAAAAAATCTGAAGTCATAATGCCATGTTTTTTTAGAAAAGGAAAGAAATAAATACCTAACTATGGCTAGTCTTGGGAATTGAAGTTAAGATAGAATACTATTGTCTTACGATTGGCCATATAAATTTAACTCTACCACAAGTTTTTCAGAAATTACGTGTGTGTGTGTGTGTTTGTGTGTGTGTGTTGGCGTGTGTGTGTGAAAACATTACCTTGGCAGCCTAGCCTAAAATGTGGATGTTGTTCCCTGTCCGTGGATGATAGTGTAATTCTCCTGTATTTATTCAAATAAAGTGGAAGGAAGTCTTGAATTTGGGGAGATGTTAAGTTTAATATAATTAAACATGAAAGTAGAGTTATCAAGTAGGCAGTTGGCTATCGGAATCTGGACCTCAGGAGAGGAGTCCTTATTAGAGATCGTCCTTGTAAGTCATTTGCTTAGAGGGGTCCTTAATGCCATGGCACTGGATGAGGTCACTGAATGTGCGTATTTAGAAAGAGAAGTGAGGAGCCTAGGGCAGAGCTCTGGGAGACCCCCACATTTAGGAACTCAGCAGAGGGACAGGAGTGAGAACCGGAGAACAAGGCAGCGTGACCCTCTGTGAAGGAAGAGCAGGCGATGTGGTCTGTGCAACACAGGAACCAAGCAATTCAAGAAGGAGAGAATAGTCAGCTCCACCAGACAGTGCGGAAAATTTAGGGAAAACAGCGTAACACTGAGTTTGGGCACAGGAAGCTCTCCAGTGACCTTGACAACAGCAGTCTCAGCAAGGTGCGGCGGGAGAGGGTAAGGAGAGAGGTGAAGTGAGAAAGGAGGGAGAAGGAATAGGAGTGACTCTTCCAAGAATCTCAGCTGTAAAAGGAGAAGTGAGGCTGTGGGGAAGGAGTGGAGGGCCAAAGGGAGATTGCTAAAGATGGGAGATGCCAGAGCCCATCCGAGAGCTGATGGGGGAGAAGTTGCTGCAGGTGAGAGAGCACCCATATAGCAGGGTCCTGAGAGAGCATGCAAGCAGAAGAGCTGGCAGGGTCCTGAGAGCAGGAGTGCAAGCAGAAGAGCTGGCAGGGTCCTGAGAGCAGGAGTGCAAGCAGAAGAGCTGGCAGGGTCCTGAGGGAGCAGGAGTGCAAGCAGAAGAGCTGGCCTTTGCTCACAGCCCTGATGGTTTGTCTGTGTAACCAGAGAGGAGGCTGAGAAAATAAGATGACACAAAAATGAAATTCTGCTGACATGTTTAAAAAATATGTGCAGCCCTAGCTGGTTTGGCTCAGTGGTTAGAGCGTCAGCCTGCAGACTGAGAGGTCCCGGGTTTGATTTCAGCCAAGGGCATGTACCTCTGTTGCAGGCTCGATCCCTGGCCCTAGTAGGGACAAATGTGGGAGGCAGCCAATCAATGTGTCTCTCTCACATCGATGTTTCTCTCTCTCTCCCCCCACCCTTCCTCTCTCTAAAAAGCAATGGGAGAAAAATAAAAATATGTGCAAAGAAAGAAGCATACAAGGAAGCATCAAAATGTCAATAGTGATTGTCTGTTGGTGATAGAGTGATAGGTGATCTTTTTTCTTATATTTTTTGGCAGTTTTCAATTTTTAACAAAGAATGAATATTATTTTCATTGAAAATACCTGAATTGAAATTACCTGAAATCAAGTGAATATAATAAAGATAATCACACACTCTTCAGTGACCCTTAATGCCATTATTCCTTGAAAAGGCAAACTCCAGGAAACTCCTCAGCCATATTTGTTCTTAAACAGATAAATTTTCTATAATGATGTTTATCCTGCAGATACTTGTAGGGCAGCGGTAACACAGCTCTACCTGTTGAAGGAACTGTGCCATTCCCTCTTTGCAACAAAATTCTACTTACAGAAGTTGTGTCTTCTCTGCTCTCCTCCTTGTCTCTAAGCTAAGAGTGGGGAGAAGAAAGATGTGTGGAACTCTTGGCAGATGGACAATAGCCATCAAATATTCTTGCAAACACAGATGCCAATTTTATTTCAACATCTAAAACCAGGTCAGTCTATCTAAAATAATAGGACAGAGAAGTCCCATTCACAGCAGAAACAGACAAGATTTCCCAGGGGGAACATTTTTCTTCAGTCTCCAGATAAGTGATTCTTTTTCAAGAGCCCACAGGCACACTTTCACCCTGCCCAGAACCACCTTAAAAGTGATTACCAAGTGGTATATGTTGCTTAAACTTTGCTAATCGCCTTAATAAAATCACTCTTTTTAATTAGTAAGATTGTGCCTATTGTCCAAATCATAAACAAAGGATCATATACTTCTTGTTGCAGGCTGTTTCATAATTATAAATCAAAATCCAGGCTAGAAGATAACGTTCCTTTCATTCTGTTTTTTGAATAGGTAATCCATGCGCATATTGAAATAGTGCCAGCATAGTCGGTGAAAAACAGCCCTCTTCTCACTAATGTCCCTTCCCAAGGGCAACCAATGTATGCAGTTTCTTGTTTATACTTCTAGAGTTATTCTGTGTATATATAAGCAAATAAGTAGAGAATTAATGGGAAATTTAACAAGCCTCTTTTAATATTTAATTTAATTATTTAATATTCTTTATCCCTTTAGCAGAAACATCAAGGTCGGTCAGAGAGGCCTATAATGTTAAAACCACGACAATTAGAGGTTGGAGAGAATTTAATATTTTTCTGAAATAAAAGTGTGGGAGATTGGAGAAAAGACTCAATTTTCTTAAAGTTGATCTCCATACCTCTTTCGCTGACACATCAATTGTATTAAATGAGATATCTAATTTATTCTGCAACTAGCTTGTAAGTTTTTAATGTAATACTAAGCATTTTATGGTTTAATTTTTTAAAACAGTTTCACTCAGTCATAAAGCATACATTAATGTTTAATGCACTTTTTTTTTTTTTACTGTTTAAATTTATCTTTATTGTTGAGAGTATTACAGATATCCCATTCCCCCCCCCCAATTGATCCCCTCCACTTCCCTCCCGCCCCCTTCCCAGGCCTTCACCCCGTTATTAACTGTGTCCATAGGTTATACATGTAACTTCTTTGGTTAATCTCTTCCCACCCTCCACCCCCCTTCCCTCTTTCCTCTGAAATATGATCATCTGTTACATGTGTCAATGTCTCTGGATCTATTTAGTTCTTCAGATTCTTTTGTTCATTAGCTGCTTTTTTTTTTTTTTTTTTTTAATATATCTTTATTGATTTCAGAGGGAGGAAAGGAGAGGGAGAGAGAGATAGAAACATCAATGATGAGAGAGTCATTGATTGAGGCCACAACCCGGGCATGTGCCGTGACTGGGAATCGAACCCCGATCGCCTGGATCCTAGGTCGACGCTCAGCCGCTGAGCCACGCCTGGCCGGGCTCATTAGCTTCTTCTTAAAGAAGACCCTTCAACATTTCCTGTAGTGCTGGTTTGGTGGTGATGAACTCCTTTAGCTTTTCCTTGTCTGAGAAACTCTTTATTTGACCTTCAATTCTAAATGATAGCTTTGCTGGGTAGAGCAATCTTGGTTGTAGTTCCATGTTTTTCATCACTTTGAATATTTCTTGCCACTCCCTTCTGGCCTGCAAGGTTACTGTTGAGAAATCAGCTGACAGTCGTATGGGTGCTCCCTTGTAGGTAACTAACTGCTTTTCTCTTGCTGCTTTTAAGATTCTCTCTTTGTCTTTAACCTTTGAGATTTTGATTATGATGTGTCTTGCTGTGGGCCTCTTTGGGTTCCTCTTCTTTGGGACCCTCTGTGCTTCCTGGACTTGTAAGTCGATTTCTTTCCCCAGGTAGGGGAAGTTTTCTGTAATTATTTTTTCAAATAGGTTTTCAATTCCTTGGTGTCTTTCTTCCCCTTCTGGCACCCCAATAATACCAATGTTGGGCCTCTGGAAGTTGTCCCAGAGGCTCCTTATACTATTTTCATATTTCTGGATTCTTTTTTCTTTTTGCTCTTCTGGTTGGGTGTTTTTTGTTTCCTCATGTTCCAAATTGCTGATTTGATTCTCAGCATCCTCTACTCTGCTGTTGATTCCCTGTAAATTAGTCTTCATTTCAGTTCCTGTAGCCTTCATTTCAAATTGGTACTTTATTATGTTATCGATTTTCTCAGTTATTTCCCTAACAGTCTGCTTAAACATCCTTATAACCAAAATTCTGAACTCTCTATCTGTTAGCTTGCTTGGATCTATTTCATTTATTTCCTCTTCTAGAGATTTCTTCTGTTCTTTCCTTTGTGACATCTTTCTTTGCCTCTGCATTTTGGCTGCTTTCAAGTGTTTGTTTCTATGTAGTAGGTAGAGCTGCTGTGTCTCCTGGAATTGGTAGAGTGGCTTTGTGTAGTAGGTGTCCTGTACGGTCCAGTGGCTCAGCCTCCCCAGTCATCTGAGCTGGGCCTTCTATGTGCTCCCCTGTGTGTGCTGTGTGCACTGTCCTGTTGTAGTTGAGCCTTGGTTGCTGTTGGCGTCCCTGGGAGGAACTGACCCCCAGGCCAATCAGCTGTGAGGACCAGCTTCAACTACAGCCAAAGAGCTGCTGTGCTGGAGACACCCTTATGGATCAGGATTTACTTCAGTGGAGCTTTGGTGTTCACCAAGTGCATCCCTTGAGTGTCACTCGTGGATGTGGTAAGGTTGTAATCCAGCGTGGTGGAGTCTGACCACCAGGTGCACTGTCTCTGGGGCCTCCCAGGAGGTGCGAAGTCAGCCTCTGCCAGTGCCTTGCCCAGGGCCACGCAGCATGAGCTACACAGCAAACTGTAGCTGGCTGCTACATGTACTGGGCTTGGAGGTGTCCAGGAGAGGCCAAGCTATGAGCCAATGCAGCTGCTGCTAGTGCCAGGCCTGGGGCCACTTATCAAGCTGTATGGGGCCTGCTGCTGCTTGTTTGAGAGATTTTAGGAAAGTCCTAAGCATAAGGTTCGAGAGGCCACTTGCATAAAAAAGCCCCTGGAAATGGCCTGGATGAGCTGCAGGTGGGGAGGGGCGGGGCCTCCAGGATCACGGGGCGGGGCCAAAGGTGTGAGTCAGGTGCTGGCGATTCAAATATGGCGCCTGCCTGCCGGCTGTGTGCAGGGAGGACTCGCCAAAGGAGCCATGGCCTCCGCCAGCCCTTCTGCCTGGGAGGAAGCCGCCCCTCCACCTCTCTCCCCGACTTCAGGCAGGTTAGTTCCTCCCCGAGTGTCCCGGGTCCTTTCAGGCTGCTGTCCGGCGCTGGGTTCAGAGGGAGCGTCCGGGTGAGTCCGTGCGCGGGCCCTTTGAGGGGAGCTGGGGGGGCTCCCGCAGCCTCGGGGACCCTCAGGGACAGTTCCCGCTGGTTTCACAGCCCGGAGTTGTGGGGACGTCTCTTCCCTGCTTGGAGCCTTGGGCTGGGGGCCTGTTGTCGGGCTAGGACCCCTCCCTCCTCTGGGAAACCTCCGCCGCCGAGATTCCCTTCGGGGTTTCAACCGCAGCACCGGGTGTGGGCCGGTGGCAGGTCTCAGTGATTCAGCCCCGATCCGCCCGCGTCTGCGCCCCTCCTACCGGTCTCGGTGCTTCTTCAGCTCCCTGGTTGTGGGGCTTCTGTGCAGCCAGATTTCAGGAGGCTCAGAGTGATGGTGGTTCTGTATTTTAGTTGTAATTTTGATGTGCTTGCGGGAGGCAGTGGGAGGCAGTGGGTGCCGCTATTACCTACTCCGCCATCTTGTTCTAATGCACTTATTTTTAAAAAAGTACCCTCTACCTGGTGAACCTTCAATCATTGATCATGTCTGCTGTCCCTCCCTCCAGGCTCTCTCTTTCCTCCAAATCTTGTGTTTCTCAGAGGGTCAGCAAGCTGTGTCTTAGAGGTCAGCCCTGGCTTGCTGCCTGTTTATATGAATGAAGCTTTATCAGAACACAGTCACGCCTGTTCGTTTATGTATTATCTAGGCTTCTTTCACAACGTAATAACAAGTTTGAGTAGTTGTGACATAGGTCATATGGACGACAAAGCTTAAAATGTTTATTTATCTGGCCCGAAGTTTGCCAATCTGTACCCTAGAGCAGGGTGAGGAACATCTGACCCAAGGGCCTTGTATATAGATGGCCCGTGAAATCATTTGGTCTGGCCCTGCCAAGGCAACTGCAGGCGGGACTCAAAATTCATTTAATCTAGGAGCTTTTTTTCAGAGCTAATTTTTAAGTTGATAATTTTGTATGGTCTGCGAATGATATAATAAATATCCAAATGGCCTTTCGCAGAAAAAAGGTTCCCTACCCCTGCCTTAGAATATAGAATTTTGGTGATGGTAATGAATGGGCAAAAAGCATTAGAAAAAAGAAAAATCAGGAAGTGATTTTAAATGCACTAATAACAAAATTATAATGGTACAGAGTATCCTGTAGGAACATGCTAATTTTAAACAAAATCCCTCGGTATTCATTTATTTCATATGCTTTAGTACCCACACACAGAAAAGATTAGGAGACTATTAATACAGAGATTTAGAATAAATTAAGGAAGATGTTAACGTAGATAAGATTTTCATCTGTTTCCATATATAGTTGACCCTTGGACAACATGGGTTTGGACTACAAAGGTCCACTTATACGGGGATTTTTTTTCAATAAATATGTACAGCATTGTAAATGTATTTTCCTTATGATTTTATTAACATTTTTTTCTATCTTTTATTGTACATAATTGTATATAATACAAATAACATACAAAATATTTGTTAATTATTTATATTATTGATGAGGCTTCTGGTCAGCAGTAACGTTTTGGGGGAGTCAAAAGCTTTATGTGGGTTTGCAACTGCAAGGGAGGGCAGAGCAGGGCTGGGGGGGTGGGAGGAAGGGGGCAATGTCCTTAACCCCTGCATTGTTCAGGGGTCAACTGTATTACTTTTCCAACCTCACCCAGCATTACTACAAGTTTTATGAACATGTGTTTATCTATACAGTCCAGATTAAAGCACATCTCTAAGGAATTATATGCGAAAGAGGAAGGGCTCAGTGAATGAAAAGAACAATTAAAAGTGTAACGGGGGCTGGGTGACCATGACATCTCTCACTCCAGTCACTGTCAGGGTTGTTGTGCTCATCTGGCTTCCTTTCCCACCATCATTTCAGAACTACACACTTGGCCAAAAGGGCCAAACTGCAGAGAAATAAAAACTGCTTTTCCAAGGCGCATCAGTGAGAGCCCGTACTCCCATTGGTATTTACCAGTTGTGACTTTGTTACTAGAATTTAAAGATGGATAAAGAAACCAAAATAAAACCGTTGATTAGATTTGTGTTTGACAAAGGATTGCTAGACTACCCCAGTGGTTCCTGGATGGCCTTAGAAGATAGAGCTTGATATTTACAAGAGTGTATTTAACTACAGTAAAAGCAAATAAAGCTGTTGCGTTGCAGTAGTACTACTGAATAGTAAAGATGAAAATTTAACGTCGAACAGCAATAGTTGTTTCTTTTTCCAGTGTGCAGAACTGAAATACAAGTGAAACTATAATAACCATCCCTGAGGGTATCTGTGACCTTTGACAACACAGCAAGAAAATATTTATAGTCTGAAACTATGTCTCTCCAGTATTACAGAGTAAATGAAATATATAATCTGGCTAACAAGCTGTACTTTTTGCAAAAGGACAAAAATCTTATGGAAGGATTCTAACTTTTCTTTCCGCAAGTCTTATAGAAGTTAAATATTGAATAAAGCAACAAGAATGGAAACTAATTGTGTAAAATGAAGGCAAAAGGAAAATGTTAGAAGTATAAGATTATCTTGAAACATATATATATACTTTTTACTTGAGCGTTTCAGTTGTTTATAACCAGCGTTTAAAAATAATAAATTTTTTCTTTGGTTCCACAGTAAATGAACATTTAGTAAAAGGGAAATATTTACTCCTTTACCTAAGAAATATATTTTGAGCACCTACTATTTGTGAGAATCATATTCTAGGAGTATGGGATATATCAGTCAACAGATTTAATTTTTTAAAAAATATGTGTTTATTGATTTCAGAGAGAGGAAGGGAGAGGGAGAGAGGGATAGAAACATCAGTGATGAGAGAGTCATTGATCTGCTCACTCCTACACAACCCCTGCTAGGGACTGAACCCCCATCCTGGGCATGTGCCCTGACCAAGAATCAAACTTCAATCCCCTGGATCATAGGTCGATGCTCAACCGCTAAGCCAAGCTGGCCAGGCCAGATTTAATTTTTTTTTTAAATTCCTGTTCTCATGGTGCTTACATACCAGTCGGAAAACCCAGACAATAAATATGATAAATTACTAAATAATATATGTAGTATAATAATAATAGTATATTAGATGGTGATAGAAGCTAAACAAAAAGAAGAGAGCAAGGTAAATTGGATTAGGAGTCCTGGGTTGGGGTAGAATGGAATTGCAATGTTAAAAATGAGTGATCAGCTCAGACCTCACAATGGAGGGAGGTACATTAAGCAGGACAGGCAGAGGGAAGAGTCAGGCTGAGCCTCTGAAGCATTTAAGGTTTTATTAAATACTCTCTCTGTTTAGGATTTAGGTTCAGTTATAAGAAATTCCCTTTTTTACCCAAGTATCAAGTCTGCAGTCCAAGGCAAATTTTCTAAATGTTCTTACAAGTGTTCTGTAGTTTTCGTGACATCTGAGTCTGTTTCACCTCAGTCAACTCCATCGCATTCAGTGGGACCATCATCTTAGTGGAGATGCAGAGAAATGGAGATGTGAGAAATTTTAAGGAGATCAGAACACAATAATTTGTTGATGGAGTGGATATAGGAGGTGAGGGAGATGGAGACTACTGGTGTGTGCAGCTAATTCAATGGTGGTGTCAGTCAGTGAGAGAAGAAACACTGGGGGAATTTCAGGTTTTGCTCTTTGGACATTTGGAATTCGAATGCCTTTAAGACATCTGTTTCTTGATGACCATGCCCTCCCCCAACCTAGTTTCCTCAGCCTCCAATGTTATGCCTTTTAGTTCTGGCCTCAGCAAGCACAATATCACTGTCCGGGGCACACACACTGAGATCCATACAGGCTCTTCTTTCAGGTTTGACCACCCACCAGTCACCAGCCCCTCGTACAAATACCTTAACTCAGGTCATGGATTCCTACTCTTACTTAAAAACCAAGATTAAATGCTGAACTACTAAAAACCATCCCAGTTCAGCAGAATGGAATTATTTCCTCCTTGCTATTTCCATAACATTTAATTTTTACTTCAGTTGTGGCACTTGCCATATTCCTTGCGTTGTTTTAAATGTTTGTGTTTATATCTCCCATTAGATTAAGACTCATTGAATGCAGGGTCTGGATCTTATTTCATACACAGTAACCCCTCAACACTGAGGACAATGCCTTGCATAGAGCAAGGTCTTAATAAATAGTGATTGGATTGAATTGCACACTTAGGTTTTTATTAAAATGACAGTGATAGGAGGATGTTCTAAAGAAAAGCCCTTCCAAAATCTGTAGCCATCACTTCCTATAAATGTGTATTTTTTAAAGTATCAAAAATTATTTGCATTATAATTGTGTCTGGTCCTTGGTATGTAGCTAAATCTAACAAATCAAAATCATTTGATACTGGAAAAATGAAAGTCGACCAGAACAATAATCAGCCATGATAAGATATCCACTAATGTATAAAAATATGAAAACATTTAGATGTCCTTATGAAAATGTACTAACTCATTTTAAGAAATACACAATATTATAAGTAAGAAAAATCATTTAAAGCTATTATTTACCCAAAGGAACCCCAAATAATTCAGTTTGTTTCAGACAAACATGGATAGCAGACATGTTCCTTTGATGAAGAATCATTTAGTTGTTCTACACATGTTTATTGAGTATCTACTATGTCTCAGCTACTGTTTTAGGTGCTCAGGATATATTAGTGACCAAAAGAGACATGTAAGAAGATGTAAAGTATTTTCACAACTGCTGGGTCTCTTTTTGCTTTCATTTATAGAATATACTTTTGTTTCTTCATCATGTATTACAACTTTAATAGCTTTTAAAGTGTTTACCTCATAGAGAACGCTTTCATAAACTAATTCATGCACCTACATTAACTATGCATCATTCATGAATTTTTAAAGGCCATGTGAACAGATACAGTTATGTCAATCAGAGTAGTATTTGAAGCAGTAGCTAGTTGTACCTCCTTGATTTTAACATATTTTTCTTCAAAAATGAATCTATCCAAACATAAACGTTTTAGCTGAAATTATCTTAACTTTTTTGTTGATATGCTTTGTTAACTCTTCCATCAGAATGTGTGCTCCAGATGAGCAAGGGCCTGTTCTATTGTCTTCGTAGCTTTTCCCCAGCACATTGGGTGCTTCAGAAATTTAAATAATTGTTGAATGAATAAATGCAGTAGTGGATGTTGAAACATGTATAATTCAGGGCTCTATGTGTGTGTGTGTGCGTGTGTGTGTGTGTGTGTTTGAGGTGGGAGAGAAGTCTAACAAATGAGAACACGAATGGAAATGCCACATTAATTACGTGGTTCACTGAGTTTTGCCTCAAGGTTGGACCCATCACAAACTTCCTGGCCTGACTTTTTACATTTCTTAAAATTAAAGGGAATTGGACTGCATTATATTTAACTGTGCTCTCTCTTATGTCCTGTGATCTTCTACATTGTTAATTGTGTGTCTTTTAAAATGTTACGCTAATTTTAAAGCTGAAAAATATTACTGATGCAACTATCATGCCACTTGAAAGAGTGTAAATGTGAGTCATCACTAGTGCTACTTTGTCATGACAGCTATTACTGTCTCTTTTTTTGCCTCATTTTCTCCATAATGTTTAACCCCAAGCAAGTGACAACTATGCTGACCATGATTCCCAGAGCAGCCCGTTGCCAGTGGCCCTGACTTGCAGTAATTGGTGATTAGACATACAGTTAAGGGAGAAATACAAATAGGCCATTCCAGTGGCCAGGGTGCTTCTCCAGTTAAACTGACCTCAACCCTGAGCGATGAGAGATTGGGAGGGAAGTTTGCTGGAGCCCAGATGTGCCGGACAGCCATGTGCCTTTTCAGTGTGCTCCTCTAGCACCTGTCTAGGCTTCACCTCTGCTGCCAAAGGGGAAGGAGGTGAGATTGCTCACTCTAAGAGATACTATTCTTCGCACACCAGCTGGTTGGGTAGGGCTCAGTATTGTGATTCAAGCCACCAGTTGTATTTTACATCTTCGTATCCTTGACGCCAGGTTTAGAATGATGAATAACATTGGGTTTCTCTCATAATTTCTCCCCATCTAGCAGGAACCATGAACATGACACACCTAATTGAATGTGAAAGCATCTCTACTAATGGTGTGTTCTGTCTGCCATGGCTTCACAGAGAGGGCGATGTTTGAGCCTGACCTTGCATGACAAGCAGAGATTTGCCAGACATGGGAGCACAGTAATTCTGGGCAGAGAAAACAGAATGAGCGAAGTACAGAATCTTGAAAATACTTGACATATTGGGGAATGTTCTGTGCAGGGATGGTGGGCGATGGTGCTGCAAAGGTTGTTTGAGGCAAGATTGTAAAGGTTCATTGATTTCATGCCGAGGAATTTTTGAGTCATGCTGTAGACAGTGGGGAGCCATCTGAGGTTTTTAATCATCACAGTATCAAAATCTTTGTTACGTTTTTGGAAACTAATTCCAAAAGCATCTTGGAGGACGAATTCACAGGAGCAGAAGAATGAGGGTACCAGCCAGCTACGTATTGATCCCCCAGTTCTTCACCAGCCGCTTCTTTTCATTCTCCAGGGACAGTATTTAGCTGCCAGATGGGCCCATAAAAACATGAAAATTCAGGGCTCTTCAATCAACTGGATAGTTGGATCTCATTTTCCATTTTTAAAAAAATAATGTATCATATGAGTCTCTTTGGAAATAGGGGGATAAATAAGATTATACTTGTTGAGTTCAGCAAATGTGGAGACGAACTATGTGCCAGTCCTGTGCCTGAAATCATGGAGGATATGCATTCATTCATTCATTCATTCATTCAGCAAATGTTTGTTGAGGACCTGCTATGTTCTAAATGGGAACTAAAAACACATAGTCTTGTATATCTTGGAGCTTACATTGTAGTAAAGTAATAAATATTAACTAAGTTATCCATACAAATAAGTGCATAACTGTAAATTTCTGTAAATGTTATAAAATTGTGGAGGAACATGAGAACAGCAAATAGGAGTGAAACTTTTCCTATTATTAGATACAAGTCATATCAGTTATAGGATTTGCAAATATTTGCTCCCAGTTTGTGGCTTCACTTTTTACTCTCTTAACGGTGTCTTTTGTAGAGCAGAGTTTTTAATTTAATGAACTCCAACCTATCATTTTTTCTTCCATCGATGGTGCTTTTGGTGTTATGTCTGAAAACTCATCTCCAAACCCAAGAGTATCTAGATTTTTCTCTTATGTTATCTTCTAGGAGTTTTATAGTTTTATATTTTACGTTTAGGTCTATGAACCATTTTGAGTTCATTTTTATGAAAGGTATAAGGTTAGTGTCCAGATTGTTGTTGTTGTTGTTTTGGAACTTGTATGTTTAGTTGTTTCAGCACCATATTTTCATAGTTTGAAGACCTTTCCCTAGCATGAGGAAGTTTACAGGTTAGTAAAGGGAAGATCTGTACACAAATGATTGACTGAAATGACTTAACTAAGATATTTGACTTGAAGGAAGTAAGAATTATGCTTAGGGGTTCAAAAAAGGTGGCATTTGTGGTGGACTGTGAGAAGTGACTAAAGTTTCATCATACAGATGGGGCCAAGGAGGAAATAACACAAGCAAAGGACACATATTACATACTTTTTTAAAAGATTGCTCTGGCCCATCCAGTGTTGCTCAGTGGTTGAGTGTTGACTTATGGTCTAGGAGATCTCAGTTCAATTCCTGGTCAAGGCACATACCCGGGTTGCGGGCTCGATCCCCAGTGGAGAGCTTGCAAGAGGCAGCTGATCAGTGACTCTCTCATCATTGATGTTTCTGTCTCTCTCCCTCTCCCTTCCTCTCTCTGAAATCAATAAAAATATATATATATATGAAAGATTGCTCTGACTGCAGTGTGGAGAAGAGTGTAAGAAGGTGAAGGTGGTAACAGGGAAACCACTTGGAAGGCTACTGAGATGAAATGTGGTAGAGCAGATAGACGGTGATGAGAACTGCTTGGTTCTAGATAGAGCTGATGGATTTGTCTATAGCTTGCATGAGGGGTCTGAGAGAAAGAGAAGAGCAAGGATCACTCTCAGGTTTTTTGCCCGAACAGTAAGAGGAATGGAGTCACCGTTTACTGAGATGAAGATCATGGGGCAGGAGCAGGTGTGAGGCTGGCGCATTCAGGAGCATGTGCTGGGATGTGTTAAGTGTGCCTATTAGACTTCCAAGTGAACTGTCGAGGAAGCAGTTGGATGCTTAAGCCTGGCGGTCAGCAAGCTTGTCAGCACCTGCATGGTATTTAAAGCTGTGAAATCAGGGCGTGAATGTAGGTAGAGAAGAAAAGAGCTGCAAGGACTGAAGCCTGGGAGACTCCAAAATGTGACAGAAAGATGGAGAGAAACTAGAAAAAGACAGTCAGCTGAAGATGCCAGTGAATTAAGGCAGAGAATCCAGAGGGGTACAGGAAGCCCAGATGCCTGTATTCAGGAAGCAGTCTGTTACATGCTGCTCATAGGTTAAGCAACATGAGGATTAGAGTTGACCACTGGGTTAGCAATGTGAAGGTCATTAATGTCCTTAACAGAAACTGTTTCCATGAAGGTCGTGAGGACAGCCTGATTGAAGTGGGTTTTCTTAATGGGCAGAGAGAAATTGAAGATAATAAATTTAGAAAATTCTTTTGAGGACTTTTTGCAATAAAACAAGGAAATGACTGATGAATCTCAGAGGGAAGGTGGGGATGGGTGAGGGGATGAGAGAGATTAACCAAAGAATTTATATGCACATATGCATAACCCATGGACACAGACATTAGTGTTGTGAAGGCCTGGGGCAGGGAGTGGGCGTGGGGTGGAAGGGGTCAATGGGGAAAAAAGGGGACATCTGTAATATTTTCAACAATAAAGATAAATTTAAAAACAAAACAAAATAAGGAAATGGAAAAGTAGATGGAAGAAACTGGAAGTCAGGGAAAGGTGTTTTTTGTTTGCTATAAACAGCTGAGAGGGGGGAATGAGAGAGGAACCAGCAGGAATGATGTCCTTGAATAAGTGAGAGGAGACAGAATCTAGTGCACAGAAGCAGGGCTGGCCGTGGATGGAGATGGGAGAATATCAATAGTGACTTAGTTCTCTAAGCACTGGGAAAGCATTAAAGTTCATGAGTGAGTGGTATAATTCTTATTATTCCTCATAATCTATTTATTTTTTTCCCTTTTACTATAGACAAATTCAAATGCTTAAAAGTATGTCCAAATAAACAGTTTTGCTCCAAATAAAGTGGATGATAATTTTATGTCCAGAATAGTTGAAACAAACCTTTGTGTTTATCTCAGCAACTTCTCCAGCCTTCACATCAAATCAAGATCTTTATGCCGTGGGTAAAAATTGCTGAAATGTTTTCCTCTGATAATAAACTTCTAAAGTCTGAAATAAATTTTCTACATACATTTAAACCCTTTGAAAATTCACAGTGTGGTTTATCTTTTTGTACTCCTCTTAAGTTTTGCTGAATGATAATTTTTTAAATTACCATTCTTTGACTATATCACACTAAAAAGCTGTTGTACAGCAACAGAAACTGACAACGAACAGGCAGCCGACCAAATGGGAGATGATATTTGCAAACAATAGCTCTGACTAAGGTTTAATATCCCAAATTTATAAAGAACTCATAAAACTTAACACCAAACAAACAACCCATTGGGAAATGGGCAGAGGAACTGAACAGACACCTCTCCCAAGAAGACATACAAACTGCCAACAGATATATGAAAAGATGTTCAGCCTCACTAGCAATTAGGGAAATGCAAGTCAATACTACAATGAGATGCCACCTCACCTGTTAGAATGGCTATTATCAACAAGACAAGCAATAATAAGTGTTGGAGAGGTTGTAGAAAAATGGGAACCCTCATTCACTGCTGGTGGGAATGTAGACTGGTACAGCCACTATGGAAAACAGTCTGGCAGTTCCTCAAAAAGTTAAGAATAGAGCTACCATCCGACCCAGCAGTCCCTCTCCTGGGTATCTACTTGAAAACATGTTTTTGCAAAGATATATGCCCCCCTATGTTCATTGCAGCATTGTTCAGGGTGGCCAAGACATGGAGACAACCAAAGTGTCCTTCGATAGAGGACTGGATAAAGAAGATGTGGTACTTACACACAATGGAATACTACTCAGCCATGAGAAAGAATGAAATACTGCCATTTGTGACAACGTGGATGGACCTTGAGAATATTATGCTAAGTAAAATAAGTCAGAAAAAGCTAAGAACTGTATGCTTTCATTCATATGTGGGATATAAAACTGAAACTTGTGGACACAAACAGCAGTGTGGTGGTTGCCAGAGGAAAGGGAGTTGGGGGGTGGGGGGTGAAGGGAGCCTAATATATGGTAATATATGGTGATGGAAGATTATTTGACTTTGAATGGTGGGCACACAGTGCAATATACAGATCTTATATCATAGAAATGTACACTTGAAACCTATATGATCCTGTTAACCAATGTCACCCCAAAACATTTAATTAAATAAAATAAATAAAATTACCATTCCTTGACCACCTATGGCCTAATCCTACCTCATACAAAGCTGGAAATCTAATGAATTCAAATCTCTCTGACTCACCACTTTGTAGCAGATTAAATCACACATAGGAATTTAGAGGAAACATTAAAGCAAATTGTATGTAGGCTAGCTCTTGATAGAAATAGTGAACTCTTGATCATCCATGAAGTAAGTTTGACATGTCACATTTTTCCAAAGGAGAAGAAAAACAAAAGATCAAATACATCGGGCTATTTTCTGGTAAATTGTTATCGTTGACTTTAGTAAATCATCTCAATTTAAAGCTTACTCCCACTATGATCAGTGATAAATTCTCAGATCAGAAAAGGTTTTTCTTTTTGTATTGCTCCACAGACACGAACGTATTCACACCAAGAAAAGTAACTTCAGCAGGCCTTTAATTTCAAGCCCGAAGGATGTCGATGATTTAGCAACCCTAGAAGTTTTGGATGAGGTAAGAACACAGTTTAATCTAACATAAACATTCTAGATTTTTTTAATTTATAGAATTGCTGTGAGCAGCAGGTTGTTTGAACAGAATCTGTTCGTCTCGTGCTTTCATTGTCTCTTAGCTTCTGGATTCTCTCTCCTATCTTCAGCTTTAATACATGTTACCCAAATTTCTAGATAGCTCCAGCCTGCTGTCATTTTTTTTGTTTTTGGTAACTCAAATTGCAAAGGTATGAGTTTCCACTAGTATGAGTTGCTCGTAGGATATGGACTCTTCTCCTGAATTCTTTCTGTAAGTTTCAAAGGGATGATTTACTGAGGTAAAAAAAATCGTCTCCTTACACTCTTGATGTGGCTTCCTTCCACTTACTCTTCTCCTGTTCCACTCTCAGTGGCAGTACCTAGAGGTCTCCAACATACCATCAGTGGTCCCCCTCATGGGATCACAGAGCCCCTGCTCTCATTGAGCTAACCTTTTAGGGCATTGAATTCTGCTTGAAACTCCTTACTTATCCCAGTGACCTCAGAAATAGATCAAACATCTCTGTGTAGGTACAAATCCAAGCCAGGAAATTAGTTTCAGCCTCTTTACCTTTCATCTCCCTTACTCCAGATAATCAGATCATTAGAGAAATGAATAGTTCGTTTTCAGTAAAAGGCTGGGATCTCCATCCTGCCTGATCAACAGATTTTTATTTTTTTAAGTACTTTTGATACATGCCTGATCATTTTGCTCAGAAATGCAACAAATCAGGAGACATTTTCTGAACAGAAGTAGTCATTTGGTAAATTTAGGGTTGTATAAACAACTCAAGTACTTCCTCAGGATAATCTATCTTGCGAACATCAAACATCTTGTAATCAGACAGTGTTTGCAAGTCAGAGATTGCCAAAACCTTTATGAATCCTTATGTATCACATTTTCCAAAGATGTGAATTCCTAAGCTTGTGAATTATAAAGAGGGCCTTGCTATCATATTGCTGACCTATATATATGTTAAACACTTGGTTGGTTGGTTTCTATTGTCTGTGCTTTCTTTTTGTCTTTTTTTTTTTCTTTAATCCTCAGTTGAGGATATTTTTTGCCATTGCTTTTCAGAGAGAGTGGAAGGGGGGGAGAAAGAGAGAGAGAGAGAAAGAGGGAAACGTCGATGTGAGACTCCAGTGTGCCATTGGCCAAAATCGACCCTGAGACCCTTCAGTTCGAGAGCCGACCCTTTAACCACTGAGTCAAACTGGCTAAGGCTCTTTTTATCTTTTTTTTTAACCTAAGAACTTTTGTTCCTCTCTTTTGTCATGTATTATTTTAATGATGCTATTAAAATTGATTCCATGTACTCATAACTTATCAACTATGAAAGTTACTTTATTTTATTTTATTTCATTTTTTCATCACCATTTATCCCCTTTATGCCTTCTTTTACTTCCACCTTCGCCCCTCCCCTCCAGAATCACCACACTGTGTGTTTCATTCTGCCTCATAAAGCCAAATGTCTAGACAAAGGGCTAAAACATTCCACAGAGCCACTGGATAACCTCACTTTGGAATAATACTATGTTCACTTAATCTTCCTCTTTTCTTTTCCAGTGTTCTTTCTCTTTACTTCATCACCTGCGTTTACCTCTTTCCTTGATATGTATAATATCTCTGCAATATTTAGATTGGTCCTTTGGAAAACACTGGTAACCATGACATCCCTCTACAGCTCTCAAAACCAAAGAAAATGCCTGTCGAGTGAAAGGGTAGTTGCTCACCAAGTTTACACGTCTTACTATCAATACAGCTATTTCTTTCTAGAGCCTTGGTCCTGATTCCAGATGTTTTATTTACTATTGTTTGCTTTTTACATTGTAGTTGACCATAAATGATTTTTAAGAAAAAGAAATTATTTTTATTTTATTATAGAATACAGTCTCTGAGCAACTTGAGAAGTGTTATTCCAGAGATCAGATTTATCTCTATGTGGGAGACATACTCATTGCTCTTAACCCTTTCCAGAGTCTGGGTCTTTATTCCACAGAGGTATGTGGTGTGCCTTCTATTCTTTTACTTTGTACTAATAATTGTACTATACAGATATTTAAATTATGCCAAAGAAAGTTTTATTCAGAACCTTGAATAAACAGTTAAATAATTATTGTTAAAACATAGAGAGAGGAAAAAATAGAAGATGAATTAACCTGGATGCTGTATATGGACTTCCTTTTCCCAAAAGCATGTGGCAGAATGTTACTTACTTATAGTTATTGATAACTAGTCTATACTGTGCATCATATCAATGCATAGGTGTCTAAAAAAGTGTCTGCTCAATATCTACCTCTCACCCAATTATTGGAGAATTAAAGATATAATTACATTGTTAATATAGGTAATACATGCTTAACAGCTATAAAACATGTCATTATGAATTTATAAATCCTTTTGACATATTGATTCATTTTTAACATTGGATAATGTGTGTTGTATTAATATAAATATATAATAATCCATTTTCAGCCCCTAAGGGTTTAAATATAGAACAGTATCCTGAAATTAAACAAGGCTATTCTTAATTGTACCCATTATCTTCTAGCTGTTTGTATACTCCAGAAAATTATTTAATACTGTGCCTAAGAGTTATTTTTTATATGTGAAAAATACATAATTCTCTCATCCTCTACCACCTTAAAATTTACAAGAATAATGGTAAATTTATGAACCTTGACCTGAGTTTCAGGTGATTTGGGCTTTAGTGCAAATTCCGCTATCAATTAAATATATGAGAGAATTATGTAAAATGATGTGAAAGGAAAAAAAGTGGTGGTCATATGTCAGATGTTATTATATCCAAGGAATAGTCAACAAAATGATACCTAATTGTCTTATTTATAAAGTGTCTTTTTACTTAAAGAAACACTAAGTTCTGCTTTGGAGTGGTATACACTTCCAAAAGGGCCTTATTTTAAATATTGCTGCCATAGTGATGTCATATCATATTGTCATATTATATTTCTGGGCTGTTTTGTGTCAGGCTCTTATATTCTACATTATTTTGCATGAATTCTGCATATATCTAAGTGTGTATGCTGTATGTGTAACATGTATGTAATGTATTGGTGGTATGAAACTTTCTTTTTATTTATGTTATGCTTTAAAAATTGCAGCTCTACCTGTAAATAATCTAGGGAGGAAACAAAAACAAAAGCCCTACAAAATGTGATTTTTTAAATCCTTAGCATTCCAAACTATATATTGGAGCAAAAAGAACTGCCAATCCTCCTCACATTTTTGCAGTGGCTGACTTAGGCTACCAGTCTATGGTAACATATAATTCAGACCAGGTAAGGAGTCTCACATTCTTAGAAACTTCCCTCTTAGTTTTTCTTGTGTCAGCTGAATTTCATGAAGATAAAGTCTTCTTACAGTTTCCTTTTCTCACTGTGCAGTGCATTGTTATTTCTGGAGAAAGTGGTGCTGGAAAGACTGAAAGTGCTCACCTTTTAGTTCAGCAGCTGACAGTACTTGGAAAGGTACAGTTTACTTTTTATCTGTCCCAATAGAGATAGTTGTTACATACCAGAGCCTAATGTAACAGATTAGATTAATATTCAGTAATTATCAGATTTAATAATGCACAGAAGTTATAAAGCACAATTGTTATCCTTTATGAGTTTAAAATATAACAAACAACATGAAAAGCATATGCTCTGTTTTGAGGATATTCTAACTTATCTTACTTAGTTGCCAAAGCTTTATAAATGTGATTTTCTCTCTTTTTAGCACCAACACGTTCACTGAATGCTTACTTTCTCTCCTTTTCTTACTAGCAGTTTAAAGAGAAGTTACTATTACAAAAATCAATTGTATTTATATATCATATACATATACCAGCAATGATCAATTGGAAATTGAAATTTAAAAGTATAATTTACAGTAACACCAAAGAATATGAACTATTTAAATCTAACCCTTATAAAACATGTAAAAGATTTGTATGATGAAAAGTAGAGAAAGCTGATAAAGGAAATCAGAAAGACCTAAATAAATGGAGAGATGTGCCATGTTCATGGATTAAAAGTCTCAATATTATTAACATGTCAGTTCTCCACGAGTTGATCCATGTATTCAAATTAATTTCAATAAAAATCCCAGCAGGATTTTTTGGTAGAATTTGACAAGCTGAATCAAAATTTTAAAAGAGCCAAGTTTGTTTCAGTTCTTGTTACTCTCTTCTTTCAATCCTTATTGCCTCTTTTAGAAAATACCCAAAGTCCTAATATGCCCTTAAAACTTTCTTGTGACTACCCCTCCAGGCCACCTGCATTCTACTGTAGCCTGTGTTCCAGAAATACCTACTGCTCCTCTCCCTGACATATAAAATTTCCATACCTTTAACACAGCTGAGCTCAGCAAGGTGTTACACCTTCATCTGCTTGATCCACGCTTCTACCGAGATATGAATGACTGGTACCTCCTTCAGCTTCTCATAGTAGAGAATGCTTTTCTAAAAGAAGTTGGCTTTTAAACCCAAATAAATTTCTCCTTGGTGGCAAAGACAAAAAAAGTTACACTTGTTTGAGGGGAGGAGAATGGGAGATGGGGTGGGAAAAAATCCAGGGACAGGCAAGTAGGCCTTGACTAGGCTTCCACTCCCCCCATCTACACTTCTAAGGTGTTCTCCATTTTCACAATTCCTCCCTTTCCTCTGCTTTTGAATTTACAAATTATCTTAATTCCTTTAGTTTCAGATTTAACGGCTTCCATGGAAGCAAGGGAGATGTTTCAGGCTTTAGGGGACATTTGGATGGGGGCCCAAGCAGGTAGTGGAGGAATAGGAAAATAAGAAGTGTACCTCAGAATACAGAAATTGTGTTGGTAAATTAGGCACTGAGTGGAACTGTATTTGAACAGAAAAAGCACAGAACGTCTCTTAGCCCCTCTAAGGAAGCAGGTGGGTAAACACACATGTGGGAAAGGAGAGATAGGCCAGGTCGGAATGCCTGGCAGTATACCAGGAATATCCTCATACACATTTCTATCTGCATAACATGCTTATCAAGACAGAAACATTACACACACTTTTTTTTTACAGTTTTAAATATATCTTGACATTTTCTCTAGGCTAATAACATAACCCTTCAAGAGAAGATTTTACAAGTGAACAATTTGGTGGAAGCCTTTGGCAATGCCTGCACTATTATAAATGACAATTCCAGCCGATTTGGAAAATATTTAGAAATGAAATTCACCTCTTCTGGAGCTGTAGTGGGAGCACAGATCTATGAATACCTTCTGGAGAAATCCCGAGTTATCCACCAAGCTCTGTAAGTTCACATCAAATATCTCCTATTTTCTGGGAAACAAGCAAAGATACGTGTCATAAGATACATATGTCACAAGTGACATGTGCCCTAAGCAACACACTTGTTATAGGTGGCACACATGTTATAAGCAGCATGCGTTTCATTGGTGACATGCAAGTCATTGGTGACCTACATGTCCTAAAACTGTGCCCTAAATGGCATGCACATCATAAGCAGCATGTGTGCTCCTTTTGGTAGTTTATAACTGAATGACAAAATTTCTTTTCTGCCCTAATGATTCCAAAACATCTGTTTGTTATTTTTAAGAGTAAACTATAGTCACAACACCAGATTTCCACCCTTTTTTTTTTTTAAAGTGTGGCAAGTTAGAGTCTTCCATTTTTCTTTATGTTGGTTTTGTGCTAAACATACCCAGATTGTAGTAAAATGTCATATGTTAAATTCATGGGAACACAAGCTCTTGTTATGTAAAAGCACTCCAAGTTAGTATTTAATAAAAGTGCCTTCAAATTCGCTATCATTCAACTATGAGTAAATTGTGACTGTAAGTTGCCTAGAGTCCAGCTCCTGAGCTCAGTCCTCAGTGTGGAAAATTGTCCTTTGGTCCTCAATTCAAAATATGTAAGGAAAGAATATTAGATAAATATAGTTATTAATTGTGGCTCTATGACATGTAGGTCCACTTTGGGTAAGATATTTAAATTTTAAAGACCCTTCTAGGATCTTGGTTCTGGAACTCACTGTGTGTGTGATTTGAAATATTTAACCTCTCTGCACTTCAGTTTTTCATCTTTAAAATGGAAATAGCAAGGGCCCTACCTGTAGATTAAGATAATGCCTATCAGGCATTTGCACAATGAACCCATCAGTTTAAGCCATTTTTAGCAGTAGTGGTGTTGATGGTTGTGTGAAGGTTAGAATAACATCTCTCACAGATATAAACATTGAAGATGTTCAGTAAACAGCAGCTCCTATTACCAATGTCTGTTCTGTGCCCAGAACTTAGTGGACAGACATGAGTGGCCTTTGCTACCCAACCCTAGAGGGACCTCAGGGTCTTATGCAGATGTGGAGACTTAATTGGTTCTCAGAACAATTTGTGCTGCTTCCTGATAGCGTAAGACTCTCCTTCAGGTATATGGGGATGGTATACTTAAGAGGCTAAATTAATGAGATTTAGATGGTGCCACAATGTTGCACAATGTCAGAGGGCACCATTCACAGTGGGTTCTGTGGAGCATCATTCACATAGAATAAACTGTGAACAGTAAACTCTGGAGCTACGCAATGATGCCCTGGGTTTGTAACCATAGAATTAATGTTGTGAATGCTTATTGAAATATCGTGGGATATATTCTAAGAACTCACACAATTAGGATTCTATATTAAGCATGCTATGAATTAAGTAAGTTTTTTCCAGCTGTCCTAAGGAACTGTTCTAGTTTTACAACATAGTTTATTGAGAAAAAGCACTCCAAGTTCCAAATTTACATTCAGGTTGAAATGTAACTCAGTTGTAATTTGAGCACAGCCTATTCATTTTTCCTTTTTTCACTTAATTTCAATTGTATTCTTAAATTTTAGAGAAGCTCTCTGTGATCTTTGAAAATGAAGTATCTTAGTAGGTCCATTTTTTATTATAAGTGTAAGTGTACTCTATCAGTCAAGGCACTCAAAGGAAGAAACTAGTTCAAAGAATTTAACTGAAAGCACTATCAACAGAGGTAGAGAGGACACTGGAGAACCAAGAATAAATGATGAGTTGCCCACAGAGAAACAGCAGTGAGAAACCATCGCTACCCCAGGGCCTGACGGGCCGGAGGAGGAAACCAGTGCTTGCAGAGCCTGGTGGAAGTGAGGGCTCGAGGGACTGACTGTGAGGAGCTGTTAACTTTGGGGCGACAGCCACCGTGAGGGAGAGAGTGAGGGGGATGAATACCTGAACACCCTGACCCGTCTCTTCTTCCTCCCTGCCATCTCCTGCCTGTGCTTCCTATTGTTCAAGCATGTCTTCAAGGAGGGACTCTTAGTGGAGGGAGCTGTAATTAAAAATGAAAAATTAAAAGCACTGTTTCATGGATATCCTATGGGGCTAGGAATGCAAAGCTGTATTGTTGGCTTTAAGCCTTATTGGCCACTTGGTCAGAGATTCAACCATTTCATGGTGGGGTAAGCCACACCCTTGTGAGGAGTTTGCCACAGTTTTGAGGGTGTTTGAGGCCTCAAACATGGTTCCATAGGTGATCCCCAGGATCTAGGGCAGATTAACACACATAAGAGAGCCCTGAGGACCTTCTGCAAATCACTGAGTGGGACTCTGAAGTATTGCAAGATACACAATTAAGATTGTGGCCAAAGACAGAGAAATACTATTTGGTAACTTGCTGAGACCCTCTTTGTCCCCAGGGCATTCTGACTTGGAAGCACTGGTCATATGAGCATGTATGGGATGCTATGGTCCTCTGTCTACACACTTTGATGTAGTTAGGACAAGACATGAAATGGGTAATTTTTGGCAGTATCTTTTTTTCCTGTTTCTTTAACTCTGAATGTTTATCCACTGAAGTTCAGTATATTTCCTATAGCATCTTCAGGTCCTGTCAAATTACAGTTCTCTATAAACATAAACTAATAATTAAAGAGAAAACATATACTCTGGCTGGTTTGGCTCAGTGGTTAGAGAGCATCGGCCCATAAACCGCAGTGTCATTGGTTCGATTCCCGGTCCAGGGCACGTACCTGGGTTTCAGGTTTGATCCGTGCAGGAGAGGCAACCAATCGATGTGTCTCTCTCACATCGATGTTTCTCCCCCCACCCCTTCTACTCTCTCTAAAAAAACAATGGAAAAATATACTCGGGTAAGGATTAACAACAAAAAAGAGAGAAAACCTCCAATTTTGTATGTCTACATTTATGAGTCACTTCTCTAATTGTACACTGGGTCGTTTAAGTGTTAAAGGTGTGACACACAGAATAATCATGGTTTCATTAGAACAAAGCACACTTAATTATATGCTGCACCAGTGTTGGAGAAGTTTTGTTATTTTGTGGTGAGAAAAGACAAGATCTAAAATTTTGATTTTGTTTTAACCATGCTTGTTTTCTTCTCTGACTTTAGATTCTTCCATCCATTTCCAAACTCTGTATCCTTGGGGTATTTCTTTTTTCTCTCCTTGATCTCTCTCACTCTCTCTCTTTACACACACACACACACACACACACCCTGTTGGTTCTGTTTCTCTGGAGCACCCTGATTAATACAGTGGCAGAGAAAAGTGCAGGGTTATAATGAATTTAGCCCCTGAAGGAGGAACTGCCCTAACCTCAGTCTCAGGGCCTGGTGACAATGGAGTGGATAGTGGGGTGAAGATTTAAGACCACCCCAAACAAAAGGAAGGTGCAGTGGGAAGACGAGAGGGGCAGTGCCACAGGACAGATGCAAACCCCAGAGTCTCCAAATGACCACCGTGGTCTTCAGAATAGAAGCACAGCAGGGCCAAAGAGGAACCATGGAGACTGAACCTGTAAAACAGGAAGACCATCCTTCTCTGTTTCTGAAGAGAACTTGCCTGACCTTGGAGAGAACGTGTGACCCATTCCAGGGACTTTCCAGAGCCAAAGGAAGATGAGGAAAGAAGGGGGAAACTGAGTCCTCAGCAGCTATGTGTGGACCATCCTGAGCCAGAGGCTCACCATGCTGGGATCTTCATTTTCGTAGTTGTATTATTCTAGAATCTGGGAAATGCTGTTTATACACAGAAGCACAGAGCTCTGGAACTTGATTTGTAGAAACAGATTTCTTCTACAGTGAGAAAACTGTGCCCCACAAAGCCAGTGTAACAACGTGGTGAAAGACATGGGCTTTGGAGTCCAACAGTTCAAAGTCAGACTGCTTTGGGTCTAGTTTAGCCATCAACTCTGACCTGAGAGGAGATTAGTAGCCGCTCTGAGCCTCAGTTTCCTTAGGCTTAGAGGGAAGTGCTTGAGTACTAACCAGGGGGTTATGGCAGGTAAATAAGACAATGTAGTGTTTTTGATCATCTGGCATGCTTCCTATATATTATTAATTTGTGTGGGTTTTTGTGTCTGGTCCACTGGCATGTAAACTCCAAAAAGTCAGGGGTTTTTCACTTTGCTCCTTTTGCATCCCAGTGCATACAACAGTGCCTGGTAGTCACTTGCAAATAGGTGTTGAGTGGTTCATAGAAAATGCTTAGTAGTGTCCAGAATTCAATGACAGTGATAGTTGAAAATAATAACAGTAACAATCACAGAAAGCCAAAATCCGGTATCCTGGGAAGCCCAAGTTGGCACTCACAATTGCTGTTGTTCTGATAATTACATTGCCAAGTCATTTTAACGATTAATAAGTATTCTTACTAACCATCTTACTGAAAATGTCTTATTTTTTCAGTGGAGAAAAAAACTTTCATGTTTTTTACTACATCTATGCTGGTTTAGCTGAAAAGAAGAAACTAGCCCATTACAAACTGCCTGAAAATAAGCCTCCCAGGTAATCCAAGAGGTTGTACTTTTCATAAAAAGTACTTTCACTTTCCACTGAATTTTAGATTTTTACCCGTCCTTTCCTATATTTTCAGATACCTACAAAATGACTACCTCAGAACAGTACAGGACATGACGAATAATAGTTTCTATAAATCTCAATATGAATTAATTGAGCAATGTTTCAAAGTCATAGGTTTTACAATGGAGGTGAGTATGAATGACATTTAAACCCCTTTAGGAAGTAGCTTTTTATCATCACTAATTGCAAGAGTTAGCATTTATCGAGTGATTACCATATGCCATGCGTTTTGCTAAGTGCTTTACATGCGTCATCCTTTTCATTACTCAAATAACCTTATGAAACGACTAGAATTATAATATTTACATTAAGGATAAGAAAACAATGGCCTTGAGATATAATTGAACTTGGTTTTGCTTTTAATCTTTTATTTTACTTATATTTTCTATCTATATTAAATTTTACATAAATGCATAAATGTGATCATATTACCTGTTCTTTTCTAGTATAGTCTTTTTTATAACAACTTTATTAACATAATTCATATGCCATACAAGTCAGCCATTTAAAAGTACACTTGAATGGCTTTTAGTATATTCACAGATGCCTGCATCCATCACCATCATCATTTTTAGAATATTTTTGTGTTCTAAATTTTTCACCCTGAAAAGAAACATGTTAGAAGCAGTTCCTTCTCATTCTTGTCCCACCTCTGCTTTCTATCACTCTCAATCTCTTTAATTCTGGACATTTCACATAAATAGTGTGATGCCATATGTCATCCTTTGTGGTGGGCTTCTCTAATTTATCGTCATGTTTTCAAGCTTCATCCATGTTGTAACAGGTATCATTACTTTATTTCTATTTATTGTTGACCAGTATTCCATTTTATAGCTATACCTCCTGTTATTCATCCATCCATTCAGCAGTTCATGAATATGTAGGTTGCTTCCCTTTTTTGCTATTATGAATTATACTACTATGAACATTCATGTACACTTTTTGTACGGGCACAAGTTTTTATTTCTCTTTGGTATATAACCAGGTGTGGAATTACTGGGCCATAGAGTAACACTATGTTTAACCTTTTGAGAAACTGCCAGACTTTTCCAGAGCAGCTACACAATCTTACATTTCAACCAGCAGTGTATGAAGGTTGCAATTTCTCCATCTCCTCCTTAACACTTATTATTATGTCTTTTGATCGTAGCTATCCTGGTAGGTGTGAAGTGTATATCATTGTGGTTTTGAGTTACATTTCCCTAATGGCTTACAGTGCTGAACTTCTTTTCATGTACTTACTGGTTATTTATATATCTTCTTTAAAGGAACGTCTATTCAGATCTTTCGCCTAGTTTTTAATTGGGCTTTTTATTATTGAGTTGTAAGTATTCTTTATTATTATCAATACAAATTTCTTACAAAATATATAATTTGCAAATTTTTCTCCCATTTGTTGTCTTTTTCTTTATAGATGGTATCCTTTGAAACACACAAGTTTAAAATTTTTGTGATATTCAGTTTATCTATTTTTTCTTTTGTTGTTTGTGATTTCGGTGTCATACATAAGAAGCCACTGCTAATCCAAAGTCATGAAGATTTATGTCTAAGTTTTCTTCTAAGAGTTGTGTAGTTTTAGCTCTTACATT
Source organism: Miniopterus schreibersii (assembly GCF_964146895.1). Lineage (NCBI taxonomy): Eukaryota > Metazoa > Chordata > Mammalia > Chiroptera > Miniopteridae > Miniopterus > Miniopterus schreibersii. The sequence continues at coordinate 80,153,181 of NC_138101.1, read as the reverse complement.
CAGGTCTTTGTTTCACTTTGAGTTAATTTTTGTGTCTGGTGTGAGGTAGGGGTCCAGCTTCTTTTGCAAGTGTGTACTCAATTGTGTCACAACCATTTGTTGAAAAGACTGTTCTTCCACATTGATTGGTCTTGGCATCCTTGTCAAAAATCAATTGAACACAAATGAATAGATTTATTCCTGAACTTTCAATTCTCTTATTTTTATCTATATGTCTGTCTTTATGCCAGTACCACACAGTCTTGATTACTGTAACTTTGTAATAAGTTTTGAAATTGGGAATTGTGTCTTCCAACTTTGTTCTTTCTCAAGATTGTTTTTGATTTCTTGAATTTCTTTATGAATTTGAAGGTCAGCTTATCAATTTCTAGTGCAGTCTTCTTTGAAACTTCTTTTTTTTATCAGTTCTCCCTTCCCCACCCCACCCCCTTCCATCCATATCTGCTCTCTTTCCCTTCCCCCAGTTAATGGATGTTGACAATCCAGTATACATAATCCAATATTCCATATTTATCTCCTTGCTCATAAAATCCTGCCTGCAGACACCACACACACACACACACACACACACCCTCAACACCACACCACACACACAAACACAAATATGTACATATACCTATATCTAGAGGGGTGGCCGTTGTTTTATTAATTTGTGATTATATTACACACACTCTTCTATATCTGGTTTTTCTTACTCAGCAATACCTTGTGGAAATCCCTTCAAATCACCTGGTAGAGCACTAAATCAGTTCTCTTAAAGGCAACATAGTGTCCCATGATATATACTACCACAATTTATTCAGCCATTCAGCTATGACTGGGCATACAACTATGAATGTTTCCAGATCTTTATAACCATGAGCAAAGCCAAAATATGTCTTTATTTATGTCTAGTGCTTTTATTTCTATGGGATAAGTCTCTGGTAGGTCTCTAGCAGTGGGATTGTTGGGTCAAAGGGTACATGTATTTTAAATTTGAATATGAATTGCAAGATTGCTTTCCAACAGTTCTGAAACTCTTCACATTTCCACCAGCAATGTGTAAGAGTAGCTTTTTAAATAGTTATTTGTCTGATATATGAAAGTAACATCACATTTCAAGTTTGCATATCTTTGACTAATAATTAATTTGAACATCTTTGCTTCAGTTTGTTTTTATGAATTGTATATTTATGTATGTTGCCCTTTTTTATTGAGTTATTTCTATGCTTTATGTCAGTTTCTAAGTTCTCATTGACTACTGTAGACATTATATTTTTCTATCATTTGTATTATGAATACGTTTCCAGTTGTATGGCTTGTCTGTGACTACTTTTATCATATCTTTTATCATACAGAAATATGTTGTTAATTTTTGTATCTTCAAACAAATTTATCTTTCTGGGTTTTTTGTGTGTTTATTTGTTTTTATATATTTTTATGGATTTCAGAGAGAGGAAGGGAGGGGGAGAGAGAGATAGAAACATCAGTGATGAGAGAGTCATCATTGATCCACTGCCTCCTGCACAGCTCCAGCTGGGGATCTAGCCAGCAACCCGGGCATGTGCCCTGACTGGGAATCGAACTGTGATCTCCTGGATCTTAGGTGGATGATCAGTCACTGAGCCATGACCGACCGGGCTGTCTCTTTGTTTTTAACATCTGGGCTTCTAGTCTTGGTTTAAAAGTTTTCTCTATCTTTAGAGAAACGTATAGTTTCCCAGATTTTCTTGTAAGCTTTTAAAAATTATTTGTCTTAATCCATTTGAAATGTATTTTTATATAGTACCACATAGAGCACTACTTCTATTTTCTTCTACATGGACAGCCACTTGTGCCTCACTGACATTAAAATACTGTACCCTTTCCTACTTCATTGACTGGTCATATATTAATGCCTTATATAACATGAAATCCATTTCTGATATCTCTATTTTATCCACCAATTTATGATTTTATTTCTATACCAATATTCTGTTGACTTAATTAGAGTGGTTTGATACTATGTTTTTCTAATAAGGCATCCTACCTAGTAAGGTAAGTCCTGGTCTCACTTTCCATGCTTTTATTAGCTATTGTCTGGCATTTGTTTGTCCAAATAAATTTTAAGATCAACTTACTCAATCTCAGAACCCCAGTTAGAAGTTAATTAGAATTATATTACGTTTATATATTAATTTGGGGGCATTTCCATTTTTATGATGTTGTGTCTTCTCATCCCAAATCATGATATGCCTTTCCATTTGCTTACATGTTCTTTTTAAATAATTTATAGTTTATTCACCTAGAATTTGTTTTATTTTTACATTTCTTTCTAACTATGTTATGATTTTTTGTGTTATTCTAAATGAAGTGTGTTTTTTTTCCATTGGTATTCTTTTCTAAGTATATAATCATGTCATCGCAAAAATAATAGTTTTTTTCCCCTTTTTTTATGTCTGTCATTTCGTTTTCTTTTTTGCACTTAGTACATCTAAGACTTAGAGACTAAGACAATATTAAGCAATAATGATTACAGCTTGACTCCTTGCCTAGTTTCTGATTTTAAGTGAAATGATTTTAGTGTTTTCCACTGGTTTCTGATAAAGAGCATTTATCACAAGTAATTTCCTTTTATTGTTTGCTTAAGAGTTTTATTATAAATCCTGCTGAATTTTATCAAATATGTTTTCATTATCTAATGATATAATCATATTTTTCTGACTCCATTTGTCGATATCTCTTATTATATTGATAGATTTCTAAATATATAAGTATCCTTTCATTTCTGGAATAAACCCAATGTAGTCAAATTGTCTTTCTCTTTTGACAAATTTCTGGATTCTATGTCCTAGTATTTTGTAGAGAATATTTGCATCTATATTCATCAACGAGATTTATCCATTTTCTTTTCTTTTATATCCATGTCAGATTTGAGTATTAAAGTTATGACAGTGAGCTTTTTAATCTTTTCTCTTTGGCCTGTAAGAGTTTAAATCAGAGTTAAAATCAGTTCCCAACATCTCTGAAGATATAAATCACCTAGACACAGAGAGTAGGCCCTAACCAGACTGTATAAGAATTTCCTTGGAAGAGACCTAGTCATCTGTACCTTTTACAAGCACCCCAGGTGATTCTTATAGTAAGAGAAGATGGAGATGGTTTTTAAAACTGTGAACTAAGATGATATAAAACTTAGCTGTGTGTACCTCTGGTCCTGGACCTTTTTGATACTGAGTCTTTAATCACCTTTCTGATTCTTCTATGATAATTACCTATTCAAATTTTTCTTTTCTTTTTAGGTTATCTCTATTTTGTTAAGAAACTATCATCAACTCTGATGCCATAGATTTGACTGATATTTTCTCATAATGCTATTAATTTATCCTGTATTTCTGGCTGTGTTTCCTTTCACATTCTAATCTTATATGTTTTTTGGTTTTGTTCTCTTTTTATCTCTAATTGAGCTTACAAGAAGTTTTCAATCTTAAGAAGAAAAATGAAAACAACAGCTGTTGTATATATTTACCCGTCCTATAACTTTTTTTCATTAGCTGTATTATTAATTTCAGTGTATTTTTATATTTCTATTAATTTAGTCATTTGGGTTTTTTTATTGTTCTTTTTCTTAAAGAGAATACTTGGTTCCTCTTTTCTTAATTTTTCTTATTTAATAATGAAAGCATTTAAGGCTATAAATATTTATTTCTTTGCCATTGGTTGTATTTTAAAATTTTTATAACAAAATACCTTGTTTAATAGGGACTCCTGAAGGCTTCTTTAAAAATCCTTACCCAGGGACATTTTTGGGGGTTTAATTTATTTTTTAGAGAGAGAGGGAGGGGGAGAGACAGAGAAACATCAATGTGAGAGAGAAACATTGCCCTGTTGCCTCCCATACATACCCCAACTGGGGACTGAACACACAACCTAGGTATGTGCCCTAACTGGGAATTGAACCCACAACCTTTTGGTATATAGGATGACACTTCAACTAACTGAGCCACAACCAGGGCAAGACATTTATTTTTTAAAACTGAGTTTTATTCACCGAGGTTAAGTATTATTCATTTTAAACTCACATCAAGTGCATCATAATTAAAATGCCAAAGGTTAAAGACAAAAAGAATCTTAAAAGCAGTTATTTACCTACGAGGAAGCTCCCATAAGACTATCAGATGATAACTCAACAGAAACATTTCAGGTCAGAAGGGATTGGCATGAAATATTCAAAGTGATGAAAAGCAAGGACCTACAACCAAAATTACTCTCCCCAGCAAAACTATCATTTAGCATTGAAATACATGTAAAGAGCTTCCCAGACAAGAAAAAACTAAAGGAGTTCATTACCGCCAAACCAGTATTACATAAAATGTTAAAAGGTTTTCTTTAAGGAGAAGAAGGAACCAAAAAAAAAAAAAACCTAAATATGAAGAATAAAATGGTAATAAATACATATCAACAACTGAATCTAAAAAACAAAATAATTGAACATGCATAACAGAAGCAGACTCAGACACAGAGAACATTTTTATGGTTGCCAGATGGGAGGGGTTGGGGATATTGGTGAAAAAGGTGAATGTAATTGAAAAATTAAAAAATTATTAAACAAAACAGAATACTTCACTCTGAATGTGAATCAGGCTTTTAGATGAACTTTCAGGAAAGTAATAGGCAATTTGCTGAATTTTATTTTTATAAGTGGCACTCCTGCAGCTTTAAACAGTTTGTTAATGTGTCTGTTTTAGGAGTTTACTGAGATTCTTTGAGTTACCAGATCTAAGAACTTGAGCTAAAATAATACCTAAGCATTCTCTAAAAATTTGGATACTTTTAACAACAGGATATAAAATAAAGAGATGCTGATATAAGTGAAATTTTACAAAACCCTTTTAAATTATATGCAGTGAAGTTAGTGAATCTAATCATTTTATAGCATGTTTTTAAAGCAGAGTTGACTCTCTTCCTAAATGGAAGGCTGTCAACAATAATCGTTAGCCCATTCATTGACCCATTTGCTTGCCAGAAAGTAGTATTTCTAAAGATGCATGTATTCTTGACATAGAGAAAATTTTGCAGCTAAGTGCATTTTCTCCAAATATGGAACTATAAGATTTTACTACTAAATTCTACAGTCCTGCATTCTCTTTGAAAGCTTTTGGTTCCACCATGGATACTCTTGCTGCAGGTTTGTGGGGAGGGTATTCTCAAGACCTTGACTTTAGGGAATGAGGTGTGATTTTTGCCAACTTAGTGAAGTTGGAGAAGGACAGATAAATGGCTTTTCTCGTGACGTGAAATTAAGGCCCGGCCTGCATTGGGATTTTTAGGTAAGTCAGGGTATTCTTTGTCCATCAGGAAACATTTCACCTATTAGAGTTAATTTTTCTATTGTGGCCTTCCTCCATTGCCAAGAGGAATTCAGATTTGATGCTTTACAGCCCCACAATTTAGAGTCCCTCCTTGAGTTATAAATAAACATTGCTATTGTTTCTAGATGAATTAATTGGTTGTATAGAGAGGGGAGTGAGAGGTTGAGGGGACCTAGCAAACTGTTTCCAGGACCAACCAAGGGGAAATAACTCCTCTTGGGACCAGAGAGGAATTATTTCCATGACTTCCCCCAAAGAGTTCTCAGTTTGCCAGCACACTGTGAATGATACTGTCAAGAGGAAAGCAATATTGTAGACTCAATGGCAAGCCAAGATTGAATGCATCCTTAGTCAAACACTCACAGGAAGCCTTGAGCTGAAAAGTTGAGTAACTTTTTTTTGGTTTAGAAGTAGAGGCTTCAACTTGACCATCCTAATTTTTGAATGATGCATTCTCTGCGTAGATTCAGGGACCCTACCTTGAATTTTGGGCTTACAACTCAGTCTGTCACTCTACAACTAGTTTAACTGCAGCTCAAATGAGGAAACACATTGGTTCTGTGGTCTCTAGGCAGAAAAGAGATGATTGGCCATTCTCTCGGTTAATGAATTAAATAGCTTTTAGGCATCAAGTGGAACAAAGAATGCATTGTTTCATAAAATTTCCGAAGGTTTTGGGGGGAGCTTGCAGACTCTGCTCTTTGCTGTAATGTGTTACTGTGAAGAAATTTTTCCTGGCAAAAGAGATGCCTGGTTCTTCAAAGTAGCCAGTATCTGAAAGATCCCCAGCAGGGGATCTTATTCCCCTGCTCCATCTTTACAACAACAAAAACAAAATGCAGCAGCAGCAAAGGTTGGCAGGGTGACTGGATTGATGTATGAGGACAGGAGAATTTGCTCGACCAGTAAGTAGCAGCCTTTGCTGGCAAGTTGGGAGGAAAATGATGGGAACTGAATAGGAGTTGGTCAACTGAAAGATTACTAAGCTTGTAGAACTCATTATGGATAGCTCATGTGAAGGGTAGAGTGGTGTACATATGCCATGAGGTGCTGGACATCATATCATGATGAAAACTGTGCTGTTAACCTTATCTACCTACCTTTTGGGAAGGAGGTCTGAACTGTAACATCTGGAATCAGAGATAACCCTAATACATTTCCTAGTAAAATACTTTTATTACTAGTGAAATAATTGTGTTTGTAGTTGGTTCAGTTCTGGGAAAGGAAGTCATTGGCTCAAAAGGCACGAGTTTCCGCCATATTCCAGGTGACATGTGATCACTGCCCAGAGACTGCCAACAAGCTATGGGAGACACTCCAGCAGATTGCACACACCACCCTCTTCCAGACCTAGTCTCATTCTTACGTTCTATTCTTATGTCCCGAGCATCATCAGTGACTGCTTGGGTCTTTTGCTCTCATTCGGGTTCAAAGAACCAAGACCATGTCCTCCCCTGAGTGTTTCAGCATGACATTAATCCTGGGTTAGCTGTATCTGAAGTAAAAATAGGATATTTGCTCCTCGGGCTGTCTGGCATGATACACTAATTAATCTTCACTCTGCCCAGACACCAATCCTTTCCTGGGTGTGACCACTCCCAGGTGCATCTTCCTCACTTCTCCCTGACAAAATTCAAATTCAGATCTGGCTCCTCCCTTTCTGCTGCACCCTTTTCCTCCCTGAGGCTCTACTTAGCCCTGTCCTTACCAACACCTTACTCCTGTGGAAGCAGTTGATATAAGCACTAGGGGGTATCCAGTTTATTTTGGGGTAAAGTGAATAAAGAAAAAAGCAACATTCACCTTTTCTCCGGTCCTTGGTCTTAAGATGAATGTTGCTAGTGCTAGATGGTCCTTTAGACTATGGTCTGACTCTTGTTTGCCTGGTGAGGAGAGAACAGGAGAGGGTATTTGGAACTCAGCCCATCCTCCAAACTGAAGCATCTTGTAGACCAAGCAAGCAGCTCCTGCTCTGACCAGGGTTTGGGCTTCTCTGTATTTATTTACCCTGCTTTTTTTCATCAGGAGAGCTGATCATCTTACCAATTCCCTCCACCAAAGGTTGCTATCTTAGAAGCAGAGACTCAGTTTTAATTGGTTTGTTTACTTCTAAGCCCCACTCAGAGACAATGTTTCACTTACATTTGGCTCAACTCCTTTCTCTCGCTTGGTAGAGCAATGTTGAGTGGTGTTCAATGAAACCAGTCTTGCAGTTAGCATCCACTGACAAGTAGATTTCATTTACTTAAAACTGTCTATTCCAAACGAAACTACTCTGTTTATTGGACATCTGAGCATACAGTTTACCGTAAAGAAAAATGTAACAGCTGTTTCTGAAGCTGAAGCACAATCACTGCTAATATTTTGTGCAGATTTAGTCTGGTTCAGGGTGACTGTCCTGCGAGGTGGTGGTCTCCAACCTAAAAGCAGGGGTTCGGATTTCACAGGGCAGGCTGACCCAGTTTGGAAGCAGTAGAATGAAGCCAAGTGAGTGTTTACTTACTTTTTATCCCACTCCTGGTTTTTGTTTGTTTGTTTGTTTGTTTGTTCTGCTTTCCCACTGGCTTACTTGGATGTGCCCTTTGTCTGTAGCTGCTTCAGTTCCAGTTTGGAAAGGGGCAGCTTTCAATATCAAGTGAAGTGGCCTGATTCTCACATCCTCCGAGCACAGCTTGCTGCTTTCAGTTTACTGTGGCGCAGTTTAATGTAAAGTCTCTCCAGTATAAAGCCTCTTTCTCTTTTTATGCCCTGGTGTTTTTCTGACCGGTGTTGATGGCACCCACAGTTTATGTCCCTTGTACGTTTCTTATTCAGCACAATTGGGGAAAATCAAAATAGGATATTCTCAAGAACTAAATGTAAAACTAAAACTTTTCAAACCGTTTGTTTTGCTATGCCATTTTCCTACCATAGTTTCAAAATAAATGATTAGTAGTTTTATGAATCAATGCATTTTGAGATAGTTTTTGTCATGTCATGACAGGAATTTTTGTTTCTTTGCACAAAATCATATATCTTATGTCTAAGATGAGAATGGGTTTTTTTTCCTACTTTAATTTTTCTTATCTTTTTTATGGTAATCTAAAATCATAGGCCGGTACATTTTCTTTGGATAACAAGTTATGACTTTAGTTATAATCAAATATTTTTTATTATAATATTTTTGAAATAAATTTTTAAGTATTTTAAAGCATCACACAAAGTGTTGAATTTTTGTGAAATACTTCATTTGTAAAAGTTGTTTTGGTCAGGGTGGGAGGTGCATGTAAGTCTTTTAAGTCATTTGCTAATTTAAAAGTAATAATTTGATACCTAGTTGTCATTATTCAAACACATAAAATAAGTTACAGTTCTACAATTTTATAATTCAGCCAACGCTGATAAATGGAATGACTTTAAAATAAAAGTAATTCTATACTAATGAGTCAGATCTGTGAGTTAAAGTCCTTGGCACTGCTTGTCTCTGGCTGTGTATCTTTAGACCAGTAACTAAACCTCTCTGCTCTAACTTTCATTATTAGCAAAAGGAGAGCAGTAGAACTGGTAACTTCCTCCTCTCACTATCTATGACTGAAGTTGAAGGCTATTTAATTTCATTCTAATCTTTACAGACTAGACTGTTCATGTCATTTTATTGCTTTAGGTATCTGCAAAAATCAGCCTAAGCATAGAGAAGTATTAATATCCCTTATATACAAACAGCTGCAATGCTGATTACAGAGCTCCTCCTTTCACTCTTCCGCTCTTATTTGCCTGGTACATGGATAGCATCTGGTCCCATGCTACTGGCCCCAGCCTTCTCTGTCCTTTATCAATGGCAGCGTCAGCATCTTGGCTTTCCCAGGAGTGGAATGGGTAGTGCCACATCCACCAGCCTGGGCTAATGTCACTTTGTCATGGTCCGTGGTGACTCCCACCTACTTTGAGGTCTGTGTGTTGTCCTCTTTGTCACTCCTCTCTCAAATGGATTTCATTTAAGGAACAAGTATGGGTTGAGGCTTTAAGAAGGGGCATGGTACATGTCACCAAAAGGATGCTGCACCAAACTCAGTCCATCCGGCTGGGGTGTAGCTTCCATTCCCAAAACAAAATCAGAGAAAAGGGATCATGCGTTTCCAGTGGCAAGGCTCTACTGCTTAGAGGAGTTAATTGGCTTTTAAAAGAAAACAACTTGGCTTAGTAGGGTCTTGTTAGTCTCATAAAATCTGACTACTAACTCAGGATATAAAGCCTGAGACCAAAAAAAAGTGGACATCTAGAATTTTTTTTTAAATCTGAGGAAGACAAGCAAAAACTGAAAAGCACAGAGTAAAAGACTTCAAGGCAAATAAGAGAGAAATTGTTTTGAAAGTGAAGAAAATTTTCCTGTCACTTGACTCATGCAAAAGAAAAAAAGTTTGACAAGCATTTATGAGTGCCAGCTGTGTACCAGGCCCTGTGCTGAGAATCAGAGACAGTCTCTATTCTCAACAAGTTTATTATCTGATAGAAGAAACATACACTAAGCAAAATTTCAGTATAATGTAGTTAATTCCATGATTAAAAACAATATTACAGAAACATGGTATCTTGGTGGTATGTCAATAAGTTGTAAAAAGAAATTATGTGTAAAGAATGGAGACAAGCCCTGGCCAGGAGACTCAGTTGGTTGGAGCATCATCTTGGGCACCAAAAGGCTGCAGGTTCAGTTCCCCATCAGGGCGAGTGGGGGAGGCAGCTGATCCATGTTTCTCTCTCATATCCATGTCTCTCTCTCCCTCTCTCTCTCTCTCAAAATCAATAAAAACATATCCTCTAGTGAGAATTTTCAAAAAAAGAATGGGGACAGAATTTTAAAAGGGGCAGAGGACCTGAATAGATATTTCTTCAGAGGGGACACACAGATGGCCTATAGACATGAAAAATGCTCAGCGTCAGTAATCGTCAGAGAGATGCAAATTAAAACCACAATGAGGTATCATCGCCTCACATCTGTCAGAATGGTTACCATCAATGAATCCACAAACGACAAGTGTTTGCAAGGATGTGGAGAAAACGGTTCCCTCGTGCACTGTTGGTGAGGATGCAGATTGATGCAGCCACTGTGGAAAACAGTAGGGAGTTTCCTCAAAAAATTAAAAATGGAACTGCCTTATGACCTAGTGATCCCACTTCTGGGTATTTATTGAAAGAAACTTGAAACATTAATTCAAAAGGAAATATGCTCCCCTATGTTCATTGCAGTGTTATTTACAGTAGCCAAGATAAGGAAGCAGCCTAAGTGCCCATCAGTAGATGAGTGGATAAAGAACATGTGGTACATGTATACAATGGAATAGTACTTGGCCATAAATAGAATGAAGTCTTACCATTTGTGACAGTGTGGATAGACCTAGAGGGTATTACGCTCAGTGAAATAAGTCAGGCAGAGAAAGACAAATACTATGTGATTTCACTTATATTTGTAATCTAACGAAGAAAATAAACAAAAAATCAAAAGTGAAACAGACTCCTAGATACAGAGAACAGACTGATGGTTGCCAGAGGGGAGGGGGATTGGGAGACTGGGTGAAAAAGGTGAAGGAATTAAGAAGTACAAATTGGTAGTGACAAAATAGTCACAGGGATGTAAAGTACAGCATAGGGAACATAGTAATATTGTAATTACTATGCATGATGCCAAGTGGGTACTAGAAATATCGGGGGCAAACCATTTGTAAAGTATATGCTGTATACCTGAAGCTAAAACAAAATAATATTAAATGTAAACTGTAATTGAAAAATAAAATTTAAAAAAAAGAATGGGGACAAGAATAGTGTTAACTGGAACTAAAGTATGAAAATAATGTGGAATTGGGGGACCTAAAGGAGTTAGCCTGGTTGAAAAATATGTAAGAGAAAAGTTGCTGGAAATGAAGGTGCAGAAGCACCAGAAGATGCTGAACCTTCTTTTCATGCCTCGGTAAGAAGCTGGAACTTTATCTTCAAGGGACTGGGGGCCTTTGAAGGATGTTAATCGGGACATAAGATGATCTGATTTGCCTGCTAGGAGGATCACTGTGACAGCTGAGTGGAAGACCGATCGGAGAGTGGCAAGACCAGAGGCAGAGACTGGTTAGAAGGAGCCCAATACCAGAGGCTGGGCCTGTGCATTCATTGTTCACGTCTGGCAGTCCAGATGTGACCCCAATCCTAAGAACGGTCCTTTCACCTATTTGTTGTTTTTAATGTTCAAAGATGGCATGTTTTAAATCATTATTTCAATATATTAATGATTTTGAAACCAAGTACCTAATTTTTTCTTAAGCTTTTAAGTTCTGCTTATACATTTTTTTAAGATTTTATTTTTTAAGAGCAGTTTTAGGTTCACAGTGAAATTCATTGGAAAGTGCATAGAGTTCCCATATACCCCGTCCCCACACATGCACAGCCTCCCCACTATCAGCATCCCCAGAGTGTTGCATTTGTTATAATCAATGAACCTACATTGACTTACCATTATCACCCAAAGTTCATAGTTTACATTATGTTCATTCTCGGTGTTGTACTTTCTTTGACTTTGGTCGTATGTATAATGGCAAGATTCCATGGTTATATCATACAGAGTAGTTTCCCTGCTTTAAAATCCTCTCTGCGCCACCTCTTCACCCCTTCCTCCCCTCTAACCCCTGGCAACCACTGATCTTTTGACTGTCTCCAGTAAAAAATTTTACCTTTTCCAGAATGTTGTATAATTGGAATTATACAGTATGCAGCCTTTTCACAGTGGCTTCTTTTACTTAGCAGTATGCATTTACGCTTCCTCCATGTCTTTTGATGGCTTGATAGCTCATTTCTTTTCAGTGCTGAATAATAATCCATTGTCTGGATATACCAGTTTATTCACTCATCTCCTGAAGGACATCTTGGTTGCTTAAAGTTTTGACAATAATGAATAAAGCTGCTACAAACATCTGTGCACAGGTGTTGTGGGGACATAAAGTCTCAACTCCTTTGGGTAAAAACCAAGGACCTTGATTGCCAGACCATAAGATAAGCGTATGTTTAGTTTTGTAAGAAACCACCAAGCTATCTTCAGTGTGGCTGTACCAGTTTACATTCCCACAAGCAGTGAATGAAAGTTCCTGTTGCTCTACAGCCTCACCAGCATTTGGTGGTGTCAGTGTTTGGGATTTTGTCTATTTGAATAGGTGTGTAATGATACCTCACTGTGGTTTTATTTTGCATTTATTTCCCTGATGACATGTGATGTAGAATATCTTCAGATGCTTGTTTGCCATCTGTATAGCTTCTTTGGTGAGGTGTCTGCTAAGGTCATTGGCCCATTCTTAAATGGATATTTTTATCGTTGAGTTTTAAATGTATTTGTATATTTTGGATAACAGTCCATTATCAGATGTGTCTTTTGCAAACCCTTTTTCTCAGTCTGTGACTTGTCTTCTCATTCTCTTTACACATCTTTTTATTCAATTTGTTAACCTAGCAATCTTTACATAAGAATAGAAACAACTTTCAGTCAACTTTGTTCACTTAACTCATAAATATAACTTTAAATTACCCTAAACAGAACTAATTAATTAAATTCTTTTAAACACCTAACATATATGAAAATTTAGTATCTTTATCTCTGTCTTTCAAAATGACTCATACAACAGGTTAACAAGGACTGGTAAGCACTTTTTAAACTTTCTGGTCATTAAACTAAATCTTCTTAAGCACCTAAACTTACTACCTTTGAAAACCTAATAATTCAAAATTATTAATACAGTATGTCAAGTTATCTTACACATTTTTAAATATGATTTGCAATTGAATTATGCTTTTCAAATTAAAATCATGTGTATTACCAAATAAGCATTTAAATTCAAGCCATAAGACTGATTGTCAGGTTTTTTTAGTTTGTGTCTAATATCACCTTAAAGTTTTAAACATTTAAGAACAAACACATTGATTACCACAAGATTACACATCTTATTGATAAATTTAATAAACAAGCATTGATATTGTATTTGTTTGCTATAGCTTCCATAACAAAGTACCACAGGCAAGGTGGCTTAAACAACAGAAATTTATTTTCTCACAGTTCTTGGATGCTAGAACTGAGAGACAAGGTTGGATCCTTCTGGGGACTGTGAGGGAGAATCTGTTCCGTGCCTTTCTCCTAGTTTCTGGTGGTTCCCTGGCAATCGTTGGTTTTCCTTGGATAGCAGGTGCTTCACCCCGATTTCTGTCTTCTTTGAGTGGTGTTTTCCCTGTTTGTGTGTCTGTCTCCACATAATGCTTAAAACGCACACCAGTCATTTTGGATTTAGGGCATAACCCACTCCAGTATGACCTCATCTTAACTAACTACATTTGCAATGACCCTATGTCCAAATAAGGTCACATTTTGAGGCACTGGGGGTTAGGACTTTAACATATGAATCTGCAACATGATCAACCCTTAACAGATACCGTAGATTTTATTTACTTCAACACCTCTGTTCTTGCTTTGTATTAGGGTTGTGAACTGAGGCTGAAAGTTCAGAGCCATTCTTTGGGACAGAGAATTGAAGACTGTCTGGGACCTAGGTGCTGCATATTTCCAGGACAGGGTCTCTCAACCTTGGCACTATTTGCATTTGGGGTTGGATAACTCTTTGTTGTGGGGGCCATCCTGTACATTGTGGGATGTTTATCAGCATTTTTGACATCTACCCACCAGATACCAGTAACACCCCAACCCTATTTGTGACAAGCAAAAATGTCTGCCGATGTTGCTAAATGTTCGTTCCTCGGGGCAAAATTGTTTCTGATTGAGAGTCACTATTCTAGGATGGTTAATTCAAACCACAGATCTGGATCTATTCTCAGAGCTGTGCTCTTTCCACTGTTGTCAGTGGGGAACCACAAGCCATACCTTCACTATTTTGTTGAATTCAACCAATCCTTATACCTTGTAATTGAATTCTGCATTCCTTATTTTTATAGAAAAAGATATATATTTTTAATTGATTTTATTGGGGTGACATTGGTTCACAAAACCATACAGGTTTCAAGTGTACAGCTAACAAAGCATCATTTGCACACTGTATCATGGGCCCATCACCCCAAGTAAAGTCTCTTTCTCTCCCCACCTCCATCTAGTCCCCACCCTTTCCCTCTATCACAACACTGTTGTCTCTGTCTATGTGTTTATACATATATATACACACACACACATATATATGCTTTTTTGCTTAATCCCTTAACCTTCTTTCATCCAGTCTCCAGCCCTCTGCCCCTCTGACAGTTGTCATTCTGTTCCATGTATTCGTTCCTCTGTTTCTGTTTTGTTCGTCAGTATATTTTGTTCATGAAACTCCACATAAGTGAGATCATATGGTATTTGTCCTCTGACTGGCTTACTTCACTTAGCATAATAATCTCCAGGCCCATCCATGCTTTCTCAAATGGTAAGATTTCTTGTTTTCCTCTCAGGGTCAAGTAGTATTTCACAGTGCAAATGCACCACAGCTTTGCTATCCACTCACCTACTGATGGGCACTTGGGCTGCTTCCAGATCTTGGCTATTGTGAATAACACTGCAGTGAACATAGAGGTGCATATATTCTTTCAAATTAGTGTTTCGGGTTTCTTTGGATATATTCCCAGAAGTGAAATTGCGGGATCAAAAGGCAGCTCCATTTTTAATCTTTTGAGGAAACTCCATATTGCTTTCCACAGTGGCTGTACCAGTCTGCATTCCCACCAGCAGTGCACAAAGGTTCCCTTCTCTCCACATCCTCACTAGTACTCATTTTTTGATTTATGGATGGTAGCCATTCTGACAGGTGTGAAGTGATATTTCATTGCGGTTTTAATCTGCATTTCTCTGATGATTAGTGATGTTGAGCATCTTTTCATGTCTTTTGGCCATCTGTATCCCTTCTTTGGAGAAGTGTCTGTTTGGGTTCTATACCCATTTTTAATTAAATTCTGCATTTTTTTTACTTCTAGGTTCAAAGGCCATGGTTTTAAACTCATTATTTTGGTAACATTTACATAAAAATTTTTTTAATTGAATTAGGCATGAAATAGAATTAGAGCCATCAATCACTATTGCACTGAAAGTGCACAGAATTTCCTTCAGAATTTATACGAAAGTTTCCATCTTGCTAATTTTCTCCTTAAAAAACTACTTTTTCCCAAGTGTCAGAATTCAAGCTCAGTGAGATATATTATTCAGGGTTGTTTTTAGGCTGATGTTGTAACATGTTCAGAAATAATTATTAATCTTGCATTATATGTCATTTTATTTGAGGATATATATTTAGTTTATTTTTTAATATAATAGTGTTATTTTCTACCTTTTATTACAAAAGTGCACTATTTCATTCAGGCTGTGAGGGTGGTGTGCTCAGGGAAATGTTCCTTTCTACCTTCTGAGCAAGTCACACACTGAGGCTGACAAAGCCATCAGGAAGGAAGGTGCTTTGTCTTACAGCATTATGCTCCATGTCTCAAAGTCACCTAACAAAGAAACCTCTGGGATCCTGTTTTATAAATCAGATATATCCTATATTTTATAAAGAACCACAAGATGATATATTCACCCTACTTTCCCTGGCTTTCTTCCCATGATATTCATTGTCTACCATAAGATGCACAGTTATTCATTGATTACACAAACCTTGAGTCCTTGTCAGCCATGTGGGAGGCTGTGGCTAGAGATTAAATAGGATCTGGGGACCAGACACAGATCCTCAACATCAGGATCTTTAAGTCTAAGAGCAAAAATGTTATTTTTTACATAAAAAAAACTATAGCAGCAATGAAATACCGCAACACACTTATAAGAATGGACAAACTCTAAGACACTGACACCAAATGCTGGTGAGGATTCATTCAACAAATATATTTATATATTCAATGAACATATATGTTATACATGAATCAATAAATATTCTTGAAATTATTTTTCATATCCAACTTTATCTTGACTTGGAATGTTGGAGTGGATGGAATAATCATTTAGGTTAAGTGTAGGAGCTGGGTGAGAAGAAATGCAGCAAAATAAGAAAACAAAGTATTTTCTCTCTTTCCTGTTCTTCATTGCACCATGAACGTAGTTGGAATAACACCTAGAATCACCATAGACTCCTTGACACAATGCCTCCAGGGCTTCTGAGAAGAGTCATATATGTCTGTGTGATTATATTAAGTATATGCACATATATATGTTTATACATATATGCATATGTGTTTCTGAATATATTTTGATATACCTTATTTAAGATTTTATATTAAAGAAGCAGTTACTATAAAGTAAGCTATAGTCCAAAGTTCTCCTACCTGTTCATATATATATACACACACACTTTCTAAAAAAAATCCTCACTGGAGGATGTTTATTGATGTTAGAGAGAGGGGAAGGGAGTGAGAGAGAAAAACATCGACCTGTTGCCTTCTGCACCCTCACTAACCAGGGATCAAAACCCCCATCCTAGGTATGTGCCCTGACCAGGAATCAAACCCACGACCTTTCCGTGTATGGAATGACGCTCCAACTAACTGAGCCACAATGGCCTGGGCCTCCTACCTATTCTCAAACCACACATATCATTTGATTTTGGTATTAAGATCTTTTTAATTTTCTTCCTTGACTATCCTTTATCTACGTACAACTTCACTTTTAAGATGGTCTCAAGGAAAAGGAACATACTATATGGAAACGACCATATTAAGGCCAGAAGTTAAGTTTCACATGGATAGATTTCCCTGTTTCTGCTTGCTCTGAGGGGAGCTCCTCTTTTCTATTTTGTATTCATATTTGCATTCATAAAATACTTTAAGCATTCACTGAGTAAAAGACACCATGTTCACCTCTAAAATCAACGAATGAGGCCGGCTTCCTTGAATCCTTTCCAGTTGAGTCTCTTAGTCTGACATTGTAGTCTGCAGGATGGCCTTATTCTGTAGCCTAAGGATTCTCCCTGGCCTGTCCCCACCCATAGTCATTTGCCGTACTCAAGGGCAGAGCGATGCTAACATTTGTGTGGTGTGTTTCAGCAACTTGGAAGTGTATACAGTATACTTGCTGCCATCTTGAATGTTGGGAACATTGAATTTTCCTCTGTGGCAACTGAACACCAGATTGACAAGAGCCACATTTCCAATCTTGCTGCTCTGGATAACTGTGAGTTCTATTATCTTCCATTCAAAATTGAACTCTTAAAAAAATGTCTAACAACATACTGTAAGTGTCAAATAAGGATAATTTCAAGCAATTGTACATTTATGGAATCCTTGAAAAGAACACTCAGATTCAATTTGTGTGAAATGAAGTTTTTAAAGTCCACTGTTTGAAGCAGATCTTCATGCTTCCAAGTTAACTGAGTACTGTAGAAAACATTTCTAAAGACCAGGCTTTCATGACTATTTTAGGAGCTATTTAATTTCAATGAAAAACAGAAAATTAAAATTTAGTTAACTGATCTAAAAAGAATTAAAGTTGTTATCTTGTAGATTTAGCATCTGTACCATTTGGTAAAAAGACATGTATATTTATTTTCATACTGCATAGACTTTTTTTCACACATTCATCCTGGGTTGATTAACTGTGCAGTCATTTTCTACATGAGAAAAGTATATTATGGTATTTGCTTCAGATCAGTTTTTCTCTTACTTGCAGAGTTTGATGTTTTAACTCCAATAATTTAAGGCTCTCCACTGATATCTTCCAGTGGCATAGCTTTTTTATTTTGATTACACTTATTTTTTTATTTTTATTATCAGCATATGCCCCCATAACACCAGATTTTTTATGTTTCATTCACAACATAGGAAACCCTGATATAAATTTTTACTTATATATTTTTCTGGCTTATATTACTCATGAACAGAATGAGATGTGTTCAAGAGACCAAATGCCCAACCATCCTGATCTAGACCTGTTTCTATATCCCTATCATCTCCATTCCACTGTGTCTTGGGAGGCTACTTGGTAATACAGCAGACCAAATGTCTGAGGTTGGCATGTACCTAGGAACCTCTTCTAATACTTCCTTTTTTAAAATTTATTTATCTTTATTGTTAAGGTTATTATAGATGTCCCCCATTTCCCCCCATTCCTCCCTCCACCCAGTTCCAGCTCCACCCCAGGCCCTCACCACACTGTTGTTTGTGTCCACTGATTATGCATATATGCATGTAAGTTCTTTGGTTATTCTCTGCTCCCTCTTCCCCTTCCCTCAGATCCATCATTCTGTGCCATGCTTCCATGCCTCTAGGTTTATTTTGTTCATTAGACTCCACATATGAGTGAGATCATGTGATACTTGTCTTTCTCTGACTGGCTTATTTCACTTAGCATAATATTCTCTAGGTCCATCCATACTGTCTCAATGGGTAAGAGATCCTTCTTCTTTACAACTGCGTAGTATTCCATGGTGTAAATGTACCACAGCTTTTTTATCTACTCATCTACTGATGGGCACTTGGGTTGTTTCCAGATCTTAGCTATTGTAAACTGTGCTGCTATGAACATAGGGGTGCATATATTTTTTCTGGTGGTGTTTTTGGGTTCTTAGGATATATTCTTAGATGTAGGATCACTGGGTCAAATGGCAGATTTAAAAATTTTTGAGGAAATTCCATACTGTTTTCTGTGGTGGCTGCGCCAGTCTGCATTCCCACCAGCAGTGTACTAGGATGCCTTTTTCTCCACATCCACACAAGCACTTTTCGTTTGTTGATTTGTTGATGGAGCCATTCCGTCAGATGTGAGGTGATAATTTTAATTTGCATTTCTCTGATGATTAGTGACTTTGAGCATTTTTTCATATGTCTCTTGGCCATCTGTATGTCCTCTTTGAAGAAGTTTCTATTTAGGTCCTATGCCCGTTTTTTAATTGGATTATTTGCCTTCCTTTTGTTGAGTTTATATATTTTGAAAATTAACCCCTTATCCAGTGTATCATTGGCAAATATGTTCTCTCATACAGTGGGTTCCCTTTGCATTTTGAAGATGGTTTCTTTCGTGAAACCATAAAAATCTTAGAAGAAAACATAGACAGCAAAATCTTAGACATCTCATGTAGCAGACTTTGCACAGATACATCTCCTAGGGTAAGAGAAACAAAGGAAAAAATAAACAAATGGGACTACATCAAACTAAAAAGCTGTTCTGATATTTCTTATATAAAAAACTTAATTGGCACATAAAACATTAGGTTATCAGAAGTGTAACAACCCAAAAACTCCAATGGCAGGATTAAAATCTCACTATCTGATCATAATTAGAAAAGTTGTCAGCAACCAACATAATAAGTTATAGTAGAGGTATTTGTAGATATAAATATACTTAGAAACAAACTAAAAAAATGATTTTGATGATTGAGAACCTATTTCTGTATAGCAGGAGAGTCATATAGCTCATGAAAGGTTAAAATGAATATGAATATAGTTAAAATAAACACTTTCTGAAATAGCCACTCATGGAAAATAGAAATTTTACCAATTTATATTAAAATTATTTATAAAATTATTTATAATTAAAGTTGCATTCTTCATAATTAAAGTTACAGGGAATTATCTTTAAACCAAGGCCATGTTTCCAGATGATTTTACAAGTGCATTGCTTCATTTAGGCACCAGTTCTATCCATTCTTTTCCATAAATATTTATCAAATCTGATCACTTCTCTTTAACTCTATCATCACCATTATCACCCAAGGCAATATCTCTCACCTAGTGACCTCCCAGTTGTTCATTCTACATCAGTTCTTGAACTTTTTCAGTTCATTCTCTACAGTTCATCTAGAAACTAGTTATTGCACCTGTCAGTGGGCTCTCTCAGTCTCCCTGTCCCTGTCCCTGGATCTTCCCTCCCCCTTCCCTACCACTCTCCCCCTTATCTCACCTCCTCTCTCTTCCTCTCCTCCTCCCTCTATCTTCCCTCTTAAATTTCTTGATTAGCTTCCCATTTCTCTGGGACGAAGACTATCAAGACTAAAACTTTGTTTCACAAGGTATTATACTTAGCAGTACGATGTTTGGCCTACAGTAGATACCCCATGAATATATGTCAAATGAATGACTAATATGGGGTATAAATAGACATACCAATTAATGGGGGATGCTGTTCAGAAACAGGTCCAAGTACAGTTACCAGAAGTGGCATTACAAATCACCGATGATGCGGAGGGACCACCAGCTGACTGATCATTTGGAGGAGGGGAATTGGAATCCTTCTCATATACCAAGTACCAAAATGATTGCCAAATATATATTAATTCAAATGCAAAAAAACTGCATGGAAGTACAAGATAAAATACATTCATATAATCCTGAGATGAGAAAATAGTTAAAGGACTTTATGTGCCAAAAAACAAAACCAGAAATTACTTTTAAAAATGGATGTTTGACTACATAAAAATTAAAACTCTTCAATACTAAAAAAACAAATGAAATTGCAATGCAAGTAAAAATCAAAGGAAAATATTTGCAATATATGTCAAATATTTTTTTTTTTTTAATATATCTTTATTGATTTCAGAGAGAGGAAAGGAGAGGGAGAGAGAGAGATAGAAACATCAATGATGAGAGAGTCATTGATCAAGCCCACAACCAGGGCATGTGCCCTGACTGGGAATCGAACACTGATTGCCTGGATCCCAGGTCCATGCTCAACCGCTGAGCCACACCCGGCCAGGCCAGACATTCTCTTTATGCTATAAGGAGTTCATAAGTTGATTAGGAAAAGATGAACATATCAGTGAAAATAGGCAGTTTACAAAATAGAACCACAAATGGCTAATAAGAATATGAAAAAGAACAAAGTAGTCAGCTCTACCTTAGGAATCAATTAAAAACAAATTGAAAGACATTTTTTTCCTATCAAATTGGCCATTTTTAAAAATAAGCTCTGATGTCCATTAAATTGTGTTGAAAATATTGGTTTTTTATTTGGCTGATAGGAGTGTAATTGGCACAGAGTTTTTGAAGAGCAGCTAAATAGTATATATCAAAGGTTTGAATATGTTTATATACTTTCAACCAATTGCTGAATTTAGGAAATCTATGCTAAGAAAATAATACAAAACAAGAACACAGTTTATACCCCAAATTTTTGTCCCCGCATTCTTTACAATTATGAACACATGGAAGCAATATAAACATCCAGCAATTTAAAAATTATTGATATATTATGAAGTCAGAATATTATGTGGCAACTTATATTAATTACAAGCAATATTCAACAAAATAGAAAATGCTTAAGATGCTAATATTAAGATAAAATGTATGTGCAGAATAATGGCAATAAAATGCCCAGAAGGAAAGAAATGTAGAATGTTAACTTCGAAAATTAGATTTATGCTATGAGCCTGTATTACTTCTAAAATGTGAAAAAAATGCTTTGTTAAATAAGGCCCAGCAATCTTTGCCACATAACTAAGGAGTACCTTGTTTCAAATGCTTAAAGTAAATCCATTAAGTTCAAAATATTTTAAAAGAACAACTGATTTGAAAACTAAACTATCCGTCATATAATAGTTTGAGTTAAAGATGCTTATTTATTTATTTATTTTATCCTCACCTGAGGATGTGTTTATTGATTTGAGAGAGAAGAGAGAGAGAGAAACATCCATGTGAGAGAGAAACATCGACCTGTTGCTTCCTGTACACTCCCCAACTAAGGATCAAACCCGCATCCTAAGTACATTCCCTGACCAGGAATCAAACCCTCAACCTTTTGGTGTTCGGGACGACACTTCAACTAACTGAGCCACATGGCCAGGGCAAGATGTTTATTTTTAAAAACTGAGTTTTGTTCACTGAGGTTAAGTATTATTAATTTTAAACTTACTGTGATAAGTGTTTGTTCAGGCATCACATTTTAACAAAATTTATTAATCAAAATATATAACTGTATTATGATAGAAGATATATGAATGTCAATATAAGTGTATATTCTTTAGGTTGTATATTGAAGAAAATACATATATCTTATATGTATATCCCTGAAGTCTAGGTAACCTTCCAATTAATTTCTACATTTTGAAAGGTTTTATATAATAGTGGTATCCAAACTTATAACAAGTTTATTCATTATGTTTTAAAATTATTTAACATAATTCAGTGAAATTATGTTGGGTATCTTATAAACACCCACTCACCTGTGCAGACGTTTCTCTCCGTGAGCCAGTTTAGTTTAAGCTGTGCTCTATTTTACAGTAGCCCACATTTGACAAGTCAAGAGAAATACAGAAAAAATGATCCAGAAGAGACATAGGACTACTGTTGAACAGTTACTTATTTTTATATTATAAAATCTTGGCGTATTTATTTCATGTCATTTGAAGAAGATGAATTAAGATATTTTATTTCTCTGGGAAGTTTCTTCATTGCTGTAATTTCTTCTAACTACACATCTGTTTATTTTTTAGCTGCTTCTTTGCTTTGCATTCAGTCAGATGAGCTACAAGAAGCTCTCACCTCCCACTGTGTGGTCACTAGAGGAGAAACCATTATACGGCCCAATACTGTAGAAAAAGCTACTGATGTCAGAGATGCTATGGCTAAAACTTTATATGGCCGTCTCTTTAGTTGGATAGTTAATCGCATTAACAGCTTGTTGAAGCATGACACATCACCAAGGTAAAAATTTTTATGGACACATTTTTTCCCAAATGTCAGGTGATGTAAATCTATTTTGTAATTTATTGATTTATATCAGAGTCCCTTTAAAGATGTTTCTAATTAGTATCATTTAATTTATCAAAGTTATATGCCAGTAGATCTGCTTTATTTCCTAATAGTACCACTTCATTGTGCCAGCAACATGAATTAAAATAATAGGAAAATGTGACATCTTACTATCAATTTATGTCTTTTAATTAGAAGGTGTATTATGAAGTGCATACCATTTTAAACTTGTATAAAATGTTATTTCAGCAGTTTTTTGTTTTTGTTTTGAAGTGTTGTTTTTTAATCCTCACTGAGGATATTTTTTTTCATTGCTTTTTCAGAGGGAGAGAGGGAGAGGGAGAGAGAGAAACATTGATATGACAGAGAAAGATCAGTTGGTTGCCTCCAGCACATGCCCCAACTGGGGCTAGAGATCAAGCCTGCAACTGAGGTATGTGGCCTTGGCCAGAATCAAACCTGGGACCCTTCAGTCCACAGGCCGATGCTCTAACCACTGAGCCAAAACAGCTAGGGCTTGAGGTTTTGAATTAAATCTTGAAGGCAAAGAAAAACTTTTTTTCATATTTTAACTATAATCCTGGAAAGGTAGGTGATATGATGGTCCATAAAATTTGGTTCAGAAATGCTCTAAATAACTAGTAAATAGTCGATCTAGGATGTGAACAATGTTATGTGATCATATTTTTGGTGGGGAGAGGCCCTATTCCCCACCAGTTGCTAGTGGGAGAGCACTTCTTGCAGTATCCCAAGAAAAAGAATTTTCTGAGACTCACACTGGAAACGAGTGATTTTTAATTTGCATGGAATTAAATCCTGAGTTTCCAAGGTCCCATTTCCCCTTGTCCCACCAAGGAAGAAGCGTAACTTCAGCTTCAGCAGAGCTAGAATCAGAGCCAGTGTCCAGAATTTCTGTTCCATGTTGGAGCAGTCTAGTCCATCATCAGGCCATCTTAGTTTGTGCTCCCAGATGCTGTTCATTAGTTCATTGTGTGTGGAGTCTGCAGGGTCATATGGCTTGAAGGAAACACAACCAAATGCAAGGAAGCAAGAAAAGAGAGCCCCACAAGCCAAGAGAGTCACAAGAGAGCGAACTCCTTTGTTTGGGGGATTATGTATTCCCCAAATTTTGGTGAGCTTGCAGTGGCCCTGCCCACTCTGGCCAATGATCTCTGTTTCCAGGTTGACTGACAAGCACCTTCCCTAGGTCACCCCAACTTTATTGGGCATGTGTGCCTATCTCCCCTTTGTTGGACCCCTTCCCTCAGTTTACAGGGAATAGGCTGGTGGTTCCCTGAGAAGTGTGAAATTGCAGCTTCCTGGTGAAGCTGCAAATGACATGCCTTTAATGTCTGGCCTTCCTTTGCTCCTTTTCTATTATTAATAACTAGCTAATTAACAACGGTGTCAATCATAGTCAACTCAGCACCCTACCTGGTGCCTCATCTTAGAAGAAAAGGTAATCGCAGCCATCATTGACTATGTGCTCTTTATGTGCTAGGGACTGTGCATAGATATGTCTTTTCATTTACATCTAAGGTTTTTTTTCTGCCATAAATTATACAATCTTTAGAAATTTGAAAGTGAATAAAAAAGATGGATGCCTGCCTTAAGATCACCTCATTACACTTGCTTATTAAATGTAAAAGACCATTTTATATACATTTCAGGCATGCAATTTCTTGTTATTTTTCCACTAAACTATACATTGCACCATAATATGATCCAGTCAGAATTATCCTCAAAATTGCTTCTTTACCTCCCTGCCAAAATGTACAGTGACTGGATCTGCCAATCAAAAGTTCAATTTGCCCATTACAATTTAATGATCAAATAGTTTGTATGTTCATGTGTGGCCATCTATCTGTATGATGCCAAGCTCGCAGGTAAAAATGGAAAAATTCAAGATTTTTTCAATATTTGTATATTCCACAGAATATAGGCTAGATATTCAGAGATTTGACCTCATGATATTAGTTATGATCTGCACCGGCACTAAATCATGCCCAGAAGGGTATGACTTTCCAATAGGTGATCTGTTGAAAATCCCACTATAGCCTATCTGCCACAACTTTCCTTCCCATACATTAATGAAAACTATCCAAATCTTAGACTCTTTAATTTTTTACAGAAAGTTTTAAAAAACTAAAACAAGATCATTGAAAACAGTTAGTTTGATCTGTCAAGATTTACACTGAGATTTTGAACAGCATGTGTTTTATGGCAGGCTTTGCCACCAACTTCTTGTGGGACCTTGAACATGTTACTGCATTTCTCTGCATCTTTCTCCTCAGCTGTTAAATAAGGCCATGGAAGGGCAAGCCAGTGGTCTTAATTGTTGGTGGGTATCTTGGAGCCTTTTAAGAACCTTTTAACAATTATGTCCTTCACTCCAAAATCAAAACTGGATATATTTACACACACCCACCAAAATATTGCACACAGTTGGGATTCCAGACTCCTTTAAAGCCATTTATAGATCTCAGTTTAAGAATCTCTGAACTAAGAAAGAGAGAGAGAGAGAGAGAGAGAGAGAGAGAGAGAGAGAGAGAGAGAGAAAGAGAGAAAGAAAAAGAAGGAAGGAAGGAAGGAAGGAAGGAAGGAAGGAAGGAAGGAAGGAAGGAAGGAAGGAAGGAAGGAAGGAAGGAAGGAAGGAAGGAAGGAAGGAAGGAAGGGAAAGAAAGAAAGAAAGAAAGAAAGAAAGAAAGAAAGAAAGAAAGAAAGAAAGAAAGAAAGAAAGAAAGAAAGAAAGAAAGAAAGAAAGAAAAAGAAACTGAAAAACACAAAACAGAAACAGACTCATAGATACAGGGAATAAAATGATGGTTGTCCTATGGGAGGGAGCTCAGGGAATCAATGAAAAAATGAAGAGGAACAAGAAGTACAAACTTCCAGTTAAAAAATCAATAAACCATGGGGAAGTAAAGTACAGCATAGGGAATATATACAGTAATATCATAGTAACTTTGTATGGTGACAGACCATTACCAGACATTGTGGTGATTATATGGTAAGGTATATAAATGCCAAATCACTATGTTGTACACCTGAAATTAATAATATATTGTATGTCAACTATACCTTAATTTTTAAAATGCCTTAACATTATGAGTAAGGAAAAAAAGAATCCCTTTACTAGATCATGCCTTGCTTGTCTTCCTGCTAAACTGTTTGCTGACTGCATTTAACATATTAATATACATGATAGTTATTTAGCTCAGTGAAATCCTGTGGAACAGAGATGGTAAAAGAATAACCATTTTGACGAAACCAGGATAAATTTTAACTTGACATTTGGCCTCATATAACCACATAAAAGTACACTCGCTGTTCCAAACAGAAACTTTCAGAAATACTCGATAGCTTTCCTTTTGTCATTCCTAGAACATATTCAGAATGTTCTGTAACTCCGCATTCTGCATTCAGTCGATTCCTGCCAATATAGGGAGCATCCTCCAGTTCACTTCCAGATCCCTGCCTCACTCAATACTAAGCGTAGCCTAGGTTAAGTAAATGGTGAACACAAAGAGAAATGTTTGTTCTTTCCTTTTTAAATTCACATGAAAGTAACTTGAGAATGTATGTCTTTCTTGGGGAGGAGCAGACTTTTGACCAAGTATCTAACCTTTAGTGAGCAGAGGTAACCATTATGGAGGAGCAGGAAAAAAATGCACTCGTAATGTGTAATTGTAAAATAGCATTTAATTGTACTTTGAAACATTTAATTATAAAATACATCCACATATAGTTACGCCTTTCTTAGGGTTACCTTTCCATATTTAAAAATTATGAGTGAATATCCCAGCAATACATAAGGATTCTTTAAAATCATTGAAATATTTTTAGCAAGATGTTTTCATTGTTGCCCTAAAATTAAAGACTAAATACACTCTTTCACAGAATTTGTGGTTTTTTGGTATGGCTTTTATTGAACATATTTTTGCTGTGTTCTGAATGCTAGCCAGGTTTTCACTATGAATCATGACTCACTCGGGGCTGTGATCTTGTGCTCAGAAACCCACAGGAAAAATGTTTCTTTTGTTTAAATATATAAAGTAGTATAAGGATGGTTTCTGTAGTACAAGGAAAATATTGACCATTTTCATATTAAAATTAGTGCTACCTGATTTATCTTTAAGTTCTCTGGAGGGAAACTTTTTCAATTAAGATTTTCACTTTAAGCGTGTATGCTGGTAGAAGTTTCTTAGCTAAATCACAGAAACATACTCTGAGATAATCTGGTTTATATTACCTCTTAAGAAAGTAAATAAGAACTCAAAATAATCTCTCTGATTTTCCAGTGGGAATGGTGATGAACTGAGCATTGGCATTCTGGATATATTTGGCTTTGAAAATTTCAAAAAAAATTCCTTTGAGCAGCTTTGCATTAACATTGCAAATGAACAAATTCAGTATTATTTCAATCAACACGTGTTTGCGTGGGAACAGGTAAGTCTATGTACTATAAAATGCATGCATGTGTATGTTATATACAGAATTGTACTAAGGAAGCATGACCTAAATCATAGATTTAAAGCTTTGAATATTTAATAAAGACAAAAAAATCCCTCCATTCCCATTGTAAAAACAAATACAAACCAAAAAAAACTAGCATGATATGTGATGTTGAATGTCCTCCATCGAAAAATCAATGCAACTCTTCTCCAAAACTTAGCAAGCCTGAGCCCTTGCAAACAAAGAAGTTTCCTTTGGAAATTTAAGTGGATGTATCCAACTGTTTCTCTTTCTGAAGACTGCATTGCTGAAATTCTGTTTGAAATTTCAATATCCATCTAAAATGCATTTAACTTCAGAATTCCAGTAACTAGGCAACAGAACACAAGATAATGGGTTTGATGCAAATGCCATGAAACAGTAATTTTGTCAGGGTACAACGTGTAATTCATGATTCAGCTCCAAATATATTCTTCCTTAGAGAAAAATCAGAGATTTACTTGAATTGCATTTGGCAAAACTGTAGTATTAAGATTAATTTAAATACTTTATCAAGTCTAAAAGAAATATTCAGTATGCCATTTGTCTCCTTTAAATATTATTAAATTGTCTTGTGTTTACTGATTACAGCTGACTTTTTATTTAAATTTGAGATAAATTAAAGGTACATGAACCTCTTCTGATTCAAAATATTAAGTTTATTAAGCATTAACTTTGAAACACTGGTCACGAAAGATAATGTTTTTTAGATCTTGACATTTCTTAAGCCAGAGCAAAAAGGACAGAAATTTAAGGTTTTAATCTGTGTTTGCTCAGCTCTCATCTCCTGGCCTTCTCTCTTCCCTTCATAGCTCCTTGAAAACAGTCAACATTCATTGCATTGTATCAATTTCTTCCCCACCTGATACATTAAGCCCACAGTGCCTGGCTCTGACATTTCAAGCCATCGGAAAGGCCCTTCCGAATCTCCTCAGTCATTAGTATCAGAAACGTTTTACTCACCACATTATTAGTCTTAGTCTTTTTGTAATTTTCAACTCTGTTGACAGATTTCTATTTCTGGAAAACCCCTCCTTTGGCATTTGTAACACCATCTTTCTGTTTCTTTTCCTTTTTGGTGGTTTCTTCCTTTACTCTTCCTGCACCATCCCCTCCATACACCAGTGGTTCTCGACCCTGGTTGTGTATTACAATCACTTGGGGATCTTTGTGAAATTCCAGTGCCCAAACCCTGTCCCAGACCAATTAAGTTCGATTTCTTGGGCTCAGACCCAGGCACCAATATTTTTTAAGGTTCCTAGTCTATTCCATTGTACAGCTAACATTGAGAATTACTGCCCTAAAGGTTAGTTCCTCCTAAGAGTTCTATCCTTGACCCTGACATAAAGCAAGTGCTCAACAGATATTTATTAAATTAACTTAATCTTGCTTTAATGCCTCACACTGTTCGCAGAATTCATTCTAACCAGAGATTGAAACAAGTTAAAAAAATGTTTGGTTACACCTGCTTCATGGGACAAGGTATATCTTCATGTATTTCCCATTTGATTATTAAGAGCTTGTGTTGGTAGACCTCTGTTATTCTTCTCTTTTGGGGGTGAGATTAGGACCTGGTTTATTGGAATTAACCTTTAAACCAATGTACAGATCTTCCAGTTATTACTTGCTTTTCACTTTTTATAGAATGTTACAATTTGCAATTTACTTTGATCGATAGTCTTGAATTCCATCCATGATTCTAATGTTCTTAATTTTTTTGTCTTTGGGCTTGCTACAAATGACACTGTTCTATAAGACCCTTTTATTTTTTCCTTTCTATTGAATTTATTGGGGTGACACTGTTTAACAAATTATACAGGTTTCAGGTGAACACATCATCTGTACACTGTATAGTGTGTTTACCACCCTGAGTCAAGTCTCGGTCCATCACCATTTGTCCCTCCTATACCCTCCTGCACCCTTGTAAAAAAATGTACTTGAGAAGTTCTGAAGACAAAACAACTCAAAATGGTCCCCAACAAATTAAAATTTTAGCTAGGATCCAATGAGGAATTCAGGCCATTCCCAATTCTTTCAAGTGACTTCCTAGGGGAATTACCCAAGAACCCCCACTTCATAATTTTAAAGACCAGGTATTGGCAGCTGAGTGTGTGATGAATGTGTGATCTGGTGGATGCAGGATTAGTCACTGATTCTCTTGACTTTAATATGTGGGTGCACATGGCTTTTTTTTCTTTCACGGTCACTTGCTGTGACCGTTAAAGAAGTACCTGACACCTAGCTGGTTTGGCTTAGTGGTTAGAGCATCGGCTGTTGGCTCGCAGACCGAAGGGTTGAGGGTTCGATATCCGATCAAGGGCACATACCTCTGTTGCAGGCTCAAAGCCTAGCCCCGGTCGGGTCACGTGCTGGAGGCAACCAGTCGATGTATCTCTGTCACATTGATGTTTCCCCCTCTCTCCGTCTCCACTCTCTCTAAGAAAAATTAATGGAAAACATACCCTCAGGTTAGGATTAACAAAACAAAGAAGCAGCAGCAGCAGAACTGAGACATGCTAACTGGAGTCGCATGTATGAGCTATCACAGATACAGAGAGCACACTTACACCAATTTCTGTAAGTGAGAAACAGCTAGTAAGCCAACTCATTGATTAAACTCATGGTCACATCTTTTTAGGTCAGAAATAATCACAGGTTTGACCTAACACAAAGCTCCTTCATTTAATCGAGTTACTGCTGCTTATCTGTAAGACACACTGCTCTCAATTTCATGCACATACAAATGATCTGGCCAGTCTGAGCAAAACGCAGCCGGCCGGGGCAGCACCTTCACAGATGAAACAACTTCGGTCCTGCTTAAACCAAATATTATCTCCATTGACAGGCCTACACCGTTGGAACATAAATACAGGTTTGCTGAAAGCATTTCCTTATCCCAGGTTCCGTTTACCTGTAATATACACGGGGATACTCCAGCAAAGCTGGTTCCAAAGGTATTTTGAGTATTGTTTTCCCTTTCCTTTCTATTGAAACAGTAATCAACAGACTAGAGAAAAACATTTTTAGTGAGTTTATGGCAGTGACCTAATCCCATGGCTTGCTGGGTGAATAATTTCTTGTTTCTTGGAATGCTTGCCTCCAACTAACCGTTTGTATTACCTTTGAACATGTTCTTAAATCTGGGAACCCCACTTTTAACTCGCTGGCAACGATGCCACCTTTCTTTTCATAACCTACTTTTCTGTGGACAGAAATTGTGTGTCTTGGAATCTCAACACTCATTCAAGAGCATCGAGACCTTGTCTCTTTTTTTCCTTTATTATCTAGATATTTAGAATATCTAAGACAGCTGGTCTATGGTAGCATTATTTTTCTACTGTGTATACTAGATAGCTCCTGAAAATTGTTCTGGAGTTTGATGTTTCATAATATTTCAGGCTTCCATACATTTCCAGCGCTAGAAGAACCATTTTATATAGATCGAATTTAATAAAATTTAAATGAAAGATTTGTATCTGAAAACAATCGTTTGAATGTTAGATGATAATCTAGGTCTCCATCCCTGCAAAAAGATCATGAGGAGTATAGTTGTAACCTTTTAAAATTCCAGACTCAGACTCTTCTAAATGAGTTGCAACTGAAAGGCAGATGATTTTTATCTCAATTTTATTCATTCCACAGTGTATTCATATTTCAGCCTTTCCTGTATTACATTTGTGTAGGGTTATATTGATGCACACTGTTTACTTCCATATTTTTCAAAAAGCTTTTAGTTAGCAGCTTAAAAAAGCAGCAAACAAGTTCTCCCATTTCCCATGGGAGGCATCTTTCTGCAAGATCCTTCACAGGGAATCTCATGGTAATTATATAGCCAAGATTGGAGGTGTGTGGGGGGCTTGGTTTTTCATTTTCAGGTTTTCTTCCGCGTAAAAGAGAGTTCAGCAGTAAAAAAGTTGATAGAAAGCTTGACATTCTCTTGAGTTACAGTCATGTTAGTGCTGTAGTGGTGGGTCTTGTTCTTTTGTTTTAATTTTGCACTTATGGTATAATCATTATAGTATAAATATACAAAAAAAAACACAAACCAGTAACACCAACCTTATTTCCTACAAGTTTATGTTTCAAACCAAGGGAACCACACACCAACCATTAATTAGTCACCCATGGCCATGATTTGAGTTGAAACAGATGCCATTGTTCTTTAGGGCCTTTAGGATACTACAAAGCATTGTCCTGGACTCCTGGAGGCTGGATCTGCTTCCCTGTGTGCCTATTTGTACTAAGATAAGCTTTCTTTTTTTTTAAATTTTATTTTTGTTTAAAATATTACAGATGTCCCTTTTCCTCCCCAATGACCCGTTCCACCCGTTCCTTCCTCCTCCCCAGTCCCTCTCCCCACCATTGTCCATGTCCTTGGGTTGTGTATATATACACATAAATTCTTTGGTTACTCTCTCCCCCTCCACCCACCCGCCCTCCTCCATCCCTCTGACATTTGTTGACCTGGAGAATATTATGCTAAGTGAAATAAGCCAGGCAGCGAAAGACAAACACCACATGATCTCGCTTATACGTGGAGTCTAAAGAACTTAATAAACTGATGAACAGAATAGATTCAATGACATGGAAGCATAGAAGAAGATAAGCTTTCTTATGCGTTAGTGCAGCTCAGCTTTCTGGCTAGTAACTGAACTAAAGCTTATTTTTAAAGTGAGCTATTAATATTTGTTTTTGTAGGAGGATAAGTTGTTAGATGTCTCACTTATATATGTACCCATGGGTTTAGAATTAAAAGTCAGAAGTCATTTTATAAGCAGGAAACTATTTACAGCACATAATGGAAACAATAACTGCAATTATGGCTCTGGCTTCTCTTTCTGAAAATGATGTGGATGACTTTCATCTCCAGCTGTTCATATCCTGAAGATGAAAGCTTGTGAGATCTTTGAATGTGGGCTCCGAAACATAATTTGTAGCAATTACAAAGAACAAAAATTCGTTCAAATATATAATACCTACATTTTCAACTTTATTAACATCATAAAGTAAAAATCAGTTGTCAGATAAAAAATGTGTGGGTAATTCCAAATGAACCCATTCTAAATGTCTTCTTATTGCTTTGCTTGCAAAGAGTGAATTTGTATTTTAGATCCAACTTTCTTCCCTATCAAACAAGTCATATGTGTGCTGTGGGGGTAGCATTTGTCGTCTTTTAGCTTCCCAAGTGATAAAGGCCATCTTTTATAGTCATTTTGTTTAAGCATTAAAATAGCCATACATTTAGCAAACCTTTGATACAAGTCTTCCTTTTTAAATGTGCAGCCAAGACTTGGGTTACTGTTTGAGATCACATGCAAATGTTCCTTAAGCTTCTTACATACTAGGAGAGTGTGGAAGTTGACATCCGAATGATAAAACATGTGTGGAGCAGCCCTGCAGCAGCTGCTGGCTGTGAACGTGCCATCCTCTCTTGGCTCCTGCAGGCAGCCTCTTGGGTTCCGTGTCTACGTCACCCCTCACTCAACACTGTGCTGCACATACTGTTTCTCTTCCATTCTCTTCCCTCAATGAAGTTGGGTCAACACCCTGAATGCAACGTGGGGATTTGTGATACTTATTTTGATAATTTGATAACATTTTTAAAAAACTTTTAATTATGATAAAAGATAATTTTCAACGAGATACATAATTAAGAGCATAGATCCATACTATTGCAATAGTTTCTATATGTGAGGTTAAAGCATACTGTTGCCAAACTGAAATAAAATTATTTGCTAAATATTTAAACATAACAGTAAAGGAGAAATACTTTAAGGTGAAAGGAATGTATAGAAAATTACATTTCTGAATTTCCAACTGAAATGCCTCCTTATCGTAAGCCAGTACCTGTCAATAGAATATGAATTTGTAAAGCTCTTTATGACTTTTAAAGAGCTTTCAAAAGTAGGTATCATATACAAGATTTTTTCATCTTAACATGCATTATATACCACTTTTTCCAAAAAAAGGAAATGCTGTAGGAGCACCACTTGAAATTCCTTCTTTCAAAGTTCATTAAATATATGTGAAATAAAACATGTATATTTTATCGGTAATTATCCAGAATACTTTCTCATTAGGTTACTTGTCAGATTCTGAATTAATGACCTATGTCATCTCAAGTTAATGATGAACAACATCCCCTGTGGCTTGCCATTAACATTAACATAAAAATCAGCAGGATCATTGATACCAGCTTTGAACAGGAAATACAGGAAAAAAATAGATTTCAAATTATACATTTTATTTTACATCATGTGTTCAGATTTTTTTTTAATATATCTTTATTGATTTCAGAAAGAGGAAGGAAGAGGGAGAGAGATAGAAACATCAATGATGAGAGAGTCATTGATGGGTTGCCTCCTGCACACCTCCGACTAGGGATCGAACCCGCAACCCGGGCATGTGCCCTGACCGGGAATCAAACCCCAATCGCCTGGATCCTAGGTCTATGCTCAACTGCTGAGCCACTCCTGGCCAGGCAAGTGTTCAGATTTTTAAACACACATATTACCACCTTGTTTTCTTCATTTTTAGCTTTTTAAAATACTTAGTTACTTCAGTAAAATGTTATTACTAATAATAGTAGAAAGAGAAAGAAAGCAAGTGTAAAATGTTAGCAATTGGGGAATTTGGATAAAGGGTATCCATGGGAGCTTTTTATACTATTCTTGTGATTCTTCTTTGAGTTTGAAGATGTTTCAAAATGAAAAGTGGCAAAAGTGTCTTTACTATAATAAACATACTCAATTTACCTTGAGCACTAATAGCACTCTAAATCCTAGATTTACAACCTTTAAAATGTTTCTCTTAGAATGAGAATTTTTATCAGTGGTTAGCATGTGGAGCTTCTCAGGGGTTTCTGTCCACTGTGGGAAGTGTTTTTGCAAATGTGTATACTCATGAGCAGTTGGTGAGTAGGAATTCTTTTACTAAAAGACAGCTTTTAGAATAAATGTGTTTATGTGGCTTCTTTCCCCTTGCAAATGTTCTGTCAACAGAGTGCTTATTTATTCATTAAGTTTCACAGCACGTTGAGGCATTTTTGGCATTTTGAAATGTTAGAACCAGAAGAAACCCAAATGGGTTATTTATATTTCACAGATAAAAATGACTTCCTGTGACTTGCCCAAGGTTGCAGGCTGGTTAATCAAAGCCAGAACCAGGATCCAGGTTTTCTGATACCTGTTCCAGGTTCATCCCACAAGCGAACAGATAAGTAAAGTTGAGAAGAACCAGAGACCTAAAAAGAGTAATCTCTCAGAAGGAAAGGGAGGAAAGTGTGTTCCATGTATTTGAAAGAAAGGAAGAAAAAGAGAAGAAGGGAGAGAAATAAAAGACAGAGAAAGACAATTTTTTCACATGCAAAGCCAGGGAAAGTCAGCATAAGGCAGGAAAGAAGGAAACTTTGGAGAGAAGAGTAGCACTGAGGCAGCTGGCAGCGGAGAGAGCAGAGACTACCTAAGAAAAATGGTATAGCTCTAGGAGATGGAACCACTGAAAGAGAGAATATACCAAAAGCAGAGAAATCCAAGGGTATGTCTTCCAAATTGGAATGGCAAAGTAGAGAGAGCATCTTTTCTATGCCCTACAGGACAGGGACTCTACCTTTTTCATCTTTGTTTCTACCTTCTCCAGCCCCATCTACCCCTAAACATACACATAGAAGGTGCTCCTCAAATATTTGAAGAATTTCAATATGTGGCATTTTCTGTAATGATCTATACAGAGAAGTTCACACCTAGGTGAATTTCAAATGCCATTGCTATAGAAATCCCATACATTCTTCGTCCCATGATTTGAAATGGGTAGAAGCATTTTTTTTTAAAAAGTGGAGCCTTTTCATGAAGATGGCACCAAAAGTGGAGAATGCCAGTGCCTCTCCCAAAGCTAAAGCTAAAACAAAGGGTTGGAAGGCAAAGAAAGCAGTGCTGAAAGGCATCCACAGCCAAGATCTGCAGGTCACCCACCTTCCAGTGGCCCAACACACTTCTGTTTTGAAGGCACCCCAAATAATCTTAGAAGAACTCCCTCAGGAGAAACAAGCTTGACCACTATGCCATCATCAAGTTCCCCCTGACTACCGAGTCAACCATGAAGATGAGAGAAGACAACAATACACTTGTGTTCACTGTAGATGCCAAGGCCAGCAAGCACCAGATCAAACAGGCTGTGAAGAAGCTCTATGACATTGCCCTGCCGGGCATGGCTCAGCAGTTGAGCATTGACCTAGGATCCAGGAGATCCCGGCTCGATTTACGGTCAGGGCAGGTACCTGGGCTGTGGACTTGATCCCCAGTAGGGGGCGTGCAGGAGGCAGCCGATCAATGACTCTCTCATCATGGATGTTTCTGTCTCTCTGTCCCTCTCCTTCTCTCTGAAGTCAATAAAGATATATTTTTAAAAAGACAAAAGAAACTCTATGACATTGATGCGGCCAAGGTCAACACCTGGATCAGGCCTGATAGAGAAAAGAAGGCATATTTTCAGCTGGCTCCCAACTGTGATGCTTTGGATGCTGCCAACAAAATTAAGATAATCTAAACCACGTCCAGCTGACTAATTCTAAATAAAAAAGTTTTACACTGTAAAAAAAAAAGTGGACCAAAGTTTTAAAATAAGATACACGTGGCTGGGAGTAGGGAACAATAGGAAGTGGCCAGTTTAGGAAGCAGGGTTGCTGAATTAGTCTAGTAGATGAGATGAGGTCTCTCTGAGGATATGAGGTATGAATGATGAGAATCGAGCCGTTATTGTGTTATTAATCTGTGCTGAGTAATCTACTCTTAATTTTTCTCCTGTCATGGAAGCTTGCAGCCTCTCTCAGCCTGTGGTGACCACCTTTCCACGCTGCTGTGTGAGTCTGAGGACTCAATTTAATAATCTCAAATCTCTCCTGGGATGACATGTTGGCCCTAAATCTTTAAACTTGTTGTCTAAGCCCTATAGCTATGGAGGTGCACCTTCCATGGACTATCTTGCCAATGTGGCCTTTCATGACCCACACTCAAAATTCAATGAAAAACAAAGGAGAATTTGACTCAGGGTGAGATTTCCTAACATCCCTTGCCTCCTTGATATATACTTTAAGTGATAATTCATCTACCCTTTTTCAAAAGAGCATCCAGGCCATCTGAACAGAGTAGGGATTACATATGCTAAACAGATCAGCTTTACTGCAGTTAATAAACCCACTGATCTCCTTTAAATGTATTTTTAATGTACAGGGCAAAGCAGAGGCCTTTCTGAAGTGGTAGATGAGCGTCAGTTCTCTACATGTGCTTAAAAACTGCTAAGCATTTTGAGATTATAACTGCTCTAAAAATATATAATATATTTTTTTAGTCATGATCATTTTACTAAAAGTGCTTTATGAATTCTGAGTAATAGCATTTTTCCTCCATTGGTTTGCCTGGAGTTTGTAATACTAACAAGTATCTTAAAGGGGAGCCCATTGTTTTCCAAGTTCCTCATCTCTGCTCTGTATGACCTGCCACAAAAGCATTCAGTGGGTTTTGACACAGGCAAATAAAAATGACAAATGCATTGATTTAGACCTTCACCTCATGTGCTTTCTATATAAAACATAAAAAACTGCCTTTGAACTTTGCAGTTGCCATTTAAACTATGACATGCTGTCAGCATAATGTGTCTAATAGTGAAGTAATTCTAGGTCTGCATACTTTTCTAAGGTTGCCTTCAAATGAAAAAGCTGTGAC
The DNA here is from genome assembly GCF_964146895.1 of Miniopterus schreibersii. Lineage (NCBI taxonomy): Eukaryota > Metazoa > Chordata > Mammalia > Chiroptera > Miniopteridae > Miniopterus > Miniopterus schreibersii. Next base: position 80,115,992 of record NC_138101.1, on the reverse strand, counting down.
CAAGACATTGCTTCCATTTTTTTTTGTACTGAATAAACTAAATGTCTTTCAGGTGGCCTTTTAAACTGGGGATTCTGCCTCATTTTATATATTAGATTTTGCTTTATTTTAAAATACACATTTTTCTGATGATATTTTTTAAATGAGATTTCAATTTCATGAGGTTCCAAAAGTAGTGATTAAAACTTTTGCTTATCAAATGCCCCACCTACTGTTGACTAAATTTCTCCACGAAGTTGCCAGAAATAACTTCTCTTTCTCTGAACTCTTATAGTACATGATGCATAGCATTTATCTGTCACATCTTACATTATATTTTGAATATGTATTTACTAAACTTATCAGTCAAGTTATATTTCAAACCCACTGAAGACAGGGAGTTTGTTTTAAACATCTTTTTTATCACCCAACACAGGCCCTTATCATAAAGAGTTTAATGAATTAAAAAAATATAAAATATATAAAATTAAATTAATTAATTAAAGGAAAATAGCCTGTAACTTTAATTTGTGGGTGGAGCAGGACATTCTTCCTGAATCATGGTTGTCTGATACACTTCTCAGTAGTAGTTGCTTTCTCACCTGAGAACTGGTGAGTATCCCTCATGTAAGCGTTGCTATAAGTCATTGTTCAGACGTGATGTGTGTCTTCCCTTTTCAAGACTGTGAAGTAAGGGATACAGTATGAAGGCAAAGTCATAGAAACACATATGTGGCACAATTCTTGGTGTCTCTTTTGGAAAATAGATCATCAGCACGCACCTATGTTCTGGAACCATGATCATACAGTAATTGTTGTTCATTGTTTTTTATTTTGTGCATCAACAGCAAAGTATTATTAATGTACCAGATAATTTACCTTTGTTAGATGAAGATTGTGAGCTCCATTGAGGACATGAGAAAATGGAAGCTTATAGAGCATGAAAATTTCAAAGGATTATTCGGCTAGTGAAGTGGCAGACCCCAGATATGAACCTGTTTGTTCTTGGTTCTAAGTCCACTGGTTGTTCTGAGACCCACAGCTGCGCACTTCACTACCAATGTCAGTGTTATCAGGACTGAAACATTATTATGTAAATGTTTGTGAGAGATTCATATTTGGATCTAGATATAAGACTTACATTGGGGGGCGTATAACCCTAAAGTATACCTAATTAATATTCCATAAATTCTGGAACACAATTTTATTACTGCTCACTAACAATGTATCCTCTTGGGTTTTGAAATCTTAAGATATCTATAATTCTGGTATAGAGACTAAAAACTTTTCATTCCTACCCTGAGTAAGAATCAGTGCTGATTTTATAATGAACTAGCATTTCTGGGAAGAGAAAAATACAATGACACCCTCAGTTTAAGGGCAAGGACAGAGGGAGTGATTTATTATAATATGTGGAAAGGAGGATTTTAGGTAATTACCGTAAAGTTACATATTATTCACAAATTTTGAAGTGAATTTTTAAAGTGGAGTTTTCTGTATGTATCATGTCCTGTTATAGAATGAATATGTAAATGAGGATGTTGATGCCAGAGTTATTGAATATGAAGATAACCGGCCCATCCTAGATATGTTTCTGCAGAAGCCGATGGGTTTACTCTCCCTGCTCGATGAAGAGAGTAGATTTCCCAAGGCCACTGACCAAACTCTTATAGGTGAGTATGTCTACATTTCCTGATATAGTCATTTAATTCTGAATGATTAAAAAATAGATTTTTAGCCCTGGTTGTGTGGCTCAGTTGGTTGGAGTGCAGTCCCATACACCAAAAGGTTGCGGTTCTACTCCCAGTCAGGGCACATACCTGAGCTGTGAGTTCGATCCCCGGTCGGGGCGTGTGTGGGGTGGGAGATTAGTCTATCAGTGTTTCTCTCTCTCTCCCTTCTTCTCTCTAAATATATCCTTGGGTAAGGATTGAAATTTTCAAAAAATTTTAATAGATTTTAAATTATTTGGGAGAAAATAACTGTTGCAAAGCCTGCATATCAGACTTGAAAGAAGTTTTGGGTCTAACACCTGGACCAGTGAATGTTTATAATTAGGTGAAATATTCTGTGAAAAATTAAACAAGTTTAGACACTGGACTTCTTTTTACTTTATGGTAGAGCCCCAACCCGTTATAGGATCTTATGTTAGAAATTACCTTAGAAATTATCCAGCCCAAAATTAGAAATTGGAGGGCAGCACAAAAAGATAGTTCTAGAATTTGAAGAGTTAGCTAATGGGAAGGAAATAAATTCATCTACTAGAGGCAACTAGCCGCAAATACCTTAGTGGTCTCTAAGTTACAGTACATTAGTAAGTATTTATAACAATCTTGGGTCATCAAAAAATATTTAACATTGATTTTTTTTTTCTGTTCGAGAAGGCAGAGATGTGTATACTCTGTTTAAAAGATTATAATCTAAAATGGTTAAAATAAATGCCCTACTCCTTAAATTTTAAAAAAATTTAGATTTTTCAGCTATATGAAAAAAATAATTTTTTCATATGGAACACTGTACTCCCTGATAGTAGATATTCATCATGTATAGTCAATACTTGCAAAAAAAAATTAGATTCAGATTTTCTCTCATTTACTTTTGGTGAAATATCAGTCTGTTTCTTACTATGAAGTCAGTGGTGTTACTCAAAGATTGGTTTATTTTCTCCTCTAATTGCACGATACTAATGGAAAAGAAAATAATCCCAAAATTGTAGGGAAATCATTTCATAGCAGTCCCTTGATTTTGATGTTAAAATGTTCCTTCTAGAACATGAAGTAAAAAGTTCTCTGAGGGTGGTAAAATTGTTTTAGAAAAGTAACTGCCTTTATGATCCTATTGTGTTTCCTATGCAATCAATAATAACATGTAACTCGTCTAATAGAAAGGAAAGCCAAAAACCCAGTTTCTAGGTGCATGGCTTTGATTCAAACTGTGTTTCACAAACCATTTGATCAGTGGGTCTCCAGTAGTTCCCTTCCTCTGTACCAGTGGTCCTCAAAATGTGGTCCCCAGACAAGGAACATTAACATCACCTGGGAATGTGCTAGAATTGTGACTTCTTGGATCCCATTCCAGATATACTGAGTCATAAACTCTGGGAGTAGGACCCAGCAATCCGTGTTTTTAATAGTCCCTCCAGGAGGCTCTGATGCTTGCTAGGGTTGAGAACTACTGCTCTAAATCATAATGGAATGGTAAGATTCATGACCTTGAGTTTTGCCTTAGCATTTATAATTATATTCCAAATCTGCATATAATAGCTATGTAAAATTTTCCCTTTTTTCTGCACATTGTCTATTTTATGGAGAAAGAGATGACTCTGTCAATGTGTATTTTTTGAGGATTCCTACGTGCTTGATATTGGTGTTCAATTTTTTTTCTATAGAAAAATTTGAAGATAATCTGAAATCACAATACTTCTGGAGGCCCAAAAGAATGGAACTTAGTTTTGGCATTCACCATTTTGCAGGAAAGGTAAGAACTTGAAAGAATTATGACTGAGTTTCTCTTTAGTCTTCTGTCGAATAATAAGGGTAGACATGAAAATAATGGCCCAAAATATTTATAGATGGTTGTAAGGAGATTGCTATCTGTTTCGGCCCCTATCTGGCCCTAACTCTGCTCTCCAACTTCCTACAGTCTGTCTTGTCTTTTGCCAACCACTCCCACTCCAGGGCATCCACTTCTAGCAGATATCCTGAAAAGGTTAAAAAAAGAAAAAAGAAAAATCCTTTAACAAACACAAGGTAATAGTTTTTCTAGAGGAACTTTTATTAAGAAAGTAAGGGAAAACAAGAAAGGAGAGAAAAGGGCAAGTCTTAAACAGGCCATGTTTGGGATCCTGACACCTGTCTTTGGGTGAGATTGGCTGGCAATGGGTACCCATTTTTTCCTTCCTTTAATGATAGCAGGCACCTTTATTATAAACTGCCTTTTTCAGACATTAGGTGCCTCTCTTTCCACCACAGCCTTTGTCTCTCCCCCCTCCCAGCAGGAGAGGGTGCCAGGCTGGAGGTATGGTCAGATAACTGAGCTAACCTAGATAGATGGAACTGGCTAATGGACTGGTACATGTTAGAGGAAGAAACGTTTATGCACGAACAGATACACACTCCCACACCAAAGCAAACCTCAGCACCCAGAGGACGTTTCCCTTCCCTTCTGCAGAGCATAACAGGTCATTCCCTTATGATGATGTTATAAATATTGGAGGACTAAGAAGGTATTAAAATCAAGAAAGAATGGAATGAATTAAAAATACATAAACAAAATAAAATAATTCAAACCCTGAGCACTCTAGTTTACTAGAACTATATTCCACAAGCTTCCATATTCCACAGACTTGTCACCAAAAAAATATCTACCTTAAGTATTATAGTTACAGCCTCTCACGATTTTTACCATCTGGTTTTTCAAATAAGCCTCCTTTAAAACATCCATTAAGAATTTTCTATGATCATTTTATCCAGGTTTGAATAACCGTATCAGTCTGCTTGGATTGCCATAACAAAAATACCACAGGCAAGGTGGCTTAAACAACAGAAATGTATCTTTTCACAGTTCTGGAGACAAGAAGTCCAAGATCTAGGTGCCAGCAGGGTGGGTGTCTGGTGAGGCCTCTCTCCCTGGCTTGCAGACACCTGCCTCTTTGCTGTGCCCTCGTCTTTCTTCCTCTGTGTGCAGGTGGGGGTAGAGAGAGATCTCTGGTGTATCTTCCTCATTTTAGTACATCAGTCCTGTGAGATTAGGAACCCACCCTTATGACCTCATTTAACTTTAATTACCTGCTTAAAGATCCTCTCTCCAAATATAGTCACATTTGAGGTTAAGGATTCAACATAATCATTTTAGGGGAACACAATTCAGTCCATAACAACAACCATATGGGACCATCCTACCGAGATCTTTGTGTTACATTGATCTTTAGAAAGCCTTAAAATTATTTAGTAGTGCAAGAAACTTAAACACTCACAGTGGACTTAGACCATACTTCCTACTGAGACAAAAACCTATAATGACCAATTCACTGCAGTGAATCAATTATCATAGAAATGAGAATGCCTGGGTGGTCCCAGTGTGCTTCCTTTATGCCACCTCAACCCTCTGGAAATACACCAAATTTCCAACATAAAACAGGAGGGATCAAACTTCTTTTATCATGTCAACCCAAATAAAATCAATGAGACAGATTTTTTCTCTGACAAGATTTACTGTAAACCTGGAGAGGTTTGCTTTTCCAAGTTGTAGGGGACTACCTTTATAAATCTTTGTATACCTGTCACTTGGCACAGAATAAGCTATCAATAAATATCTATTGATGATGATGACAGTGACACTGATTGTGATGATGACAATAATATACTTTATTGACAGGTCCTCTATAATGCAAGTGGGTTCTTAGCTAAAAATAGAGACACTCTTCCAACTGATATTGTGCTGCTTTTGAGGTCATCAGAAAACAGTGTAATTCGACAACTAGTTAACCACCCTCTGACAAAAACAGGTAAGGCAATTTCCTTTAAAGGAAAAGTTTTTTCAAGCCTGATCAAATAGTTTCTGATTGTGATTTTCATGAGTATAATCCTCCATTTTTCATGTTGGTTTTTGGCTTACTAAATATGCAGTTATTGGCCCAGCCGGGCGTGGCTCAGCGGTTGAGCGTTGACCTGGGATCCAGGCGATCGGGGTTCTATTCCCGGTCAGGGCACATGCCCGGGTTGCGGGCTGCAGCCGATCAATGACTCTCTCATCATTGATGTTTCTGTCTCTCTCTCTCCCTCTCCTTTCCTCTCTCTGAAATCAATAAAGATATATTTTAAAAATAAATAAATAAATAAATAAATAAATAAATAAATAAATATGCCGTTATTAATGTCCTTTGCCTAGATCATCTGAAGAAAGTAATAAAACATAAAGAAGGTAGGTTTTCATTAAAGAAAGTGAAGCACTCCCCAGAAAATATGGTGGTGTCCTAGCTACTCACTAGAAGAATATGCTTACCTCCAGAGAGTTCAGAATTGCCTGCTATGTCAGAGTGGACAGCATTTGGATGGATTTTTGAGGGGTCCTACAGGTTTAGTGAACTCTACCTTATTGATTAAAAACTCACACAGTCTTGTTCCATTGAACCATATACATTCTTGCGTTTACTTTTAAGTAGAAAAAAATGTAATTTGGGGTGTTTTTTTATTAGAGTTAAAATTGTTCTCTGTATTTTTTTATAGTTTTATAGAGGTATAACTGACATAAACAGCACATATTTAGACAGTAAAATTTGATGAGTTTTTGACATACTTAAACTCCTATAAAAGCATCACCCCAATCAATAATGATCACCCCCAAATGATGTTTCCTCATGACCCTTTGTAATCCTTCCCCCTACTCCCAGCCCCTAACCAACTGTTCTATAGCATTTGCTGAAACAATGTTCTTTCCCCCATTTAATTTATTTTATATGCTTGTTTAAAATCAGTTGACTCTAGCCCGTCAGGGCGTGGCTCAGTGGTTGAGCATCAACCTAGAATCCAGGAGATCGGGGTTCGATTCCTGGTCAGGGCACATGCCCGGGTTGTGGGCTAGGCAGCCGATCAATGACTCTCTCATCATTGATGTTTCTATCTCTCTCTCTCCCCCTCCTTTCCTCTCTCTGAAATCAATAAAGATATGTTTAAAAAAATAAATAAATAAAATAAAATAAAATAAGTTGACTCTATATGTATAGGTCTATTTCTAGGCTCTCTACTGTGTGTTACTGATATTTGTCTATCTGCCAGTAGCACAGTTCTTGATTATAGTAACTTTATAAAAAATCTTGAAGTCTGAAGTATGTTACTCAACTTAGTTCTTTTTCAGAGTTGTTTATGCGATTATAAAACCTTTGTTTTTCCACATAACTTTTCGAATGAGTTTGTCAACTTCTACCAAAAATCCCAGTGAGACTTTGGGATAGACTGAAGCTATTAGATTAATTTTAGAAGAAATGATATCTTCATAATATTGAGTCTTACAATCAGGAAGCACAGTATAGCTTTCCATTTATTTAAGTCTTCCTTAATTTCTCTCAGCAATGTTATGTAGTTTTTAGAGTATACAAGTCTTGCACATCTTTTGTCCAATTATCTGCTAGTATATCACATTTTAAGCTATTATAAATGATAATTTTTAGTTCAAGTTCTGTATGTTGCTAGTATATAGAAATCTAATTAATTTTTTGTGTAGTAATCTTTTGCCCTTCAATGTTGCTTACTTTATTTTTTAGAGTAGGCTTATTTGGGTAATTTCGATAAGATGTTCTACTAGATGGTCATGTCATTTATGAATAAAGAGTTTTCCCTTTCTGTTCCATTCTCTTTAGTTTTTATTTCTTCATCTTGCCGGTTGCACACCAATGCTGACTAAAAGTGGCAAGAAAAGAACATTCTTGCCTTATTCTTGATCTTGAGTCAAAAGCATTCAATTTTTTCCCCATTAAGTATGACATTAGCTGTAGGTTTTTTTATAGATGTTCTTTATCAGGAAGAAGTTACTTTCTAGTCCTAGTTTGCTGAGTTTTTATCAGACATGCATGTTTGAATTTTGCCAAATTCTTTTTCTGCATCTGAGCTATTTTCCTTGTTTTTTGTTTAATCTGTAAATATGGTGAGTTACATCGATTATTTTGTGAGTGTTATATCAACTTCTTATTGCTAGGAAAAAAACATGGTCATGATGCATTGGATATTGAATGTATTGCCTGATTCAGTTTGCTAACATTTTGTTAAGAATTTTTGTACCTATGTTCATGGATATTGGACTGTAGTTTTCTTCTAATTATTTTTTCTGATTTTGGAATCAGGGTAATACTGGCCTCATAGAATGAAGTGAGATGTATTGCCTCCTCTTCAATTTTCAGGAAAAGTATTATTTCTTTCTAAAATGCTTTGTAGAATTCACCTGTGAAACTTTCTGAGCCTAAACAGTTTTTTGTGAGAAGGCTTTTAACGACAAATGCAATTTCTTTAATAAATAAAAGGCTATTTAAGTTATTTCAGTTTTTAATAAGTTTTAGTAGGTTGTGTCTTTTAGGAAATCTATTTCATCTGTGTAATAAAATTTATTGACATAAAGTTGATTATATATATATCCTTTTAATATTTGTAGATCTTGAAGTTATATCAGCTCTCATTTCTGATATTGATAATTTGTGTCCTCACTAATTTTATTCTCGATAGATTTTCCAGAAACATCAGTTTTATTAATATTCTCAAAGAACTGGCTAATGGTTTCATTGATATTCTCTGTTGTTTTTGCTTTCTATTTTGTAGATTTTTATTTGTTTTTATCTTTATTGCCTCCTTCTATTTACTTTGGGTATTTTGTCTTTTTTCTAAGTTAGAAGGTAAAAGCTTAGATCAGTGATTTAAGAAAATGTTTATTCTTTTCTAATATAGGCACTTATATGGGTTATTTACAAGTCTTATATTTAATTTCTAAATATGTTGGGATTTTCCAGATATCTTTTGTATGGACTTCTAATTTAATTCTGTAGTTCTCATAAAGCTATGATTTAATCCATTTAATTTTATTGAAACATTTTTTATGGCCCAGAATATGCTCTATTTTGTTTCATGTTTCATTTGAACTTGAAAATAATGTATATTCTGCTGATGTTAGAAGTAGTGTTCTGTAAATGTCAATTAAGTCAACTTGTTTGATAATATTGCTCAAATATTCTGTATTTTTACTGGCTTTCTCTTGCTTCTATCAACTACTGAGAGAGGGGTTTTGAAATACTTGGCTATAATTGTCAATTTATCAATTTTTTCTTTCATTTTAATTATTTATTTATTTATATGTATTTTTAATCCTCACCTGAGGATATGTTTTTATTGATTTTAGACAGAGAAGAAGGGGGAGAGAGAGAGAGAAACAGTACTATAAGAAAGAAACATCGATCGGTTGCCTTCTATATGTACTACTGCTAGGGATGGAACCTGAAATCTGGGTATGTGCCCTGACCACGAATTGAACACATGACCTTTTGGTGTACAGGATGATGCTCCAACCAACTTAGCCACACCAGCCAGGGCTGCTTCATATATTTTTAAGGTCTATAACTGGGTGCATAAAAATTTAGAATTGTTTTATTTTCTTGATGAATAGACCTCTTTATTATTATTTAATGACTCTTCTTATCCTTACTAATAATCTTTTTTCTGAAGTCTACTTTGCCTAAAGGATATGGAGACTTCAACTTTCTTATGATTAGTGGTTGAATGACATTTTTTATACTTTCAATTTCAACTTATTTTTGTGTTTATATTTAAAGTGAGTTTTTTGTAGATAGCGTATAGTTGGGTCTTGCTTTTTGAAATCCAATCTGAAAATCTCTGCCTTTTAATTGTGGTGATCAAACCATTTATATTTAATGTACCTAATGATATATTTGAATTGACTCTACCATCTTGTTATTTGTTTTCTATTGGTTGCATCTGTTCTAGTCCCCAGGCTTTACCTGAGTTCCCCTCTCTGCATTTCAGTGTAAAACCTCTTCAGACAGAGAATGCTGGGGGGAATCAGAGGGCTCACCTCATTTATTCCCCCTCTCTCAGGGATCAGTGTCCTGTACTGCTTTATTTACGATGTATAAAAACTGTTTCTCCTAGACAAATACTGTGTGATTTCACTTATATGAGGTAGTCAAACTCATAGAGACTGAAAGCAGAATAATGGTTGTCAGGGGTAAGGGGATGAGAGAATGGGAAATTAGTATTTAACAGGTATTGAGTTTCAGTTTTAGAACGTGAAAAGAGCTATGGAGATGGATGGCAGTAATGGTTGCACATTATGAATGTATTTAATACACTGAACTATACACTTTAAAATGGTTAAGATGCTAAATGTTATGTTTTGTATATTTTACCACAAATTAAAAAATGGAAAGGATTATTTTGTATTTTTTTTTAGTTGTTTCAGTTAATCCAGTCTGTGTTAACTTTATCTTGCCCAGAAGCAAAAGTATTCAGTTTTTATTTTAACAATTGTTATCTCTTTCTGTATCTACCTACAGCACCTGTGCATCTAACTTCATGTTTTTCATCCTTATAAAACATGCGACCAAGTTCTCAATATTACATTATGCCTCCTGACTATCAGTAGAACAGTTCTTCAGTTGAAGAGAACTTCGTAGTGGAAAAATGTTCAGGAGCTCAGAACCTCAAAACTATCAAAAGCATATGGGCTTTATATTCACTTAGATGTGTAAACATGCAATAATAACAACAACAACAATAATAGATACATTTGTTTTAAAATTGCACTGTGCTAGCCACTGTGCCGAGTACTTTCATTTACTCCTAATAACAACACTCTGAGGAGGAACTACTTTTACAGACCAGACATTGAGTCTTGGAAGTGCTAAGCAGCTTTTCCAATGTTACCCCACAGAAGTAGGCTTGAAAATGCAGATTCTTCAATCCTATGTTTATGCTATATCCAAGATTCTAAATTTACTATGGCCCTTTGCGTGTATGACTTCAAATATGAAAGAGTTCAGTCATCATTAGGTAAAATTACAACACAATGCCTTGCAGCTCACATTTCTTGTTTGGTTTATCATAGGTTTGTTCATTAGGTCAGCTATAAAAGCAAACTGGATATATTTTCTAAATTTAAGATTTATGCTAATTTTAGCTCTTATTGATATGCATAGATGTACTTTTTAAAAGTTTTCATTTTTTTTAAATGATTTGATGACTAGTATATAAATTTTGTTAAAGTGAAATGATTAATCCTTTATTAAATTTCCTCTAGTTTTTTAGTTTTCAGATAAACTTAAAATTTTAGTTTTTATTTGGGTAACACTAATAGTATCTATTAATTAATGGGTTTATCCTAATTAATGGCTACCAACACTTTGTATATTCATCATGCTTCTAAGAGATCTCCAAGTCTGTGGTAATTTTTTTTCTAAAACAACCTGGTAATGCTAATAGTAATGATACGAATTGAAATTCTTGACGTGCTTGTCTGGAGATTATCTGTTGCTGTCTCTGTCCACCCTACTGTGTTCAGTAAGTTTCCCATTTGAAGAGCGACAGTGCTGTGTGCAGTGTTAGCCCAGCACAAAAGCCATTGCACAGACCCCTCTCAGTACTTTTCCTGGAATAAAAATGGAATTCACATTTCATCCAAATTCTGTGAACAGAGCAGATGCACTGCCAGCCACACCCCAGGCAGAGTTCCCTGCACCATCATCTCAGAGCCACCTTCTCCACCACAATGAATGTGAAGGATTTGCCAAAAACATGTAGCTTCTGTTTCACCTAAGAGAATGAGAGTGACAAGAAATGATCTTTCTGAAGTGATACTCAATTCTGGAGATATTTTGAACATTTCTATTAAGATGATAAACTGTTGGATTGCGGGTGGTTAGTTTATTGTGCATGGTGGGGGATGGGAGAGGAGTGAACTAACACTTTCAGACGCCTACCATGTGACATACTATCATATTTCATCAAAATTCTGTTGGTAGGCATCATTATGCCCATTTTATGGATCCAAACTACAACTCAGAGACTTAAGTGAGTAACCCACAGGTAACACAATTTAAGTACCACAGCTAGTATTCAAACCCAGGTCTTCCTGGCTTCCAAGGTCATTATTTTTTCACTATACCATTATTTTTTCATGACCTTGGGTTGTGAACATTCATATAGCCCTCATACCAGGCACAGATTCCTGAATGTTAGGTTGAAATTGTTCAGTGTTGTCAGCCAGACTTGATTCACTTATAACCTCTTCATATGAATTAATGATCCACATGATTTTTAAGGCCCTTTATAAAGCTTATCTTTGTGTTAAAGAAAATCGCAGATGCCATTTAACACAAAAAAAAGAAACAAATCACTCTTTTATCATAATCACCCCATATCTTGTAGCAGTTAAAAGGAAATCCAACTCTTACCTCTGTCTTTCTATTCTCCAAACTGTTTTTTTTAAATTTCTGAATTAAAATTTTGATATAAAGGTTCACATAATATTATTTTATCTCTAAGTTTCTCAATAAATAGTTAACTGAGCATGTAAGTCTGAATATTGTGGGATCAACAATACTTATTTTAATATTCAAGTAAATGGGGAAGATCTTCTAACCACTAAGGATTCTAAAAGGTATATTAATTTCATCTAAATTCCCATAGGTAACCTGCCACATTCTAAAACTAAAAATATAATAAACTATCAAATGAGAACTTCAGAAAAATCAATCAACCTGACAAAGGTAAGAAAATGCATTTTTCATGGCAGTGAATCGAAGAATCTAACCTTTACAATGGCAATATTTGTGTGCTCCTAAAAGTAAAGTCTTTTTCTTCATTTTTTCCCTTTGATCTTGTTTTCTGCTTAAACAGATATTTATGTTATGTTCATATTACCACTATACACTAAAATAATCATGCATTTCTGATATATCCTTAACTCTTCATTTATAGCTTGTTTTAATGTTACACTAAGGCCAACTAAAAATGTATTAGCTAAGGTCAGAGATATTCACATTCTGTGCATGACCAACTCAAATCCCAATGACACTTTGAACAATTACCTTAATCAGTTACCTTAAAGTAAAAATATCAATGACATTACGTTTTTTTAGGTATTTGAATGCATAGACTATGATAACCTGAAGGAAAATTCCACGTGCTCCCTGTAGATCATAAAGCACAATCAGTACTGACGCATCACTGTCTCCCTTGGTCTTCTTAGGGTGAAACCGGACAAACCACACGTCATGCCAGAGAGACGACCAACATGAAAACACAAACAGTGGCATCATATTTTAGAGTAAGATATTAAACTACGATACGTTGTGCTTAGGGATGTTATTTATTCTAAATGAGAGTGACAGATCAAAAGCTAGTAACACAGAGTGCTATTAGCAAAAAAATGAATTTTTACTGTACTTTAATTGCTATTTGTTAGATACAGGCTATATTAAACTATAAAAACTCTGTAAAAGTACTGTATACTAGGTCCATCTTAATGGAGGTCCATACCTGGGTTAAAATTTGTCCATAGAAGCAAGTGCATTTCCACCAGTATAAAATTTAAAGGCGGTTTTAATTCAATGCTGTGATAACTATCAATGCTCCTTCCCCCTCTGAATAAGTTTAGGATGGTTAGATGAGACAAGGTTGAGTATCCACTCCCATTCCGTATCTCGCAGCACACAGGTAAGCTGAAAACCTCAAAAGAAAAATAGAACTGGTGAAGGAATGGAGCAAGGAGAAGGGACATGAGGGAAGCAGAGTAACGTGGCACGGAAGTGAGTCACTGTGTCCTTAGCACAGGCTCAAGGTGACCTTTCCTGTTTGGACAATAAGGGAGAAAGGGGAATTAAGAAGCTCTGGAGAGCTCTAGATATCCCTGCTCTCATTATGGGTTCCAGTTCTTGTTTATCTCCTCTGATAAAATTACATTAGCCAGCCAGTGAACATGAAGAAAATACCACCTAAAACTTGGAAATTCTTAGTAGTATAATTTAATGAGGGGAAAGGAGTTGGGTTAAATTTACTGTAAGTGCTCAGTAAATAAACCCAGTTCCCTAACAGAATAATGAAATACTTTAAAAAAAAAAATACCTGGGTAGTTCTATTAAATATTTTTCAAGTCCTAAGCTCAAAGCAGACCTCGTGTGCTTCATCATCTCTGAGTAGCACCTAGTACATTTAAATGCTAGTATCTCATGTTTGCTGCTGATACATTCAGCAGGACTGCAGCACATCTGAGTCACCGACAGTATTTACAGCCAGATTTTTATTTTTTTTAAGTGAACTATCCAAACTATTATCATACGACCATTGTTAACATCAAACACTGTGTGCATGCCTAAACCATGAGGTCATAAAATCATTTTACTCTTCAGGCTGAAATGAAAACTGATAGAAGATCATTTCATGTAGTGTGTAATGTGTTTTTGAAGTTATTTTTCATCTGCAGAGAAGAATGAACATAGTGTCACACTCTGCCCCGGTCCCTAAGGAAAACTGATTCCTAAATGGCAGTAAGCTCTTGCTCAGCTGGCCAACAGACACAAGTATCACCTTTGTATCTCCGCTGCCTGGCAGATGTTTGCATGGCTAAAGGAAGATGACTCACTGATAAATGTAATGAAAAGGGCTCCAAAATAACAGACCCAGCCGTTTGAAGATCACATCTGAGCCTCAGTGCCCAAGAGGAAGCCGTGCAAATCCAGTGCTGTGTCAACTCCCCAGTTCCAGCACTTGGTGTGCTCTGGCTCTGCAACTGCAGGCTCTCAGACTTCCAGCAGGAAAAGAGATCCAGCTGTCAGCAGCTATGGATGTCAACACATTCTTTACCTGGCCAACAAATCCATTCCCTGATGGATTTGTTATCTAAGCATACTAGTTTTCTGGGATTCCACTTTTAATTGAACCATGGTTATCCCAGTATGTCATATATTTAGTTAATTGGCTTCTAGTTGATTATACTTAGCAAACTGGCTGCTGTCTTAATAAGTTATTGCTGCATAACAGAGTTTCCCCATCTGTGTGATTTTAAAAATTCTAAAATAAATAAGAAAATTATCAAACTGGAGCAGGTTAGAGTAGTTAAATGAATTTGCTTATTTTTGTAACTATGTCCTATATATTAAACTACATTAACTAATCAGTCTGTTTTAAACGCGGAGATGATTCTGACAGGGATTAAAGTGTTTAATTTTATTCTTTCTGTAAAGAAAGGGCTAGATAAGGAAATTAGTAGTATAAGCAGGAAAGTAGATTGTGTTCCTAAATTTCGTAATCTGGCAAGTTTCCCTGAGAGGACATAATTACTTACAAGCTATATCAAAAATAATTTTATATATTAATTAAAGTTGTCTTTAGAATTTATAGGCAACCTTTTAATAGCTAACTTCCTAGTTACTGCCTCTACATTTTTCATTTTTATGAGTAAATCTGTCTTTTTAAAACTGATATATATAAAATTGTGATTAATACAAATTTCCCTCCATTTACTGTGAATTAGTACAAGCATGTGTAATATTCAGTTTTTGATATTTTTCTTATAATAATAAGACCTACAAGCTCATAAGCTTTTGCACGCTACAGTAGGAAATTTATTTTTATTGCATATTATAGTATTCCCTGATGGATTTGTTATCTAAAATGGTGGTGGGCCAACCTCATTTTGTTCGTTGCATCAAACCAAATAATGAACGTCAGGCAAGAAAATACGACAAAGAGAAAGTTCTGCTACAGCTTCGCTACACAGGAATTCTGGAAACAGCAAGAATTCGAAGGCTAGGATACTCACATCGGATACTTTTTGCTAACTTTATAAAGCGGTATGTGGATTTCTTTTTCAGTTTCCATGTGCAGTTTATATCAAAAAATATAGTTTATATCTGAAGAATTATAGGAAACAATAAGAAACAATACTTAAGTGTTCTAGGAAGGAAGCATTTTGTTCATGCTAAAGATTATTTTTTGAAAAGAAGGTAACTGTGAACTGGAGCTGGAAGTTCCTCCGTGACAGCACAGGGTACCTGTCACAGGCAGCGTGATTGAGAGGCCGGAGCTTCTGTCCGATTATCGTCCTAGTTCTGCCACTCGCTGTGTGACAATGGCCTACACCAGTGATTCTCAGTGAGGGGAGATTTTGCCCTCAAACGACATTTGTTAATGTCTGAAGATGTTTTGGGTTGTCACAGCTGGTGGGATGGGAAGCATGGCTGCTGGCATCCAGTGGGTAGAGACCGGGGATCTTTCTAAACACCTGAAAATGCACAGGACAGCACCCAGCAACAAATAATTACCAGGCCTACAATGTCAGCAGTGGCCTATATGGAACCTCAATTTCCTCATCTACTAAATCTGCCATGACTGCCTGATAGAATTGTTATAAGAATCAAACGAGATAGTATCTCTAAAGGTGATTTAAGATACATAAAGGGTGTAAGGAGTCCTTTCTGATACTGGAGATTAATGTAAAAGGAACTAAACTACAGATTAAATAGATTTTGTTAATACATTACTGGTGATACAGAGATTCAGTATCTTATATGTTTAATATTTTAAAAGCTCATTTTTTTAAATCCTCACCCGAGGATATGCTTGCATTGAGTTTTTGAGAGAGAGAGAGAGAGAAAGAGAAACATCGAAGTGATCAGTTGGGAATCGAACCTGCAACCTATGTATGTGCCTTGACCGGAAATCGAACTTTGCAACCTTTTGGCGTACGGGACAATGCTCCAACCAACTGAGCCAACCGTCCAGGGCTAAATGCTCATGTTTTTTATATGTATCAATTTTATGATTTGTATTAGCCAATTAAACTTGGAGTTTCCGTTTTCAAAGTGAAGTCTATTATAATTTTTAGGTAAAACCTAGCATTTGAGGAATTCTCCATATGTAACATTCTCTGGCTTTTTCCAAGTTTATCAATTAGTATTAAGAACAAAACAAAGTTTTGTGATTGCACGAGGAACTGTGATTTCTAACACCCCTCCCCCCAAAAAACCCCACAATAGCAGAACAAAACATGGTCTTGTGTCAAGCATTCTTTTACTTAGGGTAACCAATACCCTTACTAAGTGAAATGAGAATTTTAATTCTTTTTACAAACTTTCATATTTTCAGTAATTCATGGTAGTTCCTGTTTTTTTCTTAGAGGCCTAGGAAAGAAAAGAGAGGTATTCAACTGGAGCACCTTGAAATAAAGAAAACCCTACCACTTTGTTATGATGGAGCACAAAATTACTAAAATATGGTGACTTTCATACTGGCAAATTCTTTATAGCAGTTTAAGACAGACTTTAAAACTTCAAGTTTTAGAGTTCAGAAGCACAGCCAGCATGTAATCACTGACTTCACTTCTCACAGAGCAGACCCAATTTTACATCCAAAACTAAGAAATAAAAAATATTGTAATTTCTTATTGGCCATTAAGTAAAGTCTCCATTCTGTACATGAAAGGTTCTGTACATGAAAGCAGGCAACCCAAAAGTACTTGATGAAAAGGACTTTCAAATTTTAAGTAAAAATTTGACCTTACCATATTTTTCAATTTTAGGAGAAGAGTAGATCTTGAACTTGCTTAAATATTAATATAAATAACATTAATATAATATTAATGTAAGCATCCTTATATTTTAGTGACTTTTTAATGTATAAGTCACCGTGCTAATCACTGTGGGAAACACTGAATTTTAAAACTTTAAAGTGCAGGCTTGATCTTCAAGAATTAACAATCCAGTTAAAATGATCAGAGCCGTAGCCCTGGCTGGGGTGGCTCAGTTGGTCGGCCGTTGTCCCATGCACCAAAAAGTTCCTGGTTTGATTCCTGGTCAGAACACATGCCTGGATTTGAGGCTCAATCAGCAATAGAAGGTGTGCATACAGTAGTGGGAAGCTTGCATAGAATTAAAACCCCTTCGTCAATTTTAAGATCAGCTTCCAATATTTTGGTGAAGGTGGAAAAAAAATGAATGAAATCATTCCCTCTGCTTCCTGCCACTGCGGTCCTTCTGCTTATAATGCCCAGAGAAAAGTATTTTAAAAAAATGCCCAGATAATTTTTGTTAATTTTCATTTAATTTATTGGGGTGACATTGGTTAATAAAATTACATAGGTTTCAAGTGTACAATCCTATAATACATCATCTGTATATTGTATTGTGTGTTCACCACCCCAAGTCAAGCCTCCTCTGTCACCATTTATCCCCCCTTCACGCTCTTCTCTCTGCCCCCCCCCCCCCAATCCTTCCCTCTAGTAACCACCATAGTGCTGTCTGTGTCTGTGAGTTTGGGTTTGTTTTTTTAATCCTTTCACTTTTTTCACCCAGTCTCCCCACCCTGCTTCCCTCTAACAGCTGTCAGCCTGTTTTCTGTTTCTATGAGTCTTTTTATTTTGTTTGTTTATTTTGTTCCAGTGGAGTTTTTGTTGAGGATTTCAGTGTTAAGTGTTGAAAGCAGTCACTAAACTGAGAAAACAATGCTCAAATTTATACAAATAGACTGGACCAGATTTGTGTCGGTCTGGAATTCAGTCCACTCCAGAGCTGTTCTGGGGAGGCCTAAAGGACCCCCTGCGTTGAATCCGGGAATTCTCCTCCCTCCCCTGCGCAGAGCAGGGGAGCGTCCCCGGGCTCTGAGACGCGGGAGCTTTGCGAAATGCTAACCAGCCTTCCCTCTCGCTTACAGGTACCATGTTCTCTGCTACAAGTGGAGTGAGGAGCCCGCAGTGAGCCCTGACACCTGTGCTGCCATTCTGGAAAAAGCTGGTCTTGATAACTGGGCTCTTGGAAAAACAAAAGTAAGGTTTCTGTGTAATTTTCAAGACAAAAGTTAATCATTATCTTGGATTTACCGAGAATTATAACATTTTACATTGATTGAAAATGTTAAGCTTTTTATGTTACAGAACCTTAGCTTTAACATAGGGTAAGTAAACTGATATATTCATAAAGGTTTTCTTCAGCAAAATTAAACACGTTGCTCTCATAAAGTTTTCTTTTAAGAAATTCAAGAAAAATTTATCTTGAAGGCTTATCCAAATGAAGATGGAATTATAGTGAGTATACTTCACTTCAAATAGTGTTGAAAACAGACTGATACATTTTCATTGTTATTACCACCAAATATAATCGAAAAGCTATAGAGAATCAAAATGATCTAAACAGGATTTTGTTTTCTTTTGTTTTCCTAATTCTCAAATCTTGTATGACAAACGACATTTATCCAGAGTGAAATATTCACCATTATTACTAGACTTGCTGTACATGTTTGGATATTGGTATGCTCGTGTATTAGATTTGAGAGCCTGTGAGATCTTAGCTTGTTTAACCCCTTAGAGAATGAAGTAATAAAATCATAACCAGTTTTGGATATGGAACTAAGACGTGTGGCCGTGTGGAGAAGGGATGCATTGGGCTTCGCATACACCCTCAGAGCACTTCAGGATGGGCATAAGGAGATGAGCAGGGTACCGGCTAGGGGCACACTACACGTATCACGGGGGAAGGATGCAGAACGGAGCCAAGCTAAAGAAAAGAAGAACTCATGGATTGACCTCTCAAGAGCAACCACCGTGAGCCACGCCACAGACAGACTGACACAAACTTCCACGATTGCAAAGAAATTTGTATCAGTTGTGCCTTGCGGGTGGGAGGTGTAGGAGAGAATTTTTGTAATGCTCAGAAGAGAAGTTGGTCCTGTAACAGTTTAAGGAACTTGCTTCAGTGTTTATCTTCAACTGAGTCCTGCCTGTTCAGTAATCTACGTCTACTGTAGTAATTAGTAAGGGAGAATTCTGAGCAATAAAAAAGTGTGTTTTTTATTCATACCCTTTTCTTTTAGATGCTCTCAAAGATGAGTTTTTTCAGGCTGAAATCTCATGATTCCTGGTCCGAAACACATGCCTAACTCCAAATGGAGTTTTAACTTGTAAAAAGGCCCTTTGCAGTTTCAGTTCTGCATGATATTTGAGTAGCATTTTAAAGCTATTTGTATTTTTCCACATCACCTTTTCCAATTCATTAAGATGGATGAAAGTATTCAATATAAAAACACTTCTAATGCTGCTCAAAAAAATGATGACCTTTTTAAACAGATTGAATTTTAAATGAATTGTCAACAGTAGAATGGACTAAATATATTAACATCTAGAGTCCTGTAGAAATTAAAACTCACTTCAATCAAAACGTGTAATGCTAACTGTTTGCCTGTGGGGCCAAGCTTTGAAGTAATGGAATGCTGAGAGAATTTTGGAGTCGGGGTTACCAGGTGTCATGACTCAGCTGTTCAATTTGAATTTAAGTGACTTTTTTAGTGGATTTGGTAAACTCTCTTTGAGGTGAATTTCATTAGAAAATGTAGCCATTAAAAGAAGAGGGGGAAAACCTTATTTCCTGGGGAGAGTTGAAAACTTTCAGGTGAGAACATCTCCAGGCCTTCAGGCTCGTCTGTCGCTGGAATTCATTTTGATTTTAAAATGGACAGAAGTCAGCCCTCCTTTCTCCATGGTGGTCACTGGGTCTAGTGAGAAAGTTGTTGATTCTGCCCTCCACTGACAACATTAGAGCCCCTGAAGGACAGCGCACCTACTTACCCACCTTTGTATCCCCAGCAGATAAGTACAAATAATAGGTCTCAATAAACAGTTAATAAGTGAACTGCTATAACTGTAATTGTTTTCTGTCTTACAAATATATTTGTAAGATTTTTACATTTGGGAAATACAATCTTTTTCTAAAAGGTAAAAGCATAAAAATTATCTTTGCTCAGAGTATATGATGCTAAAACCCTTGATACAAGAGCTCAACATCCTCCACTCTTACTGGCCCACCCAACAAGACCTAGTTACCCATTGCAAATAAACAGTATGATTTATTGTTAGAGCAACACCCAGGCCAAAGAAGTGTAAGATAGTGCTCTCTAAAATCTAAAAACATTTCAAATATAATCCATTCTTCAAAGCATAGCACAAGACTGCTTCACATCTGTGTGCCTTAGTTTTATTTGTATTTTATTTTAATTCTTTTAAGGTGTTTCTTAAATATTATCATGTGGAACAGTTAAATTTAATGCGAAAGGAAGCCATTGACAAGCTTATTTTGATTCAAGCCTGTGTCAGAGGATTCTTGGGTTCAAGAAGGTACCAAAAGATACAAGAAAAAAGGAAAAAGAGCGCTATAATAATACAGTCAGGTAATCACTCAGACTGTCTCACAGTGTAACAAAATATAATGTTATGTTTAGATATGGAAATCAAACAAAATCTTATATACAAACTTCCTATTCTTATGTAGCTTCCATGTTTAATTCCAGACTCTCTTACCTTGACACTTTCTCTACACTGAATCTAAATCAGATTGTTTTAGTGATTGACACTTTTAATACTTGAATAAATGTTTTGCTTTAAATAAAATAATTTAATTATTACATTTTCTGTCAAGTATTAAACACAATTGACCTATCCTACAAGACAGGGCAAGTGATTGAATTAATTATAGGTCTCAAGTATCATATTATTATAACCCATT
This sequence comes from Miniopterus schreibersii, assembly GCF_964146895.1. Lineage (NCBI taxonomy): Eukaryota > Metazoa > Chordata > Mammalia > Chiroptera > Miniopteridae > Miniopterus > Miniopterus schreibersii. Next base: position 80,094,970 of record NC_138101.1, on the reverse strand, counting down.
GGACAATAAGATTTGTCCTACTTTATTCCAAAGGTTATACTTGCCATAATTTTTGACAATTTCATTAAATTTCATTTTAAATGGCATTCATTTCTTTCTATTAACTGTAGGAAAATAATATTTAGAACCATATTTCAAAAATTTTTATTAAAATGAATTCATAGACTTTGGATTTTGCTTTCCATTTTTCTGTAGGAAACTATACTTAGAACCTGTTATGGCTTAGTAAAGTATCTTTCCAAAATTTTTGACTGAACATCCATAGTAAAAAACGTATTTTACTCTGTAACCTGATACCCACACATACTACAAGCAGTACACTCTCACATTTTCTATTCTGGTTTATTTTATTTTATTTTTAGGCGCTAGATTGAGCCCACTAGATTGATTTTAGGATCCACTATTGATTTCCAACCTGTGCTCTGAAGGACACTGATGTGATGGGCAGAATAGCTAACTTACATTCAGGAGATGCATGCTCCAGGCCTAGTTCTGTCAATCCACAAAGGCTCAATATCTCTTGGAATTTTAAGCCCTTTACTTCTCACCAGGACATCAAAATGCAAACCCTGTAGTTTAGGATCTAATTCCTTACCCACAATTCCAAAATTTATAAAATGATGACAAAAAGATTTTTCTTAATTCATTTGAAAGTGAAATATGACCTAATTTTTACAGTCCTTTATTCATCCCACTTAAAAAATATGGTGTTATTCTACAGAAGGATTAGCGTTGGATTATGGAATGCTGCCCTGGCATGGAGAGTGTTACAAAATGTATGTTATTTGTTCTGATTTGCCTTTCTTTAAAAAAGAAAAAAACACGTTTAAATCTGATTTCTGAAAAATATCTGGCTCCAGGGTTAATTGGCCAAAAGATCCAAAACATATATTTAGGTAATAGGGGCTTTCTCCCATGATTAAGTTAACATGGCATAAATCAAAGGAAAATAATTATTAGCAGATCTTAGGCAAAAGAGTACATTTTGTCTTTTTTTATTAGTTTCACTCATTTCTATAATTTCTGTTTCATCTTTGTACTCTCCTTAATACAGAAGGTACTTCAATCATTTTCTTGCTATAGCTTGTCATCTAGGAGAGTCTTACAAATGAGTCCCATATTTTTTTATGAACACGTTCTATTTGGAGTCTTTAATTTCATTTTCCTCTTTGACATGGATGGCCAAAAAACACATTTGTTTCTACTCGTTTAAATAATGGTCTTTTATTTATTAGGACTAACACTACTCTGGGCCTTATATGTTTCAGCTGCAAGAGGACTTCTAGCCAGGAAACAAAGAAAAGAAATGGTTAACACCAAAAACACAGCCGTAACAACCATTCCGGCTCATGACCAGGAATTTGACTACAAGAAAAACTTTGAAAATAAAAGGTATATTACTGTCATTTGCATACCATTTTGATACTATAGAGTTTTCAGATCTGTAAAGTTACCAAGCAAAGTTCACAGCCTTTCTTGTACCCAGCCAGGTTCCTAATACTGGTGCATTAAATGTCAGTGAACACTCGCGCCCATTTCCGAGTTTTATATCCTTCCGTGGAGCTCGCTGGCATTTCACGGCGATGATTACACTTTCTCAATTTTTTTCTTCCTAGCTTCTGCCACACTTCTCTCTACGTTTCTGCCCCTAATTCTGAGTGTCCTTTGCTAATTCCTTCTCCTCTCCTCATATTTAAATTCTCTGTCACATCTAAATATTGTCCCTGGGCTCTCTCATTCATTCCCATGACCTTAATAGCCAACAAGCCATTGGCTCCTAAATCATAATCTAATCTACAAAGCCTAGCACCTTTGCCCTTTGCCCTCTCGCACCTCCATACATGTATATCTGAGAGCGTATCTGCAGACCCACCTGAATTCGTTTATGCAGCCGGCTTTATGCTAGGCGTTGGGACACATAGATAAACAAGACAAAAATCTTATCTCAAATTGTTCACAGTGTTGCGGAAAAGAAATATAACCGATAAATACATGATTCTAGTAACATGAGTTAACTTTCCTATTTTTTTTTTTTTATTGATTTGAGAGAGAGAGAAGAAAGGGGAGAGAGAAAAAGAGAGGTTCCACTTGTTGATGCCTTCATTGGTTGATTCTTGTATGTGCCCTGACTGGGAATCAAACCCATAACCCTAGCATATCAGGATGATGCTCTAGGAAGAGGGAACCCTGCCTTGGTTGGTAAGGATTAGGGGAAGGGAAAAATACCTGGTTTTTGCCTAAGTGGTAAAACTTGAATTGATGGAAAGATGACTAAGTGGTTCTTCAGGGAGATAAAGATCATTCCAGCTCCAACCTCAGGCCTCTCATCATTTTTTCCCCAAAATCTATTGAGATTTAATTGACATATCACATTGTGTAAGTTTAAGATGTACAACATGATGATTTGATACATATGTATATTGTGAAATGATTACAATAGGGTCAGTTAGCATTTCCATCATCTCAATAATTACAACTGTGTGTGTACTGAGAACATTTAAGAACTACTCTCTAGCAACTTTCAAGTATATAATGCAGTATTAATGGTCACCATGCTATATATTAGATCTTCAAAACATTCATTTTTTTAAATTTCAGCTTTATGAAGGTATAACTGACATATAAAATTGTAAGATATTTGAAGCGTACACTGTGATAATTTTATATATGCATACATTGTGGAAGGATCCTCTAGTTACATAACATGTTCATCATCTCACATCACGTTTTCTGTTTTTTTCTTTATTGGGTGAGAACACTTGAGTTCTACTCTCTTAGAAAAATTTAATTATACACTATAGCATTATCAACTATAGTTATCATGTTTTACGTTAGATCCCTGGACCTTATTTATATTATAGCTGAAAGTCTGTATCCTTTTACCAACCTCTCCCACTCCTGGCAACCGCTCTTCTAGCCTCTGTTTCTATGAGTTTGACTTTTTTCTCTTTTTAGATTCACATATAAGTGATACCATGAAGTATTTGTCTTTCTCTGTTTGGTTTATTGCACTTAGCAAAATTCCCTCAAGTTTCATCCGTGTTGTCACAAATGGCAGGATTTCCTCCTTTCTTATGGCTGAGTAATACTCCATTGTATACATATGCCATTCACCCATTGATGGGCACTTAGGTTATTTCCATATCTTGTCTATTGTGAATAATGCTTCAGTAAACATGGGAGTACAGATAATCTCGTTAACATAATGGTTTGATTTCCTTTGAATAAATACCTAGAAGTGGTATTACTGGATTAAGTGGTAACACTACTTTTAATTTTTTGAGTAACCTCCCTAGTGTTTTCCACAGTGGCTGCACCAATTTACGTTCCCACCAGACAACCACGTGATTAATGTGACTTTGTAAGTTTTTATTTTCAGGGTTTTTTTGTCCCTTTTGCTCTTCTTCCGACATTACGTAGCTTGTGGCTCTTGCCAAAAGAGCTAATAAGCTCTAGTTTATTATCATATATTTAGGTGCAATATGTTTTACACAGGGAAGCTTTTGTGAAGAAACAGACAGACCGTGCGGCCTCTAATGAAAGAGTGAGCGCAGGTCCGAATAACCAAGGGGGCACGTCTGCAGTGAAGACTTCCACTCTCAGGGCTGAAGGGGAAGCCGCTAGCGCCGCGGAAAGGAACAACAGAGGGTATCACACTCAGAAGAAACTGAACAATGTGTATGGGGAAGAGGCTAAACAAGAATTGTACCTGGTGGGGGACCCTTGGACAGAAGTAAGCCCCAAACAGAAGTCTACGCAAGACCTGGAAGGGAGCTGTAAAATAAGCCAAGAGGACCGGGAGGGCACCGTGATCCAGAGTTACTATCAGAGCTACGCAGAGGAAAGGAATTCTGAAGACTCGAAAGCAGTGTGCCTAGAAAGGAAGGCCCTGTCGGAAAGGCTGAGCTCCCCAGGACTGTGGTTGGCTGAGAATGAAACGAAGCAGCCGCCTTTTAAAAAACCTTTGCAGCCTGGTCTGAGCCAAAGGTCGGTTTATCAAAATGCAGACAACAAGGGGAAAGAAAAGAAGACGTCTGTGGTGACCCAGAATGCTCCCATATGCAGCCCTCAGAGAAGCCGCCTGAGGCACGGGATGGCCCAAGGGAGTCAAGCTGAACCGTGCACACGCCAAGGGAGTCAAGCTGAGCCGTGCACACGGGCCCAGGACGAAGAAGCGAAGGCAGCGCTGTTCATCCAGAGCAGGTACCGGGGTTACAAGAGACGGCAGCAGTTGAGGAAGGACAGGAGGGCTTCCTTGAAAAACCCAAAGATCGTTCCAGCAACCACAGACGTAGCAAGAAATACTCACAACTTGTATTCCTGTTCCACCAAACACGAGGAATCCTGTAATAGCAAGATGAGGAATGGTAAAGACTCAAGAGCGATTTCGGAAAAAGAGGCGTGTGATTTGGCAGTGTTTTCAAAACAGGTACGTAAAGAAGCAGATTCGTTTGCTAGTACACATCTCCGGGAACTACACAATAACTGAATTAAACGCAGAGTTCATTAATAACTGACATATTGTTTCATCCATTTTTATGAGACTGCAAATCCTTTTAATAAAGTATCTCAAGGGCTGTGATATTCACCTTTGCATAAGTTTTGAAACAATTTGCTACTATAAAATAGTGTAAAATATGATAGAACTCTTGAGTAGTAAGACTAGTCATTGGTTTATACAACTTAAACATGCTGGCATTTGACAATGCAAGTTTCTGTGTCTGAGATCTTTCAGTATAGTCTTTAAAAAAAAAAGGTTTTCTACATTTTTTAAAGTCTGTGCTTTTTTGCCCCAGATTTTGAGAAGACATAAGCAGGTATCGAAAATCGATATGTAGCCGTACTGAGGCACACATGCAGCGAAGCTGAAAGTCTACATGTTACATCATGACAGGGAGGAACCGTAAAGAAAAACCACCAAGAGAAACTCCCTCTTGGAGAGTATGGCCTGACATTAGTGGACATGTCTCAGCTGTTTCTAGAAGGGAGCGGTGGGCCTCAGGGCTTCTCATGGGTGCACGCGGAGTTCTGAAAATCTCTATGGAGAGATCACAGGGACTGGCTCCCCTAAATGCCGCTTCCAGTTCCTGGCCTCTCTATGTGTATGACCTTAAGAAATCACTGTATGTATTAGCACTTTTATTTTCTTTCGGAAAGTGAAGGATTTTAACTAGATGATTTCTAAAATGCACATTATAAATTGTTATGAACTACCAGGGTAGTCAATAGAGTATGAAATCATAGAAGTGTCATAATGGTTAGTTCACAGAAGGATCAGCGAACACTCCTGAGCCCCTGAACTCCACTGATTTGTCGAGAAAGTGCAGTACCTGCCCTTGGACATGCCTGAGTGTTAGAGGTGTGGTCCAAAGATCGCCAACTTGTAGCTGGGAGTAGAGATATGCCATTGATTAATTTACCTGGCCCTTCCTGTTATATATATATATTTTAAGCAATCCTCTTTTCCCTTGGTGCATAAATTTGTTCACACTAAAGACCGAGTTCGGGGTTGGAACCCTGGCCTGCTACGCAACCGAGACATTGAGGAGGTGTAGCCTGACCAAGTCATCTGCGGAGGGCGGGCAGAGTCAGTGCTCCACAGGGACAGAGCTAGAGGCGGAAAAGCAGGACCCCACATTCGACCTCGCAGGACAGCCATGTCAACAGGAGAGACAGAAGCAGAGGGGCCAGGTGGAAGGAGAAGAGCCAGGAGAGAGTGACCCTGAAGTCAGGTTGAGGGGACTGGAAAGGAAAGGAGGGAGGTCAGTAGGTCAGCAGAGGGCTTCCTCCAGCGAAAGCAGAAAGGCGATCACAATGGAGTGGTTAGGACAGAAGCCGGATCTCAGGAACCCCAGGAAGGGGTTGATCGGGATAAAACGCTGCACGTGTATGACATAATTGACAGTTTTAAATGGAAAAAGTGAAGTAGGCCGGTAGCCCGGGGAGTGGAGTTAGTCAAGTGAGGTCTTTATCAGCCCTTGTGACAGGGCCAGGGTGGGTCCTGAAGAAGTTTGTGAGTCCAGGGACCCCTGACTAGGAATTTATTAGACCCCAGTGTACCTGTGAGCTCTCTGAACCCTTTTCCTTGATTTAATCTGACGCATGACCTTCTTTCTAGATATCAAAGTTATCTGAAGAATATTTCATTCTGCAGAAAAAACTGAATGAAATGATTTTGTCACAGCAACTGAAGCCTCTCTATCTGGGTGTCTATCCTCATAAGCCAATTAATAGACGAGTTTCTCCTCAGCAGTACCTCTCAGGTAAAAATCAGTAGTTAGAACTTCCTGAAGGAAAGGCAATGCCAGATGCATTCTTTGATTTGCCTCTCAGTTTCCCACATTCACTCTATGGCAGATCGGAGGTGACTATGTTCGAACTGTCCGAGGGAGAACCCTTTCATTCCATTTCTTATGAGCAGATGCACATTTTTCCAGAATGTTCCACATACTTTCTCTGGCTCCATCCTCCTCTTCTGTCTTGTACTTTTCTTTCTCCCTTTACATACACGTTAACTAGAACTTGGCATATGACACAGAGGGAATCAAAAAGGGTGGATGGAACTGGGAGGACTGGGGAAGAGCCCAACAAGTAAAATCTGTTCCTTCTTTCGGCATCTGCAGAGCGTGGCAAGTACCAGCCTCTGCAGATACACCAACGCAGACGCATTATTAAATTTTCTTCCAATCAACCTCAATCAAATTCTGCCCCCTTTCTGTGAAACTGGTGGGGGATTCAGACTCAGAATTATCAAGCCGCCTGCTCCTCAAGGACGTGCAAAGGCCCTAGAGCCTTGCCCACCCGTGAGGGTGGGGATCAGGTTGAACCCGTGGTGACTAGTCCTTTGTCCGCACAGTTACTGTTGGACAGTGATCTGCTAGCTGGCCTTATGACCCCTTCAAGTTGGGAAGCTGTACTGCTCCCATCGCTGCAAGGGGCACCTGGAAACTGGCTGGTCTGGAGTCCCACCCGGTCCACACGTGATGCAGGGAGTCATCCTCTCTCTGCAGCCTTACCCGTCCCCCAGAGGCAGCCGCTGCCGGCTCTGCTGACCTCTCCCTGAGAGAACCTGCATTTATTTCCCCTCGCCCATCCTTCCTCGCTTTCTCAGAGGCCCTCCACTCTCTCACCGCCCCCTCCGGGACACCGGGCACCAGCTCTGCATTGAGTTTGCCTAAGACAGAAAGAGCTGCTAACCTCATGAAGCTTCTGCAAAAATCCCTTGGGCAGGAAAATGCTAAAATGAGCCTGATACGGGAGAAAAGGAAACTATCTTAATGTTTCAGTCAATTATCTTGCCACATTACTGTCAAGAATTGTGGCGGTAAGCCCTGGCCAGGTAGCTCAGTTGGTTAGAGCTTCAGCCGATATGCCAATGTTGTGGGATCGATCCCCAGTCTGGGCACATACAAGAATCAACCAATGAATGCAAAAATAAGTGGACAACAAATCGATGTTCCTCTCTCTCCCCCTTCCTCTCTCTCTAAAATCAAGCAATAAATTTTAAATTTTTTTTTTAAAGAACTGTGGTGAAGCTTTCAAAAGAAGAGAGCTTGCCCACAAAGTAGATTTTTGGCCCTTTCCACCCCTGTTGCTCTCAGCCCCTGGCCCGGAATTTCTTCCTTTAAAGAAGCAGCTTAACAAGTCAGAGCCCAGATGCCTAGTAGTTGGACTGCCACCAATGACCCATGTCCAGATGGGAGTAGAGGGGGGAGGCAGGGCTCCAGCTTCCCTCTTGGTTGTGTATGTGGCAGCCATGGTGAATGTGGGCAGTGAGGTGCTGGTCATGTAGGGGAGACGGGCACCCAGGCAGTGGTCCCTGTGTGAGCAGCTTAGCCCGGTCCTCAGTGGGAATGGGAGTGTGGAGGACGGCAGCTTCCTAGGGAGGGAGTCGGGGCTACTGATGTTTTGCTATGACTTGCACTTTTGGACATCTTAAGGATCTGTGTGTGTGTTAAATAAAAATTGTATATGTTCAAGGTGTACAAAATGATGATTTGATTTAAATACACAGTGAAATGATTAGTACTATCAAGCTGATTAATATATCTTCTCACATGGTTACTTTGTTGTGTGTGTGTGTGTGTGTGTGTGTGTGATGAAAGCATCTGAAACTTACTCTCTCAGCAAATTTTCAGTATTCAATACAGGGTTATTAACTGTGGTCATCATGCTCTACATTAGATCTCTAGACTTACTCATCCTACATAACTGTAACTTTGTACCCTTTGACCAACATCTCACTTTCTCTACCTGCCTGCCCCTTGTAACCACTATTCTACTTTGCTTCTATGTATTTGACTTTTTAGATGCTACATATAAGTGAGATCATGTAGTTTTTTTCTTTCTGTGTCTGGCTTACTTCACTTACCATAATGTCCTCCAGGTTCATCCATGTTGTTGTTGCAATGACAGGCTGCCGTTCTTTTTCATGGCTGCATAATATTTCATTGTGTGTTTATCTGTTCATTAACTATGAACATTAACACTTCCATATTTTGGCTACTGTAAATAATGCTTCAATGAACCTGGGAACACAGATATTTCTTTAAGGTACTGATTTCCTTTCCTTTAGATATATACCCAGAAGAGGAATTGTTGGATCCTATAGTAGTTCTATTTTTAGTTTCCTGAGGAACTTCCACATGTTTTCCATAGTGGCTGCCCCAACTTAAATTCCCACCAACAGTGTGCAGGAGTTGCCTTTTCTCTACATCCCACCAGCATTTTTTCTCATTTTTTTGATAATAGATCTTAACAGATGTGAGGTGATTCATTGTGATTTTTATATCATCTCCCTAATGATTAGTAATATTGAGCAGTTTTTCATATAATGTTGGCCATTTGGATGAGGCAGGTCATTTGACAATTTTTTAATTAGGTTGCTTGTTTTCTGCTTTGAATTGTACACACTCTTTATATATTTTGGATATTAACTTTTTACCCAATATGTGGCTTACAAATATTTTCTCCTATTCTGTAGGTTGCCTTTTTACTTTGTTGATGGTTTTATCTAATGTACAGAGCCCTTTAGTTTGATATAGTCCTGCTTGTTGTTTTCTGCTTTTATTGTCTGAGCTTTTGAGTCATATCCAAAAAATCATTGCCAAGACCAATGTCAAGGAGTTTTTCTCTATGTTTTCTTCTAGGACTTTTATGGTTTCAGATCTTATGTTTAATTGTTGAATCCATTTTGAGTTAATTTGTGTGTGTAGTGTAATATGAATTTCATTCTTTTGCATGTGGATGTCCAGTTTTTCTAGCACCATTTATTGAAGAGAGTATCCTTCCCCCATTATGTATTCATGGTGCCCTTGTTGAAATTAGTTAACCAGACATGCTATGCTTAGATTCATTTCTGGGCTCTCTGCTCTGTTCCATTGGTCTATGTGTCCATTTTTATGCCAGTACCATCTGTTTTTGATTATTATGGCTTTATAATATAGCTTGAAATCTGGAAGTGTGATGCCTCTAGCTTTGTTCTTATTTCTCAAGATTGCTTTGTCAGGGACTTCGCATAGGCCTAATAACAGCTAAATTTTTCTAGAAAGTCAAATTAGTTCACTTTCTTCTTCAGTGTGCCAATTTTTTCATGAACCTAAAAAGACTATCAGAACCAATTTTTAGCTTATCTGGAGAGAATTGTAATTCAGTAACTTTTTTAACTTCAGGTGTAGAGAGACAACTTTTTGCTCCATGCACATGTAGAAAGGTTACATGTTCTACTACACTTGTTTGAGGCTAAACTGGCAAATATCTGAATTGTTCCATGTCCCTGAGAGAACAGAGCAAGTGCCAGAGTGAACGAAAGACACAGAGGGATCTGGGTGGACCTGACAACCCTGAAACAAGGATTAGGGGAGGACACTGTGAGATTTAGTAGATGCCAGGGACAAGGCTAGACAGTACAGTTACTCTCAACAGATGCTGATGAAAAGCCAAGAAGAGCTTCAGAGCAGATGGCCTATCTCCATTAATGCCATGAAATCTGCAAATGTCCCCCACACTCCCCACAACTTAGATGTGGAATAAAAGAGGAAAGTCAGAAACCTAAAATGACTACATTTACTCAGAAGACACTAAGAAAATTGAAAGTCACCGAATTTAACCAGGATTCATTAAAAATAATGTAATGCTAGAAGACAGAAATGAGCACTTAGAGGTAGCAACTCAGTCTAGGTTTAGGAAAATCAAGTTACATCTGAATTGTTGCACATTGTGAAAATTTAACCGTGCCATAGACAACTACGTTTCTGAAAGATCATTCTGACTGCATTGCATGATTAGAATTTGAGGGCTTTTAAAGAAACATGGAAGGCCAGCAAGAGATGATGGTGGTTTGGACAGAGGGTTAGCTGAGAAAGTAAAGTTTCAAGTAACAGGGGGCAACCTGCCAGGTAGGCAGGTGGACAAATATGTGGTTACTGAAACCATAGAGTAAATGAGATCACTCAGGAAGTCCACATACAATGAAACGAGAAGAGATCCCAGAGCAAGAGTAGGCCGTGTGCAGGTCAGATAGAGAGGAACCAGCACAGAGGAGCAATAGGAGAGGTGAGAGGAACACCATGGAGCCTAGTACCTCACAGGCCATGGGAAGGGGCTCTTAAGATGCTGACAGAACAGTGTGAAGAGAACTGTAGAATATCCATTGACTTTCCTATGCATTAACAATTACTAAATTCCCCAGTTTTTTAAATATAAGGATAGATATGAATTGAAAAGGGGGATGGCTACAAATAATTATTGTACTATTTTTGTGGAGATTCATCCCCAATATTTACTACCCTTTATCATTGGATATAGTCTATATTTATATATTTTAATGATCTATGCAACTGGTTTTTTTGTTTATTTATTGAATAGTTTATAAAATTTTATGGTAAAATAAAATGTAGTTGAAATAATTTAAACTGAAGTCACAAATTGAGCCAGATACTGCTTGGTCAATATTTAATCCCTGAAATGGTTCCAGATCCATTATTATACCTTTGGATGTGCTTGTTTTACCTCAGAATCAGCCAACTCCACCTTGAATTTTCAGACTCTGGTCTTCTTTCTAAAACAGCCTAGGTTTGCCAGTCTCCTGACCACATTTAAACCAAGAATTTCCACCACCCTTTCCTTATTCCTCCAGTCCTAGTGGTTTTCCCAGTTATCTTTATACACCTGTGGACCTCACACACTTCACACAGGCGTTCAGGTGCGTACTTGTTGAAGGGAGCAGATCGTCAGCACCACAGTCGGCATTTACTTGCCCTCAAAGTTATTTCATGTACTATAGTTTTGTCTTCCTCAAACAGATTTTCAACCCTTTGCAAACAGGACCATGTCATATACTATGTATTCATTATTTTGTTACCTTAACACATTTATTCATCACACAGTAGACATTCAATAACTGCTTATTAATTGGCTGAAAATCTGTTTCATTTCCTCCAAGATTTATAGTGAAGTGAAACATAGTGACCAGTAGAGTGATGGTTAGAATGTTTGGTTTTTATTAAAACAAAAAATATAACATTTTAAAAATATTCATTTCTTTTCACATGTTGTCTACTTTAATACTCCTTGTGGTTAAAAAAAATAAGTTCTTATACTATCTAGAAGTCAGTCTCCTTAGATCATCAGAATTGCTGAACACTGAATTTGGAGCCTTGAATACAAGCAGCTGGCCTCACCTGCAGGGGCAGATTTAGGTGATACGCTGCGGAACCTGCTAGCCCAGGTTTAACAGGCACCCTTGCAGTGCTGTCCTTCATGGCAAACCCCACTTCCCCATGAAAATTTTCTCTTGGGAGGCCAAAATTAAGCTGATTTACAAATAATTCTGTTATTGAAATAAGCCTATGAGGCCCCTGAAATGTTAATGATCTTGTGTTTCTCAAAAATCTACAGGCAGCTTCAAATAATTGCTGCACCCAACTCTGTTTTAAGACCTCACTAAGCCTTAGCTGGATTATGTAGAGTGGTTTGGGAAAGCTTCTTACCTACTCTAAAGAAAGCCCGAGAAAATATGGGTAATAAATAAGGATAGAGTAATTAAATTTTGCAAATTTTAACAAGCTGCAACCTTGTTTTATAAGGTATCTCTCTTTGTGAGACACGTTTAAATGTTCAAAAGTGCCAAGAGTAAAATAATATACAAATGAAAACCAAAGAGCTAATTATAAAATTTAAAATTAAAATGAGATAAATGCATGAACAACTTATTTTATATCTTTGTTCTGATAATAATTGTTATTAATTGAAACTGATATGAGCTAACTGCCCCGGAATTTTTGTTGGGAGAAATATATAAATAGGCTATTTTTAACTAGAGCATGGTTCTTTGATTATAAATTCTAATAAATGCCATTGTATTCATAAGTATACAATGACATTGCATTATTTCTCCCTGAATAGTGTGCAGAGTTTGGTGGATGTTTTCTTCTTAATTATGGTACACCTGGCAATTTGTGCTGACAATTGTGAAGGGAAGAAAAAGATTAATTGTAGGACAAATAAACCCTGGTAACACAAAAGCTTGTTCTCCTCTCCTTTTACGAAGAAGCTGTAATATCCAACAAGCTGCAATTTTTAAATGGGTTCCAAAGTTAACAAATAAAGATGCCATTATAATTCTATTTCATTTACATACTATCATCAGTAAATTCAACAGTAAATCAAAGCAGCCCTTTGCCATGCACACATACAGTAGATATAATGAAATTGCTTTTATGTTGCTTTCAGAGTAAATGTCAGGGGGGAAAAAATAGCAATTTTGCATTTGTTTCTAAATATATATAGCATTTAGATCCATGCAATAACCCTAGCATTTTCCGTTATTATGGTGCAGGTTTGATTCGTTTTATTTTTTAGGTATGCCCATCATTTTCTCATTGTAATGCTAGCAAGTAGAAATGGGTTTTGCAAACTATCCAAGAAGATATTTCCACATGTATCTATAAACATACTTACATTTATGTGAAAGCCAGGCAGCTCAAAAATGTTGGGTTATATCTTTTATAGGAATATTATTTCATTAAGAGTAGAAAGTAATGAGATTATAGAAGTTACATTGCTTCTCACCCAACATACGTCTGGTGAACTCTTATCTTCCAAGTTTATTTGCTATTTTTTTCTCATAAGTAGTAATGCTGATTCCCCAAAACTCTTAAAAACAGCAACCTTTAGTATCCAAAAGGAAATGATTTTATTTACAACCTTACAATTCAGTAAGAATCATTTATTTCTAGTATTTTAATTATACTGAATACTAATTATATAAACAGTTTTGCCTTACATACGTTTACACTCTGAAGTATGGATTTCTGATGAGTTTACTGAATTAGTTCAGACAAAACACTTAACCTAGAAGCCTTAGATGGAAAAAGGTAAATATTTGCATCCACATTATTTCTCCTCATTCCATACTTTTTATCTACTTTTAAACTACAGAGGACATGGGGCTAACATGGAAACAGAATATATTACCCCCCCCATCTTCCCATTAATTTTTGAAATGCACAAAAAAGACCAATAATCTCAGCAGCACTGGCAGCTGAGTTTTTTCTTTACATGTTTTACACCATATTACTTACCTACATGAGTTCAAGCCAAAGAGAATTTGCATAACATATTCAATAAAACAGTATAACCAACAGGGTAAATTCACATATAATATATTCATAATTCCATATCACATGGAGAAAATGCCTTCTTTTTAAATCCTAGTATTTTTAAAATTGTTTTTATAAATAGACATATTTGGCTGGTCCACAAACTCCCAAAAGTCATAATTGAACCAGATTACATTTCCTGACCATGATGTAATTGAGATAGACATGAAAAACAAATATGCATATTAAAAATCAATAAAATAATCGGAAGTGAAGGAATTATGATTAGAGTTATATATTATTTCAAAATAATAAAAATGAAAGTAGCCACATATAAAAACTATGAATGGGATGTAGCCAGATCTGTATTTATAGGAAAATTTAAATCATTAAACATTTTAATTATTAATTGAAAGAAAGTAATTTAAAAGGATTGTAATTTATTAAATTTTTTTAGAAAAAGAAAACAAATATTATTCAACCTCAGGAAAGACAGAAAAGAAAAATAATTGTGATAAGACAGAAATACACCAGGAGATCCAAGACGGCAGCGCAGTAGGTGGAAGGTACACTCAGCTCTTCTCAGGACCAAACTGGAATTACGACTAAATTATAGAACAATCAATCTGAACATCTGGCAGAAAACTAGCTGAAGTCTTATAACCAGCAATTTATAGAAGAAGCCACGTAGAGACTGTTAACAAGTGCAGAGACATGAAAAGGACTGGCCCAGTTCCCACAGGCAGTGGCTGAGGTTCTGGAGGGGTATCTCAGCTGCAGGAGATTCCTCCTGAGAAACTGGGATCTCAACCCCAAGCCAGGTTCCACTGCCCAGAGCAACAAAGCTGGGAAGAGGCACCCATCTGGCTATGAAAGTCAGCGGAGATTCTTTCCATCAGGGAGAGATGAGACCACTAAAGACACAGGCACTCTCTTAAATGGCCAATGCACAACATTTCTATCCCAGCCACTCACCCTGGCCTCTGACAAAGAGGGCAGACCAAACGAAAGTCATCTGAGGAGAGTTTGGGATTTGTGACCCTGGAGAGAGAGCTCAAGGACAGCCTTCAGGATCCCTGAGCTTTCTTCTCCCACACTGCACATGCCATCTTTCTTGGGTGGAGCACTCTCCTCAATGCAGCATCAGCCTGGAGGAATATAATAGTCCACCCTCTGAACTCCCTTTCACCCCACCCTGATGATCTTATGCCCTGCTGCAGAGTCACCTGCCTTGGCTGGGTTGTAGCGACTTGGGCAGACTCAGGGGATGTCACTGACAGACTTGTGTGACTTTGGGACAGGCGTCATTCCCCAAACTTTTCCATGAACCTGACTGGTACTTCTCTCTCATGGGAGATCCATTAGCCCCACCCTCTAGGTTTCTGGTGGGCCCACCTGCCTGACTCTTAGTGACCCCACCCTGCAGAGGACTGGGCAAAATTCAGGACAGACTGAATCGTGTGTCTCTGGGATGGGAGCCACACCACCAACATTCCCCAGGCCTGACCAGCACCTCTCCATCACAGGAGATCCACTAGCCCTATCCTCCCAACTCTTGGAGGCCCCACCTTGCTGAGCTATGGCTCTTCCTGGCAGAATCTGGAATAGACAGTTGTGTGGCTCTAGGACAGGGACCATTTTTCCATTGAATGCCTGAGTAGTGCAAGACACTCCCTTCACACGGCCAAATGTTGGTCTGCTTGGGCCTGATTAACTCTGCTGGCCTCACCCTGGTGACTCCCTGAGACCCGGCCCCACCACAAAGGTGAAAAAACTCCTAGTGTGTGGCATCTAGACTTGATATACACTGAGACTTTTACTGAGTGCCCTCAGACCCAGTACTGGAACCAAATTTGAACCTGTATCAATCTGGTAAATACCACACACCTGGTGACTCATTGAGAGCCTACTTCATGCAACTTGACTACCACCAATGGCTCTTTCAGTGACTGAGCCTAACAGGCAGCCAGTAAGTAGGAGGAGGAGGAGCCAGATCTCAGGGTGCCTTGGGACTTTTGCTGACCTGATGCTCAACATCACTAATCATAAGAGAGAGGCAAATTAAAACCACAATGAGATATCACCTCATACCTGTCAGAATGGCTACCATCAATAAATCAACCAACAAGTGTTGGCGAGGATGTAGAGAAAAGAGAACACTTGTGCACTGTTGGTGAGAATGAGGATTGGCACAGCCACTGTGGAAAACAGTGTGGAATTACCTCAAAAAATTACAAATGGAACTGCCACGTGACCCAGTGGTTTCACTTCTAAGAATATATCCCAAGGAACCCAAAACACGGATTGAAAAAATATATGCAGCCTAGTTTATTGAGGTGTTATTTACAATGGCAAAGATTTGGAAGCAGCCCAGGTGCCCATCAGTAGATGAATGGATTCCATTGAGACCTGTGGCACAATGGAATACTACTAAGGCATAAAAATGAAGGAAATCTTACCTTTTGGGATAGCATGAATGGACCTGGACCTAGCATAATGGACCTATTATGCTAAATGAAACAAACCCGTCAAAGACAATGTCACATGATCTCACACATATGTGGAATCTAATGAACGAAACAAACAAAAAACAAAATAGAAACAAGCTCATAGATACAGAGAAAAGATGGACAGCTGTTAGAGGGGAAGGGTGTTGGGACTTGGGTGAAATAGGTGAAGGTTAAGCAAAAAAACACACCAAAAACCTCATAGATACAGACAATGGTATGGTGATTACCAGAGGGAAAGGGGGTAGGGGCTGGTAGAAAAGAGTAAACGGGGCATAAATGGTGATGGAAGGGGACTTGACTTGGGGTGATGAACACAATATAATATACAGATGATGTGTTACTGACTTGTACACTTGAAACCTGTATAGTTTTATCAACCAATGTCACCACAATAAATTCAATAAAAAATTTTAAAAAGAAATACATCAAAGATCTAAATGAAGCTAAGATAATGTTTTTTGAAAATAAAATAAATTTATGGCTATTTAAAAAGAAGCCACAAAAAATTAAAAAATAGAACATGATTATAACTATTATTGATAATACTAAAATCTCACATCCTGTAAATGTAATCAATTTTACAAAGACAATTTGAGTCTGACATAGAAATCTTCTACAATAAATTAGCCAGTGTAGTGTCAATCTATCAAAGAATTACTTTCAAAAAAAGGTTTGAAGAACTCAGTGTTTTAGGCTGTTGTAATCAAAGTTCATGAAACAGATAATTCCCATACTATGTAATCTGAGGGGGGAAAAAGAAAAATAGAGAAGTTTACATATGTTATGAAGTCATGTACCCTCCAACCAAAGTCTGACAAGGAACAGTTTAGAAAGAAAGGTGGGGGGGATGATGGAAGGGAGGAAGGAAGCAAGGAAAGAAAGCTAGGAATCAATCTCGAAAATTTAGAGGTAAAACTTCTAAGCACAGTACCAGATAATTGAATGTAATATTACATTAAAAGACTCTCCAAATAACACATTAATGTAACACAATATCAAAAGGTCAAAAAACAGTCATCTTGACAAATGCTTAAACAGTCTTCAATAAAATCCAACTACCTGTCTTGATGAGAGGCAAGACCCTTACTAAATTAGAAATAGAAAGAGATTTTTTAGCAATATGCAGAAAGTATTTCTTAAACACGTTGTCAACATCATAATTAACTGTAAAACTGTTAAAAATGGAAGCAGTTCCATTTAGAAAGCAGCATTAAAACAATCATGCTAGTAACAACACTTTTTTATATTTTGGGGGCATTTCTAGCTGACACAATAAGACAAAATAGAAATTTTTTTAAAAATTAAAAGGAAAAGGTAGGATCATAAGGGTATTACAACATGAATTTTGAACTTAAAATAGCAAAGAATGAGCCAAAATGATTGGTACTAACAATAGAATTCAGCAAGGATATATGAGTATGCAGATACTCTTTCTTATAAAAATTTATAATAGAGAAAGAGCTCATTGGAAATAGCAGCAAAAAATTAAATACATTGAAATAAAGCTAGAAAGAAAACCATAAAGCAACAAAAAAGAGGTGGATCATGGAGTGACATTACATTGTGTGTCTGAGTTGGAAGGTAAGATACTGTAAACATGACTTCTAAAATTAATTTTTTGGTTTAAAAATACTGCATTCAATCTCTGAGTTTTTTTAGAATTTAAGAAAATGTCCATAAAGATTATTTGTAAATTTCAGAAAAAAATAATAATTATAAATGAGGACTTTTCTTATTAGATAGCAAAATGAATAATATATAAAGCTATAATAATTAAAACCATCTGCCTCTGTTATAAAAATCAACCACAGATTAATGGAACAGAATAGATAGTCCCCAAATTGACCTTAGTATTTCTGAAAACTATCACTAAAAGATACACAGCAAAGCAATAAGAAATGGATAGACAATGCTTAAAATTTTTCTTATTTGGGGAGAAGAAATACTCCTACCTTATGCTGAATACCCAACTATTTCACAGATATGTTAATGATGTAAATGTAAGAAATAAACCAAAAGAAACCAGATGGCAGGAACTGAATATTGCACAATTGTTTGGAAAGGACAAAGCATAAGTAGTAATAATAGAATTATGAGAAAAATTGTGATAGATTTGAACTGTATAAACAGTCAAACCTTCTAGAGATTAGAAAGGACCATTAAAGGGGGAAGGACAAACTGGGTAAAATATTCAAAACAAATGTAAAAAGGGTTATCATATGGAATATAGAAAGAGCTCTACAAATCATTAGAAAAAACATTAACACCCCCAGTGGAAAATGGACAAAAGAGTGGATTTATTTATAGAAGAATAAATGCAAATAGTAAATAAGCATATATATGATCACCTTAGAAATAAAAACGCAATTAAAACAAGTTACTATTTTTTTCCTTATCCAAATGGCAATGAAGAAAAAGTATTTAACTGTGAGGAGAATGTGCTAATTTAATTATCCTCAAACAGTAATGGTGAGACTGTAGAGCGTCAACATTTTGAAAAGTGATTTGACAATATGTAAAAAATAAACACATTGAAATAATTTATATCATTGACCCAGTAAACCCACTTATGATATCATAGCCTAAAGGAATAATCAGAGCTGAGAAATAAAAATTTATGTACATGGCAAAATATAAAATTAGACAATAAGGAAATGATTAATAAGTAATGGTACATTCATATATGGAATATTAACATCCCTTAAATTCATTTTTCAAAGAATAACCTTGGCAAACTGCTAGCTAATCCAACTACCGGATAAAATATTGCAGAATTGAAATTGGATAATGTAAATAAATCAGCTTAATCTTCCCTCATGTGAGATGGTTCATTAACAAGAGCATCTGTGTAGAGAGCTCTAGAAAAGCCCAGTGACTGGTTGTATGAGAACAAGGCGCTCACTCGCCAATAGAGCGGACACTTTCCATCCCCTGCTGTCTCGGACCTTCAGAGTTCATGTCTGTATAAAATTAATGATCTGAATAATGTTACTGCAGCCTGGTACAGAGCTTCCACGGCCATGTGTAATAAGACTAGAGTGTCATCTCCAGTTATGTCATCTTTGCTGCGAAACTGTCTTGAGCCACTAAAAGCTTGCCTGGCATCTCCTCTGGCCATGCTTGTGACCAGACGTGCTCTAATATGGAATAATTGCTTTGTAAAAATATTGATATTTCTTACCTTACCTTGAGAGGAACCACCTATCTCTGTGTTATAAAGCATGAACAGAGGGCAAGAAAAAAAATAAATGTTGCTTGTTTAAAATCAGGTAATGTTCTTCTGTCCTGTGTTTTTAAAAGACCAATCTGAGAAAATGACTACAAAATAGTCAATAAATAATTTTCTAAAATACGGCTCTTTTGGAAAAACATAGGGCTTCACTTCAGGCTCTATATCCAACTGTTTTTCAGATAGATTTTAAGATCAGTATGATCTTGAAAAATAAGCAAGAGGGTATTATGGGTCTTTAAATGCCACCCCTGAGTCTCCTCATTCCTCAGGCAAGTAAACGTGTGTTCTGTTGTTTGTATCCATAGTCCCGTGGACGGTCATCCACAGGATACCTGCTCCTGGGTCAGCATGACAGCTCACTGTCCTCAATAAAGATGGCACTGTGAAGACACCATCAACATCACTGTGTGCATTCTCATAGGCCTCTGCTAGGGCACCCTCCTTTGATAACTGTGCACATGAGTGGAACATAGCTGGGGGCAAGAGTGTAACCTAACCCCAGGGACTGGAAAAAAACTAGCCTTTGAGGACGCTAATCCATGACCTCAGCCCAATGGAGATGACAGAAGGTCTGTAGTGATCATGTCCAAGAGACAAATGATAGTCCAGAGGCCTCAGGCCACAAACAGAGCTGCTTTATTCTCCCCCGTTTCTCCTGTGATGTAACTAGGAGAGACAGAAGGGACAGGCTGGGGGAAGCACCTTACCTAAATCTTAAAGTGTAATTAAAAACTAAATTCTGTGTTCAAGGTTCTGGATATTAGTGCAACGTGCCTAAATCAGAGAGTGACAAAAAGCTTAGAGCCCATGACCTATAGGGTAAGTACAGGTTTAAGCTGGCTCTAGGGCATTGGTGTTCAAGTGGTAGAAAAGAAAACAGAAGGAATAGCTTGAGCAGTTCCAAATGGGGTGGGAGCTGGTAGCTGCATATTGAGAAGGTCAGAGGAAGCCGGTGAGTCAGACCCACTGAACAGTAAGGCAAACAGAAGTGTTAAGGACACTAAAAGCAGGAGAAGAACCTACCTTTACAACTCTTCATCTCTGGTAGATTCAAAAGAACACAGACCATAGAGTAGAGTAAAGCTAGTGGTCAAATCCGGGGCAACCATGAGAAATGAAAATATCTCCAGGAGCTCAGAACATAAGGCAGCAGGAGCAATGCAGAACTGAATGGCCCACACAAGCTCAGAACCTATATCCAGTTATCTTCCAAGAGTGGCTTGCATGGCTGAAGGGCATAGGAGGTGAAAAAACAGCAGCTTCTGAAAGGCAGGTTGCAACCTTGACTAGGGTGAATCCTGCCTTGGACATGCAGCAATGAATATACCTGCCTTCTAAGGTTTCCTGTAGGTCACTATATTGATTAAAGTTAACAGACTGTCAAGAGTAAATGGAAATTTACAAAAACTAAAAAACTGATTTCTTAAGAAATTACAATAACAAGTACTTTTCTGTTCTCATCTGATTTAGGCATATGATACTTATACAAATTATACTCTGCATGTATTTTTTTAATCTTTTTATTTTTTAAATCTTTATTGTTGAGAGTATTACAAATGTTCCCCTTTTCCCCCCATTGCACTCCCTCCACCTGGATACCTCTACACCCCAGGTCTTCACCACCCTGTTGTCTGTGTCCATGGGTAATGCATATGTGCATATAGGTTATTTGGTTAATTTCTTCCCGCTACTCCTCCCTCCCCATTCCCTCTGAGATTAGTCAGTCTTTTCCATGTGTTCTATGCCTCTGGTTCTACTTTATTCATCAGTTTATTTTGTTCATTAGATTTCTCATTTGTTCATTTTGATTTTTAGATTCAATTGTTGATAGATATGTATTTATTGCCATTTTATTGTTCATATTTTTTATCTTTTTCTTCTTCTTTTTAAAGGAGACCCTTTAACATTTCATGTAATACTGGTTTGGTGATGAACTCCTTTAGCTTTCTCTTGTCTGTGAAACTCTTTATCTGACCTTCAATTCAAATGATAGCTTTGCTGGGTAGAGTAATCTTGGTTGTAGGGCCTTGTTTTACATCACTTTGAGTATTTCTTGCCACTCCCTTCTGGCCTGCAAAGTTTCTGTTGAGAAATCAGCTGACAGTCTTATGTGTGTCCCTTGTAGGTAACTAATTGCTTTTCTCTTGCTGCTTTTAAGATTTCTGTCTTTATCCTTTGGCATTTTAATTATGATGTGTCTTGGTTCATCTTCTTTGGGACTATCTGTGCTTCCTGGACTTGTATGTCTATTTCTTTCACCTGGTAAGGGAAGCTCCCTGCCATTATTTTTTCAAATAAGTTTTCAATATCTTCCTCCCTCTCTTCTCCTTCCAGGATCCCCATGATGCAAATTGATACACTTTAAGTTGGCCCAGAAGCTCCTTACACTATCTTCATATTTTTGGATTCTTTTTTCTTTTTGCTGTTCTGATTGGCTGTTTTCTGCTTCCTCATATTCCAAATTGCTAATTTAATTCTTGGCACCCTCAACTCTACTGTTGATTCCCTGTGAATTATTCTTCATTTCAGTTAGTGTATACTTCATTTCTGACTGATCATTTTTTATGTCATGATGTCCTCACTGAGTTTCTTGACATTCTAATTAAGTTCCTTGAGAATCTTTATAACCATTGTTTTGAACTCTGAAGCTAGTAGTTTGCTTGCTTCCATTTCATTTAGTTCTTTTTCTGGAGACTTCTTCTGTTCTTTCATTTGTGACATGTTTCTTTGTCTCCACATTTTGGCTGCCTCCCTGTGTTTGTTTCTGTGTGTTAGATAGAGCTGCTATGTCTCCAGGAATTGGTAGAGTGGCCTTATGTAGTAGATGTCCTTCTGCATGTATTGTTAAGTAAAATAGTATAATTATTAAAATGAGAGTAATACTGAAATTTAATTTCCTAAAGCAAATAGTGACAATGGGTTTCAAATCTATCTTTTTTTCGACGCAAAATGTTTCAACATTTGTCCATTCGTTATTTTTAAAATGTCATCCCTGGTAAACTAAGACATTTAATGAAATCATTACCAGAACTACAATATAAATCAATATTTTACCCTCTGACTATTTAATATAGCAATAACCTTTACCATCTAATATTTATCATTCACATCACACAAAAATAGTCACAGACCTAATTTTCGTACTGCCAACATTGATATACTGCTGATCACTTGTGATTATAAATGTTTATGTCACTTTTGTAATTAAGGGGTTAGAATGATGTTAACAGACAGTGTTTGTATTCTGCGAAAGGAACAAAAATTTAGAAAGCAAAATTAAACTTGTGCCTTTCTGAAACATTTGGATGCTGATAAAATCATGAGAAGTTTGCTCTTCAAAAACATAAAAGAGTCTGAGTAAATTTAATTTAAACAAATCAGTCTCTGTTGAATATATTAATAATTGTCCCTTGCTGGCCGTCCACTTTGCATGGCAGTACTTAAATGAGATATCTTTTAACGATATTCAACCTTCAGATTGTCCTGATGAAGCAAAAAAGTCAATTAACACTAAAGCAGATCCTGCAAGATACAAGAATTAAACAGAAATTCTAAAAATTCAATGCATTTTGACATTTTAAAAATCTCTTTAATATCCATGTACTGGAGTGTAAATTTATAACTTTAAATAAATGTGACTATACCATACATTACAGGAAACTTTTTATGCATTATCTTTTCATTTTCTCTTTTTTTCCTATTTCCTTCTCCCTCACCCCTCTGTTCTCCCTCCCCAACCCATATTACTCTGCCTTAAGGGAACCCTTATTATAAAATATGCATTCTTTAATATTTTTTGCAGATGTGCATACATGTACTTACTCACACATACATAGAGATTTTTGTCATTCTTCTATATAAGTAAGATTGTAATATAAACACTTATGTCTCTTGCTTTTCTCCCTCAGTACTTTAGCAGGAATCCCTGCACATCAACTGGAATTGTTATAATTTTTTTTACTGGTTATATAATATTCCACATGTGGATCCCAATACTTTGTATAACCTTTCTTCTATTGTCAGATATTCACTTTTTAAATTTTTGGCACTATGGAAAATGTTGCAGTAAACATCTTTGAAAATGTCCTTGTATCCTAGGATTTTAATTTTATGAGATAAGTCTGCAGAAGTTATTGAGTTGAAGGGTATTTTTAGCTTTGATAGATTGCTTTATTAAAAGGGCTCAACAATTGACATTTCCTTCAACAATTTGTGAGAATACACTTTCTCTGACATCCTGACCAGCAGTGTTGTCTCTGCTAATCTTTTTAATCTCTACGAATGTGTCTGAAGCATAATGATACTCCTTTGTTATTTTAATTCATATTTTTTTTGTCTTCTAGAAAGCTCAGGTGTCTTCCATGCTTATTGACCTTTGGATTTGCTTATCTTGACTTCCCAGTTTCTATCTTTTGGCCATTTTTCTGTTGGTTTTTATTTTTGTAGTCATTTGCTTGCACTCTTGTATATAAGAAATATCAACCCTTTATTTGGCATCTGTGTTATAAATATGGTTTTCCAAATCTATTGTATGTCTTTTGATTTCATTGCTATATTAAGGTTTTCATCTGTTTTTTAATAGGCAAATATGTCTACCTTTTTATGACTTCTGAGTTTTGGTTAACACATTTGTACCCTTAGATTGTTCATGAAGCCTCTGAGTTCACTTTCAAGAGTATTTTTGGTTTTTTATTTACAATTTTCTTTAAATTATCAGGAATTTATTTTTCTATCTGGTGACAATAGAGATCCAGCTAATGAAAGTATATTGAGTGTCTTCTCTTCACTTAACATTGTATCTCTGGGCTAAGATGGAATCCATCAAACACCTAGCACATGCAGACCACCAGTGACAAGGCAGGAGGGCATCAAAACCTGAGTCATGATCCCCACCATCCTAAAATGTAAGACCTCATTATTTAGAAAAATAAGTCACAGGTAAAAATAGAAAGGTTTTAAATATTTTGCTAAGGCTGTCATAACATTGTTCCAGAGACTAGGTGACTTAAACAACAAAAGTTTATTTCCTTATGGTTCTGGAGGCTAGAGGTTCAAAATCAAGGTATTGACAAGGTTTGTTTCTTCTGAGGCCTCTCTCCTTAGCTTGTTGATGGCCATCTTCTCCCTTTGTCTTTAAATCATCTTCCTTCTGCTTGTGTCTGTGTTCCTATCTCCTCTTATAAGGACTCTAGTCATATTGAATTAGGGCCCACCCATATGATCTCACTTTAAAGACCCTTTCTCTAAATACAGTCATATTCTGAGGTACTGGAGCTTAGGATTTCGACATAGGAAGTTTGAGGAAACATAATTCAGCCCATAACACTTTTCAGATGATCTGCACATCTTGTATGTACCATGGGCATTCACATGAGAGGGAGGTCACTGGACAGTTAGTGAAAACTTCATGGACGAGATAGGCCTGGAGACAGGCACTGAAGGTTGCTTGAGATTTCAGTGAGGCAACGAAAAGCTTTGCTGTGAGAAGATGAGAATAAAAGTTGTAGCTACAAACATGGTGTGTCAGGGTTCTTATGAGGTAACTAGGCTGACCAGGGGAGATAGTTAATTTTGGGGAGAAGTGGAAGATAAAATTGAAACTGCTGATTGTAAGTAATCTGGATTTAGAAGTTTAGGCTTAATGAAGTAGGAAAAATAAGCTTCATAAAAAAATTTTAAATGGAATTTCTCACAAATGACAACCAGATTTTCCTTCCTGAAATACCACTTCAGTATTGACAGAAGTTAATGATTGCCTATTTATAAGAAATGAAGAAGAGGGATAAGACAAGGTGACATCAGTATTTTGTCAAGACCTGGAGGACAGAAATAATGTTGCCATTGAGGCGGTAGTATGCAGAATTCTAGATGGAGACGAAAAGTGGCCACTGGTCCCTTTGAGCCTGAGAGTTTGGGATGGAAGTACTCAATAAGAAATTAGGGCAAGAAGTCTGAGGGGCTGGGAGGGTCAAACCTGAGCTATGCATTAGGAAGTGATCAGTATGGAGCACACTGGGGAAAGTGCATGGAGCTGAGAGGGGGGTAACTCAATCCAGAGGCAAAGGGATCATTCACTCATCCAGCAAACTTTTATTAAGCATTTACTTTGTGTCCAGCATTTCTTTAAGTGCCAGGAACATAAAGATAAATAAGGTGTCTGCCCTCAGAAACCTCATCCTCAGTCATGAAGGCAAGGAGTGGTCAGTAATGTTAAATGATGAAGAAGTGAGGGACAGTAAGGATGGATAAAGGGCCTTTGACTTGTCAGTAAAGTGGTCACCCTTGGCCTTCTAGAAGGCAGCTTCAGTAGAGTCAGGGTAATAGAAATCAGATTGAATGGGGAAAATGTGATGAGGAAATGGAGACAAGAGCAAGACACCTCTTATTCCCAGAATCTGACTTGTTTTTCATTCTCCTGGCATTTATTCAAATTCTTTGCCATTTTCAATTTAATTTTCATTACAAACATGTTTTGATACTTTAATTCAGACTTTAAATAATATTAACAGTCAAGTTAAAATTTAGTCACAGGTTGCCCAGGCTGGTGTGGCTCAGCTGGTTGGAGCATTGTCCCATACACCTAAAGGTGGCAGGTTCAGTTCCTGGTCAGGGCACATACCTAGGCTGTGGGGGTTTGATTGCCATTCGGGGTGGGTGCAGGAGGCAGTGATTCGATGATGTTTCTCTCACACATAGATATTTCTCTCTCTCCCTTCCTCTCTCAAATCAATTTGTTTTTCATTTAGTCACAGGTCACTTTCATATTTCTAGACACATAATAATTTGATACTATATTTTTATGTTTCTTTCCATTCATATTCAAGTGAATAATATAAGTGAGTATGACCAATCCATTTAAAAACGATAACACTTTGCTAGAGCCAATAGCTGTTTATTAATCAGCACTGGGACAGATGATAGGCAGAGTGAAGGAAAATAATTTTAAAAAACACTGTTTATGGTAGTGGCAAGAATTTAGGTTTTACTATCTCCCTTTGTGCCTGTGACCTTGTAAGACAGGACGCTGTCTATTTCCGTGGAGAAGAAGGCAGAGAGAGGAATGGGAGATGAACTTCCAGGGATTGGTTGGAAAACTGTGTCACTCTTCCTAATGAGTAATTTGTCTTTTACTAATCTCTATGTAACATGGTCTCATTAATAAAAACCTCATTATCTTTTGTTTTAGTCAAAAAAGGGTGGTGATGTATGATTGTCTTGGTTTTCTCTGACTAGCATTGTTCTATGCGTTACACCTCTAGGAAGTACTCCCAACTAGTTGATGTATCTTTGTCATCCAGCAATGTCCCATAAATTTTGAAATGAATGAGCTGGATAACGTTAGACTTTGAGTGCTGCTGTGCTTAGTATGTTCACCTAGTGGGTCGGACAAGGGACTAGAAAGTTAGACATAGGCATGGCTTCTCCATCCTGGTTGAAGCTGATTTACACTGCCAGCCACGTTGTTTACACATAGTAAATATTAAGCATTCATTGCTTTGATTCTGTTTGACTTAATTTGATTAGTTTTGGTTTGAAGAAATTCAGTTTCTCTGTGTATTCTGCATCTAAGAATTAGGGATCATTACTGCCCCTTTATTATACACAAAAGTGATCTATTATTACCCTCCAAATTTCAGCCAAGAAATGTATGCTCAACTATCTGTTAAAAGTAGTATTTTTATTTTTTAAATTTATCTTTATTGTTCAAAAAATTACAGATGTCCCTCCCTTTTTCCCCGCTGACCCCTTCTGCCCCACACCCACCCCCAGCCCCAGGCCTTCACCACACTATTGTCTATGTCCATGGGTTATGCATATGTGCATATAAATTCTTTGGTGAATCTCTCCCCACCCACCCCTGCTTTCCCTCTGAGATTCATCAGTCTGTTTCATGCTTATATGTCATTGGATCTATTTTGTTCATCAGTTTATTTTGTTCTTTAGATTCCACATATGAGTGAGATCATGTGATGTTTGTCTTTCTCTGCCTGGCTTATTTCGCTTGGCATAATATTCTCCAGGTCCATCCCTGCTGTCTCAAAGGGTACGAGATCCTTCTTCTTTACAGCTGCATAGTATTCCATGGTGTGTATGTTCCACAACTTCTTTATCCACTCATCCACTGATGGGCACTTGGGCTGTTTCCAGATCTTAGCTATTATAAACAGCATGGAGGTTCCTCCAAAAATTAAAAATGGAACTGCCTTCTCACCCAGTGATCCCACTTCTAGGAATATATCTTAAGAATCCTGAAACACCAGTCAGAAAGAATATATGCATCCCTGTGTTCGTAGCAGGACAATTTACAGTAGCTAAGATCTGGAAATGTAGTATTTTTCAATAAGCACCCATACCCCATTTCCACCCTGATCCTCATATATCTATCAAGCGGACATCCCTGCATGAATGCAGTCAGTGGATGAGGTGTCCAGAATCGTGAAAAACAGAAACACTTCATGAGAAGCCTATTAGCTCTGTAAATACAAAGCCATTTATAACTATCACTAACAACCAAGCATGTTCTGATGATGTTGCTACAGCTTTGAGAACTTGGATATATTGACTGAAAGGACAGAAAAGTATGACAAACTCTCTTCTTTCTTCGTCAAGGTTTTTAAAGTCAGGTCTGAAAATTCTGAATTTTGGCAAAAGGGTTGATTAGGCTTGTAGAAAAGAGTCAACCCTATAGATGAGCAGTCTCCTTGTCTGGGCCATAGATTTTATGAGTGTAATACCCTTTTTTAAAATATTTTTAGCAGCTTTGTCTCTCATCACCCACCTTCTGAACTACAGTACCCTACATCACCAAACTATGCATTTCCTTCCTTCCCTTCCCCTTCTTCCCCTTACCTCTCAGAGTCTTAGACCACCAGACAATAGCAGGGACGCACAGGGTGAGGAATATGAGAAGGGTTGTTTGGGGAAACAAAGGTATTTCCTCTTTCTCCCAGCTTTAGCCCCAGTGGTGTGTATATAAATTTTTATCTACCCCAAAAGGAAAGCATTGCTTGATGATAGTCTTTGTAATTGAATACTTGTTTATGATCACCTTTCTTGTAGGTATCTCTAAAGGAGAGGAGCCAAAAATATTGAGACCCCCAAGACGGCCCCGGAAACCCAAAACTTTAAATAACCCTGAAGACTGCACATACTATTATCTACTACATGTAAGTGGCTCACTCTTGTTATCAGATGGGAGCCATAGCATCCACAGAACTGTGACCACCCTAGGCCTGTCCAAAGGGAGGACTCTTTAAAAGGGAGATGCCCATCAGTTTCTGCTTTCCTGTCCCATCCCTGGCTGAGGATCTGGGCACTTGGCTCTCCTCCAGCCCCTGTTCCTCACCATCCAGGCGTCTCCCATAGTCCTGTAACTCTATGCCCTCCCAGTAGTTTTCTCTGCTGGCTGCATATCTGAGCTGATATGCAAATATTAACCCAGAAAGAGAATTGTGTCATAGAAGGAACTATCCAGACAGGGACCTGAATGTGAATGGGTGAGTTATGGTGAAAGTAGAAGAAACAAAGGAAAAAGAGACATTTATTGAGCACCTTTTCAATTCCAGGTGTGGAATGATGTATGTTCACGTGCATTGTGATATCTAACCCCAGAAACAGCCCTTACTACAGGGACATTCCCATCTAATAGATCAGGACTCTGAGACACTGATAGGGCACTTCTTAGCTGTCAAGGTTGTTAATTGTGCTGAGGTCCTCTCACTCACCCTGGCATGCAAGCTCACTGGCATCGCCCCTGCCAGCCTCCTGTTCCTCTCATGTTCCTGTTCTCTGTGAATGACACCATCATCCACTTGGTTACCTAAGCCAAGAACCTGGTGTCATCCTGGCCCTGGGCCTCTCTCTCCTACCCCACATCTAACACTTTACTCTAAAGCATGGCTTCTACCTCCAAGGCTCGCTCCCATTCATCTCCCTCCTCTGGTCTCACAGCAACAGCCCTCTTTCAGACCATCATGCTTCACCTGGAATGCTTGACGCCCTACCTGAGTGCTTCTAACCTCAGCTTCTGCAGCCTGTGCTAGAAAATTTCTCTGGACCATCAATTTGATCATGTTCCTCCCCCGATAATCCCTTTATAGCTCAGCAACTCCCTCCGCATAAAGCCCAGACTCCTTCCGGGGCTGAACAGCAGAGAACAAGATTGTAAAGTACCAAAGGTGGTACTCAGTCACCTTGGTTAATTGCCACTGAAATGACAGTTGGCTACTGTGGCTTCAACAACATATACCATTCTCGATATGAGAAATTATAGGAGACTTTGAAATAAGGAGGAACATTTATGACTAATAACCAACCAGCCAGTAAGATGAGCAGATTCTGAGCCTCTACAAATGAGCCCCTGCTCCCAAAAAACTTACATTGTCATTGAACCATTATTTTCTTCATGGATATACAGTGTTTTAATACATCTTAAGTTATTAGTGACTGGAATCCTTTTTATAACCCTGAGTCTTTAAATCTGTGGCTTCAGTGAAAATAAAACACAGGAAACTTGTCTGTTATTACAAGTGAAAACACGCCCTGTGTTCATATTTATCTGGCCCTTACCTGTGTTCAGGTGCTACACGTAAGTGAGATTTACAGAAATGATGGGGCTCCACTCCCTTTACCCATCAAAACACTGTAATTTCAAGTGGTCTTCACGAAAATCTTTCTAAAATATATTATAATGCACATTTTAAATCTTTTCTTGATCACCCAAGGTCACTGTAGTGAGCAAAAATGTTTGTACTTTATTCAGATCTATGCTTATAAGTGAGGCTCCCTGACCAGTGTGTCTAAGGCAGCACCTGTCACTCTGTAGGCCCTGGTCCTGCTTCATTTTTTTTCAAAGCATTTATAAATATTTATGGGGCTGCTGAGCTGTGGAAATGATTTCCCTGAACCTGCCTATCACAAACAGCTGTGCTTTCAGTTGCTTTACCTATTTTTATAGCTTTTGTTTCTCCTTGGATGTCACTTCTTACTAGAGCCATTCTGACTGACTTAACATCAATACTATGATTTGATGCTCTTAATCTGTTACATCTTGGAAATGTTGCTATAGTTGTATCCAGAATAAGAGTAGGCTGAGCCTAAGAAGCATACCTACGGAGGGGAGAGCATTAGCTGGGCACGCACCCCCTGTTGTGGCGGCATGTGGGGCTGCTGTAACACGCAGAAGCTGGGCGGCCCTCAGCAAAAACAACTCGGGGCCAACAGTTTCATCAGGAACAGTAGCTGAGCACATCATTTCAAAGGTCTTCCAGTTTATTATTTTCCCCAGTACCTCCCCTGACTATAGCAGTAGGTTGTTTGGCCATTCCAAGATCTTTTTATTTTTTTATAGATTTCAGAGAGAAGAAGGAAGGGAGAGAGAGGGAGAGAAACATCAATGATGGGAGTCATTGATCGGCTGCCTCCAGCACGCCCCCTGCTGGGGATGGAGCCCCAAACCCAGGCATGTGCCCTGACCGGGAATCGAACCAGGATCTCCTGGTTCATGGGTCAGCGCTCAACCACTGAGCCACGCTGGCCAGGCGAAGATTTTTTATTTCACACCCCCCCTGTGATTTAGCTACTTCCTTCATCCTTGTGAAGGCCTCTAAATAAATAGTTTGTATATTTCCAAAAGGAATATAAAACTGTGTTCGCCATGATATAGTGGATGTGAAATTTAAAGTTTCATTATAAAATGTATTTCTTTATGTCAAGAGGGGAAGGAGCGTGACGCAGCTGAGTCTTCAAAGTCCTCTGAGCCAAGACCTCTGTTCTTTCAAAGGCCCCTTCAAGAAACACCCTCACGGGAATATCTCCTTTGGGTCCTCTTTGTCTCCTTGTCTTTCTCTCTTCTTAACTCTAGTTCCTTAAGAAACTGCCGTAGGACATGCTTCTTTATTCTCATTTCAGATTTCATGTTGGTAACTTGTAATTTCAAAACTATAATTGAAAACATTGTTTGTCTTAGCAATAAATGCCCCTAATGTAAAGTCCCTTGGGTTAAAATTTTCCATGAAATCCTCTGCCATGAGGTACAGTGCGCTGCTCCCTTCTTTCTGATCGAGAATGCAGCTTCATGCTTCCCTTTTGGGCTCAGCAGCTGGGAAACTAAGAGACAGACGCAAGGCTCCATCTTAACACCTTTCATTGTTGTCCTTCTTCCTTAATTACAACTTCTGTCTTGTTACCTTGACTGTATAATTGTTTCTATTATAAGCCATCTTAAATAATTTTTGGAAAAACTTATTGAATTACATTTCATTAGAATATTCTAGCACAGGCAAGAGTGAAATAAAGCCAGGACAGTTTTTCCTCTTCTAAGAATTCCTGTAGCTGAAAGCCAGCTTATACACACCACCTCCCAGGGGGAAAGGCTGATTCAGAACTTAAAGGAGTTGCTCTGGCCCAATGGCTCAGTTGGTTGGAGCATGGCCCATACACCTGAAGGTTGCTGGTTTAACTCCTGGTCGGGACACATACCTAGATTTTGGGTTCAAACCCATGTCAGGGCACATACAGGAGGCAACCTATCAAAGTTTCTCCCTCTCTCTCTCCCCTCCTATCTCTCTAAAAATCAATAAAAACATATCCTTAGGTGAAGATTAAATAAAGGGGGAGGTGCCCTGGCCAGCTTGAGAATTCAAGGGCAGAATGTTACTTGATTCTTGGTTGTATAAAGGGGATCTCTACCACTTGACATCACGCCATCATTTCAGCATAACTTTGTATTATAGAAAATTGTTACCAAGAACAAAGCAGCCTTTTTTTCAGACAATGGATCAAGGCTACAGGACCTCTGTCATATTAAAACAACAACAGCAACCACAGCAAACACCCCCTTGGTCCCAGGGATCATTAACTGGACCACTAGGGGCCATTGTACCTATGCTGGTAATACAATTATTTGTAAGCACCTCCTAGCCCAGGGCATTGGGCCAAGAATGTGAAATAATAGGAAATGGGAAGGAGGCAGGAATGTAATTGGTGTCCTGCCCCTTACATTGTTCTTTCCTGAATGGTCCACTCCCAGACTTGATGCATTTAAGCATTCACCTCTGCCTCATCCACCCACTGAAATAACAACCAATGAGAATGAAAGAAACTATGAAACGTTTGATTCCTCCAACATTTTAGTGTATTACAAATTATAAAACATGAGGAAAAAATGATTGTGTGCCTAAAAATACTGGGAAAACCTTCAATACTTCCAAACCATTACTAATTGCCATTTTTATAATCTTGCACTTTTATGGTGCCAGTCAACTTGATATCTGCATTAGGGCTTCCACAATTATAATACCTTCAGCTTGATCAAGGTGAGTGTGATATTGTTTCCTCAGCCTAAGAGATATATATGCTCTTGTAACATGTAAATATAAGAGCTCAAATATATTGAGCTAGCACACAGTGAAACATATTACTGGTGTTGCGATACCAAAGAGAATATTGCATTGTATGTAAGGTAAAGTATCACTTTGTTGGTGCTCAAATTAAAATATTGATTAAAATATATCTAATCATATCTATACTTAAATATTCTAATTTTTGCCTCAATACATAAAGTTCTCAACTTGAAAACATTTTGCAAATGAACATATGTATCATGTATGCTGCTACTTTAATGCCATAAATGGGCTCCTATAGTTGAGTGAAGCCAGTTTCATTCTTTTGTGAACCGTTGCAGCTGCCCTCCCTACCCCCCCACTGCTGTACCCGCAGCCAGGGAGAGCATAGGAACAAGACTGCAAAGCATCCTAATTACCTGCTTAAGTCACAACTGCCTTTGTGAAGAGAGATGGCTTTTCCAGAAATTCTGGCTTTTTTTCCCCCATTTGTAGGTAGATAGACCTTATGTAGTCTTGTGTATAGTGGTCACTGTGGTAAACTCTTTTTCTGTATGGAATGCAAAGATTAATTTTAGTCCAGTCCTGGTAAAAATAATCACAAATTCATAATTAGTGAAATATGAGTAAATTATATTTCTTCAGATCTTAAAAATACTGTACCTGCTTGTTTATTTCTAAGTTAGCTTTATAGAAACAAAAGTGTTTCTATATTAAGATTATAGTAATATACCAATTACATTATATTAAGACATTAATATTTATAGATTTTTTTAAATTATTCTATTCCCTTTAGAAGTCGATCCAAGAAGAAAAACGAAGACCAAGGAAAGATAGGTAATTCTTTTTTCTAGATTTGAATAAGTTATCAAACCAAAATATAAATCTATATGTTCAAATTAGATTAATAATCACCAACTTTATGTGGATAGATTTGGAAAGTAGCATGCTCTCCATGCATTTATATTATAAATACCTGTATGTGGTTTAAGATCTTGTCTACTGGAAATACACTGAGCTGGCACAGTGTGAACCGTACATTAAGAGCTCAAATAGTTTTGAATGAATTGTACTGTCCCGATATAGAATTTGCTTTCCTGGGTCCATTGATGAAGTTTTGATTGGGCAATTTGGACATGCCCATGCCCATGAACTTTCTTTCCCCAAACTCCTTTTTGCTTTTTGTTCTTGAAGACAAGACGTACTAAATCTCATTTTTACGGACTTGTTAGGAAGATAAGGTTTATGTCACCTGCAGGTGTGGCACACTGAAATTCACTCTGGTTTTCTTTTCCTATAGTATTTCAGCGGGCCAGAACTTTACTATTTTAATATCTTGCCACTATTCAATCAAACAATGTCCAGAAAGACTGAGGGAAGTTCTTCTGTTGGGCATGAGCCGGACACAGCATTCCTAATTTATGAATCGGTGGCATTCTGAAAGTTCATTTATACATTGGTACCTGTAACTTGAAAAGCACTTTTCCCCAGAAACACTAACACCTGGCAGTCCAGACCTGTCCCTGGTGGCCTCATATGGAGTTGCAGCAGACTACAGATGCTGAGCACCACAGGTACCACAACCTAGCCAGAGGAGATCCAAGAAATAAAATGGTTGAGAACACACTCCCTGGGCAGGAATTAAAATGTAGCACAAAAAATAATTCCCTAAAGACCAACAGGTGCTCTAGCCAGTTTTCTCAGTGGTTAGAGCGTCAGCCCCTGGACTGAAGGGTCCCGGGTACTATTCCAGCTAGGGGCACATACTTCAGTTGCAGGCTCGATTCCCCGCCTGGTCAGGGCACATGTGGGAGGCAACCAATTGATGTGTCTCTCTCACATTGGTGTTTCTCTCTCTCCCTCTCTTTCTCTCCCCTTCCTTTCCACTCTATCTCTGAAAAGCAATGGAAAAAATATCCTCCCATGAGGATTTAAGAAAAAAAGACAGACGGGTAGGGACAGAACAGAAGGTTATCTGTAAAGGAATAAAGTAAGATCATGACACATTGTGTATATCAATGTGTTGACGATTGATAAAATTGGAAAATGCTATGTGTTAGTACGTGAAGTGGCCCAAGGGGCGGTTGTGAACCCTGACCTAGACCAGCCAAGCCGGAATATTGTAATCACTGGCTATTTAGTAATGACTAATGTTGTGCCAAGTTGAATGCCACAGAGCCAGGACAATCCCCTCCAGCAGCTAATGCTCTCTTAAAGGTAAGAGGTAAGGGTTTTGTTTTTCTCTTTAATTTATGGTATATGCTATTTTTGCACATTTCAAAACTACCACTTCTATTAACATGTATGTGTTACTCTTAAATTACAGTACATACGTACATACTTTAAAAGAAGAAAGCAAGTGTCCTGTAAGTTTAAGTGAATAGAAAATTCAACTGATACTATGGTATGTTTATGTGTTCATTTACAGTCAGGGAAAATTATTAGATTTGGAAGATTTCTATTATAAGGAATTTTTGCCCAGTCATTCTGGACCAAAGGAACATAACCCTAGTTTAAGAGAACGAAGACAACAGAGAGAACTCCAGAATCAATGTTTTAAGGCTGATGAAAGGTAATCAACTTCACATTAAAGTATTTTCAATTTTATACTCACAATTCCATTTCTAAAGCATTTCCATTTTATGTATAACGAAGCATTTAATGACAAAGCACTTACTGAATATTGCATCTTATGATTGACATGTTTAAAAGTAAAACCATAAATATTATGTATGGCAGGGGAATCAGACTTCCAAGTTTTTCTAGCACAATTCTAGTTTATACCTGTTTTCTTGGTGTAATCATTAATAGCACCCTCCTCCCTTTAAAAATACGTCAGTTTGGATGATAAATTTATCGTCATACTAACTATAAGCAATAAACCATATTCAAAACTGGAGTTAAGCTCTAACCAATGAAATTTTAATCACTTATTGGTTTCTCATTTATGCTGTGTAATTTCTCAGAATCAGTGATGTCAGACCAAAAAAAAATGGGGGGAGAAAGATTCATATAGAAATATGTATTTTGGATTTAATCTCTCATTTTGCCACCGACTTTTATATCAAGTAACCAACCATTTGTAGCTTACTTATTACCTTGGGAATTTTTTTTCTTTCCCCAGAAATTCTTCATGAAGTTATGATATTTGGGGCATATATTAAGATGGTAACGTGGTGTGTGAGAAATGGGAGCAATGACAGGCCATGAAAAGCTGTTTTTCCAAAGTCCTAAGTGAACATCCCATCAGCCTAGGGCACTCAGACCCCCTCACCCATCTCTTCTACTGTGTGAGGTGGTGCGTAAGAGGTTTTAGAGTCAGATAATCTCAAACTTGGATCCTGACTCTGCCACTTAGTAGTTGAATGACCTTGCTCATGTTACTAGACCTCTTTTAAGCTTCCGTTTCCACATCTTCAAAGGGAGTTACTAATAACTGCCTCACCATATTGTCATAGAAATTACTGAAATGATGTATGTGAAGCGCTTAACACCAGATGTGGCCAGGGGAGGTGATCCTTAAAGATGGCTGTTACCATCTTTAATTGCTTTTCCAGAATCTTCCTGAACTATGATTTCTTCCCCTTGTACCCAAAGGAGGATGCATTCTTTCATCTTGGAATCAAGAACTGTAACGTGTTGGAGCTTAGAGGTGTTCCAGTCTAACCACAGAGTTCTCTTCCAGGAGAACACCAAGTGCTGGAAAGACTGAGCGACTTGCCCAAAGTCACACATTGAGCTAGTGAACCAAAATCCAAGCTTTTTCATTCCCTATTCAAATTGCTTTTCACTGACTGACCTGCTGCCCATTTTAACAGCCCAGCCTACCTCCTGTCCAGTGTGTCCACCCCCCCGGCAGACACGCACTGTGAGAGCATTCCACCCCTCAGGCACTGCCTGGTATTCCAGCAGTGTCCGTGGATGTGCAGTTGGTGTTCACTAGAATAAGAATGCGAGAAGCTAATACTGGTTGAGTGCTTACCTGGTGCTAAACACTATGCTAAACTCTCATTTAATCCTCACAGCAACTGTCTGAGGCAGTTACTATTATTGTCCCATGTTATAGGTGAAGAGGCTAAGTACAAAGTTTAGTGACAGCAAATACTCACCTGGCTAGTAAGTGATGGAGCCAGAATTTGAACCTGAGAATTGACCTAAGCATCCGTATCTCTCACTTATCCATATACCTCCCTCAATTCAGCACGGATGACTGTTTGCCCTCCAGCCAAGGCCAAACCTTCCTTTTGTGCACTGAATCCAGCTCCTCCCTCTGGTCAAGAACATTGTCCTGCAGTTGTCCCCTCCCTCCTCTGCAACGTGAACATTTGTTCTCTTTACCACATCATTTCTGACCATCTGTGAGCAGAATGCAATTGGACCCATCATAAGAAACAGCCTTGACTCAATCCCCCTGCTCTCCGTTACAGCAAAAGTAACACATGAGAATGGCCCGACATCCTCCACGACCTCTTCCCAACCTCTCTAGAGCCACTTCACTCTGGAACAACAACACCACTGAAAATGTCCCTGCCAAAGCCACCAGGGACCTCTGTTTCATCATATGCCATTATCTATTCTCAATCCTTTACTCATCCTATCAGCATTCAACATTTTTTCTTTACAATTACTCATTTTTTTCTTTAAATACTTTTCCCACTTGCCTCCAGGATAGGACTTGTTTTGCTTTGCCTCCCACCTCCCTGGCCCTTCCGTCCTATTTTCCTTCACTGAGTCTTCCTCATTTCACTGACCTCTCAACCATTTGGGTGCCCCAGGCCTTCGCTTTATCAACATATATGCTCATGCCCCTAAGGATCATCTATTTACTTAAAATTCCTGAACTGAAATCTCTAGCCTAGATTCGGACTTATGTATCCAACTGCCTATTCGATATCCCCTCTTGGATATCTAGTTAGTAAACTTAGTATAACCAAGACCAAAATCTATGCCCCCAACCCCCAAAAAACACTCTCCTGCAGCCTTCCCCATCTCAAATGGCAACCCCATTCTTCCAGCTGGTGAAGCCAAAAACCTTGGGGACATTCTTGATTCCTTTTTTTTTACACCCTAAAGCCAATCCATCAGCAAACTCTTTCAGTCCTACCTGCCAAGTATGACCAGAATCGGATTCTTGCCTCCTCTATAAGCCTAGAACAAGCCATTATCAGTCTTGTGTGAACTATTGCAATATCTCTTAACAGACCTCCTTACTTCCACTCTGGCAGCCAGGTCCTTTTATGAATCATTCCTTTGTTCAGAAGCCTCCAATGTTTCTCTCGCTGTAAGTAAAATTCAAGTCCTTGCCATGGTTTCAAAGCACTAAATTACCTGCCATACTCTGCCTTCACGCCTCCTGCTCTCATCCCTTGCTATTCTTCCTCTCTCTTGATCCATTTAAGCCACGGTGGCTTCCTTGCTGTTCCTTAACCACAACATACACTCTGTAGTCTTGGAACCTTTACATTGTTTGACTGTTATCCTGGAATGACTGCCCTTCCCTCAGAGATCTCCCTGGCTCCCTCCCTCCCCTTCCTTCTGGTCTCTCCTTACCTGTCACCTTATCAGAGAGGCCTTCCCTGACCACTGTCTATGAAGTGGCTTGTACACAC
The DNA here is from genome assembly GCF_964146895.1 of Miniopterus schreibersii. NCBI lineage: Eukaryota > Metazoa > Chordata > Mammalia > Chiroptera > Miniopteridae > Miniopterus > Miniopterus schreibersii. The sequence goes on along the minus strand of NC_138101.1, from coordinate 80,056,675 downwards.
AGACACACACCTCGCACCACTCTGTCCCACTAGCCTACTTTTTCTCTCTAGCACCTCTCACCATCTGGTGTTAAAAGCTGTCGATGGCCCTCTCCCATACTAGACTATAAACCCCCTGAGAGCAGGGACTTTTGTTCAGTGATCACCTGCCCTGGTGGCTGACACTGAGTGAGTGCTCCATGGATAAAATGGATGAATTTCTGTAGCTGCCTTTTAAGTAGCATGTGGCTTCCCCAGGCAAGCTGCAGAATCCGAAGGAAAACATTGGCAGGGTTTCCTAGCAGTGTGGAAATTTGGCCCAACAGCCTCATTGGAAACATTGAAAAAGCCTACAGGGCAGACAGCAACTGTGTCCCTAACCTAGTGGTTGGTTAGATTTGGCGGGAGAGTTTTTAAGAAACATTTGAGCAGTGTAAACATGCAAAACGACCGTTGTCTATTAGGCAACTAAAATAAGTGCTTATTGGCTGTGAGTTATTTCAAGCCAAAGGCCCATCTTTCTGAACTAGGCGTCCTGACGCTTTACTTAGCTGCCATTCAAACAAGAGTCATCAGGTTCCACCAGCTCTTCTGCTCCTCGGCTCAGAGGAGTTTTGAAAACCTGCTGAGAAAAATGTGCGCAGATCCCTTTGACCACGACCCTGATGTTTTGATTGTACGGTTTTAAAATGCCCGCAGAGGGTGGGAGGCGTGGAGAAGAGGGCCCGCCTCGCGCGGGGTGGGCGGGGTTGTGCCGCGCGCGGTGACGCGGCTGAAGCGCGGGCTCTGGGTGTCGCTCGCAGGTGCTGGGCGGTGGAGAGCCCCGAGGAGGAGGCGAATGGACCCACAAGCAACCCCTACGACTACAGGAGGCTCCTGCGCAAAACTTCCCAGCGCCGGCGCCTGGTCCAGCAGGTGTAGCCCCGCTGCCACAGTGGCCACCGGAATGAGCCCGAGACTGCGGGGCGCAGAGGCCAAAGCGGGGGACCCTCAGGCTCTGAAGTCTCGGCCCGGACCTTGACACGGGCTGCCCACCGCTCTTCCCCGAGTGCCCAGGGGCGCTCGGGAGGCGGAGACCTGGGAGCTCTTCGGACGAGGACTCAGCTCGCTCCCGCACCCTCCACGCCCACGGGTCGGGACCTGCCTGGCCCCGGCCCCCAATACAGCTCTTTGTTTACTTGTTTTCGACTCCTTAGGGAACCCGACGGCGCCTGAGCTCTTGCTGACCCCTTCCCTCTCATTTTGAGTGACTTAAAGGGTTTCCTGTTTTGTGGAAATGCCTCTCCCAGGCCCGGGGGACACTCGCAGACAGGTTGAGTCTGAGAAAACGAAAAAAAGCCCAGGATGGGAGGGGAAACGCGGGGGCGGTGGGGACGTTTTGAAGATGAACTGGCGTCTTAAACTCGCGCTCTCCCGTCCCTTGGTTGTTAAGGTTACTAAATAAAGGCAGTGCCTTGGAGAGCCCATGGCTTTCTGGGCTGGCGGCTGTGTTCCCCGTGGAGGTCCTGCTCATGTGGTCCTGCTGTGCAAGTTGGGGCTACGAGGGAGGGGGGCGCGGTGCCTTCTGCCCCCATCAGCGAACAAAACCCACCACCATCACCCCGAACGCACATAAGTTACAGCCTGTACTTGTGACACAAACGTAGCCTCCAGACAAACCTCCAAATCCCCGCAGCACACACACACACACACACACGGCCTTCCCAAACACTGTGGCTTCCTTTGGCCCTGCTTATAAAATTTCTGGTCCGCTACTGAGTGAACTGCCAGATGTTTCAGTTTCTTTCTCCCGTCTGCAGATTTGAGGCAGTCTCCGCTGCTCTGAATTTTGGTGGTTTTAACATGGAGGGAAGGGCAGTGGGTGAGCAGAGGTTGATGCATTTTATTTTAAAATCCGGTAGAGCTCTTCTATGAAACGAACACCCTCCGTCTCCACGCGCCCTGGTGAGAGCATAGGAAGGAAGAAGGGTGGCGCGGTAGTTTCATGGACGACTGATTGGAAAGAGGGTTCTGGCTGGGATGGGGCTTGCCCCTTCTGCCCGTGTCCCCAGCTCCTGCACCCATGGCCCAGAGCCAGGACACTTTGGGGGAAATATTCGAGGAGAAGGTGAGGGCTCGCGCAGACGGCTGGTAACATTTGTTGTGACGCAGGGCCGCCGGACGTAAGGTTTTCTCCAACCCAAAGAGTTGTCGCCACCAGGTCCCCTGAGAGGACTGGTGCAAACTTTAAATTTTACAAATGAGATTCGCCCTAAGGTGAAACCTCCCCCTGCGGCAGCGCTGAGCTCCGAAGCCAAGTGCGCTCCATCTAGGCCCTGCCCTTTCCCTGGGTAGGCGCAGCCGCCTCCACCTGCGGTTGGGACCTCGAGGGAGGAGCCCAAGGCCTAGCTGTGGCGGGGCGCACGGCGGGGCCTGGCCCAGACACCCACAAAACCTGCGCCGCTGGACACAGTTCACCGGCGGGTCCGGGGAGAAAGGGATCTCCGTAACTCAAGGTGGCAGGGCTCCCTCCGCCCCTACCCAGCGCTCAGACCACCAAGAGGGGGACTTTAGGGGTAAAAGCCTAGCTTCCCGCCAGGCCCCTTCTTCAATCCAGGCTTCCTGAGGGGCCCCTGCAGACGAGAGCCCTGGTGCCCTGGCCCTTCCGTTGCTGGAGAGGGAGGCAACTGACCTTTTCCCTAAATCCCCTCCCCCTCCCCCTTTTAAAGTGTGGCGGGAAAAGAGAACGGCAAACGTTCGGCTTAAGGATACAATGTTTTTGTTTTTCTTTCGTATTTATTTCTCTGTCCTTTCTCTTCTTTCCATCTCTCTTCTTTCTCTGTGCTTCGAGATGTAAGCACTGGGAAGGCGTACAGGGAAATTGGTACCATGCACTCCTCTTTGGCGGGCCTGCAACGCGATCTCTGGGTAATCCACGGGCAAAAAAAAAAAAATAGGTCAGCCAAGGAAGGCGGCCGGCGAGCGGCCCCGGAGCGTGGGTCTCTCTCCCCTGCTCCAGGAAGGGCCTTGGAAAGCTTTTCCCGGGCGGCTGGCCCGCCTCCCCTGCCCCAAACGGAGGCTGCCTCCTTTGTGAACTAATGACTGTAATTATTACCTCCCAGAGCTCTTTTGTTATCTCCAACCCCAAGACCAACAAGGGGGGTGGGGAGCGGGCTCTTTTGTGAAATAAGTCTTTATAAAGCAAATTGCCGTCTAGGGAGGGCCGGCCTTAAGGAAGGGCAAATCAGATCCCGAGTGCATCTGAAGGAGGGGGTGTTAAATTAAAAATGCAAATGCTACCCTTTGGTTCAAACTACTCCGGAGCTGCGGGATTTAATGGAGTAGAATTTTTAAGTCACTGCGTTTTTTAAAATCCTTGAAATCCAGGTGTGTTTTGTACCTTCCTCGTGTTTTAATTCGTTTCGTCTTTCGGGGCTGGTGTGTGTGTGTGTGTGTGTGTGTGTTAAATGCTTGCTTTCAGGAACGTTTTTGTTCGACCACTCATCTATTGTAGAAAAGCTCCGCCACCCCAGCCTGCTGGCTTGAAGCTAAACATTTGCAGGACTTGGTGTGGACCTAAACAAAGAACCGGTCTCTCCGACGCCCACCTGCACTGCTGAAGCGAGAGCCGCGAAGCTGCCCTGCCCTCGGCTCGGGAGGCGGGACTCCCACCGAATCGCTACAAGCCGGGAGTTGTTACCTGGCTTCGCTGGAGCATTAGAGCCGCGAGCGCCGGAGAAAGGGACTGAAACGAGGCCTGGGTTGGTGCGCACCTCGCTCTCGCAGCCTCGTGCAGGCTTCTGAGCACAGCCGGCTCTGCGCCCATCCCTGCGCCCGCTCCAGGAGTGGGCCGGGCGGCCCGGGTACAGATTGAACGGCTCCTTCCTGCTCGGGCACGTGGGGAGTAGACAAAGCTTTGTCAAGACAATTGACCAGGCCTCCAAGTGCCTGGGGGCACAGGAGTTGCACTTGCACGAGGCCATCCTGGGTCCCACAGTGCCCTTCCTAAGCCGGGGTCGAAGGGTGGTAGCCCAGACTGAGGGTCCGTGGATCTCCGCTTCGGCAGCAACTTTCGGGACTTGGTTAGGAGATCAGAGAAAGAGTGGCTGGGACACAATGGAAATGAAAAGCTCTTGCCCAAGGGGAGCTTTACGCCAGGAATGGACGCCGCGGGAGGCCGGACGCAGCCCTTTCCCGCAGGGTCCTCCTCGCCCTCTCTCCACCTGCCCAGGAAACGCTCGGTGTGCGGGACGCTGCTTTCTTGACGGCCAAGGGAAAGCAATGCGAACTCACAGGGGTCCGCATTCTCGGGGCACCCTCCCTTTGTTTAACAGGTTTTAGAGAAAGGTAATTGTAAGAGAGGAGAGACTTTAACTTCCTCAGGAGAGGAGAAACCCTTCTCCACAGGCCACAGAAATAGCCAGTCACTCCCCGCGCCCCCTCCACACACACACTCTTACGCTATCCTAAGGCTTCTCACGCGGAGAGGGGGGTTATTAATTTGAGGTCCGCTAAAAAGAGGGCCCAGCAGGGGATTTCTTCTTTCCGATTCGGATTTGCAAAGCTCAGATTGTACAGGATTTGGAAACTGTGCATCGTCCCCAACCTCCCACTGATTCCTGTCACACGTTAGAAGCTGCCCTTCCACGCCTCCGCAGGCGAAGGGCACAAATGATCTGGTCCCATCCCCCATCCACTGTCAATCCTGCGAATTCTAGCTGCTCTCCCTCGCTGCTCTTCCTTGCCCCCTTCCAAGAAGTTTCCATTTGTTTTATTTTTTTCTCCAGCCCAAGGTCCTCGGTGATAGACTCCAGCGTGGATTTTAATTGCCTCAATCGGCAGTCTTTCTCCCCAGCCGTCAGTCAGAAGCTGGACGGTGGGTCCGGCGACAGCGCGCTCGAAAGCGCAAGACTGGTGCGCCGCCGGGGACCTCGCGGCTCAGTAGGCAGGCATTAGGCGCCGCTAAGGAGCTGAAATGAGCCCATTAACGCGTAGGCGCCCTTCCCCCACCATCCTCTCTCCAAGCTCGAGAGTAGTTCCTGATTCTGGCCCAGTCTCTCGGCTCTGGAGGTCACAGCGACCCCCAAACCCTCTAGAAGGCCGGGCGGGAACCGTGCCTCCTGCGCAGCGGGAGCCAGACCTCACACAACGCGCCTATCGGCGGGTAGGTAAGACTTCTCTCCACCAACCTCCCCGCCTCGCCTACGTCTCTCGGGTCCACCCTTCTCCGAGGCCAGCGCGAAGTCAACAGCGTTAGCACCCTGGACAGCGCATCCGGGCGCGGCCGAGAAGCCCGCACCCTCTCCCCTCGCCGGCTGCGTGAGCTCTCCTGCACGCCTCCCGCCCACTCCGCCTCCAGCTCCTACGTACTGTCTGTCTCTCACCCTCATGATTCAGCTCCCTCCCTCTACCATTTTTGCCTCCGCCGCCCCCGATCCAACAGTTTTGGCTCCCCTCGCCTTCAAAATCATTCGGGCGCTCAGCGCTTGCTTTCCCCTCTCCGGGCTGTGAGAACCCTCCGGTCCCCTTTTCTATTTAACATTCATGGCTTTCAGAGCGTTGCCACTTCTCAAAGCCTTAACTAACTAAAACACACACACACACACACGTGCGGACGCACACGCAGACACGCATATTTCCTGTCCCTGAGTGAAACCCACACTCTGCCTCGTGGCTGCGCAGGTCCCGGCGCGGCGCCCTCCTCCTTCCACACACACGCGCGCACACACGCGCGTACACACTCACGCACGCGCGCGCGCGCAGGACCCAGCCGAGGGCAGCTCGCCGACACTTGGCTTTCGGAGGCGATCTGCTCCCGTCTCGCAGCGCCAATGGCTTCTCCGGGCTCCGGTTTTTGGTCCTTCGGATCTGAAGATGGCTCCGGGGACCCCGAGAACCCCGGCACAGGTAGGAAAATCAGGACCTGCAGCAGGCGAGCTTTTGAGGGTGGGCTGGGATTTGCGGAGCTGGGGAAGACGAAGGAGGTTTTCCAAATGCAACAGGAAACTTCAGCGGCTTCGCCCTGCTCTCGGGCTAAGTCCCGATGGCCCAAGAGCTCAGAATCCCCACAGGTCTTTGTCCCCTAAGAAGACGCCCCAAGAATGCTGGGCCCCTTTCCGCAAGTCTGAGCGAGCCTTCCCATCAGAGGCGTCTCCTCGACCCTCGGTTCCGCGGGCCTGGGACACTGCCACCATCTTGGTGTCTGGACCCCGGGGAGGGACGGAGTCGCAGTGGGGAAAGAATGATTTGGAAAGGAGACAATTCTTGGTTTGGAAGGAGAGCCTCCAGGAAAGGGACCGGCTCGGTGTCTAGGAAAACTGGCCCAAGAGAGGCAGGAAGGGGGGGGGGGGGAGTTTGCCTGAACCGACTGGCACTTAGAAGGCAAAAGCAAGGGGGCGCGATGTGAGCTTCTCCTTGGGAAAAGAAACAGAAAACCGGGCCCGGCGGGAACGCCAGGCTCCCGAGCCACCTCCCGCGCCTGCCTGCGGTGCCGAACCCTGGGCGGCCCCTCCCTGCACCCCAGGTTTATTAACGTTGTTCACATAGAACGAAATTTCACGCGTCCGTCTGTCTGCTCTTCTCTTTCTGCCTCGCGGGCCTCGTGCGTGTCTTTCCTCACAGCCAGAGCCTGGTGTCAGGTGGCCCAGAAGTTCACGGGCGGCATCGGAAACAAGCTGTGTGGTGAGTGTCGGAGCCCAGGGGCGGGCGGCGAACAGGGCCAGGCGCAGAGCCACGTTCTCAGCTCTGCGCCCCCAGCAGCGGAGTCGGGGTCGCAGGGTCCGGGGTGGGCGGGGGCGGGGAGCCCGGCCCTGCGGGGCGCTCACAGAGGTCCGCGTTGCGTGTCCTTGCCCAGCTCTGCTCTACGGAGACGCGGAGAAGCCGGCGGAGAACGGCGGGAGCGAGCCCCCGCGGGCCACCTCCCGGAAGGCCGCCTGTGCCTGCAACCAGAAGCCCTGCAGCTGTCCCAAAGCCGACGTCAACTACGCGTTTCTACACGCAACAGGTAAAGGCTCCCAGTTGCGCCCCGGGGTGCCACTGCCCTCGCTCTGCCCCGCCCACCGCCTCGGGGAGGAACCGGCGCCTGGAGCCGGACCCCAGGCTTCCCGGTGGAAGACGGAGGTCAACCTTGGGAGAACCTTCCGCTGAAAGTGAGACCCGCAGGGCCTGCCCGGGGAGTGGGAAACCCGACCCGGGGCTCTGCGCCGCGCTGCGCGCCGGGCGCCCGCGTTGGAAGGGGGCTCTCCGGCGCCGCGCTCTTTCCCTAGCGCCGCCCTTGGGGTCGCGCGTGGCCGTGGTGCCCGCTAGCGCGGAGCTCCCGGTGAGCTGCTTGGTGCCGCCGAGGCCTCGGGGGGGACTCGGTTTCCAGTTCCGAAGTGCAAAGACTCTCTAAGTCCTTAGATCGCAAGAGTAATTTGTAGCTGCGATTTCACCGGAGAACGACTCTATTCACGTGAGAACCGCACGCCGTGTTGCTCCCTTGCGTTTACATACCTGGTCATGCAAACACGCACGGGGGTCACATAAACACATACACGGACTTTGGAAACGGGGGGCCTTCCTAATAGGCCAGAGATCCTAACTTTGCATGTTCCGCTTTGCCTGGTTTGCCCAAAGGCCTTCCTCAAACATTTCCGACGTGGAGAATTTCCATAATCATTTAGGATGATTTTCTGAGAAATAACATTTAGGCGAACCCCTGTGAAGAGGCACGCTCTCTTTAAAAAATAAAGCAAACAAATTTTGAATTGAAATGCAAGAATTCATTTGGGGTGGGAGGTGGGGGAGAAATTCTAAAATCTCTCATTCCTTGGTTTTTGAAAAATGCCTCCCTTTTAAAGAAAACGCTCTGCATTTCCAGAAGATCTTTTTAAACATACAGTCGCTCAGTTCATAGAGAAATTGCTGGATCAAGATCTTGCCTGGGTATTTTCATAGTAAAATTAAAATGTGGAATTTTGATGGCAGTATTCTGGACATATTAAGTTAAATAATATATGTTATTAAAATTAATTTTATTTGTTAAAAAATAAAATGTGGCGTTTTGATTCCATTCCTTAGACTTGCTGCCAGCGTGTGATGGAGAAAGACCCACCTTGGCGTTTCTGCAGGATGTTATGGATATTTTGCTTCAATATGTGGTGAAAAGTTTCGATAGATCAACCAAAGTGATTGATTTCCATTACCCTAATGAGCTTCTTCAAGAATATAATTGGGAACTGGCAGACCAACCACAAAATTTGGAGGAAATTTTGATGCATTGCCAAACAACTCTAAAATATGCAATTAAAACAGGTATTGTCCCATCAGAAATAATAAAGCTCTTTTTCTTTTCACAATCTTTATTTTTTTTCTATAAAATGTTTTCTGTTTTTTGGAGTTACAGATATTTTCAAATTTACAAAATTTTTTCATCATTTAAAAAAACAGTCATTATTAGAATGATCCTAATCAAAAGCACCGATTACTATCATCAGTGTTAATGCTTCTGAAGTTGATAATGTCAGAAACATTATGTAATTATAAATCATCATATTTTACACTGCACATATTTGTCATGGAGATTAACCACTGATGTAGAAACAATCATTTGTCAGCAGAGGCCAGTAGAAGAGACCCAAAATGCAGGGGGGGGGGGGAGGGGAGAGGGGCTATGGAAATAAACACTCAAAAAAAAGAAACATGATCCAAACAAAAGCCCAAATACTAATGTAGTGCTGAGCATTTCCTTGGCATAGGAAGGTTCAGAAATTGGACAAACCATCCTATGTAATTGTTGGTGCAGAGGGATAATATTTTGGCATTGTCTCACATGGCCAACACTTTAGATTTGAACTCCAGGTTGTCTCTTTTCAAAGAAATGTACACAAAAGAAAACACAATTCAAACTACCTTAACAATTCAGCCACATTATACAAGAACACATGCTTCATAGCCCCTCTGAATATAAGATAAAGGGAAAAGGGGGGTGGGGGAAATCAGATATCCTTAGGGGCAATTTATTGCTTTTCCACTGTACCCTTTGTACCCTCTCCATTTATGGTGCCAGGAGTACCATTTGTTGGGTGCATTCTAAGTTTTAATTTTGTCTACACCAAGTCAGCTGTTCATCTCCCAGGTCATGATTACCCCTTTCTTTTCTACATTGTCTCTGATCATCCCTATACAAGGTGGCACTACACTTCATCAGAGCCATAAAAAGGACTGAATTTTCCAGGGGAAAGGGAGAGACCTTGTGGATCTAAATTGATTTGTGGCTAATTGATTTGGAGCTGAATTTGATCCATATCATTCTAATCAACAACAAACATTTTAAGAATGTTTGCTGTGTGATTTTAGCTCTTTGTGTGTGTGAGTGAGTGTGTGTGTATGGTATGTGTGGGGGGGAGGGGGATTATTTGTACATTCTTTATACCAACCGAGAGGAAAGGTTGATGCATAGAAGAAACCTTAGGAAATTAATTTACTGAATTATTAGTGTCCACTTTTGTGAGACTATTGACTTAAAACTAAATACATAGAGAAAGGAATTTAGCTTGGTGATTTCTATTAGACTCAGTTTGTGCAGTATGGTTTTTGAAGGCTTATTGGATATTATTCTCAGTCATTCATGGAGAATTCACATGATGTATATACTAGGTATCAAAGATCGTTTTTTTTTCTCCCAGCTTTTCATGTATCTGTAAGTACAAATCTGAACAATGCTTTTAATTCATTTTTGTTTGACCCATTCCCTTAACCGAATATTTAAATGTTTATAGTAAAATGCTACTTTTTTTTTTTTTGCTACCAAACCAAAAAGAATCTATACAAATGTTTTACATCTTTGTCCTTAAAAACTGATGGTGTCTGAAATACAATTTAAAGAGTTAAGATAATGGAAATTGCAAGTCAATGAAAGTAATTCTGCCAGTCTTCCATTTAGTGTCAGGAAAACATGGATCAGTTCAATACTTTGATTTTTACCATAATGCTTGTAAACTTTTGGGCAAGTGTAGCTCTGATGCATGTTATTTAAAGTTCAGGGAAAAAATGATTAAGTTGGATTTCTAAGCAAGACATATTGATATTAATTCAATATCAATATTATTCATAACATACATAATCTTCCCCTCTGCCCTCAAATAGCATTTTAAAGAATTAACAGCGGTCACCTTTTTTTAACTAGCAAGGTTATAGGTTTTTATGCCATAACCTGACAAGTAGTACTACTTAGGGGCTGTAAAGCAGTTACCACTTTGCTGCATTAAACATTTTAATGATTCTCAGGAGATTCTTTTACAAATTGCAACTTATCACCTGATTTTTACTGAAAGTCCTTAACCTAATTTCCACTTGGGCTCCAAGCTTAGAGAGGAGTGAGGGGCAGTGAGGAAATGCTTTTAAATGATGCCTTCATGTTTTATTAAAATTATCTCTGTAAGAAATATTAGAACTGAAAACTGCCAAGAACGATAGAATTCTGCAATAATTAGCCTTTGTGGGGGTCCTTCGATTTGGTGGTGGTGGTTGGGTGGTGGAGGAGTTAAATACTGTCTTGTATCCTTTAACCAAACCCGCAGACAAAGGAATTGAAGGGTCAGGAAGTGAGGCCCCCCTTGGGCGCACGTTGCCAATACAAAGAGAGCAGTTTCGATGACTTTGAGCCCCTCCCCAGCGGATTGTAGACAGGCTGTCTGTGCCTCGTACCTGGCTCATTTGCTAATCTGTGGGGAGCATTCCAGAGCCCGGAGCAGCTCTAATCTCACCTCTCAAACTCGCTGTCTCCCTGGCTGCTCCGGCTGTGGTGGCCACCTGATTCCTGGAGCAGAGCCTCAGCACAGGGCGGTGGGGGAGCGGCGGCAGCAGCTGGATGCCAGGGCTGCGGGACAGCGGGCGAGCTCCAAGGCAGGTCTCACACCTTTCCTCTCAGAGAGCCCTGCCTGGGTTCACCTGCAGCTTGTAGAGGTCATGCAAAGGGAGCAAAATAGTATTTCTTCAGAAACCAAGAGGTCATGTTGTTCTGACCTGTCAAATTATCTCCCTCTCTATTTTCACATCATTATCAGTGAATGAAAAATTTTTGAGGGAGGAGAGATTCAGGGAAAAATGGGAGACCAAGGCCAAAAAAGTATATAGAAGGGAGATGGGCCATGGAAGCATCAAACTTGTTTCCACAGTTTCCCAAAAGCAGTCATCAGGGGGGACTGGTCTTCTCACATCCTGGGCCACAACAAGGCCTCGGAATCCCTCTCAATTTTATGCAGAGGTTTTCATGCCAAAGTTTCCATAGAGTTGAATAGTGTGTGATAGGAGACACCAGATTCATGGAGAAAATGCATATGAATTGGTAGAGTAGATTAATGGATAGATTTGCTAATCCTTATTAATTTCCTCACTTTAAAGAAATGGCTTAAGGAAAGAGAGATGCAGAGGCACCAAGAGGGAGCAGAAGGCTAGGATTTCAGCTGTGAGCTCTAATGAAATGGGGAGTCAATGAGGCAGAGAGGAGCGGAGGGTTGTTCCAGAGGGCAGAGGCGTGGAGCCAGAAAGAAGGCTTTTTCACTTTCCGTGGATGCATAAACTGACAGGGTCAGCGTCACAGGGCCTGGAAAAGAGCAAAAAAGACAGACGGGCACTGTGCAAGGCCACAGGGAGGTAAAACAATGGTGGAGATCGTGTTGAGAGCTGCACAAAACCCAGTCTCTCAGATGTGCTCCTTTCTTTGCCAGCTCCTATCTTTTCTCAGCATCTAATTGTCCAGCCACATGCCAGAGGCTGATAAGAGAGCACTCCAGTCCTAGAGATAAGCAGTGTGTTGACTTTGTCCCTACTTTCCGAATTGCCTTTTTTTATCTTGTTTTTCCCATGCTGGCGTGAAAGACTATCACATCCCCGGGCTTCAGACAGGTGTCCAGTAAGTGGCAGGTGCCTTTTTATCAGATGCTATTTCCATAATTGTTCATGTTTCAAAATTTTTGCTGCTAAGCAAATCACAGATTTATAGATAGGTTTTTATGGGGCAAGACATGAAAGTAGAATTCTAATGAGATACTTACCATCACATTTAAAATAATAGCCTCAGGAGTATTTAGATGTCAACCCCTTTAGAGAGTCTAAGAGAAATCCAGAAATTAATTAGATAAGCCTTGCTAATGGACTGATTGGTCCATTGACTATATCTTCATGTATCTTGTTGATAAAACAGTGATGTTGACTGTATTCATCTTTATTTTAAATCACAGCTATGAAAGAGTTCTGTTGTTTATAATTCAATATTTGGACAGAAAATAATTGACAAGAATTAGGTTTCTCCATGCCATCTTTAGACAATCATCACCTTTTGAATCCAGGGCAAATCATTCAACAGAATGTCCTATTTTCTCATTTTTGCCTTGTCTTTCGTAATCATCAGCCATTTGTCACTGATATTATTATGAATGTCGGCATGCCTGGTGGATGTCATGGTATGACTGATTCCAGAACAGCTTCAACAAAAAAGGATTTTCAGCAGCAAGAGTGTAAACAAGAAAAGCCTGTCTTTGAATAGCTTTGGACTGCACAAGCACTGTAGTCTACAAATATATTGAAAGAATGCTAGGAAATAAGCTTGCTTCCACATTGCAGGCCACACTTGTTATTTTTAATAGGGAATATTTAAAGGACAATTTTTAGAGTGTGTTTTAAGAAATACCAAAAATCCAAAATCGTCTCTCTTATTAGAGGCAATGTTCCTTTGGGATGTGTGTGCACGCACACACGCGTGCGTATTGGGTTTCTCAATATAGATTTCCTATTACTGAAGGATCTTTCAAGGTTCTTTAGCAAGAGAAATTGTGTGTATGAGATGCATTTATTTTCATTGGATGCAGTCCTGATTCTGCTATTCCATTTTATGCAGGGCATCCCAGATATTTCAATCAACTCTCCACTGGACTGGATATGGTTGGATTAGCAGCAGACTGGCTGACATCAACAGCAAATACTAACATGTAAGTAGGTAAATGTGTTTTTGTGTAATCCAGGATAATTATTAGTGAGATTCCATAGTCTTTATTCTAACTCACATGTGAAAATCTCTTAAAAGTAGTCCTTAAAATAGTGATATGGATGTCAGACGTACATCACTGTCACTCTAGCTTAACAGAATATAGCCTGATATAATTTTCATGCAAAGCTATACAACATTTTTAAACATAAAAGGGACCTTTTTTTTTTGCATTTTGGATTTATAATTATTTATACCATCGAAGAGAAACGAGACTAGATGTTGTCTTTTAAATAGTGTTACTCGGCAATGTTCTTTATTTATTCAATATGATAAATGACCCTTGTGGACCTAAGCCAATAATTGAAGCTCTTAACTTTACAAATATAGAAAAATGAGCAAACCTTTTAGAAGACATAATTTTCTCTCTGCTTAATGTATAACCATAACATTTGTGAGTGTAGGGTTTGAAAAAGGAAATGGTTCTGTAAAAATTGTAATGGTGAATTATTTATTTGAGTTACGTCCGTAAAGTGTGGTTATTACTACATTTCAGGTTCACCTATGAAATCGCTCCAGTATTTGTGCTTTTGGAATATGTCACGCTAAAGAAAATGAGAGAAATCATTGGCTGGCCAGGGGGCTCTGGCGATGGGATATTTTCTCCTGGTATATATTTCAACTTTTCTTTGTGTTTCTTCTGTTATGCAATGCCCTGTTATGAACCTAGGAAATCTTAAATATCTTGTCTGTATTTCTGCTTAGGTTAAATAGGTTGTATATTGATCAAAAAAATGAATGTCATTAAGTACGAACGACCATTCTCCATGCCTCCAAGCCAACCATCCCATGCTTGAACATTAGTTATTTGTGTTCAAAAAGAGCATAAACAAATATATTTACCCAGGACTTCTATTGGGATCCCCCACACAGGATGTATGCATCATGTGGAACAAAAGAATAAAGATTCCTAATAGGAGAATTCACTCTCCGATGCTCTTCCCAGAATTAGAGAAAGGAAAAGGGTAGCTCATTTAATAAAACATTCTCTGTTTGAGAGTGCATGACAGACAGATCTACTTAATAGATGCTAAGAACCTTGTTCCTTTGAAGCAACAGGCAGAGAAGCTGATTTACACGAATTTCAAGGAGGGTAGAGAGCGCCTCCCAGACAGTTTGTTAGAGCTAAAAGAGGGTGATGATTTCTTCAGGAATTTTCTCATTCCTTCTCTGCTTTATCGCGCCGTTCAGTCTTTTGCAGCCTGCTTTTTATCACCCTCCATTGCATTCTGAGCTCCATTATTTACACCTTTCCCAGCCAAGAGAATCAACCTGAAACAAAGGCCTGCCCTTGGTTCCCAGGGGTGTTTGTGACCTTGGTTTGATGCAGAGAAGGAACAGAAGTTAGGAAGGCAGTGGGAAAAGAGTCACTGACCCATGGGAAAGAAACCTGGTGTGCAGATCATCACCTAATCAGTGGCAGGAAGGAGGTCATCATAACAGGGTGGGTGCTCTCCTGGAGGAGCCAGCGCCACACCTGCCATTGTGCCAGGCCTAGCAAAGGCCACCCTATGATCTCTGTTCAGGAAATCTCCAAAGACAAGGGGATGATGGGGGAGGGGGGAGATAAAGAACAGATGGAAAGAGGAAATGCTAAACGGCAACAGTGGTGTCAAGGCCAGGGCTTAAATCAAGCAGCTTTACCTACAAGGTCAGAGCTGCTATTTTATTTTATGTTTTTAAAGCTATAGCACTTTTTTTTTTTTAGGTACTGAAGGAAAACATCTTAGTTAAATTGTAGGGAAAATTAGCCTTTTCTTTTGAAGTCACTGAACACCAGCTGTGATGAATTTTTAATCTAGCCTTTATTTTGTAGAGAAGTTAGTACTTAGTTTTTCTCTGGAAAACCATCCCCTATTGAGGGATCTTTGTCATCAGTGCCTGGAACTGATGCTCTTAAGGCTTAAGGTATTGTTCATGAGCCATTAGGGTAGGGTTCAGAGATCAACTTCACTTCTACCTTTATGCTTTCTCCTCTTATAAGGGTGGTTGCGTGATTGAGTTGTCCCTGAGAGAGCCAGGAGCATCCCAGGCTCTATGTTAATGGTCCTCAGGAGGGAGGAGAGAACAGCTGCTAACAGCTGCTCCTGTGGACCCTAAAAAGTTGACTAAAGGGTCTTGGGCCAGGCCTAATTTATCTGGCTGGTCTTAGAACCCACCTGCCCCAGAAAATGTACTCTCAGAAGAAGCATCCTCTCTGGCAGTTCTGCTAAGCCAAGTGTGGACTTAGGGCTTCCCCACCACCCTCATCAATGACAGGGAATGATCACAAGAAACTGTTAGACAAGACTGAAGCTTGATCATGGGGCTCCTTCCTTGGGCCCTAAAGACCCAAAAGGGAACCCACAGATGTCATGCTACAGTAATGTAACTTAGGCATTGCAAAGTGGGGAGGGGACAGAAGAAAAGGCCATTGGCAACCTGTTTCTTCTCTGCTCTCCATGGACATTACAGAGGAAAGGTTGATAGCATCCTTAATCACTAACGGATGCTTTTCTAGGTAGCAGTCAGCCTTATTCCCGGAGTGAAGGGTCTTACAATTTGAGGGGTGGGGATAGGGGAAATCATACATATTACATGCCAGAGATCTGAAAGTCCTGTTACCTGGGACTAAACATGAAGAGTTAAGTCTGTGGCTGAATATATCGCTCAGCTAGTTGCCTCACGCCTTCACCTGTAACATCCAGAGACTTCGTGCTTCATGGAAAGTCCTTTGGGATTTCTAGAAGAAATCTGTTTATATGATGTCCCCTATGCCTGACAGCCACAGAGAACTGAGCATTTGTCACTGCTCAGCAAGTCATGAAGGACTGAGGGAAAGAGGAAAGGCTTGGCTTAGTCACAATCCTTTCCTGTCTACAGGATTTTCGGAATGAGTCAAGGCTTGCTTTCACATCCTTTCTCTGGAAGCTTCATGGGCAGCAAGAGCAGGCAGGACTCGTGGATCTGTCCTCCTGCCTGTACTGCACAAAGCAGTCTGCTCTGTCC
Organism: Miniopterus schreibersii; assembly: GCF_964146895.1. Taxonomy (NCBI): domain Eukaryota; kingdom Metazoa; phylum Chordata; class Mammalia; order Chiroptera; family Miniopteridae; genus Miniopterus; species Miniopterus schreibersii. Next base: position 80,040,705 of record NC_138101.1, on the reverse strand, counting down.
AGAGGCCCAGAAACCGCTTCATCTGTCTCAGGGCTGCTGAACCCTCAGAGAATCACTGAGGTGCAAACGGAAGAGGGGAAGGCAGAGCTGGGAGCTTCTTGGATAAGTGTCCTGTGAAATGCACTTTCTTTGTGTACATCTTTCCCTTTGTCTTCTGCTCTCTTTTTTCCCCAGCCTGCCTGAAAAGAATGAGGGCAGCGGTTCTCAGTGGGAGAATTTTGCCCCCCAGTTTTTCCCCCAAGGGGCATTTGGCAAAGTCTGGAGACATTTTTGGTTGTCACTCTGATGGAACATAGTGCTGCTGGCATCTGGTGGGTAGAGGCCAGGGATACTGCTAAACACCGTGCAGTGCACAGCCCCCTACAAGAAGTTATCCAGCCCAAAATACTGTTAAGTGCCGGGATTGAGAAACCAGAACTGGAGTGCAAGTTCCTTTAAAAACTCCTCCATTCCCTACACAGTCAGAGTTTTAGACGGGGTGTCTGCTCAGAGCAGGTCTGACCTGGATTCTGCTTGCCCCATGTCTCTGGGGTCTGGAAAAAGTAGAAATTGTCCTCATTCTGACTGATGACAGAGCCAGGATCTGGTGGACGACTGCTCTGTATCAGGCTGCTTTCTTGCGTCAGAGCCCAGGGCTCATGAGGCAAAGATCGTGCCCAAAGATCGTGTGGGCCATTCAGCCACATACTGAGAGCCCTTCTGCTCCTAAGCCACGTGAAGGGAAAGGAACTCAGGGTACTCACTTAATGCAGGGCCTGGGCGTGTTCTGCTTTGAGTGAGAGGGGGAGATAGTACTTCACTCTGCCTCATGATCTCACAGTTTCCATGCTGGCATATTCATTTGCATGCACAACAATCTGTCTTTTTGCTGGATAGCAAAAATCCTAACCTTTCCAACAATCCTGGGGGAAATCTCACTTTTCTCTGTTTATCAAACAAGACTCTACTTAACAGATACAAATTTTATTGTATGAAATCTTTGACAGCCTTAGGATGACACAGGAAAAGTAATTCTATATGAACTTGAAATTCCCTTAGTTGCACATTCCCTATAATTATAAAATAAGATTTTGTTAACTATTACGATTATATTTTAATGATATCTTTAGGAGGAAAGAAGTATTTATAGGGAATTAACAAGTGAGTATGATGAGCTGGACTTGGATGTGGATTAACATCAACTGATTTGTATCCGTTCAAGTGCAAGGCATTGAATGAACTGGAATGAAAAGAAATGTCTTCTACATGAGGATCTAAGTAAGATTTTCCTAAGCCTCATGCTGAATGACTGCACTCACAAGCTGGGAAGGAAGGCAGCAGTTTCTCGGTTCTTAAAAGCCTCTTCCAAGAGTTCCCAGCCACAGCAGAATCAGTTGCAGTTTCCCTTAGTGACAGAGATGGGTTGTGGAGGTGGGACATCTGTCTCTGGTTGGTCCCCGCGCTCCTTCTCTGGACCCTCTTAGCTGGTGCCTGAGTCTGAGGACCGAGTTCAAGGACAGCCAATAAAAAGGTCTTCTCCTGTGTCCAAGGAGGACTCTAAGTCAGTGGAAATAGGAATGCGGCTTGATGTGAAATGATGTTGATAATGACCACGAAAGGGAATTGTGTGTTGCTGTGCACTTTAGGTGGCGCCATATCGAACATGTATGCCATGCTGATCGCACGCTTCAAGATGTTCCCAGAAGTCAAGGAGAAAGGAATGGCTGCTGTTCCCAGGCTCATTGCCTTCACGTCTGAGCATGTACGTGTTTCTCTTCTTCCCAAGTTTAAGGTTGTATTTCATAAAGCCCGGGTTTAAGGAATGATGTTTGGAAATGCTTTATCCTAGGAGGTTCTCTTTCCAGAAGATGCTTTTTGGAAAAGAATGAGGGGCAGAGAACAGCTGAGTGGTACAATGGGTTGAATTTCTCTTGGAAATTTAGGAAAATTCTTAAAGAGAAAGCAGGATGTTTTTACCCGCAGTTCCTACACTTCACTTTTTAGTAGTAATGTTGTGTGTTGGGGAAGAGCGAAAGCAGAGTGATTATGAACTCATTTGGACTATTGACACTACTGTGCCTACATAACTCAAAACTCCAAAGTACCCAGTTGATACAGTCTTTGTGTTTAAAAATTCTGATCAGATATTCTAGCCTCATGGTGTCTTGAACCATGTAATGTTAACCTTTGGCAGACTTAACCACTGTAGAGAAATGGCATAGTGATCTGTCATATCTGATCTCCGGGCCAGATGTGTCTCAGCCAGTCACGGGCTCCTATGTACCACCAGACTGCTGGCCAGCCAGGATGCTGGGGGCTCTTGTCTCCCTTCTTGAATTCCAGGGCATAGTGTTTCAAATTCCTTCTTTGGCCTTCAAAGAGCTAAGGCCACCGAGGCACTGAAACAATGGCCCATCCTGTTCACTTAAATTGCACTAACAGCTCTGCGAGGCTGCCAGCTTCCTCTCACATCCAAGGTGAGCTCAAAGCCACACTGCAGCTGTGTGAGCAGCATCCCCATACAGAGCTCTCCTACCACACGGGCCTGCAGTGAACGAGAGACTGTTCTTAGGGTGTTATGTAAGCATCACCTGCTGTGTCATTCCTAAGATGGCTCCTTCACAGCCTTGCCTCAAAGTAGCGTAGGGTTTGGAAAACAGCTGCCTAAAAGATGAAGAAGCCCTTTGATGGTGGGGAAAATAGGAAATGGGGAGGGAAGAGAGGGGTCTATAGGGAGACTAGAAGCTCCTGAAAGAGATATCAGTCAGGAGAAGCAGGGAATTATGGTGGGCCTCAGATCTACTACGGAACTTTTCTTTTTATGTTTTAAGGGGTGTGTGTGTGTGTGTGTGTGTTACAAGGAAACTAAGGGCAAGTACAGGTTGGAAGCCAGTAAGTACAATTCATAACCACAGCAGTAACCATGGGATAAAAACAACTAAAGATTTATGTTAACAAATTATCTTTAGCATGTTGTTTTTAGTCGTGTTGACCATAAACGTAGTGGCTTAAAACAACGTGACTTCATTATCTTACAGTTCTGGAGGTCAGCACCAAACATGGGTGAGGCAGGGCGGGGTTCCTTCTGGAGACAGTAGGGGAGAAACCTTTTCCTTGCCCTTCCAGCTTCCAGATGCCACCTGCCTTCCTTGGGTCATAGCCCCTTCCTCCATCTTCAAAGCATGGAGTGTCTTCAGATCTCTCTCTCTCTCTCTCTCTGACCTCTGTTCCCGTCACCATATCTCCTTCTCTGGCTCTGACTCTCCCATCCCCTCTTTCCCTTGTAAGGACCTTTGTGATTACTTGGGTCTACCAGGTAACCTAGGATAACCCCCATCTCAGCACCCTTAATTTAATCACATTTGTAAGATCCCTTTTGCTATGTGAGGTAACATATTCCCAGGTTTCAGGGATTAGGATATGGACATCTTTGGGGAGGAAAGCGTTATTCACTTTACTAGGCCTAGTACACCCGTCATCAACTAATTTTCACTTCTCAGCTTCTCCAAGAGTAGAAAAACATGATGCATTTTTTTTCTAATTTCTGTTTCCCGACAGTGGATTTGGACCCCTACATAGTTAAATGTTATTATATTCTCAGTCTCAAAACTTCCAGATGTTCTTATATTGGGTATCTTTTTCTTTTGGCTTCTGTGCTGATTACATGACCTGAAATGAGGTTGGTCAACCAGCAAGCTGCCCTGTGCTCTCTGGTTTCTGCATGAGTTTCTTGGGCTCAAGCTTCACGCAAATTGACTTAACCTTGCCCGGATAGCTCAGGTCATGTGGCCTGCGAATGATTTTGCTATGCCTTATTTTCGTGATGTTGCAAACTTTGTTTATAAGGCAAAGAAAGGTAATTCAGTTATACAACAACCATGTGATTCTCCCTCCTCTTTCTTGGATCTGTATCCACACACATAATTATGAAACAACACTTGAATTGTAAACCTGCCCTAAAATACCAACTGGTTCTAAATACAGGTTTATTTTTGGCAAACAAACTGTATTTCTAAGGTATATATAACATGTTATATTTGGTAACTCTTTTACTGTTTTCAACACAGTTCTAATATACATTAGCTCATTTGATTCTCAGGACAATCTTGTGGGACAGGCAGAACAGAGAATATTTTAAAAATGAAGAGGCTGCAGTTAGCTGTGTAGACAGAGCCAGGATTAAATGGGTTTCCTGACTCCCAGACCAGTGAGGTCCCTGCCTTGACTACCAATATAGAAACCAGATTAAAAGATTCAACAACAAAGTTTTGTACATCACAGTTCATCAACTGATTTAACATTTTCTACCTTCCTAAATCAAATTTCCACCAAGAACTTTTTCTTAATGTAAAGGTGATGCTAAATTGTTACCTACCCCAAAGAAAAAAACCTCATTATCCCATAAGGCTGGGTTGGAGGGGGTTTTCAGAGGTTATTGGAAGCACTCCTGTGTCTCTCTGAACACTTGATCCAAATCATTCTGGACAGGTGGGTCCTTAAAAATAAGTCCTGCCCTTGAAGCTCCAGGTTAAGAAGTAACTTGATCCTCAGGCCTGGATCCTTTGGGGCTCATACCTCAGCACCATTCCATTCCATTTGTCATTTAGTGTAGCTCCTTCCAGCTTCAGGCCAAGCCATATATTCCCCTAGTCCTTCCAGATTTTGCAATCCCTATGTCTCCACCAGCCCCAGAAACGTATCTCCACAGGCTGAAGAAAGAAAATTACCAAGTCACATCTCAAATGCCTTTTCTCTAGACCAAACAATTTCCATATTTGCATGGAGCTTCCTTTCCTGAATCACTTGACCTGCAGGGAGAAGGGGTGGTGGAGGAGCTTCTGTGTGGACGCAGTGAGGAGACAGAGCAGCTGCTCCACATGTTTTCTCTCTTCCTGCTCTTTGAGAGTCTCCAAGGCCCACGACTTTTGGGGAATCAAATGAAAGAGGCATAAAACACTTACATCAGTGCCTAGAGCATAGGAAATCTATGTAAATATGAGGTAACTTAAAACAAAACAAAACAAACAAACAAAAAATCACCCTTTGCTTTCTAGATGAAGAAACCAAGTCTCAGAGGTAGAAGATACTTTGCCCAAGGTTTCGTGGCCATTCACTGGCTGAATCAGGTCTAGAGCCTGTTTCCCAATAGTCTCAGCACTGCTCTTTCAACTGCTGGACCAGAGGAGCTGAACAGCACTCTCTAGCTAGCCACTCTACACTCACTTGTAGCACCTTTTCTCAAATCCTAACCACCTCCCACCCTTCATTGGCTGTTCTAGTGCTAATATAATTTCCTGATCTATTGAACCTGGTCCAGTTCTGTCCTTTCAAGTGGCATTGAGAAACTTTGTCGTCTTCCAGCAGCCAATGAAACCAGAAACTTCACACATTTAGGAAAGGAAAGGTCATCCTTTATTTTCAAAATGGCCCATCTCTCTTTCTCCCTCTCTCTCTTTCTCTCAATCCTTTGAAAGTCCCAACCATGAGCTTAATTCCAAATTCCCTTTATTTCCTCATGTGACACAAGATCTTCCAGAAATAGCTTCAATGAAATGGCATAATTGCATCCAGGTAAAATGTTCATAATCATAACAGACACTGGATCTTTCAGGCCAGTCACCACAACTAACTTACTCAGCTCTTCACAAGCCAGACCCAGCTCATGTCCACGTCACCCGGAGCCAGTCACCAATGTTCTGCCGAGGCCTCTCATGGCTTCAGCCCACTTCTTTGGGGAAGTGATTTTCATAGTTGCTTTGGAAGGATGTTTTTCACATAACACTATTTGAAAGGGTTTCAACTGCAAAAATAGGTCTCTTTGATGAAAAACACACACAAACTAATGGCAACCCAGGCAGCTTGGAAAAAGGCAGCTCCCGTGTACTGATTCCCATTAGACAGAAACAGCCTGACAGAGCTTTCAGTAAGTGAATCATGAGTCAGATTCAGCTCACCTTTAGCACCCCCTGCTCTGCTTTCTTTTCACTTCAGGGCCCTCATCACCCTTGTGTTTTCTCCTTTATCCAATCCCATCAAAACCTACTCTCAAGAGACAACCTGAGAGCCATGGAAATAACTGTCGAACCTAAGTGTTGCCTCTCCTGGGGGTATTTGCATTGCAACAGGAGACAAAGGAATGAGACAACAAGGCATAAGTCCAACCACTGGCCAGTGAGACATTTTCTTTATTCCTTTGCTCAGTGATGTTGTGTACCAAGCATTGCCTCGGACACAAGGGAGACAGCAGTGAACAGAACAGACCCAGTGCTTGCTTTTAAGGAGCACACATTATACTGGAGAAGGGAAGAATAAGGAGGGGACCATCCCCTTTCCCAGTGCCCCTGAGATCACATTCCACATGGGTGACTAACTCTCCTGTCCTGGATGCTAGGTCAGGAATAACTGGATAGACTTATTTTTCTCCAGTTTAGTGGATAAAGCCCTTAAGGTTTGGAAGTGACCAGAAATGATGACAGGCCCTGCTCTGCCACCTCCAAGGACATGACCTCAGATTAGCTACTTTATTTCTTCCTTGTCTCTAAAATGGGAATTATGATACCCAGCTCACATAGTTTTTGAGAAGATGAAGTGAGATAATACATGTCAAGGCGTCGAGCACAGTGCTTGGCCTTTGGTAAGTACTCCACAAATGGCTGTTAACATTGCCATTATAACCAGCCCCCTTCTGGTGTCCCACATGGGAAAGAGTTGAGCCCATCCAGGAGGCAAGATAGAAGCAGCGTGAAGAGCAGTGACATGTCTGGGGACGCATCTAGGGGCAAGTTATTGCCTTACGATGGATATGGCCCCTCTCCCAAAATACCAGAACAATATTCAAGGATTCATAGTTTAAGAGAGTTTTAAAACTCTATTGTTACTTGTATGATTTTGATATTTCCCTACATACTCTACATGGCATATGCCTAGTATAAGACAAAGCGAATTGACATTAATTTTGTCTGAGGATTTCCAAATTCTGCTCTTGGGAGACTTAAGGGTGGTTTCTCGGTAGGCAGGAGGGCAGGAGAGTAAGAAGGGGCATGGCTGCGGATGCCAGGTGATCCGCAGACACTTTGCATCCCGCGGCTACCCTCGTCACACCAACTCTACTGAGAGAGGAATTCCTCACTGCAGCTGAGTAAATGGTGGCTCAGAGTGAGAAAGTAACTTGCCTAAATAAAGCCAGGCATCCAACTCAGGTCATTTTGTCTCAAATGACCTCTTTCCATATACATTTTCATTTCACTCTTCTCAGGATCCTAAAATCATGGAAATAATTGCTTTCCATTGAGTTATCTCTATGACATGCTCTGTTCATGTTTGACACCAAATATCCTTGGATCTTTTTTCATGTCAGCTTAAGCCTGGGACACTCCAGGACCTTGTAACACGTACTTTGGTCACAAGCTCACAGTGGGATGACTTTATAGAGCTGAGTGTGACTAATAAGGTAGCAGCGTCACAGAAATGCCTTGTGTGCACATCCATATCACTCTGACTCACAAAGTGTCTCTAAGAACACGGCTGGGTAATCCCCTCCTCTCCAAGTCATCATAATTAGAAACTGATGAGGTGGTCTCACAGAGTACAAGCTTCTTTGTAAACCAGATGCTTTAGAAAGCAGAAAGCTCTTAGGTCATTTGATGAACAGAAGCAGGAACAAAGGCTACTAGTCTCTCTGACAAATGGAGCTATCATTTCCCTCAAATCTCAGAATGTATGAGAGGTAAACTAATGGGTGTGTGGGAGGGGTGCCGAGAAGCTGGTGGACAAGGGAAGACTGTTGATCCTGCAATCTTGGAGGGGAGGAAGGGGGTCCAAGACAGGGGACGAGTCAAAGTAGTAGATTCCAGTTCATTCATAGTTTGAGCTTCAATATTTATTTGTTGGGAAACCTGGATGTGTTATGATGCGTAATCCATTCAGCTGTGCTCAGTGTTCCTCCACATATGCTCCACCCACAAAGGGGGAGAGTGTTGGCATAAAAGGACAATTAACAAACCTTAGAGCTTTTCATAGAATGCCAGAAGAGTTAAGAGCTGAGATTTCCAACCAAGTGTGTCCTTTCTCTTTTCTTTATTTGAGGTCTCTGGTTGCTTCTTTCTTCCCCCAAGCAGCTGGTGTGTTTAGAAGGCCCTACACCTACTTCCTGCTTGAGAAAGACCCCACCTTAGGTTTTCTGGGGTGGGTCTCAAGAAGACCTCTGGACTTGCTTTAGAATGGGCTTTAGATTAGAGGCATTGGGGTTCACTTGACCTACCATCATCTGACTCCGATCACCAATACTACCCCTCAACATTGGGACTTGTGGTCAGAGATTTATGGAAGTAAATAGTGGATATTTCCCTGGATTTGTTCTCTGAGTGTATCGTCCAGTTCAACAAATATTAATTAACTGTATGCTACAATAGAGTTTTGCTCTCACGCAGCCTATGTTCTGTTGGGGTACAGAGGGTAGGTAAAGTAATAAATATTTAATGTCACATGGTGACAAGAGAATGGAGTGGTAGTGGGCTATTCTACAAGATGGTCATAAAAGGTCTCTGTAGAAGTGATACATAGCAGAGACCTACATCTATCTGAGGGAGGATTTTTCAAGAAATGGAATAGCAACTACAAAGGTCCAGAGGCAAGAGCAAGTTTAGCAAGCTCACAGAAGACCAAGAAAGCCAGTACCACCAGGTAGAGAGAGAGAGAGGAGGGGAGGTAGGACACAAAGTGAGGAGGGGGTGGGAGTAAAGGTAACTAGGTACTGAGGGCTGTCTTAATCATCTTTGTGTTCCCTGAGTCTAAAAGATTTCCCTGAAGCCCTGTGGTCCACTGGGCTGTTAATCTGAGCCTCAGTTAAATATCTGGATGTGACTAGCAATGGCTTGAAAGAATTAATGCAACTTTCCAAACTGCTTATCTAAATTGTAAAGAAGAAGAGAAACCAGCGTGTCAAGAGACTGAAGTGGTTTGTTTCAGAACTTTCTACCATTCCCCTTACACTCCCACCATCCCTAAGACAGGTAAGATTTACTGTCCCCATTAAAGAAGGAAGGAGCTGATTTGCACCTTCCAGTCCCCGGGCTGGATGAAATGGCGGAGCTCATGCCTATGGGCTCTCATTCTCACGCCTTCTCACTTTGGACAGTATCATCCCACCCAAGCCCAGAGAAACACCTGCTTACTTTTTACTTCATAATTATAAAATCCCATACTTATTTGCACATGTTTTAAATGTCAACTGAATCATATAGCCTGTATCTACTTATATTTTTTAAAAGATAGAGAAATTAATTTTTATTTAGTACAAATTTAAAACCATATGAGTTTTAACATCTACTATCCTTGAATTGAAATATGATTTAGTTCTAAATAAGCACTGGATTCTATCAGGGGGCCTATTGTTATTTTTCCAAAATCAGGGTTGGGGAGGCAAAAGGGGCATTCACTCATTAGCTCATTCCCCAGCTATTCTATTGATGAACTGATTATTACAACAGTCTTGATTTAAGGGACACATCTGAATCCTTATAGCTTCCCAATTTTGTTTATTGTTTTGCTTTCTGAATCCACCCAGAACAGTCAGTCTATTCCTCTATTCCTGCCTTGGCACAGCCCTCCAGATACAAAGGCCACCCATGCCACCTCTCCCTCTTTTCTTCTGCTCATGACCAAGTGTTCTCTGCTGCTGTGCTCTGGTTCATCAACAAGTGGTTCCATGAGACATGGCGCTAAGGATTAAAAATGATTCTCCGCCAGCACAGAGAGATGGGCCATTTAAGCTGGCTTCACTGTTTCTTCCTCATTAGACAGTGTCTTTTTTCTCTCTCTCTCAAGTTCCTTCCTCTTTATGGATCCCTTGCTATTTGTGGACAACATTTAGCTATTTCCCTGCTCCCTTTCCTGAAAATATAAACAGTGTTCGGCATCTAATTTTCTTTTTCATGCCTCATATCACCTTTGTTCCCCATCTTTAAGCTTTCTATTTGGGCATGTGTTTGTCTTTAAGTGTGTGGCATTTGGTACAGTGATCAATTATCCTGGTTAATTGCTCCTCATTTGAGAATCTCTATTCTTTCTCATTAAAAACCAGATGAGAGGACCTCCTCTCATTGACCAGGTGCACCAGATCTCTTACTTATCCCCAATTTGCCATTTGGCAGTTTAGTGCTTACAAGCTCATTCACTGAGGGGCCTAATTTGAGTAGCTTGTGCTTGCTCAGTGGGGCAGCTGTTTCCTCTGTTCTGTGCCCTCCTGGCAGGGAGACAGCACTGTTTTTTCATTTTCTCGGGTGGCCCAGGGATCTGCTAAATAAGCAGGAGAGAGCACTATTTTTTTAGTGGGGGAGACATGCATCTTTACAAACCCAATTAGGCTTTCTCTCCTAGTTCCCAGGTATCTTGGTAACAAATGTCCACTTTGTCTTTCTGAGGTTGTAAAATGAGGCTAATGGCCCTTTCTCATTACTTCTCAGCTACACTAGGCTTTTTAACACCTCTGTTCAGTGCCTCGTTTACTGGTTTACATTATTTGCTGCTGTTTTAAATGTGACTTCCTCTTTCTTATGAGACACACCTCCTAAAAGTATGTAGCAGCTCCTGTGCTGCATATTTAAGAATTCAGATAAGTCAAAAGTGGGCATTTGACGAGAGAGTACACTCAGGAACCATAACTTAAAATTCCAGTCAGCAGCCCTTTGGAGACGTAAATTGAGGCAGCTTAATGATCTGTAGTTAATAGTGAGAGGCTGCTGAGCAGATGCAGGACAGCTGGGCTTAGGTTAGCCTTTCTCAGCTTTCCAAATTGCAGGGTGATACAGCCATTGAGATTCAGATTCCTACCCGGAATCAATAGCCAAGAGCACGAAGATGTGGCGGTGCCTTGGCAGTGTGGCCTTTTCCACAGTGTTCTGCCCAAGCCAGGATCCGATGCCTCCCTCCTGAGCCCACCCAAGGCTGGGCAGTCACCTGTACAACAAACAGCCCCTCCAACAAGTCTGGGACAAAAAGTACTGAATTTAAAGCCAGTCTCTCCTCTTACTTGAGTGAACACAATTTCACTGAACTCGAGAGAAACAGTGTAATCTCTTGGTAGCAAAATACACGTTTGGGAGCCATATATCCACAGCTGCTGGAGGCAGTTGATTGTTTTTACTCCTGGTATATAAAACCGCCTTGGATTACTGTGTGTTGGGATAGCAGGTCCTTTTACAATTTCCAGGATCTTATTATTTTCACTTAAAAGTCCAAATGAATTCAACAACAGCAAACAAGCTAGCAAAGAAACAAAAAAGCTATTCAAAAATGGGCAAAGGACTTGTATAGACACTTCTCCAAAGAACATGTACAAATGGCCAATAAGCACATGAAAGTATGCTCAATGTCACTAATCATCGGAGAAATGCAAAGCAAATCCATAATGAGGTATCGCTCTACACCCATTAGAATGACTATTCCCAAAAACAGAAAATAGCTGTTGACATGATGTAGAGAAACTGCAACCATTGGGCAGTACAGATGGGAATGGAAAATGGTGAAGCTGCTGTGGAAAGCAGTATGACAATTCCTCAAAAACAGAATTACTGCCCAGCTGGAGTGGCTCAGTGGTTGAGCATCGACCCATGAACCAAGAGATCGTGGTTAGATTCTCAGTCAGGGCACATGCCCGGGTTGCCATCCCAGTAGCGGGCATGAGGGAGGCAGCCAATCAATGATTCTCTCTCATCACTGTTGGTTCTGTCTCTCTCCCTCTCTCCCTTTCTCTCTGAAATCAATAAAAACATATTTTAAAAAATAGAATTACCATATGATTCAGCAATTCACTTCTGAGTATACCCAAAAAGAATTAAAAGTAGGGCTCAAAGAGATATTCATACACCCATGCTCATAGTACCGTTATCCCCATGGCCGAAAGGTAGTAGCCACCCAAGGGTTCATTGCTAGATAAATGGAAAAACAAAATGTGGTGTGTACATCCAGTGACTGGGATTCAGCGTTGAAAATGAAGGAAATTCTGCCATAAGCTACAACATGGATGAACCTTGAGGACATTATGCTCAGTCAAATAAGCCCACAAAAGGACAAATCGTGTATGGTTCCACTTATATGAGGTTCCTAGAATAGCCAGATTCATAGAGATGGTGGGTAGAATGGTGGTCACCAAGGGCTGTGGAAAGGGAGGAATGAGGAGCTGTTGTTTCATGGGTACAGGGTTTCAGTTTTGCAAGATGAAAAGGGCTCTAGCAATGGATGGTAGTAATGGTTGCACAACAGTATTAATGTCCTTAAGGCCACTGAATTGTGCATTTAAAAATGGTTAAGATGGTAAATGTTATGCTATGTATACTCCGCCACAATGGTTTTTTAAAGCCCAAGTGAAAGATGCCTTCTTCTCTTAGCAATCCAGGCTTTGGAGGGACAGATTAGAAACAGGAGAAGAGAAAAAACAAAGCTAAGGGAGTGGATCTTGACTTTACATGCAACTAATTACGGATTCACTTTTCTTACAGAGTCATTTTTCTCTCAAGAAGGGAGCCGCAGCCTTGGGTATTGGAACAGACAGCGTGATTCTGATTAAATGTGATGAGAGGTGAGCATGAATATGCAGCCCTTGTTGGTTAGCAATTTGCAGATTCCACACATGTACCTTTTAGTCTGAAAATAGGTGATGATTGTGGGGCAGCAAGCCTGCCTCCATCCTGGCCACTGCCATTCACTTTCTTTTTCACCTGGGCTCTTGCTTGGAGTCACGGGACGGTGTCCCTCGATGCCATGGAGCCTTCCATGGCCCTTGACTGAATCAGAACTTTCGTTAAATCTATCAAAATATTCTGCACCAGGATGGTGCACAGGGACATTCATCAGTTGGGCACTTTAGCAACACCAGCAGCTTGATCACTGATTTACGGGGATGTCATCATTCTAGGCACCGTGGATGGTGTGAACTTGATGGAGCAGTTACAGTGGGGGAGGCATTTAGTGAGTAAGGAGTAAATAATGCCCCAGCAACTCATCAGCTTTGTGCTGGAACCAAAGAAGAATCCCTGTTTTAATTGACACCCATACCTTCATAGGGGGAGATTTAATAGCACTTTCAGGATATTCATGTAAATTATCACTGGCCTGTAAGCTTGGAACCTATAAAAAATGAAATGCATTGAGTAAGAAATTTCACTAAATTAAAAGGAAGCCACTCAATTAACCACGTATTTATTCATATGAATTTATTGGACAGACATTTATGATTGCCCACCAGACCACTGAGCTCTCAGAAAAGATAAGGTATAATCCCAGTGCCCTGACAGCATGTGATCCAGGTGGAGAGAGGGAGTAGCATCAGAAAAGACATTTATATGATTGGCTTGTGTGGCCCGGAGGACATATTCTATACATTGGTAAGGCTTGGAAGGCTTCATGCAGCAGGAAGGGCTTGAGCTGGGTTATTAAAATTGGAGATGAGCCCAGCTGGACATGGCTCAGCGGATGAGCACTGACCTAGGATCCAGGAGATCGCAGTTCAATTCCCAGTCAGGGCACGTGCCCAGGTTGCGGGCTTGATCCCCAGTCGGCAGCCTGCAGGAGGCAGCCGATCAATAACTCTCTCATCGTTGATGTTTCTATCTCTCTCTCTCCCTCTCCTTTCCTCTCTCTAAAATCAATAAACATATATAAAAATGATAGTAATAATAATAATAAAATTGGAGATGAATTGGATGGATGGAGGGAAAGGGTAGGAGCAATTGCAGAAGATTGAACACTGTCAGCAAAGCCACAGAAGTAGCAATGAGCTTGTGGGGCTTGAAGAGAAGGGGACAGCCATGACAGATATGTTTGGCCATGTGGGATTCTGAAAGCTCAAAAAAACAAATTAATTAATAACCATATATTCCTCTGGAAGATACAATTACAAGAAATTGCCGCTTTTTTTGTTCATACCTTGATATATTTTCTGAATTTGTTTGTTTGCAAGGAACACACATTACTTTTACATGAGGGGGAAAAAGGTGATGTTTTATTTTTCCTTTTTGGGGAGAAAGAAAACTAAATAGCATTTGAGCTTAATGGATCTGGAGACCAGGTAACTTGCAAGCATTTTTATCTGTGAAGGGCATGAATGGAACACCCTTCAGAGGCCAGGAAGAGGAGAGACTGGTCAGTGATTCTAGCAGTAAGGTGGGCATGAAATTACAGATGATTAGAGTGAGGAGAACACACTTTGTAAAAGGAACCGCCTTATATTTTTAAGGCTGCCAGTGTTCCTCACTATCGGGTACTTAAGAATTAAGACTTGAGGAGAAAACTGGCACAGACACAAAATTTGCTAACTGGGGATAAAGGTTTAAATAACAAATAATTTTCTTAATCTGTAACCAAACAGTTATGGTTGGTTTAAGTAATGAGCCTAAAATTCAGGGAAGAGTTGTCTGACAGGCCCTGTTTTCCCAATCTAGTCCATTTTCCTTCTCAGCTGAATTGGCAGGTATTCTCGAGTTGAATCCCAGGGAGAGGGTAGATGACCTGGGAGAACAGAGGGGGCTCTGGACTCTACTCCTATGGCACCAGTGTTGCTGCTTCTACTCCTGTGACAATCAGGCTGTGACCATGGAAATGGCCTTGGGATGAGGCCACCAAGCCTCATGCCAGGCAGGTATTCCCGAGAGCAAAAGGCCGGCCTGAGGACATCTGCCTGTCTGGAGGCAGCATCATGCTCCAGAGGGAAGCGGAGGCCTGGAAGACAGAGGAGAAAGAAGGAAAAGCAAAGTGCTGCAGGGAAAGGAGCCAGAGGCAGGGCTGCAGCTCAGAGGCCCAAAGGTGTCTTCGTTCCCTACCAGCAGGGCCAGGGGGCTTTGTGGGATGGGGAGGGGAGGAGAGAGCAACCCAGGAGAAAGAAGAGAGAGAAAAGGAAAGAGAAAAACACAAGAAATAAAAGGTGGGAGAAATGAGATTAGGAGAAAAATCTTGTGGTGGATGCATGAAACTAAGCGGGGGGAGGGGGAGGTAGAGGGAAATGGGAGTGGGAGCAGGGAACATTTTTACCATTTCAAAAGCAGTATGTGCTTGCTTTTTAAAAAGTAGAAAACAACAGGGGAAAAAATCATAATGCTACCACCTAAAGATCATCACTAATACTACATTGATGTCTAAACCTTTGACTCTCTTCTTAAGCATAGAGGTTTATTCTTTTTCTCTCTCCCCTTTGAATAATATTCATGCTTGGGATCGTGTTTCGTTTTCTAACTAGATGTGATAACATAAATGTTTTTCTACATTATTAAAAACACAACACACTTAACTGCACAACTTTGGAGGTGTGTGTGACTGTCGGAAAACATGATAGTACTTTGAAGGGCTGGCTCTGGAGCTTAGATAAATCTCAGCTCCGGCACTAGCTGGGACAGATGCCTCTGGGTGCCTGTTTCCTTATCTAAAAACAGGAAAAAGTAATGGCACCTGCTTCATAGGGTTGTTGTGCAGATTAAATGCATTGACAAATGTAAAATGCTAAAATTATAGCTAGAACAGAGAGATCACAAAATATCAGTCCCCTACTCTTTATTTCCCTATTTCTCCTGTTGCTGTTATAAACAACCTTTACATCCGTCGGTGAACATTCTTATGTGCCCAGGGCTTTTCCATCTACGGTTATTTCTTTGTATAATTGCCAACCCAAACTATATGAACAGTCTTAATTAAAGTGATGCATCAGGCCAAATTGCCTTTCAAAAGGTTTCATGAATTTACTCCTAGCAGTATTGTCTGAGAACATTTTGGAAAAGAAAATTAAAGCTATGTTGGTAGCTACAGGTAATCTTTAATTCTAATAATTCACACCATCTGTATAGCATGAGTTTAAGATTGAGAGCCTGGACTAAGTGCAATTGAAGTGTTTGGGGTCAGGAGTCAGGAGGAGGCCTTGAAGAGTCACCTGCAGCCACGATTCCCGTCAGAATCTGTTCCCACACTCTGGACAGACATTTTGTCTTCATTATCAAGTCCCCATAAAAGTCAGGTATATAGTTCAGAAAATCACTTGAGACTGACAAAGTGCATACCTACATTCTTGTTTCTCCTCGTGTGCTTTGCAAAGTTCATCCAGACTTTGCAAAACATGAACCTGGACCTGCTCTCTGAGGCTTTCCCTTCTTCCAGTTACTCTTTCCGACTCTGCAAATTAGCCTATCAGTGACTGGGGTGACAGGTTTTATCTTGTTCTGCAGACAGTTGACTTTGTAAGAAGCTCACAGTTGAAGGCAAATACACCAGTGAAAAAGGAGAATAGTCTGTGACCTTCTAACAACAGGATCATAGCCACATGTGGAAGAAGATCCCGAGAGATACTGCCCCTTAATTAACAATTATAGAGACTCAGTTTGGTGGCCAGTTCAAAGTGAAACATGGCTCTCAGTTAAACATGATTCCCAGAAATGTAGAGTAAATCATTCATTTGGAATAGTTTCTCTCGGTTGAAAATTAAAAAGCATTTTAATTTTGTTATATATACTCTAACAAGTAAAATAAGATAGGGTAATGGAAAAACCTCAGTTCACCATGCTTTGCATTTTAATGGAAGTGTCATAACTAAAAAGGGTATTGTATTTTGGAAAAATTAATTATTAAGTTCAAAAGAGGAAAATGTGTTAAATGAATCCTTAATTTCCTAAGTTTTAATTTAAGAGTTCCCTTTCCTTACCAGCAAAAAGTTGAATATTCCCAGTGATGGGATTAATGAACTTTTATTCAAGTGTCATTGGGTCTTATAATTGCAAAATTTGAATTAGTGGAATCTAAAGTAACGATGCATTGATGTGTCTAAGGACAGAGAAGAAAAGTCTGAGTTAGTATCTAGAAGAAAATAAATATTTGTGGAAGAAAACTGAAAGATATTTCAGAATTGGATTAGTCCACTGGCCAAAAAGGTATTTCCCAGAGGTTCAGACAGGGGATGAGAAGAGAAAACTTCCATTCTATGGATGATAATTTGAAAGAATAGGACGCTCCCATATGATGGAAGTGAGAGCCCTGTGAGCTACTTCTTTGGGCTGTAGACAGTGGCGTTGGTTGGAAGCACAGTGGTAGACAAGGTGGACATAGTCACAGACGCTGCAAAACTTAGTCTGGTGTGCAGAAGGCAGACTTTGAAGCAATCAGAGGCCGTGGCATACGCCGAGCCATGGATGTGGGAGAAGTTGGCTTAGGGCGTGCCATGGGGCGAAATGGTCAGAATGTCCTTGTCCTGAAGAATCTTGTAAGCCATGTTAAGCACTTTGAACTCTAGGCTGAAGACATGGAACATCGCTGAAGGATTTTGAGCAACGGAGTGACTTCATATTTTTATTTAGAAAGATCATTTTAAATGCAGATTGATGTGTGGGTTAGATGTTGGAAGTCGGTGGCTGTGGTAGTGAGATGAATAGAAGGTGATGCATGGTGGCTGACATGCTGTAAAGCAGTGGAGATGGCGTGATGGAATTAATAGGAATGATTAACTGATTGGCGTGCAGGTCAAGAGAGGAGTCAGAATGAATGCCAGGCTTCTGCTTGCCAGCTAAGCCCATATGATGCTATTCTCTGTTATAAGGAACCTTGGCTGAAGTGAAAAGTTCAGATTTGGAGATGTTGAGTTTGCAAAGCTCATGAGACATCCAAGTGAGGGTGTCAGGTAGACAATTGGAAATATGAAGATACACAATGGAAGCCATGTAGAGTGGGCCTCGGAAGGAACTCTGAGGAGTATCTATGTTTCAGACACAAGGAGAGTCAGAGGAACCTGCAACAGAGATTGAGAAAGAGCAGCCAGAGTTGTCAGAGAAGAATCTGGAACTGAGGCCATGAGAGTGTTTCTAAAAGGAGTGGTTGGTTAATAGTATCAAATGCTACCAATTGATAGAATGAGGGTCCGCAACTCACTGTCGCTTTGATTGTAAGGAAGTGGCTGGTGGGTTAGGCAGAAAGCAGCTTGAATGGAGGGGTGAAGGCCGAGGCAGTTTGCAGTGAGTCGAAGGATGAAGGAAAGGGAGAGCAAATACAGAGGCTGAGCACGAAGGGAAGCCATGGGCAGAAGGTGGGGAGAGGTTGATCCAGGATGGGTTTTGGTCTTGTTGTAAGGAGAGGCCTTAAGGCATATTTAACTGAGACGAAGGACCTGCTAGAGAGGAAATGTGAATTACATGAAAAAAGATGAGATAAAATAGAGGTTTCACTCCCCTTGTGAGCTCCTTTTTCTTTTGCTAAAATTGTGTAGGATCTTTCTCTGAGGAGCTCACAAGAACTCCGAAGTTATTTCACATTATAAAATGGGAAGGAAACAAATTAGGAGAAAACAGGGAAAGGTTTAGGGAGGACTACAGCAGGGGAGGGGCAAAGCCCTGGGCTCACACTGTGTTGACAAGCTGCTAATGGATTTCAGTTCAGAAACCCTTAGAGTTGGAAAAGTTCTTGAACATTGATTCATCCAGCCTTTTAAAAAATTTTTATTTTGTATTTTTGTAAATAATTTCAAACTTAAAGAAACATTGCCTGACTAGTAACAAAAACTCCCATATTCCCTACCCCCAAATTCAGCAGTTGTTAACTTTCTGACACATTCGCTTTGTCCTTCTCTTTCTCTCCATCTAGTTCAATATTGCACATTGGATGTAATGAATATTACAATATTACATGCGTAAATTATATGTATATTATAGATATCATTTTTTCTGAACCATTCAAGAATTCCTTGCAGACATCATGCCCCTTGACCCCTTAATACTTCAGTGTATATTTCCGGAGAACAAGGATACTCACATAATCACAGTACCTGAGCAAAATCAGGAAATTTGATATTGACACAAGGCTGTTATTTAATCCATACTCTTTATTCAAATTTCATTAATTATCCCAATAATGTTCCCAGTCCAGGATGGCACATTGCATTTAGTTGTCATGTCTCTTGTGCCTCCTTTAATCAGGAGCATTTCCTGAGCCTTCCTTTGTCTTTCATGACATTGATATTTTTGAGGAGTAGTGACCATTTATTTTGTAGAATATTTCTTAATTTGGGTTTGTCTGGTTTTTACTCATGATTAGATTCAGGTGATGCATTGGGGGCGGGAATCCCAGGGAGGGGATGCTTGTCTTTCTCAAGTGCTCCTCATCAGGAGGTTTGTCACATCATCAGTAATGTCAGCTTTGACCGTTTGCTTAAGGTGGTGTCTGCCAAGCTTCTCCACTGAAAAATGACTATTCTCTCCTTTGTAGTTAATAAGTATCTCGCAGGGGATACTTTCAGACTATAAATATTCTGATCTTCCTGAAACACTCACTGACTAGTTTAGCATCCATTCATGATTCTTTTTTGTGGTTGTTGTTAATCCTTAACGGAGGGTATTTTTTCCATTGATTTTTAGAGAGAGTGGAAGGGGTAGGGAGAGAGAGAAACATCGATGAGGGCTTGGGGATCAAATCTGCAACTCAGGTATGTGCCCTTGACTGGGAATTGAACCTGTGGCCCTTCAGTGCAAGGGCCGACACTCCAACCATTGAGCCACACCGGCCAGAGCTTCATTGATGATTCTTACCTGAATTATTATTATGATGTTTGCAAAAGAGTGATTGTCTAACTCCACCATTCCTTCTACATTTATTATTAGTTCCTTTCATTCTCTCTTTGTCTCTCTCTCCCTCTCTCTCCCCCTCTGTTTTTTATTATCGGTATGGACTCATAGGTACTTGTAGAAATTATCTCTGGCATTCTCTCCAATTATCTCTCCCCTCTCTTGCGTTTTTCAGTCTCTACTCCTCCCTTCAGAGTTTCCTTTAAATTATCACGCCCGCTCGGGAGTGGCTCAGCGGTTGACCGTCGACCTGTGATCCAGGCAATCGGGGTTCAATTCCCGGTCAGGGCACATGCCCAGTTTTGGGCTTGATCAATGACTCTCTCATCATTTCTCTCATCATATCTCTCTCTCCCTCTCCTTTCCTCTCTCTGAAATCAATAAAGATATATTTTTAAAAAATAAAAATAAAAATAAATAAATTATCTAAGTTACCAGTCAATTGCTGTAAAACCTTACAGAAAGTAAATCTGACCAAGACACATGATTCCCTGTTGGCGTAGGAGTAAAGGAGTCATTGACTTTCCTAGCTTACATGCGACACAAGGGTTCTGTTAGCTATTTTGATTAATACTTTCTTACCATTAACTACTTATGCTTTTGTATACATTTTAGTTTTTTCTTTTAACATATCACTTAGCTTTATAAATTACAGCTAGTGTGCATTTCCTGTGCTTGTTAAGCACCTCACTTTATTATACAATTGATATAAACATTTGAAAGTATAAATAATCGGGGGTCATTATGCTTTTTTATAAAATTAGCTGAATTGTGGTCAGTGTCTAAAGGCAGTTAGGGAAGCTAGTTAACTCTTTCAGGCCCTTGGGGAGCTGTTGAGTGCACGGTAATGGTAAACCTGGCAGAGACACTGAATCAGTTGTTACCGAGCAGGGCTGTAGTAAGCCCTAGAAGTGTCGTTGTTCCTGTGGGTTGAGATGCATAGAGCTCAGAGGTGCTCGTGGTATATGTGCCTCATCACTCCCTGTATGGGGAAGGATTATACAGTAATAATAGCTAACACTTATTTAGTTCATTATGTGTCAAGCACTTTACAAAATCGATCTAATTAATGTATTTCATTGGAAACACACAAATAGTATATTTCCTCACATTTACCTGTTGTTGACATAGTTTGTGAAATGTTGCTACATACACAGCAGCCCTACAGTATGGTAAATTCTTTCTCCATTTGACTCATAACCCTGCAGAAGTGTGACATGTCCAAGGTCACATAGCTGGCAAGTGAAGAATCAGGGCTTGCACTCAGACGAGATCTCCTAGTGTTCAACAGTTAATGGTCCCTTCTTTTTTGTTTCCATTTTTTTATTATGCTAAAATACATATAACAAAATCTACCACCTTAACCATTTTTTAGTGTATAGTTTAGTGATATGCGGTACATTTAGATTGTTGTCCAGCCATCATAACTATCCATCTTCAAAACTCTTTTCACCTTGGAAGACTGAAACTCTATACCCATTAAACAACAACTCATTTCCCCTTCCCCCCAGCCCCATGTGACCACACTCTACCTTCTGTCCCTAGGAATTTACTCTAGGCACCTCATTTTTTTGGTCTTTTTATGATTGACTTATTTCATTTGGCCTACTGTCCTCAAGGTTCATCCATGTTGTAGTATATGTCAGAATTTCCTTTTACCCTAAGGCTGAATAATATTCCTTAAACAATAATATTTAAGGCTGAATAGTATAGACCACTTGGGTTGCTTCTACATTTTAGCTACTGTGAATAATGCTGCTATGAACATGGGTGTATAAATATCACTTTGAGCCCTGCTTTTAATTTTTGGGTATATACCCAGAAGTGGAATTGCTGAAAGTTGCATTCATTTGATTTTTAACTTTTTGAGGAACTGATGTATTGTTTTCAATAGTGGCTGTAACTATTTTACATTTCCACCAACAGTGCACAATGGTTCCAATTTCTTCACATCCTTGCCAACAGTTATTTTGTTTTGTTTGTTTTTATAGTAGCCATTCTAATGGTGTGAGGTGATACTTCATTGTGGTTTTGATTCTCATTTCCCTGATGATTAGTGATGTTGAGTACCTTTTCGTATACATGTTAGTCATGTGTATGTCTTCTTTGGAAAATTGCTTATTCAAATCCTATGCCGATTTTTAATTAGGTTATTTTGTTTTGACTGTTGAGTTGTAACGAGTTCCTTATATATTTCAGAGATTAAATTATCATCAGATATATGGTTTATAAGTATTTTCTCTCATTCCATAGGTTGCCTTTTCATTTTGCTGATTGATTGTTTTGCTGTGCAGAAGCTCTTTAGTTTGATGTAGTCCCACTTGTTTATTTTGACGTTGTTGCCTTTGCACTGATGTTGCACCCACAAAAATCCATCACCAACACCAATTGTAAAGAGCTTGCCCCCTAGACTAAAACAAATGCCTCTATGTTTTCTTCTGGGAGTTTGATGGTTTCAGGTTTTACATTCCAGTCTTTAAGTTATTTTGTGTTAATTTTTGTTTATGGTGTAAGATCGTGGTCCAGTTTCACTCTTCTTCATGTGGCTGTCCAGTTTTCCCAACACCATTTATTGAAAAAACTATCCTTTCCCCATTGTGTATTCTTGGCAACTTTGTCAAAGATTAGTTGACTGTACATACATGGATTTATTTCTGGACTCTCTGTTCTGTTCAATAGGTTTATGTGTCTGTTTAAATAGTACCATACTGTTTTGATTCCTATATCTTGATACATGGTTTGAAATCAGGAAGTACAATGCCTCGAGCTTTGTTACTCTTTATCAAGATTGCTTTGGCTACTTGGGTTCTTTTGTGGTTCCATACAAATTTTGCGTTATTTTTTTTATTGCTGTGGAAAATACCATTGGAATTTTGATAAGGATTGCGTTGAATCTGTAGATTGCTTTGAGTAGGTAGTATGGACATTTTAACAATATTAAATCATTCAGTCCATGAACATGGGAAATCTTTACACTTATTTGTGTCTTCTTTCATTGGTATCTTGTAGGTTTCAGTATACAGATCTTTCACCTCCTTGCTTAAATTTGCTCCTAACTATTTTATTCTCTTTGATGCTATTGTAAATGGGATTGATTTCTGGATCTTGATTTTGTATTCTACAACTGTATTGAATTTGTTTATTAGTTCTAACAGTTTTTTGTTAGAGTCTTGGGGGTTTTCTAGGTTGTGTCATCTGCAACCATAGACAATTTAGCCTTCTTTTCTAATTTGGATGTCATTTTTTTTCTTTTCCTTGTCTAAATGCTCTGATTAGAAGTGGTGAGAGTAGACACTTTTGCCTTGTTCTTGATGTTAGAGAAAAAGGTTTTATTTCACTATTGAGTATGATGTTAGTTGTGGGCTTGTCATGCATGGCCTTTATTATGCTGAGGTATGTTCCCTCTATACCCAGTTTGTTGAGACTTTTTTAAACTCTTGCATCCCAGGGATAAGTCCCACATGATCATGGTGTATGATCCTTTTATGTACTGTTGAATTCAATTTGCTAGTATTTTATTGAGGATTTGTGTTCATCGGGGATATTGGTCTGTAATTTTATTTTCTTGAAGTGTTTGTATCTGGCTTTGGTATGAGGATAATAATGGCCTCATAAAATGAGTCAGGAATTGTTCCTTCCTTTTCAATTTTTTGAAAGAATTTGAGAAGTATTGGCCTTTATTCTTTAAATGTTTGGTAGAATTTACTTATTTCTGAAGCCATCTGGCCCTGGGCTTTTCTTTGTTGAAAGTTGTTGATTACTACTTAAATCTCTTACTCATTATTGGTTTGTTCAGAAATCCTGTATCTTCATGATTCATTCTCAGTAGGTTATAGGTTTCTAGGAATTATCTATTTTCTATGGTATCCAATTTGTCAGTATATAATTTTTCATTACTCTTTGTGTTTCTGTAGTATGAGTTGTAATGCTTTCATTTATTTATTTGAATCCTTTTTTTTTTCTTGGTGAGTTTAGCTAAAAGTTTGTCAAATTTGTTTATTTTCTCAAAAAACGAACTCTTGCCCTGGCAGGTGCGATTGGAGCATTGGCCCACACCCAAGGGTCACAGGTTCGATTTCCAGTCAAGGGTACATACCTGAGTTGCAGGTTTGATCTGGCCCTGGTCAGGGCATGTACAGGAGGCAACCGATAAATGTGTCTCTTTCACATCAAAGTTTCTCTCCCTCCCTCTCTCTCTTCCACTCTCTAAAAATCAATGAAAACACATCCTCTGGTGAGGATTAACAACAACAAAAAACCCTTAGTCTTATTCAACTTTTCTATTGTCTCTCTAGTCTCTCATTTATTTCCACTCAGTTCTTTACTATTTTCTTCCTTATGCTAATTTTTGGCTTTGTTTGTTCTTCTTTTTCTAGTTCCTTGAGATATAAAGTTAGATTGTTTATTTGAGATCTTTTTTTTCCTTGATGTAGGCATTTATCACTATAAACGTCACTTTTAGAACTGCTTTGCTGCATACCATACATTTTAGCATGTTGTGTTTCCATTTTCACTTCCTGAAGACACATTTGATTTTGATTTTGATTTCTTCTTTGACCCATTGGTTGTTAAGGAATGTTTTGTTCAATTTCCATCCATTTATGATTTTCCCAACTTTTTTCCTGTTATTGATTTCATACTGTTGTGGCCAGAAAAAACACTTGACATGATTTCAGTCTTCTTAAATTTGTTAAGACTTGTTTGTGGCCTAACATATGCTCTATTCTGGAAAATGTCCATTGCACTTGAGAAGAATATGTATTCTACTGCTGTTGGAGAGGATGTTCTATATGTGCCTCTCAGATTCATGCAGCCATTTTTTAATTAGATTGTTTTTTTGTTCTTGAGTTTAAGGAGTTTTCTATATACTCTGGGTATTAATCCTTTATCATATATATATGATTTACAAATATTCTCCCCATTTTGTAGGTTGCCTTTTTACTCTGTTTGCAATGTCTTTTGATATACAAAAGTCTTTAATTTTCATGAGGTTCAATTTGTACATTTTTTTTCTTTTGTTGCTTGTGCCTTTGGTGTCATATCCATGAAAAGATTCCTTGCAAAATTCAATGTCATGAAGCTTTAGTCATATGCTTTCTTCTAAGAGTTCTTTTTTAATTAAAATTTTTTCAATTTACATTCAGTATTATTTTGTATTGGTTTCAGGTATCTTCTAAGAGTTTTATAGTTGTATCTCTTACATTCATGTCTCTGATTCATTTAGAGTTAATTTTTTTACATGATCTTAGGTAAGGGATATTACCTCCTTTTTTAAAAAAGGAAAAGAACATTATTTTTTCTTATTTCAGAAGTAGCACATATTCATTGTAGAAAAATAAGAAAATAGAAGAACCTAGAGAAAATCTGTTACAATACTTTGATGCATATAATTCCATATATATATATATACTTAAATAAATATATATTACGAATTAGAAATTTATTGTTTACATAATTAAAATATTATGGGCAACTTTCATGTCATTAGAAATTCTCCAGTATAATCCTTAATTATATTTAATAATCTATTGCTTAGTATTTATTATTGTTACTTATTGTTAAGTAATTTCACAAACCTCCTGTTGTTAGATATGTAATTTACTTTAAATTTGCACTATTTAAAAAAATGCTAATATTATAAGCATCATTGTGGTTAAATATTTGCTTACATTCTTATATTATTTTCCTAGGATAAGTTCCTAGAAATAGAATTTCTGAGCCCAGGACTGTGCCCATTTTAAGAGTTCTGATTCTTGTTGGTACATTGCCCTTCAGAAAAGAACTTACTAATTTACATTCGCCCCTAGTAGTATACAGGGGTGATTGCTCAGCTTGTCCTCACTAAACCTAGGAATTAAAACCTTAGAGACCTGTATGAATTTGGTGCATGGAAACTCTTTTATTATTGATGCTCTCATTTGCACTTTTGATAATTAGCAAAGTCAAACATTTTATGCTTATCAGTTATTTATAATTGAAAAAAGAAAATCCAAGCCCTCTTTTGTCATGTGTGCTATAAATGCTTTCCAAAGTGTATCATTTGCTTTTTAATTTCATTTGTGGTATTTATAAAAATACTCCATTTTTTGGTAGTTAGAGTTATCATTAATTATCCATTTTTCCATTTTTAGTGCCTTCTATAAAAAGTATTTTCCATTCTTAGTTCATGTTAACATTCATCTTTTTTCCCCTAGAACCTTATTATAAAATTTATCTTTATTGTTGAAAATATTACAGATATCCCCGTTTTCCCCCATTGACCCCTTCTACCCAGCACCCGCACC
The DNA here is from genome assembly GCF_964146895.1 of Miniopterus schreibersii. Lineage (NCBI taxonomy): Eukaryota > Metazoa > Chordata > Mammalia > Chiroptera > Miniopteridae > Miniopterus > Miniopterus schreibersii. The sequence goes on along the minus strand of NC_138101.1, from coordinate 80,014,862 downwards.
CCACCCCGGGTCTTCACACTACTGTCTGTGTCTATGGGCTATGCACAACATGCATAGAAGTTCTTTGGTTAATATCTTCCCATCCACCCACCCCCACCTTCCCTCTGAGATTTGTCAGTCTACTCCAGGCTTATAGTCTCTGGATCTATTTTGTTCATTAGTTTATTTTGTTCTTTAGATTCCACATATGAGTGAGATCATGTGATATTTGTCCTTCTCTTACTGGCTTATTTGGCTTAGCATAAGACTCTCTAGGTCCCTCCATGCTGTCTCAAAGGGTAAGAGATCCTTCTTTTTTATAGCTGCATAGTATTCCATGGTGTAAATGTCCCACAGCTTTTTTATCCACTCATCTGATGGGCACTTGGGCTGTTTCCAGATCTTAACTATTATAAATTGAGCTGCTAGGAACATAGGGGTGCAGCCACTGTGGAAAACAGTATGTAGTTTCCTCAAAAAATTAAATTTGGACCTACCATTTGACCCAGTGATCCCACTTGTAGGAATATATCCTAAGAAACCCAAAACACCAATCAGAAAGAATATATGCATCCCTAAAACCTTTGTATTATTATTTTTAAAGTTGATCTAACTGAAATTTATTTTGATTATGGTATTTGAGAGGTATGTAATTTTTTAAATTTATTTTTTGTGACATATCTCAACACCATATGAAATTTTGAAAAAATACTTTAATCACTAATCTGTGTATTAAATTAATATTAGGCCTGTTTCTAGTCTTTTAGTTTTGTTCCACTGATTTGCTTATTTGGCTTTATTAACATTTTTTTAAATTGTGCTATAGTTTTACAATGTGTTCTACATTCTGGTAGAGAAAAGTTTGTCCCCTGCCTGTTCTTTTGTTTGTGTGCTACTTTTTAAAAATCGAATGTCCTTATTTACATTTTCTAGTTAGTTGTATTTTAGAATTGTTTTCCCAGATTCCCGTTCCCTTACAACTCCCATTGGCATCCTGTTGGAATTGTGTTTAGAGATTAATTGTGTGTATTTACCATGCTGAGTTTTCTTACCAAGAACATGATGTATCTCTCCATTTATCCAAATCTTTTTTGTGTCCTTTGGTAAGGATCGGTATTCTTCTTTAATTTCTGAACATGCTTTATTAGTTAGTCCTGATAAGGGAAGAAAACTTTATCGGGTTACAAACCAGACAAAGTAAAAGCTGGCACTATTACTCAGCTTTTGGTGAGATCTCAAATCTGTTGAACAGCAGTAAGCAAAGCTGTTTCCAGCGTATACCGCTGTACTAGCCAACACTAAGAAAAAAGTTTTCTTCTCCTTTTATATGAATAGGTGCACACATTAAGCAATAACTGGAAGAAAAATCACGTTTCATTAACACAGGCCTTTGATCAACTGTAAAATCTGAGCTGTCGCTAGTCTGTTTTATTTGAGGTATCAGATTCAGAACATACACTAAAAGTACAATTAATAAATCCCCAGTTTTCTGTGCTAAAGCATGGAAAAGACTCCACTACAAAGATGCCATCTTTCCATTTTAAGTGTCCCATTTACTTTACCCCATCAAAAGTTTTGTTCCAGTTTTCATAAAGCTCCACATCTTTTGGAGACATACTGGGTCGCAAAGTTCTAAAAGCATTTTCAAAATCAGTGTGAGCTGTTGGTGGAACTTGATCTGGCGTCACTGTGGCGATGGGGGCAGCCTGTAAACTGGGACTGGGATGAAGGGGCGCCCCTCTGCACAGCGACAGCCCTTCAGATCGCTTCACAACCAGCTCTCTTTCCTCCTCATGGAGACAACCCTGCTCCCTGGACGGCAGATTAATTGCTGTTTCCTGGCTAATGCTTCTGGGAGGGGAATGTAGAGCCTTTTCATTAACCTCCTCTGGGGAGCCTCATTAATTTCTTGAGGCTGATGGGTTGCTCCCACTTCTAGCAGAAAATCTTCAGAAAACGTGGTTGTTCCATGTACCTAACTCAAAACTCAGTTTTTATCCCCGTAGAAGAATCATGCTCACCATCTCCCTGCTGAGATAACGGAATCATTTCCATCAATAACTAGCACAGCTGGCTGCTGGCACCTTGCAACAGCAAACAACGCACAAACCATTTTCTTCCCCTCGCCTACCCACTTAGAGGCCAAGGAGGAGGCAGAGATACTGAAGAAAGTTGCTCCAGACTGACTAGCAACGCCCTTGCCAATCAGTCTTTCCCCAGTCCCAGGAGGACTGAAGAACAGAATTCCTTTAAGGGGGTCCTGGTAAACCAGAGATCTGGCCTCATCATGGGCCACACAACTATCTCCTTTATTGTGGCTTTGGCAAACTCTACCCCTGTGACATCTTCCCAGTTTACTGGGGGCCCATAGTCCCTAATCTCATTCAGAATCAGTTCAATCATCTTTGACTCCAAGCTCTTCAGATGCTCATCAACTGGATGTGCTGGTTCTGTGGATCCGGCACTGTCAGACTTACACTGCACCCCCCTTTGGATCCCCCTGCCCTGTCTTGCTTCGATACAGGGGTGACAAACTGCTCCCAAAGACTTTTTTACACCACCTTATGAAAACCCTGATGCACAAGGGGGTATGCGATACATATGTATTTTTTCAATTTAAATTTTCCTTTTATTGATCTACCCATAATTGTCCTTTTGCAGTTTTAAAAGCTGCCAGGCTGCTTTCTTCTCTTTGGCCATTGTCTCTGGTTTACTAAAAGCCTCATTCAGCATTGGGGTAGAAAGTGCGTCAGTGGGGCCAGAACCGTAAACAGCTTTCCTTTCCTGTGGATTTTCGCTGTCAGAATGAGATGAGAGCACGTTCAGGCCTGTGCTGGCCTTTGGAGAGCTGATGCTTTCCCTTCTGACACTGACAAGTAATGGTGTGGCATGGAATTTTGCAGTGGCTAATTCACCAACAGGTGTTGAGAATGTGGGACCCGTCTTTCGGGGTGTTTGTCATCACAGGTGGCTGTACATTCTGAGGGCCCTTCAATGGGCTGCTCCCTGGGAAGTCTTGAGTCTCATCTGTATCATGAACTGGGTTGGTTAATGGGCCACTCTCCTCAGAACCACTGCAAACTCTAAATTTAGGAGATGGAAGACAACAGCCTCTTTACGGATTACTACTGAGGCACCAGAAGGTGCCAACAGGGAGTTTTTGAATTTTTTGCCAGCCTGCATCATCTCCTGTACATTTCTTATTTTGAAAACATTATTTATCGACAATCCAGACTCCCACTTGTCACAGTCAGTTTGCTGAGATCTTGCTAAAATTAAAATGGTTTCCGCATAGTTATTCAAGTCCAGTTTCAACACTGTCAGAATTAATAATTGCAGAATATTTCTGTGAATATTTTTTGAATAGTTTGATAGCACAGAGCTGGGAAACCTCAGAGTTTGCCCATGCATCCTGAATGCCTTGGGTAGGTATCGGCCTTCTGTCCAGCAGTGCATGTGCCAGATGCAATTGCAGAGTAGTTCTTCAACCAACTCAGGTGCACAGACCTAGAGCCCAAGGCCAGCATTTTAGAGATTCAAGCTTGAGGTTTAAGTATGGTCTCCAAGGGAAAGTAGATGAATGATCTTAAGCAAACCTCTTAATATCACAAGTCTTCAGTTTTATCTGGAGCTTCCAAAGAGCACACAAACCAATGTGCGTGTCTGCTTGTATTTTTCTTATAGATTACTGGTTATTAATTTTAAAAATTTTCTATATATTCTTGAATCAATTCTCTTAACTTACATTTCCCTGGGGAGGGAGGTTTATCTATTTCCTCAAAACTTTAAGATTAGCATAAGGCTTTCCATAGAACTCTTTTATAATATTAAATATATATATATTTATATATATATATCTCCATACCTTCTTTCTCATTTCAAATGTTACATTTTCTCTCTCTTTTTTAAATTGGACTAGTCCGGTATTTGTATATTCATCGATCTTTTCAATGTTCCATCTTTTTAATTTAAGTGAATTTATAGTTTCTAATTCATTGAAAAATTCACTCTTTCTGCCTACATTGTTGTTGTTGGATTGAATATTTAGTTTAGTTACTTTTATTCTCTGTTATTTAAATTCAAAAGCATTTCAGACTATACATTTTCCTCTGAAAATGATTTAGGATGACTCTCATATTTTTATATGTTGTATTCCCATGTCATTAATTTTTAAGGTTCTGTAATGGCAATTTTGGTTTTCTTCTTGTAACAAAAGTTATTTACAGTAGCCAAGCATGGTTTCTTACATGATAGATTGAACTTCTTATCATAATCCTTTTCTTCTCTCTACCAACAAGTTTACGGGCGAGGAATGGTAGTTTGGGGAGTAGGAGGAGTGATGAGAGATTGCCAGCAGACCTTCTCATGCACACAGATATTTCCCCTTATTGCATATGTCCCTTCTGTGTTAAACTAGCCCCCCATGGCAGCAATAAGAAGGTTTCATATGATAGAGAAAATGGCTCATTACCACATCATGGCTGGAGTCTCCAGTTGCATATCACTTGGATTGCTATATAGCAAGTTGTGTGTGTGTGTGTTAGGTAAATGCTTTTTGGAGAAGTTAAATAAAATATGTATATATACACATATATGTGTGTGTGTGTGTGTGTGTATATATATATATATATATATATATATATATATTCATATAATTAGATACAAAAATCACCAAAAATAGCCTGCTCCCATATCCTGACCAAAGGCTAAGGAATCCCATTGTGCATATTGAAAAACACATCTTAAAATAGAAAAATATGGTTGTTACAGTTAAAGTTATTTTTATGCAAATCAAACTACTCATCAAAAGGACCAAGGAAGCTCACTGTTCATAATTATGGTATAATTGTTTGCACAGGGCTTGGTTTTGTAAAACAGGTGCTTCCTGGATGATCTGTTTTGACTTCTATTTGTTAGTTTATCTAACCGGGACTTTCCTAAGATAGGTTACCCACATCAGCAGTGGCCACGTGGAGACACATGGAGCTCTTTTTTCCCAAGGAACCTCTCTGTAAGTTTTACTGCTGCTGTGTAAATTCCTACTACAAGTTTTTCTCAAGACAACCCTTGCAGTTTTTCAAGTTCCATACAGTCTGGGCAATTTGATAATTCGCTTGGGTCCATGAACTCCCCTTGTTGTCTGTGTGTTCAAGAAATAGTTTTGCTTAGCATTGACTAGTTTAAAATTAAAAAACGTACAAAAAACTAGCAGGGTTCTGTTACTCCTCTAACATTTGGGTGCTACACTAGAAAGAATGAAAAACTTCAAAGAATGATAGAGCAATATGTTTTAGCAGGAGGTTATATATTCTCCTCATTTTATTAATCAGTGCTAATAGCAAAGAATTGAGACCAAGGAACCACTCAGTTCAAGGGACTGCCAGACAATCATAGTGGAAATGTTACATCATTACAATTCTAGAACTCAACTGGAACAGTCTCATGTTAAGTCAAGGGAGCAGGTATTTTGTTTAAACCACATAAATGCTTTGGAAAACATGTGTTGTACGGGGCTAAGCACCTGGCTTCTGATGTCACACAGCTCTAGGTTAGACATCTGCCTCCCACCAGCTGTGTGACATCCTGCAGGTCACATAATGCTAGTACTATTACCACTAACAATGAGATTATCTAACATGTATTGAATGGTTACTATATGCTGGGCAGAGTTTTACACTTAGTGCTCTATAGTGTTTTATATTTCCTATTTTATTGAATCCTCATGTAAACCTCTTGAGGCAAGTACGATTGTCATCGTTTGCAAGTGAGTAGAAGGTGCCTGGCCAGGTGTGGCTCAGAGGTTGAGCATCGGCCTAGAATCCAGGCGATCGGGGTTCGATTCCCGGTCAGGACATATGCCTGGGTTGCGGGCTCGATCAATGACTCTCTCATCATTGACGTTTCTGTCTCTCTCTCCTTTCCTCTCTCTGAAATCAATAAAGATATATTTTTAAAAAACAAAAAAACAAATGAGTAGAAGGAAGAGCTAAATTCTTCAAGTACACAGTGTAGGACCTGGAGCAGGAGCCCAGTTATTCTGTCTCCACATTTCAGACTTTTAGCCACATTCAGCTGCGCCTTGGAGCCTCAGTTTCCTTATCTAAGGCACAGTGCAGTGACTCCTTCTAAAGCTGGTAATTCACTATCATTGCCGGTAGTGTTGCCATTAACAGTGGTTGTAACGTTAGTGGATGTCTAACCGGAAGGATTCACACATCCTCTCTTCTTTGCATTCATATCTCTGCGCACAGAGCCAAGCTCTACTAGCTTAGGAAAGGCTGGCAGAACTCCTGCAGGTTCAGCCGGACAATGAGAGGGTCACCGGTGACTCAAGCACCCCATATGTGACCATTCGAATGCCTGCCTAGAGATGTCTCTCCAGCTGTTCTCCTTTTGTTAAGATAGGGAGCTTTCTCCTTCAGAGCCGTGGAAGATAGCCACGCTTCTGAGTCAGAAGTCCACAACTGTGTAATCCGTGTGTTTCGCCCTTCCCACAAGGAGATTTTTCCTGCTGGCAGCCCTAGCTGGCATTGTGGGATTTGGCCCAGCCATCTTTCTGAAGTTAACTGACCCTGTAGCATCATGTGAATTTTCAAAGGCTGTTGCTAATCAGGAATTTAACACAAAACAGCAACATTCAAAGCAGCACTGTGGTTCAAGCCACTTTAGTGGAGTCCTGTCTTAAACGCCACCAACTAACAGCAGCGTTACAAAGCATCAGCCACGACTTCACTGTGAGCCTAAAGACTGGATGCGTAAACATTAAAGATAACTTTGTGCTGTGGAAATGCTTTTAGAACAGACATAGAGAATGCAACAGCTGCCATCCAAAGCTGCCCTGCACCAAGAGATGCTGGTCTGAAGAGCCAGAACTGGCCAGACAGCGCCAAATCCTCAGAAGAGCCCGCTGGTTGCTGCCTGATGTACTCGTCCCACGGCACATGGGCAGGCAGGAGCGCACAGCGCCGCATCTGGAGCTCCCTCTGCTCCCTGCCCTAAGCCGTGATGGCTCAAAACCAGGGGCCACAGGAAAAGTACTTGGCTAGTATGCTACACAGTTATTTAAGTGCCTACCAGGTTAAAACTTCCATTTCTAAAGCAACATTTCTTGGAGCTAAGTCTACCTGCTTCAGCATCACCCTGGCTGCTTGTCAGAAATGCAAATTCCTATGCCTGTTTGTCACCAATGTAATTATTTATCTCCCTCGCTGGCATGTAAGCCTTGGGGAGTAGAAACTGATCTGTCTACCCTGGGACCCCAGCACCCTTCACAGTGTTTAGCACAAAGTTAAGTGCTAAATAAATATTTGTGGGATTAATTAATTCCTGGGTCTTACAACTGACCTACTGAATCAAAATCCCTAAGAGCAGGGCCAAAGACTCTTCATTTTAAAGACACACAGGTGATTTTTATGCTCACTAAATTTTAAGAACCGTTGTTCTAAAGTAATTCAGCCAATTCTCAGATAAATGGAAGATGAAAAGTTTTGTCTCCAGAGGCCCCCACACTAGCCTTCCGGTCAGAGAGTAAGGTAAAGGAAACATATTAATATCATCCTTGGGTCAAACTTCCACCTTCTAGTCACACACCTCCAATAAATGTTGATCTGCCACCTGCAGTGTGCCAGGCTCTGGGTTCCCAAGTGGACAAAACAGATATGGGCATGGAAGACAGAGTGCCTAGGAAAGACAGGAGCCTGCCCTGTCAGGAGCCACACCCATCACTTTCCACCCTGCAAGAAGCAAATCTGTGGACTTGATGACAGTAGTGGCCCTTAATTCAGTTTCTCTTTCCAGTCAGCTGGGGTCCAAAAATATTAAATGGAAAATTCCACAAGTGCCCTGACTGGTTTTGCTCAGTGGTTAGATCATCGGCCGAAGGGTCTTGGGTTTGATTCCTGGTCAAGGGCACGCACCTTGGTTGCAGGCTCCATCGGTGCGGGAAGCAACTAATCGATGTGTCTCTCTCGCATGGCAGGTAAGGATAAAAAAAGCAACAAAAATTCCAGAAGTAATTCGTAAGTTTTAAATTGTGCGTTGTTGGGAGTATCGAGGTGAAATCTCACGCTGTTCTGCTTCATGCCTTGGTCGAGGGCCTCCGCGCTGTAGTCCATAGTGCAGGCGCTCCCTACGCATTGGTCACTTGGTAGCCGTCTAGGTGATCAGACTGACTGTCTCAGTATCGCAGTGCTTGTGTTCAAGTCACCCTTATTTTACTTAATGGCCCCAACATGTAAGAGAGTGATGGCGACAATTCAGATGCCAAAGAGAAGCCATACAGGGCTTCCTTTAAGTGAAAAGGTGAGGACAGACAATAAGCTTTTTTCAGAGAGAGAGAGCCCGCATTTACTAGTCGTTTATCTCTTACTGTGCCTCACAATAAACTCTCGCATAGTTATGTATGTATAGGAAAAAACATAGTATATATAGGGTTTGGTACTATCCACTGGGGGTTGTGGATAAAGGGGGGCGGGAGTCCTGCCCCTTCCTGCGGCCCCACAGCTCACTGATCTGGAAATGGAAGCCAGGGTATGTTCATTACTTCTTTCCTGGAGGACTTGACTGGCACATCTGATCCATGAGAGCCAGATATTATCTTAAAGGATTAATCTTCTCCTAAAAGACTCCAATCTTTTCAAATAGGTTTCCTATATGTTGGCCCTTCGAGTTTGTGCTGGAAACTGGGTATTTTATTTCTAGTTACAACCAGACTTTTACCAGCTTTCGATCTTGGGCAGTCACTTCTCCTCTCTTGACCTGTTTTCTCATTTGCAAAATCAGACAATTAAACTAGAATCAGGTCTTGAGCCCCTTCCAGTTCTAATGTCCCCTAATCTGTGACACCTGACTGCCTAAGTTTAACGGAACAGCCAGATGGGATTAGATGAGCAGATAGCACCTGTCAAGCTACACCTCAAACTCAGCAAGGCAGAGGTGATTGGCTTTGGTAGACTAGGTAAAATTGGGGATTTGTAAACAATTTCTGGGAATTCTCTCAATTTCTTTATACTTCAAAGGTACTACGGTAAATTTAATGTGCTTAGAACTTTATAAAGATAAATTTCCTCTGAAATGTGAACATTTTGTTTATAGCAGGCTGGAGCGAGGTGTTTTGTCAGAGCCTGGTGTAGGAGAGGTGACAATCACTACTTTGAGGGCTGCTCCCAGGCTAAGCTGTGAAGTAAAGAGACAAATATGGGGAGTGACATGCCCTCCCCACCTTTGCATTCCCTCTGTCCCTCCTTCTGTCCCCATCACACAGAAGTTTCCCAAAGGTGGGTGCTCTGAATCAGAGTACACCCTTTGCACCAAGTGTACATTCAATGCGCTTTGTTCCCTACCGCCCTGACTGACTAATCACTGCTAACCTGTCCATCAACATCGCCAGGTAATTGCATTTTAACTGCCTTTCTTTGGAAAACAGCTTCACATAAATCAGTGGTTCTCAATGCCTTCAGGCGTAATGTCTGCTTTATATTCCAACTATTTGCAACACCTCCTTTATTAGCCTGAAATGAAAATTGTAGAAAATGTAGCTTACCTGCTCACTATATAATGCCCAAATTATGTTTTTAAATGGAGAAATGTTAGCAAAGTCATTAACAATAAAATAACATTTCAATATGCAAAAGCTTAGGCAAGATCACAGTAGATGTCAAGAAGCAGCCCAATCCTTGTGCTGTATCTAGAATCACAGGGATAGCCACACATGGACGATTGAGCTAGTGACAAATACTAACACCCCACTTACTGCTCACTAAATGCTAGTAGCATCCCCCCCACCATGTATTGTTACAATCTCCTCCTCATAATTTATTTTTCCAAATTGCCTTAAAAAAAAGAAAAAAACTAGGTCAAGAACCTTGATGTTTAAACAGGTTAGCAACAGCAAGAGAGCTCTGTTGGTTTAAAGAATATTTCACTGCCTCCAGTGCCCTGTGCCTGTGTGTCTGCCCTTTGCCAATTTTTTCCCAAACGTCTTAAGATAGGAATGTCGCAATCCATAATAGTCCCAACAATAAAAGCTAACATTTATTGAATGCTTCCCATATGCTAAACACTTTTTAAATAATTTTGCATTTATTAACTCATTTAATCCTCTTAACTCCATAAGTAATACTATTACCACTATGTTCTAGGGGTAGTAATAATAATACACACAGGGAAATTAAGAAGCTTGACTAAGATCACACATCTAGCCACACCTCGCTTCTTGGAGAAATCAGCTCCTCCAGTTGGTTATTATATTAATGGGGTTTTATAGTAAGCAAAGCACTATCCGTATTTTTATTTTAGGAAAGAAACATTACTAGGATGAAAGGATGTTTCTTTCTCCAATTCCTGTTTGAAATTTGAGCCCATGAGTTCTTGGCCTGCTTCATGTTTTTAGCACTTAGAATGTAATTAAGTTGCTTTTTGGCTTAATATTTCTTTCAAATGCTTCAGAATGGATTTTTCGCTTCTTGGTATTTTGTTTATATGTGAAATTACAGGTCCATTCATTAGAAGATTTGAAATATAAATCTTTTCCTGCACTCTCCTTCCATTACCAAATGCCTTGCTCCAAAGCAGCCTTGTTTTAACCAAATTAAGAGGATGACCTAAAAAGCAGGGGGTGCTGGGTGGCTGTTCTGACAGCACAGTGTGGTCAGGAGTCCCCGGAACCTGCCAGAAAGTGCAGGCTTGCATCGTTGAGGGAGGAAATGCATTTCTTTCTGAAAAGAGGCAAGGAGCTGTTTAAACTGATCATTATTATCAAGGGTTTAGGGTTGGACATTTACCCTCATGTGGCAACTTGTCAAAGACAAAAAAAGTAAGTTATTTAAAGCAAATCTAGCCCGGCCGGGTGTGGCTCAGAGGTTGAGTGTTGACCTAGGATCCAGGCAATTGGGGTTCGATTCCCGGTCAGGGCACATGCCCGGGTTGCGGGCTCCATCAGTGACTCTCTCATCATTGACGTTTCTATCTCTCTCTTCCCCTCTCCTTTCCTGTCTCTGAAATCAATAAAGATATATTTAAAAAATAATAATTAAATAAATAAATAAATAAATAAAGCAAATCTATAATCCATTTTTCCTTTCAGGGGGAAAATGATCCCATCTGATCTTGAAAGAAGGATCCTTGAAGCCAAACAAAAAGTAAGTTTTTGTAGGGAGCTTTATCTAGCCCATACAAGTTAAGGATACAAATTTGTATTCCTATCCAGTGGAGAACACATGTTGGTTTTATTTTTAAAAAGAGGACCCGAGCCTCAACCTCCCAGCTTTAATGAGAGTGTGGAATTTTGCATCCAGTCATTACTTATTTCTGAGTTGTAGGCTCTGCTTTCAAAAGGTCTAAGTTGCTGAATAAATAACATACACAATAATATTGTATGAGTTTCCAAAGCATTTGTCTTCTCGTATGATGAGGTAGGTTTGGCATCAAACAGACACATTTGAGAGATCAGAAAATGGGAAATATCAGAACGCTAATGTGGCGTGTCAGTTACCACTTGAGGTTATTTGAAAGGGGCCATTTTTCCTGCCTGTACACATACTGATAAGATTGGTTCTCCAAACGTCTTATTTTTCAGAAGCAATTTAGAACTCTTTTTAGAAGTAACAAGTTCTAAAGGCCTGCTAAAGATTCCCACAAAGCTCTGGGAGGTCATTTATACCCCTGGAGGGTTCTCAAGCTGGAGAGCGTGTTTCTAGAATTCTCATAGCTTAACTTTCACTGGATATAATCTGCAGTTCCTAGTTCAATGCTGTAACACGCTTTGATTATTAGGACCTTAGAAATAATTATTTCTATTTATATGCACTCCCCCCCACCCCTACAAATTGGCAGCAAGGAGGTTCCCGGTGTTCTTGCACTAAACTACTTCTTTAAACATAAATGACAGATTAAGCCTTTGCTGCCACCTGCAGACTGACTGTAACATCACATGGCACCGCGTGGAGTGACACGTTCATCCTGTTGGAGCCCTTCCTCTGCCTGCTTTCAGCAGCCACCGATCATTTCAGCCAATTTCATTTAGCCAGGGCCAGGCACCCTGGGAACTGCGAATGGGGGTAAAAGCCATGGCTTATTGTTTAGCCCCATCCAAACCCTCTAAGACTCCAAATACGTTGTCTGAGGATTTTCCAAATAAGAGCAATGGGCCGGTCGGAGTTCCTTCTCATTGTTCTCTTTTCTGCTTATTTATTGAGTTCAAAGGCCCTGTTATGAAAAAGGAAGACTAGAAAATTAGCAGATGGTGGGAGGGACGGCCAGAAAAGCTCCCTAGAATATAGAAATGACTTGTGAGCACCACAGAGCTTACTCACTCTGGGGCCACTGTAGCCTCTTCTGAGGACCAGAATGTCTCACTTATCCTAAGGCAACTGGCAGGTTCCACAGAAAGGCCTGGAGAACTCCCTGGAGCACGAATATTGTTCCTACCAGGCTCCAAGTTTGCAATAACCCTTGTGAGGGCTCCACCACTGCACATGCGCATGATGGGGGCAGGTTTCCTGTGTCTTTGCCAGCTATTTTAAAGTCTTTGAACCCGTTTTACATTACTTGGGGCCTTCTCGTTTGCATAGGGATATGTTCCTTTCCTTGTGAGTGCCACAGCTGGGACCACCGTGTATGGAGCATTTGATCCCCTCTTAGCTGTCGCTGACATTTGCAAAAAGTATAAGATCTGGATGCATGTGGATGTAAGTATCCTATAGGGCCTTCCACTAAGATGTCCTTGCACATTTTTGTTTTCTCTCTCTTTTACTTTAGGAGCTTATTTTCAAATGGTGATAGTTCAGCTTTTAAAGACTGCAAAGACAAAACAGCACACAACTCACAAAATATACAACATTCGCTGAAAGCAATCTGAGGCTGGTTGTGCCTTAATGTTCCCTACACGATAATATTCTTATTTCTTTGATTAGAAGCTGAACTGAGCACTTAGTCCTCAGTTCATTGAGCCATAATGTCCTATGTACATACACACAGTCATACGCATGCAGAGCTTACTTCCCCACAAGAATGATTGAAAGTTTAAATAGGAACTGCATTTATATAGGAAACCCAAAGGCTAAAAAAACTCAACTCCAATCCGGTATTTGTATATATTGAGTGGGAAGCAGACTTGACAACTTGCTAAGAAATACCTACCACCAAATTTCTAATTTCTTAGCTTGATCAACTAAGAAGATAAACTATATGTAAGAGTTTTGACTCCAGGCTTAGTCACACTCCATATATACATATGGAGATGTGCCCACAAAAACATTTTCAAATGAAAAACTGTCAATATTTAGAAGGACAAATTGAAGGGATTTAAATTTAGGCCAGTATTTTTCAAAGTGTGGCTCAGAGATTGGCTGCTATCTGCAAACTATTAATGATCCAGGATGAGATAAGGAGTTGGTGCCAAGTTATCAATAAGCACAATGTTTGGTAGCCACAAAGAATGTTAACATTTTCCAATGATCTCCATCTTGATGTCCTGTTTTTAAAGATTACTATACAAATCTTAAAACTTGAGTACAAATTTTTAAGAGCCATGTTGTAATTGCTCAACTAATTGGTACAAATCACTGCTGCTTGCTTTTTTAGTGGGGGTGGTTTCTTTGTTTTGTTTTGTTTTGTTTTTGACAGAGAAATGAGCTTATCCAACATTACACAGCAGTTAAATTGGGCTGTGAAGTCGTTTCTTCCCTCTAGAATCATCCAGAATTGTCAAGAGTTTTCCTTGCAACTTGGAAGATGTTTAAAGGGTCCCCAGTCCATATTCTTGACTCTAAACTGCGGAGATAATAGGTTTTCTCATTCTGAGATGATGAGCTTCCCTAGGACTATGAGTGCTGGTGATGGGCTGTGGGAGAATCTCTCATTCAGACTGAGCAACGTGGCCCCAATGTGGCACCTTACACCATGTAAATGTGGGATGGATTCGGAGACCTTAGGAGAGCCCCCCAATTTAAACTTTGAAAATCTAATGCTACATAAAGGTTGTCAATCCCTTAAGTTGCCTGGGGTCAAGGAGACACTCACTATTCTGAAAGACACCAAACTATAGAAATCTAGGCAATGAAAAGCCACTACCCTTTTCCTTGTATGATCTTCCTATTTTAGGCTGCTTGGGGTGGCGGATTGCTGATGTCCCAGAAACACAAGTGGAAACTGAGCGGCGTGGAGAGGTACACACATTTTTCTTGTTCACAATGTAAAGTGTGAGAGCTAAGTGTGAAAAGCAAGTTGTACCAGATTTCCAAGAACTGTTGTATACAGGTCAGCCCATTCTGTGCATTGCTTGTGTGCCTTGGCTTGTGTGGTCACATACTTGTAAATATTGTATGTAATCAACAAAAAGAAATCAAAGCCCATATCTGATGACCCTGGGAATGTCTCCCGAACACAGAGATTCCTGACTGAGGCCTGTGGTTCACCAGAAGAATCAGGAATGACCTTCCCGGGATCTCTGAACCAAGCACCAAAATTGTTTAAAACTTTTCTAAGGAGAACATTTATAGTTTTTGGGTTCTGTAAAGGATAATACCCACTGCATTAAGAAACCAGTAAATAATTTAGCAAAGCAAAGAAATGCCTTGTAATTTATGTTGGGTTTGGATTTAAATGGCCAGTTCACTTAAAGTGGAACATGCTTTCATTCCCATAATATTGTTTTTCTGATATAGCTCTGATGGATGCTGCAAAGCACCTTTTATTCAGAAACTAAGCAGTAAATCATTGAGAAAAAAAACTGTAAAACACAAAAGAGATAATATTTGATTAGTGTAAAGCATATTCAGATCCAAAAGACAAAGGGAAAAAAAATTACCAAACACAAAACCAGCCTCGGGCAGAGAGAGCTCAGACTTCCCTGTTCTCCCATCAGGACATGGCAGGTCAACGGTGGCTGTGAGCTCTGACACTGCAGGCAACTGAGAAAGCCTGAATTCATTCCGGGCTGCCAAATCCCCAGCATGCCCTGCCAAGTAGCCAGATGCTGCCCAGGAAAAGCTTTTCACTGGCTCTGCCCCTGGACAGCTTGGCATAGTTTCTGTTCCAGGGTGAGGAGAGAGGCTGATAGCCCCTGGGAGCATCTGTCAGCACTGGTCATTCAGAGCAGCGAGGCCAGAACAAACACACAGGCTGTGCTGTGTGCCACCCAGGTGCACTCACACCCAGGGAATCTAGGAGTGAGAAAGCGGGGCGGAGTTACCGAGTCCGAGTCAGGGGCACCCTGCCTGGTTAGCGAAAGGCAGGCTGGGAGATTCAGCACAGACCAGCAGGGATGCTCTCCCTGAGTCAGCAGCCCTTCCTCTGATGGCAGGTACCTGCCCCGATTGTAGGTGTGACTAGACGAGGACAGGCCTGCCCCCTTCCCACACTGAGCCAGCTCTAGTCTCAGCTTCTGGTCCTTCAGGGCTTCTCACAGGCCGACTTCCTTTTGTCATAAGATCCGCATACAACCTGAAGCTTCAGGAGGAGGCAATGAACTAAACAGGGAGATATAGTGAACAGAAGAGAACAGTTGAGAAGCTGCCTGTTTAGATGAGCAGAACAGAAATTAAATTCATGTGCTTTCAACAGAGGTGCCCTGTGCACAGTCCCTTCTCTTCTTTGAGTTTCTCTTTGACTGACACAAAAAGTGAGCATCTGTTATTCTACCTTTAATGCCACCTGGGACTCCAAGTGCTGAAAGCCAGGCAGCATCCCACGCTGACGATTACTTGAAAGCTGCTAAATTGCCTCCCCTGAGCCTTGGAAAAATACACACCCCCACATCTTTGCACTAAAGATGGTTATTTGAAAGCAAAGCTTAGAACACTCTCAGTGGAACACAGAGTCCTCTGTGACTGCCACATGCTTGGAACTACATTGTAACAAACTCTGCGAAATGAAACAGCCAGACATGCAGTCCTGAAAATGAGGGACTGGTGGTGCTCTGCTTTGAGCAGAATCCCCTTGGCCACTCATTGACCTGAGGATCCATCTTGCTGACTTACCATCAGCAAAGGCCCCTTTCTTTGGGGAGCAAGGCTGTAAGGCCCATGGGAGCCCCTGGGTGTAATAATGTGCATGGGCATAAATTTAGGAAAGAAATTGGCCGCACTTGGGGTATCATGTTTTCCCAAGCATCAGGACTCACACTAAAGCGGAGGAAATTCATAGCTGATTCTTGTCCCCAAACCCAGAGGTGCCGTCGTGGTCACGGGATCTCAGAGTGCCATCCTCATAACAAAATGGCACAAGTTCCCAGAGCCCTGCCTGGCATCCCCTTCGAGAGCCAAGCCAATCCTCAGAAAGCAACCTTCTTCCTCCCTAGCGCTGTGCCAACGTCTAGGACTGGTGTTGCTGAGAGGGCGAGCCAGGAGCCCCGATGCTCCAGAGTCTGTTCTGTGCACTGTAAACTGACTTCTTTAACCCTCCCGTAGCAGGCTGCCGCTCACCTATGACATCCACTGCTGTGGTCCCCTCGCCAGGCCTTTTGGCCCAGCTGAAGGTTCCAGCACAGCTTCTGTCCAGTTACCAGTCATTATGGAACATTCTCAAAAATAGACCACATGTTAGGGCACAAGGCAAGTCTCTACAAATATAAGAAGATTGAAATCATATCAAGCATCTTCTTGGATCACAATGCCATGAACTTAGAAATCAACCACTATAAAAAAACTCAAGAATATTCAAACACATGGAGGCTAAATAGCATGTTATTAAACAATGAATGGGTTACCAAGGAGATCAAGGAAGAAATCAAACACTTTATGGAAAGTAACGAAATTGAACAGACAACAACACAAAACCTATCGGACACAGCAAAAGCAGTCCTGAGAGGAAAATTCATAGCATTACAGGCCTATCTCAAGAACAAGAAAAAGATCTAATGAACCATCTAACACAACAACTGAAAGAACTAGAACGAGAACAATTACCAGTCATTGCCCTCACTCCCGCTCTGAGAGCCAGGGTCTCTGAAATTCAAGTCAGTAGTCGTAGAACCTCTGCCACATGCAAGCCTCACACTAGGCTCAGTGAGGGCACAAGAATGAGTGTGATATGAAGCTTGTTTTGGAGGAGCTTAGACTCTATCAGGGAAGACTGACAACCAACAGTGGATTAAAATTCAAGGCAGAGAAAGTGAAGGCCCAAGAGACAGACAAGCGAGCTGTTTGGGGGGCACCAGGAAAGAATGAGTCTTCCTGATCAGGGGGTGGGCACTGGAGCTTTATCAGGCAGAAGTGGAAGAAGGACATCAAGGTGACAAGCAGGGACATGCAGGTTTGAAAGGGTCCTTGGAGAAAGTTCAAATGAGTTGCTTGGAGACTGCGATGGAGCCATGGCAGCTCCTGGGAAGCTAGTGGAGCGTCCGCAAGCCCTGCCCAGTGCGCCTTAGGGGAGGGCCCACCTGCAGAGCCAAGTCAGGCTCAACCCCGAGCTGACAGTCACTCCTGGGGGAGCCACTGTTACGCACGGAGGGGATTCTATTTCTTGGATTGGGGAAAAACAAGGATGAACCCAGGAGGTGGGGAACTACAACGGCAAGGGGCGCTGTCAGGGGACAGGGGAGAAGACATCACAGGTTTGGGAGCTGGGTGCATGGGAGGAAAATGGTGCGAGGAACTGAGGCACAGAAGATCAGAGGAGAAAGACGAGGTCTGGAAGGGGGGAGGGGCAAGGGAACGAGTTCCTTTGGGGTCTGCCGAGCTTGAGGTGCAAATGAGGGCACAAGGCTGTGTCTGAAAACAGCCATAGGGGACTCAGTGCTCTCCAACTTGTGGAAAATCACAGACACCACGTGTCTGTCTCAATCCCAGGGCAGAACATTTTAAAATAAACCGGAGGCTGTTTTTTATAAATTGCCAACATTTCTACAGTAAATTAAAGCCGCGTCATTGCGTCACTCTGCCTAGCTTTTTGCCGTCTTCATAAGGCAGCCCCTCTGAAACAGCAGGACAGTGACAGGTAGCTGTGGACCTGGGCACTTTCTAGTCTAAAGAGATGCATTGGCCGCTGCATGGAAATAAACACCTCCGGTCAGAGAAGTGGAGAACAGCTGCTTTCTTCTCCATTCGCGTCATTCCTGACACCGCTGCATGTCCTCAGGGTGAGGTGTATAGCTGGAGAATATGATAGAAGGGCGGCGTCTATGTACCCAGTGTCACAAAGCTCATAAATGACAGAATTGAAATCAGTAGCAAAAGCCAACCTTATTTAATGCTTATGGTGTGTCAGGCACAGTTCTAAGCACTTTACCCAAACTACTTACTATTATTCTATTTACAAACAAGGAAATCTAGGCACAGAGAGATTAAGTAACTTGCTCGAGATCACATAGCTGGGAAGTGATAGAACCTGGGAGCAAACACAGACTGTCTGTCTCCCAAGCTCCTGCTGAGAGCCCAGATTCCTGGATTCTGGTCATGAAGTCTTTAGCCCTCTTTCCAGGGGTCGTATCCATCTGGCCATGAACTGCCTGTGCTTCTTGCCTCAATTCCAGGCCAGAAGAAGAGCTGGACTATTCACTGATTCAGATAAGATCCCCAGGCCAGTAAGTGTTCTCTCTGACTGGCCGGCTGAGGCTGCCACTCTTCAAATAAACGAACGGGATCTTTCCCAGCTTCTCATCTCTCCTCAAGGTTTTTGCACCTCTGGGGCCAGGAGCAGAGCAAGCCCAGGTCTGTCGTTCAGCCAGTGGGGCAGCAATCCCCAGCGGCGGTCACGATGGTGCTGCTACTTTCCTCCTCCTGAGTCTGTTTATACCAAGGTCACATTCAAATTCTCAAAAGTTGTGCACAGGGACTCACCTGCCTGATTAAGCATGGAAAGCAAGCAATAGGAACTCAGGGAAGGACAGGGACGGCTGCTTTCCCTGGGAACTGGAGGGGGGGCCTGGAGCAGTGCAGCCAGAGTGAGGGAGAGAAGTTGAATGAAGTCCAGGGAAACTGCAAAGATAAGACTTGGTCTGGGCCTTAAAGCTTAAGTAAGGTTTAGCCGAGTGAAACAAAGGGAGGTGCCATCCCAGGAAGGGAACGTCGCATTAAGAGACCTAGGAGCAAGAGCATGAAATTTCCTGAGAACAGAAGGAGTCCGGTGTGACCGACATGGGTACAAGAAAGTGAAAGGACACAAGATGGAACGCATAGCCTGGTGCTCGTCCACGCCGGCATCATAGCCATGCCCTGTCATTTGAATCTGGGCTGGAGGCAGAAGGAACTTGTCAACAATTTAGAAAGAGGAGAAGGCCATAAACAGAGCTAAGAGATAAGTTGGAAATTGAGAGTCAGTTAATACAGGACTGCTGTATATAGATTAAAATAATAATAATAGTTGTTATTATTAAGAGAATCTGAGTCAGGACGATGGTTTAGGCTTTTCAAATAGCATAAATCCCTGAGCTGAGAATCATGAATACTGATGGGAGAGATTGTATTTCCCCAGTGTGCTGAAACCAAATCGATTGAAAACTGCTGTCAGAGCCATAGCGTCTCTCACCTGCAGTCTGGAAGGATAACTCTGAATTCAAGAAGAAATGGAAGCAGGGGACAAGCTAGAAGCGAGTAGGAAATGACACACTTGAGAAATCTGGTAATCAGCTGAATGAGAAGAAAGAAAAACTGGGTTGGGAAATGGTCAGAATTAAGCAGTGGACTGAGCCGTGGCTCTGAGCCACAGCCACCCCTGTGGCAGGAGCCCGGGCAGTGGAGACGCACGAGGGCAGTTCCTTCACTTGCCCCGTGCTCTGTCCTTGGTGGCCAAAGGTGGGACCCTGGACTGCATGATTCCGGTCACTCGAAGGGGCTCTCAGACCACCTTGGAAGCCAGATGAATGCCTCCATGGAAAAGAGAAAAGGGTGTAGATCCACCGGTTCTTTCGCAAATTCATTGCCCTCCTGGAGTCTGAAAAACAGCACCAAGAACCCCGAAGCTCTGCTGCTCATGCACAGGGCCTTAGAAGGCTGAGCTTGCCGTGGATGCCACCTCTTAACATGATTTGTTTCCCTTAGGGCCAACTCCGTGACATGGAATCCACACAAGATGATGGGCGTCCCTTTGCAGTGCTCTGCTCTCCTGGTTAGGGAAGAGGTATGTCCTTCCTGACTGCTGGCTCAGTCCATCTGTGCGGTTTGGTAGAGTAAATGTGTGTAGCGGCAGAACCAGAATGTGGGATGATTTTACAGGCGGGGACAGTGAGTTACATCCAAAAAGGGGAAGTTGTTAATGAGGATAATTGTAAGGTCCTGCTCTTATGCCCTAGTGTAGTCTAGTTACAATTTGACTGGACAAGATAGTCATGTTTCCCACTTGGCTAAATTGTTCTACTTATGAAAAAGCCTAGGACGTTAGGTTGTAATCTGTGGGGTCTACAGTGGGTCAAGAGAAAATTACTATTCACAAAACATTAATGGGATGAAAGAGTGGAGTGTTAGGATGACGGGGGTGGTAGCCCCCACATCCTCTGGTTAAACCACACCTGGAGTGCTTTGCTTATATTGGTGCCAAATAGTCTATGGGAGCCCATCAAGCTAGAGCTTGAATAGTGGAGAACACTTGGTAAGCATGTAAGAAAGGGGGGTTGAAAGAACTAAGGATGTTTTATCGAAAGGAAAGGAAAGGAGAGGGGAGGGGAGGGGAGGGGAGGGGAGGGGAGGGGAGGGGAGGGGAGGGGAGGGGAGGGGAGGGGAGGGGAGGGGAGGGGAGGGGAGGGGAGGGGAGGGGAGGGGAGGGGAGACTGACATGATAGCAGCCTTTACAGTTTAAATGACTCTCAAGTAGAAGATATTTTGTTGTTTTTTTGAGGCTTCAGGGTACTGGGTTAGTAACACTGGGCGATACAGATTTGATGGCAGAATTAGAATACACCATGATTTTAGACCTGAGTTGGGCTCAATAAAAGGAACACTTTTCTAAAAATTAAACTGCCCAAAAAGTAATGAATGCTTTATGAAGCAATAAATTTCTCATCAGGGGAGGTGATTGAATGAAGTTGGACAATCACTAATTAGTAAGAGGATAGAAAGGATTCTCTCATTGAGAAGGAAGAGATCAGTGCCTCCAGGATCCCTTCCAAACCTGTGATGCCGTGGCAGCATTGCCCTCACCGGGCACCGAGGAGTGCCATTCTATGAGACTGTATTACATGTTCTGAGGTGAGACAATTCTCAGTCTTAAAAAAGCTTGCGATACATTGGATTAAAGAGCTAAAAACAAGTTTAATTATTTCTGGGCATATCAGAGACTTTAATATGCTGATATATATTGCAAATATCTGAAAATAAGGGATTTGTGCTATAGAATTTCCTATGCTTATCTGACCCTGAGAATCTCTTCTTCAGCAGCCATTTCACAGCACAGCACCTAGTCACGTATGTAACATAGTTTGGGACATAATGGTTTATAACTTTGTAATGGCCTTCTGGTTCTGCCAGGATATTATCTCACCAAGGCCCTTTATGTGAAAAACAACATAACTTTTTTAAAAAATATATGTTTTTATTGATTTCAGAGAGAGGAAGGGAGAGGGAGAGAGAGCTAGAAACATGGTGAGAGAGAGTCATCAATCGGTTGCCTCCTGCACACCCCCTGCTGGGGATCGAGCCCACAACCCGGGCGTGGGCCCTGAGTGGGACTCGAACCACAATCTCCTCCTGGTTCATGGGTCGATGCTCAACCACTGAGCCGCGCCGGCCAAGCAAAACAACATCACTTTTACTTATCCTTTTGCGCAGTGAGACTGGTGCTCTCCAACCTTTCAGAAGCCATGGCTTTTCCTACCCCAGTAGAAGCTGTCTGACCTGCCCACCAATCCACACTCCGGGGTGGCTGCCTTAGGACTGATGGCACCTCTATGCAAGCTTGCAGGGCTGGGGAGGGTTGGTGCCAAGTTTCTGTGACCATGAGACAAAATAGAACCACCTGCAGCCGTTTTCAACTTTATTGGCCAAGTGAATTTTCTTTTTCAAATTCTACATCTTTCTACTGCAATGTTTCAATTATATTGTGTAATTTCCTTTAGTCTCAAAAAAATAACAATGAATTCCACTGAATATGTAGCCTAAACCACAAGGCTGAGCCCCAGTTAAAATCTTAGCTGCATTGCATTTTGTTTTAATTTGGATGATTTTTTTATAAGGGTTCTCACTGCTAACTTCAACTAAATGATCACATTTTCATCTTTTATTCTCTGGTCATGAGTCACAAGAGAGAAAAAATGCCAAAGCTTCTATAAAATCACAATTATGCTGTGGATAATGCAAGAGTCAAAGGATTCCTGTGGTTCGTGACAAATTGAAACGTGGTGGGGTTTCTAATGAGGAGACTGGCAGTGCTGTCTTAGTCAGAGAGCATGATTCATTCACTGTCCTTTGGAAAAGTTCAATCATTTTGCCACCCATTTTCCATAGCAAGCGTAAGGTGCCCAGGCACATTAATAGTCATCAGCAATGAGAATTTCCACTGTAACTCCCATAAACAACTGAGTATGAAAATGCAGTATAGACGCTCTAACCACTCTTGAGAGAAAGACATGACATTTGATATATTGGTTACTTAAGACATTTCAAAGTAGCAATGTCTTTATTTTTATAGAATCCAGCATATAAAAATGGTAGCAATGAACTATCTTAAAAGCTGTGATTTCCAAAGAGAACTCAACCTTAATAGCTAAATAATAAAGTACTTGAACTAAATATGAATGAAACCCTAGAAGAAACACACTAATAATATTTTACAGAACCAAAGCATTTCCAAAATATTATAATTGCAACAAAACCAGAACATCAGGACACTCTCCCAAAGAATGAACATTACGTTCTGATTGTGATTTTTTTTTAAATGCCTTCTCCAATTACATTCTGGTAACATCTGACCCTGAACCACTGAATTGACAGCACAGCCCATTCTGTCCAGATATTGCTCCCATTTTTTTTCATTTGATTCCTACTGTTTTCTTTCTCTAAGATATTCAACGTCTCTCTCTTTTATTTTTTCTTAATAATTTCCATCACAGTGTAAATCTAATAGTCGATATAGTTTCCTAAGTTTTCTCTTCTCTTCTAGGGACTGATGCAGAGTTGCAACCAGATGCACGCCTCCTACCTCTTCCAGCAAGATAAACATTACGACCTGTCCTACGACACTGGAGACAAGGCCCTGCAGTGCGGACGCCACGTTGATGTCTTTAAGTTATGGCTCATGTGGCGAGCAAAGGTGAGCCCATGCAGATCAGCTGAGTGTTGACTAAAAACACAAACTATATCTGGTGAGCTTTAGTATGATGTGTTAATAATTGATTTCCAAGTTGAAAATTACTTACCCAAGATTAAGTTTCTGTAATGCTCTGTCTCTCTCCATATCTGCATTCTACCATGGGCAAGAATATAACAAAACCCATCGTGTGTTTTTCTTTTTAAGCCAGTTTGCTCTGAATGTTCACTTGTCTAGAAAACAAACCCGTTGCGTTGTGTGGCAGAACACCTGCTGTTTCAGCAGTGTTTTGCTGTTGTTGTCTCCCAGCGCTTGGTTTTCACCCACTGATTGATCAGGGGGCAGGTTAATGCAATCTAAAAGCTTATGTGTGGAGAACGGAAAAGGAAAACGCCCATCCTGATAGCTTATCTTTGACATTTCCAAGGGGTAACCTCTAGTTATAAAGCTTTCTTAAAAACTCCAGGCATACCTAGTGACCTCCTTTGTACGGCTTCTTGATTGACCTCAGAATTTAGCTGTGGGTGATCGGCCCTCTCTCAGAAACACAAACTCTGTAAGTAACGGTGCGCAGCACTGGCGGGGCCTCGCTGCAGCCTTCAGACGGCATCGTGTGTGTGTCAGGCTGGAAAGGCTGAAGATTTTATTTTTCATTTTGACCAGACTCCTAACTTAAATGTCACACATCGGTGACTTCCCACCTGGTCTCATTTACCGCCCCCAGGAGGCAATGCCCAGAGCCAGCTGGACGCGCTAGAAAAGCCCGACTGCTAAGAGAGCACATGAGGAAAATTTGACAAAGGGGATGAGAAAGGAGGAATTGGACGGAATCGTCATGCCCTGAGGTCCTATGTGTGCGGGGAAAGGTCCCACAGATTTGGCTCTAAGCTTTGTAAGCAGCCAACACAAACATGTGACAGGTTCAATCCCGTAGGAAAAAGCAGATAATTAGGTCAGTGGGGTGAGACATGCCAGGGTTAGACCACGGAATGGTCTCTTCCTCGGGTCTGTGTAAAGAGGTATGAACCATATCCACAACCAGAGTCCCATATGCTGTTGTTTATAAAATTTTCAAAGTAAACTGAATTGCCTTAAGCAGTTTAGAGAGGTGGATGGCTAACAAGAAAAAGAGGGAGCTTGACAGTCAGACAATAGGGTCCACAATGATTTCATGGACTCCCCTTTAAATCCATCCTTGGGAAAAGGCAGGTTAAATAGAAAGATGCTTCGTGCAGAAATAACTCTAAGATGGTCTCCAGGGATGGCTGGACTACATGTTCTCCAGGCAAGCCTCTGTAATACTATTTACCTGAGCTGAATTTTCTCCCTGTGTTGCTAAGTATTGAGCAGCTACCTGGAGTGAGGCCCCAAGTATGTTGTTGCTCCATAAAGGTGGTGTGATGGGTGAGTTCTCAATCCCTTGACCTGGGCAGGGGGCGTCTTTGTCTTTTGAAAGTTGAAAGCCTGACAAGGACAGGCTAGTCTTCATCACCCAACATGAGACTCATTTGGTTGGCAATGACACTTTCATTTGAGGAAAATAAATAAATCGAGAATATGAATTATTGGTGTACTCTCAAGCTAGTTAAAAGGAGTGGGCTTTTCATTTCATTAATGGGTGGGAATTACAAAATATCAGCTAGTAACTTGAAAGCTTGATCTCTAAATATTGTTCAGTCCCATCCTTTTTGTCTCCTTTTCCTGTGGTGTTTTTATTAAGGTGATGATCATTAGCCATGTTCACACAAAAATGTTTCTCTCGTGGTTCATCAGTTCCTGCTACCCCTTTCCCATCTGAAGCCTCCTCACCAGCATGGTGCAGCAGTTCAGTTCTTAGAGAAATAACTCGGAGGACATCAGGTGTGAATTAAACAGCAGGAACAAATGAAGCCTGAAATAAAGGCAAAGGATCCAGTTTCAAAAGTGCTGAAATGAAGGCACCAGGAGAGGGGATAAAAAGAGAGAAAAGAACAATCACAGCAGCCACATGACTTAAGGACACATGGTCTCTTAATTCCTTGTGCAAAACCCTGAACGTCTAGACATCTAAACAGCAAAAACAGCCATTTGGCTTTCAACTTAAAGCTGGTTGTTTTGTTGTTGTTGTTGTTTACAAAGTGAAGTAATAATAATTATTAAAGTAATAAGCCCAGTTCTACACTTTGGATCAGAGGAGAAGATAATTACCTTCTCACATCAAAAGCTATCTAGTAAAGCCAGCCATAGAAGGAGAGGTCATCTCTCCTGAGAAGAACCACAGAAGAATGAGCCACGATGTTCTATCTTACATGCCCTCTTGCTGTCAGGAATGAGGCAACAATCTGAAAAGTCAACCATCAGTAAACCCTCTGTTATCAGATATGCCTGGAGAATACAATGTTCGAGAGAATCCACACTTTTTCCTAAGATAAACCACAGGAAAGATAGCACCATATGTATAAATTACTATCCTTTAATTTGTTAATGACTAATGGAGCTAAATGGACTGATGGCAGCCATCACATTAAGTCCAAGATAACTTGATTAGGCCAGATTTATAAAAATAAAAATAAAAAATTAGCCTCCTGATGTGGGATGCTGGGAGGTGTCTAGCCCACGTGATAATGCATATGCTTGTCATTAGCAAAGGCATTGTGCCTGCCCTCAGCTCTGTTCTTATTGAGTTGAACTTCCATTTTGTCTGCATTTTATTAGCACTTGATGATTATTTTCCATCTTGACAGGTATCTTCAGTGGTAAAAACTTGGTGGTAGAAAAAAGTACTTAAAATTAGTCCCCCTATTTTTAGGCCTGCGGGGATGGCTTAATATGTAATTAATGAGTTTTCACAGTAAATCTCTGTGTTTGTATGTTTATACAAATAGGCAGGTTTCCTTTTAGTTTTCTGTGATTGGCATCCTTCATTGAAACGTAGATGACAGAGGAACTGGCAAATGGCTAAGAACAAAAAGTAACAGGAGAAAACTGTTCAGGGGCCATTGATGACTGCTGGTATCCTTTGCTGAGTGACTGTTCACTTTCTCTCTAAAATACAAATTTATTTTAATAAATAGATATTGAGCAGCTGTTATTGTGCCTGGTGCTGAATGGGATAAAGAGCTATCACTTTCCAGACAGGATATGATAAATGCACAGATAACCATCACATGAGACGGAATATAAATGGTCCTAAAATAAACACAAGATACAGCTTGAGAAGTTAAAGGATGGAGAGCTCCTTCCTAGTTTGAGAGTGAAGAAAGACTTATCAAGAGATGACCTTCAAAATGCGTCTTGAACAGGATGGGTAGAAGAGTAGGATACCAACCAGTAGAGCTGGGAGAAGGACATTCCAGGAAGAAGGTCTAGAAGGGGCTGAAGTGCCTAATATTCTGAGCCTAGTGAAGAGTCTGGGCGACAGAAGGATAATTAGGGAGCGATAGTCCAGATGATGGCAGTAAAGATGGAGCTGACAGCAAGGGATTCAGTCATTTCAGAAGCGGCAGCTCTGCGCCTGAGAGCATTAGACGAAGGTTTTAAGAAGCAGAGAGGAACCATGAGCAGCACTCAGATGTCAGGCCCTCAGACAGCACCAAGGCTGTAGCCAAACAGTGGGAGACCGTGAGATTGTTGAAGAAGATAACACAAACCGCCTTCATCTTCCTGAAATGCTAATTTTGGAGTCAGGTAGGCCTGAGAATCTACATTTTTCACAAGATTAATCTGGTTTTAATACAGAAGGTTCTTCAGAACATACTTTGTAAAAACGCTGCCCCAGGGATTAAAAGTTATAGTTCCATTCGTGTATTCATTCATTCAAAAAATATACATTGAGCACCTAATATGTGCCCAGCACTGCTGGTATGAGTGATACAGCAAGGAACAAAAGGAACATAAATATGTACCATTGTGGAGTATATGTTTCATCCAGGTCAGTCTAAACCAATCCTAAGCGTGGGCAATGAGGGACAAAATAAAACCATCTTTCCCCTGAAGCTCCTTCAACATCACCCTGACACTGGGATCCAGCCTTTCACTTAGAAACACCCATCTGAGTCTTCAGCTCCCTTCACAGTGACTCAGGTTGCGATGATGCTATGCCTGATAAAGCTTTACATGTGCCTTAGTGATTCTCACAATATGAGCTGAGTGGCATCCGATAGCTACTCAACACGAGTTTGATGAATAAATGATTTTTAGATCATCTCCTAAAAGGCTTCAAAACTCTGAAAATAAAATATTGATCTTATTTCCACAAATATCCAACGTGAAAGGAGGGGCCCTAGGCTTGTAAGAGCACACTAGAGTTTCCTGTGTCACTCCCTTTGTATCTGTTGAGCCATCAACTAAAGGGGTAGTCAGACTCCTCCTGCTCACCTCCAGAATGAAGACTAGCAAAGGCCAGAGGATTTCTACTCCCTTTGCAAATACAATCAAACTCATTTTCAAAGCATTCATTTTACCTTACGATGTCTCTGTGTGGGAAATGACACAGGCACCATTCTTCCCACATGACGAGAGAGATCAGCCAAGGTCACACACTGGACAGGGTCAGAACCATACTGGTCCTGGCCATAGCCTGGATCAGGTGTGTGCAAATTTAAATTCAGCTCTAGACTGATCCATTTTGAAGAACAACTAACCTCTCTCCTTCCTACCTAGGGTCCATCCCAAGTGGGCCCAAACCTCCAGGTTAGCCTAAACCAATCCTAATTTCTTTGGCACCCACAGATTCATGGAGCACATGGCAGAGGTGTTGGCATGAGCATTCAGGCATCAGCTCAATCCTTCTTTGGGCTCATCAGGAACCAGTCAGCTTCCTTAAACCAATCAGCTAGGCAGCAATCTCCAAAGAAATAGATTTCTAAACCCATGAGATTTTTTTACTGCAACTTGTTCTTAAATATCCATCAGATATTAAATGTCATTGGCCATGCTGGATCCCTCTTTTAGCTAGGATGAGCAGACTGTGGAAACAGGAAAGCAGGCTCATCTTATCTCCATTACAATTGCTCGCTCTAGTTTCGACGTTGGATTGGTCACTGGTAGGCCAGTTCTAAGAGTTCCTGGAATGAGCATTAGCTGTTTTTCTAAGCTCTCCATTAGCATGCCACAAACACTGAAGAAAAGCCATTTTGAAAAGCAATTCCCTAGTGTGGCCTGACGTCAATTAAACAGTTCTAGTCCAAGGCTGTTGTATTGTTTTTCCTAAGTCCAGGCCCTGGGCTTCCAGAGCTGGAGGTTAAAGACCTCTGTGATCTTGCTCGCCCATTACACACTTATCAGTCATTTATCCCCAGAGGAGAAATCTAATGAGCTTTGCAGAGTGACAGGCTGAGAGAACATCTGTGTTCCCCTTAAGATTCATTCATTCATGTGTTCAACAAATATTCACTGAGACCTACCCTGTTTGCACTATGTTGGGGGTACATTTTGTAAACAAAAACGGGGCCTGGAAATGACACATGTACATGACGGGCAGAGGCTAAGCAGGCCTCCTGTGGGGTCGGGGCTGGTCTCTGACGATGCCTCTTATCCACAGGAGGAGACTAGCCCGGCCCTCCTGTCATTAATGACTTTCATAATTACCCCTATGAATGGCAGGCACAAATTTCCCCCTTGAGTAATCAAAATAATTGCCTGGGGAATGGAGGCTCTGGGAAAAAAAGGAGTCTCTGTGGAGAGCAGTAATGACAGATGTGAAAGGAAACAAAAACACCTGAGGGGAGAACATTAAAGGAGAAATAATTGCCAGAAAAGCTTTTAGAAACACTGTCTTCTGTTAGGGAAGGTGCGCAGCCGAGCTGAGACAGAGGTGGCAGAAAGATCATCTGTCTCAAGGGGTCACTTGTCCCGCATCTCAGCTTGGCGCTCCCCCCTTTTCTCAGCCTGCCTGAGACTCTTTCTCCTTCTCTTCCTTAGGGGACTTCTGGGTTCGAAGCGCATATTGACAAGTGTTTGGAGCTGGCGGAGTATTTGTACAATATCATAAAAAATCGAGAAGGATACGAAATGGTGTTTGATGGGAAGGTATGTCTTCTGATTTCTACAATCCCAAAATGTTTAATCCATTGCCTGGACATTCTTATCCCTGATATTTTTTTATGTCAGTAATGCACTACCCAGATAAGTGGACCATTACAGAGGAGAAGCACGGATGCCGCGGTAGCTATTCTGAGCTGGAGTAAAAATCAAACGCACAAGAATAACTCTGGATAATGTTGTGAAAGGCAGGCACTTCAAAGGTGGTTACGGATTTAAAAGCAGGATTTGTATTCAGAAGCTGCAGACTAAATAGATTAGAAATGTCCTTGGTATTTTCAAAATTGCCAGTTTGGGCTGAGTGTGAATCTTACTTTCCTCTCTGTAGCCTCAGCATACAAATGTCTGCTTCTGGTATGTTCCTCCGAGTTTGCGTGTCCTGGAAGACAATGAAGAGAGAATGAGCCGCCTCTCAAAAGTAAGTGATACAAGTTCCTCTGATCTGGCTGTCGGGGGGTATCTTGGGGCTTTCACGTGTATATCATTTTTATGATATATTCATAGGCGTTTAGGAGAAATCCATCCTTAATCTTGGTGCGTGGACCCACTCCCCTCTGTGGGCTCCTGCAGGGCCAGGACGTGCAAAGCTGGTCTGTCCAGTCTTTTAACAGCTGTACCTCCTGGCGGTGGCTGACCTGCCAAGTGAAACTGGCGCTCAGTTACAAGCACGGGAGAGACTTCGAGCACCAGAAATGATTAGAAAATAAAGCCGCTGCTGATCCTCTTGAGATGCCAAGGTCAAGACTGTCCCATGGGGTCTTTAGAACTGTGGTGACTCCCAGAAGGTAACAGCAGGGAGCAGTAATAACGACCACTGTTCAGTGTGGTGGTCCCAGCTCAGCTCTGAGCCGGCTTTGCAGCACCTCTCGCAGCCGCCTACTTCGGGAAGCACTGTTGTCTCTCTGTTCCACTGATGGGGAGCTGGAAGCAAGGGAGAAAAAGTCACTTTCCCAAAATCAAACCCAAGTCTGACCCCAGAGCGTGAGAGCTTGTGCTGTAAACTCTACTGTGGCCAGTAAGACCCCCTTTCTTCTCTCTCTCCTGCTCCCATGATTACACACAAGTGAAATCTGGTTTATTATGTATGCCAAAGAGAACCTTGACGGGAGGGAAATGCAGGGGCCCATTTCCCACGGCGTTGGAAGAATGGGAAACTAGGGATGAGCCTGTGTATTTGGATCTCAAAGGGTTGGTGGGTTGGCTGGTTGGCTGGCTGTTTGCTTGGTTGCTTGGTTGGTTAGTTTTCCATTTTCTAACAAAGGAGCAGACCTCCTCCAGGCACTGCCCAGAACAGGGAAGGCCCTCTCCCTGACTGCTAAAGAGCTGGGCTGCCTCGCTTACCTTCCCAAACATTTTATTTCCTTCTATTCAAATGAAGAACAGGGTTTCATGTGGGGTTTAAAACCTCCAGAAAAGCTTATAAATGTTAACTCCTGTCCTTAAGGACCTAGATAAAATAAAACTTACACATAGTCGAGGTCCTTAAATCAAGCCTTCTAATTAGAGCTTTGGTTTGCATCCCTGGCTACACATTAGAATTATCCCAAAGCTTTATAAAAAATAATGGTGACCAGGTCTTTACCCCAAGATTTTCATTCAGTTTGTTTTGAATGGGCTTGGGGATAGTTCTAAAAGTTCTCCAGGTGATTTCTATGTAAAACCCAGGCTGAGAGCCAGTGAACTACAGGAACAGTGCAGGAAACTTCTAGAGCAGGGACCCATGGGTGCATGTGTCTGGGGCGGGAGGGATCTTGTTCCTGTTTGTAGGTTTAGGGAAGGTGGTTCATTCCAGGAAATTAAGCCCAAGGGCATAAAGGAGTGAGGATGGGTTCATATTGGAGAAAATTACAGGTTCGAGGCAGGGGGAGCGCTGCTGTCATTTGAGAGAAAAGAATTCTTTTTTTTCTGGAACTTTTATGGTGGTTTCTCCATGGTATACATTATCTTAACAATTTTATTTAACAAGTTAGTTAGAAATTTAATATTTCTGTTTTTAGCGGCTTTCAGTTCTTTAATTCTCTGACCAGACAGATAATGAATGGAGTAGTTTGGCTGATTCCATTTGTTAAATTGATTTATTACTGCTGGGCTGAGGGATGGATCAAGATGGGACTACAAAACAGAAAGGGTTTTTCATCATTTTCTGAGCAAAAGTCAACTCTGAGTTCCACAGTTAAATACAATTCTCTTCAAATACCTCTTAGATTTAGCACATCACATAAACTGTAATGGAATGGAGATTATTTCTTGGGAGCAGCCATTAGAATATTAGTAAGTTGTTTTCATACTGTAGATAAATCAAATTGAAAGTCTCCTGGGATTGCAAAATGAATTCTCCTAATTTTTCCTCTCCTGTGACTCCATTCTCCTGACTGTAATAGAGAGAATTCAGCAATTCAGAATTGGAAATCAAAATAGAACCACATAAATATCAAGGTTAAGTTTTGTTTATTTATGTCAATAATTTTTCAGAAAAGTTTTTCATTAAGTACAAAGCCCTTAAACTGTCATGTCCAGGGACCAGTAAAATCTTCACACACACACACACACACACAATCCCAGAAATAAAAGCGCTGAGATGAAATAAATCATCTGCATTATCCAATATGGTAGTAATAGCCACATGTGGCTATTTAAATTTAAAT
Source organism: Miniopterus schreibersii (assembly GCF_964146895.1). Lineage (NCBI taxonomy): Eukaryota > Metazoa > Chordata > Mammalia > Chiroptera > Miniopteridae > Miniopterus > Miniopterus schreibersii. The sequence goes on along the minus strand of NC_138101.1, from coordinate 79,983,042 downwards.
CAACTGAAATTAAATTCAACCAGAAATTTACTTCTTCAGTCATACTAGCCACATGCCAAGTGCTCAGTTTGTGACTAGTGGTTATCACCTCAGATGGTTCAAATAGAGAACACCTCCATGAGCACAGAACGCTTTCTTGGTCAGTGCTGATACAGACCCCAAATGGGGAGGAATGGGGAGTCTTCTGTGTGGTGTGGGGCAAACAAGAAAATGAGGTTAGCACTGGCTGATGTGGCTCAGATCAGAGCATCTGCCCTCAGCCTGAAGAGGTTGCAGGTTCGATTCTCAGTCAAGGGCACATACCTGGGTTGCAGGTTTGATCCCGGCCCTGACCGGTGCACGTGGGAGACAACCAATGGATGTGTCTCTCTCACATCGGTGTTTTCTCTCTCTCTCTCTCCCCCTTCTCTCCCTCCCTTCTACTCATTCTCTCTAAAAATCAATGGGGAAAAGATATCCTTGGGAGAGGATTAACAACACAAAAAGAAAATTAAGTTAAATTACTTGGCTTAGCATACAATAGGCACTCAAAAGTGTTGAGCTAAAGTGCTATTTGCATCTTCCAGAACAGGGAAGGGAAACAACACTGAGGAAACCTACTAGTGAATCATAGGCCTTGTCTCAGTCCACCTGCTGGCTTGGGGATCGATATCTAGGTGACAACTGGTTATTACTAAAACAGGCATAAGTCAGTTTCATGAGGGAGGTAAAGGTGAGAATCTGGTGGGCGTGTTTCCTGCTGCCCAGTCAGGACTGTGACTGTGCAAGTGACATATTGTCACTGAGGCAGAGTGGGCATGAGGGCCTGGGCGCTATGGGGACATGATCACATGCCTTGGACACAGGCAAGGGGCAGCAGGTAGGCTCCGTTTGCAGGCAGTTATCAGATAAGAATCCAAAGGCTGCATGTTGATTACTGCTTGTGTTTCTAATTCTTTTTCATCATCATCTTCTTCTTGTATTTTAATTTTCATTACGTTTGATCATTACCTGCATCTTTTCTATCAGCTTTTCTAGTCCTACACTGATTGGCTTACTTTCAAAAGATCAACTTTGGATTTAAAAGTAAATTTGTAAAGAAGTACTTTGGTCTCATATTTGACGTGACTCTTCTATTATTAAATGTAGTGGGGAATTTAATTTGTGAGATTTTAACATTATAGAATGTCGTATTAATCGTTATTCTAGTTCATTTTCCAAAATTTCACTCATACTTCCAAAATTTAAAAACAAAAAGGTTTTATAATACACACTGAAAAATACATTTCTGTGACAGCATGTGAGGTTATTTCATGACGCTTTAATCTGAGCTCTCTTTGGGGAAAGAAAAAATGTGGATTCAAATTATGAAAGAGTCCCCTGGTTATTGTTTTCTAAAAGACTGAAAAAGCTAGTGGCACATAAGAGAAAATAATACCCTAAAACTTTTAAGGCAGCTCCAAAGAGCTCTTGCTGATTAGGCCCTTAGTGAATTCTTCAACATGCAGCCCCTCTCTTTCTCGACTGTTTCTTTATTCAGCAAACCCAAAAATGTCACACACACACACACACACAATCCTTGAAATAAGTGAAAACTAAATATTCATCAGAATTGTGAGAATTGTATTTTTCTTAACTTGCAATTAGTAATTACATAATGAAGTAGATGTTCCATGTTCCTGCTAATTTTAGTTCATCAGCATTGACTGGAAACAACTAAAAGTCACATGTATTTAGACAGCTGTGATTTCTGCCAACCCAGCTAGCTTCAAGAACTGGAGGGATTCAGTCTTATTTTATGCCAAAGTCTGTTTGGGAGAATGGCTGTTACCATTAACCTTTTGACCTTTGATTTGCATTTATCTGAAAAATTAGAGTTGGTTGTTCATGATACCTAGTGCCATTCCTGTATGTTTTCCTTGTATTGCCCATGCAAACTAAATCAGGGTTTAATTCACTGAGTAAAGCATAGTCATTGTTTTATCACTTCTAAAAAGCAAGCATAATTGTTGCACAGGTAAAACTAAGGAATAGTGCCTGGCCGGCATGGCTCAGCAGTTGAGCATCGATCATGATCCAGGAGATCTCGGTTCAATTCCCGGTCAGGGCACATGCCCGGTTTGTAGACTCCGTCCCTGGTTGGGGGGCGTGCAGCAGGCAGCCAATCAGTGACCTTCTCATCATTGATGTTTGTATCTCTCTCTCCCCCTCCTTTCCTCTCTCTGAAATCAATAAGTATATATTTTAAAAAACGCAAAAAACTAAGGAATAGTTATGTGATTTTTTCCTTAAGTTCCTGCAGATGCATGGATTTGGAATTCCTTTTCTAATTTGGGACTTCTCTTCCCAGGAACATACTGACTTGCCCTGCCTCCTAGCACAAAGTAATGAATTTCATGTCCTTAGGTTAGAATATTCTAGTAGATCCATTTTCAGAACTTAATCCTAGACTTTAGATATTTAAATTCTAATTTATATTTATTCCTTGCGATGAGCCCAGTGCTATGGAGATAGCCTTAATCTTTTAAGTGAAAGAAGGCTCAACCCCACAGAAATATCCATCTTTATATTACCTCCCTATGGTATAGGGAAGGGGTGAGAAGGGACTTAGAAATTTGTTAATATAGAATCAGAAAACTCAGTGCTGGAACCATCTCCACATTTTTAGATGAGGAAATTAGGTTTAGGATGTGAAGTGAAGGTGAAATGAGGGTGAAAGGAAGTCTGTCTTTGTCTTTGTCTTTGGTAATGAAGGACAGCAGAGTTTGCCACCCCAAAATATGCTTGTGAGAATATTGGTTATTTTAAGCTGGGTTTTAACAAACAAAAGATTCAGAAAGAACCTTCGACCTTCCCTCTTTACCTGCCTAAAGGAATTTAGATAGAGATCCTGCTCCGGAAAGGGAGAGATCATCACAGATAACTATAGTTTAATTTTAAATAAGTGTGCTAGACACGGAGAAACCTAGCAAGGTCCCTTTGATCAAAGTCTTCTCTTGTTAAAGATGGCCCAGCAAACATTTATTTGCCAAGCTTTTGCTTTTCCATCTTCATGTAGATTGCGATCCTACCCTTTGATGTTCCAAACCACAACCCACCTCCTCTTCTCCTTAGCTCAAGATGGCATATAAGCCCTTAACTGCCCAGTCTGTCCGTGGGTCTCATTCTTATGGCACCTGTAAAATAAACTTTGGACATTTTCTCCTGTTAACCTGTGTTTATTAAACTTGATTATTAATCCAGCTAGAAGAATTTAGAAGGTGGGAGGAAAACTATTTTTTGTGCCCCCAGTTTCTAACAAATCATTAAGCCTGATGGGAACCATGTTAATTTTGTGAATTGAGTACTTTGAAGATGAAAACCTCATTGTAAGTCAATGATCATTTATGTATTGGTATTGAAAAGTGGTATGTTCATAACAGCATTCCATTTGAATCTAACTACCCTTCATTTCAGATGGATTCAACTGTGATATAAGGCATGGTCCCTATTTTGAACCGAGTTGTTGACTATGTATATCCAAAATGAGTCTATAGTGTTCCTAACATCTACCATTCCTGCTAACATGTTTGCAGCAATAAACTTAAAAGGTCAGATGTTATATTTATAGACTCCAATGATAAAATATCATTGGACTGATCATACATACAGTTAGACATAATTTAAATGCATGCCATTATAGTCAATAAGAACTCAGGAATCCTTCAATAGGCACCCAGCACCACCAGTAAACAAAAGAAGTGAAAGGCTCTCCTGCCCTCCAGGAGCTTGTGGGTGATGTTATAAGTTCATAACATCAGGTAAATAAAAATAAATACATTAATCAGAGATGAAATGTATTTTCTCATAAGAGGACAATTGGAAATTAGAATATAGTCATAATCTACGGGTCATATATTTATGACTTAAAAGAGAGAAGATGCTAGTGGACTAGAAGAATCAGGAAGGGGTTCATAGCAGTTGTAGGACAGCAGCAGAGCCTTGGAGTGTGTGTCGAACATGAACCATAAGAGAAAAAGGGATTGTAAACAAAGAGAACAAGTGTGACATGGCAAGTGTGAGGGTAAGTGAGACGGGATAAAAATATGTGATACACTCAAGGGGTATTCGATAGCTCTTGTCAGAGTTGAAGGTTTATTTTGATGAGCACTGGAAGATGAGTCCTCAGAGCTGGGTGACAAAGGCCTTTGTGCTGAGTGAAAGAGTGACTTTAATTTCATACACAATAGAGGACTGCTGGCACTGTAGTCACCAGTCTGGCATACATGTAGAAAAACCTCCTCTGTGATCCACTTCTGTAATGTTAAGTCCTTACGGGTTCAACTTTTTGCCTCAGCTGATTCTTCATCATTATTAAGAAACATATTTCAAAACACCTTATAAACTGAGGCAATGCAAAAGGGGAAGGAAAAGGAACTAGAAAGCCTTAGAGTCTCAAAAGTCTGCTTATTTTCATACATCACTTGATGTTGAGGCTTACCTCTTGGTAACCATTCTCTGAACAATGTTTTATTTCCAATGTTTCTATATATACAGGGGGGGGGAATACCCTCCCCCATATGTTGTATTGCTAAAGTATTTCACCAACACCAGATTCTTCTCATTCTCCCAAAACACTGACTAGAAAGTCAAGAAAAAGGTGGCAAGCACTTAATAGCCTACCATTTATTATTCCTCTTACCACCTTTAAGATCTTGGATGTATTGATCTGCTCCAGCCCTCCAATCCCAAGAAAACTTGGAGGCAATTCCTTGAAGGAAAAACAAAGAGGATTCTAATTGTTGAGTTAAAAACTAAAAATGCTACTTGATAGTGGGCTATGTGACCAAGGGGAGAGTCCCCGGGAGAAATAGTCACCATATGGATCTGGTCTCTCGCACAGGTGGCTCCGGCGATTAAAGCCAGGATGATGGAGTACGGGACCACGATGGTCAGCTACCAGCCCTTGGGGGACAAGGTCAACTTCTTCCGCATGGTCATTTCAAATCCCGCCGCAACTCACCAAGACATTGACTTCCTGATTGAAGAAATAGAGCGCCTGGGACAAGATTTATAAGAAGCTACCCGCTAAGCTGTTTCAGTTCTCTAGGTAGACAATTCAGTTGTCACAACCCGTGTGAATGTATTTGTAGTCTGTTCCAAAGTAAATCTATTTCTATATTGTGGTGTCAAAGTAGAAGTACAGTTTAAAAAATTAAAAAAAAACACACACACAAAAAAACATTGCTCCTTTTAAAAACCCTTTCTTAAGTTTAGAATACCTCTCTGATAATTAGTGACAAAGGCTGTGTTCTAATCCATAAGGAAAAGCTTAAGGTTGTTATAAATACTTCCCTTACTTTTAATATAGTATGCAAATCAGATTTTATTTTCCTTCAAAGTAGTAGGATTGAATCGTGCCAAATTGCCCCTGAATCGTAAGAGGTTCTTTGGGGTGCAGTAAAAAGGATAAGTAAATATAAAATGTATGTTGACAACAAAAACTCTTGCCTTTTTCATAGTGTTAGAAAAAAATTTCTAATTTACCTATGGCAACATTTCAAATGTATTTAAATACATATAATTTTACAAAAGGAAAATATATATATAATGTATTAAAAAGAAATCCTATTTTGTAACGTATAGATTTTTATTTTCTATGGGTTATACGAACTGCAGGGGCAGATATAAAAACTAAGCCAGATTTTTTGTTTTCTTTCTTTTCACGGAGGCACAATATTTTGAAACGTAGGCCCACGAAATTCTTAAAAAGGTATGATGCTTTCTTTCATTCATGTTATGGCTTATCACGTCTCTAAAGTCAGTATTATAAAACAAACACAAAATAATACTGCAAGTTCCCTAAGATAACTGATCAAATCAACAGTTGAGACTCTCTTCCCATTTAAAAATGTTTTCCACCCAGTGGGCCCTTTGCAGACCCACTGGGTGAGCATGACAAGCGAGCTTCACCCTGGGCCAAGTTAGGGTGACCGTCTCTATTCTGCCTTCCAGGTCAGCCTGTTTTGAACAAAAGGTTGATGCTGCTTCTTGAGGTATCTTCCCAAACCAAATTCTTTTATTATTAGGTCATTTGGATTAACTAGAGAAAGATAAAAATAAAATCTAATCAGCCCGAGCAAAGAGGAACGAAGCACACTCCCGAATGTGGTGAGCCCAGAAAGTTAAAGTCGGCCTCGGGAGAAGAGATCTCTGTGTGAGAGCAATGGTGTCATCCGGACGCCGTGTTGTCACTGTCCAGGAAGGACATTTACTGCCTGGGTAATTGTTTAGTCCCATTCTCTCCCATTCCTACTCACAGAAGTCTCCCCTGCTAGGCTCCCCATCGCTGGGATCCCAAATCATTAATTTCTACTCCATGGGTGGTTATTTTTTCTCTCTTGAAAAGAGCTTCTCACCCAGGATTTTGAGATAGTATCTTAAGACCTTCTTTTCTCTATTTCCCATCAAGATCCAAAGTGACCAGATTATGTAGAGATTAAGATCCTCAGAATTCAAAACGATATTTGAACAACATCTGCCCCTGAAAACCTGATGGAGTGACATGAGCTAACAAGAGCTCCCGCAGATATTTATGGGGCTGCCGATTCTCAGGCGCTGAGTGCTAGCGGAGAGGACTGCAGACTCATATGTGAGACTGCAGACACAAATTTAGAAATATTTCTCCTTTCTGTATGGACCAGAAATCACTTTTACCAATAGGTTGCTTTCCCCACCCCTGGCTCCTTCCAGGTCCTTCCCCAAGTTTGCTGGAGCCTTGCTCAACCCTATGGAGTGAAATCCCTACCAACCATAGCCCAGGGAAGGAGATAAATAAAAGTCTAATAGGTCCCAGTAGTTTAATAAATATTCTTTAAATTAAGCCTATAATCCACTCAGGTGGGAGGGACTGAGGGAGGAGATTGTTTTGAAAATTAGCCAAAATTCCCAGTACCAAAGGCTTTTATGTAGAACCATTCTTTACAAATTTTAGAAAAGTTTGGTTGTAGCTTTAATCAGAATTGACATGACCATTTTCATTTATACAGCAATATTGTGTTTATTATTTTTAAATACTTGAAAAAAGTGTGGCATGTCTTCATCTGAGGCATATGAATGGTATTGACTTCATGCACTGTCACGAGGCTGCGAGGAAAGACAAGGGATCGGTTGTGCGTGTAACTGTGTTGCCTTTGTTATAATGATAATAGTGTCCTGTCACCTCAGATCATGGTTGTGCGCTTTAGATCTGAACTGTACAGTGTTGCAAATCAACATGTGTTGCTGTAAAAGCTTGTACAATATATTATTGATACGTCTCTTTCTGTGTGGTAGCTGTATTGATATTCCGAGAACCTACATTCGCATCTGTCCCTGTAATCTCGCTCTCCCTCTCTCTGCTGAGCTGTACGCCCTCCATATCGGCCCTAATGCAGAACAGGCCCTCAGCTAAGCTCCCCACTGAGAAATCTCCTTCACAAAATGCAAGGTGAATGCTACTCCATCTCTGAAAACAGAAGAAACCAATTGTGGAGTGTCACAGACTGCCAAAACTGCAGGGATCGTCCCTGCTGGGGTTTGGAGTGGGCACTACTTCTTGGACTACGGACAAAGAAAGCACAGGTGTAAATACAGTGCAGGGAAGGGACCGAGGCCCTAACAGTGGGGATCATCTTGCACGTGCTGTCCTGTTTTCAAGTGCTAAGTACAAACACTGTGTATTTATTAGTTGCGTGTGCCAAAATAGTGTTCCCAACTGGTGTTTCTGAAAGGCATCACCATCTCCTCCCCAACGTTATGCCATTACTAAAGACAGAAAAAATATAAACCTGTGACAACCTGTTCTTACCAAATATAAACTTGTGTATGATCAAAGTATTTTACCTGTGTCATCTCTCTAAACCCAAATAAATGTGTAAATGTGGACACATCTCAGGCTTTATATCATTATTTCTGACCCTGCTGCACTGTGGAGCTAATTTTTAATGAACTGCCCAAATAAGAGGCCCCTCCCTTGTCACAGAGCTCAGCGTGTCTTTGGGTCTTTGTTGGGAAAATGAGCTCTTACTTCTGCAGTTGCCCCCTACTGTAGCTTCTGAAGCATATTGCTTGCCACGGTGGTTTCTCTTTCAGTCAGATCCAATTTTTTTTAAAAAATGTTTTATTAGGAAGATTTTGTGGACGTACATAAGTGGAGAAAACAGTATAATAAATTCCCAAGGTCTCACCCAGCTTCAACATTTGCTGATTCAGAGCCTGAATCTCATTTCATCCATTCCCCCATCTCAAATCCTCCTCAACACCATATAATCTATTTGTTGTCATATAATCTATAAAAGAGGATTCCTTTTTTTAAAAAAAGGCCTCAATACCATTATCACAACTAAAACTATAATAGCAATATTGCCATAACAACATCAACTATTCAGTGAGTGTTCTCATTTCCCTGATTCTCAATTCTATAGGAAAAGCCAGGCCCATCGCCTGTGGCCCGGGGAACCCAGGGAGGCCCCACACACCTTTCAGGGCAGCTGGGACATGTGAGTGAGGTTCACAATACACATGGGCTATTGAGGTGCGAATAAATTAAAAACTAGAAAGCCATGGAAATTTAAGTGGTGCAGTATATTCTGATATGCCTTGCCAGGAACTTCTATGGCCGAATAAATACATATCAGATTTAGTGTATGTTACGAGTGCTCATGAGGGCTATAAGGTCAAGGGGAGGAGGTGTCCTAAAGGGCTGGGTTTTGGTCCTAGGCTCCTGCCAGGAGAGGTAGGTTCCCTGCAGTTTCATCCTTCCAACAAGGCAGCTACTGGAACAGCTGCTGCAGTCAGACCGCCTGGCCTCAGGTGCCAGCTCTGCTATTCATTTGCTCTGTGACCCTCAGCAAATCACTTAACCTCTCTGAACCTGGGTTAGCTCATGTGTTAAGTGAGGACAAAAACAGCACTTGCCACACGGGTGATAGTGAAGATGGAAATGAGAAGAAAACCCAATGCCTGCAACATAGTGAGTTCAGTATGTGCTAATTTTACTTTTATTCCGCGCTGCCACCTGGAAGAACCAGGCTTCAGGTGCAAGTCCTCCATCCTGCCCAACTCATCGAGACAAGATTGTGCCGAACACCCAGAGCACGTGACGGCAGCATCTCCGGGTAGAAAGCCATTCTATGAGCTGTCCCTGAGGACAGCAGGCGGGTGGCTGAGGCAGCCCCGGTCACAGCCTTAGCCTTGGCTTTAACAGAGAAGGGGGAGACTCAGAAAGGCCGAGGCCAGACGGGCGTGGCTCAGCGGTTGAGCATCGGCCTGGGATCCAGGCGATTGGGGTTCGATTCCCGGTCAGGGCACAGGTCCAGGTTGCGGGTTCGATCCCAGTCAGGGGCGTGCAAGAGGCAGCCGATCAATGACTCGCTCATCATTGATGTTTCTCTCTCTCTCTTCTTCTTTCCTCTCTTTGAAATCAATAAAGATATACTTTAAAAAAAAAAAAAAGAAAGAAAGAAAGGCTGGGCAGGATAGCTGAGTGAAAAGGAAGAGTGAGAGAAATAAGCTCTTTTAGTTGGGGTGAATTATCTAGTACTTGTTCTGAACTCCTTTCCCCAAAGCACACCCCTGCCCCAGACAGGCAGGCGTCAGAGTTAGAATGAAATTACACAGGACATCAGCTTTGGCTTCATTGGGAGACCAGATTTTCTCCTTACCGGGTTCTTTGTCTCGTGGAGTCTGAGAATGAAATTCAGGGACAACGGAAGAGTAAGGGAAAGAGTACAAAGGTTTAGTGTAAAGAAAGCAAACCTCTGGGGTGCGAGAGGGGTCCTGTAAAGGGTCGCCTCTGCAGCTCACTAGCCTAGGGGTTTATATTTCCTATATTTGTTCCTCATGGGCTCCTTCTAAGAATTCTACCTTAGTGACAGCCACCCTCTTTGTTTTTAGTTTCCCACTTCAGGGGGTCGGGTGCAGGGCAACCTTGTTTCTCTCATATCCTGTTTGCCCAGAACATTTCACCTTTGCATGGTTCCTTTTTCCTCAGGGTCCCCACCCTAACTCCTGGCCATTTCTGACTCCTCAGTTGGAATTGCTAATGTGGTCACTTACCTAAGGCTTACAGCTCCCATCTTACACACTGAGACTGAATCATGGGGGGCACATCACAGCTGAAAGTGCGACTTGGTCTACCCCAAACCATTAAAGAGTTTCCAAAAAGCAAGTAGCGAAAAAGCACTAAAAGTTCTAAATAAACGTTACCCCTTCCCACGCCTGCTGCCATTAGTCCTGGCCTCGTAGCATGTGCCCATCAGCACAAACAAACTGCACACCCGGGGAGCTGCACAGGCCTTTCTCTACTTGGAATCCTGCTCCCCACTTTTGGAAAAAATATGTGTGGTCTCTATTAAAGTGTCAGAATGGCTCGGGAAAAGTAATTAAAAGCTTATTACTGTTGGCAAGAAAAGGACTTTTCAAGAGGAGTTTCAATTTATTTAAACATGGTAACTTTGTAAATTCCAAGAAAATTCAATTATGCAAACTTGACAAAAGGAGAGCTTCCAAGAGTTTCTTTCAATTCAGATTTTAGTCAGTCAAAAGGAAATCTTGCTGCTAAATCTTTTGCTTTTTCTTTATTTCTTTATATGTCTGTTTTATGATGGTGGAGATCAAGAGAGTAAAGAATAGAATTTTTTTTTAGTATCAATTTTTTAACTTAAATTGCTGCAGAAGGTTACCCACATTCCCTCTGTACTGTCAAGACATGTTCTGGAGGGAGAACACTGTGCATCTCCACAGCTGGCTGAGCCCAGGCTGGTTTATGTTCAGGAAAGAGCAAACGGTTCCAATTCTTACTTAGCAGCCAAGAGGTAAAAAGTTTCCTTCTTTTTAAAGTGGCAAAAACAAAGCATCTGCTCATGCCACTTTTTTAAAAGGGTGGGTGGAGTTTCAGGTAAAAGATCTATTGAGAATTAACCATCTATAGTTAGCCCTGGGTGGGCAATTAAATTCTGACATTGAGTGATTCTCCCTGCTCCTGTCATCACGAGCTATAATAATTTATTCTAAGAGCTGATTTAGTCTAGGAATAAATTCAATGCATGAAGAACCCCAAGCCAGTGACACTATTAATCTAACAGTTATAGCAATATTCAATGAGATTCAATGAGGGAATCTAGGAATGGAGGAACTCGCAAAGGCCAGGCCTAATCCCTTTTCATAATCCACACCTTCAACCTGAGGCAGCTATTGCATAATTTCTGAAGCCCTTCAACAATTCCTGGACTAATGACAAAATTTCTACTCGATAATATATTGTATCTTCCCTTTATAAGTACTGAATGTCTTTTCCTCATCTGCAAGCTTGAGTTAGTGGCACTTATTGCAAAGGGTGATAAGAATTCGATGAGAGAACCCCTGCAAGGCCCTTGGTAATAGTAACCTGCCAGTGACTGTTCCCTTCTTTCCCCAGCCCTGTCCTGTGACTGTCCTGCCTTGCTGGTGTTAGAATCACATCCGGATAGATGCCTGCTGGGGAGTCAACTGGTTCAACATACTCACTAGGAATGTAATTGCTACCCTGGGTAGCTTTTCATATAAATTAAAGGGGTTTTGTTTTTTGGTTTGTTTGTTTAAATAAAACATCAATGGAGACCATGCACTTCTGCAAAAAGAATCATGCACTTGAGCACACTGGAAGCAGGTTTTCTTCCGGTAAACTCATTTATAAGGACTTTATTAGATTCTATTAAGACTGGGCCCCACAAGGGGCAGGCTAGATAATCACCTATTAGCTGGTGAGCAGCAACCACCTGAGACAGAGGACCCCAGTTGACAGACGCCACTGCAGCTGGCATTGCTGCAAAGAGATGATTGGGGTGGGCTGCAGGAGGCCTCAGCAGGCAGGGAGCAGCGTCTCCAAGGCTGTGTGTCCCACGTCCCACACCCTGAGCCCGGCACTTAGGCAGGACCTCATCCTGCCTCATTCCCCTCACAGGCTGCAGAAAGCTGCTCTCCCGCCTCCCCCAGGCCCCTTCACAGGCGCTCACTCCAGGACCCCTGCCAGCTAAGAGCAATGCCAGGTTCTGTCTGACACAGGGACCACAACGATCCCGCCCTCCCTGTGCCCAAGCGAGGGATTCCTCTAAGAAAAAAGGAGTTGAAAGAATGAAAAAGGCATTAGTCATTCCCTTCTGAAGTTAAGTAACACAGTTTGCTTCAGAGATGGGGGAACCACAGGAGTCATATACATATATCTTTCATGTTAAAAAATATATCTACAAACTATGTAATATCTAAAAACCTAAACTTCCTATACCCATAGTTCCACTTTCCTTCTCCAGCCACCTGCCTTCCTGGAGTCATCTCCTCGCTACTGAAAGAGAAAGTCCAGAGTAAGTCGGCATAAACATTGAATATTTGTGATGTGGTAGCTACTGGCAGACAAAGGTGAACGGTCATAGCCTGAGGTTTCAAGAAGCTTCCAGTGTGGCAGGAGAAGCAGGACAAGGATGCCTCCTCGGGAGGTCAGAGAAGGCTGGATCTGGAAGGACACTTTCCAAAAAGACAAGCGGGAGAAAGGCACCCAGGGCCTTTGCAGAGCGTGAGGGAGGCACGCAGGCCCTCCCCGGGAGCAGCCCTCCAAGAGCACAGCTCACAGTGCAGCACAGCGTCCGGGGGAGCCCTGAGGTGCGCCTACTAAGGGTTCTGGTCATAAAGAGAGCTAAATGCACATTGTTGGCTAACACATGTGAAAAGAAACCCAAAATAGCCATCGTTCTGGAAGCATCTCTAAGAAAAGAGAGTGGTCTGGAGGGTGGGAAACAAATATGCATTTATTTAAGGTGGAAGATTTCTAGGGGAAACTCCTGGGGCCACAGCAGAGCCCCAGGCTGGTTCTGTGAGAGACCTTTCCGGCACCTCCACTCGGACCCCTGCTCAGAAGGCTGGAACATTCCTATACAGAGTACCTCACAAAGAGAAGCCTTCAGTGGGAAATGTTGGTTCTCTAGAAGCCATGTTTTCCTACAGACAGATGATATTGAGACAAGTACAGTTTTAGAAGTAGCCAGGGCTCAGTAATCCTTTAGTGCCCTAAGGTTAAAAAATGTTTAGCCACGTTTGATAGAGGAGGGGGAAAACCTTACCAATTTACTATGCTCCAAGGAAGTAAAGATCTAGTGGAATAGTTTTCATTTGTTAAATCTATTAGATTGTGAAGCAATTAACTGTTTAAACACATTAACTATCTCCTGGTTCCTCTCCCGTAGAGCATATTAAAAATCATCATTCCCACTTCAGACAGAACTATATTAAATCATACCCAATTGTCACTGAGTCCTACCAACACTATTCTACTTTTTCAAATCCATCACTTCCTCTCTATTACTACAGCCACTCATCTCAGTTTTGGTCCTAATTTTTAACTGGGAATGTGATAGTAGCAGTTACCTTCTATGTTACCATTTTCAGTTGCAAGTAATAAAAGTCAACTTGAACTAACTTAAGGAAAAAAATTGGTACAATACTGGAAAAGCTCATATAGTCCAAGGAACCCCAGGAACACTCAGCACTTAGGAAGGGCAGTGATCGGGGTACTTCAATGACCTTAGCCATAAGAATTTCTGCTTGCTCCCTCTAGAGCCTTATCATTGATGACATGACTCAGTTCCAAATTCCCAGTGTCTGTCTCTAGTTCTTACTCTTAAGAACCTGAATGGGTGAGCTTTGAGTCAAGTGTTCACCCTGATCAAAGTGACCACGTCCAAGATGATGGAATCATGTGGCACAAACATGGCTCCCAGGGCCCACCCCTATCCTATACATCAGAGATAGAGGCCAGGGGAAGGAGGGTGGCTTGAGGGCTACAGGGTTGGCAGGCATCCCGATAGGCACCATTGGTTACTTAATGTGCATGCACACGCACACACACACACAGAGCAGCAGCGCTGTTCATTCACTCACTCATTCATTCTGCCAACAAATATTTATTCAGTGCCAGTGAGGCCTAGCCTTGGAGATACAATGGGAATGAAAAACGGGCAAGGTTCCTGTTGTTATGCAGAGAGAAGACAATAAAACAAATAAATGTAAAATTGTACCTTCAGAAAGGAGTGGTACCTGATGTAATGAGAATCTATGATGAAGTCATCCCTTTTCTGAGAAATCAATTTATGAGCTGAGATCTGAAAGATAAAGAGTAACCCAAGTTAAATGGGTAAGACTGGTGTTCCAGGAAGAGGAAACCGCACAGGTGAGCACCGTGTGGGAGACAGGAGCATGACTAGCAAAAGACACTTTCCAAATGTTTGGTTTTTGTTGGTCTCTATGGACTAAAGAGCAATAGTCTCGCCTGTGTTGTTCATTGCTGTCTCTCCAATATCAAGAGGAAGAACCAGCACCTGGATGTCAGGCTCCTAAAGGCTCCTAAAGGAGTAAAAAGCAGGGAAGAGATTGTGCCAATGAGAGGCTGGAGAGAAGAGCAGGGGCCAGGCCCTGCAGGGCCTTGAAGAGCATATCAAAGAGTTGTGTCCTGAAAGAAAGGAGAGTAGGTTGGCAGATTTGCATTTGAAAGGAGAACTGTTTAAAATGTGAAATAATGATTGGAGAGGGTCCAGAGTAGCTGTACCAAGTAGAAGGTTATTACAATAGTCCAGAAAAGCATGGCAGAATCTCAAACTAGCAAGTGATGGCAGACCCGGACATGCCACAGGCTGCTGTTCTCAGAGCCTTTGATTCCCACGGAATGGGAATGACCTTTCCTCTCTAGTCCTCGTGGCCCCTCTCATTTAAGCACCACCAACCCACCCTTTATCAATTAGAGGAAGATCTGAAGAAGATGAAGGGGAAATAATATTCATCTTTTTTTTTAATGGAAAAAACTTTCTTATTCAAGTTACAGTATGAGATAGGAGACTGAACACATATATTTCATAGTTGTCTTAACAGGAGAAGGGTATCATTAATGGGCCAGAATTTAAATATTTCTAAAAAAAAAAAGCAGAGAGACTGAAACAGTGCGGAGGAAGCAGCAGCCCCAAACTGGCTTGGGAGAAGCTATGGCAGAGAAGGCAACCAGTCTTTCTGGAAGGATCCAGCAGAATCTAACCTCCACTTTGGCAGGACAGGGACAGCAGAACAAGAAGGGGTCAGCCAGTCACTAATGGAGGGCGTGTCATCGAGACAGTTGCGCAGGTGACCGTAACACTCACGGCCCTACGTGTACCTACCTAGTAACTTCCCAAGCTGACAGTCTGGCTTCGAATAAAATTAAACAACCTATTGTCACCCCTTGGCCAGAAAGAGCCAAGACTATATTTCACTTATTAAATAAAAACTAACCAATATAGAAATAGTTATGTTGGCTGAAAAACAAATCAGTAGATACAATAAATGTGACATGTCTAAGAACAGGAAACAGTATACAAAGAGGTGGAAAAGGCAAGGGGAAATTCAAGAGAATTATAGACTCAAGCCGAAATCCGAGAAAAGAGAACAGAGAAAATTAGAGGTAAGAAAATAAAGATATAATGAAACCTGAAAGAAAGTAGGTGGCCTAAACTCTCATACCTACTTTCTAACTGAAAACAGCTAAAATTATTGGATAACATATTTAAAACATTTTATAAACATCATGATCTAGCAACAAATAAAAAATTCTCAGGTCAGCTTACTGAAAGCAGAAATCCAGAAAGGCAAGCTTAGCATTAAACCATTTTTACCTTGAGTTTATTGGTCAAACTTGGTGAATTAGAGCTTTGGTTTCAGGACTTCATGGCAGAAAGAAGACTAAATGTCCTCCCATCTTTACCAGCTCTGTTCCTTGCCTAGTCATGGATGGCTATAACCACCTAAACTTGTGAGCAATTTCTTTCTTTTTTTTTCTTCTTTTTTTAATTGATTTTTGAGAGAGAGAGAGAGAGAGGAAGGGAGAGGGAGAGCGAGAAACATCAATGTGAGAGCAGAACATCAGTCACCTGCCTCCCGCACATCCCCTACCAGGCATAATTTATTTCTTTATTTAGATGTTTTCCTCCCCAGGCTGTGAGCTCCTTGAGGCCAGTGATTCTGCTCTGTTCATATTTGTGTGCCCACACCTGCCAGTGTGCTTAATACGCAGCAGGTACTCAATAAATGTTTTTGAGTAATTGAAAGCAATAAGAATAAATAATCAATTCAAATAACCACTATTTATACAGAACAGGGTCATCCAGCAACTCAGAAGGGCCAGGAATTTTATTTGCTGTAAATTATTGATAGTAAAGTTGACCTGTAGCATAATTGGTTCCCCAAATGTTTATGAATTATCCAAAAAAGATAAACCTATCATTTAATCCACATATTAAACAAAATAAATAACTGGTGGCAAATTCACTTTATTGCCTTTAATAAAATGTGTCAATACTTATTCTGCCTCTATAGAAACCCAGTTAACTGAGATATCATACTTCTCAATCGTTCTAGATTAAAAGGGGCTCTATTACACTCAAAATATATATTAAAATATATTTCATCTTAAAAGTAACTCATACATGAACAAAATGTAATTTAGAATCTGTCAGAATATGAGATGAAACTAAACATAACACACTTATTTTAGGATCAAACACTTAGAGAAGGAACTTGGGCAAAAGTATGTTGTAGAAATATCAGACAGCAGACATTCCTGATGGAAGGCCTAGCTGTGTCTGCCACACTTTTATCTGGGAAAAGCTGGGAATACCTAAACACCTTAGCAGTCTCCCTGGATTTCCTCTCCTTGCACAGTTACTACCTCAGAGACCTGGTGGCCCAGGTTTCCTTGCACAAAAATGTATTTGGCACAGTTCAACAAGCATTCACTCAAGTTTGCAAACCCCATCCTTGAAAGAATTTTTTAAAATCTTAAAATATATGATTTTCCCTAAATAGCATCTATTGTTTACTTAAGCAAGCTTGAGACATTCTGAATTTTAATGGGTTCTGAAAGAATATTTATGTGATTTTTTTTTTCTTTAATTGCTGTCTTACCTGATTAATGTATATTCCCAACTGTGTCCAACAGTTACCAGCTGCCTTTACTGCTACATCATATTTCATCAAATTCCAAACAGGCACAATAAGGAAAAAGGAACAGAAGTTATATAGCTCCAAGGTTGGATCACTTAACACTGGAATGAGAAGTAACTTTCTAGAAAAGGAAAAGAGAACCCAGGACCTCTGCTCCAAGGTTTTGTTTGCCCAGGAGGAATTTTTCACAAATTTTTCTGGAGCCACTTACTTAGAATTCTTTCCTGGCTTCCAAGAAAAATCTCAGTGAAGAATCTGTATCTCCAGAAATGTCCTAGCTTACCAGGATGAACAAGCCTATCAGCTGTACCTAAGCAATGGTAATTCATTTCCTTTCTGACCCTCTCCCTGCCACCTCCTTCATCCCTGCCCAGTTCTGCCCAGTTGTGACCCCAGTTTTGCTAAACCTGGCTTGTTAGACACTAGATGGATTCAGAACCATGGGGAAATTCTAGTACCTGTTGACTGAAGCAAGAACTAAAATTTGATTTCTCCCAAGAATGTAGGTCTGAGATACCATGAGGCTTACATTGAGAAAACAGGATTTCTGTGTGTGACTCAAACCTCATGCATCAGAGATGTTCCTGAAACATTCCAGTTATCATTAATAACTTGAGACTTGCATCATCTAAAATTATAATTCTCTCCCCTTGCAGAAAATTTTATGACATATCTCTAAAATCCTATAAGAAAATTTGAAGTAGCTTTACTAACTTTTTCCAGAATATAGCATTTTAAAATTTCAACTCTAACCTAATTATTCCCTGGAGCCTCTCACATGGCTACTAACACTTCATATAAAAATGCTGCACTTGGAATACATGGCCACATATTCTCAGGAATTAAAGAGGGGAGGGTAAACTACATTGACAGAATTCGACTTTAATCACTCAGCCCATCCCAGTGAACTTACTTTACCCAAGCGGACAATGTAAAAATGAAATTACTTTACCCAAAGTGAAAAACTGAAAGTCTTGCACTGCACATAAAACCGGTGGAAATTTCAGGGAAATGCATGAACCCAACATTGAACCAGACGCCTAAATGTCTGAGTGTTCCTTCCCAATGCTTCTCACCCCTCATCATTTCCTCTACCCCATAATCAGCTTATAAAAATGCCACATTCACGTGGAATAGTCCCAATAGCTCCCCACACACTAACCACCCTTCCATGTAAGATGAAGTCACCTGAGGTTGACTTTTTCCTCAGCACCTTTGTGGCTTATGCCTGGCACCTATTCGATACTCAGAAACTGGTGACAACGTTATTATCTCAGAGAACACGTTCTGAAATTTAGTATCATATTGTCTCCTCCACAGTTACAACCTGTAAAAATGGTAGAGCCAGGAAGTAGCAGTATCTTCCTCAAGGAATTCATATTGTTTTTCCCCCTGTTCTCCACGTGTCTTTTAATTCAGATAGCACCTAAACTTGCTTTATCCCCTTCAAATGTTCACTTAAAGAGAATGGACTCACTTAGCTGTTTCAGAGATCATCTAAGGAAAGTTATGTTTTCTGGATCCTCAGTTTTATTTTCTTCTGCTGCGTTCACACTGCAGGATACAAGGAACACACTGACATTTCTATTTTCAAAGCAGGTAGTCTCCCTCAATAACCGGCAGTTCTGTGATCTCTATCATCATCATAAAGTTCCTGCATCTCGATTTATATGAACATGCAGAAAATAATTATTTGGCATTCTTGCAATTTTTTCATCTTCTATTTCTAATTCTCTATTGTGGTTCTTGGAGGGAAAATCTTTCCTTTTGCCATTTATCTATTCTTCATATATAATTATAGCCCCCAATTTTCTTTCACAAGCAGAAAGTAGAACTGAGCACAGTTAAATCAAGAGAAACTGTACTCTGAGCCACATTGTCAACATACTGATGAATGCTATCACTGAGGCTGGCAAATCATAATTAATGGTTCTTCTAAAAAGTAAAATGCTCCAAAAATACCCTGAATAGTGGCAGCAATCTTGTGAACAAAGTTGGAGAGATTATAATACCAGATGCCGAGTTATACTACAAAGCCACTGTAATCAAAACAGCCTGGTACTGGCACAGGAACAGGCATATAAATCAATGAAACAGAACAGAGAACCTAAAAATGTACCCAAGCCATTAAGCTCAATTAATATTTGACAATGGAGGTGAAAGCATACAATGGAGTAAAGACAGTCTCTTCAATAAATAGTGTTGGGAAAATTGGACAGGTACATGCAAAAAAACGAAACTAGACCACCAACTTACACCTACACAAGAATAAACTCAAAATGAATAAAAGACTTAAGTGTAAGTCGTGAAACCATAAACATCCTAGAAGAAACTATAAGCAGCAAAATCTCAGACATGTCTCGTAGCAATGTGTTTGCTGAAACATCTCCCAGGGCAAGGGAAACAAAGGGGAAAATAAACAAATGGGACTGCATCAAAATAAAAAGCATCTGCACAGCAAAAGAAACCGTCAGCAAAATGGAAAGGGAGGTCATTGTATGAGAGAACATATTTGCCAAAGATACATCTGATAAGGGGTTAATATCCAAAATATATGAGGAAATCATACAACTTAACAAAGGGTAGACAAACAATCCAATTTAAAAATGGGTAAAGGATCTAAATGGACACTTTTCCAAAGAGGACATACAGATAGCCAAGAGACATGTGAAAAAATGCTCAAAGTCACTAATCATCAGAGAGATGCAAATTAAAATGACAATGAAGTATCACTTCACACCTGTCAGAATGGCCACCATCAACAATCAACAAATAGCAAGTGCTGGTGAGGATGTGGAGAAAAGGGAACCCTTACACTGCTGGTGGGAATGTAGACTGGTGCAACCACTATGAAAAATAGTATGGAGTTTCCTCAAAAAATTAAAAATGGAGCTGCCATTGACCCAGTGATTCCACTTCTAGGGATATATCCTAAGAAACCTGAAACACTAATAAGAAAAAAGTTATGCACACCTATGTTCATAGAAGCATAATTTACAATAGCTAAGATCTGGAAACAGCCCAAGTGCCCATTATTAGATGAGTGGATAAAAAAGCTATGGGACATTTACACCATGGAATACTATGCAGCTGTGAAAAAAAAGATCTTGTACCCTTTGGGACAGCATGGAGGGACCTGGAGAGTATTATGCTAAGTGAATAAGCCAGGCAGAGAAAGACAAGTATCACATGATCTCACTCACATGTGGAATCTAATGAACAAAATTAACTTATGAACAAAATAGATTCAGAGACATAGAAGCATGGAACAGACTCACAAATCTCAAAGAGAAGGTGGGGGTAGGGAGGGGTGGGTGGGGAGACATTAACCTAAGAACGTATATGCATATATGCAAAACCCACAGACACAGACAATAATGTTGTCAAGGCCTTGAAGGGGGTAGGGTGGGTGCAGGGTGGAGAGGATCAAGGAGGGGAAAATGGGGACATCTGTAATACTTTCAACAATAAGGACAAATTATTTTAAAAAGTAAAAGATCTGTAATCTCTAAATGCTCTATATGAAGCATTATATTACTCCCCAGTGTTCAAGTCTGCTTCCTTGAGAGTCTACTATAAAAACACCTGCCTGGTGGCATGGCTCAGTGGTTGAGCATCGATCTATGATCCAGGCGATCATGGTTCTATTCCCTGTCAGGGCACATGCCCAGGTTGTGCGCTCGATCCCCAGTGGGGGTGCACAGGAGGCAGCCAGTCAATGACTCTGTCATTATTGATGTTTCTCTCTCTCTACTTCTCCTTTCTTCTCTCTGAAATCAATGACATATTTAAACAAACAAACAAAACACCTAACAGTAACTTACAGTTAGAAAAAAATGCACTCGCACACACGCATGCACACACACACACACACACACACACGGGGTTTGGGTGGAGAGAAAGAGTGAGAGAGAATGAATGAGTGAATGAATGAATGAATGAATGAGTGAATGAATGAATGAATAAATGAATATATTTGGTTCCACACTTTTTCCATTTCTCTTCCCCTTCTCAGTTGGTTGGTTCTTTGTTTTCTTTTTTTTTCTTTAAGTAGAGAGCCCAAGATTCATAAATTTAGAATTTTTGAATACATTTATTTAGAATATGATGGTGGTAAAATCCCTCCAAATATTTTATTGAAAATTTAAAATCTGGGAATATTTTCTGTCCTCATTTTATCTTTTACAGTCCTTCCAAACACTCTATTTCACTTTTAAGTCCCCCCCCTTTTTTTTTCCTCAAAATAAAAAAACATGTTGAAAAGCCAACCAATATAGAAAGGTAAAAAATAGAAGCTGAAAGTCCTTTCACAAACCCTAGAGAGAACCTCTGTGAAGAGATTTGGCTATACCACATTGGTGTTTTTCCATACACCTGTAAATATATAGAATAAATATATATAATAAAAGTATGCATAAAATGATTAAACATATTTGTAGGTACATGAGTGTGTTTCTGTATTTGTATGTATTATTGAACATAGAAGCAAACATATACAAGGCAAAGTCTGAGGACTACATACAGGCATGAGGCTATATTTTTAGGCATACTTGTGTTTGTGTCAATGTGTGTGTATACACATATAATTTATAATATATATATATAATTCCTTTCACATTTATCTGTTATCCCTGGCACCATAACTTCTCACAGGATGGCAATTGCATTTGTTTAAGAAAATTATTTTGCCAGATCATTTGGGATACAAGGTGAGACACTGAGGACATGGGTATATACAGGAGACAAAGTAACACAGGATATGAATTAATTTTAAAAAGCATTATTATCTCTGTTATGACTAATATTTATTGAATATTTACTCTATATCAGATGCTGTTTTAGCATGACTAAATAATTCCACAGAAGTATATGAGCAAAATTTGCTTCTGCCACAGGGAGGAAGGGAGGAGAGGGAAGGGAGTGGCAAAAAAGGGTGGGGAGAGGGAGGCTGCCCAACTGAGTAGTAAGTGAGGTGCAAAGACACTGAGGCAGCCCCGGGAATGAGCCCCCCTTCTATGTCCATGTCTCTTTTTTCTACACCTTCTCCCCTAAAGCAAAAACAAAGTCTGCTCATTTTTTTCAGGCACAGAAACTTAGCAAATCTTTTCCTTGACTTTTGTCAATGTATTTTTTAATGGGTGTAGGGAAATTTTGTTTTTGCTTCATTACATATATATAGAATCATGGGCTTTTTTCCCCCATCTATTTATCCCCTCTATGCCCTCTTCCACCCCCACCCACCCCCTCACCCCCACAATCATCACACTGTCCATGCCCATGAGTTCTCTCTCTTCTTTTTTTTTTTCTTTTTTGCTCAATTCCTCCACCCTGCGCCCCTCCCTGTGCTGTCTGCCTGCTCTCTATGAGTCTGTCTCTATTTTGCTTGTAAGTTCAGTTTGTTCATTAAATTCCACATACGAGTGAAATCATATGGTACTTGTCTTTCTCTGACTGGCTTATTTCACTTAACATAATGTACTTCAGGTGCATCCATGCTGTCCCAAAGGGCAAAATTTTCTTCATTTTTACCACAGAGTAGTATTCCATTGTGTGAATGTCCCACAGCTTTTTTACCCACGCATCTACTGGTGGACACCTGGGCTGCTTCCAAATCTTGGCAACTATAAATAACGATGCAATGAACATAAGGGTGCATGTATTCTTTTGAATTAGTGTTTTTTTTGGGTTTTTTGAATAAAATGCCAAAAGTGGAAACATTGGGTCCCAAGGCAGTTCCATCTTAATTTTTTGAGGAAACTCCATACTGCTTTCTACAGTGACTGCACCAGTCTGTATTCCCACCAACAGTGCATGAGGGTTCCCTTTTCTTTTCTTTTTTAAATCCTCATTGCTTTTCCAAGGAGAGAGTAGAAGCGAGGGAGGGAGGGAGGGAGGGAGGGAGGGAGGGAGGGA
This sequence comes from Miniopterus schreibersii, assembly GCF_964146895.1. Taxonomy (NCBI): domain Eukaryota; kingdom Metazoa; phylum Chordata; class Mammalia; order Chiroptera; family Miniopteridae; genus Miniopterus; species Miniopterus schreibersii. The sequence goes on along the minus strand of NC_138101.1, from coordinate 79,960,137 downwards.
GGGAGGGAGGGAGGGAGGGGGAAAGGAGGGAGGGAGAGGGAAGGAGGGAGGGAGGGAGGCAGGGAGGGAGGGAGGGGGGAAAGTGGGAGGGAGAGAGAGAGAGAGAGAGAAACATCGATGTGACTGGGAACCTGCAACTGACCCGGAATCCAACCTGCAACCCTTCCATCCACCTGGCCAGGCTCTAACCACTGAGAAAACTGGCCAGGGCCCTTTTCTTTTTTTCTTTTTTTTCACATTTGCCACTTCATTTATTTATTTTTATTTTATTTGCAAGAGGAATTGAAACAGATCTTTAAGGGTGTTTTCATTTTTCCCCCCTTAAATATAAATCAAGTGAAACCAACTTAACTATAGAAATGTAGCAAAGTAAGGGGAAAAGTAGCACAACAACCCAAGAGGCAAAGGTTGCCTGGGGGAGGTGGGTGCAGCCCTCATATACCATATGCATCCGTGCTGTAGTTTTTGACTGCTATTGGCCCATTCGTGCAAGAGCTTGACCCTCAGGCTGGCCGATAGTGAAGCTCAACCCCCAACACAGTGTACAGGCTGCTGAGCTGGTGCTGGTCATATGAAATGAAATTCACCTCAGCAAGATTTGATGCATGCACATATATATCCCTGTGGATATGCTGCTTGTGAAGCTTATCGGATCCTGCTCTCTTGTTGTCTGAAGCTGGACATGGGGTGTATTGTTTCTGGACCTCTTCATAGGGACTCTGGTGCAGGCCAAGGTCAGACTCTCTCTGTGATTGGCCCTGAGCAACCCGTTTGGAGCTATCAGCAATCCACAACTTGTGGCTCCCTCTGCTGGGCTTGGATGTGTGTGCAAAGGATCAAGCTGAGCACCAAGGTCTGTTTTACTAGCCTGGGTCCAGGAGCAGGTCAGGCAAAGACTCTAAGCACCCAAGGATCCCTCTCTGCCTGCAGGCTGTATGTTGGTTTCAGTCACTTAATGAGCCTCAAGCTCTAGTCCTCAGCTGGGTGCTTAAGTACGGCTGGGTGAGGTGAGAGAATTCCAATGGTGAGCCTATTGCTTCCCCCCAGGCAAATGTTGCATGAATGGGAAAGGTCTGCCTGAGAAAAATGGCTTCTCCAGCATAGCGGAATGACTAAACACAGGGGTCCAGGCAGCTGTCCTCTCAGCTCTCTGCCCAGAGCCACCAACCCTAGACTCTCCTCACACAGCTCTAGTCCCCTCTGCCCTCCCTCTGCTGGAACCCAAGGTGAGTGGCTGCACATGAAATTTTGTGTTTTGGCCCTTTATAAAGGTGCCTGCATTTCTAGCCTTTTCCCCATGGTAGATAAAAACCCTACTGCTTTTCACAGCCAGATGGTATGTGGGCACCTTTCCTGGTTCTAATGCTCTGGCCTGGGGGGCTTGGTTTCAGGTTTCGACACAAGACTTTTCAGGGGGAAGCCCCACAGTTGAGATATCCCTCCGGAACTTCAGCTGCTGTCTGTGGGAGCCTCGCCAGCCCTCTCATGCCTCAATACTTCCTAAAGTCTCGATATAGCCTCCTCTTTAAGTCCTTGGTTATAAGACTTCTCTCTAATTAGTCTTTGTTTGGTTATTCAGGATGATTTTTCTATATTCTAGTTGTAAGTCCAGTTTGGTTGGGAAAAGTTCAGTGTAGCTTCCACGTAATCCACTGCCATCTTGGAATCTCCTATTTCTGTTTTGATTATTGGTTTTCTTTTGGCCATAACGTTTTAATTTTTATGGAAGAAATTTTATTAACATTTTCTTTATGGATTCTGGTTTTATGCCTTCTTATAAAAGCTTCCACATCCCCAAGATTATAAAAACAATTTTTGCATATTTTCTTTTAGCACTTCTCTGATTTTTTTTCTTACATTTAAATTTTTGTTTTATCTAAAACCTTTTCTGCATTATATTGTATTTAAGAAGTAATGTAGGAATCTACTTTTTGACGACTAACCAGTTGTTCCAACATTACTTATTAATTCACCCTTTACAAGGATTTGAAATGCCACTTTTATTTATACATGAAATCATATTAGTTCTTGCATTTATTTCTGAATTCTCTATTCTGCTCCATTGGTTAGTCCATCTATTCCAGTATAAGTACCTTACTCTATCAATTAAGGTGACTTCATAATGACAACAGCAAAAATTTATTAAATGCTTATTATGTGCTGGTACTGTTATAAGTGTTTTACAAGTGGAAAATAAGGAATAGAAAATATCAGTAATTTACCAAGTTCACAAAGATAATAAGTGGAAGAGCCAAGATTTGATCCTAGATTGGCCCTAGAGACAATCTCTTAGCTATTACACTCAACTGCTTCATAACATAACTTGATATCACAAAGCTATTCTACTCTTATGACTCTTCTCTTTCTGAAACTTCCTAAATATTCTTTTATGCTTATTTTTCTAAGCGAACTTTAAAATTATTTTTGATACAACTTTCCCAAAATCTTGGTCTAGTTTTACATGGAGATCCTAGTGAATATAACATTGATTTAGGAAGAACTGATAAGTGCAATGTGCCTTCCTATCCATGAGTAAGGTATGTTTCTCTATTTATTTGTCTTCTTTTAAATCCCTCTGTAGAGATATTTGAAAACATCTTTATAGTGACAAGACTTGGTCTGTTCATTCTATTTCCTAACTGATTATTGCTTATATAAGAAAACTATTAACTTTTTAATATTAATATCAAGTAATAGGGATAGTGACATCTTAATCTTATTTGTGATTATAATATGAATGCTTCCAGTGTTTTACTATAAATATATTTCTATGTTCTGGTAAAACCAATTTTTATCATATTAAAGAAGTACTCATTTATTCCTATTCTACTATGATTTTTTAAAAATTAGTAACAGACATTGAATTTTTATCAAATGCCTCTTCTATACCTATCAACATGATTATATCTTTATATCTATTGGCCTATTGATATGGTGAATTATTTTAATAAATATCTTAATAATAAGCTTTTCTTAAAGTCTTAGAATAAACTCCACTGGGTTTTGTGTACTTTTTTTAGTTTATTGCTAGATTTTATTTGCCTTGTTATTTAGGATTTTTGCATAGATAGTCACATGTGAGACTAGCCTATAATTTTCTTTTTTGTGATATTTTTGTCAAAATTTATATGCTAGTTTTTATAAAAACCTTTCTTTTTCTATGCTCTGGTACAGCTATACAGGCATCAGAATTACCTGTTCTTGAACATTTGAAAGAATTCAATCAGGAAAACATTGGATCCCAGTACTTCTTAAAGGTATAGCTTTTAGAAAACTTGAACAGATCAACAATAAAAATATGAATAAAAGCTGATACCATTTTGACAAATGTCAATAGTGGTTCAGATTTCCATAGTTTAGAAACAGAGGATTTAGGTAAATCAAAAAGGTTATCCATAGAGAGGACACGGAGTACAGTCAAAATACAGTGACATTACTTTGAACAGACAGAAGTGCAAGTGTCTGGACTCCAATAGCCCTCCCAGGGGATGCACAACTGCTAATGTTGTCAGAGGCCTTAGTGCTCTCCTTCTAGGCAGTCCTGGAAAGTGGTCAGCTTTCATTCCAATCAGCTGTGGACAAGGGTCAATGTCACATGGGAGGTAAGAAATCTCAGGGCCCTGGGGACAGTCAGGTTCACACAGAAGGAGGTATGGGCACCAAGGATGTGATTAGCTTCTCTCCTAAATTTTAACATTTTTGTGTGTGACTATTTTTCTAATTTCTCAATTTTTATTTAAATTTTGTTCTAATATTATAAAGTATTAATACAACTAATAGTTTTCAATCTCAACCAATATTATATGTGATTCTGATACATTTGTTCTTGTTTTCCTTTATCAAATCACTTGTGAAAACATTTAAAATAGAAATTTGGCTTCCTAGTGTAGCACCACAGAAGGCTCAGGCTTCTTCCAAAAAAAAACCTGTGGGTTTAGAAGAAACTGTTTTTAAAAATCAGGAAGCCAGAAGTGCAAGGTTTTGACTATTGTCTGTAGCAACAGATGGTAATACTAATTGTTCGAGAGTTGCATATTGTTTTAATTTTCTCAAGGGTAAAATATGAAAGTAGACAGACACAGATTTTTAATATTCCATTTCTACACACATCAAATGAGCTCTGAAAATTATGTGGCTCTCTCAATAAAATGTATTTTCCTTATTTTGAAAGGATGTGACTCTTTTATAAGGAGAAACATTTTTAGAAGGTATTAAAAAAAAAACCCAGTACTTGGAAAAACTCATTTGAAATTCAGTTGTATATTTGCATATGAATTATATGCTATTTCTGTTCATTTCAATATAACCAGCATTCTGATTCCGGTAATATTCAGAAACTTGACTAAAAAGCTTCATTGCAAGTCAGCATGATGAAAAGTTCTATTTCTCATAGTTCAAGAAGACCAGAACTCACCCCCTGGTTCATGGGTTCCTTTAGTGTATATATGAAATTTTCAAAGAGTTGGAAGATAAGTATTGTTGCTGAACTGGAGATGCTCACCTTATGGAAAGACCAAGTGACACTCGGAGGCCCCGGGTTCAGGAGGTTTATTTTACACCAGCGGGCCCAGGGGAGGCCAAGTCCAAAGTCTGAGCCCCAAACACAATGGGGCAAGGAGTTATATACCATACATGCTTCCACCTATGGTGCAGTAGGAGAGTGGGGCTCACCTATCTAGTTTGGCCGGAGGGAAGTGCAGGAACGGGAAGGGGGGGGACTGTGGGCCACTTTAGACCAAGTTTTCTCTTATCATTATCTCCCTCCACCCACGCCAGCTGGGTGAAACATACAGCTAAAAATTAAAAATAAAATATCACATTAAAGGGGTGTGAGATGGAGGATATGTAAATAGCTAATCAAATTGAATGCGACACTATACAGTATGTTGTACAAAGAGAATGAAAGAGAACCTGATCTTGAGACTTTACCAAACCTTAGCTTCACCTTAAAAGAACATCTTCTAATTTCTGGTTAGATATATAAAAATTCTCTTATATTGTGGACTGAAAATATAACCATTGGAAGCCACCTACATAGTCTTCTTTAAGAAATTTGGAAAATTTGGGAGGGAAAGTCCAGCATGGACTTTTCTGCTCTCCTTACTCCAAACTGTTTCAGTCTCTGCCTTGTCCTTTCACAGAGCAGGTAAATTTACTGTTAGAGGGCTATTCCTTTGGATGAAGGGGCCCTTTTCAAGAACCATATTTGAAAATGCAGATTTTCCTGAGAAAGGTAATATAAGACAGCGATGACTTTTATCAAATAGCTGTACAGAGAGAGTGGGATAATAGGAAGGTGAGAAAGGAGTAGAAAATGAGCCTGTGGGGACACAGAGGATGCTCTTCTATGTCAGTGTAGCTTGAACTCAGTGATTGAGTTGATGTTTTCCTCAGTAAAATACTTCTAATATTTAACAAAATTGTTTCAAGTTTAGTTTTATTTTTGTTCAACTTGTTTAAATCATGAAACAATTCTGGTCATACAGCTCATGTGATTTGAATTATGTTTGTACCAAAGGCTTTTCTGCCACATTAAACGAAGTGAGTGCTACTACCTTCACTAGACAGGAAGAACCCAATACCCAGTGTGAGTTAATTTGCAAGTCAATCACAACCTTGCTCTCATTTTCCAAATTAACATAGAGCTGATATGAAAAGATATATAGACATTTAGCACAATACCTGACTCTGCTTATTGCACTAGAACTGGACATCAAAATGAAGTTGGTCCTTTAGATTTGTTTTCTCTCAGGGATTTGTAATGAGGGAGTCAGAGAGGGAAAGAGAAAGAGAGACCCTGTATGACTGGGATGAGATTGGGATGAGAGTGGAGAGTCTGGAGTGGTGAGTTCTGCCCTTAGAACTCAAGAAGTGAGAAAAAGTTACACTGTTAGAGAGCACAGTGCAGTGGATATGCAGAGAGGGGCCTTTCAATCCCCAACTCCAGTCCCTGCTGAGTCCACCTGGGGTCGGTGAGTTACCCCAGGCTCACTTAATAAATTTCCCACCACTACCTTTTTATTTTTGCTTTCAGTCAGCCTGAATTGAATTCTGTTGCTTGCAAACAGGGGTGAAACCAATATAGTTCTTAGGATAGTTCTGCAGATACACCTTAATCAGTAACCACAGGCTACACTAAGATATCAGAGAGGAGAATTTTAGGTAAGGCTTCCAAAAGGGAATGCCTTATTCTAATTAAAGGTTAATGTGTATTTCAGAAAGATGACATGCATACCACCCACAAGACTGAGCAGTTGGCCACTCCTTTCAGGGGTAAGGTCTATCATCAGTATACTAGGAGCTTGAAAATAAGACAAGCCCTCTGAAGATATATAACAAATAACACACAGTGGATCAGATTAGATACATAACAAAGTATAATTTATAATGATCAGCATAGTACCTATGCCAAAAAATTGACTATTACGTGACTGAATGTGTACACCTGAAACTAGTACAAAATAATATTGAATGTATAACAACACAGAACCAGAGGCATGGGAACATGGAACAGACTGACAACTGTCAGAGGGGAGAGTGTGGGGAGACTGGATAAAGGAAGGTGAAGGAATTAGCCAAAGAACCTATATGCATGGCCCATGGACACAGACAATAGAGTGGTGAGGGCCAAGGTTGAGGGAGGGTGTGGCTACCAAGAAGGTAAGTTTTGCCCAACAGGAAGAGGAGGGAGAGAAAGAAGAGGGAAGGAATGATTCATCTCATAACCACAGTCCCACACTACATTTACAACATGGAAGGTATTTTACAAAGAGTTTTGATCAATTTGAATACATAAACATTGAGGGATATATAGGAAATAGTCAAATGTCTACCTGCTGCTAATATTTCATTTCTAACCTAATTACACATATATATATACTTAAGTCACGTATTATTTAAACGTCTTTTAATTTAGCAATGTTGACTTTTTCCATTCTCACATTCCATTAAAAATATATTTGAATTATTCACCTGTACCTTTGACCATTACTCGAGTCACTTTTGTCGTCATTGAGTATAGTTTTCCAGAGCACCAAGTCATAAGTAACCATTCACAGAATACTCTTAAGAAAATATGTTAAATATTGAATAAGTACAAAATATTTATGACGTGTATGAGTTATAAGGGTTCGAAAGTCAAAAGAATAAACTAATGTGTCCCACACTTAACTTAAAAAAATAAACATTACCTGTCTTTTTGGATCTCCCTTTGTGTCCCTCCCTAATCTTATGCCTTCTTTCTTACCCACTCCATTCCCTTTGGTATTTTATCATTTTAAACACTGTTTACATTCCCTTCATTTTAGTTACGGTTTTAGCATTATGATTGTATCCCTGTGCAATATATGGTTTCATTTTGCACAATTTTATCTGTTTATAGATGAAATTGTTATAGGACACCATAAAAGATGTTATTGGACAGCCCCCTGAGTTGGAGGGAGAGGGTTGTCCCCTCCTTGGTTCTTGTTGGCCTCATAAGAAAGATTTCAGACAAGTGACAGACAGACAGGAGCGTGGTAACAAAGCAAGCGAATTTATTAAAGAAGTAAAGGAAGCAAATTTATTAAAAATACACTTGGCATAAAGCACAAGTGGGCAACTAAGTTGTTCTGAGCATGTGCCCAGTGGGTCTCAAGGGGTTTTATACCCTTCGTCCTATAGGTTTCAAGGTTTCTCTGCCAGATATCTTGGGTAGAAGATTAGGTTTCAAAGTCCCCTCTTAAGTTGTTTCTGCTTATCTTGGGTTGTTTGTACACACACCTGGTCATCTTGTTTGGCAAGTCCTAAGCTGGCTGACTTTTTAGTTCAATGGATGAGACAAAACTCCCCTTTTTCTTTCCCCCTTCTCCCTGCCTGTCTTTGCATCTCCTAAGTGATATTTGTCTTTGGGTTTGGCTAGGATCTTTGTTCTCCATTTTCCCAGGCCAGGGTGATTTAAGTAATGTATTCTCTGGTTACAACTGTCCTTGGTTGGGGAAGATAAGGTCTTGTGATTCACAAGCTTGCTGCAATCTGCCCAAACTGTTTGACCTGGTTTAATTTTCTTGTCTCAGTTTCTCCTTCTTTTTGCCCAAGAATCTTCCTAGCTTCTTACTGTCCTACCATAAAATCATGCATGTCCTTCAACTTGCCTTTTTGGCTTGATATTATGTTTGTGAGACTCATCCAAGCTGAATGTGCATGGCTATAGCTCACTGATTTTCACTATTGCAATATTCTATTGTATGAATATACCAGCATGCATTTATCCTTTCTACTGCTGATGGATATTTCTATGTTTCCATGTTTTGCCATTACAAATAATGCTTCTTTGAACATTTTTTTGTGTGTCTCTTTGTGCACGTTTGAGAGATTTTTCTAGGGTATTTTATTGATTTGGGTGCAGTTGCAGAGGACAGGATCTATTCTATATACATTTTAAAGATCTATTACAAAGTATAAAACAGATTATAAGTTAAACTCCCAATTACAACTCACACAGCTACAAAAAAGAATATGGATTATCTCTATACACAACTATGAAGTGATCAAAATATAATCTTTTTTTTTTTTTAAATATATCTTTATTGATTTCAGGGAGAGGAAAGGAGAGGGAGAGAGAGAGAGATAGAAACATCAATGATGAGAGAGTCATTGATAGGCTGCAGCCCGCAACCCAGGCATGTGCCCTGACTGGGAATCAAACCCTGATCGCCTGGATCCTAGGTCAACGCTTAACCACTGAACCACGCCCGGCCGGGCAAAATATAATCTTAAGTGAATAAAAACAAGATTGGGGAAAAGTAAATATAGTATTTATCTAAGAAAAAGAAGAATATAGCCCAGCCAGCATGGCCCAGTGGTTGAGCATCGACCTATGATCCAGGAGATCAAGGTTTGATTCCCGATCAGGGCACATGCCCAGGTTGTGAGCTTGGTTCCCAGTGGAGGGCTTGCAGGAGGCAACCGATCAATGACTCTCTCATCATTGATGTTTCTATCTCTCTCTTTCCCTCTCCCTCCCTCTCTCTGAAATCAATAAAAACATATATTTTTAAAAAAACTATAAAAGGAAAAAGAAGAATATATAAAATACATATACTATCATTCACATATACACTTGAATTTTTACAGGATAAACTATAAAATACATTAAGGATTATCTGTTAATGTTACAGTTCAAAGTTCATGTGCCTAACACTTCAAAAGTCCAAAACTCAAAACATCAGAGTTTGGAGTAATAAAAGTATTAATCCTCAAATCCATCTCAAGAAAGTACAGAGTTCGGGCTTCTTTTATATCAGGGAAAGGGAAAATGGGAGAGGCTGGTTTTGTAAAAACTCAAGCCCCAAGCAGAATTCCTGTAAATGCTTAGCATGTCTAACGCAGGAGCTATTTGCCTGGAGACCATGGGAACAACACAGGCTTGAACAAGATGGGCTCAGAAAGACCTAGGATTTCATTCTGTTACATAGAGTGAGGGAAGGGCTAGAGACAGAAACTGGATTTTTCTGAATATAACATGTGTTGTAAACTTGACTTTAGAGTTATATAAATATTTTATATAACTAGAAAAAGTCAAAGTAAAAATTAAGTAATTCCTAAATATCGGAAGCAAAATGAACAAATAAAGTCATCCATGTATCATATTAGTGATTTAACTACGCAGAGAAAAATTACTTTAAATGATTTTAAAATACAGTAATTTGACAATATATCAAACCATTTATGAGACAACTTGAAGAGGTTCCCACTGTCCAAACATGGGAAATATGACCAACAAAAATAATAACATATAAATCATCTTAAAAACCCATTTATTCATAATGATACTGAGGCAAGTTAGTAAGAAGCTAGGAAATTCTCTCACAAGTGGAAGGGGGAAACAAATGGCCAACCAATTAACAGCAAGTTAATACATTGTACAATCTTATCGTCCCTAATGAAGGACACTTAGGAGCAGATGGTTTACATCTCTCCTCCCCAACCAGAGAGTGAGTAGCTCAAATCATCCTGGTCAGGGAGATAGATAACAGAGACCCAGTTAGTGCCATTAGTGCCAGCCAAACCCAAGAACAGATGAAGTCAGGGGAATGAATAACTAAATAACCAATTAGAGCCACACAAATCCAGGATAGAGGTGAAGCTGACCAGAGAATGATCTCAAACATTTCTATACACTCATTTTGATGCATCAGCATATTAAAGGACACACCTAGAAAACTGATGAATATTCTGATTGAAACCTCCCCTAAATTTCCCACCTGCAGAAAACAGATAAGAATCCTCAAGACAGCCCGGCTGGGCGTGGCTCAGCAGTTGAGCGTCCACCTAGGATCGATGCGATCAGGGTTCGATTCCTGGTCAGGGCACATGCCCGGGTTGTGGGCTCTGTCAATGACTCTCTCATCATTGATGTTTCTATCTCTCTCTCTCCCTCTCCTTTCCTCTCTCTGAAATCAATAAAGATATATTAAAAAAAAAAAAAAAAAGAATCCTCAAGACAAAAGATGCCAGCACACACCCTCCTTTGAGAATGCCCATACCCACCCCCTTCATGCATATATCTTTGCTTTCTTTCTCCTAAGCTCTAAAGGTTCTGATGAGACTTGCAACCAGGGGAGCAGTGGGCAGTAGCCCAAAGCAGCTCAGCCTAGGCTCAATTCTTGCCTCACATTTCTAAAGCGCCAAAGCAGTTCCACCAAGGCTCACTCCTGTTGGCGTGATCTTGCTTCTTTTATCCAAAGCCTTTGCTTTGTGTCAATGGTCCAAGCTTTATTAAACATACTCTCAGAATTATCTGGACTTGGTCTCAAATTATTTCCTGAAAGAAGTCAAGAACTGTGCTGAGGAAGACCTGCCTCAGCCTTGTCCTTCCCCAGTGACAATACTGTAATAACTAACTTAAACCAACAAGTGAACTTAAAACATTTAAGAGATGTTTGAGGACTGAAGAGTCAACCAAGATGGTGACATGGGAGGCTCCTGAGCTCTCCTCCCACAAGGCACAGAATGTACAGCTACATGGGGAGTAATTCTTTGAAAGAAATGCAGAAGTGAGTGACTCCTACACATCAGACAAATGAGAAAATATCCACATGGAAACAGAGTGGAAAAGCTGAGCTACTCTCTCACCATAAACCCCATGCCCAGCACAGTGCTGTATAATTGAGAGGAAAGCCCCAACTCCTAGCTTCACCTGAAGAATGAAGTGTTTGGACCCCACATCTAGCACCCAACTTTTAAGGCTCCCACCAGAGGTATGGGCTCCCAAAAAACAGCTCTGAAAGCCAACAAGCTTGTGCTCAGTAGACCCACAAGACTATAGCTAATAAAGAAACAATTCTTAATGATGCAGACCACTCATTGTAGCTATCTCCTCAAGCCTTAGCCCAGGAGGAACAGACAATATCACCCATTTCCCTGTCTCTCCCTGAAAGAGGTTTATCTGTATACTTTCAAAGATGCTGCTGCTGACAGTCAGCTTCCAGCTTTTTTAGCAGCCAACCAAGGGAAAATCCCCCAGATCGCCTGGCTCTCATACTCAACAGGGATTGCACTTGAGTCCCACAGGACCATAGCAAACAAAGAATGGGTGCAGGAGCACCACCTCACAGCTATACTCCTGGACACAGATGGATCAGGCAAAAATGCCCATCTCTAAGTTTCTCCCTGGAAGGGACTTAAGTACACACTTTCCCAGCTGCTACCTGAGGGTTCAGCTTCTAATCAGCCTGCATCTAGATGATTATTGCAATCTTTCCCCTTTGGGACACTGATACAATGATGCAAGTCCTAGCTACTTCTTCACAATTATATTGTATCATCACACTGTATGGTTCTGCTATATTAAATTATGTGTAAGTCCTTGAACAAGTCCTTTTTGTTTAAGTTAATAATGCTTTCTCTCTCCGAATGCCTCTCAGGACCCCTTCACCTAAAGGTGTTATTTCAGGATTAATTTCAGATTGTTAGTACTTCTGGAAAGCCTCTGAGTTCATAAGTATAGTATTCCAGAATATACTGGAGAGCTTACCTTTCCAAAGGAGAAATTTTCTTTTTGGGAATAAATAATTTGAAATCTCTACTCACTACTTCCCCAAATTCCCACATCACTGAGTCAACAATTCAGTGGCTATGCTTCAACAATCTCTTTAATCTGCTTATATCTGTATTCTTTCATTTTTTTTCTACCTCTCTCCTCAGTTGGTTCAGAATCCGTGGGAGAGGTAGCAGAGAAGCCAAGTGTTAGGGGAAAACTTCCTTACCCTAGCAGGTGAAAAGACGGTTCAGTACCAAGGACAGGGGCAGGAGAGCCTGTCCAGACTTACTTGCCTGTCTTCTCTTCCCCATCGATATTTTTTTAGTCACTCCATGATTGTGTTCCTTAGGTTAAGAGCCCCCCTTCACTGCTGAGTTTATCTCTATCATAGTTGTCACCTTATATTGCAATCACTTGTTTCTTATTTATCTTCATTACCACACTTAACACAATCTCTGGAACGTAGTAGACTCAGTAAATTATCCATGAATTAATCAATGAATCAATCAATAAACAAATAGATTTCAGAAAAAGAAAGGGTAAAATCTTAGGACACACTTAGATAAAACAAGTATGCAAGGAAGAAAAAGTCATATATTTGTTATTAGCCCTTCAGACATCAGTTCTCAACCCTGGCTGTTCATCAGAATGATCTGTAGAGATTATTAAAAATGCAAAATCCAAGATGTTACTCCAGAAATGTAAACTATGAACCTTGAGAGTGTGGGTATGGCATGTGTAAGGGAGTGGCAGACAGGTGATATCCAAGGACATGAAATAATTTATTTTATATATAGCTTTAAGTGCTGTTATCCTAGGGGGGAATTAGGCATTTTGGAAGGGCGAAAGCTCCAGCTGTGTTTATATGAGCAACAGGACTCAATCTTTTCAGCTAGGTTAAAAGGAAATAAACGGAGACTATCTCTTTATGCTGACATCTGCTAATCTCTCACTCCTGGTGTAACAGTGCTGGTAAAGTTATTCTTTCAGGTCTTCCCCTTCCTATCTGCAACCTCCAAGTATACAGTCCTCAGAACCACTTCACTTCCCAGGTGGAGCCAGTAGCTCAGGGAAGGTCCACTCTGCTTCAACTAGGGAATCAAAGAAAGGCCAAAAACAGCACAGTGGACATGAGAGGGAATCTATTTCAGCTTTTAATTTCCATTTTGTTTGTTTTGTTTTGTTTTACCAAACTTCACTTTCCAGGCTCTTTGTAGAATTAGCTGCAAAAAGTTCTCATCAAAATGTGAGTGCTAAACGTGTTTCATTAAAAGTTGAAAGCTCCTACATTTATAAGTAACTTGAACTGCCAAGCACATTTCAATTATTTCAATTAAGGCAATCTTATTTTTTTTCTTTTTGTCCAGAAACAGTAAATTTTAATTTTAAACACCTATGTAGAAGGCTTCCTGTCAGATTTTTCACAGATCTGGAACCTTTATTAACTGGACTTCATTATTTGATTCAATTCTGAAAAATCCTTTCTGGGTCTCTAATTATGTCCATCGGTATAGCAGTTGACCCAGTCCTTCCCTTAAGTAGCTTATGGTCTGGTTAAAGGATGCAGGGCTGGCCTCAAGTGGTATGAATAGAGACTCTGTCCACCCTCTTCATCACTCTTTTGCCAAACCTAGGAGCTTCCTGAATTTTATGACATAACTCTCCTGATCAAAAACAATTCGAGTGACAAATCTTCAAGGCAGCTTTGTTTTTCATTGAAAAACTTCTTGATTTATTAGCTGTCATGTTATTTAAAACGTGTGTTTTAATATTCTAAATTTCTTACTAATATAGCATAAGAGTTGTTCCCTTGCAGGAGAATATTCAAACTCTAAAAATTATAATCAGTTTCAAAAGATAACATTTGATGATATGCTGAATTCTTCAGTGTATTTGAAACCATTTAGAATTATATAAAAATGTATATCTCCTTCAGTTAATATTAAGTATATATTTCCTTTCTTTAAAATTAAAAATAAATTGTCTACATTCCAGATCTTTTCAGGAAGGTTAACCTCCAAAATATAACAAAAACTTTGTTAGTTATAGTGTTTCTGTTGTTTAAGGAAGGAAATGCTCTCTTTAAGTACAACTAAAATCAATGTACTTATAGCAATATTACTACAATATGTGCCATATGGTTTCCATTCCCTGGTTTGTCAAAATAGAAGTGATAGAAGAAAGAGACAGTGCTAAAGATACAATGAAAATGAGAAAACCGTTACAAATCACTACAGGTGAACATAAACTTTATAACTAAACACTCTTGGGTGTGAATTATCACACAGAGAAAAGCTTTTTAAAGCATGATCCAAAATTGTGTCTGTATTGATTTATGTCTTAGAAGTTTAAAATGTATGATACTACAAAGTCATGCATTTAATAAATGTTTTGAGGAGTTCTGGTCAAGATGGTGGCATAGGTAAACACCGTACTCAGAACCTCCCACAACCATATCAAAATTACAACTAAACTAAACAACAACAGTTGTTGAGAACTGCCTGAAATCTAGTTGAACAGAAGCCCTATAACTAAGGATAGACAGAGGAAGCCATATTGAGACTGGTAGGAGGGGTGAAGACAAGAAATGGGCTGGTCCCATAGCCATGTGTGGTGAATAAAAATCAGGAGGGATATCTTGACTGCAGAGGTCCCCCCTAAAAAGCAAGGGGCCCCTGCTCCACACCAGGCCCATCAGCCAAGGTTCCAGTACTAGGAAAAGAAGTCTCCAAATCTCTGGCTGTGAAAACTAGTGGGGATTGTCGCTGAGTGAGACAGAGGGCTGCTGTAGTCCCAGGCATTCCTCTTAAAGGGCTCATGCATGGACTCACTTGGACTCACTCCCTCTGAGCTCCAGTGCTAGGGCACCAAAGAAACCCAAGGAGAGACTGAATTGTTTGGCATTAGGATGAGAGCTGGAGGGGCAGCTTCTCCCCCCAAAAAAGTGTTGGCAAAGGTCATTGTTCCCTTGCTGAGCCCTCCCCACAAAGAGCTGGCAGGTGACAGGCAAGCACCATGTCTGAGTGTGTATCAACCTGGCTAACACTTTGCCCTGCAGCAGTGATTTCCTGAGATCCCACCTCACCAAACTTGCAGGCCCAGGCAAGCTGTTTCCAGTGGCTTTTCCATACAAATGACCCATCTTGGCTCATGCTTCCAACATTCCTAAAATCTCTCAAACAAGCAGTATCTGACCTAGTGTGCTCCATACCTCTTGCTAAGTGACCCACGGCCTGGCACAAGCAGCAGTCAGCCTCAGTTCAGAGCTTAGGTTCTCCCAGGCACCTCTGAGTCCAACACAAATAGCAGCCATCTGCAGATCACTCTGTAGCTAGCTCATCCCTGGTGACGCCAGGCAGGGCACAGGTGTGGCTCACTTTACACCTCCTTGGAGGCCCCAGAGCCAGTGAACCTGGTGGTCAGCTTCAGACCACACCAGGTTACAACCCAACCACCTCCACAAGCAACACACTCAAAAGGTGGACTTGGCAAGCACCAAAGCCTCTCAGTGAAGCAGGTCCTACTCTGTGGGGTCAGCCCCACATTAGGATGTGCTAGATAGCAGATCCTAAGATATAGTTGCAGCCAGTTCTCACAGCCAATCAGCCTGGGGGTCAGTCCTTCCCAGTGCCATGCCAATAGCAATCAAGGCTCTATGAAGCCCACACGTAGGTTGTGCACCCATCTCAGTGATTGGGGAGGTTGCACCACTGAGCACTATAGGAAACCTACTACATTAGGCCACTCTACCAAGACCAAGAGACATAGCAGCTCTACCTAATATATGAAAACAAACATGGGAAAGCAGCCAAAATGAGAAGACAAAGAGGTCCCAAATGAAAGAACAGGAGAAATCTCCAGAAAAAGAACTAAATGAAAGAGAGGCAAGCACATTAGCAAATATAGAGTTCAAAACAATAGTTATAAAGATGTTCAAAAAACTGAGTGAGAAATTCAACAGCATAAAAAAGGATATGGAAACCCTAAAAAAAGAACCAGTCAGAAATGAAGAATACATTCACTAAAATGAAGAATAAATTACAGGGAATCCACAGTAGGATGGATGAAGCCAAGAATCAAATCAGCAATTTGGAATACAAAGAAGCAGGAAACATCCAATCAGAATAGCAGGGGGGAAAAAAGAAACCAAAAAAATTAGGATAGTTTAAGATGCCTCTGGGACAACTTCAAGTGTACCAGTTTCCCATCATGGGGGTGCCCTCAAGGAGAAGAGAAAGGAAGCAATTAAGAACCTATGTGAAAAAGTAATGATGAAATACTTTCTTAACCTGGTGAAGGAAATAGACATACAAGCCCAGGAAGCACAGAGAGTACCAAACAAAATGAACCCAAAGAAGCCCGCACCAAGACACACAATGAAAACTCCAAAGGTTAAAGACAGAGAACCTTAAAAGAAGCAAGAGAAAAGCATTTAGTTTCCTATAAGGGAGCTCCCATAAGACTGTCAGCTGATTTATCAATAGAAACTTTTCAGGCCAGAAGGGACTGGGAAGAAATATTCAAAGTGATGAAAAGCAAGGACCTACAACCAAGGTTATTCTACCCAGAAAAGCTGTCATTTAAAATTGGAGGATATATATATAGAGCCTCACAGACAAGATAAAGCTAAAGGAGTTCACCACCAGACCAGTATTTAACAAGAAATATTAAAGAATCTTCTTTAAGAAGAAGCGAGGGGAAAGAGCAAAAGGGGAAAGACCCATTCAATGGCCACTTTTCCCCAGAATCTAAAACATACATAGGCCCGGCAGTATTACAGTAAAACACCATTTGCTTTTTGGTCATTGGCAACTATGCATAAGTAGCCCAGTCTGCCAAGATTTGTCCTAGTGGACTGTCTTTTGGGACTGAGCTGCCAGCACCCATCTTCAAACAAATTAAACCAAGCAACAAAGAAACACAAAACAATAATTAACAGAGACACTCTTATTATAATATTTACAAGTGCGCACAACAGACAGACAAAAGCCACAGAATCAGATAGGATGGACTGTGTTAAGAAGTCAATGGAAGCAGAGCAGTGTCTCGACTTGGAGCTGGTCAGGTTCAGAGACTAAGTAAGGACCTCTGGGGGTCTCGTGCAACCTGGAGCTGATCAGGCTCAATCCAGATGGGAGGTAGCAGATACTTCCCATATCCCTATGAAGAAATGCTCAATTCAACTTAAGTGATGGGGATTGCCGAAACCGAAAGCGGAACTGAAGAGGAAAATTCCCGGCAGTGTTGCAAGTAAGAAAAAGAGTTCTGATTTCACCCCTGGGAAGCCCACGTCCAGGAAGGCAGTGGAATTTCCAGTACTTACCCAGGGAAAGGTCCTGCTTTTCAGTCCTTCCGCTGTTGCCAAATTTGAAACCAGGGGAAACAAGATGGCGGCGTAGTTAACAGCTGCACCGGCCGCCTCCCGCAACCACATCGAAATTACAACTAAAATACAGAACCACCATCACTCAGAACCTCCTGAAATCTGGCTGAACAGAAGCCCCACAACCAGGGAACTGAAGAAGCACCAAGACCCATAGGAGGGGCGGAGATGCAGGCGGATCGGGGCTGCATCGGAGACGCGGCCGCGGACCCACACCCGGTGCCGCAGGTTAAACTCGGGAGGGACATCTTGGCGGTGGAGGTTTCCTGGAGGAGTGAGGGGTCCCAGCCCCACAGCAGGCCCCCAGCCCACGGCTCCAGGGCCGGGAAGAGACGTCCCCACAGCTCCGGGCTGTGAAACCAGTGGGGACTGTCGCTGAGGGTCACAGAGGCTGCAGGAGCCCCAGCAGCTCCTCTTAAAGGGCCCGGCACGGACTCACTCGGACCCACTCCCTCTGAGCCCCAGCGCCGGGCAGCAGCTTGAAAGGAATCTGGGACACTTGGGGAGGAACTAACCTGCCTGAAATTGCGGTGAGAGCTGGAGGGGCAGCTTTTTCCCAGACAGAAGAGCTGGCAGAGCCCATGGCTCCTTTGGCGAGTCCTCCCCACACAGCCAGGAGGCAGGCGCCATATTTGAATCTCCACCAACTGACTCACACCTTTGGCCCCGCCCCGTGATTCCCGGAGGCCACGCCCCTCCCCACCTGCAGGCTCATCCAGGCCATTTCCAGTGGCTTTTCTATGCAAGTGGCCTCTTGAGTCTCATGCTTAGGACGTTCCTAAAATCTCTAAAACAAGCAGCAGTGTGCCCTATATGGCTTGATAAGCGGCCCCAGGCCTGGCACTAGCGGCAGCCTACATTGGCTCATAGCTTAGCTTCTCCTGGACACCTCCAAACCCAGCACCAGTAGCAGCCATCTACGGTTTGCTATGTAGCTCATGCTGTGTGGTTCTGGGCAAAGCACTGACAGAGGCTGACATTGCACCTCCCAGGAAGCCCCAGAGACAGTGCACCTGGTGGTCAGACTTGACCATGCTGGATTACAACCCTACCACATCCATGAGTGACACTCAAGGGGCGCACTTGGTGAACACCAAAGCTCCACTGAAGTAAATCCTGCTCCATAGGGGTGTCTCCAGCACAGCAGCTCTTTGGCTGTAGTTGCAGCTGGTCCTCATAGCCAGTTGGCCTGCAGGTCAATTCCTCCCAGTGATGCCAATAGCAACCAAGACTCAACTACAACAGGACAGAGCACACAGCCCACACAGGGGAGCACCTAGAAGGCCCAGCTCAGGTGACTGGGGAGGCTGAGCCATTGGACCTTACAGGACACCTACTACACAAAGCCACTATAAGTTCCAGGAAACGTAGCAGCTCTACCTAATACATAGAAACAAACACCTAGAAGCAGCCAAAATGTGGAGGCAAAGAAACATGTCACAAAGGAAAGAACAGAAGAAATCTCTAGAAGAGGAACTAAATGAAATAGATCCAAGCAAGCTAACAGATACAGAGTTCAGTATTTTGTTTATAAGGATATTTAAGCAGACTATTAGGGAAATAACTGAGAAAATCGATAACATAATAAAGTACCAATTTGAAATGAAGGCTACACGAACTGAAATGAAGAATAATTTACAGGGAATCAACAGTAGAGTAGAGGACACTGAGAATCAAATCAGCAACTTGGAACATGAGGAAACAACACTCAACCAAAGGAGCAAAAAGAAAAAAGAATCCAGAAATATGAAGATAGTATAAGGAGCCTCTGGGACAACTTCTAGAGGCCCAACATTCATATTATTGGGGTGCCAGAAGGGGAAGAAAGACACCAAGAAATTGAAAACCTATTTGAAAAAATAATTACAGAAAACTTCCCCAACCTGGGGAAAGAAATCGACTTACAAGTCCAGGAAGCACAGAGAGTCCCAAACAAGAGGAACCCAAAGAGGCCCACAGCAAGACACATCATAATTAAAATGCCAAAGGTCAAAGACAAAGAGAGAATCTTAAAAGCAGCAAGAGAAAAGCAGTTAGTTACCTACAAGGGAGCACCCATACGACTGTCAGCTGATTTCTCAACAGTAACCTTGCAGGCCAGAAGGGAGTGGCAAGAAATATTCAAAGTGATGAAAAACATGGAACTACAACCAAGATTGCTCTCTCCAGCAAAGCTATCATTTAGAATTGAAGGTCAAATAAAGAGCTTCACAGATAAGAAAAAGCTGAAGGAGTTCATCACCACCAGACCAGCACTACAGGAAAAGTTGAAGGGTCTACTTTAAAAAGAAGCTAATGAACAAAAGAATCTGATGAACTAAATAGATCCAGAGACACTGACACATGCAACAGATGATCATATTTCAGAGGAAAGAGGGAAGGGGGGTGGAGGGTGGGAAGAGATTAACCAAAGAAGTCATACGCATATATGCATAACCCATGGACACAGTTAATAAAGGGTGAAGGCCTGGGGAGGGGGTGGGAGCAAAGTGGAGGGGGTCAATTGGGGGTAACAAATGGGACACCTGTAATACTCTCAACAATAAAGATAAATTAAAAAAAAAAAAAAATTGAAACCACACACAAAATCAAGCCCGTCACTGACTGTCATTACTGAACTGATAAGCAGAGGCAAGGTTGAATTATTTATGAACATTTATTTCATATTGCCAGCAATATGGAGTGAGCAGCAGGTATGATAACCCCCTCCAAAAAACTGCTCTTTCCCTTTCTTCTGCCAGCTGGCTGATTACATAGGGTTAAGGAAAAACAGTTACGTGCAGCTGGGAGCATAGCAGCGTAAGGAGAGTGCAGGGTCCTCAGTCAGTGTGTCTGCCTCCAGGAGCTTGAAGTCCCAAAACAAGTTGGCTAATCTCTTATGATATTGGCAACAGCTCAGCCCATTCCTGGGACTGGAGAATGGTCAGCATTCCTAAGGCAAACCCTGGAAGGGGTCAGGGGCCAGGCACAGCAACCACATCAAATTGTGCCTTCTTTGGTCAAGACAGAGCAGACATGATTAATAATATCTATGAGTATTACCAGTACCCCACTAGTCCCACTCTGCCCCATCAGAATAATAGTGTTTACAATATGATCACATTTTATGCATTCATTAAACAACTGTCATTTGTAACATTTAACATCAATCTAAATATACTCACAGGGAGGGAAGATGGTGACACTCTGACAAGAAGCAGAGCGCCCTTGCTCCCAGCCACAGACTGGATTTACCTCTAAAATACTGCATAATCAACTTGGAAAAATAAAAGAAATATACCTCAGTGGACATATTTTGAGTAAGGAGCACTGAAGAAACATCATAGAGTCTGGTAAGAGAAGGGAGGTGTAGAAAGGGGGGCATCTCCCCTGAAACCTGTGCTGGGCTCTGAGACCCAAGGGTTAGAGGCTACAAAGCTCCCTCCACTTGGCAGTGTGGACTGACATCCAAAAGCTGGAATCTCGAACCTGGAGCAGAGGAGAAGGGAAGGAGGGCCCATGCACTGCACAGTGTGCAGAGGGAGTGAGGGGACAGTGTGCCTGAGAGGAGAGGACCGAACCTTCCCAGTGAAATTAGCCTAATGGAGGCAGCCAGGATGGGAGACTTACACCCTGGGTGCTGACTGCAGGAAAGGCTGTCCTGCACTGTGTGGCTTCCCAATACAAAGGAGCAGAGGGCTGCACTGAGCAGTCACCTACAGGGACCCTCTGCTTTCCTGTAAGGCATTTGTAGAACCCCAGAAAGCATTTGAACTGTATGGCACAGGGAAGGGGAAGAGAGCCCTCCCACCACCAGAGAGAGGGCTGGAGATGCCAGCAGGGTGGATTGGGACTCCAGCTGGCAGAGCTGCTGGTGGGGTGAATCGGAGAATTTTGACCTGCTTTGAGGGGAGCCAGGATAGCGCACAAGGAGCTGCCCCAGAGGACCTGTGTGGGGTGGACTTTGTGACCCATCATGCTTGGTTCCGAGGCATTGGGGCCCCAGGACTTTGCAGAACAGATTCTCTGCCTGTTTGTTGCTTTGTGCATTTCTAAGTTTTTGATAGCTGAACAGGCACCCATGTTCCTGGCTTGCATTGGGGAAACAGACCAGTGAAAGCTGGGACTTATTCCTGCACTGTGGAGAGTTTGAAATAAGCGCACTGTGAGATCGGCCAATCGGATCTGAGAAACAAGGGGCAGAGCACACCTTTCTCTCTAGCAGGCTAGGAGCACCACCCCCAACAGCAAAGGAGCTGGTTCAGCTCACTGAGGCCCCAGATACCCCCGCAGGGCACAGTCCTGAGGAGGAAGGGAGAACAGCACACAGGACAATACAAGAATAGGACTCTCAGGGACTGTTGTTTGGGAACTGGAGGAAAAGCTTAAAACCCCTTCTGGGGGCTGGGCAGGCAAAGTGCTCATGTGAATCTTTTTCTAATCAAACCCACTGAGCGCAGGCCACTGAAACAGCCCACACAGAAAAGCCAACAGACTGAAATCAACCTGAACCTGCAGGCCAGTGCATGGGGAACTAGAATTGGAGGATAGGGTAGAGACTGAGGAGCTGGCTTTGAAGCAGAGACTAACTTCCCCACAGTGA
Organism: Miniopterus schreibersii; assembly: GCF_964146895.1. NCBI lineage: Eukaryota > Metazoa > Chordata > Mammalia > Chiroptera > Miniopteridae > Miniopterus > Miniopterus schreibersii. Next base: position 79,938,150 of record NC_138101.1, on the reverse strand, counting down.
GTGCCTCAGAACAAAACTGCTAAGTAAGAGGAGCAAAATCCCAAGCTACAGTAGCCGGCCTGCACCCTAAAGACTTCAGAAGACTCTGGAGTAAAACCAGGCAACCACAAGGGGGAGGCAAAATAGCTGACAAGTGGAGGTGGTGCACAGGAAGCCTCAGAACAGACAACTGCCTAAGGACACCAGAGCCAAACCTAGACAGCTCCTGACATTGGCTGATACACAAGTACCGCCCAGGAGAATGGAAATCAGCACACAAAACAGTGAGCCTCAGACAACATATGCTGCCCAGATGAAACATACCTGATAAACTTTTTTTTTTTTTTTAGAAAAAGGAGAGAAAAGGAAAAAATTTTCTTTTTAAATTTTTAAATTGTTTTAAATTTTTAATTAATTTTTTAAAAATTTGTTTTGTCTTGTTTTGTTTTATTTTATTATTTTTTCTTTACTATTAGCAATAATATCTTTCTCTCTCTCTTTTATTTTTTTGCTTTAGCATTTGTGTTCTTGCTTTGCTCTTCCAATTCTACTTTCTCTTGGGCTGTTTTCATTGTGATTGTCAGGATATTTTGTAAGTTACTGCTTGCTTCCTGGCAGTTTGGTTGTATTTTGTTTTGCCTTGCCAGCACCTGCACAATAGCTCACATGACATGGTTGGAGCTGAGCCACACAGTTAGCCAACCTGAGAGGACAGTCCTCCCAAGAATGGGTCAACAATAATCTAGACCCAATCACAACAAGAGAGCCCAAAGAACCCACAAAAGGGACACCCACAAAAGGGACATGCCTAGAGAAAAGAGCTCAGAAGTAGAAGAAAAACACACCTCTCAGTTCCATTGGACATACACTACAAAATTCCACCCCACAAGACTGGGAGACAGAAAATATATCTAACATACAGATATAAACACTAGGAGTCACTAAATGGGGAGACAAAGAAACAACCCCCAAACTAAAGAAAAGGAAAAATTGTCAGAAAAAGACCTTGATGAGATGGAGTTAAGCACTTTATCAGAAATAGAGTTCAAAGTAATGCTTATAAAGATGTTCAAGAAAATTAATGAGAACTACAAGACACTTAATTGGAAGGTTGGGGGACTTAGTGAAAACATGAAAAAAGAGTCAGATATGATAAATAAGAACCAGGCAGATATGAAGAATATTCTACCTGATATCAAGAATAGGTTGGAGCCCAGGTGGGCATGGCTCAGCAGCTGAGCGTCGACCTAGGGTCCAGGCCATCAGGATTCAATTCCTGGTCAGGGCACATGCCCAGGTTGTAGGCTAGGCAGCCAATCAATGACTCTCTCATCATTGATGTTTCTGTCTCTTTCTCTCCCTCTCCTTTCCTCTCTCTGAAATCAATAAAGATATATTAAAAAAAAAAAAAGAATAGGTTGGAAGGAATTAAAAGCAGGCTCAATGAAGCAGAGGATAGGATAAGTGAATTAGATGATAAGGTAGAAAAAAGCCACTCAATCAGAGCAGCAAAAAGAAAAAACACTTAAAAAGCATGAGGAGAGTTTAATGGAGCTTTGGAACAACATGAACTGAAACAACATTTGCGTCATAGGGATACCAGAGGGGGAGGAAAGTCAGCAAGGGATAGAGAACCTGGTGGAGGAAAGAATGACAGAAAACTTCCCTACGCTGGTGAGGGAGAAAGCCACACAAGTTCAGGAAGCACAGGGAGTTTGAAACAAGAGGAACTCAAAGAGATCTACTCCAAGACACATCATAAGTAAAATTGCAAATGTTAAGGACAAAGAGAGAATATTAAGGGCTGTAAGAGAGAAACAAGCAGTGACCTACAAGGGAACCCCCATAAGGCTGACAGCTGATTTCTCAACAGAAACACTTCAGGCCAGAAGGGAGTGGCATGAAGTTCTCAAAGTAATGAAAAGCAAGAACCTGCAACCAAGATTGCTTTATACCGCAAGCAATGATTTAAAATTAAAGGTAAAATAAAGAACTTCCCAGACAAAAAAGGCTAAGGAATTCAGTACCAGCAAACCAGCATTGCAAGAAATGCTAAAAGGACTGCTTTAAGAGGAAGAAGACATGTTGAGATTAAGGTACATTAGCATAAAGGGAAAAAATAGCATTAAATAAGTATATATCAATAGTAACCTTAAATGTAAATGGAATAAATGCTCTAATCAAAATACACAGAGTAGGTGAATGGATAAGAAAACAAAACCCATATATATGCTGTCTACAAGAGACCCACCTGAGAGCAAAAGATTCACACAGGCTAAAAGTGAAGGGATGGAAAAAAATATCCCATGCAAATGGAAATAAAATAAAATAAAAAAAGATGGAGTAGCAATACTTATTTCTGACAAAAACTTTAAAATAAAGACCATAACAAGAGACAAAGCTGGTCACTACATAATACTAAAGGGATCAATCCAACAGGAGGAAATAACCCTTAAAAATATATTTGCACCCAATATAGGAGCACATAAATATACAAAAAATTTATTGGTGGACTTTAAGGGGGAGCTCGACAGCAACATAATCACAGTGGGGGACTTTAACACCCCACTGTCATCATTAGACAGATCATCAAAACAAAAAATCAACAGGGAAACAGAGACCTTAAATGACACACTAGATCTAATAGATTTAATTGACATTTACAGAACATTTTGTCCCAAAACAGCAGATTACACATTCTCAAATGCACATGGATCATCCTCAAAAATAGACCACATGTTAGGGCACAAAGCAAGTCTCTACAAATCCAAGAAGATTGAAATCATATCAAGCATCTTCTTGGATCACAATGCCATGAAACTAGAAATCAAACACTATAGAAAAACTCAAAAATATTCAAACATATAGATGCTAAATAGTATGTTATTAAACAATGAATGGGTTACCAAGGAGATCAAGGAAGAAATCAAACACTTCCTGGGAAAAAATGAAAATGAACAGACAACAAACCAAAATCTATGGGACACAGAGAAAGCAGTCCTGAGAGGAAATTTCATAGCAGTACAGGCCTACCTCAAGAAACAAGAAAAAGCTCTAATGAACCATCTAACACAACAACTAAAAGAATTAGAGCCCAGCCGTGTGTGGCTCAGTGGTTGAGCATTGACCTAAGATGCAAGAGATCGGGGTTTGATTCATGGTCAGGGCACATGCCCCGGGTTGTGGGCTGAAGCTGATCAATGACTCTCTCATCATTGATGTTTCTATCTCTCTCTCTCCCTCTCCCTTCCTCTCCCTGAAATCAATAAAGATATATTTAAAAAAAAAAAAAATTAGAAAGAGAAGAGCAAGAAAAGCCCCGATGATGTAGAAGAAAGGAAACAATAAGAATCAGAGTAGAAATTAATGCCATAGGGACTAAAAAAAAAAAAAAATCAATGAAACTAAAAGCTGGTTCTTTGAAAAGATAAATAAGATTGATGCACCTTTAGCCAGACTTCCCAAGAAACAAAGAGAGAGGGCCCAAATAAAATCAGAAATGAAAGAGGCGATATAACAGCTGACCCAACAGAAATACAAAGGATTGTAAGAAAATACTATGAGCAACTATACGCCAACAAACTGGACAATATGGGAGAAATGGACAAATTCCTAGAAGCATGCAATCATCCAAAGCTGTATCAGGAAGAATCAGAAAACCTGAATAGGCTGATAGCAACTAATAAAATTGAAGCAGTAATAAAAAAAACTCCCAGGAAACAAAAGTCCTGGACCAGATGGATTTACAGGCAAGTTTTACCAAACATTCAAAGAAGAATAAGAAGAATTAACACCTATTCTCCTCAAACTATTCCAGAAAATTCAAGAGGTGGGAAAACTCCCAAATTTGTTTTATGAGGCCAGCATCATCCTAATTCCAAAAACCAGATAAAGACACTACAAAGAAAGAAAATTACAGGCCAATATCCCTGATGAACATAGGTGTTAAAATTTTCAACAAAATACTAGCAAACTGGATCTAGCAATACATTAAAAAGATCATAGACCATGAAGAAGTGGAATTTATTCTGGGGATGCAAGGTTGGTATAATATTCACAAATCTATAACTGTGATACTTCACATAAACAAAATGAAGGACAAAAATCATATGATCATATCAATAGATGCAGAAAAAGCATTAGACAAAATCCAGTACCCATTTCTGATAAAAACTCTCAGCAAAGTGGGAATAGAGGGATCATACCTCAACATAATAAAGGCCATATATGTCAAACCTACAGCCAGCATTATACTCAGTGGGCAAAACCAAAAACCATTTCTCTTAAAAACAGGAACAAGACAAGGTTGTCTGCTTTCACCACTCTTATTCAACATAGTACTGGAAGTCCTTGCCACAGCCATCAGACAAGAAGAAAACATAAAAGGCATCCAAACTGGAAAGGAAGAAGTAAAACTGTCATTATTTGCAGATGACATGATACTGTTTATAGAAAACCCTAAAGACTCCATCAAAGTATTACTAGATTTGATAAATGAATTCGGCAAGGTAGCTACATACAAAATTAACATCCAAAAATTGAAGGCAGATTTATACATCAACAATGAACTCTCAGAAAAAGAAACTAAAAACACCATACCATTTATCATTGCAACTAAACAAATAAGATACCTAGGAATAAACTTAGCCAAGGATAAGAAAGACCTGTACTCGGAAAACTAAAAGACACTGAAAAAAGAAGTAGAGGAAGATATAAACAAGTGGAAGAATATACCATGTCAGTGAATTGGAAGAATTAATATCGCCCAGCCGGGTGTGGCTCAGCGGTTGAGCGTCAACCTAGGATCCAGGTGATCCAGGTTTGATTCCTGGTCAGGGCACATGCCTGGGTTGTGGGCTCGATCAATGACTCTCTCATCATTGATGTTTCTATCTCTCTCCCTCTCCTCTCCTCTCTCTGAAATCAATGAAGATATATATATATTTTTAAATGGAAGAATTAATATCATTAAAATGTTCATACTACCCAAAGCAATCTATAGATTCAATGCAATTCCTATTAAAATACCAACAGCATATTTCACAGATCTAGAAAAAATATTCCAAAAATTTATATGGAACAAAAAAGGACCCTAAATAGCCACAGTCATCTTAAGAAAGAACAGAGTGGGAGGGATCACCTTACCGGATATCAAACTATACTACAAAGCCATTGTAAACAAAACAGCCTGGTATTGGTACAACAACAGACATATAGATCAATGGAACAGAACAGAGACCCCAGAAATAGACCCATGCCATTATGGCCAGTTAATATTTGACAAAGGAGGCAAGAGCATACAATAGAGTAAAAACAGTCTCTTTAGGAAATGGTGCTGGGAAAATTGGACAAGTACATGCAAAAAAAAAGGAGACTAGATCACCAACTTACTCCATACACAAAAATAAATTCAAAATGGATAGAAGACTTAAATGTAAGTCGTGAAACCATAAAAATCCTGGAAGAAAACATAGACAGTAAAGTCGCAGACATCCCATGTAGTGGAATTTTCACTGATACATCTCCTAAGGCAAGAGAAACAAAAGAAAAAATAAACATATGGGACTACATCAAACTAAAATGTTTCTGCACAGCAAAAGAAAACAGCCTCAAAATACAAAGGAACCCCACGGTCTGGGAGAGCAAATTTGCCAAGGATGCATCTGATAAGGGGCTAATTTCCAAAGTGTACAAAGAACTCATACAACTCAACAAGAGGAAGACAAACAATCCAATTAAAAAAATGGGCAAAAGACCTGAATAGGCAGTTCTCCAAAAATGACATGCAGATGTCCAAGAGGCATATGAAACAATGCTCAGTGTGGTGAATCATCAGAGAGATGCAAATGAGATATCACCTCACACCTGTAAGAATGGCTGCCATCAACAAATCAGCAAATGACATGTGCTGGCGAGGGTGTGGAGAAAGGGGAACCCTGGTACACTGCTGGTGGGAATGCAGACTGGTGAAACCACTATGGAAAACAGTATGGAGGTTCCTCAAAAAATTAAAAATGGAGCTGCCTTTTGGCCCAGTTCTAGGAATGTATCCTAAGAATCCTGAAACACTAATCAGAAAGAATTTATGGACCTCTTTGTTCATAGCAGCACAGTTTACAATAGTTAAGATCTGGAAACAACCCAAGTGCCCATCAGTAAATGAATGGATGAAAAAGCTGTGAGACATTTACACCATGGAATACTATGCAGCTGTAAAGAAGGATCCCCTACCCTTTGGGACAGTATGGATGGACCTGGAGAATTATGTTAAATAAGCCAGGCAGAGAAAGACAAACATCACATGATTTCACTTATATGTGGAACCTAAAGAACCTAATAAACTGATTAACAAAATAGATTCAGTAACATGGAAGCATGGATCAGACTAACGAATCTCAGAGGGAAGGGGGGTGGTGGGAGAAATTAACCAAAGAATTAATATGCATATATGCATAACACAAGGACTTAGACAACAGTGTGGTGAAGTCCTGGGGTGGGGAGTGGGTGAGGGGGTCGAAGGGGTCAATGAGGAATATTTTGAACAATATTTTGAACAATAAAGAAAAAATAAAGAAAAAATTAAAAAATAAAACTACGCAGTTCAAAAAAAATACTTTACAGAAGATATCAGCATTTTACACAGTAATAAACCTGTGTATTATTTCAAAGATTGAAACATATTCCAAAGAGGTGTAATGTATGTATTACTCTAAGAAATAACCTAAAATCAATACATTTGTACATACTCATAGCAAAGATTATGTAGAAGAGAGTATAGCTTTAGTGTTTCAATTTGCCTTGAATCATTTAAACTTGAGTGAAGTTTCTGAACACACCTAGAAAGGTGTACACAATACAGATGTGAAACACTTTTTTTAGTACAATCATGATTAATAAATGAAATACCTATTAACTATGTAAATGATGCAATATCATGCACCTTCTGTAAATATCATTACATTATAATGCTTCACAGAAGATAAGGGCACTCTGCACAAGACTTCTCTTGTGTATTTCTTCAAAGGTTGAAACATACTTGAAATAATACATGTATTTTTTCTAGACATAACATAAAATCAATATATTTACTGGAACACTGTAGTTTTAAAGTTTCAGTTAGCAGCTCATTGTGTATACCTTGATTGACTATTGTAAAATTAATTCATATGAAGCAGGATTTCAGCCAAGTTTTAAGCAAACACTAAAATTAATAAATGACATATTAACTATATAAGTAAATAAATAAATAAACAAACAAACTCACAGATTTGCTAAAAGATTAGAAATGGGTTTAACCCCGAGGTACCAAAGGAGTTTTAGAATAGACTCTATTTTTATAACGTATCCAAAATGTCCAGATTTATAGCTTGAAGTTGTGTATCATGTTCTTCAATATTAGAGTTCTCTTCAATCTCAAGTTTTGGGCATAGCAAAAAGTTACAATTATGTTCCACTGAGATGCAAGAGAGTTTTAGCAAATCAAAGATAAAGGGTTTCCACTCTTAAGGACAATCACATCACGAAAGGAATGAGCCTTCTGTTGATAAACATAAATCCCAGGAATATAATCTACATCCTAAAGTCCCATTCATTCACAGAAAACCACTTGTACATACTAGTGTAAGCTGCTGCTTTAAACAAAAAGCAAGAACTTCTCAAAGTCCATAAACCCAAAATCCACCACTTTCTAATGTCTTTCCTATTGTACACCAAACATTATATAATGTTTCTATCGTATGTCCTTCCCTACTAATTAGTGGATCTTTCTGGGGCTCTCTTGGACCTTTCTTTCTGCTGAAAGAATTAGATTTTGCTCTAGGCTCTGAAATGGGACAGAATGGTCTATTAATTGAATGATCTCAATGTCCATTCTGAACTCAGAGACAATTCCTATCCCAAAATTGTGTACACAAACCAATGTAGCCTCCCAGAGTTTCTGCAGTGAGATCAAATAACATTAAGATATAAAACTTAAATATCCCAAATTAAATTTTAAAAAATAGTTTTCAAATCATGTCAACGTATAGTGATGTTCCAAAAATAAAATAATTCTTCTCATTAATTTCCTAGTGATATAATTAAAAGATTATAATCTTAAAAAATTAAAATCCAAAAATCTTTCTGTTGAAGTCCAAAAGAGCTAAAGTGTAAAAAAGTCCTGATGTCCTTGTGTGTTACTAATCCAAAGAAATTAAAGTCCCAAATCCCAACTTAAAGGCCAGGGTCATTCTTTGCAGCATCTCCTTCTGCTCGACTTCAGTCAGATGAACCGCCCGGGTCTGCATTCCTTCAGCAGCTGCGGCCTTTCCGGGGAGGCGAGCGCAGGACATCGAAACCGTGTGTGTTCAATGCGGAGCAGCTCGGGAGCCTCCCTTGTAGGGATTCAAAGCATAAAAAGTTTACACAGCAATTGTTTTCCACACCTACACATTTTAGAAAACAAAGCAGTCCCCAACTTCTATTACAGTTATCACTCATACAATCATGTTCCAAAACCCAGAACTTAGTATTGTCAAAGACCATGATAGAAACGCAGAAGTATCTAAAAAAGAAAGAGTGGTTTCAACTTTACCCACATGCTGGTCAGCCCACGATGCTTGCTGGGGTCCAGGATCATGGGGAGACAAGTGTTGTCCATCCACCCAGCAGAACAGTGTCAGTCACTCTAGTAAGAAATGAGGAGCGCTACACGTGACAAAATGGGGGAACTTTGACATCACGCTAAGTGAAAGGTGCCAACCACAAAAGGCTGCACAATGATTGATTCCATTTCTAGGAAATGTCAAGAACAGGCAAATCCATGGGGAAAAATAGAAGCGGATTTGTCGTGACCAGCAGACTGGGGAGGGGAGAGTTGGGACTCAGGGCTTATATGAACAGGGTTTCTTTTTGGTGTGATGGAAATATTCTGGAACTAGGGAGTGGCGATGGTTTCACATATAGCTGATGTACTAAAAATCACTGACTTGTACACTTTCAAACAGTGAACGTTACGTTACATCCCAATTTTTAAAAAGCAATTGGGAGAAACCTCCCATAAGCGGTTAAGTCTGACCCCGTGGGATTTACTCTGTGCAGCCAAGATGTAACAGGGACTGTAATTCACTCGCACACCCCGATTGTCATTTAAGAAATTCCTGCCTTTGTCTTTAAAGTGCGCGGTGGCCGCAGGCCCGGGGTCGGGCCTCACTGAGAGTCTCCCCGCAGCCTTTCCAGTCTCAGCTTTGACTTCGCGCTGCGGGCCCGCGTCCTGGCGCCTTCACGCTGCAGGGCGCTGGGCCCCACCTCGGGACACGGTCTCCACGCTGTCCCTGAGCCTGTGCTGGCCCCGGGCCACAGTGTCGCTCCGTTTGCTGTGACTTCCTCAGGCAGGGAGCCTCGTCCCCAGGGAAGGCTGTCCTGCCCGCGGGTCCCCACGGCTGTCCCAGCTGGAGAACTGCAGCCAGTTCTGGGAGGAAATTGCCCTGCGAAGTGGCCCCGGCGGCCTCCCGTGTCATCCCCGCCGCAGGGGTGTCCCCCGGGCCCAGGCCTGGCGCCCGCGCTGCCCCGTTTCCTCCGCCGGCAGCTCCAGCGGGACGTCCCAGGAGCCCGCTCAGGGGCCTCTGCCCTGCTCTCCAGGCAGCCCCGCGCCCTCTGCGGGTCTGAGGACTTTCTTCTTCTTTCCCATTGATCTTTGCTTTAGAGGTTTTTTATAATATATTCCTTTGGATTTTATTTTATGCAGCTTTCCACAGTGAGATGTGTGGGAACAGCAAGCTCTGCACCTACCAAAAGCACCTGCTTTTTAAACAGATTTTATCCACAACTAAATTTCCCGGATTAGATAGATTAGATACCCCGCCCCCCAGAAGAGATCATCCCATCAGACCAACATCTATAAGAAAATCAATAACCCAGTCAATATACTCTTTCCTTTTCCCTCCCTCCCTTACAGTTCATCTTTTCTGTGTCTTCCCTCCAATCTTAACCATAATTTCTTGAACCCGTTTTCCCAGGTTACAGCATACAATGAATGGTCTCCTTAAAGTCACTCATTTTTTTCAGGTTTAACACTCATCTAACCTGACTTCCCCTTTCAAACCTGTCCTGATATTCTGTAGCCCATTCATCCATGTTCCAGCATGTATCAGTACTTCACAAATTTTTTCTTTTAATACTTATCTAATGCCTCTGGAAAGTTTGTGGATGATAAATCTTGCATTGGGTATAAAACTTTTTATTTTTATTTTTTATTAGTTCTCACCTGAGGGCATTTTTCCCATTTATGTTTAGACAGAGTGGAAGGGAGGGAAGGAGGGAGGGTGAGAGAGAAACATTGATGTGAGAGAGAGACACATCGATTGCTTGCCTCCCACACTCGCCCTGACTGGGGCCAGGGATGGAACCTGCATCCAGATATGTGCCTTGACCAAGAATCAAACCCATGACCCTTTGGTGCACAGGCCAATGCTCTAACCACACCGGCCAAGGCTAAAACTATTTTTTTAGTAAAAGTATCTTTTCACTAAAAATTGAAACAGCACACATATAGAAATGCTGTACACAAAACAGTTTATCATTAATCTTATAAGAACAAGGAAAAATGATTGATATTTTTTATGGCCCAAATGATATATTTATTTTTTAAATGGAACAAATGTTAGGCCAGTGTACTTGAATACAACTGCTAATAATAAATATGTGTGTGGACCACACACACAATGGACTGATGGACTGTAACCAGCCTGATGTTGACCTGGACCCAGCTCCGACGCGGAAAGGAAACTCTGGACACTGGCTTTACTTTTAGCTCCACTGAAATCCCAGCTACACTTCTCTGACTGGACTAAGGGAGATGGGGCTTTGGAAACCCAGGGGTGTAATTCTGTGGAAATAAAGCTTCTTACCAAACCTCATCCTCCCGTGGGGGCCTCCAGAAATGCTTCTTCCAGTGGTACCCCAAGACCATACTTCCATCGATAAAAATTTGCTACAGAGCCAGAGAAAACTAATACACTAATAAAGGATACCTACTTTTAAAACCCCACTATCTACATAATCATAGAGAGATATTCTGTTTTTCCTTTGCAATTTTGACAAGAAATGGATACCAACTCTTCCTCCACCCTTTTTTGAAACCCTGCTTGCGTGAGAAAAATAATATTCTAGGCATTGGAAAAGAAGAAACAAAACTATCACAATTTATAGATTACGTGTCTGTTCATGTAGAAAATCCAAAAGAATCTGCAGATAAAATATTCAAGGAAGAAAAAATGAGAGTTTTGCAAAATACTGAATCCAAGTTCAAAATGCAACATAACAATTTTATTTCTAAAAGCTGGAAAGAAAAAGAAAATTGATTTTTTAAAATGACATTTATACTAGGATCAAAAGTATTAAATAATTGAGAATAAATCTAAAAAATATATGCAAGATCTCTATGGAAAATATTTTTAACCATTGAGAGTTAATCAGACAGACTATTAAATAGTCTGGAAAACTCAATATTATAAATGTCTTTTCTCCACAATTTATTTACAGATACAATGCAATTCCAATCAGAATCCTTGCTGTATATTTGTAGTGCTTGACAAGTTGTTTATAAAAGGTTTTTGGAGCCCTTTCCTGCTTCCTTCTCTTCCAAACATTTTGGTTCAAAGGCGTGGGGACAGAGGCAGGGAGGTGCGGTGGCCCAGAGCGAGGTGCTGGAGCCCGGATGGAACGAGGAAGGTGTGAGTCCGGGAGGGTCCCCTGCCCAGTGTTGGAGCTGGAGCCAGAGCACCCCGAAAGGCGGGCGACATGGCAGGAGGGGTCAGACAGCAAGGTCAGGGGGCACCCCACAGGCAGGACAGCCCAGCCTGGCCTTCAGAGCTGACAGGGTAAGTCATCTGCAGAAGAGGTGGCCCGGCACAGGGTGAGGAAGGATGGGGTGAAGAGGGCACATGCCTGGAAGGGACAGCAGTGGAGACAGCCCAGTGTGGGGGTCACAATCCAGGTGGGGGTGAGGACATGTGCGCAGGGGCAGGGGCGACAGAGCTGGTTACCCACAAGAAGCTTGACCAGATAATCAGATACTGCGGATGGGGCCCGCTTACTGCCAGGAAAGGGATTAAAAATGGAAAGGAAACAACTAGAACGAACCCTGTGGGGTTAGATCGGTGAGAACTCCTGCTTTTCAATATATTTCCAGAGAACTGCAGGCGAATGTGCGCGGATGTACGTGTCCATCTGCACACACACGGTCCCTGCTGCTCTGAGGGACCCGTGAGCAATGACAGCCCGGGAGCAACGCGCACCCCCACAGCCAGCGCCGGGGCCTTGGTTTCTAAACGTCCTCGCCCCTAAGAGGAATCGGGGCTTTTATGGAAAAGGCTGATTCTAGGGCTGGGCAGGAAACCGCAGGGTGAGCCTGGAACATCCTGTTGCCCAGAGAGCAAGGGAGTGCTCAAGGGAAAATGGGGACAGGTCAGAAAGACAGGAGGGCACCCCGAAAGGCCACCACGGGCCCAATCAGGGGGAATTAAGCACCAAAACAGTCAGCTTTCCCTTCTCCCCCATGCCACTTGTCTTTAACTGTCTCTCGGTGCAGAAGGGATGGCGGAATAAGGGCCCCAGCACCTGGCAGACAACATGGTACCAGCTGATTCCAGCAGGAATCATCGCGGGCGCTGTACCAGCTGCGAGAAATTCAGAGGAGGGGCCAGGTATTGGCACCGCTCAGAGGACCCCACACAAGGGATCTGTGAAATACAAAACATAAATAGGAACTTCACTGTGGGCAAGCCTGGCAGACGCTTCTTAACCGCACGCTCCAGGTCAACAGCGCCAGGCCTGGAGCCGAGCGTGTGCCCCAGGTCGCTGTGCTGGAAGATCCGCATCGCTGCGGGACGTGCCGCCCGGACGGCATAACCTGAGCTGCGTGAGGGAGCTCCACGCGGCCCCAGACGGGAGTCCACAGAATAACTGCCTGCACTCTTCAAACTGAAAGTCATGAAAAGCAAAGGAAGCCTGAAGACTGTCCCAGATGAAGGAGACTAAAGAAACGGGACAATGGGCACAACACAGCGTCATGGGTTTTCTTTGACTATAAAGGATATTACTGAGACAATAGGAAAATCTAAATGATATCCAAGATTAAATATTAATACTGAACCAATTTTAATTCCCCCATTTTGATAATTATACTACAGTTACGTAAGATAATTCCGTTTTCATAGGAAATGCACACTAAAGTACTGAGGAGTAAAGAGCCATGTCTGTAACTTTCAGATTTTATATATATGTGTGTGTATATATGTGTCATACCTACATTTATATTTATCTAGGAAGAGAGAAGGGAGGAAGGGTAAAGCAAATGTAGTAAAATGTTAGCATTTGGGGGATGGTACCCAGGAATTCTTTCTACTATTCCTGCAACTTTTTTATAAGTCTGAAACTGCCAATACAAAGTTTTCTAAAAGAAAAATAAATTCAGAAAAATTATTTTAACAAATTGTAACCCATTGAATAAAATAAGCCATGAACCTATATTGATAAATGAGTTAATCAGAAGTGTAGGGAAGAGATAGTTGCATAGTCCCAAAGTGCTTCCCTATAAAACACTAATTGCTTGTAAAGTGAAGAGGGAACATTACAGAGGAGAAACCAAGCAGGTACTCCCCTCACTGATCCACATTAACATCACCAAGAATGGTAAAGCAACAGTGTAGGCCCCACAGGACACAGTTAGAGGAGTGTAGGACTACTTCTGTGATCTCTGGCTAAAAATGTATAACTGAAATCTCATCATAAGGAAACATCAGAAAAATCCACCCGAAGGACAGTCTACGTTATGGGAGCTTACTCTTCAAAAGACTCAAGGTCACGAAAGTCAAGGAAAGACTAAGGGCCTGCTCCAGACTGAAGGAGACGAACACACACTACAGCTAAATGTAACCCAGGGATCTGAACAGGATCTTTTTGCTATCACAGACACTACAGACAAGTGGCAAAAATGGAAAAGAATATGAGGATGAAGTAATAGAATGTATTAGTGTTACTTCCTGATTGTGAGGGTGGTCTGGTAGCAAGTGGAAGGTACTGACTGGTAGGAAATAAACACTAAAGGAATCGGGGTGTTGGCATAATGTCAGCAATTTACTCTCAAAGGGCTCAGGGGAAAAGAGTTCTTTGTACTAAAACTTGGAGCTTTCTCTAACTTTAACACTATTTCTAAAAAATAAATCAATAGAAAAGGGGAGAAGCCTTAGGCAAACTTTATTTCCCCACAAGGAAAGATCTATGAATCAGTGTCTAAAATTACATGCGATGAGTCTAATGGCAATATAACTAACAATTGTAATACATCCCAACATTGATGGTAGCCACAGCAGCAGATATAGAAGTGATGTCTGTCTAAATCTTTAGGATCAAATATAGTGATAAAATTGGAATATATAAAAAAGCTATCAATTAACACCACTAAAGTGTGAATAACATTTTGGTGGTTTGGGTGTGGTTTAAACAGCTGGTATTTGGGCAGTTCCAGTATGTAAACCTCCATAGTGCTGGCTTTCACTTAGAAAACATGCTTGAAACTTAGATGCCAAGAAACATAGTTTAAAATACTATAAGTTTTCATCACACACATGATCCAGAAATATTTTTCTTTAATAAAGATCTCACATGTTATGTGTTTAATGGAAAACAATTATTAAAATGTTATGTAAACAGTCCACTAAATAAATTTTTACTATTTGTTTCAGATCATATAGTTTTTCTTCAAAATCTGTGCATATTCTCGTGACATTTTCACAAGTAGATCTTGATGTAAAGTTCACTGAGCAACGGGTCCTACAGGATAAGCTCTAAAGGATTCGGATTCAAATGCAGCAGCACCTGGAAAGAAAAGGAAAATTATTTTCTTTATCTACACTACCACTAAGTATAAGTGTTAAGAAGAATGAAAACATCTGTATATGACGACAGTGCACAGCACAAGGTTACTATGGCCTGTAGTCTGCCCGCGATGCACACGGAATGAAGTGCTACTGTGGACACAAACAGCAGTGTGCTGGTTGCCAGAGGGAAGGGGGTGGGGGGTGAAGGGGGGTCTTAATATACGGTGACGGGGGAAGATATGACTTTGAGTGGGGGCACACAGAGGAATATACAGATCTTGTGACATAGAAACCCACCCCTGAAACCTATATGCTCATATTAACCATTGTCACCCCAATAAGTTTAACAAAGTGTTATATAAAAAACCAAACCGAAACAAAAATAAACAAAACAGAATTGCTATCATGGCTAAGTAGCAGGTATCTGGCTGCCTTGAGCTTCATTCATTCATTCAACAGCCACACAGTCAGGGGCACGGCAAGCGCTGGAGTTAGAGGGGAAGCTGCTCAGGCCAGCCCTGGACAATCACACGCTGTAAACTGAACAGACGGATGAGCAGGCAGTTTCCACTCAGAGCCGCATGTACCGTGGCGAATATAAAACAGGGCCCCACTGGAGCACACAGAAGGGACATTCCAGTTTTGTGTCAGTGTGGCTGGCTTCTGGGTGGCGGAGATGTGTAAGTTGATACCCGAAGGACACGGGAAACGTATGCCAGAAAGAGAACGGCAGCAGGTGCCGAGACTAGGGGTGAGGGGGGCTCCTGTGCAGCCGAATCGCCTCGTTTGCCAGACGCTGGAGCAAAGGGGCGGAGGAGGGGAAGTGGCACCTAGAGGCAAGTCTGAATTATTTGGTGAAAACAGTGGACTTCGGTGTTTTTACTCCATGCAAAGGAATCTGGAGATTTTCCTGAGGGTAGAAGGTAAATGACTGACAAAGTCAGTGACTGGAGATCTCAATGTCGCCCTCGGGTGATAGCTAGGTGAACTGTAGCTGCTTGACTAAGTCCTACATCGCTGGTGAAATCACGAGAAGTGGGTGACGCCCAGATTTCTGGCAACAGTTTCAGCTGACATTCCATCAGCATCACAGAGGAAAGGAAGGGGGTGGCCAGAAATGAGAGATGCACGGCCCGGCTGGGTGGCTCAGCTGTAGGACTGTCCCTTGAAACAAAAGATTGCAGGTTCGATTCCCATCAGGGCACTTACCTAGGTTTCCGGTTTGATCTCCGGTGGGGGCAGGAACTGGAGGTAATCAATCGATGTTTATCTGTCACATCAACGCTTCGCTCTCTCCCTCCCTCTCTCTCTAAAATCAGTAAAAACATCTCCTCGGGGGAGGATTTAAAAAAGAGAGAGATGCACGGACTTTTGAGGTTTCTAAAAGCAACAGGATGCGATGAGTAGATGCAGAGTAAGCGCATCTTCCTCACGCTGCGCTTTCACTGTTCACCCACTTTGGACAAGAAAACACGTGGTGCAGCGCCTGTTACCCGAACATGGAAAATGCCCTTTCCCACTTACAGTGTGTTTCAGAAATCAATGATGTTTCAATTTAATTAGCAAATTTTGGCAACATACCTTCTTTTAGTTTTTTAGTTAGAGTTTTTTTCAAGCTCCTGCTGCATCTGAAGGAAGTCAAATATATTTATACTCTTTCAGTGAAATAAGAGATATTATTATAAGAATGATAAAGAGCTTATGAAATGCATCCTTTAAACAATGCTTTTAGAGACTAGACCTAACTTGGGGATTGCGTAAACAGAAAAATAATCACATAAATAAAATAAACTCAAATTCTATTTTAATTTTAGATAACAGAAAGCATGTATATGTAATGCTATTGAGATTAACCTGATAAAAAGCATAATTAATCTTGGTCTATTGAATAAATATAACTTGAGAAAAGTGATGTTTCATCCCATTGGTTCAAAGAAGTTCAAATGATCAAGTCATATTTCACACTGAGTGCATTACTTTTCAAGTCTTAGAAAAACTTCCCTTTTTAAAAATTTAGGGGCTTGTTTTCCATTTTAATGAATTTTTCTTTAAAGTGACTTTTCTATTCTTACACTTCTAGAAAATTAAAATCTCAAAGTATGTTCTATGCCATTAATTTTTCAACCTAAAATGACAAAAGCGGTACTGTCATAGGTCATGTGAAAATTCTACCAGCAAAAATAAATAAATAAATAAAGCTACTTTGCTGTCTGTTCTATGACTGAAACATTTCTTTCTAGAAATTAGGGATAAATTTGGCAACATTCAACTAATTATAATTATAGTCTTCTTCACTATAAAATGTGTGGGGATATTGCAAATGGTATTACATATCCCAATCTAGAGTATTCTTAACTTAAGCCTTTCCTGTAAAAGGTATCCTCTCCCTAAAAGCCTGAAACAGGGTTTAAAATACTCTGCTAAACATAAACACTGTGGCGATCATGATAATGTGATACCCAATGCCTTTCCAAGTTTTAGGTGTGAAGACAAATTTGTTGCCTAAGATGTTCCCCAGTATTTTCAGAGGCTGTTCTCCGTCACACTTTACCAGGAGCATGAGCGACAGGCCTTATTAAACAGAGAGGGTGGCAGCAACCTTGCTCGACAGGCCTTGTGGTACTAACTCAGCACCTCATAGAGAGAGGCCTTTACTGAAGCAATTTTATGTTACCATTAATAAACAGTATGTACAATGTAAAGCACATTTTTACACAACTTGAATTAAGAAACCACTAATGTAACTATCTTTTCCAAAAAAAAGCGCTTTTCCTAAATATTTACTTCTGTGACATTTATGCTTATTTCTAGGTGAGGATTCTGTTCAGATGGTGGAAGGAGCTTGAAGTCCAACATTAATAAGGAGAAGATATCTGCAATTTTATTTATATTTTTCCATTTACCAAAAATATAGAAAGGTGAGGAACTTATGCACATAAAAACAATGCATCGGCAACTTTAAATTCAAAGGATTTATAATTAGAAGGATTTTTCTCACTACTGGTAGTTCTCAGACTATATCCCATAGGAATCTGAGTTTCCACCGGGGACAAGTTAGGACTGCAGAGCCTGAGTCTCCATCCCTCCTTTAGCTAGACAGCTCTAAGTCTCTGTTTTATATAATACAGTTTCATGAAGAAAAAAATTTTTTAAAGTTCTAGTCCTTGAAAGAAAATTGTTTAAGGTATGAAAATCACTGATTTAGTCCAAGTCCCCAATTTTCCACAAGAGGCAACAAAGGCTCAGAGAGATTATAGGTCAATCGCCCGAGGTCACGAAGCCAACCAGCTACAGGCAGAAGCGGGCTCTGCATCTGCCTCCTGAGCCTCGGGCTCCGTGGCAGCTGCTTCCTCACACTCAGGAAAGACACACAGGCTTTTAAGTAACTCAGAGAAAACCAAGGCGCAGAACTTTGTCATGGGGCTCAACAACCTTTCGGCACGGGACGCGAAACAGCAGCTTTCTAACTAAACTGTACGTTTCAATGTCATGAATAAAAATCAAGGGACGGAAATTAGCATCACGTCTCCTCTTAGGAGCGGCCGGGACACTCGGTTTATAAAGCGCAGGACAAGAAACGAAAAAGAAAGTCTTCAGCTAAACCGAACAAGCTGAAATGGAGGAAATTCTCCCTTACAAGAACGATTCCTTCCCCCGAATAAAACCTGGTTTACCAAGCCAGTCAAGGCGTGAGTGATCCATGTTGTGGGTCACCTAGAGCAGGATTTAAAACCCGCAGCAGGTCTCTGTAGCACTTAGCACGCTGCTGTCCCACTTTCTCATCCTTAGTCGGTGTGAACGACAGGCATGCGCTAATTTCCATGATGATTTGACCATCAGAAAGGGCAGGGCCCGCCTCCCTGCCTTCCTCTCCGCAGAGGACCTGGGCTCTCTCCACCCGCCCCTAGAGCAGGGGTTTGCCTGGTGGGCGAGTCCGAGAGAAGGAACTGAGGTCACTCGCCTGCTCGGGGCTCTTCCTGGAGAAGCTGTGTCGCCCAAGGGCCAGCAGTGGGTCCCCGCACCTCCCACTGAGCAGCCTCGGACGATGCGCCGGGAACCAGCGGGAGGGTGGCTGTCTGCCCGCAGCCCCTGCTCTCATCTCAGAGGGGAAGCGGGTGTCACCTGCCACCTTCCCGCCACAGCTCCAAGAAAGGTGACTCCACAACCCTCACAGAAATGTTTTCTTCTTCCCTGACTTCTACTTAATGTGCATTGTCCAGAACCCAACAAAGGCTCCTCTGCTCGACACACTAAGTGGTCCACACACCAGGCCCTCAAAGGTGGGCTTACTGGAACGTGCAGGAGAGGCAGGGTGGAGGGAGAACAGGGACAGGCCCATAGCTGCAGCAGGCTGAACCCACAGCCCCAGCAAACCCAGTAGTTGTGGATGGGTTAGGGTGCAGCCCCCACACTGCAGACCATCGGAAGGCAACAGTCCAGCAGCATTCCTAGCCCCACCCCAAAATCCAGGTCCCTGCCCAGTTGCAGCAGTGCTCACACCACCACAGACCAGTAGCAGCAGCAGAGACAAGTCTCCAGCCTCCTGGCCGCAGCACAGTGCTGCCAGTGGCCATAGGGAATGAGGCGGCAGCTCAGTGGGCTCACAAACTGGCTCCCCTCAACTGGCCACATCCCCCTGCCTGCCATGGTGGTGGTGCCCTGAGACCCAGGCAACCCGGGTCCAGCACCAGCACCCACCACCCTGGTCAGCCTGCTGCCACCACTCCCATGTCCAAGGCTAAGCCTCCCACACCTTGAATCACTGCACCCCTCTCCCCAAGCTTAAGTAGCACAGTAAGAGAAAACAAATCCTGTGCTACCCCACCACCTGCTGGAAAACAAAAGAAAGACCCCAAATTATCAACCTGCTGAATTGTGGAAACCAAATGTCCCTAAATAAGAAAAGTGTTCACTACTTCAAATGCACCAGCAGAGAAACAACCCATTAAGCAGCATGGACCACCAAGGTAACGCTAACAAAGAAAGAAAATGACAGTTCTCCAGAAAGAAACTCAAAATAACGGCTGGTTGTGATATAAATGAGAGAGAAATCAAAACAGCAGTCATGAAGAAACTCAACAAGACACAAGAAAACTCAAAAGGCAGTTCAATGAGCTCAGAAGTAAAATTAGTGAACAGAAGGAGTACTTTACCAAAGAGAAGAAAACTATAAAAAGAACCAAACAAATTCTGGAGCTTAAAGAACTCCATAAAGGAGATGAAGAACGGATATATTAATAACCATGATACACAATGAAGCCTACTTGCTATTTCAAGACTCCCTATCATTGCCACCTTAGTCACCAGTCATTCAAGTGCTGGAAAGATATACAGACATAAGTGACCCTCATTTTAAAAATTCAAATATATCGGCAAACATACTGCTGCGAGAGATGTCTGAGATTTTGCTGCCTACGTTTTCTTCAAGGATTTTCATGGTTTCACAACTTAAGTCTTTTATCCATTTTGAGTTTATTCCTGTGTATGGTGAGAGTTGGTCAAGCTTCTTTTTTTTGCATGTCCCTGTCCAATTTTCCCAGCACCATTTATTGAAGAGACTGTCCATTGTATGCTCTTGCCTCCTTTGTCAAATATTAATTGAACATAAAGGCGTGGGTCAATTTCTGGATTCTCTGTTCTGTTCCACTGATCTATACGCTCATTTTTGTGCCAGTACCAGGCTGTTTTGATTACAGTGGCTTTGTAGTATAACTTGGTATCTGGTATTGTGATCCCTCCAACTTTGTTCTTCTTTCTCAAGATTGCCGTGGCTATTTAGGGTCCTTTTGGGTTCCATATAAATTTTTGGAGTGTTTGTTCTAGATCTGTGAAATATGCCATTGGTATTTTAATAGGGATTGCATTAAATTTATGGATTGCTTTGGGTAGTATGAACATTTTAATGTTAACTCTGCCAATCCATGAACACAGTATATTCTTCCAGTTGTTTATATCTTTCTCTATCTCTTTCTCTTCTTTTTAATATATCTTTATTGATTTCAGAGAGAGGAAGGGAGAGGGAGAGAAAGAGATAGAAACACCAATGATGAGAGAGTCATTGATCGACTGCCTCCCTCACACCCCCTACTGGGGATCAAGCCCACAACCCAGGCATGTGCCCTGACTGGGAATTGAACTGAGATCTCCCGGATCGTAAGTCAATGCTCAAGTGCTGAGCCATGTCCAGCCAGGCCTCTATCTCTTTTTTTTATCATCCTATAGTTTTCTGAGTACAGGTGTTTTACCTCCTAGGTTGTTTATTCCGAAGTATCTTAAATTTTTTGTTGCAATGGTAAATGGAATTGCTTTTTTAATTTCCCCTTCTGAGAGTTCACTATTGCTGTATAAAAATGCCTCACACCGAGCCAGCGGAGCTCAGAGGTTGAGCATCGACCTATGATCCAGGACATCGCAGTTCGATTCCCAGTCAGGGCACATGCCCAGGTTGTGGGCTTGATTCCCAGCGGGGGCATGCAGGAGGTAGCTGATCAGTGACTCTTTCATCATTGATGTTTTTATATATCTCTCTCACTCTACTCTTCCTTTCCCTGAAATCAATAAAGATATATATATATATATATATATATAACATATAACATATATATAACATATAACATATAACATATATATAACATATATATAAGATATAACATATATATATATATATATATATATATATATGTTAAAAGTGCCTCACACTGGTCAGAATGGCTATCATCAACAAATCATCAAATGACAAGTGTTGGTGAAGATGTGGAGAAAAGGGAATCTTAGTACACTCTTGCTAGAATGTAGACTGGTGCAGCCACTATAGAAAACAGTATGGAGTTTCCTCAAAAATTTAAATATGGAACTGCCATTTAAGCCAGTGATCCCACTTCTAGGAATATATCCTAAGGAACCCAAAACACCAATCAGAAAGAATTTATACACCCCTATGTGCATAACAGCTCAATTTACAATAGCTAAGATCTGGAAACAGCCCAAGTGCCCATCAGCAGATGAGTGAATAAAAAAGCTGTGGGACATGTACACCATGGAATACTATGCAGCTGTCATAAAGGAAGGATCTCTTACCTTTTGAGATAGCTGGAGGGACCTAGAGAGTATTATGCAAAGTGAAATAAGCCAGTAAGAGAAAGACAAATATCACATGATCTCACTCATATGTGGAATCTAATGAACAAAATAAACTGATAAACAAAATAGATCCAGAGACATAGAAGTATAGAACAGACTGATGAATTTCAGAGGGAGGTTGGGGGTCGGGTGGTGGGGAGAGGGGAGAGATTAATCGAAGAACTTATATGCATATATGCATAATCCATGGACACGGACAACAGTGGAGAGAAGGCCTGGGGTTGGTGGGCCGGAGGGGGCCGATGCTGGGTGGAGGGGATCAGTGGGGGAAAAAAGGACATCTGCAATACTTTCAACAATAAAGATAAATTTAAAAAGTAAATTAATTAAAAATTCATATATCTCCTTAATTTAACTATTTAGAAAATGTACAACTACTCTGCAAGACATTTTATAAAAATTGAAATAAAAATGCTGTAAGTAAAGTAGCAATTAAGAATGTTCTCTCACATAAGAAGATGACAAAAAATGATCACTGGAAAACAGAAATTAATCCTTTTAGTATTACAAGTTAATTTAATTCATAAAAGGGGTTCTTGAGGCAGGAGTCCTCAAGTTGTATCTTGTAGTAGAATTTCTAGAGGTTACAAAACTATTATTAGCATTTTCAACAAAAAGTGTCTCCAGGACTGGCATCGTGCCAGGAGGGCTGTGTAAAGATCTCTCCTGTTGCTTCTGCCTGAGAAGTTCATTTTTTACCTCTGCCATCTTCTCCTTAGTCCTGTGAAGATTGTAAACAACAAATGCTTAGTATTTTATTTTTCCCTAAGTGACCTGCATTTTTTTAAGTAGCCACAATAGTAAACGGAATTTCCCATTTTAACAATGAAAATGTGTTGGAGCAGGCCTTCTATATTCAAGTATAGGTTCTAAGTTGTTCTGGAGAAGCACTATGTTTCTACGGACTAGGGGGAGGGGGTTCCTCACTAACAAGTAATCCAAAGTAGGGAGGGGAGAGAAATGGCTGTGATGTAGGCCGCTTCTCAGGGGACACTTGCTGCCTCCTGGAAGGACTGTACCTACAAGATTCTGGAGGATGCCCTTGGGCATATCTAGTGAACCACTTGAGAGATTTTTTAAAATAATCCCTCAAAGACACTGTCAAGCATTTGCTTTCACCACCCTTGTACAATACACGCATTACCTTGGGGATTTTAAACATTTCCCATGGAGGCATAATTTAGAGCAACAGCCTCTATGGGAACAAGACAGCCTCGCTGGGGATCAAAATGAACGAAAACAGCTCCAGAGGCATCAGCTCATAACACTGTTCCCAAGGCACTGGAGGGGAGCCGCCCTTTCTGTCCTCCCCACCCACCCCCTCAGGACTCCACCACATTCTTTTTAGCATTTGTGTCAATCATACTGCCTTGCTCCCCTGTCAATCTTTCCCCATTTAACCTGCGTTCCTTTGAGCAGAAAAACTATAAAGGATAGTTTGTCTCAAGGCGCCCTCTAGTGATCATAACAAAGGTCACAATGAAGAAAGTAAATCTACCAAGCGCCAGAATGTGCCCAGCACTTAACGCTTTCAGTTTAAGTTATTTTCCAAAAATAGTTAAACTCATTAATATTTCTATTTAGGGTAATGACAACAAGCAACTTTATAAAAATATCGCTGTCTAAATTATAAAGCTTCAAAAACAGCTTAAAGACTAGTAGATCATGTAGGTTAACTTAGGAAAATATTAAGGGGGGAAAAATAAAATGGGGAAGAGATGCAAACTGTCCTGGACAAACATTTGATAAACAAGTTCATTTACTAAGATAATTTTCCAAAATTATACTACTTAGTTAGCTTCCATCCCTACTAATCTCATGAACCTGGCTTGATAAAAATTATGCTTTAGAAACTAATTAATGAGGTAAATTTGTTTTCTCTGATTTTGCGTTTTGACTTACTTGACTAGCTGACTTGAAAGTGACTTTGCACATTGGTTTTCTCTCTGGTGGAGTTGGTCATGTTCTTCCAATATGGAAAGTCCAGATTCCAGATCTTGAACTATGAGTTCCAACCCCCTTCTTAATGAAGCTTTATTAGTCTCGCTTAACTCCTGCAGATCTTCTTGAGGTAATGATTGCAGCTGAAGCAAATAAGAAGGATACTTTTTTTTTTAAAGTATAATTTGAATAATTATATTTGTTTCCTTTAATTTTGAGTCAACGATTCACATAGCAGCTTTAAACATGAAAGTAAGCTGGTTTAAAATATTGTGTCAACTAAATTAAATCTAAATTATAAAAATAAAGTTAAATCTTCCTTTTTTATTTAAATTTTATATTGTTAACACTATTGTAGATGTCCCCCGTTTTCTGCCCCTTTGCCGCCTCTAACCAGCCCCCACCCCCCCCCTCCTTGGCCATCACCACACTGTTGTCTGTGTCCCTGGTCTATGCACATATGTTCTTTAGCTAATCCCTTCACCTTCCTTTTTCCAGGCCCTCCGAACCCCCTCCCCTCTGACATCTGTCAGTCTGGTCCATGTATCCATGCCTCTGGTTCTATTTTGCTTGTCAGTTTATTTTGTTCATTAGATCCCACATATTAGTAGCGTCATATGGTATTTGTCTTTCTCTGACTTGCTCATTTCACTTAGCATAAAATCTTTCTTTTATTAGTACTCATGCATTCTGATAACTCAAAAAATAATAGAATCAATTGACATTTTTAAAAATTGAACAATGGAACTTAATAATAGTGCAATTTTTAAATCAAAATTTTTCTTCCTTTTCTTCCTTATAGTCTTGTTTAACATCAACTGGTCTTAAAAAGAAAATGATCCTCTAGTAAGAATCATTCTGAATGGTCAATTTAGTGATAATAATGATGGAAATTAAAATACTGAAATGAGAAACATGCCACCTTCCTTCCTGAAATCTACAGAACAAATTGCTATTAAGGGAAGTGGGGGAAACACATACAATGTCTATGTCCAAAGTGAAATTTGCACTGAAATGAAATAAAGCACATTAAAGATCAAGAAATTAACCTTTAACAACAGCTGGACTTGTTCTAATTTTTCGTTTAAATCCTGTGCTGTTCTCATGCCAATCATCTGTTTATACTGTTCTATTTCTGACATCTTTATTTCCATTTGTTTTTTGAGCATTTTTGCTTTTTGTTTCCACTTCTCTTCTTTATCCTCTAGTTTTTCACATTTCTTTTGAATTGCTTTGACTGATGGTAATGCCTGTTGAAGTGTATTTTCTTCATCCAGATGTGCACATGGTGAAGATGCAGGTTCCAGTATTGCTAGGAAATCATCATTCTGCGTGAATGAAATAATATAGTTTGGTTATGAAGCTGTGGACTGAGAATAGTCTTAATTCAACACCAGTTAATTGTGACATTTTGAAACGAATTCAGTTGCAATAAAATGTTATCCGTACTGTAGTACAGTCTTAGAATGTGGAACCTTGGATTACTCAGAATCAAGACCAAAGTTAAAACAACCAGGAGTCACAAACATATATTTACTGTCGTCATATTTGCCACACAGAGTCTGCAGTTGATTTTATACTTTTTTTCTGTGACTGTTTCATGTCTTTCCTCCACAAAATGACTATGTGTCACCTCTTAGCAGAAAGTCTCTTACCTCTTCCCCCATCTTAACTCTTCATAATTTTTAAAGAAGTGCAGGGATATCATTTTGAGGTATTTAGGACTGAGTCAACAAATGCATCCCAAAATAAGACTTGCAAAATGAGACTCTAATTCATGATTCTTCTAAATATGGATTCTAACGCTATAAGTCTTGAACTACAAACGGTTGATGCTCATTTGAATTGCATTCCAAGAAAAAATGATCCCATGGATTACGGAGAAATCACATCTCTCACTGTAAAAGTTTAAGCGAGATGAGCCCTAAAAATGTGGGGCTTAAATCAATAGTGAAATATTGAAATTCTTTGTTACTTCCCACAAAATAAAGGACCAAACTCAACAGAAAGAACAGCACTGTCAACAACAAACCTGCTGGAATGTCAGTGATAAGGGCGTGGGAAGAACAACCTCCTTAGAGATGATGATTGTTTGCTAAGACAAGGCGAGTGAGGCAGTTACTGAAACATGTCTACAACTCCTTTGCACTTCTCCATGAAGCAGTGCTGGCCTTAGTCACTGGTTTCTAGTGAATAGAATGTGATGGACCTGCTGTGTGACTTCTATGTCTGGTGACACAGCTCCCATCTCACTCTCTCGGGAAGTTCACCCTGAGACCTGGCCACCCTGTTGTGAAGGATGAAGCAGCCCAGGCCGCGTAGTCAGTCCTCGTCTTGGTGGCCAGCTGAGACTGCCCCAGCTAATGTCCCAGCCAAAAGCCTGCTGCAACTGACAAACAGGTGAATGAATATCCTTTACATGAGTCTAGTTCCCAGCTTCAAGTCATCCCAGCTGATGGCAAGTGGAAAAGAAATGAGCAGGCCTCACTGCAGATTTGCAAGCAAAGTAAATGCTGTTTTAAGACACAGGGGTTAGGGGTGGTTTATTAAGCACCAATAAGTAACTGGCACAGATACGGATATTAAAAATGGAGTGCTGATGCACACATGTGGGGGAGTGCCTTTGAACAGGAGGTAGGTGGAGTCAGAAATAATGTATAGGGCTGTGACAATGAAAGCCAAAAAGGCCTCCAAGAAACAGTGAGTGGAGGCCTCATAGCCCTGAGGAGGCTGACAGCAAGCACTTCTGGGCAAGTGAGCAAAATGACACTGAAACAAGGATGACGGGATTCTCCCTAGGAAGCCCTGAAAGTGAAATGCACTAGAAAGATGAGCTAAAGGAAGACTATTAAATGGCAAAGAACCAGAACTTACCGGGTTCAAATATCCATTTCCCATTTAGAGCTTCTCCCACATGTCCAATGGTCAAATAATGCTAAAATACACACATGGCTTCTGAGTAACATCAAATTCAGGGTGTTCCAGGAAAGCATGGTCTAAGGATGAAGCCAAGACTTATAAAACCCTTAAGACCTCAGAAAGACTCATGTGGTGCCTCAGATGCCTTTAAGGATTTCCAGAATGTGAGAGTTTTCAAGGCACTGTCCTACAACACCTCCAGGAAGCCCAAGGTGAAGAGCTTACCTTAAAACAATGTGTGAAGGTGGCGTTTCTAATGGTATGAACGCCAATAAAATTCACAGGAAACTCAAAGCTTCTAAGAGAATTGTAGTAGCAAAACCCCTGCTTGCTCACTTGGACTAAAGGAGAACAAGACAGTGCACAATAAAAAGAGGCCTGTGGGTCTTAGACCTTCTACAGGGAGGAGGCGGGCTGAGAAAAGAGCTGTAAGCACAGGTCATCTCTTATGAAAAGGGCTCATGGAGAAGAGCCAAGGGCCATGGAGAAGCAGTCCATGGTTAGGACAAGTTTTCCTTTCCTCAGTGACGAAATAGAGAACTTTATGAAATCGCTTTAAATCTCAGCAGTAAAACCAATGTAGTGTCCTTCAGCACCATTTAAATACAGTTTTCTTCTACCTTACCTCAAGCTTGTTTGTAAGGGAAGGTAAGACCAACTCATCTTTATGTCACACCACAATGTTTCTCCATGAAGAACAAATAGGCTTTACATTTTTGAGATTTCAAATTGAGACATTTCCAAAGAGGAGAGGGGACAAGCCAGGTGTGAACCTTCTCCTCCCTGGGCAGTGAAACCTGCCGGCGAGTCTATGAATTATGAGCTCATCACATGAAGTAAATGCCAAGGCAGCAGATCTGTTACAGGGTTTAATGGAAATGAAGCGAAGCGGGAGGCCTGGGTTAGAGACTAAAGGTGGGAATGGAGAGTAAAAGGAATGGGCGTTATCTTTGTGAGCCTACTTTCCCCTCCTGCCAGAGTCAGCAAACACAAGCTGGCCACAGGCTTTAGCAAGCAAAATATCTCCACAAAAGGAGCGTTAAAAACATTCCACTACACTGACTTTTTATTATTACATAAAACAGCTGGTAATAGGCAAGATGACTGGGAAAGAGCACTCATAAAATTTGATTTGGGCCTAGCAGAAAGACAGACTTATCAATCAATGAATTAGAAGGGAGAATCCAAAAATTAACCCTCACATTATGACCAAGTGCTTGTTGACGAGGGAGCCAAACAGTTAAATCAGACATGAATAGTCTTTTTTAACAAATTGTGCTGGGACAACTGGATATCCACATGCAAAAGAGTAAAATTAGATCTGTACCTCCTACCAAACATAAAAATTAACTCAAAATGTAAAAGCTAAAACTATAAAACTCTTAGAAGAAACATAGGTGTATATCTTCATGACAGGATTTGGGTATTTTTCTTAGATGTGAAACCAAAAGACAAAAATAGATTAACTGGACTTGGTCAAAATCCAAAACGTCTGTGCTTTAAAAGACACCATCAAGAAAGTGAAAAGGGGAGCTATTGAATGGAAGAAATATTTGAAAATCCTTTATCTAATAAGGGATTTGTATCTAGGATATATACAGAACTCTTACAATTCAATAATAAAAAAACAATCCAATTAAAACTGGGTGAAGGGATTGAAGAGACACGTTTTCGAAGAAGATATACAGATGGATACTCAGCATGTGAAAAGACGGTGGACATCACTAGTCATTAGAAAACTTCAAATCAAAACCACAATAAGATGCCACTTTTCACCCACCAGGATGGCTACAGTCAAAAGACAGGCAATGGCAAATGTTAGCAAAAATGCAGAGAAACAGGAACCCTCATACATTGTGAATGAAAATGCAAAATGGTGCAGCCACTTTGGAGAAAAGTCTGGCAGTTTCTCAAAAATTAAATACATGATCCAGCAGTTCCATTTATAAATATATTCCCAAAGGAATGAAAACTTGGATATGAATGCTCATAGCAGCATTATTAACAAAACCAAAAAGTGGAAACAACCCTAAAGGTCCATCAGATGATGAACAGATAAAAAAAATGTAGTTGCTCCATGCAATGAAATGTTATTCAGCAATAAACAGAAACGCAGTACTGGTGATACATGTCGCAAAATAGATGTTCCTTGAAAACATCATGCTAAATATAAAGGGCAGTCACAAAGGATCACATATTGTGTGATTCCACTGATATGAAATGTGCAGAATAGACAAAACTGGGGAGACGGAGCGGACAGTAGTGGTTCCTAGGGCTAGGGAGAGTGTGGAAGTGGAAACAGGCACAGGGTGGTTGCTAAAGGGCACAGGGTTACTTTTTAGGGTGATGCAAATGTTCTAAAATGGATTGTGATGATGACTGTGTAACTCTTGGAATATAGAAAAAGCCACTGAATTGTACACTTTAAATGAGTGAACTGCGTGGTATGTTCATTATATCTCAATAAAGTCGTTGCCAAAAGAGATTTTAATTTGGTGCTGGTGCCTGGGGTCCAGTAATGGTATGCTTCTTGCCAGGGTTCAAGGCACAGGAGAATTAACAGTATGCCCTCTTTATAGAAAAGTGATAAAGAAAAAAGGCTGTCTTGTTCACTGATACCAAGTCTATACAATTAATAGAAAAATCTGTATTTCACTGCTCAAAGAATTGAATGATATGTATTTCCCCAAGGTAGGTGATTTTGGGGTCCCAAACCTGATTTACAATTACCTTCTGTTTTAACATATTAGTCTGAATTTCCATTTCAGTTAGACTTTGTTCTAAATCTTCAGGAAAA
The DNA here is from genome assembly GCF_964146895.1 of Miniopterus schreibersii. Taxonomy (NCBI): domain Eukaryota; kingdom Metazoa; phylum Chordata; class Mammalia; order Chiroptera; family Miniopteridae; genus Miniopterus; species Miniopterus schreibersii. Next base: position 79,908,516 of record NC_138101.1, on the reverse strand, counting down.
CTAAGCTCTTCGTTTTCATGTTCATTTAACTTCCTTTGTGTAATGTTTAAGATTTCCTTAAATCTGCAGAAACGTACAAAATGAGTAAGTCCAATTCTTTAAGAGTAAATATTTGATAAGTATTTGAACAGATACTATGTTCTATCATATAAAATAAATAAATCTATAAATTCTGACCCTCTTATTTGTTCCAATCTAATATTGTTTGAAAGCATACTATCTAAATTATAAATGTAAGGTAAAAAAAACTCATGACATATGTGATACAGAGTTACTATTGAAACTATGCAGAGTTCTTATAAATAAGTTATTATTAATATTCATTTTAGTATGTCAATATAAAACATTAACCTATTATTAAATATCAACTATAAACCAGAGATCAGTATCCAAAGTGAAGAAGAAAAGCATAACTATAAGTGAATGTTTTGAAGAGACAGAAAAATACCTTTTGGTACCTCTTGACGACAGTCTGCAAGAAGAAAGGCACCAACAAAAACGTCAAGGGGCTCATTCGAAACAGAAGGAGAAGCAGGAGAGAAAAATCTTTGAGGTCGGAATTGAAGGCAGAATTAGAAAGGGGCCGGGCTTTAGAAGAAGGGAAGCTGAGAGAGCATGTGGAGCAGTCTCTTCAAGGCAGTTTTAAGAAGATATCTTTGCTAGCACAATGTTAACAAAATGAAAGGGATACAAAGCAGTGTAGAGAAAGATAGTGAAATGAGAGGAAAACACTGGTGAGGATCAGAGAACAAACTTAAGTGCTCGGCAAATAAACAGAAAGGAAGCCATATGGGGACTCCCAGACATTGGGGAAAATCCCTTTATTTTTTACTAGTGGTAAAAACACGATTGTACAACTTCTTTAAGTCACACAGACATTTTTGTATGTGTGATATATTTTATAACTAACAAAGGAAAAAGAAACATAAGCCAAATCAAGAGAATTTTTGATGTTGTTAAACAATGACACAGAGAGGCTTTTAGATATTAAACTATTTGAATGCTGAAGGGAAGCACACTCACTACTGAAAGTAGGAAAGATCACCAGAGAGCAAAGACATCTTGCAGAAGTAAAAATTCAAGGTAGACATGAAAAGTGCAGTCAACAGGAAATGCAAAATGCATCCTCATTATTGTTTTAGGGATCACTAAAGAGTAAGTACAGCCCGGCTGGGCGTGGCTCAGCGGTTGAGCATCGACCTAGGATCCAGGAGATCGGGGTTCGATCCCCAGTCAGGGGCGTGCAGGAGGCAGCGGACCAATGACTCTCTCATCATTGATGTTTCTATCTCTCTCTCTCCCCCTCCCTTCCTCTCTCTGAAATCAATAAACATGTATTTAAAGAAAAAAAAGTATAGCATTTTGGCCCTCAAAGCAGTTTCAGATTGTGCTGTGAGTTTCTGAAGTAAATTTTTAAATAGGATAATTTGTTTAATTATGAAAATTACACATAGGAAATAAATTTGGATTTTGGTTTTAATAAAGTAAATGACAGTTACATCTTAATTGAAGGTGGAAATGGTCTGAAATATTAAAACCTCACCTAGTGAGCTCTTTCTCCAGTTCCCCCATCTTCTTTAATCCTTCACACAGGTAAGACTGCAGGAAGGATTTTAATTCAGCCCATTTCCTTGTGTTTCTTTTCATGCTGAATCTGTGAAAAACACTTTTAAAGAGAATTATTTTTAAAAATCTAAACACTCACTCTTCTTTCTTAAAAATATGATTTCTCATGAGTTCATAGATAATATGTGTAGACAGGTTTATAAAATCTAGTTTATAAACCTGGTGATCATAAGGACAGATTTGAAAAATAATGACCTCTTACAGCAGCTTAAATTGACTTTACAGTTTCACCACTTTTTGTCTGTAATTTAAATTGCCAAAATTTGTTAAAACAGAGGTTTTGACATATAAAATACTAAGTGTTAAAAAAACAAAACAACTTTAAGAGAATGGCTATATTGACATTTTAGTTTCTAAAGCTGTCCTAGAGACATTTTCATTAATAATTCAACATATTCCAGGTTTTATTAAATCGAATCTTACTAAGATAATCTTTGAAAAACTCCCATGCAAATCTGACTTTGGATGAGATGCTCTCATTCTCTGTAAGCTTCTTCCGTAAGTTTCAATCTCTCCTTTTCTGTTAAACACTATTCTCTTTAAACAAAGTTTGTCTTCTCTGTATTGTATAAAAACATAACTTTTACTTGATCCTTGTAGCTTTTTCCATCATCCTGCTCCCCACTTCCACTCAACGCTAGCATTCTTTAATGCAGGCTCACCCCCAGGCTCCTGCTCTCCCCACTCCTCTCCTTTGACAGGAGAATCGACTCCAACCCTGTAAATGCCCCAAGCACTTCCTGAGGGTCCTTTAGGCCCTGTGCTGCTTTACTTCCCACAGCTACTGGGAACAAGGACCACACCCCCACCCTCTGGGCCTCCAACCCCAATTCATTTCTACATGATGGACAGTCCTCGACTCTTTCTATTCCTTTTTATTTTTACTCTTTATTTATTTTTTGTTTGTTTGGAACAAACTGGTAGCACGTTTATTTGTCTTCACCCTGTTGAATGCCATGAGCTAGAGCTACACTGAAGTTGAGGGGAGATGTAACAAGTTTAAGAAACTCAATACCTGGTTTTATAATTTAACGGTCTTTGTTTATAGCAGCACATTAAACTAAAGATATGGGCTAGAGACTGTATACTTAGCATATGAAAATAAGTCTATAATCAATACAACAGAAATTATGAGGAATTCCTAAGAGACAGAAAGCTGACAGGCTCAAAGCTGATAGGCTCGAATCACAGACACATGCACAAGAGGAGTGCTCTGAAGAAGGAACTGGGGGAGCTCAGTCAAGCAGCAGATAGAGACAGTGCTCACCTAAGACAATCTGTTTTTATTTAACCTTTTTTATGGAAAATTTCTAACACAAACAAAAGAAGATAGAATATTATATTTACCCTCCATAGGTTCATCACCCAGCTTCACACTTTTCTTTTTTATTACTTTTTATTTTCTCTACCTCACTTCTTTTTCTTTCTTTCCATCACCATGTATCCCCTCTATGCCCCCTTCCACCTCCCCCCAATCCCCTCACAGCCCTGCAATCACCACCCTGTTGTCCATGTCCATGAGTTCTCTCTAGCTTTTTCTTTTTCGATCCATCCCTGCACACACACACACACACACCCCAACACCAAAAACACCTTCAGCAGACAGTACCATATGATTTCACTCATAGCTGGAATTTAATGAACTGAACTACCAAGCAAAACAGAGACAGACTTATAGGTAGAGAGCAGTTCCTTTCCTAAAATTCAGAGTTCCTTAAATCTCAACACTTCAGACCAGATTCCCTCATCAACATTTCCAGCCCTGACCCCTTTGCTGAGCTCATCTGTCCTTCTCTTTCTCCCTTCGAGTTCCTCATAGACAATATCCTCAACCACACACTCATAAACCATGATGTGATATGGGTCACCTATGTAGATGCTAATCTTGTACGTTTTATGTTGATTCTTATTGGTGTTACTTTGAGTGTGCTAGAGTTCTGTTCTGATCTTGGGGGCACCTTCGTTAACCAGCATTCTCTGTCTTGTTTTTTCTCTTATAATGCAAATGTTTTTCACGAGCATCAGATTATCAATTATTTGCCTTTAAAAAATAATAATAATTTCCTATTCCATAGAGACCTGACCCAGGGAAGTCTTCTGACGTGCCTTTCACATGCATACTCAACTATATTGTTTGAAGGCTTGAGAAAGCTAGGGCTATCTTCTTGCCAATTCAGACTCTTCACCTCAACACTGTGTTGATCAAATATCTGGGTTTGAATCCCAAATCTATCCATGATATAAAGTATTTAATTTTATTCTAACAATAGTTAAGCTCAAATATTTCCAATTTATATGACTATGTCATATAATATCATACACTCATATCATATAATATACATCACGGGGAAATTTATACTTATAAAGACAAGATTATCTTTCATGAGAAAAATTCAAACAATGTAAAATTAACGGCTAAATTCTCCTGTACAGCAGAGATGACAAGTGCTTAAAAGAATAAGGTCAATGAGAGTTCAAACAGTCAGAGATCACTTCATGGAGAAGGAGAGATTGGGAGCCGGGTCCAGATAGATGTAGGAATAGGCAAGAGGAACAGAAACTGAAAAGTCAGAATGGACAGCATGAGTAACAGCAGAAAGATGCTGAAACCAGCCCAGTTATCTCAGAGGATAAAATCCAATGGCAAGGAAATAAAAACATATGTTCACACAATGACTTGTACACTAATCTTCATAGTAGAATTATTAACAGCCACAAAGTGAAAACAACACAAAGTGCCATCAACTGATGAATGGATAAATGGTTGAGCCACACAATGAAGTATTGTTCAGCAATAAAAAGAAATAAAATATTGACATGTGCTATAATGTGGGTGAACCTTTAAAACATTACATTAAGTGAAAGAAGCGCATCACAAAGGATTGCAACTTGTGTGCTTGCAAATATATGAAATATCCAGAATAGACAAATCAACAGAGAAAAAGTAGACTGGTGGTAGCCTGGTGCAGGGCGAGATGAGAAGCTGGTAGTGACAGCTAAGAGATGTGGAGTTTGTTTTTGGAGTGATAAAAATATTCTATAATTGATTGAGATGATAGATGCACAACTCTCTGAATATGTTTAAAAATATTGATTTGTACCATTTACATGGGCAAATTATATGATATGTAAATTATATCAACACAGCTTTTGTAAAAAAAAAAAAAAATCCAATGGTTGATCTAGATTGAATTTTCTTAATTGTCTGACTATTTCCATGCTTTCATAATATTCTGAGAAGAAATGAAGGATATGCCTACTTCAACCAGTTTGTATAATGACCTTCCCGTACAAGTTGTTTCAAAATCTGTAAAATAAATACAGATTCTATATCTGTTCACCAAAATGAAGATAAGAACTAAAACAATTTTCTGGAATATTCCATTAAGCATTATGCTTTGATTTTTATCTGGCTGCCTCATCATGATAATGGAGATATCACTAAAAATATTGTTTAGTGAAAAAAAAAAAAAAAAAAAGCCTCTTGACTTCTATGAAGAACACTGAATAATTCTTAACTTTCCTAAGGGTGAATATTATAAGAAAAAACATAAAACACAAATGGCAGGATAAAAGCCAGGGTTTAAGAAATAAGTGCACTATAAAGATAATAAAATTATAATAAATTAATTACAATAAAAATAGAAAAGAAAGCTGACCATGAAAAGTAGTACCCTATTGTTTAATGAGCTATAAATGAACTGATGACATGTTAAATTTCATACATACTTGACTTCTGCTTTCATCTAATTCTTTCTTTAACTTCTTTTTCTCGTCTTCTAAATTCATACGATAGGGTGATTCAACCTTCTGGGAAGCCTCTAAGGTAGATAGTTTTTTTTTGGTATCAGCCAGGTCTTGTTGAAGCTGTCTCACAACTGCCTAGTAAGATATTTCCGTTACTGGTTTTAGAAATCACATTTTAATTAAATTATGTTAATAATTATAACTTCACATACAGGATAGGGCTAAAGGTTACAGCTGTGAGTAAGTGAAACAGTTAACTTTTGTATTGTTATTTACTAATTATTGCATTACTCTCCATACGAACAACTGTAAACCTACTTTTGCCCCACCATGGATGTACTTAGAGTCACATATTGTTAACATAATATGTAACTGGGAAAATATCACCACGTACATCAATTCACCTTCTTTTCCTCATAATGGACAGATTCCTGTTTGCTTAATCAGGTTAAAGACACAGAAATGTAATCCTCCTGCCTAATCCGTATTAGGTTACTTAGACAGCTGATTCAGCCCCTCTCTCAAGGCCCGACCCTCTTCATGAATCTCAAAACTTTACAATCTACTGACGTCCCAAAGAGAAACGGGTATGTAAGTGGATCAAGTGGTAGTAAGTTCAACACTGTGGAACATTTTTCTCTTTTTATTTTTTTAACCAGAGGCTTCAATGAACTTCAGAGTTCCTCACACATTCAATCCCTTGCTCAAATCCTTCCAGTAGATTCCTATCATAATAGAAAGTGAAGTCATTCCAATGGCCTTTGAGGCCTTAGGTAACCTGGCCTTGCCCTCTCTCCCTGCTACACATAAATCCTGCCACCCGGCATTAGTCTGAAATGGAGATCCAATGCCAAATTAAGAAATCACAGAGAGTTACAATTCTCTCTGTATTGGACAAACTTTTCTCCAAATGATAGTAATTAGGCCTTGACATGAGAAACACGATCCAATCACTTGTAAAAATATCCAAAGAAAATTGTAAATAGTAGTGGAAAGATTTAATCAAGTACAAATTTGCTAAAACTCATCACATTTGTCCCAAATTATGATTTAATGAAAAGTAGATGCTTTTAAAAGAGCTGAAGGGTCTCATGAATATACTACTTGAGACTGAAATATTTCCAAATTTAATTCAAATTCAAAATAACATTATACCAACTAAAATGTATAAGAAGCCACTGAAGGGAAGATACTATGAGATACAGCATCTGCACTTCAGTTCATCTGGAAAATCTGAAATTAAGTGTCAAGATAATCCACTTAATTGAATCTTAATTTCAAAATACTCATTTTAGGTATGAGCATTTCCATTTATCTGCTTCCTAAAGGTATTAAGATGTGGTGACAGAAAGATTAAAATTATTATTGTATCAGTATAAGACTAAACTTTCATATCAGTCTATATCTATTAACAATCTATGGCTTAACCTCTTAAAATTTCATAGGCAACACAAAGTCTTGACTCAAAACAAAGCACCTCTCAGACCTAATGTTCAGTTACTGGATACAATGTCTTTTAAGCTGACAGAGCAAACACATTTATAATCTATATACTTTTAATACTCAACTAGATTCACATTGAACCATCATCAAATATTACTCTGAATTTTCTTTTAGGAAATTGGAAAAATATTTATCTGTCTGAATACTTACATCTTCTTCTGCGTTATCATTTTCATACTTATATATTCTTTCTTTTAAATGATGCCATTCATTGGTTAACTCATTTATGTCATGTTCAGCTGGAAATATTTTTCTGATCTCCTGAAGCTCATCTAGGATAGTAACAACTATCTTTTTGTTACTGTCAGCTTGGCTGTGAGCATCATCCAGCTGCTGTCGAAGCAACATATTTTCACTTTGTAGTTGACATAACTTCTCCCTTAAGGATTCCTGCTCTGCAATGTATTTATTCACTTTCCATTGTTCACTTTGGTACATGTATTCAATTTCCGTCTTTCGGCCCTTTGTTTTGCTTAGGCCTCTTTCTGCGCCTTCTAAAACCAAGGTCCTTTCTCTGGGAGCATCTCTTGTGTGATGAAGCTCAATTTCTAGGCTACTGAACTTCCTTTCAGCTTTAGAAAGTTGTTGGGAAAGAATCTCATTCCTTTCCTTAAGGTCAGAGTGTCAAAATTCATTTTGTCCTGGAAACAAAACCATTCATCTCTTATTCTCTGGAAAGCAAGTTGTAGGTCTTTCTTTGATGTCGGACATTGTTCATGATCCTGTAGAGCAGTGGGCAGTCTAGGTTGGCATGATTCAACTTCTGCTTCCAGTCTTTCTCTGTTTTGTTTTTCATTCTCCAGTTTAGAGTTGAGCATTGCATTCTGTGCTGTCAGAGCTCCAGCTGTCCATTATACTGAAATGTTGTTTTTGTTAATGTTTCCTCATTCAGTTTTATTGTCTTCTGAAGATGGTCATTCTTTTCTTTGGCAATTGCCATGTCCTTCAAACATTTCTTTTCCATTTCCCGGTTCTGATTTTTTACTGTATCTACTTCCATTCTGAGTACAGCAATTTCATCCTGCAACGTGTGCATTTCAGGCAACAGGCTTTCTTCTTTTTCATACCTATCAGAAACCTAAGTAAAACAAAGCAGACTTGTAGCTAACACTCATTGAAATGACATATCATGATAGCCTCTGAAATTAAAGAATAACCTATATGTTTATATAAAATAAGGCTGCAATAAGTGGATATCCCTCTGGAAAAAAATAGAGTTGGATCCAACCTCTAACTTGAGACAAGCATAAATACTCCAAAGTTCAAAAATTTAATAAGATGATGAATTTTTTAAAGTGAAAAAGAAATCACAAGAGAATTTTTAAGACTCTCAGAATTGGAAAGGGCTTTGTCTGAGTCACCACAGAATGAGAATGTATTATATAAATGATTAATAACTCTACACTTAAAATTTGAGTTTACAGTCTGAACATATGGCTACTCCACAGTAAGACTGTTCATCCTGCATATATTAAGATAGACTAAATTTCCTAAAATTCTTTTTTCCCTCAAGAATATCCCATAGGTATTCTCCTTTTCTAGTACTTTCAAAGTCAGCTATAAAAACTACCTCTACTAATAACTGATAACCTAGGCTTTGTCCTAAGCACTTCTGCATCCATCAATGAACTCATTCAGTTATCACAATCTAGAATGGAGAGGTTAAAAAGATAAGCAAGTTCAGGTTCTTCCCCAGGTGTGCAGACTCCACAGTTTGTGCTCTTGCACCGACCCACAGTTCTTCTCTAGTGTGAATACAGAAACACAAAAGAAGCCTCATATATCAAAGTACAAATGGTGAATAGGATAAAATTTATAAAGCTGCTCTTAGAAAAGTATGAAATTTTTTGTTGTTACAATAACTTTTATTTCTTGTTCATGATGTTTCAAGTAGTAATAAATGTAAAATGGGGGGAAGTACACTGAACTACTTTACAGGAATAAAATACTTACCGATAAATTATCAGATGAACTTCTACCTCTCTTTCTCAAAGCCAGGAGCTCTGCTTTCGACATGTCCATATTAAGCCTTTGTACATCTTGCTCTAATGATTGAGTTTCACATCCTGTAGGTGTTCCGACACTATAGGGGTAAGAGGAACTCCATTCTTGTATTTCAGATTCCATGCTTTTATCGTTACTAGCACTGCAATGATCTGCATATAATGGCTTTTGCAACAAGTCTTGATTTGGCTTTGTTTCCTTATAAGTATTTGTAACAGCATAAGTATCATGCCTTTTTATTTGAATCATGTGGGTTTTTTCACTGTGGCTAGCAATCTGCAAATCAAGATGACTTTTTAGACCACTAGGCTGAGGTGTATGTCTGACGCCTAATTTCCTATTAGTGGTATTTGGGTTCATATTTTTTGTCATCTGCATATCAAACTCTTGGTCTTCTTTCACTTTGGATGTAACTACTGGGTTCCTTATTTTGATATTTTCTGTATCACTACAAAAACGCTCTTCATTTTTGTTTAAAACATGTTCAGTGTCAGGTTTGTGATCATTCTCAGAGTGTAATTCCTTTTCGCTTAAACAAAGCTCAGAAGAAGATGACCAGGAAGAGCCCTCCAGGGAACCAGAGCGTGAATGAGATGGAAACACATTTTTGAGGGTGGGTTCTTCTCCAGGAAATGTCTGGAATACTTCAGAGAGAGGCATTCCAAATGCATCTTTTCCCCCACAATCAAGTATTTTATTTTTCAGATTAGAAGGCATTTGTCTTACGCTTGCTCCTTTTGTAGAGTTATGTAGGGGCCCTTCCTCAGGACACTCACTAGTGTCTTTTTCACAAAATTCATGATGCTTCTGCTTTAACTCATCACTGGTAAGTTGTAAATTCTTCCTCTGTTTGAATTTGCCATGTTTAACCCACATTTCCTCATGCTTTTGCACAGAAGGATGTCCTGAATATGCGGAAGTATACTCTCCGTCACATGCCCTATTTATTTCTGAGTCTTGAGACATTTTTTCCAGGTGCAAAGTTGGAAGATGAATTTGCTTGCTTTGGTTTTCTGCTGTCTTTGCTGTAGGGGTATACATTTTTGAAATAACTTCGCCCTTAAGTAATCAAGTATGGACAAAGGAAAATTAGAATATAATTAAAATTTAACTTTTAGAATTCTTAATCTATAGTTAGCTACTCCCAAATCACTGGATTATAACTGAGAAGTAAAACAATTACTGGCCTTGGTCTAAAAGAAAAACATGAACCCTCAAACTTAATTGTGTCACAATTCATTAGATGTTAAATCTATCAAAAATAAATTAGTAGCTGAATTTTAATGTAAAAAGGCTTCCTCACTTAAAATATTTCACCTCCCCATATCCTAAACAGTGAGCCCCTGTACAGCATTTTACCTCCCCATAACCTCAACAGGAAGGCTCTGCACTGCATTTCACCTAACCATATCCTCAATAGTGAGCCCCTGCACTGCATTTCAGAATTTTATTAGAGCTGATCTAAGATGGAGCCAAAGGAGCTGAGAGTTACATTCACCTCCTCCCTGGACCGAACTGGAATTACTACTAAGTTCCATAACTACCAACCTGAATAAGCAACTGAAGACTAGCTGAACATTACTCTTGTAACCAAGAACTACAGAAGAACCCTCAGCTAGACTGGTAGGAAGGGCAGAGATTCAAAAAGGGCTGGCCCCGCACCCACTTGTGGTGGTTGAGAATGCTGAGGGGTATCTCAGCTGCAAAGTTCCCCCCTGAGGAGCATGGGGTCTCAACCCACACCGGGGTCCCTAGCCTTGGGCACCAGAGGTGGGAAGAGGAGCGCACATAATATCTGGCTCTGAAAATAAGCAAGGATTCTGTCCTCCAGGAAGAAATGGGAGTCTGCTGGAAAGACAGGAGCCCTCTTAAAGGGCCAGCACACAAGTCTTATTCCAAACACTCACTCTGGGACTATGAAGAAAGGGTGTCTCGCAGTGGAATGGAGTCATGCGAGGAGAAACTGCTTTGAATGGCTCTGGGAAGAGCGCTGAAGGTATGACCTCTGGGTCCCTTCCCTCTGCTGAGCCTTTATCCCACAATGCCCACAGATGCCATCATTCCTGGGCCAAGCACTCCCTTCGTTACAGCATCAACCTGGGGAATCTACTAGCCCCACTGTCCTGACTCCCTGTTCTCTACCCTATCGAGCAACACACTACAAAGGAGTCAGCTGCCTGGGCCTATTGTGTAGACTTCACGGAGGTCTCTTGAGGTGGTCTGGTGGACTAAAGAGGTGTCAGAGACTAAGTTGTATGACTTTGGGGTGGGGGCCATTTTTCCCTTGCAGGTCTAACTAAGGCCACCATTCCGATGAAGAGCCCTCCCTTCACACAGCCAAATCTTGGCCATCTGGGGCCTGATGAATTCTGTTGGTTTTACTCTAATGATTCCCTGAGGCTCCACCCAACCCAACCACAAAGGTCCACGGATACCCTGTGGGTGGTAGCTGGCATTAGTGTATCTTGGAACTTTTGCTGAGTAGTCTCACACCCAGTAATGAAGCTGACTTTGAATCTGTATCAGTCTGGTGAACACCACTCTCACCTACCTGATGACTCACTTACCTCATGCAACTCACATACCAACAGGAGCTTTTTCAGTGACTGACCCCAACAGAAAGCTGGTAGGCAGAGGTGGATCTCAGGGTGATTTGGGCTTTTTGCTCACCTGCCCCACAGGCTTGGTGCTGGTGGAAGGAGGCGTTGGTGTACAGCTTGGCCCCTCCTAGGCACACCCAGGCACAGCAGAGGCAGTCACAAACCCTGATTGCTTTGTAACTCCACACAGGTAGCCCAAGGGAAGTCACTGGCAGAAGCTGACTTGCACCAGAGTCCCTCCAAAGAGGGCCAAGTACCAATACACGTGGTGGGGGGCTTCAGAGCATGATCCAATTAGCTCCATGAGAGCGACGCCCAAAGATTTCTGCAAGCACCAGACCATGATGGTGTAAATAACTCAACATGGCATCAGCTTTCACACTGCAACACAGTGCATACCGTGGTCAGCCAGCCTGAGGATCAACCTCATCCATGAAAAGGCCAATAACAATCAAGACTCTACAAAAGGAGGGCTCACATAACACACACAAGTGACTTTCCTGCAGCACCTACCTCAGGTGATCAGAAAGATTGTGCCACCGAGCCTCACAAGACACCTAATACATAAGGTTATTATACCAAGACTGGGGGGAATAGCAGATCTACCCCATACACAGAAACAAATATGGAGACGCAGCGAAAATGGGGAAACAAAGAAACATGCCCCAAATGAAAAAACAAGAAAAATCCACCAAAAAAGAACTAAATGAAATGGAGGCAAGATATACACCAGATACAGAGTTCAAGAACATGGTTACAAAGATAGTCAAGGAACATAGTGAGAACTTCAATAAAGAAATAGCAAGTATAGCCTGGCCAGTGTGGTTCAGAGGTTGAGCATTGACTGATAGTCCAGGAGATTGTGGTTCAAGTCCCAGTCAGGGCACATGCCCAGCCTGCGAGCTTAATCCTCAGTGGGGGTCATGCAGGAGGCAGCAGGTAAATGATTTGCTCATCAGTGATGTTTCTCTCTCTCTCTCTTCCTCTCTCTGAAATAAAGACATGTTTAAAAAAAAGTGAGAGAGAGAGAGCAAGACTAAAAAAGGACAAAGAAACCATATAAAAGAAGCAGTCAGAAATGAAGAATACACTAGAAGGAATCAACAGCAGATTAGATGAAAAAGGGAATAGAATCATTGATTTAGAAGACAAGGCAGCAGGAAACACCCAATTAGAGCAGCTAAATAAATAAATAAAAACAATTTTTTAAAATGAGGCTAGTTTAACAGGCTCCTGGGACAACACAAAGTATAGCAATATCCACATTATAGGGTTGCCAGAAGGAGAAGAGAGAGAGCAAACAATTGAGACTCTATATGAATAAATAATGACTGAAATCTTTCCTGACCTGGTGAGGAAGAAAGACACACAAGTGCAGGATGCAAAGAAAGTCCCAAGCAAGACGAACACAAAAAGGCTCACACTAAGACACTTCAAAATTAAAATGGCTAAGTTTAAAGACAAAGAGAGAATCTTAAAAGCAGAAAGAGGAAAACAGATAGCTACCTACAAGGGAGCCCACATCAGACTGTCTGATGCTTTCTCAACAGAAACATTTCAGGTTGGTAGGTATTGGCACAAAATATTCAAAGTAATGAAAAACAAGGACCTACAACTAAGACTACTCTACCAAGCAAGGCTACCACTTCAAATTGAAGGAGAAATAAAGAGCTTCCCGGGTAAGCTAAAGGAGTTTATCACCAACAAAACAGTACTAGAGGGAATATTAAAGGGACTTTTATACAAAGAATATGAAAAACAGAGGGGACATAATTATAAAGAATAAAATAGGAAGAAGAATGTACCTATCAATAATCACTTTAAATGTAAATGGCTTCAATTCTCCAATCAAAAGACATGGAGTAGATGAATGGATAAGAAAACAAGATCCTGCCTGGCTGGGCCTGGCTCAGCAGTTGAGAATCGACCTAGGATCTAGGAGATCACAGTTCAATTCCAGGTCAGGGCACATGCCCAGGTTGTGCACTCGATCCCCAGTCGGGGGTGTGCAGGAGGCAGCCATTCAGTGACTCTCTAATCATTGATGTTTCTATCTCTCTCTTTCCCTCTCCCTTCCTCTCTCTGAAATCAATAAAGATATATTTTAAAAAAAGAAAACAAGATCCCTACCTTTGCTGTCTATAATACACCCACCTCGGCGAAAGATACACACAGACTGAAAGAAAAGGGATGGAAACAGATATTTGCTGAAAATGCAAACAAAAAGGGCCCTGGCCAAGTAGCTCAGTTGGCCGACCCGATACGCCAAGGGTGTGGCTTCAATCTCTCATCAGGGCACATACAAGAAGCAACCAATGAATGCATAAATGAGTGGAACAACAAATCAATGTTTCGCTTTCTCCCTCTGTCTCTCTCTGTCTCTCTCCCTTCCTCTCTCTCGCTCTCAAGTCAATAAATTAAAATAGTAATTTAAAAAATTTTCAAATGCAGACAAAAAAAGCTGGGATAGCAATACTTATATCAGACAAAATAGAATTTAAAACTAAGGCTACAACAAGAGACAAAGAAGGTCATTACATAATGATAATGGGGTCAATCCAATAAGAAGAAAAAACCCTTGTAAACATACATGTACCCACCACAGGAGCACCTAAATATATAAAGCAAATATTGGTAGAATCATAGTTGGGGAGTTTAATACCCCATTGACATCAACGGTGAGATCTTCGGAAAAAAATAATAATAATAGCAATCAAAACTGCAGGGTATACATTTTTTTCAAGTGTACATAAAACAGTTTCCAGGATAGACCACATGTTAGACCATAAAACAAGCCTCAATAAATTTAAAAAGATTGAAATCATTTCACATATCTTCTCCAACCACAATGGTATGAAACTAGAAATCGATGGCAAACAAAACAAAAACAAAACACCACACAACACATAAAGGCTAAATAACATGTTACTAAACAGTGAATGGGTTAACAATGAGATCAAGGAGGAAATCAAAAGATACCTTGAGACAAATGAAATGATAACAGACCACCCAACATCTATGGAACACAGTGAAAGCAGTCCTAAGAGGGAAATTCATAGCAATACAGGCCTACCTCAGAAAACAAGAAACCTCAAATTAACAATGTAAACTTTCACCGGAATACGTGTTTTAAATGAGTCCATCAGATTGTTTTAAAATGTGTAACATGACCTTAATTTGATCGACTGATTGATTGTTATGACATTATTCTATCTTTAGTGAGTCAAGTTCACCAAACATAAAGTTAACAATTTTAAAGTGAAAATTGTAGTAGCATTTGCTACATTTACAATGTTGTACAATGATCACCTCTATCTAGTTTCAAAACTTTTCATCACTCCAGAAGGAAACCCCATTCCGATGAAACAATAGCTCCCCATTCCCCTTATTGCAGTCTCTGGCAACCAGTGGTCTGATTTCTGTCTCCACAGATTCACTTATTGTAGAAATTGCATGTAAAAGGAATCACTCGATAAAACAGACAAATTTTCTGCTTTGGCTGGTGTGGCTCGGTTAGTTGGACCATCATCCCATGCACAGAAGGGTCATGGGTTCAATTCGCAGTCAGGGCACATACCCAGGTTACCAGTTGAATCCCAGTTGAGGCACACTCGGGAGATAGCCTCTTGATTTTTCTTTCTAACCCTTCCTCTCACTCTAAAATCAATTAAAAAAAAAAATATCCTTGGTTGAGGATTTAAAAATAAAAAGACTAAGTTTCTGTTACAAACCTAAAGGTAGTCTACTACAAAATTTTAAGAGTAAGTGCCACGCAAAATTAAATTGAGGGCAGGAACATTCATTTCACAAGAGAGCACATTACCTTGAAATCTTCATGGTGGGATATAGGCCATGAATCATTAATGCCAGGTGTGCTGGAAAGTCTTTACAGTAAAATATACAAACAAACAAACAAACAAACAAAGAGTGACTTCATTTCTTTAAAAAAAGCAACAAAAAATTTTAAGCGAAAAATCAGCTATCTATGTATCAAATGAAGATTCTTGATATAATTAACATTGGGCCCTTGTTTTTAAAAAGCTTTTAGTTATCTATTTCTGCTGCTACCTCTCCCAACCTATGAACTATTTAATGAAGACACACTCTGCTTGAGATTAATTTGTTTTTACCAATTAATGGCTAACATAAATTTGTTACCTGAACTGGAACAAATCTGATGACTTAAACCAAGGTAGAAAGATACACTGCCCCTTCCCCATCATGTGTCCCTGGTTCAAAGACTAATCGACATCAGTAAAAAATGGCACTCTTGGTTCTTGAGCATGGAAACCACTTATTAAGGAGAACCCATTCCTTCCTTTTACCCTAAAACTGTACAGGAAGTTCCCTGAAATGGTTAAAAGTTAAACTCCAAATGTCAATGAACAAATTTATGTGTTCTTAGCCTTCCCACTCCCAGATCACCCTTCTGCAGGCTCAATGACAGTCTTCAACCTTTAAATCTTCAACCTATGAAGGCACAGACTCCTGATACAAGGCTGGGCTCCAATTACCAAGAATAGGAGCTCTCTATTTCCCTGCTCCTGGAAAACAAACTAAATGGAGTCTCAGTGATTCACTCATAACATAGGCGTGTTGTCAACTATCCAACCCCATTACTGATTTGACAGCTAGTCCTGCCCCTCCCCAACCCTCCATGTACATGGGAAGCACATCAGCTAATTGGGAAAAGAGGTAGAGGTGAGGAGACACCTGCCTTGGGCCATAGATCTATGTCGTTCAGCAATCTCCAGTCCCCTAAGACTCAATGGGACCTAAGCCCCACTCTGTAAGTCAGAGTTCAGGTAGATAATACCACAGTCCTGTTTGTGATCAAAAGAATCTTTCCAGTGGCTCAAAGTATTTTAATAGCTTTCTGTAATTGTCCTAGTTCCTCCAATTAAACAAACAAAAGAGCAGCAACCTCATCAGGATTCTCCTGAGCCCCTTCTTTTAATGTGCCTTTCTAGACAACTCCCAACATCCTGGGGCTTCCTTCTTATAACTTATCATTCACTTGTCATGAATCCCCATATTCTCATCTCTTTTCTAAAACTCTAATTCCTATCCCAACCCAGTGTTGTTCATCTTGAAACTTGGGATTCCCCTGCTAATTCCACTCTTAACCTCTATCCACTGTGTTCACTAGACCCATTCCCCATATTTCTATTATTAAAACACTCACCTACAGGATGATAAAGAGGGAAGATTATAACACTTAGAAACCTGAATTTACATTTCATTTCCACCACTTACTATGTTCCAAAGAGTTGCTTTAATCTCCTTGAGTTTCAAATTCTCCATGTGAACAACCACTTGACCAGGTTATGAAACACAGGTTGAAGTGCTAGAAGGTGTTCTCATTAATTAATTGCTAAAATTCCTTAAACTCCTGAAATTCTATGTGCCTTTGATTCTGTCTATAGGAAAATGGAGAACACCACCGCTGGCAGAAGTGGGAAAAAATAGCACAATGAAAGAAACACCAAAAATAGAGAAGAAAGTAAAAAAAAATCAAGAAAAGTCATGGAAGAGGAAAAAAGGACTCAAGGAAAAAAAGAAAAAACTTAATACAACTAGGCAAAGGTGCTAGCCTGAGGGGAAAACCAGACTGGGAAGTCAGAAAATAGAGTAATCAATTAGAAATATCCTCTAAATAGATGTTGAATTTAATTAACATAACATGGTCTACACACAGATATTTGTTAGTTACTGATAAGGAATTCATTTCTAGAAGAAGAGATTTCATTATACCTAGAAACACTTGCCTGATTAGGCCTTGCTTGGATAAAACCTTTGGTTCTGTGGCCATAGCTAACTGTGAAGTGCCCTACGGCCTTTAATAGGAAAACGAGGTACTAGTTACCACTGCAATTGTCAAGTATAGTAAGACAAATGCTTGGACTAACTGGGCCTCTTAGAAAAACTCTAAATCAGAGTTAACACACAATTAGATATGACTTTCTGAGTTGATATGATTTGCATCCCTATCTTGATGCCAATGTGATACAGGGACTTATCAGTGTATGATGAGGGACCACAGAACAGATTTGGGAGCCAAGTAGGTTGACAGTCAAGTCATGGGTCAGTAGTTGGAGTCATCAGTCAATTAATCAACCTCCCTGAAGCACAGTTGCGTAAATAAAACGTAAGCTATAATAGCATAGCTACCTTGCAAAGCTATTGTGATGACTATGTAACACATGTTAATTACATAATATTGGGCCTACCCCACAGTAGAACACTCTAGAAATGCATTTCTTAGTTAACATAATTTTTTAAAATCCTACCTCCTTAAAGAGTCTTCTTCAGAGCTCTCACCCCCTATTAAAGAAAAAGTAAAACACACTTTAAAGCAACAATAGAAGAATACAGGACTTTAAAAGTACCAGACTAATGCTTTGTTAGGAAGGATTCCTTTGGGACCACACCTGAAGACTATACTAGAGTGAATATTAATGATATAATGGATAGGCCATTAATACATTAAGAACATTTACTTTCTTTTTTTAAATATATCAAATGCAAGAGAAAAGAAAAGAGTGGGCTCTATCAAAATGTGATACCTACGTATGGACTGCTATTTACAATGAACATAACCCTACCCAAACCCCATCAGACTGACAGAAAACGATATCATTAGGAGAAGCAGTATCATAAACGAACAATGTCAAACTTAAGTAGCATGAGTTTTCTGGACTCCTGCCATGAAGAGCAGTTAGGAGAGGGTGTGCTTAGTTTGCTATAACACAATGGCCACTTCTCCAGCTCTTCAGTGAAGACTAGCTGGTTCAGGATGAAACACTCTATCACAAGGAAATTTGGTCACTAGGCACTACACTTGGCAGCACAGCAAAACAAAGGAAACAGACTCTTTCTCTTCCTATACCCAACTGCGAGATAAGTAAGAAAGACTTTGATTCCAGCAGTATAAAGTATAACCCCTTGAGACTGTCTCCTTCCATTGCTAGAGTCTATCTGAACCCACCACATAGAGCAGCATGGTTCAAACAGTTAGTGCTCTGCAGTAGTGCATGAGGTCATTTTTCTCAACCCTCCCCATTAGGTGGCAAATGCCTATGGAAATCATGCTTTTTCGGCTTGTGTGGCATATGTCATCAGATCCTATGCTGATGAACAAGAACAAACCACAAAGGACAAAGAACATCTTGAGTAACTACATTCAAGTACCTTAGGATTTTAATTTTTTAAACATTCAAAAAGATACCCACTATATGACTCCAACTATTCAACAGTCAGGAAAAGGCAAAACTATGGAGACAGTAAAAGAAGCAGTGGGTTCCAGAGCTTATGGAGCAGAGAGGGATGAAGAAGCAGAGCACAGAGGACTTTTAAGGCAGTGGAACGATTCTCTGTGATACCTAATGGTCCACACATATCATCATACATTTGTCAAAACCCACTGAATGTACAACACCAAGAGTGAACCTTAATGTGAACTATGGACTTTGGTTGATGATGATGAGTCAGTGCAGGTACATCCATTGTAATAAATGTACCCCTCCGGTGCAGGATGTCAAAACTGAGGGAGGCTGTGTGTGTATAGGGATGTGGGGTTTATGGGAACTCTTGTACTTCCCACTCAATTTTGCTGTGAATCTAAAAATGTTTTGCCCGGCAGGGTGTGGCTCAGCAGTTGAGCGTCAAGCTAGGATCCAGGCGATCGGGGTTCGATTCCCGGTCAGGGCACATGCCCAGGTTGTGGGCTTGATCAATGACTCTCTCATCATTGATGTTTCTGTCTCTCTCTCTCCCTCTCCTTTCCTCTCTCTAAAATCAATAAAGATATATTTTTTAAAATGTTTTAAAAAATAATGCTTACTAATTATTTTTTTTTAAATATCTGCTGAACCTGCTATTAACATAGAGCAACATATTAACACTATTTTCAAGACACAGGCAACTT
Organism: Miniopterus schreibersii; assembly: GCF_964146895.1. Lineage (NCBI taxonomy): Eukaryota > Metazoa > Chordata > Mammalia > Chiroptera > Miniopteridae > Miniopterus > Miniopterus schreibersii. The sequence goes on along the minus strand of NC_138101.1, from coordinate 79,889,109 downwards.
CATAATTAACATAAAGATCCAGTGAGGAAACGAGATGGCAGCTTAGGTAACAGCTGTATACGCCACCTCCCACAACCACATCAAAATTACAACTAAAATACAGAACCACCATCACTCAGAACCTCCTGAAATCTGGCTGAACAGAAGCCCTAAAGGAGGGAACTGAAGGAGCACCGAGTCTGGCAGAACGGGCGGAGAGGCGGGTGGATAGGGGCTGAATCACCGAGAGGTGATTACCTGGTGCTGCAGGATAAACCTGGGAGGGACATCTTGGCGGTGGAGGTTTCCCAGAGGAGTGAGGGGTCTGAGCCTCATATCAGGACCCCCAGCGCAGGTCTCCAGGAATGGGAAGAGAAGTCCCCACAACTTTGGCCTGCGAAAACCAGCGGGTACTGTGGCCTAGGGATGCGGAGGCTGCGGGAGTCCCAGGCACTTCTTCTTAAAGGACCTGCACATGCACTCACTCAGACACGCTTCCTCTGAGCCCCAGCTCTGGGCAGCAACTTGAAAGGATCTGGGACACTTGGAGAGGAACTAACTTCCCTGAAATCAGGGCGAGAGGTAGAGGGGCAGCTTTCTCCCAGGCAGAAGAGCTGGCAGAGGCCATTGCTCCTTTCTCAAGCCCACCCCCACAGAGCCAGCAGGCAGGTGCCATATTTGAATCTCCACCAACTGACTCACACCTTTGGCCTCGCCTAGGAGGCTCCAGGAGACACGCCCCTCCCTACTTGCCAGCTCATCTGAGCCATTTCCAGTGGTTTTTCTATGCAAGCGGCCTCTCGAATCATTTGTTTAGGATTTTTCTAAAATCTCTCAAACAAGCAGCAGAGTGCCCCACATGTCTTGTAAGTGGCCACGGCCCTGGCACTAGTGGCAGCCTGCATAGCTTGGCCTCTCCTGGACACCTCCAAGCCCAGCACAAGTAGCAGCCAACTATGGCTTGCTCTGTAGCTCATGCTGGGTGACCCTGGGCAAGGCACTGGCAGAGGCTTACTTTGCACCTCCCAGGAGGCACCCGAGACAGTGCACCTGGTGGTGAGACTTGACCATGCTAGATTAAAACTCTACTACATCCACAAGTGACACACTCAAGGGGCACAACTGGTGCACACCAAAGCTCCACTGAAGGAAATCCTGCTCCATAGAGGTGTCTCCAGCACACTAGCTCTTTGGCTGTAGTTGCAGCTGGTCCTCATAGCCAATTGGCCTGCAGGTCAATTCCTCCCTGCAGGGACGCAAACAGCAACCAAGGCTCAGCTACAACAAAGCAGAGCACACGGCCCACACAGGGGAGCACCTAGAAGGCCCAGCTCAGGTGACTGGAGAGGCTAAGCCACTGGACCCTACAGGACACCTACTACACAAAGTCACTCTACAAATTCCAGGAGACACAGCAGCTCTACCTAATACATAGAAACAAACACCTAGAAATAGCCAAAATGTGGAGGGAGGCAAAGAAACATGTCACAAAGAAAAGAAAAGAACAAAAGATATCTCCAGAAAAGGAACTAAATGAAATAGATCCAAGCAAGCTAACAGATACAGAGTTCAGAATTTTGTTTATAAGGATGCTCAAGCATATTAGTACAAGTATTATGAAAACAAGTGAGACCATCAATGACATAATAAAGTACCAATTTGAAATGAAGGCTACACGAACTGAAATGAAGAATAATTTACAGGGAATCAATAGTAGAGTAGAGGACACTGAGAATCAAATCAGCAACTTGGAACATGAGGAAACAAAAAGCACCCAACCAGATGAGAAAAAAGAAAAAAGAATCCAGAAATATGACAATAGTGTAAGGAGCCTCTGGAACAACTTCAAGAGGCCCAACATTCATATTATTGGGGTGCCAGAAGGGGAAGAAAGGCACCAAGAAATTGAAAACCTATTTGAAAAAATAATTACAGGAAACTTCCTGTACCGGGGGAAAGAAATAGACTTACAAGTCCAGAACGCACAGAGGGTCCCAAACAAGAGGAACCCAAAGAGGCCCACAGCAAGACACATCATAATTAAACTGCCTAAGGTCAAAGACAAAGAGAGAATCTTAAAAGCAGCAAGAGAAAAGCAGTTAGTTACCTACAAAGGAACGCCCATACGACTGTCAGTTGATTTCTCAACAGAAACATTGCAGGCCAAAAGGGAGAGGCAAGAAATATTCAAAGTGATGAAAAACAAGGAACTGCAACCAAGATTGCTCTCTCCAGCAAAGCTATCATTTAGAATTGAAGGTCAGGTAAAGAGCTTCACAGATAAGAAAAAACTAAAGAAGTTCATCACCACCAGACCAGCACTACAGAAAATGTTGAAGGGTCTTCTTTAAGAAAAAGCCAATGAACAAAAGAATCTGACAAACTAAATAGATCCAGAGACATTGATGCATGCAACAGATGGTCAGAGGAAAGAGGGAAGGGGGATGGAAGATGGGAAGAGATTAACCAAAAAAGTTATATGCATATATGCATAACCCATGGACACAGTCAATAAGGGGGTGAAGGCCTGGGGGGGTGGGAGCAAGGTGGAGGGGATCAATTGGGGGGGGGGAATGGGACACCTGTAATACTTTCAAAAATAAAGATAAATTAATATAAATAAATGGATAAGAGAAAGATCCAAGTATCAGAATATGGATATTATCAGCTCAATTGAATGAAGCAGATGAAAAGATATAAACAAGCAAATGACTTGAATTGTATACTAGGTAAGGTCAGAAAAACACTGATAAATATGATTGACTATCTTCTTTATAATTATAAACAGGGAATAACTACAATATATGTCAAAACTAAATCATCCTTATAATGAAAAGACAATTTTTATTCTAATTTTAAATCAGAAATCGTCATGCTGATTTTATCTAAAAATGATCTTGAAACATTATTCAAATAAAAAGAAAAGATTATAAATGCCTAATATTGCCCAAGTCATTTCTATACAAATACCTGTGAAATACTCACCAAGAGTAACAAAAGTGACTGGCATTGCTATTAATTATGCATGATGCAACTGAAACCAGTACAATGTTAAACAATCATATTACTTGCATTTAAAATAAAATTTGAATTCAATTCCAAAAATTCAGTCAGGGCTATAACTGCTGAACAGAAAAATATTACACAGGAAGCCTAAACCAGCTATCCATAGAAAGTCTTACTCAAATGGCTAACCCTGGGTTGGTGACAGATAAGCTGAATCAAGAGAGGGTTTACACAATTTCTTAAACAGATTAGGAGGGCCTCACTGTGTCTAAACACTTTGTACAACCAATGGGATTAATTCTGAACACTTGCTTTCCATCTGGCCATGTAGAATTTTGGCATAAACGATGGGGAAGATGCCGATGTAAATAGGGTGCCATAAAACCCTTGGCACTGAGTTTAACAAGACCCTGGAATTGGTAGGTGACATTTCCCAAGTGTTGTCAGAATTTGACAGTGGAATACTTGAGCACATCCTGGGAACTCCAGAGGGAGAGGGCTCTTGCAAGCTTGTGCCTGGTGTCTTCCACACTTTGTCACACAACCCTTTTCTCCTTGTTGATTGTCCCATGGTCCTTCCACTCTACTAAATCACAGGTAGAAGTAAAACTACACGTTGAGTCCTATAAATTTTTCCAGGAAATAAGCCCAAATACGTGTGAGTTCAGGAACACCTAACAGAATGGCATTATGTGGCATTTTTATGATGCAGGATTGTATGTTCCACATCATTAGAGGAAGACGGTGATTTCCAGCATACCTCTCCGGGAATTTGTTTTTCTTAATACTTGTTTTGAAGATCCCTGTAGGCCTATTTGAATGAAGGCATGAAAGAGATAAATTACACAATAATGTCAGAAACAATGTGAAAAAAACAAATATTCTACTAACTCAAAATGGAAAGAACAAAATCCAAAGGATTGACAACATGTTCTAAAGAATGGAAGTTCCTATAAATGAATTGAAACATCACACTGGCAATTTTCTCTAAGGACACTTTAATTCCTTTTTACAATAGCTCTGAAAGAATCAAGCAACTAAGGTAGCGAAAGAAAAACAATAATTCTCAAAGATAGTACAACGGTGTTCTAGTGATTACAGAGTTCTATTTCTTTGTTTCTAAACTTTTTCTAAATATCTTATGAAACTAAAAGGATGGCTCTTCTATGAAAGGCAATTGTTGAAAGGAAGAGGTAAAAAGTCAAAGAAACTGTATCCAAAATGTACGATGAGTTACCCATTGATATCCCAACAAACTCAACATCTATGGGGAAAAACTGGTCTTTCCTGTTGGGATGTTGCTCTTCCCTGTTCATCTAATAAAGTCCTATTCTCCACCTTCCGTTCACATGCCAGTGTGCACACTGGAGACCTATGAATGAACCATCTTCGATTTCTCTCTCCATGTAAACATTTACATTTAATTATCATGAAATCATATGAACTAGACCTCTTTCTCTTCTTTATTTTCCTACAGTCAGTGGCCTTAGTCTAACAAGGGCTCTTAACAATGGCTTTCCCAGTGGGGAAAATAACACCAAATATTATTTTCCTTCGTAAAATAAGATTCTTTAAGAAGAAGAAAACCAGTCTCATTGGGATCCTTGCCCACTGGCTAAGTGGTGTCGTTTTTATCCTTAAACACTGGTTTCTGATTCCAGGAAAGTATTGTTCAGTTGCTAGGTTACGTGACTTTTTACTGAGACAAATCAATATGCAATAACAAGTAGTCATGTACTTAGTGTAATCCATTAGCCATAAAAGCAAAACAAAACTCCTTTCTGAAGAAGTTAAGTTTGTGATAATGTGACTACAGAGGAAACATACAACGGATTAACTTAAAATCCTTTTACTTTTTTACATAGAGATATCATATGGGACATTAGAAGTCGTGACTGAATAAGTGAACTCCGTCTCCAACAATATTGCTCCAGATTTTAAATCACCTACAATTAACTGTTTAATAATGAATACTAGTCTATTAAGGAAGAAAGTAAGAAACACTATAGGAACCCGTCCAGCGTGATCCAGGAGTTTGTACAACCAATGGGATTCATTCTGAAAACTTGCTTTCCATCTGGTCATCTAGAATTTTGGCATACGCTGTGGGGAAGATGCAGCTGTGACTAGGGTACCATAAAACCCTTGACACTGAGTCTAAAGGGACTCTGGGACTGGTAGATGGCATTTCACATGTCGTGTCAGAATCTGACAGTGGATTACTTGAGCACATACTGGGAACCCAAAGGGAGACAGCTCTTGCAAGCTTGTGCCTGGTGTGCTCCACCCTTTGTCACATACACACTTTCTCCTTCCTGATTGTCCTATGATGCTTCCACTGTAGTAAATCATAGGTAGGAGTAAAACTACATGTTGAGTCCTATGAACTTTTCTAGTGAGTAAGCCCACCTCGGTGTGGGTTCAGGAACCCCTAACAGAATGGAACTATGTGGCATTTTTATGATGCAAGATGGTATGTTCCACATGATTAGAGGCAGAAGGTGATTTCAAGCATACCTCTCTTGGATCTGGGTCTTTTTACTTCTTCTGTAGATTGCAGTAGATCTATTAAAATAAAGAAACAAAAAGATAAATGAAACAATGATGTCAGAAAACAATCTGAAACAAAAAAAAGGCAATTTACTCAAAATAGAAAATGCAGAATCCTAACGATAGACAGCCTGCCCTACTGTATGCAAGTGCTTATAAATGAAATGAAACATCACACTGGAAAGTTTCTCTAAGGACATTTAATACCTTTTAACAATAGTTCTGAATGAATCAAGCAACTAGGGTAGCAAAAGAAAAACAATATTTCTCAAAAATAGTACAACAGTGTTCTAGTAAGGACAGAGGTCTATTTCTTTGTTTCTAAACGTTCTTATATCTTATGACACTAAAAGCATGGCTCTCCAATGAAAGGCAGTTGTTGAAAGGACAAGGTAAAAAGTCAAAGAAACTGTATCCAAAATGTAAAATGAGTTACCCATGGATATTCCAACAAACTCAACATGTATGGGGAAACACTGGCCTTTCCTCTGGAGCTGTTGCTCTTCCCTGTTCATCTAATAAAGTCCTATTCTCCACCTCCAGGTCACACGCCAGTGTGCACACTGGAGACCTATGAATGAACCATCTTAGATTTCTCTCTCCATGTAAACATTTACATTTAATTATCATGAAATCAAATGAACTAGACGTCTTTCCTTTCTCTTCTTTATTTTGCTGACAGTCAATGGCCTTAGTCTAACAAGGGCTCATAACGATGGCTTTCACACTGAGGAAAATAACAGCAAATATTATTTTCCTTCGCAAATTAAGATTCTTTAAGAAGAAGAAAACCAGTCTCATTGGGATCCTTGCCCACTGGCTAAGTGGTGTCATTTTTTCCTTAACCATTGGTATCTGATTCCAGGAAAGTATTGTTCACTTCCCAGTTTTAGTGTCTTTATACTGAGACAAATCAATATACAATAACAAGTATTCATGTACTTAGTGCAATCCAGTTGCTATAAAAACTAAACAAAATATCCTGTCTGAACAAATGTGTCATAATGTGATTATATAGGAAACATACAACCTCTTAACTTAAAATCCTTTTACTTTCTTACTCAAAGTTATCACATGGGATATTAGAAGTGGAGACTAAATAAGTGAACTTCTTCTCCAACAATATTGCTCCAGATTTTAAATCACCGACAATTAACAGTTGAACTAATAATGAATCCTAGTCTGTTAAGGAAGAAAGTAAGAAATACTATAGGAGCCCGTCCAGCGTGATCCAGAAGTTTGTACAACCAATGGGATTCATTCTGAACACTTGATTTCCATCAGGCCATCTAGAATTTTGGCACACACTATGGGGACTAGGGTGCCATAAAACCCTTGGAACTGAGTCTAAAGGGACTCTGGGACTGGTAGATGGCATTTCACATGTCTTGTCAGAATTTGACAGTGGAATACTTGAGCACATCCTGGGAACCCAAAGGGAGACAGCTCTTGCAAGCTTGTGCCTGGTGTACTCTACACCTTGTCATACACACATTTTCTCGTTCCTGATTGTCCTATGATGCTTCCACTGTAGTAAATCATAGGTAGGAGTAAAACTACATATTGAGTCCTATGAATTTTTCTAGTGAGCAAGCCCACCTAGGTGTGGGTTCAGGAACCCCTAACAGAATGGCATTATGTGGCATTTTTATGATGTGGCATGGTATGTTCCACATGTTTAGAGGCAGAGGGTGATTTCAAGCATACCTCTCTTGGAACTGGGTCTTCTGACATCTTCTGTAGATTGCAGTTGGTCTACTAGAATAAAGGAACAAAAAATAAATAAAACGATGATGTCAGAAAACAATGTGAAACAAAAAACAAGGCAATTTACTCAAAATAGAAAATTCCGAACCCTAACCATAGACAGCCTGCTCTACTACTGTATGCAAGTGCCTGTAAATGAAATGAAACATCACACTGGCAATTTTCTCTAAGGACACTTTAATTCCTTTTTACAATAGTTCTGAATGAATCAAGCAACGAGGGTAGAGAAGGAAAAACAATAATTCTCAAAGATAGTACAACAGTGTTCTAGTGAATGAAGAGTTCTGCTTCTTTGTTTCTACACTTTTTCTTAATATGATGACACTAAAAGCATGGCTCTACTATGAAAGGTAGTTGTCGAAAGGACAAGGTAAAAAGTCAAAGAAACTGTATCCAAAATGTAAAATGAGTTACCCATGGATATCCCAACAAATTCAACATGTATGGGGAAAAACTGGACTTTCCTTTGCAGCTGTTGCTCTTCCCTGTTCATCTAATAAAGTCCTATTCTCCACCTCCAGGTCACACGCCAATGTGCACACTGGAGACCTATGAATGAACCATCTTAGATTTCTCTCTCCATGTAAACATTTACATTTAATTATCATGAAATCATATGAACTAGACCTCTTCATTTCTCTTCTTTATTTTCCTACAGTCAGTGGCCTTAGTCTAACAAGGGCTCGTAACGATGGCTTTCACACTGAGGAAAATAACAGCAAATATTATTTTCCTTCGCAAATTAAGATTCTTTAAGAAGAAGAAAACCAGTCTCATTGGGATCCTTGCCCACTGGCTAAGTGGTGTCGTTTTTTCCTTAACCATTGGTATCTGATTCCAGGGAAGTATTGTTCACTTCCCAGTTTTAGTGTCTTTATACTGAGACAAATCAATATGCAATAACAAATATTTATGTACTTAGTGCAATCCAGTTGCTATAGAAACTAAACAAAATATCCTTTCTGAACAAATTTGTCAAAATGTGATTATATAGGAAACATACAACCTCTTAACTTAAAATCCTTTTACTTTTTTACTTAAAGTTATCACATGGGATATTTGACGTCTTGACTAACTATGTGAACTACTTCTCCAGAATTTGCTCCAGATTTTAAATCACCTACAGTTTACTGTTTAAATAATAATGAATACTAGTGTATTAAGGAAGAAATTAAGAAACACTATAGGATCCCGTCCAGCATGATTCAGGAGCTTGTACAACCAATGGGATTCATTCTGAACACTTGCTTTCCATCTGGCCATCTAGAATTTTGCCACACACCATGGGGAAGATGCTCATGTGACTGGGGTGCCCTAATGCCTTTGGCACTGGGTCTGATGGGACTCTGGGACTGATAGATGGCATTTCACATGTATTGTCAGAATTTGACAGTGGAATACTTGAGCATATCCTGCAAAGTCCACAGGGAGAGAGCTCTTGCACGCTTGTGCCTGGTGTCCTCCACACTTTGCCACAAACACATTTTCTCCTTCCTGATTGTCCTATGATCCTTCCACTGTAGTAAATCATAGGTAGGAGAAAAACTACATGTTGAGTCCTATGAATTTTTCTAGTGTGTAAGTCCACCTAGGTGTGGGTTCAGCTACCCCTAACAGAATGGCATTATGTGGCATTTTTATGATGCAGGATGGTATGTTCCATATGATTGAAGGCAAAGGGTGATTTCAAGCATACCTCTCTTGGATCTGGGTCTTCTTAAATCTTCTTTTGTAGACTGCGGTAGATCTATTAGAATAAAGGAACAAAAAGATAAATCAAACGATGATGTCAAAATTCAATGTGAAACAAAAAAACAAGGTAATTTACTAAAAATAGAAAATGCAGAATGCTAACGTTAGACACCCTACTCTAATGTATGCAAGTGCCTATAAATGAAATGAAACATCACACTGGCAATTTTCTCTAAGGACACTTTAATTCCTTTTCACAATAGTTCTGAATGAATCAAGAAACTAGAGCAGTGAAAGAAAAACAATAATTCTCAAAGATAGTACAACAGTGTTCTAGTGAATACAGAGTTCTATTTCTTTGTTTCTAAACTTTTCCTTAATATCTTATGACACTAAAAGCCTGGCTCTCCCATGAAAGGCAGTTTTTGAAAGGACAAGGTAAAAAGTCAAAGAAACTGTATCCAAAATGTAGGGTGAGTTACCCATGGATATCCCAACAAACGCAACATGTATGGGGAAAAACTGGACTTTCCTGTGGAGCTGTTGCTCTTCCTTGCTCATGTAATAAAGTCCTACTCTCCACCTCCAGTTCACACGCCAGTGTGCACACTGGAGACCTATGAATGAACCATCTTAGATTTCTCTCTCCATAAAAACATTTACATTTAATTATCATGATATCATATGAACTAGACCTCTTTCCTTTCTCTTCTTTATTTTGCTAACAGTCAACGGCCTTAGTCTAACAAGGGCTTGTCACGATGGCTTTCACACTGAGGAAAATAACAGCAAATATTATTTTCCTTCACAAATTAAGATTCTTTAAGAGGAACAAAACCAATCTCATTGGGATCCTTGCCCACTGGCTAAGTTTTGTTGTTTTTTCTTAACCATTGGTTTCTGATTCCAGGAAAGTATTGTTCAGTTCCTAGTTTTAGTGACTTTTTACTGAGACAAATCAATATGCAATAACAACTATTCATGTTCTTAGTGTAATCCATTTGCTATGAAAACTAAACAAAAGATCCCTTCTTAACAAGTTAAGTTTGTCATAATGTGATTATACAGGAAACATACAACCTCTCAACTTAAAATCCTTTTAATTATTTACATAAATATATCCTCTGGGATATTAAAAGTCGTGACTAAATAAGTAAACTTCTTCTCCAACAATATTGCTCCAGATTTTAAATCATCTACAATTAACTGTTTAAATAGTAATGAATACTAGTCTATTAAGGAAGAAATTAAGAAACACTATAGGAGCCTGTCAATCATGATCCAGGAGTTTGTACAACCAATGAGATTCATTCTGAACACTTGCTTTCCATCTGGCCATCTAGAATTTTGACACACACTGTGGGGAAGATGCCGATGTGACTACGGTGCCAAAATAACCTTGGCACTGAGTCTAAAGGGACTCTGGAACTGATAGATGGCATTTTACATGTTGTGTCAGAATTTGACAGTGGAATACTTGAGCACATCCTGGGAACTCCACATCGAGAGAGCTCCTGTGAGCTTGTGCCTGGTGACCTCCACCCTTTGTCACATACACACTTTCTCCTTCCTGATTGTCCTATGATCCTTCCACTGTAGTAAATCATAGGTAGGAGTAAAACTACATGTTGGGTCCTATGAATTTTTCCACTGAGTAGGCCCACATAGGTGTGGGTTCAGGAACCCCTAACAGAATGGCATGATGTGCCATTTTTATGATGGGTGATGGTATTTTCTATGTGATTAGAAGCGGAAGGTGATTTCACACATACCAGTCATGGAATTGGTTATTCTTATTTCTTCTACCACACTTTCCTCTTGATCTATTTGAATAAAAGCACAAAAGAGATAAATGAAATGATGATGTCAGAAAATAATGTGAAGTAAGCAACAATTCTATTTATTGAAAATATAAGATACAGAATCCTAATGCCTGATAACACGTTCTATAGTATGAAAGTTCCTATAAGAAAATGAAACATCACACCGGGAATTTTCTCCAACTAAGCAGGGTTTAATTCCTTTGTACAATTGTTATGAATCTATCAAGTAACTGGGGCAGCGAGAGTAAGATGATAACTCTCAAAGATAGTACAATAGTGTTCTAATGATTACAGAGTTCTATTTCTTTGTTTCTAAACTTTTTCTTAATATCTTATGACACTACAAACATGGCTCTCCTATGAAAGGTAGATGCTGACAGGACTAGGTAAAGAATCAAAGAAACTCTATCCAAAATATAGGCTGAGTTACCCATGGATATTCTAACAAACTCAAAATGTATGCAAAAAAAGCTGGTCTTTCCTGTTGAACTGTTGCTCTTCCCTGCTCATCTGATAAAGTCCTATTCTCCATGTCCAATTCACACACCAGTGCACAAGCTGGAGACCTATGAATGAACTGTCTTAGATTTTTCTCCCTCCCCTAACCTTTTGCACTTAATCCTCATGAAAGCATATGAACTGGACTTCTTTTCTTTCTCTGCTTTACTTTGCTACTGTCAACTGCCCTAGTCAAACATGGGCTATTAATGAATGACTTTCACAGAGGGGAAATAACAGCAACTATCGTTGTTCCATCATAAATTAAGAAGATTTTTTAAGTAGAACAAACGAGAAAGACATACGTCTAGAAAAACACCTACATTGGAAATGGAATGAATTCTGTAAAATCAGAATAATGCTTAGTACTTTAAGATATGTGAGAATTAAATAGCAAACCATGAAGTAGACCAATGAGTAACTGAATTTTGAAATTGTATTTGAAAATTCTGGTTCAAAAATACAGAGATATAAACCAGGGGCAGCTGTCTGATATTACGAGCACCTTCAAGGTCAAAACTGTATTGCATCTTCGTGTTTCCTATGGTTTGTAAAACCAACCTACACAAGTTCTTGATGAAGGTCTACTATGTCCAAGGTGTCTTCATACAGTTCACGTCGCACAATGAACTCAGTGCCACAGCTGGGTAGCTCACTGGGCATTGTAATTTGTTGAGTCCCAAGTTGAGCTATTTGAATATTTATTATGATTATCTTTGACCAATGGCAACAGAGCATCTGCTTCTCAGGAAATTACAGTGTCATGACAATTATCCAACAAGCACAAGGATCGTCTTGTTCTAATGAACTCAACGTGCCTCATTCTGTTTTGACTTCTGAGGAATGAAGTTGATCATAGTGAGACCTTATTGGTATAATATGTAAAATAAGCTATGCTTCTCAACTGGCATTGCCTCTCTGACTTCTGTACTATTGGTAGATATCTTTCAAAACCAGTATCACTGGGATTGTTTCACTCTGGCTAAGTGTTGTAGTTCTTATTGTTTGCTATTTGTTTTTAGTGCCAGGGAAGTATTGTTGAATTCATAGTTTTAGTGACTTTTTAGGGAGGCAAATCACTATGTAATAACAAGTATTCGTTTACCAAGTGTAATCTATTTGCTGTAAAAACTAAACAAAACATCTATATTTAACAAGTCCAATTTGTTATACTGTGATTATAGAGGAAACATACTACATCCTAACTGAAATCTTTTTACTTTTTTACGTAACCATATCATATAGGATATTAGAATTCATGAATAAATAAATGAACTTCTTTTCAAACAATATTGTCCCAGATTTTAAATCACCTACAATTAACGGTTTTAATAATACTAGATACTAGGTTATTAAGGAAGAAATTAAGGAATACCATACATGTTAACTTACACATTGTGGGGTTTTTTAACTGCTCTTTCTTTATCAAAACTTCCTTACTCTTTATCTATGGTGGGAACACTTAGGGTAATTCACTATCAGAAGTCTTACCATGATCGCTGCTTTCAGAGCATTTTACAGATTGTCTTTCTCCTTCATATTCAGTACTTAGTTGTTGATTACTATGTATAAAGAAATGGTGACAAATAATATTACTGTATTAATACTAAAGCAAATATTTTCCAAATGTTGTAAATTCTTAGAATATTTCAGGTAATATCAGAGCTAATATTCAAACCTTAATTATACCATACACTTTAAACTTGTAAGTTCTACAAACTTTTTATTAAGCACATAATTTAAAAGAAAGTTACATGAAATAGTCATGTTTTGAGGCAATATATTTCAGTGAATTAATTAGTGTTAGCTTGACATAATGGCAAGTGTCTTCAACTCAAACATCATAGTTCTATAACCATCAGCTATTTGTTCTCAAACAAGTCACTTTTCTTTGGGTGAAACTCCTCCTCTACAAAATATGAATCTTACTGCCTTATTTTAGAAGGCTACTAGGATGATTATATGAGATAGTACAGCAAAAGACATGTTCAGAGAAAGAGTAAGACAAAGAAGAAATCTGTTCATGAACTTTATTTGTTGAAACTATTTTGGAATCCCAAATAAACACCAATGTGGGTTTTTCATAGTTTCTAACATTCAAATATTGCAGTTTTTAGAAAAAGTCATTAATTTTGGTTATTAACTGTTCTTTCTTCATGGCTTGTAATTCAGGGTATCTCAGCTAGTATATAACTTGCAACTAAAGTTTTTAATAATTATATTTCTTCATGAAGTCAGATATCAAAATACTCCCCTATTTTTGTAGTTAATCATTCCAATGGCAGAAAACTAAGAGAAGTCACGACCTGGCCTGGACTCCCACTCTTGCTTGTCTACCTACTCAAACTGTGATGAAGCAGATCTTTATGAGAATGATGCGTAATCTCCTTGTCCACCCCCACTTAGCTTGCGAGTTAGAATCCTACTTGTCACTCATGGATACTGATGAGGCACACATGGGCCCTTAGCAAGTCTCATGCCCAATAACCTATTTTTGATTCAGAGCTTTCTATTGACTGACTTCCAGGTGAGGCATAACTTAAAATATTTTGAAACCAGAAGGAAATTCAAGTCACTTGGGAAAGTGTCATTATTATGGCAAAGATATCACTTGAGGGGACAACTGTAATTATGGAATCTCAGGCAAGTTGGTACCTACTATTCTGGGAAAGGTGATATGGGACCTTCCACTACCTAAACAAAGATGCTCTACAGGATATAAAGTGACCATGGGGTACACATCTGGTAACAAAGGAGAAAGGAAAGTCTGGCCTTTTCCTGCAGCATTATTTGAACCTCTCTGACAGCTTAGAATGGTTGTTCCATCTAACCTTCCTAGCAGGAAAAAAACAAACAAGAAGCTCAAAGGGTAACTCATCTGTGAAGGTCTGGGCTAATATGTGAGCTACACATAGCTTTTTCAGTGTCAGGGGAAGGCTGTGGGTAGCTAAAGCTAGGAAGCCAAGCTGCCAGAACACAGTGCTGGTAATTAGAATAATGGCTGAGCATATAAGCATATGTATATAAACTAAAAAATGCTGTAACTTTCAAGTCCAAGGGTGAATCAACATGAACTCTCAGGAATCTGGATCAGCAAGGGCAACCTGGGAGCAAAGATCAATTTTGACTTAGGACCTGTTTCAATAGCAACTCTGCAGCAATAGAACCAATGGAAACAACAGAGAGATCAGAATGTCCTTTTCACATCTCCATCTGACTTGTGAAAGAAGGCTGTCTCCCTTGGACTTAGGGAATCCTTTAGATTCCTACAAAATTCAAGGGGGAGAGTATAGGAGATAGCCCCCAGCAAATACACATTTTTCTGCTAACGTGATCACTTCAAGACCCCAAGTAACTAGTTAGAAAAGCCAGAGTGTGACTTTATTTGTAACCCCATGCATAGAGGTTCCACTTGGAATGAAATGGATAATGTTAGGATCCTTACCAATAAAGATCTTAAAAGTCTTGAAATAAAGAATCTGGCCCATTGCTACTTCAAACTAGTCTAGCCTTCTGCTTGGAGTCTGGCTGATGACATAGACTAATTCACTCCCATTCTCAAACTGCCTTAAATCTCACCTGCTCCATAAAAACTTAACAGTGAAATTATTTTAAACCTCAGTTTCCTGTTAACTAGCATTTTAAAGTAAATATTTACAAGATAAAACTCCTAGATAGTCTTACACACAATCACCCTTGAACGATATATTACTATCCTCCTTGTCATATCCAGAAATATATTTGGAAATGCTAAGAAACGTTCCCAAGGTCACACACCTGGCAAGCAGGAAAGCTGGGCATTAAGCCCCGTTTCATGTGAATTGACGGCCCTTGTCTCTTTTCTTTATCACTCACATATGACTTGCCTCCATTAAAGGAAGTGGTTATTCAATTAAAGTTATCTTTCTCCTTCTACCCATATGAATAAAAACTAAAAACATCAAAATATACTAGAAATGAAAGAGAATAATAACTGATGAGCCCAGACTATATCTGGTAGCAGTTTTCACAGTCACTTAGGGATAACCTAATTATATCAGTGTTTGTCAAACAAAGCAATTTAAAGCAAAGGATTATCCAAAAGACAAAATCAACTTCTATTTATATTTAACATGCACCTTTTAAGGAAAACTATATACAAAGTAAAGGTTAAAAAAACTGTAAGAGAAACTAAGTCCACTATTGTATCAAGTAAACTATCAGTTAGAGTTCATAAAATACATAATTAATAAAACTAATAGGAAACCCCTCTAGCTAATATAAAATAACATGATGAAAAAGGTCACATTGCAAATGACATCAATCAAAATTATAAATAGAATCCTCCAGTATACTGCTATTCCAGTTGCCCAGTCAGAATAATTGTTTTTCTACCTAACTGATATGTTCATATGTTTTACTACATATGTTAATCTTCTTCTTAATTTAATCTTTCTCATTTGAATAATTGTTACCACTCTAGATCAATACTAGGGTTAAAAAAAAAAAAAAAAAAAAGCAGCACACTCTCCTCTCGGGAGCACTCCTGAGCCTCTCCCTTGCCCCTCTTCACCCTCTCAGGCTTCCATCTCCTAAACTCTAAGAGACCTCATCAGACTTGCAACCAGGGGAGCAGTGGGCAGTGGAAGCTCATCCTGGGCTAGCCCTCTGAACCTGTCTCCAAGGCCCCTTTTCTCTGAGTTTACACTGAGCCAAAGCAACCCTGCCTAGGCTCTCCCCTGTTGCTTCTTCTATCCTAAGCACTTCCTTGTTTCACTGTCCCAAGCTTTAATAAATGTGCTCTCCAAATACAAACTAAAAAGGAAGAACAAGCTATTGTACCTTTCTATCTGGTCGACTTTTGCCCCTCTAGTTACTAAAAATTTGACCATCTTCTGTTTATTTTCATATTTAGCAAGTGCAAGTGGTGTGCGGCCATCCTGTAAAGCAGCAAAAACAATTTATGATATAAAATTACATCTATCCAAACTGAATATTAAAACTTATAAAAGATCCTCTGAACTTAAACATATAATATAGAAAGTAAAGAAAAAGGAGCTACTTTCCTCTCACCCCTGTGCAGTCACTGACTGTTAAAATGCCCTCCACTCCCTTTTCAACAGGTTAACTTCAACATCATTCTCCAGATCCCACTTCAGATGTTTACAGTCCTGATTCCAAGACTCTTTGTTCCTATCACAGTACCTATCGTGGCATGCTGTCCTTCCTTTACTGCCTGGGGACTGCGGCTTCCTCCTCCCACTTGCACTCACCCAGCTCCCCCTGCTGGGTACTAGGTCTCCCCCTCCCACTCATGCCCAGCAGCACCCATTTCCTAAGCCTCTGCCAGCATAGCAGCCAGTCCCCACCATCACTTCACTCCCCCAGGCCTTCAGTCCTCTGGGCTCTGAGCCTCCCACCCACTCCCAGGCTCTAACAGGAAGTTGTCCTCCTGGGGTAGAAGGGTAGCTGGGAGACAGAGCTTTGCCCCTTCCGTGGGCACTACATTTCTCCAGCCCTCCCTGACTGGGCTTTGGAGTTGTTGCCATGGTGACGGCCTGATAATACTGTGTTCAGTGCATGTGTGTGAGAAAGAAAATGCTTGCAACTAAAGTAAAAATGTTTATTTCAAATATTTTGTAAATAAAGTTATTTGATCTATACCTTATTTCTTGCTTCAGTATCTGCATCGTGGAAAAGCAGCTTTTCCACCATAGCTTTACTGGGACCAAGGACAGCATAGTGGAGAGCAGTGTAGTCATGGTTGTCCATTATATTTGGATTAGCACCATGGTCTAGCAGAATAGCTGCACACTCTTCTTGCTGACATTTTACAGCCTGTCAGTATTATGCCAAAAAATAGATTATAAATTCTAGGAATTCAAAGTAAACGTTCCACAAGTTTCACCAATGACTTATAGTTAAATGAGAGAAATTCATTTTTATTCTAAGTGATTACATCAAATCCATCGCATGTTAACATAGCTGGCTAGTACCTACCTGAATCAGAGCCGTCCTGTTTTCAACGTCACCGAGGTCCAACAGGCATTTTCTGTCTGTTAGGAGAGTCACCACTTTGGGATGGCCATGGATACAGGCCACATGGAGAGCAGTCCTATGAAAGTGAGAGGACTCTTTAGGAACTTAGAGTGCACTATCTCAATATACACAGTTATTCATGTAATTATAAAAAATTTTCCCTACACCTTCATTTTCTTCAAGGGACAGTACAATATTTACTAGTTCTTGTTATGCACATTAATGAAGCAGCAGCCTATCTGAACAGAGGATGACCTGGGAATTCAGCTCAGCTTGAGTCTGATCCTGTTTTAACTGTCACTTGTTAGCTATCACTTGACCTTTCTGTGCCTCAATTTCCTCATCAACAAAATGGGGATAAAAACAGTAGTTATCTCACAGGACACCAGTTTGCTTTAATGAGAATCTATGCAAAGCATTTGCAACAGTTCCTAGCACCAAAAAACTGCTCAATAATTGTTAGATAATATTAGTATCACTATTACTATTACTACGACTTTACAAAACATTTCAATTAAGTAAAATGGTATCATTATACCTACTTTGCAGGCGTGTTTTAAGGATCAGAAAGAATACTGAGTATTTCAATGATTCTAAGATGCTTATCCTCTCACTTTTTCACATCTCCAACACTGGAATCCAATTTTTAATTCAGAATGTCTTACAACTATAGTTGGCAGCATTGTTTAAAAAAACTCTTATTGATACATAAAATACTGGCATCATACCGTCCAGGGCGCCTTTCACTGAGTGAACAATGGTCAATACAACAGACCTGTTGCACTTCTGTTCAAATGGTTGGCATTTAAATAAGTTTTAGTTCTAAAAAGCCTTGTGGGGGAAAGAGAACCAAAAGAACTAAACAAGAATTTTTTTAAATAATTCTTACTTTGATTTTCAAGAAAATTTAAGCCAAAGGAAACTCAGGATTTAAATGAAAAGAATAGCTCATTTTGTTCAATATTTAGATTTATAGATTGCATGGAAAGCAAATCTTCCCAATGATCAATATTAGGGTTTAACACTATTATACATTTTCAAAAGGGCAGGTAAAGGTCATCTTTTACAATTTACTACCTTCAGAAATACTTTTGCTTGAAAGGAGGGAGAATAAGCTTCAACTGTGATTAGGTCCTAATACTTTAATTTTGTATTTCTCATTTTGCTCATATTGGGCAACATGAAGATTTTAAGGATGAAAGGGGCCTGAGAGATTGAAAACGTCCTGAGTAGAGTATGTCCGCTGCATAATAGGCGTTCAGGTTATATTTCATGTACAAATGGATTGAAAAAATGGATAAACATTGTGAGAGAGTTCAATATTTTTAAAGAAATCTTTTATAAAGTAAAATGATACTTCAGCAATAGTAATAATCACTGATATTTGCTTTTTTAAAAGAAAAAAGTCAGAGAAAAACAAATATCACATGATATCACTTGTATGTGGAATCTAATGAACAAAAATAAACTGACTAACAAAATAGGTCCAGAGGTATGGATGCATGAAATAGAATAACAGATCTCGGGGGTGAGGGGGTGAGAGAAGAAGAGATTAACCAAAGACATATATGCATATGCGCAGAACCCATGCACACAGACAATAGTATGGGGAAGGCCTTGGGTGGGGAGGGGGTTGGGTGGGTCAAAGAGAAAGAAAATGGAAGACATCTGTAATACTGTCAACAACAACAAAAATTTTTAAATTTTTAAAAAATAATTTTTTATGTTTGTTTTAAATTTATTTTCAAGAGAGAGGAAAAGACAGAGAGAGAGAGAGAGAAACATCCATAAACTGCTTCTTGTAGGCAACCCGACCTGGGATTGAAACCTGGGTATGTGCCCCGACCGGGAATTGCACCAGTGACCCCTCAGTGTATGAGAGGGGCATGGCGATGAAGCTCCAACCAACTGAGCCACACTGGCCAGGGCATAGTTTTTTTATCTTTTATTTTCATAAGGACACAACTAAAATGATTAATCTATAATCATTTACATATTGTATGTAATAAAGCTATATAAAGTAAAATATATATGTGTAATTGTATGCATACACTCTACAGGCAGATAAGAAACAGCCCAAGTGTCCATCAGTAGATGAGTGGATAAAAAAGCTGTGGTACATTTACACAATGGAATACTATAGAACTGTAAAAATGGAGGAACTCTTACCCTTTGTGACAGCATGGGTGGACCTGGAGAGTATTATGCCAAGCGAAATGGGCCAAATACAAACACAAATACCATATGTTCTCACTTATATGTGGGATCTAATGAACAAAATAAACTGGCAAACAAAATAGGACCAGAGGCATGGATACATGGAACAAACAGAGGGAGGGGGTTGGGAGGAACTGAAGGAGATTAGCCAAAGAACATATATGTGCATATATGGGGAGCCCATGGCCACAGACTACAATGTGCTGAAGGCCGAAGGGGGCTGGGTGGAGGGGCACTAAATGGGGTGAAATGGATGACATGTGTTATAGTGTCAACAATTTAAAAATATATATTTCCTTTACTTCTGAAGAGGCTAAAAATTGTCAAGAGATACCAATCCTCAAAAAATCTTCAGAAAAAAACAAAATAGAAAGTGAGAAATAATTTTATCTCTGCAAGATTCACATTATTGCTCTTCCCCAGAATGATTTCATTCATAATAATATTTCCTAGAATTTCTGTACCTGATCATTGCAGAAATCAGATGTTTTAAAAAATACTCATTGAGAATGCTCAGAAATAAATTTTATTACATTTTGCACATATTTTCAGCTAACATAAGATGATAGTCTGTGTGTATGTATAATCAAACCAATTTTTTTTCTTAATACATTGCTATTTTAAGCAGTGCTGAGAAAAACAAATTATATGTAATTTATCTAATTATTTCATAAAGATATTTTAGTATAAATAGAATTGATGGGTATAGGATACACACACACACACACACACACATTTTAAATGTGGTACTCAGCACCAAATTGCCTATTTCAAAAGTCAGAAGCAACTTAAACTTTAAGCAGCAGTATAAGGACAGTCCCTGGTCGTCTTCACAAACTTTGTGGATGGAAAACATTATTTTACTCCTCTTTTAACATAAATTCCTTTTTTATCAGGGGCACTAAATATTTTTTTTTTGTCCATTGGTCACTTGTACGTAAGCAAAAAGGTCTTTGTCCACTTTCAAATTTGCTTTTTCTTGTTGATTTCAAAGACTTCTCTGAAAAATGAAGATACACTTTTTCTCTGATACACAGACATTGTAAATATTTTGCAAGTATATTTTCTTCTATTTTGCTAATATTGTCTGATAGACAGAGGGTTTGAATTTTTTATATTGCTCAAGCAACCTCCAGAAATATTGCTTTTGAAGTCTTTGCCACCACCAACAAAAATGTATAAATGGGCATTTGTGTTTTCTTCTGGTACTTTTCTCATTTTGTGTATTTAAAAAATTCAATCTTGAATTTACTTGGAAGAGATAAAAACCTAGTTAGTTTTCTCCAAATACTTAACAGGTATTTATTCACCCTTTGTACTTGACCTTTTCCTACAAACATGAAATGTCACCAGTAGCAAGATCTAAAGTCTTACATATATTTGGGTGTTTGTCCCTTCTTTCCCAATCATTTATCTGTCTTTTCAGCTACTAGTAAGCAAATAGTTTGTGGACATTTATAGCACATGTTGATATCTAGAAGGGTAAACCTTTGCCTGCTACACAAATTTTTTCTTAATTTCATGACAATAATGAAAGAACCAACGTAACTCAAACATTTTCAAACCATACTTATTTGGTTTGTAAAATTGATAAACACAGGAAGAGCACACATTTTGAGAAACTGAGTCTTCCTATTGAAGGGCACTGCCATCCTCCCACCTGAAAGTGCCTTCTGAGGTCCCTCAGTAAGGAACGTAGGTGTGCCCCGAGATAAACGGTTATTGGGTTTTATCTAAAGAACTTTTAGCCCAGAAGTTGCTCTATCATGGGAATAAAGTGTGAACATCAATATAAAATGCTGTATACACTTAATTTCGTTTCCATTATTGATATGTAGTTAAATCGCTTAAAAACTGTCAGTAGAGTGTGTGTAGGAGGAGTTATGAGCGGGTCCTTGTGCTTGTGTCTGTGCTGCTCACGAAGTGGCCCGAGCGCTGGGCCCGGCGGGTCCCCGGGAGGCGCTGCGGCTCCGCGGGAGGCGGGACAGCGGGCGGGGCAGGCGGCCTGCGCTCCCCCCGCTGAGCTGGGCAGAAGCGGCTCCTCCCGGGCCCACCCCGCCTCCTCCTGGGGGACCCCCGGCCCCAGCCTCTCATTCCCTGTTACCTGCTCATCCTGTCTCTGTCATTCAAGCCGCTTTTCCCGAAAAACAGAGCTTGCTTCACTCTCCACACGCTGCCGGCCCTGGCAGCTCTGTGGATCGCTCCCATGTCGCTGTCTGGAGAGCCGCGCCTTCCGCCTCCAAACTTGCCCCGCCTCAGGCGTGGGGGGTGACCCAAGGGGGCCAGTGTCCACCGCCTCTGAAAACCAAACATTATTGCAGAGGCTACGGTCTTCAGGGAGGCCCCACCTTCCCCTCCACTTTTCCCGCCTCCAGGGCCCAATACCTCTGTCTCTCTGTCTCTCTGTCTCTCTGTCTCTCTGTCTCTCTGTCTCTCTCTGTCTCTGTCTCTCGCCAACAACCCGCCACCACAGCCTTCAAGCAGAGCCTTGGGCAGTTGAGGGCTTAGAATCTCCAGGCCCAGAATCACTGTAACCAAGCAACGTCTCTGACATCACTGCGCATGCGCACAGAGACCTACAGCCAAGGGTACTGGAGCCCACATGGGCCGCTCAAGCATCGCAAATCTCAGAGATTGCCTGTGGGCGGGTTTGGGGTTCTTTTCAAACATCCCTGGGAGTTAGCTGTTTCCTGATGCTTGCAAAAGTTATTCACCGCAGTGAAACAGCA
Organism: Miniopterus schreibersii; assembly: GCF_964146895.1. Lineage (NCBI taxonomy): Eukaryota > Metazoa > Chordata > Mammalia > Chiroptera > Miniopteridae > Miniopterus > Miniopterus schreibersii. The sequence continues at coordinate 79,866,830 of NC_138101.1, read as the reverse complement.
GTCTTTGCTTAACTTGCTTCTGCTGGGCACTCGCTCAGCAAATCCCCACTCTTCAGGTTGGTTTCTGTGGAAGCCTCCAGGGTAACCCCCATGGTGCTTTCTGTCATCGCCTTCTCCTGGATGGCTTCTGGTGGGCTGGAGGGCAGAGCTGACCCTGAGGGGGCAGTTACACAGCCATACACTGCTTCTGTTCCAAGAGGTGCCGAGATATCCGTGCAATTCTTCGTTTCTATGGAAAATGGCCTCACTGCTGAAATCTTGCTAATATCACGTTCAGGTTCTTCTTTGAAATCTCTGACTGAGTAAAACTCAACAGGCTGCTGTGAAACCTCATTTTCTGAGGGTCTAGAACAAGTCTCAGATGAGCATTTTTCAACCACTTCTGCTATCAGCTGTTCATCAACTTCTTGTGAGTCTTGGGTTTCGGCCCCAGGTCCTGCTAATCCTAGTGATTCCTTGAGAGGTGATCTGGTGGGTGTTTCAACTTCAGGGGTCTCAAAATCACCTTCAGAATCTGAGCTGAAACAAGGATTTGGTCTCGGCTTGCGAGTCCTCCTCGGGTCGCCCTGGGGCCCTGGGGCCTCCTGGTCTCTGGCGCCCCCACCGGGCCCCACGGACCACGCCCACTTCACCCACTGGGGAGGGGATCTGCCAAGGGCTGAAGGCCTGACTGTGGGTCCTCCCGCTCCAGCTCCTACGAGTAGGGAAAGGGGGAAAGCCTTTTTCCCTTTCAAAATGGAGGGACCCGTTGACCGTGCCCTTCAGCATTTCCAGCGGAGGCGCCGATGTGGTTAAGCGAGCGCCCTGGGGGCGGGGGGAGCGCTTCCTCCTAGTCCTGCTTCCCCAATGGGGCGGCCGCGGAGCCCTGCCCCGCTGGCGACTCCGCCGGGAAGATGCCTCTCCTGAGGTCTCCTCAGGCCCCGGCCTGCAGCGCCCAGCAGCTCGGGACTCGGGGGCTTGGGGGTCCCAGGTCCCCCTTCCCCTAGAGACTCTTTTAAAGGGGAGTTTTCTGGAGGAGGAGACCTTGGGCAGCCTGAAGTTTCACACCACCACAGCCCTGGTCTTAAACAAGCCCAAGCCTGTCTCTCTGAGGAAGAAAACAGTAGGCGAGTTCTCAGAAACTTCCATGGAGGGCCTGCCTCTCCCCCAGCCATCCTACCCTGATGAAATGGATGGGAACACAAATCCTTTGCTAGGAGATGCCAGGACCCAGAAATCTGTCCCCGACTTTAAGGAAGCATCAAGCAGCACTCCTAGTAAGTGACACCAATGGTTCTGGGGTTGAGCTGCTGGAGGAGTCAAGGAGCTCACCCCTGGAGCTCGAGTTTGATTTCACAGAAGATGTGGAAAATGTAGAGTCCAGGAAAGGCCTTCCAAGAAAACTTGGCAGGACACTGGGTAACAAACTGCCTCCCAAGGTACAGAAAGATGGTGCCAGTAAGCCAGTATGTGCCAAAGGTACAGAACCTCCTCTGGATCCAGCTGCAGACAGTGCTTCTCTCTCTCAAGCGTCTTCTAAGCAGGATCCCAGTCAGTGGGATAACCCCAGCTTCAGCCCCCTTGGGGGCCAGTCCACACTGCAGGACTCCCCTCCCCTCTCCCCTAAGGGCACCTACCACTTTGATGAATCCACGGATCCCTTTAAACCAACTACAGCTTTAACAAACAGTGACTTTTGTTCTCCTGCTGGTAATCATGTTAATGAAACCTTAGAATCACCCAAGAAGGCAAAGTTGCATTTAATAACGAGTGGCTGTAAGGTGAAGAAATATGAAACGCAGTCCCTTGCTTTGGATGAAGAAGCAGTGATTTCCCAGATTTCAGACATTTCTAACAGGGATGGCCATGCTACCAATGAGGAGAAACTGGCATCCACTTCATCTGTTCAGAAATCATCCAATCATCCGGGGCCGAGGTGAAAGGCATAGAAAAAGAGACGTGCCAGAAGATGGAGAAAGATGGATCTACTGTGCCTGAAATGCTGGAATCCCCTGTAAAGAAGGCCACCATGGCCATGGACTGTGGAGGAGAGAGTCCCCTGGATGGCATCTGCCTCAGTGAATCAGATTAGACAGCCATGCTCACCCTGCTAAGAGATAATCACTAAAGAGATTGAAGCAAATGAATTGAAGAAAAAATATGAAGAAACCCGACAAGAAGTCTTGGAGATGAGGAAAATTGTAGCCAAATATGAAAAGTCCATTGCCCAAATGATTGAAGATGAACAAAGGACAAGTATGACATCTCAGAAAAGCTTCCAGCAACTGACCATGGAGAAGGAGCAGGCCTTGGCTGACCTTAATTCTGTGGAAAGGTCCCTTTCTGATCTCTTCAGGAGATATGAGAACCTGAAAGGTGTTCTGGAGGGGTGCAAGAAGAATGAAGAAACCTTGAAAAAATGTGCTCAGGATTACTTAGCCAGAGTTAAACAAGGGGAACAGAGATATCAGGCTCTGAAAAATCCACGCAGAAGAAAACTAGACAAAGCCAATGAAGAGATTGCTCAGGTTCGAACAAAAGCAAAGGCTGAGAGTGCAGCTCTCCATGCAGGACTCCGGAAAGAGCAGATGAAAGTGGAGTCCCTGGAAAGGGCCCTTCACCAGAAGAACCAAGAAATTGAAGAACTGACGAAAATCTGTGATGAAGTGATTGCAAAGCTGGGAAAGACTGACTGAGTTTCCCGTTAGCTCCCTGGATCTGCATTTGGCTGCTTCTCTCGTGACCACAATTATATTGCCTTATCCAGGAATTGTTGCCCCTTTGCAGAGAAAAACACTTTGAAAAAGCACATGCCTACTGGTTCCTGTCCCGCTTTGCTGCTGATGCACAGCCCTGGAAGAAACCCTGGAGTGCCACACAGTCACCAAAGGAGTGGCAGCAGGCCACCCTCGAGTCCTTCATCACCTGATGGTCCAGTTAGACAGGCTGCTAAGTTAGGTTTGTGATTTCTCTGTCTGTAATTCGTTTTAAAGTCAGCTTTACTTTTCCAGGTGCATTAAATTTGTGATTTTGTGGCTACTGTCTGATTTTTTGTGTGACCTGTTCATTTTATCTTTTAAATTTAATATTCAGTATTAATGGTTTTATTTGAGGTGGTAATTTGGTTTTTGTTACTTCTAATTTGTGAACAAGAAGGGACTCTGACTACTCATTTGTACACATGCACACATATTTACACATGCTGCTCTTTTTCCCCTGAAGCATGGTCAGATAAGAACTCTACAGAAGAACCTCTTTCCATAAATGTAAAAGCCTATTTTGAAAGTCCTGGCTCAGAATGCCAACTTGAGAATTGGTGACCACCCCCTGACTCCTGCCTGTCATGACTCATGACCCATGCTCAGGTGTCATGTCCAGGGAAGACTTCGCCATCATCTTTGTTGCCCTGGTATTTGGACGCTCCTCAGCCTTGACGAGTATGAGTGTGACCCCTTTGGGGTTAGTTGGCAGGCTGGTGGTGACTGCCCCCTGCAGGCACAGCAGAGTGGGGCTCCCTCGGAGCTGGGCTATGACTAGGCTGTCCTAGAGCCACTTTGTCTCCTCCACTTCACTTGTTGCTACAGAACCAACATTTCCTCTTTATTGACTATTTGACATATGTGAAGAAAATCTACTTGTAAAAGGTTTAGATGAACTTATATAATTAAAAGGTCCGTAACCCCATCAGTAATTATAAGGTGAAGAAACAGTTGGTTTTTCACAAGTGTGATGCCTTGTTTTTCAGATTTTTTCTTTAAGGCAAAAAAAGTCCTTTCAAACTAAAGACAATCTTTAACAAAATGGGCAGTAAAAAATCATGTGAAGCACTCTGAAAATCAGCACTTTTTGAATATTTGTAAAGAAAAGCCATTTCACTAGAGGAGGGGAGTAAAGGGAGCAGATCCACACTCTGAGAACCCAATTCCTCAAGCTCTCATTCAGTGTGGAGGGGCCGTTAACCCCCAAATGGAAAATTGTCATGTAGCCAGTGAATTCCCCAGCATTTCATAGACAAAACCAAATCCCTGCAAGTGTTTAAAGCACCCTTGCCTTAATCTTAGCACCCTGAAGGTCTTTATGGTGACATGCACTATGTTCAGTACATGTAACTTCTCGTACTTTTCCTGTAGAACTATTGCATGGTCCCCCTTCAGCAATGAATTGTGCCTGATGGAGAACATCTATAGATCTCTAAACATGAGTTTTTCTTTAGAAGTGTACTATTCACAGGGGTGCAATCTTTAGCCCCAGGGAGGTCAATAATGTCTCTTAAAGCCAGCAGTCATGTTTGACCAATATACATTTACCATAATTGGTGCTTAGGCTGTATTTTAAAGCCTGTTGTTCTTACCATTTTGTACAAAAAAGAACAACAGAAGTGATCTGTGGTTGGAGAAGTGACTTGACAATCATTGGGGCCTTGAAAACAGTCACTGGGTTAATGTGCGAGCTGTACTGTAGTCTCAGCGGCAGAGGGCTGGTGTCTCCCGGCGGTGCCTCTGATTTCCTCGTTCAGTCCTCTCCTACCAGGAAGACGAGCTGTGTATTTTGCAGAAAGAAACGTTGCTAAACCTTTTGCTGCTGTATTTTGGTGACATGTCCATGTTTACTTGTTTTCTGTTGATTGTTTTAAGCATGGAAGGCTTTAGTGGTCTCTGAGTCCTGGTCCTCTTTTTAGGATTCTTGTGTATATAAGAAAAGGTAGCTGTGTGTTAAAACAGGTGACGACAATCCTTGCCTAGCACACTGGTCAAAGAGACCCCTTAAAAACTAGATCCTAGGGCAAGGTTGCTGCACAAGGAATTCGAGAGGGCCCGTGTTAAGTAGTTGCCACTGGCCTCTCAGCCATAACTGTTACAAGAATATGTGCTTCCTTCTGATGAAATAGGTGGATATGCTCCAACAAGAATAAAAATGTAGCTTGTGCAGCTGACAAATCAAGAGAATATACTGGGCAGAATAAAGTATGTTGTTTCTTTTTCCTTTAAAAAGAAAAAAAAAAAAAACCCAAAACTCCAAACTTCTAGAACTCCAGAAAATAAGAATATAGCCTAGAGTGGGCCCCTAGGGCACCAGAGGACTTGTCAGTTAGGCAACAATAAACCCTTACAAAAGTGAAAAGAGATGAATGGAAGTTGCTGGCCTAGATCATGGTTGGGAACTGTTAGGTGATCTTGCTGAGACTGGATCCAGAGCCATTTCTTAAGTTTTTTTGACTTGGCCAAAGTGTAGATAGGTAGTCTTTATCTTAAAGTATTTTAGTTGGAGACTGAGCAGTTTGTCACTTGGTTGGCTGGTCAGTTACTGTCAGGCCTCCTGAGATTCACTATATTGGGAGAAGCTCCTGAAGGCCTGCCCAAACCTTTGGTTCTGTAAAATTGTTCTGGAAATATTGAGAAGCCCAGTTTTCTTACATGGTTTTTAGCTTCTTCAGACCCAGCCCAAATTAGGGAATGTAGAAACACGTGCTCGTGCAAGGCTCTGAGGATCTGGCCGCCTTCCAGAATGATATGGAATCTAAGGGAAGATTTATGTTTGGTCTTGGGGGATCACTCAGGTTGAATTTTCTTTCCATCCGGTTACCCTTTCCACCTGCCCCACACTTTGTGCAACTCTTACACCAATACTTAGATCTTTATCGGACAGCCCCGAGTTAGTACTGTTTGTGAAAAGGAGTAAACTGCCCAGGTGTTCCTGGGCTGTCCGAAAGCAGCCAGAGGGCAGCATTTGCTTTAAAGAAAGATAACCAAGGGCTTGCTATTGGCTCTACAGCTCAAAATAGAATTTTTAAAGAGCAAGGCTGGTAATCTTGTGTACACTAGCTGGAAATGATTCACACATCTTTTTCTAGTGGTATAGAAGCTCTAAAACTCTCTCTTTATTCCCTTTTGTTTTTTCACTATAATTAGTAGCCATCTCACTGAACTGTACATGACTGTTGTCTTCCGTTTTGGTTTTGTGGCCACACAAGCTTATTCTCGGACTTGCTTTCTTACTTTAAACTCTTGTTGGAAAGAGAGAATCTAGGTGTTGAAAGATTAAATGATTCAGGCAAAGGATTTTAAAGTAAAAATGTATATATTCTGAAGAATTTTAAAGATAGCAGATTATTATTTGCTTATTAGAGAACAAATATAACCTGGGAATCCCAGAATGTCAGGCCAAAGGTCTAAGAAGTCGTCGTGTTCAAAGACTTTAATAGAAATATTTTAAGGAGACTTCTGTCCAAAAAGGTTTGACTAGCCTCCAGATTCCAGTGATTTTTAAAAAGCTTATCACTCAAGCTTATCACTCAAACCTTGAGTCTCCCATAGAGTAAAGCTAAAGAAATTGGAGAAACGTCTGTAAGGTTCTCCTCTGGGAGACAATATAAACGGCAGCATTCCCAGGGAAGACCCTCCCTAGTGCCCAGAGCTAGCATTCTGGAGACTAAAGATTGCACTTTTCGTAGTTCTTTGTCCAAATGCAATCCCATTTCTGTGCCTCTTACCATGCAGTTAGATTTGAACAATCAAGATTCTTAAGGAATGACTTTATTAACTATAATATGGTTCCAGCTATTTTATATATATATATATTTGGTTATAGTTCTAACATAGAGATGTTGCGTGCGATGCTGACAGTCTTAACTCCTTTGGAGGAGGCCAGGTGTGGAGCTGAGGTGTGGCTTGAACCTTCCTTCTATCGATTCTTTAGAACTCTACAGATTCCACTTTCTCCCTCTCTGCCTTTTGGTGGTATCTGAAATATACTCCAAAAAGTATTTCTCAGTCACATGGATAACCAATATTCTATATAAATAATTCCCAAGCAGACCTAAAAATTGGAACTCAGAAACCACCCCCAGTCCAGATACAGGACAGTCTGTCACCACACCCGCAGCCTCAGCCCTGGTCCTTCTTACCCAATGGGACGGGACCCAGGCATTTCTTTAAATCTCAGAGGTAGCAGTAAACTTTTCAGTGTTGCTGTTAGCAACTGTGTTTGCCAGTAGATACCCATTTGTACTAATGTGCCAACAAGTAAATGTTAATTGCACATCTGCTTCCACTGTGTCCCCATGGGTGCCATGAAGTGTGTGAGGAGCCTCGTCTGGAGGAGCGAATGCGGCATTGACTACTGCTATCAGGATTGTGTTGTGTGGAATAATCATCTATATAAATTTTATATGCACAGTAATTTCCCTTTTATATGTCAGGTAAATATTTGTAAAAGTTATACTCACACAAATGAAATTATTATTATGATTACTAATATATTTTTACCATGTTTCATTGCCTGAATAAAAACTGTTTACCACTGTTAAAAATAAAATAAAATAAAATAGTCTCTAAATCTCCTTGTGCCTCAATTTATTTCTCTTCCACATTTCTCTGGACCACAGCCAACCTCCAGTTGATCTATTCTCCAGGGAATTTGCCGGATGCAACAACAGAAGGGTGCTTTCATAGTTTCAAAGATTGTGGCAATATGTGTCCCTACACGTGCAAATTTATGGGAAAACAGTGCACCTTGACCTAATGAAATGAAAGCAATTTTCCATATGCCTCTTAATCTTCTCCCTTGGGCCCACCTCTTACATTTACATTTTATTTCCCTTGTCAACATAAGAAACATTCAAACCTATAGAGAATTTTTATGAGTTTATTGCAGGCAAACTATCAACAATTGTCAGGAAGCAAAATCTCAAAGGATTGCGATAATGCTCCAGAGAATGGCAGGTTTTGCTCCTTATTTTATAATTACAATCAAAAGAGAAGACGTGGGTGGGTTACAAGAAATCCCCTGGTGATAGATTAGGGAGGTGGGAGAAAGCAAAGTGGGGAAACCTCTGGGGTTGGATGAAAAGTAAAATGATAGACACATACATCTTTTACATCTGTGGGTACAGGATAGTTATCAATCAACAATTAACATGATGACAAGAACCATGAGAGGATTTGTGGTCTCTGCCCTGGTGCATTGGCTGTGCCCTGAGGGGTCTGGAAAAGGGGAATTACCTTGGCCTCCCAAAGGTATGCTCTGATAGATGCAAAAGACAACAGACAGGCTCAGTTAAGGTAAAGATTGACTTTTGTCAGGGAAGATTCTAGCCTAGGACATGACTACCTGCCATAAACTACTTTTAGTTTACATGTTTTAATTTCAGACCATCCTTTGTGGTTACTTTAGGTCCTTGAGTTTGCAAGGCCACCATACAGGCCTTCCCTGAGTTTGTCAGGTTAGCATATGGCCCCTTTTCGTCCACACCCCCAAATAAATCTTTAATCAATCCAAGATTTGTTTTGGAGCATGATGGTAACATTTAAGAACTTAAAAAAAAAAAAAAAAGGCTATTCACGTGCCACAAACCACCTTTTCTCACCTAGTTTGAAGTCACTTTACTGTGTGTTAAATTCTCAGGTTAAGTTTTTTGTTTTGGGGTTTTCTGTTCTCACCCATTGAATGGTCTGCTTCTTTTTGCATCAATGATACCGTTGTAATAAACCCAGTTGTAAATACCTGGATAGGAGCAAAGGCAAGGCCAAATTTTATAGGCATGTCATTTGTGCAGCTTTGCCAGGAAGCTGCAAATTCACACTCCCCAGGTCTATTTTCCCCAGGGAAGGGGCTGGACAGGGGAATAGATGAATGCCCAGTAAAGCCTGGGTGAAATAGGGAAGGTACTTGTCCATCAGTCACATCTGGGAACAGGTCATTGGCTAGAGTAGGCGTGGCCACTGCAAGCTTGGGAAGACTTGAGACACTTAAACTCCTAAACAAAGGAGTTCTCTCTCTACCTCAGTCTGTGCTCCTGGCCTATGGGACTTCTATGCTCCTGCTTTTGCCTACATGAGGACCCTACACACAATGGACTAATAGGCTGCAACTAGCCTAATGGGACCCATGGGACTCAGCTCCACCATGGCAGGGAAACACTGGATGCTGGCTTTGCCTCTAGCTCTGCTGAATCCCCAGCTGCACATTTTACAGAACTAGATCATGGGAATGGGACTTTGCAAACCCAGGGATGTAAATCACTAATCCTTCTATGAGAGTCTCAGAAACTTCTTTTTCTTGAGATATTGTAAGGCCCCAATGCCAAGCACCCAGTAGGGAAGGAGATACCCCACTTCCACTGATAACACTGTGTGGTTACTTTAGGTCTCTTGAGTTTGCAAGGCCTGCCATGCACCTCCTCTGAGCTTGTCAGGTTTAGCTTGTGGCCACTTTTTCATTCACACTTGACCTGCTAAATATTTTTTTTATTGTCTGCTCTCTCCCAACTAGAATGTACCATCCATGAAAAAAATAATTTTCTTCACTATTTATTTTCATAGTTCTTAGAAGACTAGGTGCTTAATAGTTTCTCATTAAATAAATGACTGAATTATCTGAAATTACCTAATTTATAAGTCTAATTTATATCTTTATGTCTCCATCACCTCCCCATATAGCAATGTTGTAGGCAGAGGGAACAGCACCAGGTGTCTGACTGTTGGCACCAGACCAAAGCGGGTTCAGCAAACTCAGTTCTTGAGTTCTGGCTAGGAAATAATTCAGCACCAAGACCCAAACTGTAAGAGAACATTTATTTGGTAAGTCACAGAGGTAGAAGAAGTAATTCCTAGAAGAAATGGGCTTAGAAAACAAGTTGTAGAGGTAAAGGAAGGGGGCCTTGGAGCTTGGGAGTGAGTAAGTTAATAGTAAGAGCCTAGGGTGAGGGGGAGGAAAAGGGAAAGGTGTGGGAGTGCTCCCAGGAGGGAGAGGGCACTGGGTCCTCATCCTAAGGGTTTTAAGGGTGGAGATTTTAAGGGAGGCCCCAGAAGATCTCAATAAAATATTCAGCAATTTTTCAGGTGTGTCCTTTCAGGGTCTACGTCTCCACTGATTGATTGGTTGGCACCAGGGCAGTGGGGTCACTATCCAGTGCAGCTTGGTACTGAGGTCTGCCATGGATGGGGTCAATGGTCTGGTTTTGCTGCTTTTCTGGGCCTGGAGCTGAAATACAACTGAGGCCTAGATGTTATCTCTAGGGCGGAAAGGGTAAGGGGTCCAAACTGCAGGACCATCAATTTGCTAGGGGAGGAAAGGTCCCCTGAGGGGAGGTCCCACCCTATAATTGTCCCTGGCTAGGCACCTTGGTGAGCTTTCCACCTTGGTGACCTCCTGTACCTGGCCCATTGTCCTTGGTCTGCTCATGTCTGTCTAACTGCATGCCACAGAAACACTTGAAGACAGCTGTATAGGGAAAGAGGAGGGTCATCCAACCCTATTTACAAATGGTAACTTATTTTAAGGTGTGTATTTTCAGATCTCCCCACTTTCTCTCAGGAGACTCCTGTCCCACAGGTCTAGGTCCTTTCAGGGTCTAGGTCTCTGAAGGTCATGGGGTTATTTCCAGCCAGTCCTTGGCTGTTACAAATAGAAAGTGGCAGAGCATATGCATTACTCCTTTTTATCACAGAATCTTTGTCATACATTCTTAGAAGTGTGATCTCTGGGTCAAAGGGTAATTGCATATGTAAACTAAACAGTTATTGCCTAATGCCGCCCCCACTCCCACCCCCAGGACTCATACCATTACCATTTTGGATTTCCACCAGCAAGGTGTGTGGGGAGCCGCTGTGGCCCCAGGCATGGAGGAGGTGCCTGGGTGAGCTGCAGATGTGCTCCCCTGCTCCCAGGGAGATGTGGGTGAGCTGCTGTGGCCCCAGGCACAGAGGAGCTGCCTGGGTGAGCTGTAGATGTGCTCCCCTGCTCCCTGACCCAGACCTTGAGGCACCAAGGTGACACTAATTTAGCTTGCGGCCATAAATTCTAGAAAGGCTTATTAGAAAGCTGACCCCTGCCTGAAGGGTTAAGGGACAGTCAAGCCACATACAAAGCCAAGGACTCAATCCTCCCCAAAAAGTTCCCATTAGAAGCCGAGACAAAGATAGTTACCAAGGTCTGAGCTCCTGCAGAAGGCAGGATGTTTACTCTGAAAGAGCATTCATAGGGCCTTGAAAGAATTACTTTGTATCTGGCAAGGGGAACGAATGCGGGGCCGGGTGCTATTCAGGAAAAACAACAGCACCGGTATAAATTGAACTTGGAAAATAAACTTGGGGCTGCAGCAGTCAGGAGCTGCAGTCCTCCCAATCCCATCTTTTTTGTGTCTGTCTTTTCTCCATCCTCACCCCTTCCTCAGGACAGTTCGACTCTGCTGGTGGGCTCCGGCACAAACAAGCACTTAACAGTTCACAAGCAGCTCACAGGAGGAAACAGTGATTTTCAAACCAACTAAAGCGTTAGAGAATTACTTACATACTCTCCCATTTTAAAGCAGCTCTACATACCTGATTTAGTTTACATTAAAATATACCCCAATGAATTAATTTGTTCCATATTCAGAAATATAAACACATATCACATTCCTCACAGCTAAATTTTTTGTCATAAATTCTCTTTTATACAAGGACAAAAGGCAACAGTTGTTTTTTTAAACAGGTTCTATTAATTATAATTTTTAACTCAGTACACACAATGATTGGCTGGTTTTCTCCATTTTTTTTCTTTTTTTCTTTTTTAAACAGTACCATGAGAACAACAGTGATTGACTTGCAAAGTCTGTGCCTGTATGGAAAAGGCAGAACAGTACTACGGAAATATACAATGTATTGTACGCAGCGGTTTGCTGTAGTGGTCCAACAGGTACAAGCAAACATTTTGGCTCAGCTAGGCAGTAATCCATTTCAACCACACCCGGGGGCTAGAGCCGACCCAACCACACCTTATGACGGATTGCAAAAGAATGTTTTTTGTTTTGTTTTTTTAAAGAAAAATCATGATGTTTTGTTTTGCTGTCCAAAAATTCAAAGGACAGGGTCATGAGGGCAGAAGTTTGCCAACTAGATCTAGAACTCTAAACCCTACATATCAACAGAGAGCTAACTCCAAGGCTCATTCCCTTCCTCCCCAATTTGGCAAACAGCAACCATGAGCTTATGCTAAAGAGGGGGAAAATGCCTCCTGTATGGGAGATCTTTATGGCTCCTTCACACTGAGCACACTGTCCCCTGCTCCCTCTATTCTTCAGCCTCAAATCAGACAAGACAATACAGGTGTTTTTCCCCCATTCCTTCCAGTAGCTGAGTGAAGCTGTGACGGCACTGCCTTAATGAGATCTCAGTAGACGTTGGCAATGCTAAGGAACCTGACCACCTGCTCTTGGGGTAAGGGCGGCCAATCGTTATGTCCAGGAGAGTACAAACTGTTTTCTGAACCAACCATGACTCAGAAACAACATTTCTGTGTGCCCTGTAGGTTTGCTATAAATATCCTTCATTTGCAATAGTAGTCTCTTCATACAGTTTGCCTGATTTTAGGATCATTGGCAATCCTAACCCATCCCAGAGTCCTCAACTTTTACAAATATAACTTTTGCCTCCTGGCTTTTTTTTTCTTTTTAAAGAAAAACTCTTAACTACAGTATAGCATTACATAAGTCTGTGTCAAATTAATTAAACTTAATCAGGAACTTCCCTTACTTAGAGAAAATGACCAACAGCCCTATTTAAGTAGGAGAGAAAAGATTGCCCAAAAAGGGGAACAATTCTTGATAATTCTTCAGTTTATGTAGAAACAAAATTTCTATCCCTTTGGGGCAGCATTTGGCAAATAATTTCCAAAATGGTATGCATTTAAAAATACTTTCTTTAATATTATACATCAGGCACAACACTGTTCATATATATTTTTTTTCTTTTAAGATGCAAATGCATGAAATGTTTTTTGCTATTCATAGGATCATCAGGTGTCAGGCGCTCCATTAGGTAGGAAATCACGCTCTTCCAGGTCTGTGACCTTCCTCCTGGACCTGTGACAGGGTCAAGGGTGGCGAGGCCTCGCGCTCAGATGCTGAGGTCGGCGCTGCATTCTCTGTGCCCCCAGCGCTGCTCCGGGGCGGCTGCTGCTCCTGCCACCCCCCCACCCCCGCCTCGGGCCTCGGGCCTCCGCTCGGCTCCTCCTGCCCCGGGGGCGACTCTGTCCTCTCCGCTCCTTCCCTCCAGGGAGCGCTCCCGCCTCCGCTCCGGGGACCGTGCCCGCCTCCGGGCGGGGGACTTGGCTCTCCTTTCGGGGCGCCGCCCGCCTGCGCCCCGGGCCCCCCTCGGGTCCCCAGCCGCTGCAGGGAGCGCCGGGCGGGGAGCTGTCCCCCGGCCGTGGGGCGCTCTCGCCGCCTCTCCGGGGGGCGCTCCCTCCGCTGCTCCCTCCTCTCCAGGGGGCGGCGCCCCGGGGCTTTCCCGGGGCTTCTCCCGCCGCCTGCCGGGCGCTGGCCAGCGGCCGCTGGGCGCCGGGTCCCCGGGTCGCCGCCCCGCCGTCGGGGTCCCGGCGGCTCCTTCCCCGGGGCGCTCGGGGCCTGTCTGCCTGCGCCCCGCTGCCCGGCGCCTCCCCCGTGCGCCCGCCTTTCCCGCGTGGGGGGGACTCGTGGGGACCGGGTGGGTGAGGGGGCTCCAGTGGGCGGGGGCCCGCAGGCCCGGGCCTCGGGATCCCATTTTTACAGAACATACTTAGAAAATGTGTTAACAATAAGTCACTTTGACTTAATGACTAAATGCGCTGCACAAATGTTAGCATCGCGATCACCTTTCTGGGGGCGGGGGCCTGTTTCCACAGAGTTTAGGAGCCGACAGGCTTCCTCCCTCGGACCCTGAACCTCCCGGGCTGAATTTAACTACAGTGCGGGTTTAAGGATTTAAATGGTGAGCATAATAATTCCTTTAAGTAATTTGAAGTAATAATAATGACTGAAATATGTGTGGAACTGTAATTTGAAAACAAAATTTAAGGAACCTTGACATCATGATAAGTACAATTTTTATAATTCTGGATTTCAGATTGCATTTTTGTGTGTCTGGATTGAGTTGAAGGGGCAAGCAGATATTTTTGTCAGCAGTGAAAGGGGACACTAGCCTGCATTTGAGTAAAGTCTCAGAACTATCTTATTTTTGTAAGAAGTGAAGGGAATTTTTTTTTATCTAAGCCTTTAGAGTAATAAGGTACAGTAAGTGTAAAAATATTAATAAGTAAATGTTTCTTCAAAGATAATGTTGAACTGTTTGTTGAATAATGATTGATAATATATGAATGGATGCTTCCAAATGCCATATATTTTAATTTCTATATATACTTAACATATAATATGATACATTTGCTCTATTTGACATTTTTTATTCTCCCTGAGATGTCACATTATTTTATTAACAAAAATATCTCCTTGTTTAGTTCAGAGACAATCTTTTAGCCCATGTGCCGTTCAGATTACAATGAATTTTAAAGTAATCGCTTTCAAATGAGTGAGAATTCATGGCAACTCTTGAAAAAGATTTTCCAAAGGCTGGCAGTGTCTACCAAAAGACTGAAAAGCAAAATAACAGAGAAATCCAGTTATAGAAATCCTGAGTTACAAGTTTTATTTCTGACACTCACTGGGTTTCTTTGTTTCTGTTCTTCTCAGTAATTTTTTGATAAATGTGTAGATGCCAATGCCTGTATCTTGATAAACTGCAATACACCTCTTCCAATTTTCTCTTTTTCCCATCCTCTTTTCTATTATTTGCCATATAAATTTATTATTCTTGTCTGCCATTTCCATCATAACACTGAATGAAAGAAGGTAAACTATGAATCACTTTTGCATGGGTAACATTCATGAAGTTGAAAAAAAAAACTTTTATAAAATTATGACAGCATATACTAGCATATAGATAGCATATACGTGCACGTATGAACAATGAAGATTTGCCTCTCCACACATATGTATCGTTTCTCTTTTTTTTATATAAGGATATTTAAGTTCTATTCTGTCCGCAGATTTCAGTTCTACAATACAGTGTTATCAATTATGGTCACCATTAGATCCTCAAGCCTCATTCCTCTTATAACTGAGAGTTTGTTCCCTGTTGCCCCACACCCACCCTCAGCCCCTCGGGGCCAGTGCTCAAATATTATTCTGAAAATGGCCTCGAATCAGTTTTTCCAGGTACAAATCTTTGTTTTGATTATTAATGTGATTTTCCCTATCAGAATCCTTAAATGCACTGGAAGACCAAGATTTAGATGCGCTCATGGCGGATCTGATAGCAGATATAAGTGAAGCTGAACAGAGGACAATCCAGGCACAGAAGGAGTCTTCTCAGAGTCAGCATCACCCTGCGCCTCCCGAAGCAGCACATTTCAGTGGCGCAGCCTCGCCTGATTATGGAGCAAATGTCGCTGTAACTAGTGTGAGCCACTATGAGGATGATTTACCACCTCCACCAGCGGATCCCATGTTAGACCTTCCTCTGCCACCGCCACCTCCTGCGCCTCTCTCTCGGGTAAGTGCGTGGGGCCAGAGATGGCAGGAGCTCTGCTACCCATCATTTTGATTTTCTTCAGTGAGAGTTACATTCATAATTTTGTACCTGAAAGTTCTGAGATACTAAGAAACAAGAATACTGACTATGTTCAATGCAAAGGCAGAGTCCTCTAAAAATAAGATGCATAGTGTGTATAAAGAACATGTTAAGACCATAATCAGGCATTATTATAGTTTGGAAAAATCTATATTTATATGCAGCACTTCTTGATAATAGTTAACTTTGGGGGTAATTTTTTGTTAACTTGGTGTGAACTGGGGAACTGATTTCTACTTTTCTGTGTCCCTGGTGCTAGCCCAGCACATGAAGATTTGAAAGCATTCCTTACATATTTCTGAATTGAACTAAGTGGAATTTTGCTGAATTGGGGCAAAGATATATCTAAGAGTCACTTGTAATGTTGTAGTTAGGGAAGGGTGTTGTGGGGCAGGCAGGCAACGAATGCTTGATATTAGTACATTTGTGAATACTGGGAAAACAGCTAGAAACTTGATGTGGTCACTATTTGGGACATTAACTAATAACGTGTCTCCCATAAAAGTGAAAAAAGAACTTTTAAGATTTTTTTCTTAGAGTAAATCACATTAAAATATTTTAGAGCAAGAATATCGCTCCATTTCTTGTGGCTTCCACATTTGTTGAACAGTGTGATGATGGTTGGTGTTCATAAATATGACTCTAGTAACCCTGAAAGCTTCTGCAATGCCCTTTGAATGAACAAATATTAAATACAAATCAAATGTTAAATCATATTCATTGCTATATTGTGTACTTATTGTAGAAAAATTGTTTAAAAATTGATGATCCACATAGAGCAGAGGCTCTTTTTTTCATTTTGATTGAGCTGTAACTGACGTAATAGTCTGTAAGTTAAAGGTGTACACATGATGATTTGATATACAGGTTGTGAAATGGTTTCCACAGTAAGGTTAGTTATCCCTCCATCCCTCCACATAGTTACCTTTTTTATGTATATGTAGTAAGAACGTTTAGAACTACTGCCTTAACAACTTTCAAGTACATAATACAGTATTTTTTACTATAGTCACCATGCTGTACATTAGATCCCCCAACTAATTTACCTTATAACTAGAAGTTTGTACCCTTTCTCCAACATCTCCCTATTTCCTTCATCCCCCATGCCCTAGCAACCACCACTCTACTCTCTGTTTCTGCGAGTTCAGCATTTTTAGATTCCACGTATAAGTGAGATCATACAGTATTTGTCTTTCTCTGTCTGACTTCTCTCACTTAACATAATGCCTTCAAGGTTCACCCATATTGTCATAAATGGCAGGATTTTCTTCTTTCTTGTGGCTGATTAATACTGTATTTTATATGTGTGTGTGTATATATGTATATATTTTTTTAATAAATATATACATGTTTTCTTTATCTGTTCTTCCATCAATGAACACTTAAGCTGTTTCTGAGTCTTGGCTGTTGTTAATAATGCTGCAATGAACATGGAAGCGCAGATCTTTTCAAAACAGTGACTTTATTTCCTTTGGATAAATACCCAGAAGCAAAATTGCTGCATCATATGATAGATCTACTTTTAGTTTTTTGAGGAACTTCCATACTGTTTTCCATAGTGGCTGCACTAATTTACACTCCCACCAACAGTGCACAAGGGTCCCCTTTTTCTCTACATCTTGGCCAACACTTGTTATCTCTAGTCTTTTTTGTAATAGCCGTTCTACCAAGCAGAGGCTCTTAATATAGGGCTCATGAAGATGTCAAGGAGGCCATGATTCCTGAAAGTATGTGCAAAGTTTAATGCATCTGTGAAGTTTTATGGGTTTCATCTTTTTCAACATATCCCTTAAGGCGTTTTTGGCTCAAAAAGAAAAAAATTAAGGACCACTGGTGTGAAAAGGTATATCTATTTTCAAGTAATTAGAACATAACAGGACAGCTCATTTCCTCATCAGTATAATATAGGTAGGAGAACCTTAATAGTCCTGTTCTCGGAATATTAACTTGCAAAGATCCAAAGGTTTGGGGCTCATTAAAATATTTAATTCTGTTTTCTGCCTGCTCATGTGTGTTTGTCAGTGTTCTTTTGGTGAATTGTAAGTTTAAGTTTGAGCCTAAGTCTTAACTTTGGGGATATTAAGGACTCTTTTAGGAATCTAATGAAAACTAGGGATCCCAGAAAACTGCATATTGATCCAAAAGTATGCAGATAATTTCAACTTTCAAAACCAAAATTTTATGCCTATTTTTTGAAATCCTCACCCAAGGATATGTTTTTATTGATTTGAGAGACAGAGGAAGGGGCTGATGGAGGAAGAAGGAAACAGATCGGTTGCCTCCCGTACACACCCTCACCAGAGATCAAACCCACAACCTAGGTATGTGCCCTGGCCAGGAATCAAACCCGAAATCTTTTGGTGTGCGGGATGACACTCCAACCAACTGAGCCACCCAGCTGGGGCTTAAACTCTATATTTATTAAATGATAGTTCCCTACTCCCCCTTCCCCGAAGCCCCTGGCAACTACTATTCTCCTTTCTATCTCTATGAACTTAACTACTCTAAGTACCTCATATGAAAAGAATTCTGGAGATAGATGGTGGTGATCATAGTACAGCAATGTGAATTTATGCAATGCCACTGAAACTGTACACTTAAAATGGTTTTTTAAAAAGCCTATAGTTTCTGGAAGTGGGCAAAAGTGCTTAAATTCCTTGAGCTCTACCCATAGATGCCTCAGGTTGGACCCCAGTTTTGAGCCAGTCAAAGATTTTTGTGGACCAAATATGGGAAGTTCTGTTAGCGCCATCATTTCATCTTTTAAGTTACTATTCTTTGATATGAAGGGTGACTGCCTTCTACATTTTTGGGCTGGAGATTTCTGTTATGGTCACTTAATTCTGAAAATCGATCATGCAAAATTTGCTGCCTTATAATACAACGTTTTGCTAATGTCAATTAACTAAGACACTAACAACAGCGGCGCAGGAGCTTACTAGCTGGTAGTCTTTAATGGGCTGCGTTGAATGTCTTACCATTTTACAGGAAGAAGCAGCAGCCCAGGCGAAGGCTGATAAAATTAAGCTGGCATTGGAAAAACTGAAAGAGGCCAAGGTCAAGAAGGTAAACTATGGATCACTTTTGCATGGGGAAGTTAAATTAATGAGATTTTATTATACTTGTTTATTAAAAATACAATGTCAAGTGGTACTTTCCAAATAATTGTAATTTTTTCAATTTAAGGACAAAGATAAATTATACAGGTATTCTTTCTATGACATATCAGTTAGCTCATTTATGTTAGTATACAGCTGGAACTTTTCCAGTCTCTATACCCAGGGTTCCCTCACACCCAAGGAGCCCTCTCTGGTTCTGCTTAGCTGTTAGCTAATAGCAGGTGGCACCACCTTCTGGGCCTGCCTTAGTTGGGCTAGAGCTCAGCTTCTGTTGGCCTTGCCTCCATCTCAGCATTTCTGTGATTGCTTGTGTGCATTTTTCATATTCCCTGAGGCAGCCTCCAGCCTCGCTGCCTGCCCTGGATGTCCAACTTATCTCCCAATGTACGACTCAAGAGCTTTTCACATATAGTTGGGTGAATCATTCTTTTCATCAAGGGCCCTTGACTTTATGTTCATGGCCCTTTGAATAAAGGCATTCAATACATGTTGATCGATATTCAATTAATATTCCATGACTGTCCCTGGATCCAGACTTTTAAAAAAATTTATTGATTTTTAGAGAGAGAAAGAAAAACACACACATCAATTTGTTGTTCTGCTTATTCACGCATTTATTAGTTGATTCTTGTATGTGACCCAACCTGTGATCAAACCCGCAACCTTGGTGTGTGGGGACGACAACACTCACTGAATGAGCTACACAATCAGAACGGGACCCAGACCTTCAGTTTTCTCTTTGAGTCTCCAGATCACCCGGTTCCATGCATCCTGTGACGCCCGGTTCAGTCCAGCTCTCCTCAGCCTGGGCCCTCAGTGCTGCCTGAGCTATACCAGTCCAGTCACTCTCCCACTAACCTCGGGAACTCCTTCTACCTTGTCCTCTCTTAAACCCTCCAGGACCCCTCTCCCCCTCCACACCCGCTCAGCTAATGGTGTTGCTGCCCGCTGCACTTGCCTGCCTGCCTGCCTGCCTGCACCTGTGACACAGAGTCCATAGTCTTTCCTGTTACTTAGAAACTGTCATGTTTCTAGGACCAGCCTCTCCTCGTGTGCTCCAGTTCCCATCCTCGCTTCTTGTCCCTCTGCTCAAAGCCTCCAGTGGCACTCAGCTCACACAGTAAAGCACACACTCTCACGATGGCCTGAAGCCCCTCTGTGACCTGGCTGCCCTCTGCCTCGCACCACTCCCTCACTCACCCCCTTCTTACTACATGGTCTCAGGGCTGCTGCTTAAATGGTCTAGGCACACCCTTGCCCTGCCGCCTGGAAAGCTCTCCCCCAGATTCCAGGGGGTCCTCTCTGTCCCTCTTCTAGGTCTGGTCACTTGCCCAGGGAGGCCTTTCCTATCAGACATCATACACACCCCAGTAACTCCCTGCCCTTCCCAACTTCCTTCTTCTCCTCAGTGCTTGTTACCTTCCAGCACAGTCTACCTTATTCATTTGTCGTATTTACTGCCTACATCTGCTCCTTACCCCCACAGAGGCTCCTCCAGAGATTGTGTGTGTTCTTCACTGATGCATCCCCATCTCGCAGAGCAGGCGCTAGGGAGATAGAGAGGTGAACAAATCAGGCGAGGTCCCTGCTTGTGGAAAGATAAATTCTAGCAGGAGAAAGAAGTGCCCAAGAGAAAGTAAAGCAGGAAGGAGTGATAGGCCCAAGCAAACCTCTGGTTGTTTATAAAATGAGGGCCACGTTAGATATATTTTCAAGAGGGGAAATGAAAAGAGAAGTTTTTTCTTATATGAAAAGGTAGAGCAACTAACACATTCAGTGTGTTTGCTTCAGCTGGAGGTTAAGAGAACAGGGAGGAGAGAGCAGCTGCTTCCCGCTGTGTATCAGAATCCGAGAGAACAGGACCATAATTTACTGGAGGTGAAAAGTAACAGTAACACCAGTCACAGCCTGTCCTGATACAACAACGAAGATGTAAAGCAGAAAAACCATCCTGATCAGTGGGAAAGGAAAATTAAAAAGCCAGCTTGTGTATTTGTGCTGATTTCAGACACTCCAAATGTGTGTCTTAAAACAAAAGTCTGTGTGTAGCACAGAACGTTAAGAAAATAACTCACATACTCATACATAAATAAAATGACTAGTAGATGCCCACATACCATCTACACGGTGCTTTTCTCAAGATTATGGAAAACAAGTTATCTCAAGTACTTTGCCCTCCAGTGTTCTGAAATGTACACATCTTGTAGGACAAAGCTTTGGGAACCGGGAACACAATCAGACTCACTTGTTAATTTTGTTTGTTTATTTGTCTGTTTTAAAGCATCTGTAACCCAGGAGAACAATTCCATTTGTAAATTTTATTATAGAAGAAAAAAATATTGCAAATGACTCAGACCTGGGATATTCTTTCATTTAACAGCTTGCAGAAGAACAAAAAGACTTTCTAAAAACTATAAAATCTTTACTGGAATGCAGCAATTTTCAACCCTTTTTGTCTCCTGGCAAACATAAACGAATTTCTAAACTTCTGCGGCACACCAAAAACACATTTTGTCCACCTGAGAAAGAAATATAGGTATAATTTTGATTTGTTCACACCAGATGGCTACTGTTGTTTGTGTTGGCTATTGTCATTTTTTAATTTGACAGCCTAAGGGAAAAGAGGTCATGCCCCTGACTAAATAGTCAGGTAGTGCATGTTTTAAAATTCCTGCAGGTCACCAGTTGAAAATCACTACTGAAATGGATTAGAAAAGGCAAGCTTTTCATTCTTGAACCATTTTACCCTGTATCACATAGTGTAGATATGAAAAGTACTTAGTTTGCTAAATCACATAACTGCAATTTAGCACTGTTATGTGTTGGTGTAGATACTCTTCAGTTTGCAAATGAGATGGAAGGTGTGAAAAATAATAAATATGATCCCTTCTTGCTAAAATCACCAGCCTTCTCTTGTTTTTTTCATTTTCTAAGTTTTATAATTGTGGACATTTATAACTACATGTGGATTAAATTTAGTTTGCAATTTCTGCAAAAAAACTTTTCATCATTGTCAAATTATGTGGTTTATTTTTTTCTATATAAATATATATAGAAAAATAGAAGAAAACACCAACATGCCTTATTTTCTCAAGATCTCCTAAGTAAGAATGAAATGTGGTCAAACATCATTAATTTTTCCCCCAGGAAAATTAAGTCTTCTAAATCCTATCATTGGCAGTGAGCTGCAAGAACTTTTAAAACATGCCATACCTGACTATTTAGTCAGGGGCATTGACATTTTTCCCCTTATATTGTCAAATTAAAAAATGACGACGGCCAACACAACAGCCATTCGTTGTGACTTAATCAAAATTATACCTTTTTTGTTTTTTGTCATAGCAGCAAAAAAAAATTTTTTTGAAGTGCTGCAGAATTTTAGAAATTCATTTATGTGTGCCATTAGATGAAAAAAGTTGAAAATTGCTACTTTATAGCAATAATTCTCAGCAGAGAGAAAATAAATCATAGTATAGACCTCTCTTTGAACAATATCTGTTTTTCCATGCAACCCTCCAGGCCTCATTTTTCAGGTCAGGTGAATGTTTCTTTGGCACTGGCCCTATCATTGGCTCCTAAGAATTCTACCTTAGTGACAGCTAACCCTCTTTGTTTTTAGTTTCCCACTTCAAGGGGCAGGATGTAGGGCAAACTTGTTTTTCTCTGTAGGGCAACCGTGTTTCTCTCATACCCTGTTTGCCTGGAACATTTCACCTTTGCATGGTTCCTTTTTCCTCAGGGTCCCCACCCTAAACTCCTGGCCATTTCTGACTCCTCAAGGCTTCATTAGTCTCCAGCACACTGCCCACACCAAGGACAGGATCATTCCCTGATGTTCTGCCTCAGTGACCTCATGAGCCTTGTACCCAATCCTGGACATCACATTTTAAGGGGTAGCATTACGGCTCCTTGTTGTGTTTCTGAGGACAGGGTGTTGCGGGATGAAGTGGGTACTCTGTGCAGCGTTACATAGCTTCTGGTTCTTACAACAGCCCTGCAAAGTAGAAACTATTAGCCCACGCCCCAGTTGAGAAAACTGAAGCTGAGAGAAACTACTATCCAGTCTCCTCTCAGCAGCTGAGCTGTAATTCAAACACATTATCTTTATGATAAATAATGGCTGAACTATCTGGAACCAACCATTTATGGCAGCAGTCTAGTCATCGTTTCCCAGTGTTAAAGGGTGGTCAAAGCAAAGGCCAGCATTTATGGTCTTTGCTGCTTGAAAGGGTAAAAGCAGCTTGAATGTGTGGAAGTTGCCATTAGGGCGACTTGAGGAACATTTAAAGATACTTCTTTTAGATGTATCCAGTCTGGCTGCCCTGTGAACCATTAATTTGTTCCTCGCCTGCGTTTTCCACCAGACTCTTAAGTGTCCAAAGAACAGCCACCATTTCTGCTTGTTCCACGGTGGATCCCCAGGGTTTACAAGGCTGGCGTAGAATAAATATGTGTTGTTATAAATAAAAGGTTGCCAGGACTGATTGGGAGCTGGTTTCAGCGACCCTAGAAGGAATCCTAATTTCATCAGTCTTCCACTTAGGGGTGAAACATCACTTGAAGTTCCTAGACTGTCACTCTCCGGGACGAGGCATCCTGGGGTATTTCTCTCAGGGGCATCCGCCCCCTTTCCAACAGACTGCTGACCTCCTTCTGGGGCAGAGACTGTAGCCTGGAGTCTCACTCACTGAGAGTCAACCATAGGTCCTAAGTTCTTTGACCTTGGGGGAACTCTAAGGCACCTTTCCAGACAGCCAAAAAATCTTTTTGTTCTGAGTATTTTTCTCTGAAATGAGGATCACTTCCTTTAGTTGTATTTCTTACCAAGTCTTATAATTTTTCTAGTTATCTTTCACCACCATCACTCTACCTCTTAGCTAGCTGACACACCAGCTATGTAATTATGAGCTGAACAGTTTTAAAACAATTGGGATACCTTAAGGATATCAGCTATTTCCCAGAATTAAGCAACTCATGTTTTGCACATAGTGTTACCTAGACAGGTTTCATGTATCTCTCAGGAAGTGTTTAGGTCAGTAACTAGGAAGAGCCATTTTCAGTCAGGCTTGCAGGAGCTTCATCGTTGGCTAAGTTGTATACATTCATTTCACAAACCCTTTTCTGTGGTTCAGTAAAGACTAGGTCTGGTCTTTAGCCTCAATTTCTGACACAGCTTCAATAGCCTGTGGAATTTCCTGAGTGATGGGAGTGTCTTTGTTAAGCTAAGAGATGACTCTGGGGTGGACTTTCAGATAGGGGCTGGTCGCCAAAAAGACCAAGCACCTGATTAGAGGGTTAAAACCTCCAGGGGTGTGACCTCCAGGGAGAGGAGGTGGACTGGAGTTTGAGCTTGGTCACAGGGCCAGTGATTAAGTCCATCCTGCATATGTAATGAAGCCCCAGTGAAAACCTGAGACACTGAAATTTGGGGGAGCTTCCTGGTTAGTGAACATATGAATGTGCCAGGAGGGTGATGTGCCCTGACTCCATAGGGAGAGGGCATGGAAGCTTCAAGTCCGAGACCTTGCCCTATGTGTATCCTTTATAATAAAACTGTAAGTATAGTGTTTTCCTGAGTTTTGTGAGTCATTCTAGCGAATTACTGAACCTCCTGAGGGGGTCATAGGAACCCCTGAACTTGTAGAGGGCTAGTAGTCAGAAGTTTGGGTGACTGGCACTAAAGTGAGGGCTGTCTTATGGAGATTGAGCCCTCAAATTGTGGAGTCTGGTGCTAACTCTGGGTGGTCCCATCAGAACTGAATTTCAGTCCCCTTTTGAATTGCACCCAGGACCCACTTGGGGCAGAAATGGAGTACTCTCCCTGCCAGGGCCTTAAGTCTGCCAGTTATGTATATGTCAGAGGTCATGGGGATTTGGGAATGTTGTGAGATGCTATTATGATAGGGCACCCACAGATCCCATATCCAGCTATAGGCATCCCTCCTGGGAAGGTCCCAAGAAAAAGAATTATATACACCAGGAACACAGAACTAGAATTCTGCATTTTGCTTAGCTGGGCCAGTGTGCATAATTCCTAACTCAAGGCTCTTTGGTAAAATAAACTAGAGCTTGTGGTTTAAGCCCAAAGCCTGAAATGGACATCTCTCCCCTAAGTCTCAGTCTTAATACCAGCCTCAGCCAAAGGTAACTACAGCACCAGTCATTTAAAGAAACAGAGGAAGAAAAGAGGGAGCAACGGAGGTGGACGGGATGAAGGACGAAGGGAAGAGAACAGAATGACTGTCCTTAACCCACAATGACGCTGCCCACTGTTACCCTAGTAGATGTGGAGAGTGAGGGGAGGGGAGGGTGGGAGCGGAAAGACTTCTCTAGGGCGAGGACAGGGATTGAGACATCCTTTCCTCCTGGAGGGCTTTATGTACAATAGACATTGGCTCCACCACAAATTTGTGGACATCAACCACAAATGGTCCCTACTACTCCCTCTCGATCTTACTGTGTTTCTCTTGTCCAGTTCCTCTAGACTATGGCCCCCAGAGAACACTGGCAAGGTCTGAAAACGTTTGTGGTTCTCGCACCTTGGGGGATGCTGGGGTCATCTAAGGGGCAGAGGGCAGGGATGCTGCCTCCTACAGTGCACAGGACAGCTCACACACAAGGAATTTTCCAGTCAGTAATGTTGAGGAAACCTGTTCCAGTCAATGTAATCTTCGAGTTTCCCTAATTATCTTAGATGTACTTCACTCTCCTCAGACTTCCAACCCCCCAGCTCCTTTACTCTCATCAGAGAAAATGGACCCATCAAAAGGGAACTCCTTTAACTTCCCACCAACACACCCAGCAACTTGTCTGCACCTGCACCCATCCTGGACTGCGTCCATTATGTCACCTCCTAACAAGAGCCAACTCTTCCATACATGCTCCGGTCCCCTCTTCTGACACCAACTGGTGTACTGCAGCACAGCTCTGACCCCACAGGCTAAGGACACCGTCCCAAGGAGGCTGCACTTCCTTCAGATGCCAGCCACACTTCAGGAGTTTCCAGGCCACCCACACTTTTGACCTCCTGGCTACAAACTTGGGGGTTTCCATGACCCTCTCAGATTCAACAGTTTGCTAGAATGACTGAAGGAACTCAGGAAAATGTTATTCTTAGGACTACAGCTTTAATAGAAAAGATATAATCAGAACCAGCCAAATCAAAAGACACATAGGGTGAGATCCAGGAGGGTCCTGGATGCAGAGCTTCCATTTCACCTTCATGTGGAATTAGGGTGCAAAACCCTCCCAGCACTTTGATGCACTCACGACCAGGAAGCTCCACTGTGTTCACTGTCCAGAGTTTTTACTGGAATTTCATTTCACAGGCATGAGTTCTTTTTTTAATCCTTACCTGAGGAGTGAGAATATTTTTTCCTCAGATTCCTAATATTTTAGAGAGTGGAAGGCGGTGGGGAGAGAGAAACATCAGTGTGAGAGAGACACATCAATTGGTTACCTCCCACATGCGCCCTGACTGGCAGGGATCGAACCTGCAGTGCAGCTATGTGCCCTTGACCAGAATCGAACCCCTCTGCTACACAAGCCGGCGCTCTAACCACTGAACCACGCCGGCCAGGGCCATGGGCACGATTGATTGAATCATTGGCAATATGATTGAGTTCAGTCCCCAGCCCCCTCCATTCCCCAGAGGTTAGGGTCTTTCTGGTAAGCAGCCCCCATCCTGAGCCACATTATTAGCATAAACTCATGTTATCTTAGGTTCTCACGAATAACAAAGATATTCAGATAACTTGGGAAATACCAAGGGTTTTAGAAGTTCTGTGCCAGGAACCCAGGATGAAGGCAAGACAGGTGCTTCCTTATACCTTTCTCTGCTGCTCTACTGGGCCCTTCTCATCAACATGGCTCCCTTCTTCAAGCAAAAATTTTAAAACCTTACGATGCCACATCCCCCTCCAGCTACTGCCTCACCTGACAGCCAAACTATTCTAAAGGGTGGACCACATTTGCTGTCTTTTACTTCCACTCTTCTACTTCCATTCACTCTTCCATCCAGTAAGGCTTCTGCCTCCATTACCCCATAGAAAATGTTCTTGCTAATCTCACCAGTGGCCTCTATGTTGCTAAATCTAACTATTGCTAACGCCTCTTCTTATCTGACTTGTCAGCAACATCCACACAGTTGACCACTCCTGCTTGAAACAATCTCCTCTATTGGCTTTCAAGATATCACACACTCCAGATCCCCACCTCACCCCACCTTCTCTGACTATTCTAACCCTCTACTAACTGTTCTTCTTCTTTCCCACTTTAAATTACCCAAGGCCAGTCAATTCTAACCCTTTTCTTATTTTATACAATCTCCCTAAGTCATTTAACCCACTCTCAGCACCATCTCTAAATATACAAATCCAATCCAGCCTTTTCTGTTGACCTCCACACCAATGTATTCAACGGTCTGCTCCATGGCTGCCCTAGGATACGTCACAGACAACTCAAACCCAACATCTGTAAAACTGGTATCATCTTACCCTCCAAACTTGCGCCCCCACTGTTCTCTGTTTCCGTAAATAGTATCATCATCTGCCTAATTGGTCATGCAGGACACAGGCAATAAAAGCTCACTGACCCTCAAATCCAGTCACTCCTAAATCCTGTTGATTCTTCCTTCTAAATATTGGTTAAATCCATCCTGTTTTTTCATCTCTGTTGCCATCAAACCCAAGCCACTTTGATCTTTCACTGGCCTCATGCACTAATTGAGTTGAGTTGGCCTCCAGCTAAGCCTGCATTTGTAGGCTTCTTCCCCTCCACGAGTCACCTTCCCTTACCTAAAGCCCTTTGGAAGCTTGCCATTTCTCTCAAATACAGCCCCAAATCCTTAGCAAGACCAACAAAGCTGCATAATATGGGCTTGCCCATCTCTCCTGCCTGTTTCTCCATCCCTGTCTTCCTGTTCCTACCACATATGCCATTTGCTTTTGCCCAGTTCTGCAAATCCCCCAGCACCATCCTTTCTGAAACAGAGACTTTATCCCTATACAGCCTCAGGTCTCAAGTGAATTGTGCTTTGTAAACCAGTCATAATTAATAATCTGTTAGGGTTTGGGGCTGGTGACGCAGGCTATGAAAGATTTCACAACTAAGAGAAGAGATACAGAGAAAAAGTTTATATTACTTTCCCCCGCCCCCAGAAGGGAAAGGGCTGATGCATGCTAATCAATACAAGGGCAAGAATCTAAGGGGCAGCCTGCTTTTAAGCAGGTACATTGCTAGGCGACAAGGAAGGGAGGGCTTTGGGTTGTCTTAAAGTTGATCAGGTACCAGGGAGGTTGTCCTGAAAAGTTATACTTTGTTTGCTTTCCAGGAGACAGTCGGACAGATGTCCTAGGGAGGTGTCTTGTCAGTATTTTCCCCAAGCCTGTGAAACATGTTTGGAGCAAAAGTTACAAAGAGTGCAAAAGAGGCCTGTTTGAAGGGGAGGGGGAAGGGAACCTTCTACTAACTAGAGACTCCTCCTCCGTGTGAATTATCCCTGGGTTGTGAAAACAGCAGGGAGGAGGGGGTTGCAAAGAATGTAGCCTTGAGAGCAGCTTATCTTGTCCCACCCTTTGAACAGAGGGGCTGTTTCAATCAGAGGAACCAACAATCTTGGGGCTTAATTATGAGGTGCTTCTCATAAATTGTGGAAGGCCACAGCAAAGACAGAGAGGCCTTTTTCTGGCATTATAGTCTGTGTGATTATTAGTTTAGTATCTGTTCCCTCCTCTGGACTGATGGAAAGCATGAGGTCAGGGCCATTTCTATCTTGTGTATTGTGGTTCCCCCAGCACCAAGTGCAGTGCCTGGCAGATGATAGATGCTTAGCTGGAATTCAAAGATGGTTGGGACGACAAATGAAAAAATGATTTAATACCTTGTAGGATTTCTCTGAAGATTAAATAAAATAATATATGTTAATCACCTTAATGCTAAATGCACAATAAATGTTAGTTCCATTCCTTCTAAATGGTTGTTTAAAACCAATTTTTGAAGAACACCATTGCAGCACTCAGATGAGATTTCCATTGATTAAAAAGGTGAATCTTGTAAATGATGGAATATCCTTAGTAAATAGTAAATTAACCCATATTGGTGCTGCTGTAGAGTCTTATCAGAAATTCTTAGGTTCTGTCATTGACATCAGCCCTACAGAGAACAAACATGCTGAGATTTTTTAAATAAACCATACTGGGAACCACTGATGTTTTAGAGACAGTGGAAGGAAGGGAGAGAGGAGAGGAGGGAGAGAGAGAGAAAAAGAGAGAGAGGGGAACATCAATGTGAGAGACACATTGATTGGTTGCCTCCCACATGTGGGGCACCAGGGATTGAACCTGCAAGCCAAGTATGTGCCCCTGACCGGCAGTGGGACCCGAGACCCTTTGGGGTGCAGGCTGATGCTCTAACCACTGAGAAACCAGCCAGGGCCATTGATTTTTGATTAATGGCAGTTTTTCTTTCTTACTGGACAATAGTCATGGAGGTTTTTTAGTACTTACTAAGTGATTCCATGACTTTGGCAACTACTTTCAGTCAGGACTCTATATGGCAATGGACAAAAATCCAACTCAATGTAGTTTAAGCCACAAAAAGTGAGGGGGAGAGATTTATTAACCCACAAAAACTAGAAAGTCGAGGGGTAGGCTGCTTTCGGGTACAGCAGGATCCAGAGGTTGAAGTGATGTCATGAAGATACTGTCCCTGTGAGGTGGCAAGGATTGCGACTGACTCTAGACTTATTTTTTCATACAGCAAAAATCTTAGTTCAAAGATTCTCATCTCTGGAAAAGTCCCAGGAAGGGCTCTGTTTCATGCCCATTCTTAAGCCATCTCGCTTCACCCAGGGGGATGCCGTCTTCTGCTCCACCAGGTGGAGTGGTGGGATCGGCCCTTTGCAAACCATGTGGGTTATGAAGGGGGGTATTTGGGGGAGGCTGCACATTTTGCTCAGTTCCCTCTACTATTTTTGTGCCCAGAGTACCTTTTGCTGAGGATAATGTTAAAAAGTTGATCCTATACATAGCAGGGTATGAAACCAGATACATTCAACAACAGGAATTTTTTAAAAGAGGTTTTTAAGGTTTATTTTCCAATGACCAAAAGTGTTTAAAAGCAGAACATACTAGTCTGTTGTCCCCCAGGTAATCCAGATTTTGTAGCCTGTATAAAGCATGCACTTTCCTGAACTATTTGCAGAACCTCAGGAAGTCCTGACATAAAACCTCAGGTTTTTCCTAAGGCCCAGTTAACCATACTATGCCCATGAATCCCTTTCCTTTGCATTGGAGATATAAACTGCTTTATATTTTCAGATGGACTTTCAAGAATGTTGAAATGTCTTCCCCACTCTTCTTGTCTCTCTTCCTCCCTCTCAGGACTTAAAACAGGCACTGCCCAAGCCAGTGGTCAGATTCCCCAGGCTGCACACTCTGTGAATGCTGTTCTCGAAGAAGCCCAGAGACAAGTTGATACAACTAAGGTAGGCCAGAGAGCAACAGGCATAATTATATCAAACTGTCACCGGTAAACTCATATTCTAAACCATTAGTGGTGTTCTAGTAACTGGTCTTTCAAAAAGAAAATAGCTAGTTACAACTAACGGATTATAACTTCATTTAGGTAATTGCTTTATATTTTTTATCTTAAAATTATATAGCCTAGAATGGAAAGTTAAAACCAACTGCTATCACACTGCTTTGGGAAAATGTAAGATTTCTTTTTTAATGCTGAGGATTGATAACTGTTTAATTTAGCTACATATATCTGACTGAAGCAATTTTCTTGGTTTAGTCAACGGTTTTACACTGTCTGAAAGTGGCTCCTGGGTTTTAAGCCCTTGGGATTTCTACTTACTTTTTCTGAATAAATTAGAGCAACCAATTAGTCAGAAGCCCTGCATTAATTGCTTACTGAGTCCCAAAACCAGATTAAAAGACTACTACTAAAAGGATTTCATTATAAAATGTGCATTTTATATTTTTCTGTTAATGTTCTACATACATTTCAGGGTGATGGAGAAGAAAACACATTTTAAAATAATAGCCAAATTGGTATAACATTCTCTCTAACTTTTTTTCAGTAGAGGAGGTTAATGAAGATTCATTAACTATATCTAAAAACTGTGGTTAAAAGCTGTAATTTAGTTACTAGCCCAATTGGTAACATCTCAGTTGACTATACCAGTTTCATTGAAACTTGCCATGTGTGTGACTCAAAACAACCTTAAATAATTGCACCTTCAGAAAATTTTCTCTTCATTTCCACCTTTCATTTTGTCCAGCCAGTGGTGGAAACAAATCAATCTTATTTTGATTGAACTTCTCGGAATTTGTGAAAACCACTGTAGGCAGTTATACGCTGTGTTTCTGCCATCTCATCGTGCATGTGCTTTCAGCTGTTATTATTTTCACGGTTTCTGTGATGGAGCTGAAGACAAACATTTTTAAATACTGAAAGCGATGAAAAGGATCCCAGAATAGAAATCACTTAACTATATGTGAACACCAGTTCCCCAACTGACTGTTCAGAAATTTTTTAAAAGCACATCACCAGTTACTTAGCTTATCATGTTCAGCAAATGAACTAAATAAAGTAGAAACTCTATCATAAGGCACTTTCTTAGGAAAAAAGCTTCAAAATGGAATCTTTAGTTGGAAGAGCTTATTAGACAGAGAAAGAAAATGAAATCCTGATAAAATGTAAATTACAATGATAGTTATCACTAAACAGAGGGACTCAATTCAACTGCCTGAAATTTCTGGGGAAGTTGCATTCTATAAATATAATTTATTATTATCTCTTCTACCATTGGCAGAAGAAGGTCTGTGCTTTTGTTAGCCTTTGGCCAAGTTTGGTGTTTTGGTTTCTACCAATAGCACATGCCTCATGATTTTCCTCTTCAGAACCACTCACATTGACCTCATTTGATCGCATCTTAACCCTGAGACATAGGCAATAATAGGGATTATAATTAGCCAGCCGGCTTTCACACAGTAAGAAAAGGTAAATCCTTAGGACTGTGGACCCGGTGTGCGCCTTCCCGCTCCACCCACCTACCCCATGCCCTGAAGCTGTTCTGTCAGAGGGAGCAAGTCTGTAATTAGCTCCTCCCTAGAAGCCCAAGGTCCTGGGAAAAGGCCCTTTTCTTCTCAGCGTGCCAGCAGGGAAACATTTCTTTGCCAGGACAGGAGGCCTTTATGCTGGGTTTGCACAAAGGTTACCTGGAGCCCAGAGAGAACTATTCTGGTTTTCTTTTTCCCTTCCGCCTTCTTGGTGCTAATCAAAGTAGGACATTTGAGATTTTGGGAAGGTTTTGGGACACTCCTTAACCAGGTCTCTGCCACTGAGGATGTGGTACAGGGGCAAAGAAATCTTCCAGACACCTGCTCCTGACAACTGAGCTTCACAACCAGCTCAACTCAGGCCGAGAAAAATGCTATGGATGCATTTGCCTGTGACCCTGGGGCTTTTTCTTGGGAACCAAGGCCTAAGTGGGAATTCCAGGAGAGGCGGTTTACTTCTATTTTTAACTCCTCAAGCTACCTCTCAACTAGCTAAACTCTATCCCACTGAAGCTCTTTTAAAGATAACATTGGTCCTGAGGCGATACACAGTCTAAAACACAGCCTGCAACTCCTGGGACGGTGCAGTCTTGCAGTCTTCCGTTTAGAGGAGGCGCGGTGGGTTTTAGGGCCGGGGTAATACTGTTAAAGCCGCTTGGAGCCCTCTCCCCTCCCAGAGGAAAGATGGGCTCAGGAACAACCTTGTAGCCGCAGGGTCGGGGCCGAGGCTCCCGGGGAGCAGACAGGGCCGCGCTCAGCGCGCTCGGGGGCGACGGCAGCGTCACCCCACCGTGGCCGTGGCCGGAGTAACGCTGGTGTTGCTTTGTTGCAGGACCAGAGGCCAGCTCTTGGCCACCAGGACCCAGGGGCGCCCAGGGCCCATCACGCTCCCAAGCCCGGCCTGCCACCGCCCCCTCCCGTGCGGCGGTCCTCGGACACCAGCGGCAGCCCAGTGATACCCCCCAAGCCCAAGGGCACGGGCTTCCCAGCGCCGCCCGACGACCTGCCGCCGCCGCCCCCGCCGCCCCCGCCGCTGGACGACGACGAGCTCCCGCCACCACCCCCGGATTTTAACGACGAGCCTCCGGACTTCGTGCCCCCGCCTCCGCCAGCGCTTGGGGGGGACGCGGGGTCCTTACCTCCCCCGCCCCCGCCCCCGCCCGCCCTGGCGCCCGGATCCCAGAGGCCGTCCCCCGCTGTCACGAAAAGGCCCCCCATTCCCCCAAAGAGGCAGGAGAGCCCAGGGCCGCCCAGCGGGGAGCAGGATTTCATGTCAGACCTCATGAAAGCCCTGCAGAAGAAGAGGGGCAACGCGTCCTAAGGGGAACCTGCGGGTGTCTTTGCGGGACAGGGTCTCGTCCTTTCCAACCACGGGTATTTTTTGTGACTTGATTGTCCTGACATCGTGGTCATTTTAGAGAAAATACTCAAGTGCTGGCACTAGGAAGGATGCAGAAGGTATCGCCGCTCCCCAGTGCCTTCCTAGCCAGTAAACTCACAGAGTGTAGAGCATCTTTCCGCTGTGCTGTCTGTCCTGTGGTTTCCAAGTCACTGGATGAGTCTCACCTTCCAAGCCAACCAAACTGGTGTGTGAAGCGCATTCAGTTTATGATGTTCAGAGCATCAAATTAATAAAAGTTTTTTTCCAGAAGATGGTCTTTCTAGAAATATCAGTGTATAAATCTAACGGAATATCAACACTTCTAATAATATACTTGATCTTTTTTGTGTGTTTTTTAATATTACAAATGTCCCTTTTTCTCCCCAATGACCCATTCCACCCTGTCCCGTCCCCCTCCCCAGTCCCTGGCACTACCACTGTCCTTATCCTTGGGTTGTGCATATACGCATATAAATTCTTTGGTTACTCTCTCCCCCTCCACCCACCCGCCCTCCTCCATCCCTCTGACGTTCATCAGTCTCATCTATGCTTCCATGTCACTGAATCTATTCTGTTCATCAGTTTATTAAGTTCTTTAGATTCCATGTATAAGCGAGATCATGTGATGTTTGTCTTTTGCTGCCTGGCTTATTTCACTTAGCATAATTTTCTCCAGGTCCATCCATACTGTCCCAAAGGGTACAAGATCCTTCTTCTTTACAGCTGCATAGTATTCCATGGTGTGAATGTCCCACAGCTTTTTTATCCACTCATCTACTGATGGGCACTTGGGCTGTTTCCAGATCTTAGCTATTGTAAACTGTGCTGCTATGAACATCGGGGTACATATATTCTTTCTGATTAGTGTTTCAGGATTCTTAGGATACATTCCTAGAAGTGGAATCACTGGGTCAAAAGGCAGCTCCATTTCTAATTTTCTGAGGAACCTCCATACTGTTTTCCATAGTGGTTGCACCAGTCTGCGTTCCCACTAGCAGTGTACCAGGGTTCCCCTTTCTCCACACCCTCGCCAGCACATGTCCTTTGTTGAGTTGTTGATGGAGCCATTCTGACAGGTGTGAAGTGATACCTCATTGTGGTTTTAATTTGCATCTCTCTGATGATTATCTTTTCAAAGAAGCAGCTCTTGGTTTCATTGATTTTTTGTTTTGTTTTTTTACTTTCTATGTCATTAATTTCTGCTCTGATCTTTATTTAATTTCCTTCCTTCTACTTCTTCAGGGCTTCTCTTGCTGTTCTCGTTCCAGTTCTTTTAGTTATGTTAGATGGTTCATTAGATCTTTTTCTTGTTTCTTGACATAGGCCTGTAATGCTATGAATTTTCCTCTCAGGACTGCTTTTACTGTGTCCCACAGATTTGGGGTTGTCTCTTCATTTTCATTTTTTTCCATGAAGTGTTTGATTTCTTCCTTGATCTCTTTGGTAACCCATTCATTGTTTAATAGCATGGTGTTTAGCTTCCATGTGTTTGAATATTTTTGAGTTTTTTTATACTGCTTGATTTCTAGTTTCATGGCATTGTGATCTGAGAAGATGCTTGATATGATTTCAGTCTTCTTGTATTTGTAGAGACTTGCCTTGTGCCCTAACATGTGGTCTATTTTTGAGAATGTTCCATGTGCACTTGAGAAGAATGTGTATTCTGCTGCTTTGGGGTGAAATGTTCTGTAAATGTCAATTAAATCCATTAGGTCTAGTGAGTCATTTAAAGTCTGTGTTTCCCTGTTGAATTTTTGTCTTGATGATGTGTCCAGTGCTGACAGTGGGGTGTTAAAGTCCCCCACTATGATTCTGTTGCTGTTGATCTCCCCCTTAAAGTCCACCAAGAAATTTTTTATATATTTAGGTGCTCCTGTATTGGGTGCATAAATGTTTATAAGGGTTATTTCCTCCTGTTGGATTGATCCCTTTAGTATTATGTAGTGACCATCTTTGTCTCTTGTTATGATCTTTATTTTAAAGTCTGTTTTGTCAGAAATAAGAATTGCTACTCCAGCTTCCTTTTCCTTTCCATTTGCATGGAATATTTTACTCCATCCCTCCACTTTTAGCGTGTGTGAGTCTTTTGCTCTCAGGTGGGTCCCTTGTAGACAGCATATATTTGGGTCCTGTTTTCTAATCCATTCAGCTACCTTATGTCTTTTGATTGGACCATTTATTCCGTTTACATGTAAGGTTACTATTGATATAAACTTATTTAATGAGATTTTTCCCCTTTATGCTGATGTACCTTTCTCTCAGTATTCTTTCTTTTTCTTAAAACAGTTGTTTTAGCATTTCTTGCAGTGCTGGTTTGGTGGTACTGAATTCCTTTAGCCTTTTTTGTCTGGGAAGCTCTTTATTTCCCCTTCAATTTTAAATGATAGCCTTGCTGGATAAAGCAGTCTTGGTTGCATCTTCTTGCTTTTCATTACCTGGAGAACTTCATGCCTCATGCCACTCCCTTCTGGCCTGAAGAGTTTCTGTTGAGAAATCAGCTGTCAGCCTTATGGAGGTTCCCTTGTAGGTCACTGCTTGTCTCTCTTTTGCAGCCCTTAATATTTTCTCTTTGTCCTTGACATTTGCCATTTTAATTACGATGTGTCTTGGAGTGGGTCTCTTTGGGTCCCTCTTGCTTAGAACCCTCTGTGCTTCCTAAACTTGCGTGGCTTTCTCCCTCGCCACCCTAGGGAAGTTTTCTATCAGTATTATCTCCACCAAGTTCTCTATCCCTTGCTCTCTTTCCTCCCCCTCTGGCATTCCTATAATATGAATGTTGTTTCACCTCATGTTGTCCCAAAGCTCCCTTACACTGTCCTCATGCTTTTAAGTGTTTTTTCCTTTTTGCTGCTCTGATTGATTTTTTTCTACCTTGTCTTCTAAGTCACTTATTGTATCCTCTGCTTCATTGAGCCTGCTTTTAATTCCTTCCAGTGCATTCTTGTTATCAGATACAGCATTCTTTATCTCTGTCTGACTTTTGTTTATGTTATATATCTCTTTTTTCATATTTTCACTAAGGTCCTCGATCTTATCATCTAGTGTCTTCTTAAGTTCCTTGAACATCTTCATAATTAATACTCTGAACTCTGTTTCTGATAATTTGCTTAACTCCATCTCATCAAAGTCTTTTTCTGGTGATTTTTACTTTTCTTTAATTTGGGGGTTCTTTGTCTCCCCATTTTGGTAGGTCTTAGTGTTTGTATCTATATATTAGATATATTTGTTGTCTCCCAGTCTTGTGGGGAGGGATTTTGTATTGTGAGACCAGTGGAGCCCAGAGGTGTGTTTTCCTTATACTTCTGAGCTCTTTGCTCTAGGTGTGTCCCTTTTGTGGTGTCCCTTTTGTGGGTTTTTTGTGTTCTTCTGTTGTTGTTGGGTCTAGAGTGTTGTTGACCAGTCCTTGGCAGGACTCTCCTCTCAGGTTGGCTAACTGTGTGTCTCAGCCCCCCCCCCCCCATCGTGTTAGCTGTTGTACGGGTGCTGTCAAGGCAGGACAATACCCAACTAAATTTCCAGGAAACAAGGGGTACCTTACAAATTATCTTGACATTCACAATGAAAACAACCCAAATGAAAATAGAACTGGGAAAGTGAAGGGAGAGCACAAGTTTTAGAGAAAAAAAATAACTTAAAGGAGAACGAAAAGTAAAGTTGAGAGAGAGAGAAGTATATTGTTATTAATAGTGACTAAAATTTAGAAAATAATAATAATAAATTAAAATGTAAAAAATAGAGAAGCTACTGGGAGATAATAGAGGGACAGAAAAGATTCTGAAAGAAGGGCCAGCAAAAAATTAATGGAGAGAATAGGAATAGGATAATAGTTGAAAATGAAAAACTAAAAATACATTAAAGAGAATAAGAGAAACTAACAATCTAACAAAAAGACAGGAAGACAGAAGGGAGGAAAACAAAAGAAAAAGAAGAAGAAAGAAAAAAAAAAGTTTTGCCAATGTATCGACAGGGGAGAGAGAGAGATAAAGCCCAGGCAGGGAGGGAGTCCCATAAAAGATTTGGAGGAAACTATGGAGAAAAGCTGTAAACTTGTTGGTTATAATGATAAAGTCCCAGCCATTAAGCAGGAATATCAAGAAAGTCTTGATTCTGGAAGCAAGGATAAAACAAAACAAAGCAAAGAAACAAAGCAAAACAGAGAAACAAAACAAAAAAAGAAGGTAAGGAAAACAAAATTCTTTAAAAACATAAAATTTTAAAAAATTAATTAAAAATTTTAAAAATATATTTTTTAATTATTATAAAATTTAAAAAGAAAACAAATAATTTTTTCCCTTTCACTTCTTCCTAAAAGAGAAAAAACAAACAAACAGAAAGAGTCAATCAGGTGGGTTTCTTCTGGGCAGCTTATGCTGTCTGAGGGTCACTGTTTTGTATGCTGATTTCCGTTCTCCTGGGAGGTACTTGTGTATCATCCAATGTGAGGAGCCATCTAGGTTTGGCTCTGGTGTCCTTAGGCAGATGGTTGATCTGAGGCTCTCCATGGACCACCTCCTCTTGTCAACTATTTTGCAACTTTGTAGTTGCCTGGTCTTGCTCCAGACTCTTCTGTAGAGTCTTTAGGGTGCAGGGTGGCTAGTGTAGCCCAGGGTATCACCCCCTTAGAGGTGTTGCTGTTCAGGCGCTCACTCTGCTGGAGTTAGTCTCTGCTCCACCACCAGCTCCTCAGTCCCTACCCTGTCCTGATTCTAGTTCCCCAGGCTCTGGCCTGCTGCAGCTTCAGATTGATTTCAGCCTGTTGCCTTTTCTGTATGGACCGTTTCAGCAGCCAGGGCTCAGTGGGTTCGATTAAAGAGCATTCTGATGAGCCCTTTGCCTGCCCAGGCCCCAGCAGGGGTTTTCAGCTTTTCCTCCAATTTCTAAACAACAGTCCCTGAGAGTCTCATTCTTGTGATGTCCTCCTGTGAGCTGCTCTCCCTTCCCCCTCAGGACTGTGTTTTCTGCGGGGATGTCTGGGGCCTCAGTGAGTGGGACCCGCCCCTTTCCTGTTCGGGGCGGTTCTCCCGGCTGCAGGAGGCAGATAGAAACATCAATGATGGGAGAGTCATTGATCAGCTGCCTCCTGCACACCCCCCACTGGGGATCAAGCCCGCAACCCAGGCATATGCTCAGCCTCTGAGCTGGACAAAGTACTCAGTTTGTTCATTGTTTTCTGAGCTTGCTAAATTGCCTGTCTGTATTTTCTCGTGTGTCGTTGAGTATTTTCAGAAGTGCAATTTTGAATTCTCTGTCATTTATGTCACATAGTTCAGTGTCTCTGTTTTCTGGAGATTTTTCCTTTTCCTTCCAATAAGCCTTACCACCTTCATGGTTATTCATGGTATTGGATTTCTTCTCTGTCTAGGCATCAATGTGTGAGTGGAAGTTCTCTAGCAGACTAATATGAAGAGGTCTTTCTATTCTAGTAGGTGGCACTGAATCACACGTTCTTTTTAGCTCTATGAAATCCCAGTGTTGACATGCAGTCTCTAGCTGGATCAGTGTAGCTGCAATGCATCGGGGTTGGGAGTGGCTGTGGAAAGCCGCCAGTTTCTTTGTTGCTTTGTCCTCCCAGTAATGGTGATCTTGGTCCTATACCAGGTCTCTCCTACACACCAACCCTGGAACTAGTCACAGAGTGCACCCTTCACTCAGGGAGAAATGGGATTATGTAAGGCTAGTTCTCAGGCTCACAGACAATGTGCTCCACAACCCAACACCAAGGGCAAAGGAAGGCACATTCTGGGAGGTAGGGGAAGCAATGAGGCTCCATTGCTTTGTTTCTCCACCTGAAATGCCGACAACTTGACAACCACAGCCATACTCCTGTGCTGTGTGTCCTTGCCCTGGTTTCTTGGCTCCGCCATAGCTCACACTGCTGACTCCTGCTGGTGCCCACCAAGCCTCTTTGCTACTCCTAGCTGAAGAGAGTCGGCCGCAACCAGATTCCTCGCCTCTCCGCAAAGCCCTGCTGTGAGCTCCCAGCTGCCAGGCTGCACCCTTGGCCCCTATTAGCCCCTCTCCCTTTTTGCCTTCCCCTTTTGCTCCACTTGCCCACCTTTAGATGTTTCAGTGCATGGATCTCTCAGGTGTTGGGCATTGAGCAGGGAATCCTTTGTTGAGTTATAGCTGTTCAAATTGTTGAAACTTCAAGGGGAGAGACCAAGAGGATCTCTCACGCTGCCAGTCCTCTGACATCACCTGCCAAAGAGCTAAATGAGCATTTTATATGATTCCATTTTCTTTCCCTTTTTAGCACATCAATTATACTTTTTTTACATGCTAGCAATTGGTTCCAGGGCTAAGGTAAGAAATAAATAGGATGAACATGGAACATCTTATCACACCAGAAAACAAGGATGTTATCAGAAACTAGGATCATGTCCAAAGAAGCCAATATGAATAAAACCTCACTGGCCAAATACAGGACACTTTGTACATCAGTAAGGATAATAAATGCAGTTGTTTAAAACAGAATATGCTTAAATTCAGGAGTTCATACTCACACTCACATAATCAAGCCCAGTGCTTGTCTTTGGAGCATGCTAGGGAACCCATCATTAGTTGGCCTTTCTGTATCTCAGGATAACCAAATAATTAATAATAAGTTGTTTTCTTTTCTGAAAGGATTCCTAACAAAAGAGTGATAGGATTAGATTATCATTTGCAACCTTATTGAAACAGTGCAGTGAGTCAAGGTGGTGATTGTCAGTGGTTACTGATACTACAAAAAGAGACCTGGTGGAAGGACATAACACTTGCCTCCTGGTAGCAAGTATTTTTATCAAATCTGAATCAAACGCTAGATTTACAGAAATACAAGGGACACAGCAACATATTTAACAATACCACAGAGATGCAACCAGCAAAATACAGACTGGGAGACACTGCAGAGTAAATTACCTGGTTACGTGAACTAAAAGAAAACAAAAAATTGCAAGAAAAAAAGAGGTACCCAGATATCAAAAGAAACTTAAGAGGGCCTAGCTGAATAGCTCATCCTGAAAAGCTAAGGTTGTGAGTCGGATATCCAGTCAGGGCACGTACAGTAATCAACCAGTGAATGCATAAATACGTGGAACGATGAATCAGTGTCTCTCTTCCTCTCTCCTTTTCTCCCTTCCTCTCTTTCTCTAAAATGAAAAAAATTTTAAAAAACACGTAAGAGATTTTGTCAGCTAATTTTAATGTACAGTCCTTATGCGTATCCCAATTCAAATAAACAATAAAATGATGCTGATAACATAAAATAGGAAAAATTTGAAAACTGGCTATTTGATTTCATGCATTAGGGAGTTCATTGTTAATTCTCTTAAGGTGAAATGGTATCATGTGCATATGCTTCAAATTATTAATGTTTGAAGATGCATACAAAAATCTAAATTAAATGAAACAATGTCTGGGAATTTCTTTAAAATATTTGTGGATATATAAATTATACCTCAATTAAAATAGTAACTAGGAACATGGGGGAAGTGTGTAGGGGTGTAGATGAAAGCAAGATTGGTCATGCACTGATGATTAATAAGCTAGTTGAATGGTAAATAAGGTTCATTAAACTATGCTCTTTACTTTGGTAAATGTTTGAGAATTACAACAGACAAAAAAAGCTCTAGGAGTACAATGAAACTATTATACTTATTAGATGTGCCCCAAAGCACTGGGTACATAGTATTAGATGGACACTTACAAATTCATTAAAATATTCTCAAGATTTTTTAGTTATTGAGAATAATTCACAATTTACCAAAAATACTTTATTATTCCATTAAGGTTATTAATTAGAACAAAAATGATCACAAAGATGTTACAAAGAATAGGTCCAGTTTATTTGGTTAAAAAATACTTTTACATACAATCATTATTGTACAATTCAGGATTGTCATCAAAATGTAGATGGTCATTAAGAATTTATCAAATTGATTATTCCATGTTGAGTTCAATAATAGAAGTATTCATTAATTAATTTTTTCCTAATTAAGATGAGCAGCTAACTCTGAGATCTCTAGCCCAAGAAGGAGTAGGTGAGGAGTAGCCTGCTTTCTCCGCTGCAGAATGCTTCTGGAAAGGATGCTGAAGAACCTGCTGCAGAAGATACACCTGTAAACAATTTAAGTAGGTAAATATAGATTTTCTTCCTTAGGACCCTTATAAATTTTCTAAATTTCTAAAATAACAAGGTAAGTTTTAAATTTGTTTGAAAATGTTTAAACATTTTATATTTTATTAAAACTTCAACTATAGTTGTTACTTAAAATTTCTATTGTTCCACAGAAAGTTACTTAAGTACTAGTTTTGTGTTAAAACAGGAGAGTGAATATGTAGTGTTACAAAGACTATATATATATCTTGATGATATTAAAACTCACAGCAGTAAAAGGATTATAATTTTCTAAAGTATTTACAAAAATAAAACTCTCAATAAGGGCATGGATTCCAACTTAGGCTGCTTCCTTACTTGCAATTTTGCCCCACGGTAATAAACTGAGGCATCAAAGAACACACCTCTTTAAACAATAATTCTAGGAACAAAATGTGTATTTTCATCCAGTCATGAAACAGTTAAGTCATGAGGATGTAACGTACAGCACGGTGACTATAGTTAATAATACTGTATTGCATATTTGAAAGCTGCTAAGAAAATAAATCTTAAAAGTCTTCATCCCACCTGGTCAGTGTGGCTCAGTGGTTGAACTTCGACCCAGGACCCAAGAGGTCACAGTCATATTCCAGGTCAGGGCACATGATTGGGTTTCTATGCCCAGTAGGGGACATGCAGGCGGC
The DNA here is from genome assembly GCF_964146895.1 of Miniopterus schreibersii. Lineage (NCBI taxonomy): Eukaryota > Metazoa > Chordata > Mammalia > Chiroptera > Miniopteridae > Miniopterus > Miniopterus schreibersii. Next base: position 79,825,084 of record NC_138101.1, on the reverse strand, counting down.
AGCCAATCAATGATGTTTCTCTCCTATCAGTGTTTCTATCTCTCTATCCCTCTCCCTTCCTCTCTCTCTAAAAATCAAAACATTTAGAAAAGTCTTCATCCCAAGCAAAAAAAGATTTTTGTAACCATGTATGGTGCTAGAGTTACTGTGGTGATCATTCATATGCACAAATATCAAGTCCTTATGTTATACATCTGAAACTAATACAGTGTTCTACGTCAGCTATATCTCAATTAAAAATATTTTTCCAGTGGTTTTATCACTTCCTTGGATATTCCTAAGAAAATGCCTAGTTCTAATAGAAAAAGGCAGATGATTATAAGAAAGTAAAGCCAAGAGATCAAATAGGGTATATTACCATATTACAGTATTTTAATAGGAAGACTGCAGCAGCAGCGATCTTAGCGCTGCTCTTCACTTCGCCCCAGGTCCTTCCTATACGTAGCCTTTCAGTAAAGTCAGCGTTAGACCTACCTAATCTCACCTGCTAGTTTGAAAGCTCCCTGAATCAATTTTTAGTACTTCTCCACAGCGCCTCATGTAGAGTGGATTCTCGAGAAATGTTTGAAGCGAGAAGGTAAACATACGTTGTATGTGTAAATGGTTTCATGTAAAAGGTTTAACAAAACCTTGTTCCTTTCCTGCATGACAGTGAACCCTCAGTGAATGTCCCAGGCCTGCTCCCTGGCGCCCTGACGAGGGGAGGTGGTGTGTCCGCTGTGTCATCAGACACCATTGCTTCCGATTGAAAAATAGCTTCCAGACTGGAAAACTGAACACCTGAGAGACTCCTCAGGGCTTTCTTTAGTGTGGTGACTCCCAAGGCAGGTCTCCTGTGGGGACACTGCAAACTACACCTATGGCTCTGGCAAGAGAGATTGCTTTCTGTGGAACGTGAAGCTTTTTTATTTTTATTGAATTTATTGGTATGACCTTGGTTCATAAAATTATGTTTCAAATTACACTTCTATAACATATCATTTGTATATTGTATTGTGTGTTCGTCACCCAAAGTCAGTCTTCTTCCATCACCATTTAGATCCCCTTCACCCCTCTCCTTCTGGTAATCGCCACACTGCTGTCTGTGTGTCTGAGTTGTTTGGGTTTGGGGTTTTTTTTGCTTAATCCTTTCGCCTTATCACCTAGCACCCCCACCCTCTGACAGCTGTTAGTCTGATCTCTGTATCTGTGAGTCTGTTTCTGTTTTGTTTATTTTGTCCATTAGATTCCACATACAAGAGAAATCATACGGTACTTGTCTTTCTCTGACTGGCTTGTTTCACTCAGCCTAATACTCTCCAGATCCATCCACACCTGTCGAAAAGGCTAACATTTCCTTATTTTTCACAACCAAGTAGTATTATTGTGTAAATGTACCACATTTTTTTTTTTTTTTTTTTAATGTCTTTACTGACTTCAGAGAGAGGAAGAGGGCGAGAGAGACAGAAACATCAATGATGAGAGAGTCATTGATCGGCTGCCTCCTGCACGCCTCCTATTGGGGATCGAACCCGCAACAACAGGCATGTGCCCCGACCAGGAATCGAACCGTGGTCCCCTGGATCCTAGGTCGATGCCCAACCACTGAGACATGCCAGCTGGGCTGAACCACAGCTTTTTTATCCACTCAACTACTGATGGGCACTTGGGCTTCTTCCAAATCTTTGTTATCAATAAAACAACAAAAAAGTGCTGGCGAGGGTGTGGAGAAAAGGGGGCCTTTGTGCACTGTTGGCGGGGTGCAGACTGGAGCAGCCACTATGGGAAACAGTGTGGAGGTTCCTCAAAAAATTAAAAATGGAGCCGCCTTATGACCCATGATCCCACTTCTAGGAATATATCCAAGGAAAACTGAAACAGTCATTGGAAAGAATATCTGCACCCTCTGCTCGCTGAGTGCCCCTCACAGCAGCCAGGATCGCCCCCGCCGCTCTCCAGCGCGGCTCTCGCCTCCTCACACCCGAGCTTCCCACGGTGCCTGCTGCTGGTGCGGCTGCTGCCAGACGCCTGCCCAGGGGACCCTGACGTCGCCCTGTTTGTAGCCACGCTTCTGTCCTGTGTCTTTCTGAGGGCAGTGGGGCCAAGAGCAGCCTGTGATAGTCTTGTGCGTCTGAATGTTTACTTGAACTTGGGAAGATACCTCCCCACCCACTGTGGGCACTGCATCGTTACTCAAATATAATTTTGAGGAAGGGAAGAAACAAAAGGGAGGAACAAGCCAATGAAACAACTTATTAAACAATGTTTAGTTTCCTCAGCTTAGACTGCTTTACCTAAAGATTACTGAGTTATTTCCCTTTTCTTTGTTTTTCCTTAACACCAAAAAAAAAAAAAAAGATTATTATTTAAGAATATTTTAGTTTCTAAAATGAAAACCTAGAGTTGTCTGGCTAATTAAACTACTAAAATAAAAATTTAATCCAAGTTCCAAACTAGAAATAGCCAATTTCCTCTCTCATGTGAGCTCTGATGGGGAAAGTGATGAGAATGATTCTGAGGCTGTGACCAGTTTTAGAGAGTGAGAGAGCCATGATCACCAACAATGTCTGCTCCTGTACAGGACAAAAGAGTTAGAGCATAAGGCCAGGGCCATTCCACTTCTAAAAATATATATTATATGCAATGCATTTTAAACAATTAACTATGAAATAGTTGAGGCATAGAAGAAGGTATGCAGAATAATATAATGAAGTCCTGTATAGCTTCCATTCAGCTTCAGAAATAAAATACTTCCAATTTTTGGGCCAAGTTTCCTTTCCTGACTCAAATTTTCTTCTTACTGCAAAGTCACCACTGTCCAAAGTTGAAGTTTGTCATCTCTATTCATTTTGTTACTTCTACTATATACGTGCCTATCCCTAAGTAGCATATAATATGACTTTGCATGGTTTTTGGTATAACTAAGTGGTAATACCCTGTGTGTATTCCTTTGGCACTGCTTGTTTTGCTTAATGTTATATGCGAGCTTCATCCATGCTGATGTGCACAGACCTAGTTCATTCATCCTCACTGCTCTCAAGATCAATTTAAGTGGAGCCAGGTTGCTGCTGCCATCAGGCCTCCATGGATTTCAGAGGTTGAATCCAAATTTCCCAAACATAAACAGCAGCAGCAGAATAAAACCCTCAGACGTTCAAATAATGTACCTATATAATATAAAGGAATATTTTTAAATTTTATTAAAGGATAAATCAGAAAATATGAGAAAGTAATTTACTGATACACAAAAAAAGAGAGACCAGGCATTGAAAATTCTGGAAAGCTGGTGCTGGCAATGGTCTAGTGTATCACGTCTGCAAAGTCAGTGTGTTTAAAATGTGACATATTTAAAATTAATAAAAATAAATGCAGAAGTCAACCACCTTACCTCTGAAAAATCATTCCTTTCTGCTTTTCGCACTGCAGATTCTGCCATCCAGTTCTTCAGCACGTATCTAGGATTAACAGCTTAAACAAGAGGGGAAGCACATATTGGAACCACAAATTACTAGGTCAACACAGGCCGTACAAAATTACAGCTGAAATTAGATATTATTCAAGAACTTTGCTGGAAGGCTCTAAAGAGAAGAAATGATCAGCATTAGTCAATTTTGATTATTTATAAACAATGTACAGTATTTATTACCTTATGGTACAGAAAAAACTTTTTGAGCGATATTTTTTCTTTTCAGTGTTTCATCAAGTTGTCTTTTTCAGTATGTTCAGTTCACTAAGTATTTTATAAAGAACAGAGAAAGCAGTGAATTCATCTGAATTAGGCCCTTTATTCTAAGTGGAGAGGAGAAAAGTTGCTGCTTTTAACATCCACAATCATAGTACTAACGTCTGACTCAGGAGCACTGCTTAGAGCTGATGCTGCCAAGAACACACAGGAAAGGTTACCTGCAGGCAAAGTTCTATTTTTGATAGTAACCATGCATTTTTAAATACTAAAAAGTATTATAACAATGGCACATTTAGAAAAATTCCGGAAACTATATCTTTATTTGAGATGAGATTTTTTCAAAATAATTTATCAACTAGGTGGCATAAGGGAAATTCTAGAAATTACTATTTTGTGGTTTTCAACAGCAGTTTTCCGAGTTTCTTGAATGCAGGAAAGAAATTGCATTTCACCTTGTTTTTAAAGATATGACAAGATATAAGAGATAATTAAAAATACAAGTGCCCTGTGACTCAGTAATTCTAATTCTCTAAAAATATAGTCTATGGGGCAAATTTAAACATTAAAAATATTATTCATATTATTAAGGAAAACTAGAAATAACTTAAATACTTAATAATACGGGAATGGTTAAGTCAAACATTACATATACCTTCAAAGAAGTATTATTATGCAGCTATTTAAAATGTTGCATTATAAAAAAAAGAAAAACTGCTTAATTTATTTTTAGTGAAAAAAAGATCCAAAATTATAACCCTGTATGATTACTACTGTATTTTCTCCTAATCAATACACACAGAAAAAGAGAGACTAGAAGTAAATGCATCAAATTGTCTTTGGGAATACAGGAATCTTTTTATTCTTTTTACAAGTTTGCCTTTTTCAAATTTTAAAGAATTTATACAGAAGTACTTTAAATAAAAACCCCTGTACACAAAATATATATATATACTATCTTTAAACAAAAAGAAAACTACATGCAATAAAAATTGTGGAAGCACTCAACTTAGACAAATTTGACAAACATTTTCTAGAAATCTGCCAACAAAATACTGTTAAAATACATTGGGAATTGCAGTTATAAGCAGAAGTACTTTGAATCATATTATAAATATACAAAGTAGTTAAAAATCATAAAATTATGTATCTGTTGCCCTAGCCAGTTTTGCTCAGTGGTTCTGCCCACACTGCGCGTCCCTCACCACCAGGATCTGCAGGGGCCGCTCTTCCCCTAGCTGTGCACCACCCAATGCCCCACTGCCCCATCCCCCACACCCCACGAAGTCCCCTTAGGCTGACACTATCATCTCGGGACACACCAAGCCCCCACCCAGCCGGCAGGCAGGGGGCCCCTCTGCCGCCCCAGCCCCTTAACAGTTCTTGTGCAGTAGCGCACACGTTGCAAATCGCTGCCTTAACTGAAAGCCCTTTCACCTGGATCACCAAATGACCTTGTCTAATTTCCACTGAGAGGCCTCAGAACACAAAGGAAAGGTGCCTGACTTGCCATCAGTCTAACGTTCACTTTGTGTTATTTTCCAAAAGCAGTAAGTTTGTGTTGAGCCAGCCCTGGTTTGGGCCAACTCGGTCCCTCATGGTGGGGGCCATTTCCAAGGTGGGGGCGGGTGGTCAGTGGAGTAGGCCTGGGGCTGTGCTCTATAGTGAGGTTCAAGCCCAGGACTTCAGTGTAGCCGGCCTTGAGCTTTAAATAGCTGTGTTCTAATCAGCTGACCAACAAGATAGATTCTTCTGAGCATGTGCCACAAATTCACTAGTACACATGAAGCAAAATTACACTAAGTTTTTAGAATTACAACCAACCTCATTTTATTGCAGATGCATATATTTTAGGGCTTTTGAAAATATCTACCTGGCAATATAAGCTGAATCGTGTAATGCTGGAGCTACCTAGAGTAACCTAACCTATTAGTGTCATCCCTATTTCATCTACATGAATCAGGTCCCTGGTGACACCAGTAGCTCTATACAACCCCTAAGTAAGGCAAGAGTACTTAAGGACTTAGAATTCATATTGCAAAAAGAACTTCTATTTTTCCTTTCTCCAAGCCACGTGTCATGTAGCAAACTGAAATCAATATATAAGGATGATTTATTTTTAGAGCTATCATTATTTGAATATTTACTTTGGCCCAAGCACTGTAACAAGATCCTTTACATATATTATTGCTCATCATTACAACATCCCTGCAAAATATCCACATTTTACAATAGCTAAGGGCCTTAAAATGTGGAGAGGTAAATATCTTTCAGATTATACATCTAAAAAGTGGCAAGGTGTGATTCATCTGCCAGATTCTAAAACTCATGTTCTTTCTACCGAGGAGTTAGAAATGACCAGGAGTTTAGGGTGGGGACCTTGGGGAAAAAGGAACCATGCAAAGGTGAAATGTCCTGGGCAAACAGGATACGAGAAAAAGAAGTGTGCCCTACACCCGACCCCCTGAAGTGGGAAACTAAAAACAAAGAGGGTGGCTGTCACTAAGGTAGAATTCTTAGAAGGAGCCCATGAGGAACAAATATAGGAAATATAAACCCCTAGACTAGTGAGTTGCAGAGGCGACCCTTTACAGGACCCCTCTCGCACCCCAGAGCTTTGCTTTCTTTACACTAAACCTTTGTACTCTTTCCCTTACTCTTCTGTTGTCCGTGAACTTCATTCTTTGACTCCACGAGACAAAGAACCAGGTAAGGAGAAAACCTGGTCTCACCGCCATAACCCAAACCGCCTTTCTGTCTCTCTCTCCACCATCTATTAAGGCTGAATCACTTTAACACCAATATGCAAACTGGCTGAAAACAAAGCTATCATGCTCTGAGTTAAAAACCACCCACTGAAATTAGAAAGCCCGTATATGATAGTCCAACTCAGCTAAAATTTATTCATCTAGAATTCTTCTTGTTTAAAAAAAACAAAGTTTAGTTCCCTCAGGTAGTTACTTCTGGTTTAAAAAATGTTGCTTTTATGTGATTATTTAGTTTCAAAAAAAATCAAACTGATTACTTACCCATCATTCTTCTCCTTCTTTCAGAATCTGAATCATTCATGTTACTAAAATATGAATAAAACAAAAGACAAAATTACCTACTGTCTCCCCAAATTATCTTTTTTTCAAAAGGGTGGGAATTATTTCACAAGACAAATATTGAAAAAAATTAAAAATCACCTTGAATCAGTGTCTGAAAGGAATATAGAAAATATGAGTTAAGTATGTAAAATACTACCTTGTTTAGTTATTTTAGATAATATCAAACCTTTTATTTTTACAAAAAAAATACTTGTCTAAAAATAGTCTAAATTGACTGAAACATTTCCTAATCTTAAACACAGTTTTCTGAAACTATTTTAACTTCTCCTTGATTACTCAGGACCATCTTTACAAACAGCCCTCGGTGGCCATGGAACTGGGAGGGCGATTTGCTCCCGTGTGTCCTGCGGTCTCCTGTCTGTCCCTTCAGCTGCCTCCACCCACAACTCCTTTACTCCTTCCTGTTTGTTGCTTCTACTTCATTTTGAGTTATGAAACAAAATAACTTCTTACAATTGTGTAAGATGTGCCAGTAAGTCAACATCGGATGAAAGCCCGAGGAGCTCTCCTCCACTTTCAGGGCTTGGAAAACCTGGGGAACTGTGTGATTGAAGAGCTGATGCGGGGGAGGTGTTACTGCAGCCGCCTCAAGCGTGCGAAGTGCCCAGGAGTAAAAAGGAAATGGTGAAAAATGAAAAGGGAGGGATCTGATGGATTAACTATGCTAAAGCAATATATCTTATGCTTTTTTGCAGATCATTAGTTTGCCTTACCTCTTCAGTCTCAAAAGGTACTGGGACACCCAGGCAGGGAAGAGTTCATGCTCTGAAGTCACCTTCAGTGCCCAGAATTGCTAAATGAAAATACAGCAATAGGCTGCTTATTCTATTTGTATTTGTTCAGTTCATTTTAACTCCACGTTCCTTTTAATTATATTCTTTAATAACTTATAACATCCAGATTTTTTAAAGTATACTATCTCAAGTAGAAGTAGTACTAAAAAGTAATATTTCCCTTTTCTTTATATAATATTTAACTCTAAAATCTAATTCATAGACAAACATGTAATGGCATGATTTAAGAGAAATAAAAATATACAAACTTCTATTAAAGAGATTACATACATGTGACTACTTGCATTACCAAAAGTCTTCCTTTAAATAGGGAACTCCCTTAATGTAATTTATTTTTAAAAGCTTAATTTGCAACTGCATTTTATTTAGTCACCTATTAATTTACTTAACAAATATTTTTGCAATGTCAACTACTGCTAGGAACTTTATTAGGTGGGAAGGATATAAAAATTAATAAGACATGATCCCTGCATTTAAGGAAAGTGTATAAACAAAATATTCAATGCCATTTTAGAAATATACATATTTATAAAATATATAATAGATGTATTATAGAAATACATATATAAAGGATAAGAGAACACCAAAGAATTGCTCATTCTTTGGTGTCAGGGGGTTGAAAAGGTCTCATATCAAAAGACACAGAAATTAACTATTGAAATGATGAAAAGTGTAATAAGCTCTTCACAATTAAATTATCCCAACTCTTAGTAATTTAACTATTGAGATCTGTCAAAACTTGAACAAGTCACTTTAATATTACTTTGTCTCAGTTTTCTACACATTAAATGATAATTAGTGATTATCAGTAATTATTAATTCTGATAGATTCATCACTAACACTTTTTTCAATTACATCAAAGATTCTTATTGGTTAACATTTTTTGGTATTTCCGACTGAACAGGTAGACATTTTTTTAATTCAAATCAGTCCTGGAAATGTAATTTAAGGCTATCCATGCTCATGAGAAGAACAATTTTTCTTTTTCTTTTTGTTTTTGATCCTCACCCGAGGATATTTTTTCCACTGATTTTTAGAGAAAGTGGGGGGGAGGGAGAGAGAAACATGGATGTGAGAGAGACACATCAATTGATTGCCTCCCATGCAAGACCCGACCAGCTGGGAATCGAGCCTGCAACCCTTCAGGGTGTGGGGTGATGTTCTAACCATTGAGCCACATCTGCCAGGGCAAAAAGTAATCATTTCTTATAATTAGTATGATCCATACCTACCTTTACAATAACACTTGCTATGCTGCTTTTTCAAAGAACACTAGTTTAACTCTCATTTCCTACACTGACAGCTATTTTTGTTTGAAAGTAGTTATAAACAAGTTGTAAGAGCTAATGCCTCTTGGTAGAATAGTTTCAATCATGGCAGCCCTTCCTTTAAACCCCATGTGGAGATCACGCTGAAAAAACAGAGTCTGAAATCTCTACTCAGAGGGAACAGTTGAGCACATATGAGGTAGGTATGATTATTAATCCTGTCTTACAGGTGAAACAAGTGAGGGCTAGAGAAACTGAGCAGCTTGTACAAGCTCACGTGGCCTGTCCAAAGGGCACTCTCGATCTGAAGCACCCACTCTGCCACCAGGGCCTGCTCTCTTCAGTCACTGCAGCACACGGCCTCCTAAGTGCCCGCGATGAACATGACCCCTAAACATCCACAACTCCACAGGACTCTCAACTCCACGCTTTATGACTTATCCCAAGCTGCCTTTCCCCTGGTGACTGACTGGATCAAGGGACCGAGAGAAGAAGCCCATCCTTTTCTTACACGAGAAAGATGCACGGAGCTCAGGAATGAGGAGCCTGAACTCTGGGGAAAGCTGCCTGTGTTTGCATCCAGCCAGACTTTTACGAGCTGTGTGACCTGGCACTTGTTGCCTCTCTATGCCTCAGTTTCTTTATCAGTAAAACAGAGATCACAATGGTACCCACCTCATGTTATGTCACCGATTTTACATATAAAATGCTTAGAATAGTGCCTACAACATAATAAGCACTCAAGTGTTAGCTATTACTGTTGTTATATTATTAACAACATTTTTATTATTTCATAAAGTATTTATTATAATGCTTCTCCCAGAATAAACTGTCAATAACAATGGGTTCTCAATAAGTACTCATTGAATGAGTGCATAGATGAGGCTGAATTTTTTTAATTGTGAAAAAATAACATTATACAGAGAAAGTCGTGAATGATAATGAAGAAATTGAAATGAAAAAAATGAGGCTAGGTTTTAATCTCAACAATGACAAAAACAAGAACTGCAATATACAGGACTGAGACCTTAAAAATAGATCTATGTTTCTAAAAATCTATAATAAGTAGAAATCTTCTGGCAATACCCATATTATTCCATAAATAATATATTCAATGTATTATAATTGAAATAAAAAGGCAACACATACTCTTAAAAGTGAATTAAGTGCAGCCACTTTGGAAACAGTTTGGTGGTTTCTTAAAAAATTAAACAGATTTACTAAACCACCCAGCAATTTCACTCCTAGAATATACACAAGAGAAATGAAACATGTTCACACAAAAACTTGTAATGTTCAGAGCAGTATTTATTCACAATAGCCAAAAAATGGAAATGACCCTAATGGATCAGCAATATGTGGTATATGTCCATATAATGGGATACTGCTCAGAAACTAAGAGAAAAGAACTACTGATACAGATTACAACATGAATGAACCTCATCACATGCTAAGTGGAGAAGCCAGACACAAAAGACCACATATTGTATGATTCCATTATAGGAAATGTGTAAAAAGTGAAAACCTTGAGAGATCGAGAGTAAATTAATAGTTGCTTGGGGCTGGGAATAGAAACAAACTGACTGCAAAAGAACACAAAGGACCAGAAGTGTGATGGAATTGTTCCAAAACTGAATTGTGATAACAGCACAGATATGTAAATTATTTTAAAAATCACTGAATTGTATACTTAAAGGTGAGTGAAATTTTATGGTATATAAATTATACCTCAATAAACCTGTTAAAAAGAAAACAATTAAGAAAAAAGCCAAATGTCACAAATTAATACCTGAGGAATATTGAGCTCCTGTAACTGGCTTTGAGTAATCTCACTGAGCTGCCGAAATGTCATGGTAAAATCAGCTTCTGTCTTTTCCATGAGCTAATGAAAATAAGTATATTTATCAATCTCAGTTCACTGAAAAGATGCTAATTAGTAATTCAAATGTTAATCAGAAATAAGATTAAATTATAAACTCACGTGTAAGAGAAATGCAATTAAATCATCATCACCCTCCCTTTCTCCAAGTAATCCCAATTTGGCTTTGAATAATTCTCCAAATCTAAAAGAAGAAATGTCAATTTAATGTTATTAAATTTCTCACTATTTTAAGAACTGTCCTCAAACCAACCAGGATGCTTTAACATCTATATTCAAAAAGGACAAACCTTGTGTAATAAAGGACAGGATACCCCTCAAGAATCTGAGCCGCGCTATAGGAAGGAAAAAAGAACAGTTAAAAGTTGATTTAAAATTAGCATTCTTGAATTACATTTTACAAGAACAAAATGAACTTTCTCATGTATTAAATAACATTAGATTATGTGCTACTGATTCTGGTTTGGTGATTTATTGTATATCATATCTTAGAGAAAATTATCAATACTAATTTACTCTCTCAAAGATCTGAATACAGTACAAATCAAACCATGTCACTTCTGAAACACTATATACAATTAGCTTACAGGATAAATATTGATATAAATGGGTTTTTTGGTGTATTTTTAAAATCTTAGACCAAAAATAATGCATTACAAGTAGCTCACCCAACACAATATTTTACATGTCTGAATGTATGAACATATATAGTGAAATATTTCATAAAAATATAAAAATTAGAGTTTGTAACCTTAAACCCATCTTTAAACAAATAGTTTCTATTTCTTAACATTCTTAAAGGTATTTTCAATTACATAAAACTCAACACATTCTGAAGCTAGGCTCCCTTTATCTTCCTGACCTCACCTACGACTCTTCCCCTTGCTCATTCTGCGGCAACCACCTTGCTGTTCCTTAAACACCCCGCACACTCCCACCTCAGGGCCTTCGCACAGGCTATTCCTTTGCCTGTAGTGCTTCCCCCCAGGTATCTCTGAAGGGTTTGTCCCTGTGACTCCTTCAAGTCTTTGCTCAGGATTTCTGCTGACCATCCTTTTAAAACTGTAAACCCTGCCTCCCCCTCCCTATATTCCCTACCCACTGCTTTATTTTTCTCCATAGTACTTATCTCCTTCTAATATGTTACATAACTTATTTATTCTGTTTATTGACTGTCTCTCCCACCAGAAGTAAGCACTATGAGGGTGTTTATTGTGCTGTTTTATTCACTGCTATCATCTTAGCACATAGAACAGTGTCTAGCACATACTGAGGAGCTCAACAAATATTTGTTGAATGAATGAATGAATGAACTCTGCAGGGCAAAAGAGATGTAAAATCAATGGAGACAACCTGCTTGTCTCCATCAATGGGATGAAGCTGCTGAATGAATATCATTTTATATCATTTTGATTTTGAACTATGTGACTGTATTACCAATATAGTTTTAAATTAATTAAGAAAGCCATACATGGGTCATAAAACTTTTTTATCTTTATTGTAGTAATTTTTTGCTACCTAAGATTAATAAAATCACTATATGCCTTGTCTTCCATTTGGAATCTTGTACTGGAACAGTAAATTTTAGATTGGGGGTAGGGGGAGTAAAGTGGAAAACAAAATATGTTTTATCTTCTAGCAAGTAAATTAAAGACACAGAAATGAATAAAACGTGGCCCTGCCCTCAAGAAATTCAATGTCCAATGGTAGATCAACAAATATTTTAACATAACCCTGGCCTAGTAGCTGCTGGGTCCTAGAAGACACAGGCAGACCTACAGGGTAAGAGCAAGGCTTCAGCCCTCACTCTTGAGGTAAAGCAGGGCTATATAAACCCTCAACACATTTTGAATAGTAGATTTTACTAAACACATTCTTTGATCCCAAAAATATGGACATAAGTTCAACTACTTAGAAATTAAGAAATAGTGATAAATAACCCTTAGATCAAAGAAGAAATAAACTAAAATTTTGCAACATCTAAAAAGCAATAAACAGGAAAACAACTTATCCCGAAAACTATGGAAAAAAGCAAAAACTGTACTAGAGAAAAATACAGAGTTGGAATACTGTCATTATTAAAGACTAAATAAGCTGGTTTTTAAGATGTTACTTTCTTGCATTTCAAAAAATGATCATTATACAACTATATTTTTATATAGATTTAATTAGGATTTACTCACAGCTGCTTTTGCCCTGGATCCAGTAATGGGTTTAGAGCTTGTAACAATTTATTTAAGTTAAACATCCCAATATTGGCCTGGTTTCCTATTTTATATCTTCTTTCATCATCAGATGTGTTTGGTACAAAATCTGTTTAAAACAAAAATACTATCCTTATACAGTGAGCTATTTTCCTCATTTTTAAGTTTATACTTAAACTTAATAAATTTACATTTATTAGATAAAACTCTTTCTGACATTAAACATTTAACTAAAAAGTAATATAAATATTTAATGTCCATACACATGAAAATACTTTATACTATGAATATTTGCCTAATAGAAGAATACATGTCTAACCTACAAGAATTTCCAGGTCACCACATACATACTTCAAACTCAAACTCAAGTAGCATGTCATCTACAAAGCCCACTCTGATCTTTCCAGGGTCAAGTATTATATTATTGTTACCTCCATTTTATAGGTTAGTAAGTAAGAGGTCAAGTAACTTGTCCAAGGGCACACAGCCATTAAGGGTCAGACGCCAGAAATCAAACTCACATCTGTCTGATAACATATTCCCTACTGTGCTTCATGTTATCTTCACTAATATCTAATTCCTTGAGGGCAAAGGTTACAAAGAGCTCATTTTTGTATCCCTATGGCACCTAGAAGATTGTGTAACACACAAAATTACCATTCTATAAATGACCCTAATTCTTTTACTACCCAATCACTGTATTAGGTATAACAGTTTATAATAAACTTGTGAAATAAGGCATATTTATATATACATATAAATCATACATACCTGGGTTATAGGCCTCCATAAAACCAAATGGACCATAGTCAATTGTAATGGATAACAAACTGAAGTTATCAGTATTACAAACACCTAAAACAACAATAAAAAAGTCCAAAAACATAATAAAATAAAGCATTTTGTTGTTGTTGTTAATCCTCACCCAAGGATATTTTTTCCATTACTTTTCAGAGAAAGTGGAAGAGGGGAAGGAGGAGGGGGAGGGAGAGAGAGAGGGAGAGAAGGAGGGGAAGGGGGAGGGAGAGGGAGAGAGAGAAACATTGATGTGAGAGAGACACATCAACTGGTTGCCTTCCCCATGTGCCCCAACCAGGCCTGGGGAGTGAACTCTCAACCCAAGTACGTGTCCTTGACTGGCAATCGGACCCACAACCCTTTGGTATGCAGGCTGACACTCTAACCACTGAGCAAAACCAGCCAGGGCAACAAAGCATTTTTTAACTGTATAAAATTATCCAGAATAGAAAAGATCAGGGAAATGCATTTGTATTATAAATGAAGCAAAACTTTATTATCAATTGAAGATCTAACTGATGAAGACAAATAGCTTAATATATACTAAAACTGTACTTTAAAAATCAATTTAGCCTTTTGTTTTATATTCCCCAGTTCCCAAAGATTTCAAATACTTTAGGAACAAAAGCCCCAAGAAATAAAGCTTCCTCTTATTTATCTTCAATTTCTAGCAGTTATTTAAACAATAAATTATTTGGAATGGAATTGAGACTAGTAAAGGAATAAAATTAATTTTCAAAGGCTGTGAAAAGGGGAAAGGGGGAAAATATGGATATGTATCCCCATAACAGTCCTGAGTTGCAGACCACTAGCAGTGTGGGGGTAGGAGGAGAGTGACCTCTTAGGTGTGGGGTTCATGGATGGGGCAGAGCGTAGGGTAGGAGGAAGCCATGGACACACCAGCCTCATATAGGATTTTGGGCATGGTGGCACAGTGTTCAACAGAGAGATTTTTGACCTTTTTCAGAGAAAGATGGCCCTTTTTATCCAAATGTTAAATGTACAGACTCTCTAATGCAGCCATTCCACTTGTAGGAGTTTATCCTCAAAAACTCATCTTCAAGAATACAAAGGGATAGTTGTGTGGTGATCACTGCAGCACAGTTCATAACAGCAAAAGCTCTGAAACACCTACGCTGTTCTCCACCCAACCCCAAGTGAGAGACAGAGAGTGTGTGATAATTAAAGCCAATTTCAAAAAGTTTTGCAGCCCAGCCGGCCGTGGCTCAGTGGTTGAGCGTTGACCTAGGATCCAGGTGATCAGGGTTCGATTCCCGATCAGGGCACATGCCCGGGTTTCGGGCTGCAGCCGATCAATGGTTCTCTCATCACTGATGTTTCTATCTCTCTCTCTCCCTCTCCCTTCCTCTCTCTGAAATCAATAAAGATATATTTAAAAATAAAAATAAAAAGTTTTGCAATGTGGAATCCTCCTTTGGTATTTATCTAGAGACCTTGCTTTTCAGCTATTCCTAGTTCAGGCAGATATTCCTGCCAATGCAACCAGGCTGTTTTTATAGGAGACATGTGAATGTCATCAAAATAAAGTCTAGAAAACTTGATAGGAAATGGTTAATAATGATTATCCCAGAAAATGGAACTCAAAATGACTTGTGTATATTTTAAATTCTTTACCACAAGCATATAATACTTTAATAATTAAGATTTTGAAAATACCTTTAAGGAGGTCTAAATATAGATTCACAAGGTCATCCTTATTCTATTTTGTGTACGCTGTTCAATTCAAAACCATTTTAAATTGTTGCTAAAAAAAATTTGTATGCTATAAATGTTAAGAAGCTCAATGGCAGGAATATTTTGATATACCTAAAAAAGAAGCCTCCTGCCTCAACAGATTAATTCTACTTTCTCACTGGAAGAGTGAAACATTAATAGATAACTTACCATGAGCAAAACCAACAGACATCCACAGGGCAATAAGTTGTGCTGTCTTGGATACCACAATAGAAAAAAAGTCCTAAAATAAAATTTAGAAATTTTTCAGATTTTACAAACGTGGGCCAATAGATGACTAAAGAAACAAAAATTATATATGGAAGAACATAAAATTATTCATTTAGAAATAATTTATAAAAGGCTCATACACAGTATTATGACCAGGCTTTCTCAATGTCCAATGAAAAAAGGGAAAAGTGCCCTGGCCAGCGTGGCTCACTGGTTAGAGCACTGGCCCAGGCACCGCAGGGTCACAGGTTCAATTCCAAGTCAAGGGCACGTCCCCGGGTTGCAGGTTCCATCCCCACCCCAGTCAGGGTGGGAGGATGTTCGGGAGGCAACCAATTGATGTGTGTCTCTCACATCAATGTTTCTCTCTCTTTCTTTCATTCCCTCCTTCCCTTTCACTCTTTCTAGAGATCAATGGAAAAAACATTCTTAGGTGAGGATTAACAAACAAAAAAAAGGAAAAAGCATGAGAATTCAGCACAAGGGAGTTAAATGTAAGGGAAGTGAGTTATTAAGCTTTGAAATGAGTCACCAAGAAAAATAATGGAATTCTCTTCTCTGTGACTGTTAAAAGAATGAAAAAAGGTATGAAAATCAAAAAATTTCCACACAGAAATTTCCAATAGAAAACCACATTTTCCTATTATGTGTTATGTTTATTTTAAAACTACAACTACAGAAATAGCTATATATCTAATGGGTGAGAAAAGAAAATATGTGACCAACTTATAAATGCTGCTCAAAAATAATGTGTACAGTCAGGATGCAGTAGCACCTGTTCTTGTTTTCTAGATAACCTTCAAACAAAACAAATTTCTTCTCTGTGCCTTGCTTATGAAGCCGTTCATCTTACTCTCCTCTAACAAAATGTTCGTGATGCTCTACATTTCCTTGCCTAACTGTAGTTTTTTAAGTCCTAAGTTGTAACCACTAATGTTGACAGCCCAATGAGAGAAAACAAAGTATTGCCCTTTGTCTTTAAAAACTTACCACATATCTATTAGGTTCTTTGACATCTACTGAGGGGAAATGTTCCTGTATGATGAAATCTAATAATGTCCTGGAGATGAAAAGGAGATAGTATCAGTGTTCCTCAGAATATAGTATCTAATATCCAATCACCTAAATCCACCCTTGCCACTCACGAATTCATTAGGTTCACTCTTAACATTTTTAAAATTAAAATAAGATTGTATACCCCTAAAACAGCAATAGATAAATATTTCCTCAATACTAATCAAAACTAGAAATGTGTTTCTAAGATCATATTAGATTCCATCTTATTATGTTACAAATTCAAATCAGTTCAATAAACATCATGGAATAACTACTGTACCTACTGTGTGCCACGCCCTGTGTGGGTGCCAGGAAGAAGAATGACAAGATTCAGACACAGCCCTCAAAAAGCATATAGTCAATTAGGGGAGAAGAACATACAAAAATAATGACATTACAGCACAACACATGCCACTGTAGAAATGCACACGAAGTATAAAAACAGCAGAGCAGCCCGGCCAGAATAGCTCGGTGGGTTGAGCATCACCCCATGTGCCGAAGGGCTGCTGGTTTGATCCCCGGGTAGGGAGCACACTGAAGGCGCCCAATCGGTGTTTCTCCCTCACATCCCTGTTTCTCTCTCTCTCCCTACCTCTCCCTGAGCGTGTCCTCAGGTGAGGATGAAAAACAACCCAGCAGGGAGTGACTATGTGTGCAGGTCATAATGAGATGAGAAAAATCTGGCCAATGTCTGAAGTTAAAATATTTAAGTTGCATATGCATCATGTTTTTACTCCCCATTTTAACCAACTTCTCTAGTTAGTCGACTACTCATGTTATTGCATTGCATAAGAGAGAATCCAAAAAAAATTGGAGGTTGTAGATATGATTTGAGAATTACTAAAAACCAATCAAAACAACAGGAGTGGATTAGAGTTGTATATATGCATTTTTCAATACTTTAATCATTTAATAACTTCAGTAAGTGCCTATATGTCAAAGATTGTTTCAGGCATTTGGGAACAGAAAGGTCTACGTAGTCATGTTAGCCAGAGGAGGCATTTCAAGGATGAAGGGTAACCTCTGTACATCAGTGTCAGAAAGAGAAGTGAAATACAGCTGAAGTATGGCCACCAGACGGAGCAATTTCAGTGACACGGTGAATCCAAACAGAAGCGACCAAAAAACAAATGGGATGTTAGAACTAATGCCCAGTGAGAATAGACAACTCTCTCCTCAAGCTGAGATGACCACAAACTTAGTGAACATTTGCTAAAGAGATTCAGAGAAGCTTTCGTCAAGATAGTGAAGGAGAACTTCCCACAACCACATCAAAATTACAACTAAATTACTACATAACAATCATCATTCAGAACCAACTGAAATCTACTTGAAAAGAAGTTCTACAACTAAGGATATAAAGAAGCCACATCAAGACAGATAAGAGGGGCAGACATGCAGAACAGGCTGCCACACCTACCTATGGCAGTTCAAAATCAGGAGGGCTATCTCAGCTGCAGAGGTCCCCCTTGAAGAGCGAGGAACGCTCTCCTCTCCAGCCCAAGGTTCCAGTCCCATAACTTCTGGCTGTGAAAACCAGCAAGGATTATGGCTGAGTGAGACATAGGGTGGCTGGAGTCCCACGCAGTTCCTCTTTTTTTCTTTTTCTTTTTTAACATATCTTTATTGATTTCAGAGAGAGGAAGGGAGAGGGAGAGAGGGATAGAAGCATCCATGATGAGAGAGTCATTGATCAGCTGCCTCCTGCACACCCCCCACTGGAGATCGAGCCCGCAACTGGGGCACGTGCCCTGATGGGGAATCAAACCGTGATCTCCTGGATCCTAGGTAGATGCTCAACCGCTGAGCCACACCCAACCGGGCCCAGGCAGTTCCTCTTAAAGGGCGTGTGCATGGACTTACTCAGATTCACTAACTCTGAGCTCCAGTGCTGGGGAAGCAGCTCATAAGGTGCCAGGGACATATGTGCAGGAACTGAATTGTCTGGCTTTGGCTGAGAGTTGGAGGGGCAGCTTTCTCCCAGACAGAAGTGCTGACAGAGGCCACTGTACCTTTGCTGAGCCTTCCGCGTAACCCCTACAGAGCTGGCAGGTGGGTGCCATATCTGAGTCTCCATCCACGTGGCTAACACTCTTCAGACGGCACTGGTGATTCTCTCAAACCCCCACCTCACCAAACTTGCAGGCCCACCTAAGCCATTTCCAGTGGCTTTTCCAAACAAATGGCCTGTCTTGGCTCATGCTGCAGTTTTTCTTAAAATCTCTCAAAGATTCACAAACCCCAAAAAGCAGCATCTGGCTTCATTGTGTCCTGTGCCTCTCACTAAGTGGCCCCAGGCCAGGCACCAGTGGCAGCTGGCCTCAGATCAGAATTGGCCCCTCCTGGGCACCTCCAAGCCCAGCACAAGTAGCAGCCATCTGAAGATTGCTCTGTAGCTCATGTTGGGTGGCCCCAGGTAGGGCACAGGGGGCATCTGATCTTGGCTTATAGCTCCTGGGAGGTCCCAGAGCCAGCGCACCACATGGACAGCTTCAGACCACATAAGAGCACCGCCTAACCACCTCCATGAGTGACACACTGAAGGAGCAGACTCTGGGCACCAGAGCCCCGCTGAAGTGAATTCTGCACCATGGGGTTGGTCCTTGCACAGCAGATCCTCCACTCTAGTTGCAGCCAGTCCTTGAAGCCAATTAGTCTGAGTGTAAATCCCTCCCATTGACATACCAACAACAATTAAGGATCAACTATAACAGGAGGATGCACACAGTCTACACAGAGGGGTGTACCTGTAGCACCTAGTTCAAGTGACCAGAAAGCTGTGACATGGCGCCCTACAGGACACTTACTACATAAGGCCACTCTACCAAGACAGAGAGACATAGCCGCTCTACCTAACACATAGAAACAAATACAGGGAAGCAGCCAAAATGAGGAGACAAAAAAACATGTTCCAAATGACATAACAGAACAAAACTCTAGGAAAAACTAAATAAAATGAAGACAAGCAATCTACCAGATGCAGAGTTCAAATCACTGGTTATAAGGATGCTCAAAGAACTTAGGGGAAAAGTGGGTGAACTTAGTGAGAACTTCAACAAAGAGATAGAAAAACATAAAAACAGAGATAAAAAACATAAAAAAGAACCAGTCAGAAATGAAAAATACAGTAAGTAAAATGAAGAATACAATACAGAGAATCGACAGTAGAATAGAGGAAGCAGAGGCTCAAATCCTCAATTTGGAAGATAAAGTAGCTGAAAACTCTCAATCAGAACAGCAAAAATAAAAGAAAATTTTTAAAATGAGGAGAGTTTAAGGGGCATCTGGGGCAATAGCAAGCATACCAACATTCAGATCATGGGGATATCAGAAGGAGAAGAGACGAGCAAGGAATTGAAAACTTATTTGAAAAAATAATGATGGAAAACTTCCCTAACCTGGTGAAGGAAATAGACATACAAGTTGAGGAAGTGCAGAGAGTCTCAAACAAGATGAATCCAAAGAGGCATCATAAGTAAAATGCAAAAGGTTAAAGACAAAGAGAGAATCATAAAAGCAGCAAGTTAGTTACCTCAATGGAGCTTCCATAAGACTGTCAGTTTCTCAACAGAAACTTTGCAGGCCAGAAGGGATTGGCAAGAAATATTCAGTGATAAAAAGGAAAGAACCTACAACCAAGATTACTTTACCCAGCAAAGCTATCATTTAGAATGGAAGGACAGATAAAGAACTTTCCAGACAAGAGAAAGCTAAAGGAGTGCATCACCATCAAACCAGTATTACAAGAAATGGTAAGGGGTCTTCTTAAAAAAGAAGAAAATAAAGATCAGAAATATGAATAATAAAATGGCAGTAAGTACATATCTAAAAACAATTACTTTCAATGCAAATGGATTAAACGTTCCAATAAAAAGACCCTTACAGATGCTGTATACAAGAGACTCTCCTCAGATCAAAGATACATACACACTGAAAGCAAAGGAATGGAAAAAGATATTTCTTGAAAATGGAAATGAAAAAAGCGTAGGTAGCAATAGTTATACCAGACAAAATAGACTTTAACACAAAGTTTATAAAAAGAGACAATGAAGGACCCAGTAATTTGACATCTGGATATTTATCTGAAAAAACCCAAAACACTAAATCAAAAAAACGTATGTACCCATATGTTCATCCAGCATTATTTACAATAGCCATGAGATGAAAGCAACCTAAGTGTCCACCAACAGACGAATGGTTAAAGAAGTAGTGCATGTATACAACAAAATATGACACAACCATAAAAAAGAATGAATTTTGCCATCTTCAACAACACGGGTGGACCTACAGTGAAACAAGTCAGACAGAGAAAGACAAATGCCATGTGATTTCACTTATATGTGGAATCTAAAAAACAAAATACACAAACAAGCGGACCAGAACTAGACTCACAGATATAGAGAACATTTTGATGGTTGCCGGAGGGGTAATGGGTTGGGGGAATGGTTAAAAAGGTAAAGGGTTAAGAAGTATGAATTGGTAGTTACAGAATAGACATGGGGAAGTAAAGTACAGCATAGGAATATGGTAATATTGTAATAACTATGTATGGTGTCAGATGGGCACCAGATTTATTGGGGTAATCCCTCCATAAGCTATATAAATGTCTAATCACTGGGTTATATACCTGAAACTAATATAATATTGTACATCAACTATAATTTAAAAATATTTAAAATAAATAAATTGGGGGAAAAAGAGAGAGACTCAGTGAACAGTCATGTCAAGTGTGATAACTTCTCTGCTCTGCTCATTCATTTCCCTCATTTATTTTCCCCCTTATTCTGCATGGACTAGGTATCTGGGTTTACTAAATTGGTAATTACAATATTGGATCTATATTCCAAGTGATTCTAGTTTGTCTAAGAGAATTTTTTTGCTTATACGTATATTTCTAATGGTTTTTTTCAAAACTGTTTTATATTTTGTTGTTGTTAATCTTCACCGAAGGATATTTTTCCATTAATTTTTAGAGACAGTGGAAGGGAGGAAGGGAGAGGGACAGAGAGAGAGAGAGAGAGGGAGAGAGAGAGCGCCATTGATGTAAAAGAGGCATGTGGATTGGTTGCACTCTGTGTTTAAATGCTTTGTGGAAATTTAGTCCATTGTTTTTCTCATGCTGTTGAAGAGGCTGAGTCTCACATCTGGGTCAACCCAGTGTGAACAGGCCTAACACACGTCAAAACTGCAGCCCAGGAAAGAAGAGAAATAAGACAAAGGACACATGATGGGAATCCCAGAAATTGGAAGGAGAGCTTTGGCCCTCTTGAGGCTGCAGAAATGAGGAGTCTGAGTCACTTCTACCCAGGTGTCTGAGTGGCACAGAGGCCCTCCGCTGCAATGAGGGTGCATACGAAACAAAAAATTCCTTGAGAAAGTGTCTACCAGGTCCTGCGCTTCTCTTTTTATCCTCCTAGAAAACCCACACAACGTTAGACACACAACAAGTATTAAGAATATTTATTAATGCCTGGCTCGGTGGCTCAGTTGGTTGGAGCGTCATCCCACACACAAAAAGGCACAGGTTCCATTCCTGGTCAGGGCACCTGCCTAGGCTGTGGTTCAGTCCTTTGATGGGGTGTGTACCGGAGGCAATGATGGATGTTTTTCTCTCACATTGATGTTTCTCTCTCTCCCCCTTTTTCCTCTCTCTCTAAAATCAATAAAAACGTATCCTCGGGTGAGAATTAAATATATATACACACATACATATATATAAATTGAAAACCAAAAATATTTAACTTCCCAGCACATAAATAAGCATTTTTTAAATTGCCTTCTACCATTTTTAAAAAAGTCACTTTCTAACCTTAGTAAATCCAGTTCACCATAATGAGCCAAAATTTCTAATGATCCAATTCTAAACCATGATTTTGCAACACGCAGCACTACTGCACCTGCAAAAGAAACATTTATTTCAGCATAAAGTATTTCAAACTATGCAAATGTAGCCTAAATGCTTTCCTTAAAAAATAAAACTATTTTAATAAAAAAGAATTCAGTATCTGAGTTTTTGGAAAAACAACTAACTTATACCCTCAAAAGGATCAAGGATTTTTGCTCTATTTCTTTAAGCCTGAATCAATTAGAATGTTAGGAACCACAACCCTTTCAAAAATACTGAGACTCCAACCCAGCTAAAGGCTGCTCAGTTAAATCGTTAGGCTCCAAACACTGGGATCCCAGTCTCCTCTGTTGTGACCTTTCCCCTCTACCTCACCTTGAATTAGTGAATTAATTACTGTGGCATAATCCCTGCAAGTGCCTTTCATTTGTGTAACTAACTGAAAATTAACTTCAATAAATAAATGTTTGCATATGTTCTAACTTATGAATACATCGAAGAAATAAAGTACATCTATGTGTTTTGTGTTTGGGTTTGTATTCTTCTATTACTGCCTTCTGTTTTGATTATAGACATTAGCAATACAATTAAGAAATAGAACTCATGTTTCTTTCATATAGGAAATGCTGTACTTACATGTGCTTAGAGATCAAGATGAAGTCTGTCCCAGGCGCTCCTGCCCTGTTGGTGCTGTCCTTCAATGGGCTTCCTGCTTCCTCTGGTCCTTTGTGCTAGTCTCCCCTGCTCCACATGCCCCACACCCTCTTCACCCCATACTGAAATCTTCCCTAATCTTATACTCAAGATCGATTCCTGGCCCTGGCCGGGTAGCTCAATTTGTTAGAGCGTTGTTCCAGTACGCCAACGTTGCAGGTTCCATCCCCAGTTAGGGAACACAAGAATCAACCAATGAATGCATAAATAAGTGGAACAAAAAATCAATGTTTTTCTCTCTCTCTCTCTCTCAAGATAAATTTTTTTAAATGTTTTTAAAGATCAATTTCCACTTCCTCCATAAAGCTAAAATGATCCCCCTTTTACTGACCTCAGATTTATTATTATTCATCTGTTCCATATATTTAAGTCTTTTCTCTATGAAGACTGAGCTTCTTAAGACCAGGACTATAATATATACTTACTACTCCTGTACCCCCTAGAGTTTAGTCCAGTGGAAGGCACAGAAAAGGGCCTATTAGTATTTTCTGGGCTGACTGAATTACCATATAGTCAGAATGTTGTCACAATATTAATCTAGGCATTTATTTTTATGTGGGTTTTTTTTTGAGCAATAAAAATGTAGTCACTTAGAAAATGTAAGAGCTCAATAAATTATTCTAATGTTTATTTAATGACTGGCCAATGAATCACTGAATATTAGCACTGAAAGACACAAAGGGTGTCATCTAATCTAATAGCCTCATTTTAGATGGAAAAACAGGGCCAGCATGTGACTTGCCCGAAGTCACAAATCAATTCCCACAGAGCCGGATCTAGGTTTCACACATTCTTTTTGCCTGTCCAGCACTTTTCTCACTGTACCACAGTGGCTACTGGGCAAATATTAGTGTAAAACCACACTCAAAACATCTGTCATTTAGATATGGAAATTCTAGTAATGGCCTAAAAAGGAGAAATACTTGAAACTATTTGAAGCCATTAAGATTGTGGTTCAGAATTCAGATTAGCAATAAATGTAAGTCACGGCCACAAAAGTAAGTAGTGTTGTATTCATCATCTGAACAGTCTGTGGTTGGACTCTCATTTCCAATCACCATTAACAAAAAGACCGAAATAGTTGTTATAGGCTTGGTGCAACAGTGTCCATTTTATCCAGATGAAATTAAAGGGGAGAGAGTTGCCATAAAAATAAATAACCCTTAATCCTTCAAGCATGAATATTTTGGGGGGATTGTTTTTTATGAAAATCTTATCAAAACATATTATGCACTATATAAAGAACATAAAATGTGCTCTGGTGAATCACCATGAACCTCAGTAAAAATGCTGCCCCGTGATGCAGTGACCCAATAGAGCACGGAAGGCTGTCAGCGGGGCTTGATAGCTCTGCTTTTTTAAGCAGTTAAATATGTTTATTACCGATTTTCAGGTCCCTTCTCTCCCCAGAGATTCCGAGATTCTCCCTTTTTGCTGCTCTACAGCACACTTTCTGATCCTTTCTAATTTTTTATTTTTAACCTACTTAAGGTTGAGGAAAAAGTTAATTGAACTCATTGGAAGTCAACATGAAGCAGGAAGAGCCAGGCTCTGAGGAAAGGTCTGAGGGCTCTCCTGGGAAGAGAGTGTATGAACTTTTGTGTACTAACTTTGTAACATTTTGTCAACTGTCTATAAACATTTTTTGTTCACTTCCCAGACATTTGCTGTTTGAAATAGATGGATCTGTGATGTTAGAATGTGGGACAGGAAATTCTATTATAATATTATAATACTGAAATATCTGGAAAAGCCATGAGTCATTCTTTAAGAAGACTGAAAAGATATCAAATATCTGTTGCTTTCTAAGAACCTAGTCTTGCACCCCTATGTTGACTGAAGCATTAGTTACAGTAGCCAAGATTTGGAAGCAGCCCAAGTGCCCATCAGTAGATGAGTGGATAAAAAGCTGTGGTACATTTACACAGTGGAATACTAGTCAGCTGTACAGAAGAATAAAATCTGCTGAGCTGGTTGGGCTCCGTGGTTAGAGCATCAGCCTGAGATTGAAGGGTCCCAGGTTCAGTCCCAGCCACGGGCATGTACCTCAGCTGCAGGCTGGATCCCCGGCCCCAGTCCCATGTGGGAGGCAACCAATCAGTGTGTCTCTCTCACATCAATGTGTTTTTTTTCTCTCTCTCCCTTCCACTCTCTCTGAAAAGCAATGGAAAAAATATCCTCAGGTGAGGAGTAAAAAAACAAGCAAACACAAAAAGAATGAAATCTTACCCTTTTCAACAGCATGGATGGACCTGGACAGCACTATGCTAAGTGAAATAAACTAGTCAGAGAAACACAAATACCGTATGATCTCACTTATATGTGTAATCTATTGAACAAAATAAACTAACAAAATAGAAACAGATTAGATAGCGAACAGACTAACTGCTGTCAGAGGGAAGGGGGGTTTGGGGCTGAGTGACAAAGGTGAAAGGATTAAGGAAAAAAACAAAACCAAAAAAAATCCTCATAGACACAGATAACAGTATGGTGATTGCCAAAGGGAAAGGGGTGTGGGCAGGTAAAAGAGGCTAAAGGGGGGCCCAAGCCCGTTTTGCTCAGTGGTTAGAGCGTTGACCCACAGAATGAATGATCCCGGGTTCAATTCCAGCCAAGGGCACATACTTTGGCTCAGTTTCAGGCTCAATCCCTGGCCCCAGTTGGGGTGCATGCAGGAGGCAACCAATCGATGTCTCTCTCTCACATCGATATTTCTCCCCCCACCCCCCTCTGAAAAGCAATGGAAAAAATATCCTTGGGTGAGGGTTAAAAAAAAAAGAGGGTGAAGGGGGGACAAACGGTGAATAGTGATGGGATGAGACTTGACTTTGGGTGGTAAACACACAACACAATATACAGGTGATGTGTTATAGAATTGTACACCTGAAACCTATACAATTTCATTAACCAGTGTCACCCCCAAAAATCTTTTTAAAAAAGTAAAAAAAAAAAAAAAAAACTTAGGCTAATTTTATATAAGTAATCTAAAAACTGTTATTACCTCGTTCTTTCATAACGTTTCCATTGTAGAACTGATCTCTCCATACTTCATCATCACTTACAACTAGACTGGAACACAACAGAATCAAACAATTAAAGTCACACTTCACCTGCAAGCAAGCTATCAAGAAGCACCTAAAACTGCCCTGGCCGGTGTGGCTCTGTGATTATTAGTGTCAGCCCATGCACCAGAGGGTCGAGGGTTTGATTCCTGGTCAAAGGCACGTACCTGGGTTTCAGGTTTGATCCCAAGCCCCAGTTGGGGCATGTGTGGGAGGCAACTAATCAATGTGTCTCTCTCACATCAATGTTTCTCTACCTCTCTTTCTCCCCCCTCCCCTCTCTCTAAAAATCAATGGGAAAAACCCTCAGGTGAGGATTAACCAAAAAAAAAGGGCATCTAAAACTGTAAGAAACTATAAGCAGAAACTTATCTCCTTAATTTACTGACAAGTTTCTGGAGATAACATGATCCAGTCCTGAAAGCTAGCTTCAAGGAAAGAGGAGTTACCTTGCAGCTCTGCTGGTTGGAATTCCAAGATAGTACATAGCCTCACTACACAAAAATTCTCTCACTGAGGAACGAAGTACCGCTCGGCCATCACCATTTCTATGGGAAATAAGATTAAAAGATTTTCAATGATTAAGACAATATGGGTTTTAATTTAGATAAGTATTTTTTTTTAAAAACTGTACCGGGAGTATGGGGTCCTTCCTGAGCCTTTTAATTGAAGCTCCCACTTTTCACCCTGCCTTCAAAAAAATTGAAGTATTAGAGAATTCATGTTAATATTTAGCAAAAAAGCTATTCTATAAGAGAATATGTGGTACCTGTTCATGTAAATTCCAATAAGATGGGCTCTTCCATCCCCAAGTTGATCTGCCCATATCCCAAACTAAAAGGGAAAAAGGAAAATCAGTCATGCTTATCAATCCTTATTAGCTTTTATAGTAATTTTATAGTCAAGGCTATTTCATCAAAATTGAGAATCAAGTCTTGTATTTTGGAGATTACAATAATCAACAACTCTAATAAAGGTAAAAATAAAATTTAATCAATAAAACATCAGTAAAACTCATTTTAAAAATATAAATTTAAGACATATAATTAATTTCTTCTCATCTTATAGCTGAGCTTAAGTTTGTTAGGTGTAGAAAACTCAGAACTGATCTATTTAATTCCATAATATGAACTAGGAACAATTTATTAGTAGAAAAATTTCCTATACTGTATATATGCAATATAAAATCAGGAGCACACTTGAACCTAAAAAACTGCTTTTGAACTTGCATGATTAACTGTTTCCAAACTTTTCTGTTAAAATTTGTTTGTGGTTGTTCAACTCCCAGCCATGCCACTTACTAGCTGTGGAAATTTGCTTGAGTTACTTAATCTCACTGAGACTGATCTTTCATTTCTATAAAATGGGATAACCCTTGCCAGGTTGTTGTTAAGAATGATCACTAATACAGGGTGGGGCAAAAGTAGGTTTACAATTTTGTATGGAAAATAACACAATAATTAATAAATAATAATACAAGAATAAACTGTTTCACATACTCACAACTGTAAATCTATTTTTACCCATCCCTGTATATGCAAAATGACATGTACTATATCCGACATTCTCAACTGCTCAAAAGACGATAATTATTATTTCCAACAATTATTTGCTAACTTAGATGTCACTCCATTCTCCATATAGATGTTATTTCCATCAGAAAGCTTTCTCTAAATTTTGGGACTAAGGAGGGAGGTCCTATAAATTGCCATAACTCCTATACTTACCCTTATCACAATGTTATTAGAATTCGCTTAGTTTGCTATCCCCTCCCCCAAAGTATTAGCAATTTGAGCAAAGGGTACAGGTCTCATTCACCATTATAGCTCCTGGCATTCAAAAAGAGTTCTATAAACAGCTGTGGAATATTTAAACAATACTTAGAGTTGTGGAAGAAAAACATGAAATTGAGAAAAATTTATCCAGTATTTTAATTTTTCTTCTTAACTAGGAATGGGCCACCATTAATTAACTTTAGCTATGGAATATGTCTAAAAGCACAAGTCTGAGAGGTACTCTAAGCATATTCTGGGAAGTTCTAAAGTTGACAATATGTTAACTTTTCATCCTACTCCATGAAAGGTAAGCAGAAAGAATGGTGAATCCAGAGCTAGCAGTGAAATCAGGAAACAGGAAGGTAGTTCTCCATTAATAAAAGAGAAAGCATCGCCCTGGCCAGTGCGGCTCAGTGAGTTGGGCTTTGTCCAGTGCACTCAACGGTTGCCGGTTCAACTCCCATCAGGACACAAGCCGGGGTTGCAGGCTTCATCTCCAATGCGGGGCATACAGGAGGCAGCCAATCAATGTTTTGCTCTCACATCAATGTTTCTCTCTCTTACTCTCCCTTCCTCTTTCAAAAAATCAATAAAAATATTTTTTTAAAAAGAGAAAGCATTTACTGCATTTTAAGTTCAAGATGGTAAAGCCATCCTTATAAATAAATATTTGTAATATAATTTCAAATCAGGGAGAAGCAGCAAGAGATGAAATATGAAATTGATAAAACCTTAATCTAATTTACTCTACTACCCCCCAAAAAAAGCACAGAAAAAGTACAGCTTAACAAAACTCTGCAGGGCTTAAAGTTTGCATTTGTACTTTAACAGATGCAAATGTTAAATGTACTTTAACATCTGTGAGTACTGGTATAAAATGCCAACTGATAAATTTACTCTATATGGGAATGGCTTTTTGAACTATGGAAAAAAACCACAAGAATCATCTAGTCCAGAGGTTTCTAAACTGAGAAATGTAGTTCAGCAAAATGTTGATAGTTATTTCTTAAAAACAAAGCAACCACAACCCCCTGCAGTCAAACGTGTTTGGAAAATGGGTGTGTCAAATAAAATTAAGCAGGTTTCGTTCCCACGGCACTTCTCACAACTGCTTGAATGGTCTTGGTCAACCCTCGCACATTACAGATCACAACACTGAGGCTCATGTTCGTCCTAGATGACCCATTGATTCCTTTTCAATTTTAATGATCATGTCACTTTGCTTCTTAGCTTATGTCAGTTTAGCTTCTTAGCTTCTATGCTACTTTTGCTTCTTAGAAAATTGAAAAATGGAAGCAATAAAAATTAACTACTGCAACAACCAGGGCTTGATACTAATCATAATAATAGTGATCATGGAAGCCCTTTTCATCCATTTCCTAACTTAATCCTTACTCCAACCCTATTATACTTTACTACTTGTCCTAAAAACTATTCGTTAGTAAACCAGCTCCAAAAAAAACCAGTGTTAATCTTCTTTAGCTCAAAGGAAAGTCAAAGCAATTTCAACAATTGGTTCTGTGTTCCTTCTCCTTTAAAAAAAAAAGATTAGTTGGAGACCATGCCAAAAGTTGCTTCAACATCTTGCTTCATTTCCAGAAGGTGCCTTTAATTGCTCCAGCATAGATAACACCCCAGTTAATCCTGATTTAATCTCTAGTAGTTCTAAAACTTTTCTCTACAGCTATCCCGGCAAAATTAAAATCTATTTGTCCTGAGGCTTTCATATTGGCACATTGTGCTACCTGACTTTGCCTAAATCTCTTGCAAAACTTCACTGAATGAGTTCCCTAGCAATCATTTACAGCCATTTTATATTTGTGCTTCCTCAGTTTTCTCAATTCCATTAAAGAAGCTTAGGCTCTACCTTTATCACAGCAATAAATCACATCATCTAATCTATAAATATCTTATGACGACTATTCTTCTAGAAACATTTTGTTGAAATCTCAATACGCCAATATTGGAGAAATTAATGCAAAATAACTTCTTTAATAAGACAACATTTCCTCCAACTGTTTATGTTTGCATAAGGGAAGCAATGCATCTAATGCTACTCTTACCTGGTGGCCACCATATCTGTGAGCCAATGGAATGGATCCAAATACTATCTTTTTGCCACTTACAAGCTGAATAAAATCATCTGTTTCTGCAACAGATAGATCGAGGTCCAAAATATCTTCTAGAACTTCCTGAGGCAGGGAAAAGAACAACAACTCCTTATAAACTTAAGTAATCCTTTTGAGAAAAGAGATTTAATGGAAGAAAGAAAATTAAAAGACAATATTTTTCCATAAGAGATGTAACATATGTTCTATGATTGTTTATTTGGGAAAATTAGTTCTATTAGATAGTTTTAAAACATTTATATATTTCTTGTGATGTATAGTTAAATATTTTTCCTAGCACATATTCTTTAAAGGTACTAGAAAAAGTAAATGTCCTTTTGTATCCCAAATTCATTTATATCACGAGAGAACAATTTAGAACTGGTTATCAGAGCCCACTTCTAAGAACTTAACTCATTTACTTGTAAGATAACTTTAAGATGAACCTGAGTACTAGGCTCTAGGAATATCAAAAGTGATTTCTAAGAATGACATTCTCCAAGTGTCTGAATTTTAAACACAAGACAGTCATTTATCAATAGACTAACAATTTAACTCTGAAAAAAATATTAATATATTTTTAGACAAAAGTTATAGTGAGTTAGGTATTTGTGTTGTGAAAAAATAAAGCCTAACCTTTGAAACAGCCACAAGACGTACTCTTGATTTAAGAGGAGTAGGGAAGGCAATTGAAAAAATACAGTTTTTCACTTTACGAACATAATTTTCTTTAACAGGATCAACTGGCAACACAGCTGATAAAACAAAACAAAACAAAAACAATCTTCTTGTGGTTCTCATTTGCAGCATTAATATTCCTTAGCAAGGCTACGTTCAAGAAAATCAACCTAAAACACTATTTTCTTCATACTTTATTATTTAAAGGCTTTTTTTTTTAATCATTTTCAACCATTTTCTATCCAATACTCATATAGTTCAGTATTATATGGAACTGTCCAAGAAGATGGGAGATGAAAAAAAAAGTTTAAAACAAGACACATACCTGTCTTCAAAGATTTTCACTCATGGTAAATCAATAGGATGTGCAACATTTATAAATAAGAATATGTAAATAAAGTAGAGGTGAGCTGCAGTACAGTATTAGAATTATAGTATTAGACAGTTCAGTGGAATCCAACAAAAAATATTAGGCACGTAATCACATTCTTCCTTCCTTTCAAAAAACACATAATTAAATGAAGAAAACAGATACGTAGATGTTTTACTAAATGTACAAAACCACTTCCAATTTCACCAGAAAGTTCAAAACATTTGATAAATGCCTGTTCACAAGGCAGGCTCGTTCTGCCCCAGTTGGGGGCAACCGATCAATGTGTCTCCCCGCCCTCTAAAAATCAATAGAAAAAATATAGAGTGAAGATTAACAACAACCAAAATATGGAAAAATAAGACCCAAAGGCTCTGTGTGGAAACAGACTGCCATATAAATAACATTTTAGTACAGCATGGGCAACATATCATTTCCATTAGTACTTATGATTTTGTACTGATTCACATTTTGGCAAGGCAGCTGATCATTGGCTACCTTGTGATCATTGGCCATGGCACAAAAATGGCTAACTGCTTCAGGGGACCCAACCCTCACCCTTGTTACAATTTACCCACCAAATCAGTCATAGACTAAAAATACCAGCAAAATTCCAAATGTATGGTAACCCTTTATTTTAACATCTCAGAGAAATCAGTAATTGCAAAATTCTTTAGAATTCAGTTTTGCCTAAGAATATGAAATCTCCCCAAACTGCTAACCTTTCAGTGCAACTATGTTTGAACCTCTTCTCTCAAAAAATGTTCTTCCCACAGTTACCTTTATAATTCACTGATCATTTCTTATATCCTCGGGATGATATGCCTTTATGCAGCATTATGAACTAAGACATGGTTAATAAGTATATAGTATTATGTATATAATCTGTAAAACCTGATCCTACCATGTTTTGAACAGTATCATCATTACAGAGAGAAAATGTCTTTTAAAAAGTGTAGCCAAGTCCCCAACACTGAGATAACAACTTCGAAAACACTTTCAATTACACTTATTCCATTTTCATCAGTCAATACTAGTTGTTTCATTTGTATAGTACAGTCAAAAAGGTCGTCTTAAGTCTGTGCAAAGGGGAGTAGTTTGGCAGTTACTTGCACAGCTCAGAGTTTTTGACTTCCTAGACTCATAATTGGCCTAATTGGGTCAAAAAATCTATTAGTTGGTATTCTGCATGTCCTATTGGTGGGTTACTGTTCATCAGGAGTTTGACTATACTATAATGTTGGAAGCCTTCATGAATTTCACCTGCCCTCCCTACTAGGCTTTGCCATATTACCTCTTTCTAAGAACCAGGTATTTTGTTTTAATCTGGGGAAACAATTTCTAAGAAAAAATGACCTGACAGAATTGTATTGTGCCCTGTCAACTATGTGAGCTTGGCCAAGACGCTTAATTCCTCTATCTCAGTTTCCTGAACTGTAAAAAAGCGCAAATGATAGTATCTAAGTAATAAAACTGTTGCAAGTATGTGTTTATTCCTAGACTTCACTTTGGAAAATTCTATCTGTTGTATATTCCTTAACACATAAAGCTTTATCAAGATAAGCCACATGTGTGTATTAACAACCTTCATTTGTGAAACACCTGAGGTCTTTTTTTAAAATAATATTCTTCAAGGTTGGGTGAGGGAAAAACTGATAAAATTGTATTAAATTTCTTTATTCTATACTTCTATTCAGTAAATAACAATATTTTCAAGATAAATATAATGTGCTCAGCTATACCGATGCTTACACTCTACTGCAAAAAGCTTGGTTCAGACAAACAAGGAAAAATATCAGAGAATTGCAGTTGCTTCCTTGTTGGTCTATTTCCCCATAATGAATTTTTTGCAGACAGAATAAGTTTCTACCCTAAACCTTACACTTTCTCCCATTGGCTCTGTGTGTTTGTATGCATGTGTTGAATGATTAATGCTATCATGGATTTCTGTTATAAATACACTCTCATGACCATGAGAAGAGATCTGGCGATGGAATTAAGGCCTTTTTCTAACCCAGTGATTCTCAACCTTTTTGATCTCATAGCACACATAAACTAATTTCTAAATTTCTGCAGCACACCAAATATATACATATATACACATAATTTTTTTTTTTGCCGATTTGAAGAAAAAAAAAATTTTTTTTAAGGTACAATTTTGATTCATTCACACCAGACAGCTATTATGTTGGCTGCTGTGATTTTTTAATTTCACAATCTAAGGGAAAAGAGGTCAGTGCCCCTGACTAAATAGTCAGGTATTGCATGTTTTAAATATTCTTGCAGCTCACCAGTTGAAAATCACTGTTCTAACGCGTATCGGTTACTAATCCTGTACATTCTCCAGTATCCCCTGGGTTGGCTACAAGTAGGTTCAACATTACTAAATATTAAACAATCTCCCACAGCTCAGTACACCCACAAGGGGGGCTCACATATCCATATGGGAGCAAGACGGCCCAACTTATGCCACCGTATACCTATAAGGTTTTCAGAGGAGAGAGTCCAAAAGTCGAGAGACGAGGCCAGTCTAGCTTCTGCTTCACAATAGCCCTGCTCCTGGCTTGACCTGTTACTGAAAAGATGCAAAAGGTTGGCAGCGCCCTCAGGGCCAGGGTGTACTAAGGAGGCGCTGACAGTGTGGCAGGTCACACACAGGAGCAGCAGCCGCGGAATCTGCAGCCTCCGGATTAAGCAGCAAAACGGGAGCCTGGTTCTCCGAGTCACATTTCTGCCTGAACATGCAGAACAGAAGTTAGTCACCGGAAGGGGGGCGCACTGTGGCATTTCTCGCTAACAGCCGGTCACCCGAAGATGCATTTTGCTCCGTTGGAGCTACTTGCTCCCGGCGAACCGCATGGAGGGTTCGGGAGAGACGGCCTGCCGCGGGGAAGGTCGCGGCTAGTTCCTCACGGACCCGGCGACCGGCAGCGGGGCGAGGGGCCCAGCCGCCGCCGCCCCCGGAAGGCCGAGCGGGGAGTCCCGCCGACTCAGGCGCGGAGAGACGCTCGAGGTCGCGCGCGGCCGCCGGGGGAGCGCCCGGGGCGGGGGGAGCGCGGGGAGGCGGCCGGGCGGGGCCGAAGCTCTTCCTGTGCCAGGTTTCCGGCTCCGGGTCCCGGAGGAGGACCGTCGGTCCATAGGCGGAGCTGCCGCCCGCCGCGACTTTCGGACTCGTACCATGGCCTCATGCTGGTGGCGGTGGCGGCGCGGCTGCTCCTGGAGACCGGCGGCGCGGAGCCCCGGGCCCGACTTCCCCGGCCACGCGGAGCCGTGCGGGCCGCACCCCGCCGCCGCCGCCGCCGCCGCCGCCCGTGCGCAGGTGAGGCCCGGGAGCGCGCGCCGCAGCGGGCGCAGAGGTCACGGCGCAATGACAGCGGCCCCGGGAATGAATGGGCGCGGGCGGCACGTGCGCCGGGCGGGGGGCCGGGGGCCGGGGGCCGGGGGCCTGACGGGGATGGGCCCCGGGGCGGGCTCGCTCGGGGATGGGGCCGGGCCGCCGGGTGGGACGCGGAGGTGGGCTCCCAGCGTCTGTCAGCCTAAAGTAGGGGCTCCCGGCGCGGAAGGGCAGAGTGGCGTCCCCGGGACCCTAGAGAAATTGGGGATTGGGGAGGGAGCAGTGAGGAGCCAGGTCCCGGGGGAAAAGCAGGTGGAGCTGTCAGATTGCCTCCTGGGGTGCGGACTAAGTCAAGACTGGAGATCGTCTGCAGCTATTTCTTTTCGAGTTGCGCAGCCCGGGCTTCGGGAGGACAGGTCTTACCTGGGATTTTAGAGCCAGAGGTTCTGTGAGCCCTGAGAGAGACGGAGGATCCGGGTGGCCGCCCTGGTGGCCTCCATAGGCCGCCAAGGACTTGCGGAGGATATAGGACTGATGCTAAGGGTGGACAGGATTTCAGCCGTCCCTTCTTGCTTAGGAGGGAGAGTTTACCTGGGCGGTGTAGGAGAAAAACCCTGGAGTTGAAGTCGAGAAGATGACCTTGGGATCATCTTTAATTTGACCTATGATTTCTTGAAATAGAGTCAGAATCTCAGCACTGACCATGGTGGTTTGACTCTCTCCCCTACTGCCTCTGGACCCAGTCTCATTTTTCTCCCTTTTCAGTCAGTGTAGCCCTTGTAAATCGACATGTGTCAGTGGCTCTGTGAGTCTTTTCTGCATTTTGTAGTGATTAATTCTCATCCAGCCGTAGGCCCATAGTGTTTAGCATAACCACCCAGAATCTATGGACTCATTGTCGTTTTTTTACAGGCTCGCTCGTCACATAGTAATTGTATGTGTTCACCTCTCATTTCTCAAGCCTTTTTTTTTTTTTGAAGTGTATTTGAATTTAGGACTTGTTCTGTTTCAGTCCGATTTGGTACATTTCATATCCCCATGTACCCATCAAACACCATTTATCAATATGAAATAGGTAGTATATATAAATGTCTGCTTTGTACCAAAGTGAATACATGTCACAACGTATCCAAAATGGACATTTGGCGAGAGGATGGTGGCTGGGCTAGTAGATAGACTCAATAGTAAATGAAGCTTATGGGAAAAGAGAGCCTCAGGACTTGGCTGGGAACCATTTTAGTACTGTCTTAGCCAGACTTCAAATGGTTCTAGTACCACAGATGACATCATTTGAGAGATGGATTCACCCACTATCTGATGCCACTGGATAGATACTTCTTTTATTTGATGCTCCTTTTATTTTTTTTTTATTCCACCCCCCCAAGCAACTTTCTTAGCAGTGGAAAGGGTGCTTTCCTGGAGAAGATATATCTTAGTGACTGCAGGAGGGACTGCACCGAGGATGCCAATGCCATGTATTTCTGATTTGTGTGTGGTGTTTTTCACTGTAGCTTTCTTTGGGAGAAGGGATAGATTATAGATGTTTTTTATTTTCTGCTTTTTTTAATTTATATTTTCTGTCATGACAAATATTACTTTTGTAATAAGGAAGGGAAGCTTCTATTATATTTTTCTAAAGTTTGCAATCTACCTATAAACGGACAACCTGAAGATTGTATTTATTATGAATTATGGGAGTTTTTTTTCTTTTTTTGCTTTTAAAAAAATTTATTTTTTAATTACAGTTTACATTCAGCATTATTTTATATTAGTTTCAGATGTACAGCATAGTGATTAGACAATCATATACTTTATAAAGTGTTCACCTTGATATTTCCAGTACCCACTGCATACATAGTTATTACAATATTATTGACTATATTTCCTGTGCTGTACTTTACTCCCCCCATCGCTTCTCTGCCTTTTGACTGAGATCAGTGTACTTTACATCCCTGTGACTATTTGGAAACTACCAATTTGTACTTCTCAGTTCTTTCACCTTTTTCACACAGTTCTGCAACCCCAAACCCCTCTGTCAACTATCAGTCTGTTCTATGGGAGTTTTTACTTATCTAGTGTAATAAGCAAGTTTTTCACGAATATTCTTACAAGTTTCTTAATATTTTTATTTTATAGATGTCCTATTTTTACTTTGTGAAGAGTTTAACATCTGCCTGTCCAAATATGTACAGTATATCACGGTAAGTTTATAATTTGTATTGCAGCTATCAAAATTATTAGCCATATTGCCAGTAAATTTCTGTTCTACATTGTGGTGGGCTAGTCCAACAAACGGAATATGTTGTTTGGATAAGTGCTATAATATCTGCTCTCTGTGATGGTCTCTACCTTTTCCAAAAAAAAATGGGAATATAATAAAACTTAGACTCAACTTAGAACACGGTAAACATCATTTAGTCTTTCTTTGATTTTTTTGGGGTTCTCGACTTCCTGGTTATAAGAATAAACATAAACAGTAGTAAACTACTGTTGTTTAGCAAGAACAGAATTCTATATGTTTTTTCTAAATTATAATGACCCTTTTGGATTCATGCTTAATTTCTAGCAAGTATCTGGGCTTAAATTTTCTGTCATCTGACTACTATATGTATGTGTATATGCATATGTGTGTATAGTTCTTACTTATAAGATATAAAATAACACTCAGACTTACATTTTGTGCATTCGTGCTTGTCCCAGGCTCCATCACACAACATCGGCTGTGTTCTGTTACAGTAAAGCGCGGAGTGGTGAGAAATACACTGATCCCTTTACACTTGGTAGGAAGTATTTGAAAGGTTTGTATGAGGACATTAGAAAGGTAAGATAGTTTTGATGATGCTGTGAAGTATGTTGAGCTTTTAGAATTATGAAAACACAGTGCAGGTTTCTGATATGTACAGAGCCAGTGCAGACTTTATATATGAAAGTCAAGTTTCAGAAGTTTCTTGAGCAATAACAATGGAGCAGTATGGAGGAAGAAAGAGGTTACCATCCAGAAAGAAGCTGTTGCCGTTTGGCACATGAGAAAAATGGTGCAAGTTGCACCTCCCTGTCCAGTGGGTTATCTAACATTTTCTCTCGAATTCCATCACCTCCCCAACTATTAAAACAAGCCTCCATGACTCCTGCCTTCGTCTCCCTTATCTAATTCCGAATGTCAGTGCCAGACTGCCCCAAATAGGGCTGTCATCATTAAATGCTTTTCTCCCCAAAAGTTTCAGTGGTTCCCAACCTTGCATGTTATTCTCAAATGCCGTCCAGAAATGTTCACATGCCCCTTGTCAGCTTCCTTCCGCTTCCAAGGTTCTCTACTTTCCTCCTCCAGGCTCCACCCCACTTGGCTGTTTCCACAGCAACACCACTTCCTATTTGACAGGCCAAGTAGAGACCCTGAAGGAGGAGGTCCCTCAGTGCCTGCCCTGTCGCCTTGTACAAGCTACCTGTGCCCGCCTACTAAAGTAAATGTCTCTCCCTTTCCAGGATAGTCCTTTGACCTCTAGTTAAGCTTCATCTCCAGTATCTTGGGAACTTCTCCCACAATGGCCTGTTCTCCTTTATCTGCAGACTCTCACTCTTCATGTCTCCTTCCTGTCCCTTTCAGGTGCCCCAGTTTGTTCATGTCCTTCTTTTAAAGGACCGTCCCTTGACCTGGTGTCCTACCCCTGCCCTCCCGTCACAGTGTGCGCTACCTCTGTCTCTGTTTTGCCCCTTCACATTCACTCCATCATCACACTCTGTCTCTCTTTCCAGCCTTCTCCCTGAACCTGCCTTTGCCAAGGTCAATAGCTTCCTTCTGATAAATCCAATGGACACTTCGGTTTTTATCTTCCTGTGACTTTTTTGAACTTTGGACACTGTTCACCACTCCCACTCCATGAACCTTCTCCCCTGGCTTCTGCACTTTCCTTGTTCTAGTGCTTAGGCCATTCTTCAGTCTGCTTCCTGGGTGGTTCTCTATCCCCTCCTCCCACCCCTTTAATTTTTTTGCCATTGCCTGAGGTTCTGTAGGCCCCTCCTCTATGTCCTTAGTTTACCCGTTTCCATACTTAGGACTCCCAAATAATATCTCTTCCAGATTGAATCATTGCTTTGAAACCCATACAGCTAACTGCTCGCTGGCAACTCCATGAAGTGTCCATGATGATCTCACATGTAACATATCTAAATCTCTGCTTCTCCCTGCTGTCTTTTCTCCTGTTTTTCCCAGGGTCTCCAGAAGGATCCTCCACTCATTCCTCTAGTTCTTCCTCCACATCCCCTAGTCTGTCTCTTGCCTTCAGTCCCACTACCTTAGGTTAGGCCACCCCCATTCCTGTTGCCTTCATCTTTGCTGTCCCCCTCCCTCGTTCACCCTGAGCTTACTCATATCTCCACATACTCATATTTTCACCTGAACTACCCCTATCTCCAACAGAGCTTAAAAGTGTGACTACTACTTTGATGAAAAAGGAAAAGCCTTTCGACCAGTTATTGTCATGCTAATGCTCGAGCTGTAATAATGGCCACAGGTGCCTCCTGTGTGATCCCAGGGTAACTGCGCTTACCTCAGGAACAGCACCCGTCACACTGTTGTCTTTTATTGCAGTTACTGTTTTATTCTCCCCATCTAGACTCTGAGCTCCTGTAGGCAAAGGGGCTGTCTTATCTTTGTAACCTCTACATTTATTACTATGCTTGGCACTGAGTCGGTAACTTAGTGAGTTAATGACTGACCCGCTGTATGGTTTTCTCCTGTACCTGGATGAGCATACTTTTGTGTGTGCTTTTTTGTTGTTATTGTTAATTCTCACCTGAGAATATTTTTTCCATTGATTTTTAGAGAGAGTGGAAGGAAGGGAGGGAGAGAGAGAAAAACACTGATGGGGGACACATTGTTTGGTTGCCTCCTGCATGTGCCCAACCGGCGCCCAGGCTGGAACCTGCAACCTGCAACCCAGGTACATGCACTTGACCCAGAATCCAACCCACAACCCTTTGGTGCATGGGCCCACACTCTAAGGACTGATCCACACTGGCCAGGGCTCTGGGTCCATTCTTAGCTCCCACTGCTTCTGGGGGATCAGCTGTGATTTGTTCTAGCAAGTCCTTGCACAACAGATAAAACAAAAATACCTCTATCACCTGGAAGGCTCTCCTCCTCTTCACAAATCAAGACCCTACTTATCCTTAATCCCAAGTCAAAGCTTATCTTCTCTGGGAAATGTTTGGGTTTTTTTAGCCCACACTGCTTTCTCCCTCCTTTGAGCCTATAATATATTTAACCTACAGCATTATTCAAGTTCTGACTGCATTATTCACTGAATATTTCTTTTTTAGAATGGTTGGTTAGAGCATCATCCCAATATACCAAGGTTGCACCAAGGTTGTGGGTTCCATCCCCGGTCAGGGCACATAACAAGAGTCAACCAATGAATGCATAAATGAGTGGAACAACAAATCGATGTTTCTCTCTCTCTCTCTGTCCC
This sequence comes from Miniopterus schreibersii, assembly GCF_964146895.1. Taxonomy (NCBI): domain Eukaryota; kingdom Metazoa; phylum Chordata; class Mammalia; order Chiroptera; family Miniopteridae; genus Miniopterus; species Miniopterus schreibersii. The sequence goes on along the minus strand of NC_138101.1, from coordinate 79,784,994 downwards.
CCAAGATCAGTTTAAAAAAAGAGAAAAACAAGTTTTGTCTCCCCAACTCGTTTGTAAGCTCCTTTCCATCAGACAAACCATGTCTTACACTTCTGAATTTACCGCTGCTGCTTCTCCCCGGCTGCCATCTTATCTTCCTGCCTGGCACACAGCTTCACCTCCCTCCCCAGGACAGCCCTGACCTCCTGTTTCTTGGCTCCCAACAGCCACTGGCTCCCAAACTCCCTGTCTTTGTCCCCTCCCCTCCGTCTTCCAAGCTGCTAGCCAGCCCCTACCCCTTTCTCCGGCTGTCGCTGGGCTGGTGGGCTAGGCCACCTCCCCTTGCTGCTGCCTCTTGGAGTCACTGGGGGTGGCAGCACCCACTCTAGCACTTAGGCTGCTTGGAGTCAAGCCAGGCATTGCTTGTGGCCTGTCGCAGGGCAGCCAGGTTTGGGGCCATACCATGTAGGAAGCTTTTCTAGCTGAGTGCTGAGTTTCTTAGTTAAAATGAACACACAGAAATCAAGTCCAAGCTTTGTAAAAGAAATCCTGTTGACTTCCTATGCAGTTATGATGCCATATTGACACAGAGAAACTTTATTTCAGGAACTACTCATATCTCCAACAGAACTTAAGGAAATGTCTGAATACTACTTTGATGGAAAAGGAAAAGCTTTTCGACCAGTTATCGTGGTGCTAATGGCCCGAGCGTGTAACGTTCATTATAACAACTCCCGGTGAGTCATCTACTTCCACTCCTCTGTCGTCTTAATATTTGGCAAGTCTCCCTTCTCAGGGATACCATTTAGTTTCCTGTTTAAGGAGAACCATGCATCTAAGAATTCACTTTATTGTGATGAGTAGATTCTGATTTGGACTCACTAAGTCACTCTGGCATCTGGTCTGGGCACCTTCCTTTCCCACCTTTATTGTGTCCATGGAAGAACAACTTCAGCTGCAAGTGAGCATTTTAGAAAGAAATCTAAAAGTCAAATTTTGTTTTCTTGTTCAGAAATAGAGACTACCAGGATGTATGCACACAGGTAATCATTGTCCACATGGGGAGTTAGTCCTAAGGTTGGTGGTTATGAAGTGATAAGCTTTGCCGTGATTCTGGGCACCATCCCCCCGCAGCGCCTGCCTGCCTGTGACTTCTGGAAATGTGCCAAAGGGAGATCTTAAAAAAGGCATTTTGACTGTGGGTCCTCAACTTTCGTGTTTTGAATATATTTAAAATTTTAAAATATTAAAATTGCAACATTTAGTATCAAAGGAAATCTTAAAAGGAAAGAGGGTGTGCCCATATCACCAGGTGCGACCATCTTTGTCATTCCCTCTGCCCCACCCTCTGGCATTCAGTCCTACAGTATGTAAATAGTTTTGAGTTCTGCTTTTTAAAGTCTTTACCATGTTGCTGGAGTGTCTTCATAGTTATTTTTACATCATGTAATCTATTGATGGAAATTCCAGTAGACCATAATGTACTTTCCATTTCCCTAGTGTCGAACATTTGTAGTATGTCCCCTTTCTCGACAGGTAATATTTTAAAGAATGCCCCTGTCAGCACTGAATTTAAGGATGCTGTTGCTGTAAGAGTGACCATCAGGGTTGCTTCTTAGTGAGTGCTTCCCTCTGCCCACCACACCTTTGGTCTCCTGGTGCTGTACCCTCCCAGCTCCAACACAGCACACCATGCTCAGGGGTGCCTCCCAGTCACCCTGAGGCTTTTGAAGAGCTCCCAGTATAGTTTGCACAAGCAGTGAACTCTCTGGCAGTGACCTTTTAGCCATCATCAGGCCCATTTCCAATTCCCTTAGAAGGCAGAGCAGCAGTAGTGCGCTGTCTGAACCAGACTTGAAGGGCATTGCATGTGGTCTAGAGCAGGGTTTCTTGGCGTTGGCATGACTGACATTTTGGGCCACGTCATTATTTGTTCAGGGTGGGGTTGGCATGTGCATTAACCTAGGATGTGGCATATAGTGGCACCCCTGGCCTCTACCCACTAGATGCCAGTAGTGCCCCCACCCCCGAGTTGATGATAACCAAAAATGTCTCCAGACATTGCAAAATGTTCCCTGGGGAACAAAACTGTCCCTAGTTGAGAACAACTCATCTAGGGAGAATATGTGTTTATATTTTTAATTTCTCAGATTAATACTCAGTAGTTTGTTACCCTCAGAGAGAATGTGAAAAACTATTCTCCCTCTTGTCAGCTGTTATCCCCATAGGTGAAAGTTTTCTCAGCTTGCTTTACTAAACTATATAAACTGTTGGTTGCAGAAAACATGGGAGAATATAACACAGAAAAGGCATTGCTAGTTCAAATGCTAGTTCAAAAAGTAAGTTTAAGACTGCCCTCTCCAGGAATGTTTTAGCTGCGGGGTCAGAGCAGGGCTTGCTAAGGCAAGGGCAGAGGCCTGTGTCTGGCTTTGGCCTGTGAGCCATAAGGGAGGAATGCTTTTGGATAGTACAGTATCCCAGCTACATTACTCTCCAAGCCCCTTCCTAAGGTCCCTCCCTAAGGACCCTTGTGGATCAGGCTCGTACTGAGCTAAATATCTAGCTATTAGTTCCATGCCACTTAAAGCAAGAAAGGGGGTTGGGGAGAGCTTCTGGAGAGCTGGGCCATGTGTGATTTTGCTTGCTGAGAAAGACTGAGAACAATATGGATCTGACCAAGCGGACCAGAGGGTAAAGAAGAACACATTCCAGTCTCAGTAGTTGAAGGACCCAGACTTGTAGCAAGTCAGTTCAGTAGCAGATAAAGATAAAATCTGTTTTAGTCTATATAGATATATTGTTGAGCATACTGAAAACTTGAACATGTATACCTTTATCAAGGACTTAGGAAATATGATTCACATCTTGAGAGTTGTGTAAAGACAGAGAGAGACTTTATTTGCATCTAAGTAGTGAGTTTCTTCAGAACCAAACTGATGTAGTTCTGTTCACATTCTGTGATTCAGAGGATAAGAGGAAAGAAGGGTCTTCCTTCCATGATTATTTTTCAAAGCAGGCCAGCCTCTCTGCCCTCAGGCTGTGAAGAGACTTTTTGGAAGTCCTTAGCCAAGCCCTCTGAACTGACTCCCCAAGCTTCAGGCCACCTTTAGGATAGGACAGACTCTCATTCCACTTCCCGCAGTTTATAGGTGGTGCAGCAGTGGGTCAGCAAAGGCTGAGCCTGTACCAAAACCCTTCTTAAGAAAAGCTTCCATTTGGCTTACAGTAAATTAGATGAATACTCCTAGACAGAGCTGTGTTCCCCAAAAGTACATCAGAATCACCTGGCATGCTTTTTAAAAATGCAGGTTCCTGAGCCCCCCCATTAGAGATTCTGACTCATTGTGTCTGAGGCCTCCATCTGCATTTTAAAGAGTATTGATTCTGATATGGTGGACCAGGGATAGATACTGAAGAAACACTGAGCTTGTCAGAGTTCTAACAAGCAAAGTGAAACACTTATTTTTAGAACTGTCAGGAGAAACAAACAGAAGAACATTTTGAAGTAGAATTAGAGCCTTTTGTATACCACTTGAGAACTCTGTTTGTGTAAAACCTCTAGATTTGGGAATGGAAGCCCTGTCTCTATTGTTAAAGTGAAACCAGATTTACTCTTTTAATTTATTTGCTTCCCTCCTTTGTTCCAAACCAACATAATATATTGCCAAAGTTTGATTTTCTTTTTATAGACAGTTTTTCCTCACTGGGGGTTTACTTGAAATTTATTGCAGACTTCACATTATGTATTAGTATGAATGGGGGGAGAAAGTATTTTTTTTTGAATCACATGTAAGCTGGATGGAGTATGTGGGAGTTCATATTATTGCATCTGTTTTTGTCTATGCTTAAAATTATTCATTATAAGAATTTTGTTTTAAATCTAATGAAGGGAGAACAAGTGTCCTGAGGATGTGAATCATACACACTCTTGCAGGTGTGATGTTCAGAGGACATAGCCACACTCCAGACTCGGGGCTGCCTCTCATGCTGTCTCGCCTGTCTGGTTTCCTTAGCACCTCTCCAAGCAGCTGGGGGAGTGTGGCAACCACTTCACTGCAGGAAGCAGAAATGGTGCCCGGCTTCTTGAAGGCATGACTCAGTTTGGCACTTTGGAGATTTCGTCTTACAGATAGTTTCAGACTTCTCTTTAGTCTGTAAATTTGCGTTATCTGCCCCACCGTTCTGCTTGTGCTATGCATAAGCATGGCAGTATTTTCCAGATAAAAGCTGACACACATTAAAACCTAATTGTATAGGAAAAAATACGTCCAATAAAATTATAAAGCGGCTAAAATGTCATGTTTGTTCTATGCCAAATAACATTCTAAGCAAGAATCTTGATTTCATCTGTTGAGAATTTAGCCATGCAAAATGGCATTTTCATATACTTATAGCATCTATAAAAATTTTAAAATATTTTAAGAAATCTTTGTTGTTTTAATATCTTCACAAAAACTCTAGTGTCAGTGAGCAAGTTCCCAGGAGGAATCCCTGTCTGCTGACAGTTTGTGGTAATGGAACTGCTACCCAACTTATGAATGCATGAGCAAGGCTAGAGACCTTAACAGTTTTTTTTTAAGATAAGTTCCACTACTAACCAGTAGCGAGTGTATATTTTATTGGAAATCCAGCTGAGAAAACATTCTAAACAACTTTAAAAGTCTATATATTTTCCTGTGTATTAAACTCAAATAAGAAAGGGCTCAATAAATTTACCTGAAAAATACTTAAGGTCCAAGCTTCCTGCTATTGAGGGATTCAGAACAGCTCGTAGAAGCCATCTGAACCTCTATTTTCTCATTTAAGGAAGTGGCTTTATAGGATGACTTGTCCCTACCCTCCATTGCTTTACTTTTTCCCTCTTGAAAGAATGTATTGTGATCTGGAAGTATTTAGAACTGTTATGGTTGTGACATATTAATAAATAATGAGCAGCACTTTACAGTTGATTTCTGGGCTATAAGCATTGGAAAGGCTCTGAGATTTAGTTCTAAAATTTTAGGTCAGAGGAGCTGGTGAGACATCGTATTATCAAGTTACATTTAAAGCAAGATCAGAAGATATTCTCATGCTGATTTAGTGTTTGCAGTTAAATTCCAGCATCTTTAATGTTGCTACACTTCATTTTTTGTTGTTTTCTGCCAGGTCTGAGGAATCACAATGAGCTCTATCTTTTACAGATGTTCAAGATCAGGCTTTTCAAGAAAAAGTCATATTTTAGTATCTCTCTCACTTTTCTCCCCTCTAAGAGATAACTTGATGATATTTGAAAAGTAAGCTATTGTGATAAGTGAAACATTTGGTTAACATGTGTTTAAGTCAGGCATGTGTTTTAGGTCCTAAAAATTCAGTTGACTGTTTCCCCAGTTTCATTTTCTTGAAATTTAAAAAAATTTTTTTTTAAATATATGTTTATTGATTTCAGAGAGAGGAAAGGAGAGGGGGGGAGAGAGAGAGAAACATCAATGATGAGAGAGTCATTGATTGGCTAGCCCGCTACCCGGGCATATGCCCTGACCGGGGATCGAACCCTGATTGCCTGGATCCTAGGTCGACACGCAACCGCTGAGCCACGCCCGGCCGGGCTGATTTTCTTGAAATTCATTCAGTTTTTAAAAATCCTCATAGATGGTGATGGTGATGGTGATGGTGATGGTGATAATGATGATTAAAAGGAAATTTGGGGGCATTCCCTTCTAACTGTAAAACTCAACATCTGTGTATCTTCTTGGGAGTATTTATCTTATAGTTTGTATTAAATCTGGGAAATAAAAGTAGAAATTTCTAATGTAAAGTTTAAATACAAATCAGAAGAACAGTTTTACAAAAATTATATCTTAGTTATTGAGGTCGTCTTACTAAACATTTAAGACAGTATTAAAAGCTTTGAACATCGTAACTGTGGCTCTCTAATACACTTTTTTGGGATACTTCTCACCTATCTTCCCCCTCCACTCCTGAAATTTAATTGTAACCTAATTGTAAACGTGGTCAGCTGACCGAGACCACTGTATGAGACAGAGAGATGATTCTTCAGCCTGATGGCCAGGTTTTTGCCACGTTCCTCCTCTTTTGGTTGTGAATCACACAAATTCTGCTTCTTAATGCATCATCTTGGCATAAAACAAATGTTCCCCAAGTGGTAGAAATGTCTCTGTAGGGAAGCCAAAGTTTTTCTACAGTTTCTCTTAGAGAAATAAAATTCTTTGTCCTAGATCTGATGTCCAGTTTTCACAAGATGATTGCTGAGAAGGTTATAGGCGGCATCTCTGTTAAAAAGCGTTACTTTCTGTTAACTAGAGATGTGCAAGCCAGCCAGCGCTCCATAGCCTTAATTGCAGAAATGATCCACACTGCCAGTCTGGTTCACGACGATGTTATTGATGACGCCAGTTCTCGGAGAGGAAAACACACAGTTAATAAGATCTGGGGTGAAAAGAAGGTACAGTTTTTGTTTTTAAATCTTTCTTATCAAATCACATGTTCTTTGGATTGCATTTATTTTTCAGATTTGTCTCATTAAAAAATCATGCTTCCTCAAATGTGGCCTTCCAACTTTCAGAATAGTATTCATGTCTTATCTTATACAGATATTTGATGATCATGCCAGAGAAAAATAAATATTTCTGGTTATTCTGTTTTCTATAGAATTCCTTTTGATTATAAGGAAAGTGATTTCTGTAGTTATCTAAAAAGCTTATTGCATGAGGAATCATACGTTTTACTTTTGGACTCAGATTACTCAGATTCAGTTTAATTCCTTAACCACTTATTAACTGCCATCTGTAAGAGTGTCATAAAACTTTTTAAAAACTTAATAAAACTTTTAAAAGGACAAAATTAAAAAATATATAGCAATGGTACTCTTTTGTAGTGAAAATTCTACCTAGAGGCTCTATAATTGGAATTGGTCCGTATATGTATATTTGAAAGCATATTTCTGTATTACTTTATTAGCATTCTTGAAGGAACTATGCAAAATGGGGGATTTTGTTTGAGGATGTTTAAGTCACTGGCTGAAGAATGAGAATGCAGTTGAATAAAAGTGACGATGGGCAGGCCTTTTGGGAGCAGCCATCTCCCACCACACACACCACTGCCGCCCTGCCCATTGGAGTGCAAACCAAACACTGATGTGAAATGAAAGGTTTCCCCTCCTCACCTTCCCATCGCTCACATATAATGGTGTTTGGCTCCTGCTGTTCTCTAATTGCCCCTATTAAGAGAAGAAACATATGTTCATCGTTATCTTCACATGCTAGTTTTGCTTTAATGTTCTTGACTCCTTTGTGTAATTGAGTCCTGCAGTTTCATTTGTAAGGTTTTTATTTCAAATTTTAGGTTAAAAGATTTTGGGACCCATTGACAGAATTCCATACATCAGAACGGTGGTAAAGAGAAGGTAGCCCTGGCCGGTGTGGCTCAGTGGTTAGAGTGTCAGCCACACACCCAGGTGTCACAGGTTCATTCCCAGTTAAGGGCACGTACCTGGGTTGCAGTTTGATCTTGGTTGGGGCGCATGCAGGAGGCAACCAATCCATGTCTCTCTCATATTGATGTTTTTCTCTCTCTCCCTTTTCCTCCCTCCCTTCTACTCTCTAAAAAGCAATGGAGCCTGGCCGGGCATAGCTCAGCAGTTGAGCTTCGACCTAGGATCCAGGCAATCGGGGTTCGATTCCCAGTCAGGGCACATGCTCAGGTAGTGGGCACGATCCCCAGTCGGGGGCATGCAGGAGGCAGCCGATCAATGACTCTCTCATCATTGATGCTCCTATCTCTCTCTCTCCCTCTCCTTTCCTCTCTCTGAAATCAATAAAGATATATTTTTTAAAAATAAATAAATAAATAAATAAAAAGCAATGGAGAAAATACCCTCTGGTGAGGATTAACAACAAAAAAAAAGAGAGCGAGAGGGTAGAGTGTTGTTTTGCAAAGGACATGGGTGATTTTATGATGTGTCCCTGCAGTCAGCTGCCAGTGCTCAGGCCTGTCCTAGAGCCGCCCTCAAGCTCTTGGTCAGGGCGGAGGAGTAAGGGTACAAATTAAGGTCTTTTCCTTGGCCAGTTCCCTCTGTGACTGCCTCTACTTTGGGGGCCTCTTTCTGAGTGTTGGTGAAAGAATGTGGTTCCTGTTGTCATCTGTCCCCTTGAGCTGTGAGACTGGTCTGCCTCACACAAGGCAGGTATGCCAGCCTCCTCCCCTTTTCTGCCTCTCAATCAAAACTACTATGGTATTGGTAAAATAAAAAACCACACTCCCTAGCCGGATTGGCTCAGTGGTTAGAGCACCGGCCCATGGACTGAAGGGTCCCAGGTTCGATTCTGGCCAAGGACATGTACCTGGGTTGCAGGTTCCATCCAGGCACCGTTGGGTCATGTGTGGGAGGCAACCAATCTATGTGTCTCTCTCACATTGATGTTTCTCTCTCTCTCTCTCACCCCCTTGCCACTCTCTCTAAAAAGCAATGGGAAAAATATCCTCAGGCGAGGATTAAAAAAACCAAAAAACATTCACACAGTGCCTCCTCCATAAGCCCCCATTCCCTGCCTGGGTTCCCAGCCCTGCCTTCCTTTAACCCGTCACCCCAGCCAGCCCCTGTCTAGCAGCTTTGGTTTCATATACTCTAACTTTTGGCCTCTAGGATCCCCAGGGCCAGGAGAGGAAAGAGGTAAAAGCCTAGAGATCTGAGCCCTCCGCTGCTAATGATGTAGTATATATAGATGGATGGATCTACATGTGTACATATATGTCATAGTTATAAAATGGCTTCATATATGTATACTTATATCAAGATGTCATGTTATAGAAAATGACGATTAATTAGTAAACCTTGAACATCACTAATTATTTATGTTTTTAAATATATTTTTATTGATTTCAGAGAGGAAGGGAGGGGGGAGAGAGATGGAAACATCAATGATGAGAGAGTCATTGATCGGCTGCTTCCTGCACTCTCCCTGCTGGGAATCGAGCCTGCAACCTAGGCATGTACCTTGATTGGGAATCGAACCTCAGTCTCCTGGATCATAGGTTGATGCTCAACTGCCGAGCCACACCGGCCAGGCACTAATTTTAGGTACTAGAGAATCAAAAGACAATAAATGCTTTAAATGTGGCTTGTTGAAAATTCTATGAATTAAAATTTCAGTGAACACTTAAAACTAGTTACAAACTCTTAGGCATATCTTTCAGTGTGCAAGTCAGTGTATTTGATTATAGCGTATAATTCAATTATATCTAATTTATGATTAGTTGCAAATACAGTATGGGCATCTACTCACAATCTAAAGAAGATTGGAAAAATATTGATTATCTAATATTCAGTGAAAAAATATTTTGTGTAGGAATGAGGGGCAGTGTAATATAGTGCAGGGAGCATTCAACTTGGAGCCCGGATTCCTTGGTTTAGTTTTCATTGAGAAAATCATGTATTGTGCCCTGCGCTGGGGTAGGCTAAGTCCTAGCTGGGATAATTTCCAGTCTGAGCTCTCAAGGAGTTCAGTAAATAGAAAATCACTGATTGAGGAAAAGTGCACACACAGCATTGTGCGAGGGGTGCTGTGCTCCCACGGAAGAGAGGCATCTGATCAGACTGAGGGACCTGAGTAGACTTCCTGGAGGTGCCATCTGAGCTAATTACACAAAAGAGTGCACGATGAAGAAGGGGAAGGACTTTGAGGGCAGAAGCAGCCATAAGTGCAAAGGCACAAGAACACGGTTTGAGGGAAGAGCGAATGGTCCAGCATAATTAATGTGAAGGCAGCTGCTCTTGGGGCCCGGGCATGAAGCTAGAGGGTGAGATACTTTCCATCTGCTGGCATCATTTCCTCAGCTCTGAAGTGGAGAGCTAGACTGGGTAAGCTCTGAGAACCAATCCATCCAAACAGTGTGCCAAATCTGCACACTGTTTGGATGGATTTTTACAAAATCCTGCTGAGCAAGAGGAAGGGGAAAACTTACACCTAAGATCACCCCTTCCTCGCATTCTGTTTGTATCTTCTGAGAAGTCATCTTCATTGTTGGTGCCATCACTCTGACACTTCTCTGAAAGGATTTTTCTTTTTGTTTTCTAGGCTGTCCTTGCAGGAGATTTAATTCTTTCTGCAGCATCTATAGCTCTGGCACGAATTGGAAATACAACTGTTGTATCTATTTTAACCCAAGTTATTGAAGACCTGGTGCGTGGTAGGTTAATTCTGACTTCTCTTCTTTTTTTGTTTCATCTTAGTACTTAGCCAGGCAATAAAACCATGTCTCAAATGACCCCTTTCCTTCTTTATAGGTGAATTTCTTCAGCTAGGGTCAAAAGAGAATGAAAACGAAAGATTTGCACACTACCTTGAAAAGACCTTCAAGAAGACTGCAAGTCTGATAGCCAACAGTTGTAAAGCAGTATGTACGTTCTGTCTTTTTTCAAGTTTAAATAAAAAAAGCCTCATAGCTCTTTCTTGGGAGCTAATTCTCCTAGAAAAAAAATTCACTGGAGAACCTTAAAATAGTACCCAAAACCCCAAGAGGTCATTGAGAAAAAGAATCAATCGTCACACAGTGGAGAACTCGTGCTGTGGTTTTCGTATTTCTGTCTTCTGCTACGCAGACATTCACTTTTTATCTCCTCCCAAGAGTTTAATCAAAATAAGCTTTACTCACTAAATCTAATTTCCAAACTATGTTACCTTTAGGACAGCTTATGAATAATTCTCATGACTGTTGTCCCACACACTATTTCTGACATTGTACCTTTAAAAAGTTAGGAAGTGCTGTGTTCTTAAATATATACCCAGGAGAAAATGTCTAACTGTAGTACTAGATTGTAGTAGTGTTCTGTGTCCTTTTTTAAGAGTAGTAGGTCCTCCCATTATTTTTACGTGAAATATAAGCCATTTTTCTTCAGGATATAAATTAAGCGCAAACCATAACTTTTTCTTTACTTAGCATTCTCCCTGGCCTTCCCTCCACATACTTTGCTTTTTTAAAAGCTCAGTTAGCATTATGCCTAATCTGTAGGCTACAAATGTGTAGTATCCAGTGCTAGCCCATAAATGAGAGTTCTTTCCATAGAATTATCCCTGTAACGTGTCTCCACCCAACAGGTGTAACAGATGAAACCTGGGCAGGAATAGTGCCTTGTAATTAAAGCAACAAGAAAGAAAACCTGTAAGGGCAAGTGTCAATTGCTGTCATGACACACTTTTAACATAATTACAGGTAAAGAGCTTTTCCTCGAGCCTCTCAGGTAAAAAAGTCCCTTGCCAATAGTGTCTCTATTTTGAAGTGTCAAGAAGTGGATAATTGTGAGCCAGAAAAGAATGAGGACATTTTCTTCTGAAAAAAGACCTAATGAAACCCTAAGGAATGTGAATTATGTAGAACATGCTGGCCACGATTTTAGCCACTTTTCACTAAAAGGTCTATTTTTATTTCCAAGAAATTGCAAGTTTTTTTAAAGAGAGAGATGGATGAAAATATGATAGACACAAATGCCAACTAAAAGAATAACCTATTTAAAATGGGTGCCAGAGAGCTATTCCATTAATTGATCACGCCCTTGATGGCCAAAGTTTCTGTGAAGATCAAGATCCATCGTTATAAGGCTCCCTGGTGTGTTCAGTGAAACTCGCTGATGATTTCACAAGCTTGAGCCTGCAGTTAGAAGCAGTGCCAGGTAGAGGGGCTGTTGGAACTAGAAACACTGAGAATCATTGTCCACACCAAACAGACACCCCATAGGCACATGGCAGCAGCACCACTTGCAGCCAGAATACAAACTAATGCCCTCAGTGATCGAATCCTAGCAGAGGGCCAAAGAGATGGGCCTGTGCCATCCAAGAAAGGCTTGTGGTCACTCCTCTGCTTAGGAGCTAGGACGTTACGGCACGTGTACCGGTGTGTAAAGGGCACCTTGTTCACAGGCCAGCAAGCAGGCAGTGGGTGTAAGTATTAACCCAGCTCCACCCCATTAAAAATGAAATGTCTTATGCTGTCCACTAGGAGGCATGCTGGCATCACTCCAGAACCACCCACTTTCATGGGATTTATTCCTAAATTCTAGCGTATTAGAATAATAAAGCAAAATCAGTGTGGCCCTCTGCGTAAGTTTCTATATGTAAGTGCCTGTGGGTAGAAATATTCCAGAGGTGTTAGATGTTTTCAAAATTGCCATTTTTATATAGCCCTGGTATTTAAAATGCAAATATATGTGGACTCCAAAACAGTGCATGCAAAGCAAATTAGGGATGCCAAAAAGAGGGGATAAAGAGAGTTTAAACATCAGGATTATTACAGAAGAACTAATGGAATTCCATGATGTTACGGAATTTGAAGGAAATGTAGCAGCTTATAATTCATTCTACCAAGGACACCATTTTTTCCCCATTTTTAACCATTCATTGTATTTTTAGTGGAAATAGTATTTAAGAGAGGGCTGTCGGGGATTGTTTTGTCGCACTGATTGATACTAAACTAGAAGTAATCTCAGATGGTTGGCTACTTATGTACACAGTCATGCCAAATGCATTCTGTAGCCTACCAGTGAAGGCTGGCTTGTTCTCCAGACGATCTGAGGGGAGTGAGATCTGAGACGTCTGGTTCCCATCCAGTGTTACTTGTCTTATAGTGGCTGAGCTGGGATTTGAACAGAGAACTGGGTATGGTATTCCTGTATTCGTTCATTTTTCCTCTTTTTTCTGAGTGTCCTGGAGTCAATGAGCTATTTCCCTATTATTTAGTTTTCAAAGATACAGAGTTCTGCCACAGAATTGTATGGGGGTAATATTTGCAGAACACTGTTTTTTCGTTATGATACTGTTATCCAGTCTACAGATAGACCTTATTGGATTTTGCCAGTTGTTCTAATGCTGTTACAACAAATGGAAACATTTTTTTCCTGGTCCAAGATCCAATCCCCGGTCTCATGTTGCATTTAGCTGTCATGAATCTGCGGTCTCTCTTGTTCCAGAGCAGTTCTTTTTTCCTCCTACTAGTGATGTTGACTTTGGTCACCTGGTTGCGGTGGTGCCTGCCAGGTGTCTTTACTTTCAAGTTCAAACTTCCAATCTCTGGTTTTAGTCTATTTATAATCCTTTCCTGAGGCAGTTACTACTATGCTGGTTGACAAATGAATAATTCCATTCCCCTACATCACATTTCTAGGGCTGAGTTAGTATTTTAAGGAAGATTTTTGTCTATATGGACTCTTGGGTTCTTATTTTATTCTTTGGATTATAACCCTTTATTGTTATTTATTTTAATGCTCAATTGCCCCATACTTGGCCAGTGGGCAAGGGAAGGCCCTTCAACCTGGCTTTCCCTATGATTCTTTCAGCACTTCCCTCGTTTCTGGGAGGCTCATCTGTCCTTCCAGCACTGGGACCCATCATTCTCCAGGATCCCTGGTTCCTTTTGCTGGAAAATGGTATTTAGAAACGAAGATGTGGGCACTAGATATGTTTGTGGAACTCTAAATTGACAGCTAGGAAATACATGTCTGTATGACCCATGTATATGGGTATATGTATATCTGTCCTTCTGCATTCATCTGTATTGGTTCAAAACCATGAGGTATCATCATACTGCTTGCTCCAAATCCATCGAACACCACGGATTCATGATTTATTCCAGCATTCTCTTTCCATATTTGTAACGCGCATCCCCAGCAAGAAACCTGGCTCCCATTCTCCACAATATACTTATTCACTCAATCCTAGGATATACCAGGGGTGTTTAAAAATTGGTAACTCACATCTCTGTGAAAAACAAACTTAGTAGCTAGAGTTTAGCATTTGTTTACAGTTGCTTCTATCTTTAGCCTGTGGATAATATAGTCAGAGTTCTGTGTTCAAAAGTTACCTTTCTCCTGTTTCAGTGTGGTTATTATTTGCAATATAGTTAGGTGTTTTTTTCTTCCGTGTTAAGGGTTCCCTCCCATTCTTACTGATTTTGGTTTTTTATTTTGAAATTATTGTTGTTTGGGGCGTGAAACATTAATGTAGCTCCAAAAGTCAGAACTGTACAAAAAGGTGAGCTGCCCTCTCCTCCCCTCCCGTTCCCACCCCCATAAGAAACCAGCCTCATTGGTTTACGGCTCTCCTTACACGCGTGAGTAGACGCATGTACGGTATTTCCCCTTCTTTCTTACAACAAAAAGCAGTATGCTGTATTATGTTTTGTTGGTTTGTTTTGCTTTTGCACCTTGCTTTCTTCAACTAACAGTATATTATGGAAATAATTCCATGCTGATTTGTAGAATTGTCGTCATTTTTTAAACAGCTACTTTGGATCCCATTGTGCGGACATACCATGGTTTACTCAGCCACTCAGGCATTTAGGTTTCTAGTAGTTCATGATTACAAATACTACTACAACGACTAACCTTGAGTAAATGTGTTTTTGTATTGCTAGAGGTGTACCTTCAAGGTATATTTTAAGATAATTGTAGATGTTTTGTTAAAGATGCCTCCATAAGGATTATACCATTATGTGTTCCCACCAGCAGCTGGTGAGTCCCTCTTGCCTGTTTCCCCTCAGCCTCAGGGAATGTGTCATAAGACTAAAATTTTTACCAGTCTGATGATAGATGAGAAATGGTAGTGCAGTGGAATTTTAATTTCCATTTCTCCTTTCTGGGTGAAGTTGAACATCTTTTGAGGTGCTTAGCCATTTTTACATCTTTAATTTTTGTGAATTGTCGATTCATGTCTTTTGCCCATTTTCTGATGGGTGTTTGGTCTTCCCCCCGCCTCAGTTTTAAAGAGCTCATTATATATTAAGAAATTAGCTCTTTATCTGTAATGTTATGTTACATACATTTTATGTTGGTTTTTAACAAAAAACTGTGTTGATATTTTTTATGTGATGGTGGAGCTCCAATAATCTCCACTATTTTTAATAAATAGGACCACAATGCACTCATGTATCTGTCAGAATATAGCTTGTAACTTACAGTGACACAAACACATTTCAAAGACAGAGATTCTTGATAAATATCAATTGCCATGGCTCTGCCCTAAACACTACTTCCTAATCTTTTTGAGACAAGGCTCATGAGAATCTTACCAGAGGTGTGGCCTTTCCCCAGAAAGATGCCCATGTGCTCACCATGGCCTGGCTGTGGACCTGCTTCAGACACAACAGGTTGCTGAGCTCCATTTTCTTTTACTTAATCATTCCACCCACTTCCAGAAAGAGATGTAGCCTCTCTCCTCTGGTGCTGAGAACAAGCTGCGTTCCGTTCACGTCAACACACCTCCTATCTGGTTTTGCAGATTGCTTCGTTTTTCTGGTTGTGATAGGACAGATCCAGAGAGTACTTATGTGGGTTGGGGAGGGGGGGTGAGGAGTGGTCTTTACACTGTAGTAGTTGAAATCTGCAGAACTGTCCCTCCACAGCGTGAGGCAGAAGTTGCCCACTGAGAAGCAGCTTGTTTCCATGTCTGCCAGCACGAGAGCTGGAAGTGGGCGGTGCAGACCTCAGAGCTTTGCGCTCACTTGGGCACGTTACTTGAACTCTGCGCTTACATTTTGTTGCCCATGAGAAGCAGCATTGCAAACTGAGTAAGAAAGTAGTCTTTGGGGCCAGACCGTTGAGTTCAAATTCTGATTCTACCAGAGGACCACAGAGGGCCCTGGGACTGAGGTCAGGGGACAGGGTTCTTTACCATCAGTGACCCGTTACAGAAAGGAGGCTGAAGAGCTCCATCTGGCTTTCTCATGGGGGATCAATATAGACGTTTCCTCTCTGGCGGAGTAGATGTCTTTCCCCTTTCCCCGTTTTGGTTTCTACTGTCTTTGTTTCCTAAAAATGTGCCTGGGTCTGCTTAGCATGCTTAGCAGAGCAGCAGGAACTGCACTCAAGTGGCCAGTGCCAGCTAGCTTTCTTGAAGTTTTAAGAAAGACTTAGCTAAAAGTCTTATTTCTCCCTCACTGGCAAGGTAAAAAAGAAATATGGAGGGAGACCTTAGGACCGGGGAAGATCCTTTTATAATGAAAAAATAATATCTATGTCTGAAGCATGAGGCTTGAGGCAATTACAGACATACAGAGAACTGCATTTCAGAAATAAGTGAAATCACTAAAAACTTATTAAAAGAAAGGATGACAAATGGGGAAATATATATTGCAACATTGTGTGTACGGTAATATTATATACCTACCCTAAAATAAGGGCTGAATCAATAGAAAAATAAGTAAAGCCAACGTTTGGGACAACTGAGTGCTAGAAGCCAGGATTTCACATATTGGAGTCTGTTTCTTTTGCATGTCAAAAAATTAACCAGCAGGACTGATCTAGGGTAGCGTGGCTTTTCCTAAGCAGTGGGAAAGAGGGTTTATCCTGTGAAAGAAGAAAGAAAAAGGGTAGTTTTCTTAGAATTTAAGAAAACCATCTGAGACTGAAATCCGTTCATTACAAACAAGTATAGTTGACCCTTGAACAACACAGGTTTAAACTGTGTGGGTCCACTTATATGCAGATTTTTTCCAATAAATACTGTAAATGTATTTTCCTTGTGATTTTCTTAACACTTTTCTCTAGCTTTATTGTAAGAATACAATATGTATAATATACATAATACATATAACATGCAAAATATGTGTTAATCGACTGTTATTGGTAAGGCTTCAGTTAGACTATTAGTAGTTGTTTTGGGGGAGTTAAAAGTTATAGGTGGCCCTGGCCAGTGTTGCTCAGTGGTTACAGCGGCAGCCCAAGCACAGAAGGGTCGCAGGTTTGATTCCTGGTCAAGGGCACGACCCTGGGTTGCAGGTTCGATCTTGGCCCTGGTTGGGGTGAGTGCAGGAGGCAACCAATTAATATTTCTCAATCAGTGTTTCTCCCCCACCCCCTCTAAAAATCAGTATGTGGATTTTTGCCTGGGGGTCTGCTCCCATAACCCCACATTGTTCAAGTGTCAGCTGTACTTGTACATATTTGGTCTCCTGATCGCAGTATTTCCTGGTTGTGCACAATCTAGCCTCACCGCCTCTTACTCAAGGGAACAGATGTCTGACTCCTTCCACACAGTGGTTGGCTGCCTCACTCCTGCCTGCCAGCCACTTATCTCAGAATTCCCTTTCTGTTTCAGGTCTCTGTCCTAGGATGCCCTGACCCAGTGGTGCATGAGATTGCCTATCAATATGGAAAAAATGTGGGAATAGCTTTTCAGGTTGGTCCACTTTGTAAGACTGGTCTGTTAGTACAGTGGGAAGCGTGGCCGTGATGTTGGGATGGTGGTGCTTATGACATTCCTCTTGTCCTTTCACTAGCTAATAGATGATGTGTTGGACTTCACCTCATGTTCCGAGCAGATGGGCAAGCCAACATCAGCTGATCTGAAGCTCGGGTTAGCCACTGGCCCTGTCTTATTTGCTTGTCAGCAGGTAGGTTTTCCACAAGTCCCTCTGACCCTCTGCAGCCCTACAGAACCAGTATCCTCCAGGCACAGCCCATGGGAAGGTTTAGATAAGGAGAGTTCAGGAAAGCATTTAGATAAGAGACCTTTGATCTGGATTTGATCCTGGCTCTGTGACTGACTGTTGGGGCCAATCATTTCACCGCTAAACTTTATCTGTTTCCTTATCTGTAAAATTGAGATTACAAGCTTCTGCTAGGGTTGTGGTGAGGATTAACTGGATAATATTCATGGAGATACTTTGTAAGTTAAGTGTCATATGCATTTAAGGTAGCATTATGATTATTTCCATGTATTTGGAGCACTGACAAGGTGGTTTCCACATCTCAATTATAGGGCTGGACTTTGGGTGTGCCTCAGAACCCCTTAACAAGGCACAGGAAGGGCCTCCAAGCATAAGAAATTCTGAGAAATTCTCCAGTTCTAGAAGTTTAATGGAACTGTTTGCTGCTCTCAGAGAGCCTCGGCCACTGCCTCAAACTGTCAAGAAGTCAGTGGAACGCACTGCTAGAACCACATAGTTCCTCCTTTCTCCAGATTGAGGGGCTGTCAATTAAGGAAGTAAGTAAAGCTGCCTTCATGTTCTTAATATGGATGAAAAGCTTAGGAAGCTTCAAAGATGCTGCAGTGACTTGCAAGGCAGACAGTTTCGGAGCCTGCTCTGGACGCTTTGGTTGTGCCAAATGTCATTTGGAATAAATGGGACATTGGCTGGTATTTGGACATCTTTTTGATAGATTTCATCTTAGTAGTATTTAATTCATTATTTTGCAAAGCAGTAAGATGTTCATCACCATGCCATGAAATTAAAAATTAGCTCTCTGGTCTGAAATTTTAGTAACTTTTAGTCTTTCAGAGATTTTGCCTCTATGCTTTTTCAAAATTTACAAAGATAAATCATGCCTTCCATAGAACTCAGTGATTCTATTTGCATATTATAGAAACCAGTGACCTTGCTTTTGATCAGTTTCTGAACCAAAAAAGGAGAGATTATCTTTTTTCCACTATCTAGTAGAGCCATAACCAGGGCAATTCTTTCAGAGGAGGCTGGCTGATGGCTTGGTTACTTGGGCCAGGTTACTTGGGCAACACACTAGTGGACAACAGTCAGTAGAGGATTGAGGGCTCTGAGATGTGGGAGCACTTTGTGGAAACATTTGTCCTCATTAACAGGCTCCATCCATCCTCACGATTTTGAGGCAGAGCGAGAAGTGAAAGGTGTGCTATCAACAGGTCTTTTCTCCTATTGAGACTAACTCACCAGCCCCAGAATTCAAGAACGTTAATTCATGTGCCGGGTTCTGACAAAAATTTATAAAACCCCATTGTATATGTTAAAGCATGAGTGAGGAACATTTTCTTTACCGTTAACCCACAAAAAAAGCAGAGGATTCATGAGTCATATAAAGGTATGCCTGAGGTTAGAAACATCAGTCACTGGCAACCATCTACACAACTAAAAAATTACCCTTCTCCTCAGACCCTGGTTAGCAAATGTGAATAAATAACAAGATGCCTGGCCAGCGTGGCTCAGCAGTAGAGCATCGACCTAGGATCCTGGAGATCGCAGTTCGATTGCCGGTCAGGGCTCATGCCCGGGTTGTGGGCTCGATCCCCAGTCAGGGGCATGCAGAAGGCAGCCGATCAGTGACTCTCTCGTTGATGTTTCTCTCTCTCTCTCCCTCTCCCTCCTTCTCTCTGAAATCAGTAGACATATTTAAAAAAAAAAGAATAAGGTGAACTGAGTACACTGGGAGTCGGCCAGCTCAGTCAGGATTCCTTCAGCAAGGCTCTGAGGTTATCGAGCTGACTGAGGAACAGGCCTTTCCCTGAAGCGCCCTGCAGTCTACTAAAAAGCAGTCTTAATCATAAGTAACTGTCATGAGCTCCATGGTACTAAGTTGACAGCCGAGTCCTACTTAAACCTGAAGGTGACTGAGAATGGATGCCTCTTTTGATTGTGTTTTACTATGAATATATTTCAAAAGGAACTAATTTGCTTTTTTCTACACAGAGGAGTAATGAGTAATTTTGCCTTCAGGTATAATGGACAAAGACAGGAGGGAAATGGACCCTCCTACGTAGATTTGTCAGTAATCTACAAGAGACTGAAAATGCTAGTTTAGAAAAAAGAGCAAGGAAAAGGAAAGCTTACAGCACCCCAAACCAGTTCTCCCTGGGACACCCACTGTCACGAGGCACACACTCACCCTCAGCAGACAGCACTTCTCCCATCCGCCCCGCAGACAGTGGGAGGAGGAGTTTAAAGGCACTTTGAAGCCCCAGAAAAGGGAACAAAGAATGAGGCCGAGCAGGAAGTCACTCTGGACAGGACCTGTTTCCTAAGTAGACTGATTGTTCTGTCTTGTGGCACATGGACAGAAAGTTAGATATGTATTTATAAATTGTTTTCAAGAAAGACATCAGGAGTAGACTCTACTAAGGATTACATTGTCAAAAGGGATTCTTGGCCAAAAATTTGTTTGGGATAAAACAAGTTGCAAAAATAACAATGTGCAGTATCTCCATTTAATGAAAATGCATTGTTTTCATAGTTTGCAAAGGATTTTTTCATACATTACCTCTAATCTCACAAATCCTCTCCTGTGGTGGGTATGTCCATTCTACAAATAAAGTGATACTCAAACTTGGCCAAAATTAAACATTCAGTAAATGGCACAGCAGGCAGCTAAACACTCCAAGTCTTCTAAGACCACTCTTCATTTTACTGCACAGTGTGGCATTACTGCCACTGCTATAAAGGCTGGTCTCCAGGAGGTTCTCCCACAGAGTCGGAACTGGTGTGCTCGGCTCCGAAAATGCAGAAGACACTCAAAGAAGAGTCCGTGGGTCAGCTTTCATTATTTGTGCTACTTAGTGGAGTAGCTGGTTGTAAGATGTTTGTATTCTTTGTCCATAGGCAGGTGAGCTTGATTTGCAGATTAGGAAAATCCATGTTTGAACTTCTCCACTTGTGAACACTGAGTCTCACTGGACCAAGACAATCAACCTTGGGAAATGGCTTTCCTTTTTAACTCAGCACAGGGAACTTGGCATTTGTTGAACCCAGCAACTTGACAGAAACTTCCTCTCAGGAATTACTGTTGTTGACACCTCTCTGAACGGGTTTTTTGACAACAGTTGGTACAGGGGGTTTAAGAAGTTTTGGGATTTCCAGAGAGGCCCCAGTGATGACAGTGTCCTTCCGTGAGTATGTGTGTACATATATTCTCTAAGAACAAAAACCTCACGTTAAATCTTTAGAGGATATAGGTTTCAGATTTTGGAATCTTCAGAAACAAAATGGAAGTGGTTTTTTGGGGGTTTTTTGTGAGACTGCATTAGTGAGTTCTCAAATACCCTTTAAGAGACCCTTTCCTTTCTCCTGCTGCTCTTCTTTGCTAAGTCTTCAGGCCTAAATGTCAGACTAGCTGTACCTCAGCTGCCATCACCATCACCGGCCCCTGCACCAGCTGCACAGGCCTCTGCTATTGTGACTAGCTGGTGCCTTAAAGTGACCCAAGTTTTAAGCTTACTCGTTTATCGACCCTTTGTAGTTTAAGTTTTACAGTTAGAATGATTCATCCGCAGCTGGTTTTCCTACTCTTAAAAACAGAGGCTGAGCCAACAAAACTTTTCTTATTTCTCACTAAATCTGCAGGCAGGCAACTGCTCTTCCTGTTAATGTTTCTCGTTTCTCCTCCACATACACACAGAGGGGACAGAGGGAAGAGATGGATGTTTGCATAGTAACACTGCACACAGTACATGTTTCAAAGGAAGGATGTATTCACACTTAATGCAAATATTTTTTCCAAACTTTGCTTTCTCAATGCTTTTTATAGTAAAAGGAATTTAAAAACCATCCAGTCAGCACATTTTACCACACTTGTTGGTATTGCACAAAAAGCTCATAACCATGAACAAGGTGATTTTACCAGATGCCCAGCACAGTATCACGTCAGCTTTGAGGATATAACCTAGAAATCCAATTCTGGAATGTGGTATTAATAAAAAATGCCTTTTAACTGTTAAATTTTGTGGTTACATTTTTAACCACTAAAATTTATTTGAATTTTCCTGATTTGTTTCCTGTAAAACTTAATTATTTTATTCTTTAAAAACCAGTAACTAAAGCAAATTACTGGTTTTCATTTAAGAACTAACTGGCTGCTGGCTCTTTGATTATGGGCATGTTGGCAGCCTCTACATGTTTAGAATTTTGTTTTGACCCATACTTTGCTCTGAAAGGAACATTCTTAATTCTTCATCTGCCATCCTCTGGTTGAGGTTTTTCTGTGTCCTATTTTTTCTTCTACGATTACCAACACGGTGGTGGCGGTTTCAGGACAACAACTTATTTCACCCTCAGGCTCGCTGCCAGGGAAAAACTGGCAACTGCTTTAAGCACTGACGTGTCCAAAACCAAACACCATTTTAATTCTTACTTCATGGAACCATAAGCTGTTAGAGCTACTGGATTTCAGGTCATGTAGTTCAGGTCCTCCATGACACAGAGGAGGCGGCTAGGGCCCAAGAGATTAAGGAACTCACTTAGCTGTCTGTGGCAGCCAACACTAGAGCCTGGATCTAGAAATGGTGTCCTGGCTTCCTAATTGTTAATGGCAACAATTCTCCTAAATTGTTTCTAAGTATCATAGAAGATAGATTTTTCTCTTCAGTGCCTTTTGTGCCTGTTTTCTTTTTTCCTCTTATTACCATCAGGTTAACACTGGTCTTTATAATTTACTAGAATAACCTGACTGGTATTTCTACCTCTCCTCTAGTTCAAGTTTTCAACCTTGGCTGCACAATAAAAACACCTGTAGAGTTTTTAAAATCCTGACGCCAGGGCCAGACCCAATATAATCAGAGTCTTTGGGAGCAGATCCAGGCACCTGTACTGTAAACCTCCCCAAGTGATTCCGGTGTGCAGTCAGCATTGAGTACTGCTGCTCTAATCCAGTCCACTCTACAAGCTGCTAAGGCAGAGCTCTGCTCATAATACCTGCTGCTTAGAAACCTCAGTCGCTGTTAAGTGTCACTCAATTCAATACTAAAAGTAGAATGCCTAATTCCCACCCTCATCCTAGCCCAGTAGTTCCCAAAATGTTGGCAGACAGCAGAACTTGTGAGAAATGCATACTCAGGCCACCCCCACTGAATTAAAAACTTGGGGGAGCCTGGCCGACGTGGCTCAGCGGTTGAGCATCGACTTAGGATCCAGAAGATCGTGGTTCAATTCCCGGTCAGCGCACATGCCCGGGTTGCGGGCTCCATCCCCAGTGGGGGCGTGCAGGAGGCGGCTGATCAGTGACTCTCATCATTGATGTTTCAACTTCCTCTCTCCCTCTCCCTTCCTCTGTCTGAAATCAATAAAGACATATTTTTTAAAAAAATAAAAATAAATAAAAACTTGGAGGAGAGGCCCAACAGGCCTCTGGTGCAATCAAAAGTTTGAGAACCATAAAAGAAGTCAGGAGACTTTAGAGATGTACTTTGTTTCTTCATCTCTCCTACTCAGCATCCGACCAAAGGTAGAACATGAAAATGAACACTGTACAACAGCTGTGTCCCTGGGCATGGAAATTGGATTTCTTTCTTAGGTCTGCTTCTTTAATTGCTACAATTTACTGCTCCCCTACATCAACAAATCACCTTTTTGTTTTTCCCTATTGTTTTGTATTACTACAAACTAGTATTAGAAAATTTGATTCTGCCAGGAGCAATAAATAGGTTTTCTTTCTTTATGGTTAGTTCCCAGAAATGAATGCTATGATAATGAGACGGTTCAGTTTGCCAGGAGACGTGGACAGAGCTCGACGATATGTACTACAGGTAAGATTATTTTATAAAAGGAAAAAGGCAGCAACAGATACAATGTGGAAAAGTATTTTTAACCAAATAAATAACAATAACATTACATGTTAGATACAAGACCAAGTTTAGTCCATTCTTGATTTGACAAAAACTGAAAAGGAAAAACTTGTATAAGTCATTTTTCTTCCGGAATTCTTTCCACTGATTCTAATTTAACTGGCCTTGGGTAGGGACTGGACATTAATATTTTTGAAAGCTACCTAAGGATTCTAACGTGCAGTCAGGGTTGAGACCCATTGATTTGGAACCAGTCTTCCCACATCCATCAGTAGCATGACGATTCTCCCAGCCATCCAGACCTAATCCAAGCCCTCACCCTTGCCACATGGGTAGACTATTTATTACAGCAGTCTACTCCAAATTGGTCTTTTCCTAGTCCATCCTATGTAACTGCCTTAAAGGTGTAACGAAAGGAATGTTATGTTGCCCGGCTGGCGTGGCTCAGCTGTTGAGCATCAACCTATAATCCAGGAAATTGTGGTTTGATTCCCGGTCAGGGCACATGCCCGGGTTTTGGGCTTGATCCCCAGCAGGGGGCGTGCCGGAGGCAGCTGATCAAGGACTCTCATCATTAATGTTCTATCTCCCTCTCCCTTCCTCTCTCTGGAATCAATAAAAAAAGTTTTTTTTAACAAAAAAAAAAATGTTAACTTCAAAAAGTAAAGCAACATAGGCAAACTAAACTGTTGAACCTTCGGCACTATAAGCTTATTTCATATATATTGCCACATATCCTCAGACCTTTTCTGTTGAAGCCAGATCTTTCTGTATATTTTAAGTTTTGATGACTGTCTTGAGAATGAGCTGTTTCTAAGATCCAAATCTAAAGTCACTTGGAACCAATAGATCTAGTTAAAGAGATGAAGTGAGCAAACAATTTTTAGTAAGCAAATATGGTATGAGATTTATAGTTAGTACAATGCTTGAAAGAATTCCAAATAATTACATTTTTTAAATTTCCAAAAAGCAAAACTCCTCCAAAGGATATATTTCTCTTTAACACTCTATACTGTTAAGCATCATAATTTGCTATGGATTATCACCTTTTTGGAGGATAGTTTGGCAGTAGTAGTAAAAATTCAATATGAGAGGGGCTGGTTTCAGAAATAATGGTATTACTGAAGGCTGAAGGGAGAAGTGGGACTGAAAAGAAATTAATTGTAGCTTTTATGCAAAACAATGAAGTTTCAGCAAGCCTAGGCATAAAAGCACTTAGGAAATAAATCCAAGATTGGTCTCTAAATAAATTCTCCAGTTCTAGCTCCCTTTCCACCCAGAGCTCCTAATTCCCTCAGTAAATATAAATGGACTACTAGGAGTTCTTTAGTAGGATTACTAATAGCTGATTAAAGCTCACCGAATGAGACTAAGATAAACAAGGAAGAAAAATATAATTAAGGGGATTCAAAACTACACTCAAAAAACAAGAACAGGGTATTATCTTTAAACCATGAAAAAGAATGAGCTCTGAGAAATTTTAAACGGCTGGAAACTAACTCCTAAGAAGAGTTGGAACATGGAATTGAGAAAATCTTCCAAAATATAAACAGCAAGGGAAGAAATGAGAAAAGCTCCTAAGAGCACCAGTATAACCATGTAATAAATACTAGCAGGCAGTGAGCAAGGCCTTCCAAATGATGAGGAAACATTTTAAACTTACAATTCTATATCTACTCCAATAACTCTGAAGGCAAAAGTCATTATCACACTTAAAGACCAAAAAGCTGGCTTCCAATACACATTTTCTGGGTGAGTTATTTGTGGATGTATATCAGCAAAAGTGTGAAAACACCAAGAAAGAGGAAGACATAGGTACTAAAACCAGTGGAATGAACCCAAGAGTTCAATAAAAAGTCATGCTGCGATGGCAGTTATACAAGAGCTACAAAAACAAAAAAGCATAAGTAACAAATAGAATGATTAAGGAATTAGAAATATTAAGAATCAGGAGCTTCTTTCCCAAAGAGGAAGAAAAGGAGGCAATTACATTCAGAAGTGGGTTCTGTAGTACAGTAAGGCATAGCCAACTAAAGTGTTATTTTGTGTCAGTTGGTATAGAAAATCAGAGGCCTTGCAACATGCTAGGAATATTCTACTCTTAGTGATAGAGGCATCATGAAGTTGGAACCATGGAGAAGGAAATAATAATTATTGACCTGATTGTACTGCGACTGTTTTTACATTATGGAAATGTAATCAGCTTTCCGTAAGGTAAAGTGGTCAGCTTTTAGTAAGAACCAACATAAAAAACATGGGCTACAAAATAGAATGCAAACCGATAGTGTTAAGGTGTAGTTGAAAGTGGAAAGAACGGGAGCATTCTTCCTCATCTACACAAGGTAAAGCGAAACTACATAGTGGCAAAAGCAGCAGAACTAAAGGCAGCAATACAGGCTGGGGCAAAAGTAGGTTTATAGTTGTGAGTACACGAAACAGTTTATTCTTGTTATTATTTATTAATTATTGTATTATTTACCATACAAGCAACTGTAAACTTAATCTTGCCCCACCCCCTGTATAATCAACTTTGGATCATAGGATGGGTGAGCTAAATCCTTCTCTCTCTCAGCAGAAAAGCAATAGATAACTAAAATTGATAATTAAGAAGTAAAAAAACCCAATGGATAAAAAAGGTGGTGCCTTTTAGAAGAAAACTGTTGATTTTCATCATCAGCTCTTCTGTACATTTTTATTATGTACATTTTTTAAAACTTTCACTTTAGATTTTTTTCATTTAAAAATTTATTATATAAATATTTTATACATGTAGAACTTTTTAAAAACTCTAGTACTTAAAATTGAAAATAGATGGCTATTTGACATTAATGAGTTAGTTGCTTTGCATGCTGATAAAGTAAAAATTTGCTTTAATCAGAGAAAAGGGCCTAAAAGAAGTAGGCAGAAGACGCAAGAACTATGAGTTGAACAGAGAACATTAGAAACATAGTTTGGCTGTTAACTAATCTAATCTCAAAAACATGTTTTAATTCATCATAATGAATTATATTTCTTTATAATTATAAATTACAAGAGCTGATCCAGTAGGTAACATGCATTTGTTCTATTTTTTTCTGTATCTCATAGAGTGATGGTGTGCAACAAACAACCTACCTCGCCCAGCAGTACTGCCATGAAGCAGTAAGAGAGATCAGCAAACTTCGACCATCGCCAGAAAGAGATGCCCTCATACAGCTCTCAGAAACTGTACTCACAAGAGATAAATGACAAGTCTTTCTATTATTTCTGGCAGCTATTTTACCAGACTGTGCCTAAAAAATTTTGTGGAATATACTTTGCTTCACGTGCAGATAACCAAAAATCATTTTAAAAAATCATTTCAACCTTAATGATGAGCAATTCTTTTTATTGGCAAAGTTTTTCAGAAAAGTTTTAAAATAATTAAATCATCTGAAACTATCATTCTAGTCCAGTAAATTCAAATCGAGGTATCTTGATGGTTATATGTGGTATTGTTTACACTATTACTGTTCACATGTAAAGCCATTACACAAATAAATAATCAATGTTAAAATTAAAATGGTTTATCTTGTTTCCGTAGGAGTAAATGTCAGAGAATTGTGAAGTCTACATTTCACACGGCATTAGATTTTAACAGTATCCAAAATTTCATATAGGAGAATGGTTATTATAAAAGACTGTACATAAAATTTAGAAGAGCTATATACAAAATTGAGAGAACATTCCACTTGAAAACAATGAAATGAAAAAGGTAACTAGCTGATCACTAGTGATACTGAAATCATGTTTAAAATTAACAAGGCAAAATGCATATGCAACAGTCACACTGATTTGGTAGCAATTGTCTTTAATTCTCAGAAATAAATGTTTTGCACCAGTCTTACCAGTTACTATGCTGTTACCATGCCCAGTACATAACTGCAATTTGAAATCCAGACAATTCCTCAATACACAGAAACCCACATTTGAGTGCTCTATTTTAATATTCTAGGCAATATAGAATTTATACACAAGAGAAAACATCCCTCTAAACCTCCCCTAAATTAAGAGGAGACACACAAAGTGCATGTGTTGCATTTCAATTATGTCAAAAGGCAATACAAATCTGTTGGTCAGGTATATCCCTGTTCACTGATTAATATATAACCCACCTTTTCCCCAATTATTTTAAAAATCTTTTTATGTTGCTAGTGCCAGGTAATGAATTAAATAATGCCTATTCAAAAATCAATTGCATCCACTTCTACAAAACAGTATGTAAAAGATACTTACAATGTACTTTCATTGAACAATAGCCCACTGGAAAACTGAAGGACTTACAAGAGCGATTCTTAAGAATTTTACCCACAGAAGTGAACACTTTTACACATTTTCTTAGCTCTGAAAAAAGTTACTTTAGAAAATCAATTAAGTAAATTGACTTGTAAATAACTTTCAGATTTTAAATCCGCAAAAATCAGACACATTTGATACTGGGACATGTTGAGATAAGGCTAAAAATTGTTTCCAAGTTAATATACTGAGAAAATAGAACCATAATTCTGCAATAAATCAGTATCTTTTATTTATTTTTTTAAAAACAAATCAGTGAAGGAAAGGACAAAAACCTTTGGTTCACTTATGTATTTGTGAATGGAAAAAATTTATAATGCAAATTCACTCATTAAAAAAACTTAGGTACAAATTACAACATTACAAATAACCCTTTGTTTTGTTTCACATGGAAACCTTAGAGACTCCATTCATTTCAAGAGACCTAAGTACGAGTACTCCAAGAAAATATTACACAAATTGGAAGCACTGGATTTTTTACAAGTATATTTCAATACATAAATTTGTATGCATGCTTTAAACAAATAGTTATATTTTAAGAATGAGAGAGTCTAAACAAAAGGTATGACCAGCACCAGCATTTAAGTTTCTGATTTTAATATTAGTCTGACATAGCATTAGTAACCATGCTGCACTGAAACATGTAATGGTACAATCTGAATCATGATTTGTTAAATATTATACCCCACACCCCCATAATATTTAAGCTGGTCATAAAGTTAACATTGTGTAAGTAAGTATATAAGCATAATCAGTTATGGACAGCCTCTTGTATAAATTGCTGTTCAGCAATACACAAACTGCCTCAAAGATTTATGCTTATAAGGTAGACATTCAATTATACCAATAAAACAGCATGTCCTGAAAATATGGGCACATTTTTTAAGACAATTCTGTTAACCATTAATAGTCCCACAGTAAGACTGAGTAATAGTAAGAACCTACTTTAAAAGCAAAAAAAATTAATCAGTATAGTGCATGATTGATTCAACATAGTTCCCAGGGAACAGACCAGTCACTCGATTGCAGACTCCTTCATACCAGCCATCATCATTCTTCTTTATTACGTAAATGATTGCACCCTCCATAAATGACAGCTCATCATCCTTGTCTTTTGTATAATCATATATTGCCACGACTATGGAGAAAAGAGTTGAAATAACAAGTGAGCTGCACTATAACCAACATTTAATTGAATTTAAAAATGCCAATTAAATCTATAGTAGAGCAAAACCAACTATTTTTATGAATATTCTTAACTCTTACATACATAAATATAGGTAGACCAGTGGCCAACTATGTACCTAAATCAATAGCTTGATCTTAGGGCCAACTGATAATTTAATCAGACTAGAGAAACAAATGGTTTCTACCAATCTATTTAGGGAAGATCTCTGAATTTTAGGGTTTATTAGATATCTCAATTCATTTGTTCAAATATCTACTAAGTGCCAACCGTATGTAAAACCATTTTTCAAAATAACAATTTGCAAAGCTGCATAGCCAATCAGTAAACCAGCTATGTAATTTGAAAATACACATACCTGGAGGTAAATCTCATCCTACTCATCCAAAGAAAATATTCATTTAATTTATGGGGTTATATTTAGAATATTTTAGAGTATTTACACACTTTAAAGGTCAATGGGATTTTTTAAAGGGGAAATAACCGAGTAAAGACCTATTAAGACTTAAAGAACTATTTGCAATTCTGTAGCATCTGTGATTATTTTGAGTTCAAAATATTCACTTGCTTTGCACAGTGTCATAGAAAGGAAAGGCATCAAAAAAATTACTAGTTTTCTAAACTACTGGTTCATGAATTTAATTATTTCTTCATTCTCCCTTCATAGCATAATTCTGAAATTATATGTAATTTTCTAGTAAATGTTAAATGGTATGTGATATGAATTTTTTTCATTGATTTGCCTTGTGTAATTTTTCTTAAAATAGAGAGTTCTTAAGACATTTAAGATGTTCTGGAACTCACTTTTCCCCCTAAAAAGGATGGCTACATCCCCTAATTATTCTGAATTGGGAATTATAATAAGGAAGAGACCTAAAGTACTAATCCATAGCATCATTTGCTAAATTAAAATAGGCAATCTTTTTTCCCTTTACAAAACACTAGATTAAGTAAACTCAACAAATCCATTCCCCTCTATTTTAATCCTGCAGCAGAATCATAGTATTGTGATTAAAAGCTTACATACAAAGTTGTCTTTAAAACCCCCAAACATAAAGAATAAATAATATTAAATTATCCTGGTATTATTTTTGTCTAAAAAGAGAATTTGAGTGATTGCTAGGTATAACAAAGAAAACAATGTAATAATAAAAAAGTCAATTATTAATTATTAATTTGTCAATATTAATTTCTTTGTATTCAGAGCCAAAATGGATTAAATTTTAAGCACTATAGACTTTTAAACTAATCATGACAAAGGCTCAACACCCTCAAAGTCATTTAGCAGAATAAAAATGTTTGTTTCTTCTTGCTTTTAGTTCCATTTATACAAGGAGTTGGTGAAAGTACTGAGCTCAATTAATAATGTTTTGATTTTCCAAGTCACCTTTGTAAATGAAACCTTGTCACACCCAACCTCTCCTCCCCAATGCACATATTCTCTCAAGTAACAACTCTTACTGCTGAGTAACCATTAACAATTCCATGTCCATTCTACTCTCCAGGATCCTAATATACAGATGTATAATCCTACTAAATATCAACTTTTTTATTTGGAATAGGGGTCAACAAACGATGGCCCATGGCCAAATCCAAGTCACTGCCTTTTTTGTAAATGAAGTTTTATTAGAACACCGCCACATCCACTCACTAGTGTACTGTTTATGCCTGCTTTTGCACTGTAACAGTGGGGCTGAGTAGTTGTGAAAAGAGACTATGTGGCTGGCAAAGCTTTAAATATTTCATTTTACAGTATATACAAATATTGAATCATTACACTGTATACCTGAAACTAATGTAATGTTATGTCAATTATACCTCAATTTTTTAAAAACAGTTAAAAACATTTACCTGGTCTTTTACAAAAAATACGTGATGACCCTGGTTTAAGACTCATCATTTCAACTTGTGAAGATATTTTTTAATCATGCTGGGTTAACAACTGTATTCACCATTATATCATTCCAAATTTTTCAACTCATATAATAGTCCCAATTTCACACATAAAGTTAAATTTGCTTTTCCAAACCAGAAAATACGAGTAAAAACACAATTCAAGGCTACTCAAGTTTATCACCCTCATAACCACATGAAAATATAAATGTAAAGTAGAATATTCAAGACTTCCTGAACAATATGCACAATATTTACTGCTAAAAAATATAAAAAAAGGAGAACAGAAAATTTAATTTTAGCCACATATTTAAAACTTGGGCAGTAGAGAATGGAACAGATCTCAAGAGCTACAGCAACCTGCTTAAGGTCAGTTAATCCAATACAACCAATGGAAAGGAATACATTTCAAACACAATCAAATGTGATCAACTAAATTATAAGCATTTTTCAGAACTCTATACAAACACAGATTTTTAAACAGCACATAATTAGATTTAAAAAATCTCTAAAAACAGGGTTGGTTTCTTTCCTACCCACTGTTTCTTAATAGATAATTAAAGTGATTGTCAGGAAAGTTAGATAAATCTGGGCATTGGAGATATACATAATTTCATGATATGAAATTCTAGTGATTATCTTCCCTTTTGTAAGATCAACCAACTGAAAACCTTAATTGAGGCTTTTCCTCATGATAATCCCAATAGATTTTAAAATATTTAGATATGAAAGGTTTCTGCTTTTACTGTAAGTGCTTAGAAATTTTGTTTTAAATCTTTACTAACTGTATGACTAGTAAATTATTTCACTCTTTTGTGTCTTAGTTGCTTCATCTATAAAATGTGGACAGACAAGTTAACCTCCAGCTAGAAGCATTATGTCATTTGAAAAAGCACAGCTAACATTATAATATACTTTTAATTTAAAATATAAAGAATCCTCTCTTCGTATTGGGAATGTATAGGAAATAAGGTTTAACTAAATCATCTTGACTGGTAAAGTTATTCAAAAGGTTGAGAAACACTGGATTAGATGTTCTTCATAGCTCTAAATTCTACAATTAGGTATTTCCCTTTACTCCAATTTAATAATGACTGTACCTTACCTTTCTCAATATAATTCTTGGGAGCCCAAGCAGGATCCCCATCGGCGTATGGATCATTATACTGAACTACTGCAGCCTCCTCGTCTTCATAATCCACTGGAGGAGGTGGTGGTGGAGGTGGGGAGTCATCGAACATGGGAATGTCATCTGGTGGAGGTGGTGGTGGTGGAGTTGGACTATCAGCAACTAAAAAAAATTCAGATAATCTGAATCAGAAGCAAGACTAAATGGAAATTCATAAATTAAAAGAATTTAAGAAAGCTCTAATTCATATAAAGCATGCACTATAAGAAAACATGCAATGATTAGAAAAGCTTGGTGTGTTAAAGCTTCCACTACTCTTAAGAACAACTTGTTATAATAAAATGAACTAAAGATAAAGGTATTAGGAAGTACAACAAATCAATGGATGTAGGAGGCTGGAGACAACATCTCTTTTTATAAGGTTTTAGGACTAAAGTTTCCTTATTCCAAGGCTCAGGTCAGAACAAATGTCACTCTTTAGTTAGCTTAGCTCCTTAAATAAGCCTATGTCACTTTTGTCATTTGGACTACAGTAAATGTTATGAATAACATTACATTAATGGTTTGATAACTATTTATTGTGAATATTCATGTCCCTGATTTTAGCTTAAATATCTTTAGTTACCCAGAAGTAAGTCTCCAGTAGGTGGATATTTTTGTTTTAATGGAGAAAAAAAGAAAAGTTGGTGGTATTAGGTCTGCTTCTATATATAGGTTTTTCTATTCTTTCATGTAAATTTTAACATGATAGAAAATTAAATAATTCCAAACTAGTAGAAAATCTATCAGTATTTTTAAAAATGTTTGTATTCATAATCAACTTTTTAAATGTAGAAAGCAAGGTCACATTTTTGCCTTATTGCTAGTAAAATATAAGCATGGGATGAGGCGAGGGAGAGATCCTAAAGATCCATTCTAAGAATGCATCCACAACAAAAATTTTAAAAATAAAGTTTTGTGGTAACAAAGTAATTAAAACAAATACACAGAAAGTAACTTATATCATGCAAAACAATAAAACCAACGCATACCTCCAATTCTAGATGGTTGTAGTATATGGCTGTGTGTGATTTAAATAATCAAAAGTGTAAATGGGAAAATGTTGAGGCTAGAACTGTGTTCACTGAACTATTATGACACCAGGTAACATGCTCCCAACATTAAGGAATTCAAAGCTGAAACACAACTAAGTGTTAATTTAAATTTCTTACCCACACATTTCTTTAAAAGTTAAAGACATATGAAAATGTTTTGATAAAACTACAGAAATTATATAATATCTGCAGGGAAGAAATTCAGAATACCAATATACTAACTCAAATGCCAATTTCTAAGGCTATTTTTATATGATCAAAAAAAGCAGTCATAATCTATCTGTAATACAGGTTTCAAAGTTTACTCCACCCCATTTGGAATAATGTGCTGAAAATATAACCAAGAGATAAAGATTTAAAACATTTGCAGATAATAGCCCTATTTCCGCTTCAATTCTGTGAATTTCTATTTTATCCTGTTGGGGAATGAAAAAGGCTACCAGAAAACAAGTCTTGTGTGACAATGCTCATTCTGATGGGTTTACAATTTATTTTTCCATTGAATGCTTGGATTTATTTTATTCTTGCCCATAAATAACCCTTAACGCTTTCTATTATTATTGAGAGGAGAATAAAATGGGCACAAAACCATCCTGACATCAAAGAGCCATAGCTCTCATATCCTTAATTTGGCTTAATGTGTATAGTTTGCCTGAAACTCTAAATTGTGTTTACTCTTGATTTATACATAACTTACTTGTTTAATGTTTTCACTCAATTGTCTTTATGTCGAACTACTGTGAATCTACACTGACTTATCTTCAAACCATATACACAGGGGCAGGGGTCTGTCAACCTAATTCTCTATGCATAACATTTTATCTAGCACCCTGTGTTAATTCAAAAATGCTTTCTGATATTAATTCTAAACACACTGATAACTTTTTTAATGCCTTAAACTGAAATACATTTATTAGTAGGTTAACTGCTACATGCATTCATTAACACCAGCTTTGAGTTGGCAGAACTCAATATTTAAGAAACTAAATATTTAAGAGAACACATAAAAATTTGTACTTCATAAAACGTATAAGATGCTGATGATACATAGTTTCTCACCAATCTTCCTAATATACTTTCAAAGCAAATAGATGGCAAATGAAGCTGTGCATCCTGCAGCACAAGGAGAATGACTGACTCAAGCTCACCTGATAGTGAAAAGAACTAAACTAGTACCATGGGCTCCTTAGCAAAGGCCAGGCATGCCTGGAATGATGTACATTAATTCTGAATTTCTATTTAAAGTTACCAATGAGCTTTGCACCTACTAAATGAATGTTCATTATGGTTATTTTTAAACAGTTCCTAAAATTTCTTGGCTGTAAGGCAGTTCAAAAGGTTTAACTGGCTTAATTTTTAAACTTGTCTTACAGTATTAAAGACCGGCAATTTACCCTTATTGTTTTATTTTTTTAAATAAGATTCACTTATTTATGTATGCTTAAACACAGAGTTTTCAAACAAATTTCAAAGTTGGTTTACACTCAGAAATTTCAGAATTTTGAAATTGCAGTGTTTTATAAAATGTCCATTAAATCATACGTTTCTTACAGGTAAGGACTTTGTCTGAGACTATTTGTATTCTTCCCAAAGACTAACACATAACACTAAATTAACAAATACTTGACGGGAGGAAGGGAGGAAATAGGTAGAATAACACAAAAGGGTCAGCAAAAGCTGAACAATGGAATTTGCCACAATGTATTCTCCTGGGAGATGGGTTGATCAAGTGGGTTACACATTTATTCAAACAACTCTGAGATTTATTTGGATGGTGATGGTCCCAAATAAAGCAAATTGTTACTAGACCACCTTACCATCTTAATCTCAACAGCTATTTTGCCATAATAAAATTTGTGATAGTGGTATTCTTCATTTTGCCAAATAACATTCACTATGATCATGTAACTAGGATTATACATCTTCCAGAACCTTAATCAGCCAGTAATATAAATCTATATATTTAAAAGAATTTCCAAAACTCTCTGACCTTCCTTCAGAGAAGCCCTAAAAAAAAATGACAGATTTGCATATTCCTAAATAATCCTCATGGGCCTGCATGTAGCTATAGACAAAACATGAAGAGGGTTCTATAATGACAATCACTCATATGAATAGATATCATGGATGTAATTTACTTATTCTTGCAGGTTCGTTCTTATCCTAACAATGAACCTGTTAAAAACTATTCATGTATCAAAATCTAAGGAAAGCTACAAAGCATTCTCCAAATATTTTTTGTAACTAAAGAAAAAAACAAAACACACCTGTCACAATTAAGCTATAAATTAAATCTCACAGTGTAACAATCTATAGATGCATTTGGGAGCAACTGAATACCAAATGTTTTCTTTCTAACTAATTCCTCTAATAATTATTGGAAGCTAGTAGTTTCCTTTGTGTTTGATTATACTTTCCTTAAGAATCTGTAAAGATCAGATTTCATGTTTAAGGTAATGAAAATACGTAAGAAAGTTGCAGTTTTGAAATTTATATAGAGGTCAGTAATCATGCACACAAGAGAAAAAACTAAAGATCGTGCTCTTCAGTTTCAATAACATATCTGCACCTATTTTCAAGATAAGATTAGCTTCTCAATAAGAGTAAGGAAAATGATGACTCAGCAGCCATGCATGCTAGAGAAGACAGCCTCTATACCCTTTGATAGCTCAGTTTTTCCAAACTTACTGTTTTCCTGCACCCTGGCCACGAAGCCTGTGAGAGGTATCTGTGGAGTCAACTGAGGCATGGGGGGAGGGGGTGGAGCAATAGAAACTGATAGCAACACATAGTATGGGGGAAGTAAAACAAATAAAGGAAAGAAAAGGAAACAAAAAGCAGAAGTCAGTTACAAGGACCACAAACATAAGTATGCAAAGAACAGTTTGCAAATGAAACAAAACAAAACAAAAACAAAAACCTGCAGAACCTTCAAGTTCATTACACACAAGAAAATCTAAAGCTGAGTTGTTTAGCCAACTGGCTAATTTTATTAAAAAAAACAAATACATCTAATTTAATCCTAATTATATTGTTTGGGGAAATTTAAATTTACCCTCACATTCACTTTCATGCAATAAAAACTTCAAATTCTAAGGAAAGACTTTAAAAAAAGTTTAAAGTGAAATACTGGTAAGAGGTTTCTAGGATATTGTATCTCTGCCATATTTCTATAACCAAATAGGCTTAGGGTAATGTAAATTAGAACCCAAATATGTTATGAAATAGCTATTTATTCCATATATAAACACCTACATTAATCGCAGGCTTCCTTTAAAGACAGTTCTTTATATATACAGATATACATATATATAAATTTACACACAGCTCTCCAGGGAAAAAAAGCTTGTTTGTAAAACAAGGTTATTACTACTCTCTAAGTTGACAACTTTAAGGACATCACTCCTAAATGTATTAGGGAATAAGAGTGCTCCATATACCATGTTAATTGTTTGCTGAGTTTCAGGGAATAAGATCTCCCTCAAAAAAAAAAAAAGTGATCCTCTTTCTTTTTATCACTGTTCTGATAAAAAGAAACCTGATCTAAGAATAGTTTAAAATATGCAATTATTTGCATTTAAGTAATTTTTAACAAATCATTAGTAGCTGAAAAAATATTCCAACTTCTTTCTGGAGAGGACATAATTTATAGAAATAAATACCAAATGCTCATGTGGGCAGCAAATGTATTAAAAATTATTAACAAACTAAAAGTAAATATACATGTTTACCACTTTGTCTCATTTTAACAAGACAGTAATTGCCAAAGATTGCTCCAAAAAGTCAATAGGAACAGGTCACAAAATTCAGTTTACTGGTTCACAACAAGTGACACTAATTGACAGAGAAAAAACAATTTATTGGTTCCCAAGGATCATGTAATCGAAAGGTTGCTTCAATTATTCCAAGTTAAAAATTTTGCTGGTAAGAATAAAAATTGGAAAGAGGTTCAGTGTTCAGAGAAGCAATACCTTAAAGTAATTAATATTCATTGTATGGCTAAAAATACCATGCAATTCAGAGTTGGTCCTTGTTCATTCTGAAACTTTGTACAGAGAAGACTCTTAAATGAATAAAATGTTACAGTTTTTTATTTTAAAAAACTCCCACAAACCTAAAGTATTTTTTCTAGAAACAACCCTTAGTAACTAGCCATGCTGGTTAGTATGTAAAGAAAAAGAAAAGCTTCGCTGTGAAGATACTGATCATTACCACACATTGAGAAAGAAGAGGAAATATGCACATCAAAACACTAAAAACATTTACATCTACTATTACAACACCAACAGTAACTCAGATGGAAGGATAATTAATTTGACAACACATAATAATATATTAAAATTTGAAGCTAAATTTACTTTACCATATCCAAAAGATAGACAGTCAGTAATAAAAATGTCTTATCTGCGAATAAGCAACCCACCCACCCAAGTACTGTTAAAACTACACACACACCCCTATTTGCAGAGTAAATTAAACGTCCAACTGAGGAAAAGAAAAAAAATAACATAAAGATGGGATCTAAAAATGCAGTGTAATATGAAAAAAGTTCATAGAACTAGTGAGGTTAATAATCAGATAATCTGTGGAATATTCAGACCCTAGCTACATTTTACTACTAAAGGAGACCAAGGAAAATGCGAGGTAAAATTCCTTCATAGTTTGGATGAAAATGTTAGTCTAGAAAAAGACTGTATAAATTTCAGGATTATCTGTGAATTCTGACATTTTTGCTAAAGTGGTTTTCAATTCTTTTAATTTTTTTGCTATAATACAATTTTTAACTCTAAAATTTAAACAAAAAACAAAAACAAGTAAGATAACTTTCCCCCAGCTCTGCTTTAAAATACATGTTCAGAACATGCATTATAAATAAAAAGAACTTAAACCAACTTCCTATGTAAATATGGGAGTATTCAGTGTTTTTAAATTTTCTTTTAATACTTTTTTATTTTTAAATTACAGTTGACATACAATATTATATTAGTTTTAGGTTTACAACCACATGATTAGATATTTATATAACTTATGAAGTGATCACCCCAATAAATCTAGTACCCATTTGATATTATATATAATCATTACAATATTATTGACTATATTCCCTAGGCTGTACTTTATATCCCCATGACTATTCTTTAACTACCAATTTTACTCAGTGTTTTCTAAGTCAACTAATAGAACATGCAACTCTAGAAAGTAGCTACAAAATCTATGTGGGGAAAGTGTGTTTCAGTCTAGTCCCAGCGATCACCCTCCAAGCCAGTAACAAATATTGGACAATAGGCTCATTTCAGATCTATTTATCTGTTTTTCCTTTTTGAAGCATCTTGATACAGAAAGTGAAATTAATGACTACCCCCAAGCAATTCAAACTTCCTGACATTATATGCCCAATCTGTTTTCTAATCTTATTAGCTTTTTAACACTGATTGCAGTTAGTGTTGAGATGTGCAATTTGAGGTGACCAAGAAATTTTTTAAAATCCTCCCCACTGTTATAATTATTTAGAGACAGAATAAGCAAACATCACTAACGTTTTTTTAATGGTTTTAAACTCATTTCAGTATAAGTTAACAAGCTTAAAAGTGATAGCCAGCAATTTTGTTATGTTAAAGAAAAACAATCACGGTGTTTTAAATTTTACTGTTATTAAATAGCCTCAAATATGCCAATAAAAATTAATTCAGCTTAATTAATTTCAGTGTTTTTCTTTTCTAGTTCTATTTATAGTAATAAAAATACCATATTAAAGCATCAGTTAAATTTTAGTATACAAGTACACTAAGCCTGAATTATTTAAGAGAAAGTGATAGGCAATTATTTTTTTAATGGTATGATTCAAGAAACAACTTCCTAAAGCAAAAATAAATATGAAATAGTATGGTTTCAATTGTTGTCTATCACTGGCAAAAATAAGTTTCAAGTAATTTCCTTCAAAAGGAGCTCACTGGTGCTGTACGCCTGTAAAGCACAAGCTTACTTGAATTCTGAGAATAAAGTGGACCTCCATTAACATGAGGCTGAGCAGAAAATTGAGCAGTCACAGAGGGAGTTCGTCTGTATCCACCAGAAGATGTCGAGGAAGTGGTAGAGTTGTGTCGAGAAATCTGCCTGGTCATTGTGCCATACTGGGAACCAGGAGCTGAGCCCGGGGCCGCTGAAAAGTATTAGTCAAAGGCAACCAACAAAGAATTTGAGCACTGTATATCACCTCCAATAGCAGAACAAAGAGAGGGGGACTCTCAGTAAGAAATATTTATTATTTTTAAAGCCCACAGCAAAAAATAAAGAGAAAAGTAAAGGTCAAAACACAAATAGTCTATCTCTGAAGTTACAAACAGAAGGAAAAACAGATACTGTGTGGAAAGCTCAAAAGTAAATAAAGTAATATTCTTAAACCTTTTAATTTAGCATAATCCCAAGTATTTTGCTAATATTATGTATAAATTATTTTCTGTATCATTTTAGAACACATAGCTTTTATATGTAAATTGTGTCTCTCCAACAAAGTAAGTACCAAAAGATAGTCTGAAGTGGAAAGCATCAGTTTTTAAATGTGAGTATATTAATATCTGGTTTACAAACTTCTTCCTTCCCATTGCCAAATCTTCAGAAGCACAGTATAAGTTTCTATCCAGCCAAATCCAGGTTATATCATAAAATTTAAACAGTTAAGCATATTTTCCACATACTGTACTAAAATTTGAGTGTTTATTGTATTAGCAGTTATCAATACATATTATCGTAGAATCATTTTTAAGAGAAGTATGCCTTCTAGTTTCAAAGCTCTTATATATAATGTCAGATTTCTTGTGTATCTCCATAATTTAAGAATAACATACTTGTCCCTATCACTTAAAAAAAATTTTTTTTTTTTTTTGTAACTGACAAAACTGGAAAAAATTTTAGATTCTGTAAAATATGGACATTTTAAGGTAGCTTTCTGTAGAAAATCTATTCTCTTTCTCCATACTTGGAAGGTTTTTTTTCCATACTATTCCCAAAGCAATCTTTTTAATAAAATTGTCATGCATATCTAAACTTACTAAAGTATTAATAATACTTAAAATTTTATTCAATGTCATGTTTACCAACATTTCAAAAGTTTAATACTTAAAAGGTTAATCAAGTTCAAAGCCTCTAAAGTTAACTATACTTTCCAAAGGATACTTTGGGATTAATAGTATCATCTTTTTGCCTGACCCAAACATCTACCCATGACTAAGTAAAAAGACAGCATCCCAGTTTATTTTCATTCAGTTGCTTAATTTAACCTCCCTAGAGGTCATAAAAGTTATTAGATAAAACTAAACAGCAGAGGTTGTTCATTAAAAGTGCTAATAACTTAACATTTTGGAGCTCCCAAGCCATAGGCAGTCACTAATTATTTGAATCATCCACACGCTCATTTTCTAAATAGAAACACATTTTTAAAATAATATTCTATTCAAAAGCTTTTTGTTAGTAACTTTGGACAGCTAAGTTTTCTAGAAAGCCAAGAGTCAACCCTATAACCATTTTTAATAGAATTCTCTCTAAAATGATTTTCATATTTCTCTACCTGTATAAGTGTATGAAATCCAAGTTGTTTTTCTTGATAATTTAAAACCAAAAACCAACTATTTGGCAGTTCCAAACTATGACTTTACATTTATTTTAATATTTTATTATAAAATAAACCATAATATCAAAGAGTGTATGACTGATATATAACTATGTTATATATATAAATTATACATATATGCATATGGTTATATGCTAGCATGTGTTATATAATTATATGTAATGATTATATATAACTTATTTATATAAATACATAATTTTACAAAATAAAATAAGATAAATACCCTGCTCCAAGAAATAGAATATTACCAGTATCACTGAAATTTCCTGTATGCCCCCTTCTGGATCCCAAACTCCAAAAGGTTGTGTTAAACATTCTCTTTCTTTACTATATATAGCTTTTTATAAAAGAAATCACAGACACAGAATCTTAATATGCAGAGATTTTGCAAATTTATAAATTTTTATAATAAAGTGATTACATATTCTGCTGGCTTGCTCTTTTCCTTTGATATTATTTTTTTTAATTTCCCCATGTTGATAAGTATATCAACATATCATTCATTCTTATTGCTATATTTATATGTAAACATTCTACAACGTATTTGTCCATTCTACTATTGGACATTTCAGTTACATCTAGAGTTTTGCTATTATTAATACTATTACTATGAACATTCCTAAATACGGTTCTTGAATTTCTGTAGAACAGTGGTTCTCAAACTTCAGCGCTGATGAGAATTGCACCTTGAGAGCTTATTATAATACAGATTGCTGGGCTCCATTCCTCAGAGTTTTTGATTAAGTTAGTCAAGAATGGGCCCTGAGAATTCACATTTCTAACAAATTCCCCCAGTAATGATGCTGTTGTTCTGGGGGTCACTCTGAAAGCCACTGCTCCAGGACAGTGGCTTTTAAACTTCATGGTGTTAGGGGGTTCACTATTTAAAATTAAAGAACGTCAAAAAGCTTTCTTGAGGTG
Organism: Miniopterus schreibersii; assembly: GCF_964146895.1. Lineage (NCBI taxonomy): Eukaryota > Metazoa > Chordata > Mammalia > Chiroptera > Miniopteridae > Miniopterus > Miniopterus schreibersii. The sequence continues at coordinate 79,743,566 of NC_138101.1, read as the reverse complement.
GGTTATAATAATAGGCAACAGAAATTGAAACTGATGTATCTTTAAAACACATGAATACACAAATACACATTCCATTAGCTGTCAAAGTAATGGTTTTATCACGTAGCCTCTGGAAAATTCCACAGTACCAAAATGAGAATAAAAAAGGCAAATAAGTCTTATGAATATAGTTCTGACCTTAAAAACTCCATGAAAGGATCTTGGCACCCCCCAAAAGTCCCATAACCATATTTTGAGAACCAGTACTGTGGGGTAAATATATAGAAATGAAATTGATAAATCTAAGATAGAAACACATTCAATGTGACTAGCTAACAAATTACTTTCCAAAGTGAGTGTATCAACTAATAAACTCAGACCAGCAATGAACTTTTTCTTGTTACTGCACATCCTTACCAACATTTGGTACTAGGAACTTCATTTTTAACTATCTGGTGGATATAAAATAGTATGTCACTGTGGTTTTAATTTTCATTTTCTTGATTATCAATTATGTTGAGGGAATTTTTCACATGGACTTTCTGTAAACAACTTCTATTATCAGGGTCTTTTATTACCTCTTTTTGCCCCTTTTGAGTACAAGTGCAAATGTTTTGAAAAGATGTTGCTAGACGGCTTTATTTCACACTATGAAGTTCAGCTCTCAGTATCTGAAACACCTCATTATCCATTTCTACCCAGATCAATGATATTTTGTATTTCTAGGCTGAATGGTTTTATGTGGAGTCTATATTTGGAATTCCTTATATGCTCTATCCAATCACCCTCAAATTGGGAACAACTTAAATATATTTTACTGAAAAAAATGTTCTGTGGTTTATTCAGATGCCTTAAATACTGGGCTCTCTCAGTGTTTTTTCAAGTTGTGATACACAATTTGGGAAGCCTCAAAGCACCCCTTCCCACACATCATTTTCTTTCCCATTTTTCTTCCTCCTGTGCCCCACCTTCACTCCAATACTTTGACTGTTGTATATACCAGGGAGTTCCAAATCAAGTTTCATTTTTAAAAAGATTACATTACTAATTAAAAAAATTTTTTTGAACAATCACTGCCATAATTTCCCTAGAAAAATCTAAACAAACAAGTACAAACCACATTAAATTGGTTATAAACTAAGCATAGAAACATTTCATATTACAGAGAAAGTTATTTTATATTTGTTTTGTGTGTAACTTCAGAGGCCTTTCACTAGAAGAAATTAGTGTAAATTAGATTTAACACTTTAACCTTTGCAACCTAATAAGTATAAAAGCTAGAAGTCTAACAGAGGAGTTTATTATAAATTATGCAGAGTAAGTTAAATCACTCCAATGGTTATGCAATCTCACCTATCACAGTGTTCACTGGGAGAAGTGGTGGAAGAGGTGGTGCTGGTGGAGCTCCAGAAGGAGGAGGGACAGAAATGTTTTCTAATAAAATAGTTTATAATTCAGGTCAGAGTGCAAGAAAGAGAACTAAACATTCTGAAACAGTAAGAAAGTACAATGTTTTGGAAAGAAGAAAAAAAGAGAGAGAGACACACACCCATATGTAAAGCATGTTCAATTAAGTAAGAATTTTACGAGCTAAAGAGGTCACTGAGTTCACACCTGCATTAACTATAAAAAATATGCCTGTTTTTAAAAGTAGCTTTTTCTTTTTTTTAACAACATCCTTGAAAAGCTAATACATATTCCTTAACAGTATCAATTATCATTCTTACTTGTAAAATGCATATTTTTCACACTACAAAGTCTTCATTTCATTTACTAAAAATCAAGGGACTAATTTAATGCTCTGCAATGATATCTTAAATTTCTATACAATCTAAAAAGTAAAAGAACTTTTCCTTTTTTAATCCCATTTTATATTCATGGTATTTTACTGAAATAAGTATTGAATATCAAACATAAATATAGCAAAGTCACAGAACAAACTAACACGACTTGAGATACTAGGCCTACAAGGCAACATCAAAACTTACTGATACATAATTCACATTACAGACACTAAACCTTTGGTTGGAGTAACAACAATATTGGCTTGTTCTTGAAATAATAAATATCATTCCTGACTATGCCCAAAACAAGTATTTCTAAAGCAAAAGTACCAAAAAGTTATTCAATAAAGCTATTCGATATGTTTCATATGTAAAGAGAAACAGCTGGTAAAAACAAACAACAACAAAAACCCTCAAGATTGTGTAAAGACTAACCCAAAAATGTTTTTAAATTTGTTGTTAGCATTTATGCTCTACCAACAGTCACATAAATTTAATAAATAATTTGATCTAATATAACTAAATTACTTCAGGCTTCCATAATCAAGCTCATAAATACTACCACATATCAAAATAGACTAATAAATAATATACCTGGTCCAATAGTGGGTGGTGAAGGTGTAGGCACGGCAATGGGAATGCCAATACTGCTGCTTCCGCTGTTTTCTCGACTTCCACTTCCCCCACTACTTCCACTGCAAAGAAAAGAAAAAAATTGTGAAAAAAGCAATTCTAGTGATTTACCCCCCAAAATTATAACTCAAAGCCACTAACTACTTCCTTTTATGATATATATGTAAAGAAATTTTAGAAACTGTTCAATACAATTTTTTGTTGTTGTTGATCCTCAGCCAAGGATATTTTTTCCATTGATTTTTAGAGAGTGTGGGAGGGGGGGAGAGAGGGGGAGCGGGGCAGGGAGTGGGGGAGAAACAGAGAAACATCAATGTGAGAGACACACATCAATTGGTTGCCTCTGGCATGTGCCCTGAACAGGGCCAGGGATCGAACCTGCAACCGAAGTATGTGCCCTTGACTAGGAATCAAACCCTCGACCCTTCACTGTGTGGGCTGACGCTCTAACCACTGTGGTTCTTGTGTGTCACTCTACTCAATCTATTGGAAATCAATATAACCTTAATATAGTACTCAAAACTATCAGAAGAGATCATCCTATTGAGAAATGACCAGTAAAATCTTATATACAAGTCAACAAGGGTTTATTTAAAACCTGCTATGAACAGCAGCAGTAAATAAGGCAGGCATGAACCATGGTGTCATGGAGCTCACAATTAAGAATGGAAAAATAGACATTAAAAAACAGTGTGATAGCCCGGGCGGGTGTGGCTCAGCGGTTGAGCATGGACCTATGATCCAGGAGACTGAGGTTCTATTCCCAGTCAGGGCACATGCCCGGGTTGCGGACTCGATCCCCAGTAGGGGGCATGCAGGAGGCAGTCGATCAATGACTCTCTCATCATTGATGTTTCAACTCTCTCTGCCTCCCTTCCTCTCTCTGAAATCAATAAAGATATATTTAAAAACAAAACAACCCGGCCGGGCGTGGCTCTGCAGTTGAGCGTCGATCTAGGATCCAGGTGATCGGGGTTCGATTCCTGGTCAGGGCACATGCCCGGGGTTGTGGGCTCAATCAATAACTCTCTCATCATTGATGTTTCTCTCTCTCTCCTTCTCCTTTCCTCTCTCTGAAATCAATAAAGATTAAAAAACAAAACAAAACAAAAAAAAACAGAACAAAAAAAACCAGTGTGATAGATGCCACAAAAGAAAATGTACAAGATGCTACCCTGGCAGGTATGGCTGGGTTGGGTGTAGACCCATGTACAAAGTGTTGCTGGTTGGATTCCCAGTCAGGGCACATGCCAGGGTTTCAGACTCAACCCCCAGTAGGGGGCATGCAGGAGGCAGTCAACTGATGTTTCACTCTCTTCCTCCCCTTCTCCCTCTAAAACAGAAATCAATAAACTATCCTTTAAAAAAAATAAAGTATACAAGATGCTATGGAAATTAAAAGTTTAACCAGTTTTAGTCAGGAAATAGTATAAAAACCTCCACTCATCTCAAAGAGTGGTGATAAAACAGGACATTTTCTGCAAAAATGAGCAAAAAAAAAAAGGGAGTAGTGAGGTTTCAGTGTGAGGCATTCTAGAATAGTCAATACTGTTAAACTTTAACAATTCCTTACTATTCAAATTCCTATGGATTTACTATCGCTAAAGGTATAGGACCTCACACTATATAGTTGTTTTTAGTAAGTAATGTATGTGTGCATGTACATGTATGCAAATGTACATATATGCATGTGTAGTCATAGGCTCCATATTATACTTTAAAACCAACATCACTGGCCTAATAGGCCCAGAAAAAAATTCAACAGGGCAAAGACTTTCACTACCTAGATAAAAAAATTTTTTCTCCAAGATTATCATTCTATAATATATCATCACATGTTAAGAAAAACAAAGAAAGCTGTTTATATTACAAAAATAGCTTTAATGTGAGGACCTCCCTTAACTCCTTCAAGCCAAGTACTCTACTTTCTGCCACCAGTACATCACAGACATGAATATTTCGACACTAATTATCCTATTCTACAATTTTTGGCTTTTTCCTAACATGGGGATTGGCCAATTACAGCACATAAATCAAATCTGACCCATGATCTGATTTTTTATGACCTGTGAGCCAAGAACATTTTTTACATTTTTAAATAGTTATTTAAAAAAGCATCAAAAGAGGAATAATATTTTATGACATATTAAAATCATATGGGAGTCAAACTTCACTACCAGATATAAAATATTACTGGAATGCATCCTCAATCGATCATTTGTGTGTCATCCATGGCTGCATTCACGCTACGATAGGGAGCCGAGTAATTGCAACAGAGACAATATGGCCCACAAATCCTAAAATATTGATAATCTGGCCCTTTATAAAAGTTTGTCGATCCCTGTTTTAACAGAATGAGCTTATGAAAAAAAGAACTATATCTTATTAGTATATCCCTAGTATCTAATGAAGTAACTCTTAATAACTGGTTATTGACAATAATTAAACTATAGAGAAGAACCATGTTTTAACACAAATAATTCGATAACAAACATAAAAAAGAACAATTTTGGTCCTCACTGAACTTGGCCTGATACAGTAGCTGCAGATACCAATTTATTTACTAACAGCAACAACAACAACAAATGCCAATTACATAGCATCTAAGAGCCAGATACCCTCTTTAGCTGAACCGAAAAAATGATTCTGCTAAGTTGTACCTCTAATATACCAACCCAAAAGTCAAGGTAAGGAGAGGTTCTTCCCCAAGTTATTAAGTGAGAAGTAAAACTGAAGAATGAAACAAATTGAGGTATACAATAAACTTGTCTGGCTTTATAAAAGTGCCTAAAAATGAAGTGGCTACTTTGGGGGGAAGAAGGTAGAGGTAACAATTGGGGAAGGGCCTAAGGCGGACTTCTGGATTGCTGGTAATACTCCATTTTCTTGAGCTGGGTGAGGGTTACATGAGTGTGTTCAATTTGTATTAACCCATTAAGTTACATAATTAATAAAGTATATACTTTTCTAAATGTACATTATGTTCCAAAACCAAGTTTTTAAAAATCCACTGAGCAGCTGATTTCTAAAACGTTTAAAAAACAATTAATACAATAACACATTCTAGAGTGTACCAACTCTCTTAAATTAATTCTTCCTCAGATCTAAGCTAGGTCTTCTTTCTCCCAAACTCTTAAAGTTTAAATCATTGTATAATTTCTTATCCAAAAATAGAGGGTGTCCCCCCCAAAAGGTATACACACTTTGAATAATTATTAATTCCAGTGGGTTAAATCTGAAAAGAAAGAAACATCAATTGAGCTATCAGCTGTTAAGCGCATATACCTTTTCATTTTTGGGGGATACTCTATATTTCAGAGTAGTTACCTTGATCTTTTTAAAAAGACTTTTAAAAAACATTCTTTAGCCTATATCCAAATATACATCTGTACCTCTGTCAAAAGGAAGAAATAGTAACAATCTGCTTATAGTATAAATATATTTAAAAATCTAAAAAACAGAATATTTTTACAACATTATTACCTCAACTTTTGTACTCTGTGTTAACACTGTAGTACTTTACTCAGCAACTGTATAGGGTTTGTGACCAGTCAATAAACCCCACTCTCAAATGGTCAAAGGCTCAACCTGAAGGATTACCTGTGTGTCCTCGGTCTTTGATTTAAAGAAGCTGTCCTGCCTGGGCTATGCTGACTTCCAAGTCTAGCAGGACTGGTCATGTAGTCATTAGGAACTGTTGGAGGTTTAACAGGTTCCAGGGTTTTGTAAGGAGTATTCCGTCTAAAGAAGCATTAAAGAAGAATAATCTTATTGCATTGAGAACTGAGAAGGAAGAAGTCATCAACTGTTATCTTTTTTGCTTCTCCAACTGGCCTTCTCACAAAGCTACTCAAGTATGAAGGGCCCTAAGATTACCAGCACGAGCAGTTAGAAATATTCCAAGTAAAGAGCTCCTAAGTCTTAGGTGGAAAGTAATAGGGGAAACAGAAAAGCTGCAGGTTACCAAGCCGAACTACACAAAATAGACCACTTATTCAAACTTCTGTAATATAAATATTGTAAATACATGTTAAAGTACCATAGGGAATGAATACACTAGTCATTTCATTTGAAAGAAACATAAGTCAAATTTCTTTTTTAATACATAAATAAATAATGCTTATTTTTACATATACAAAAGAACTTGTCTAGTACAGACTTCTATAGAGAATATTATAAAACAAGTTGATTGATTTTGGATTCTGTTCAAAGAAATAAGAACCAAAATGAATTTGTAAAAGGTAGTATCACACTGAGAGGGGTCCATAGCAAGGATCCATATACTTACTTGTCACAGAATCATCTTTTCCTATTTAGCATATGAATTTTCTTATAAAATGTACTTGGATTCTTACCCCAACGTTCCCCGGCCTGACATGGGAGGACTTGGTGGTTTCTGAGTAGGAGGATTTGTTCTCGACAGTGTGCCAGTTCTTGCAGGCTGGTTATTTCCATGCTAAAATGCAGGAAAAAGAGCTTTTCATTTTATATCAAATTGTTCTCTTGGTGTTTTGATACAATGGATTATTATTATTTTTAATATCAGAATGTGAAGTAAGGATTCCCAGACAGTTCTACAACAGACTTTGGTTCTACATTTTAAAAAGTTAAGAAACCAGTTGCACTTGGCTTTTCCTATTATTCATACCAATTTATGGCAAAATACAGGTGAGATTACTGGATTTTATATATTATTTTATTGTTAAACATGTTCACAGAGATCAAATTTATCTGCAAATACTGCTTTTCCCAAAATTTTTTAAAATGTGTGCATGAATATAAATACAGATCTCAAAGTCAATTGGCTAAAATATTCATCTGAAAAATCATCTCTATCCTAACAATTCAGTAACAAAGTCACGGTGTGATGTCTGGGAAACCTCCTAATTATAAGTCAATAAAAGCAAGGCAACTATCAAAAAATAAGCAAAGCAATAAATGTTAGCAAAATTAATGTTCCTATATAAATGCAGATGTCAATATATCTTTGATATATTAACACATCCAAGCTAAATGTAGCTGATTTGTACTGAGTTTGAGTATATTTAATCTATGTAAACCCTATGGGAAAAAAGCAGACAGACATAGGAAGAGTTTTCAAATTTTAGTGGCTCTGCAGCCTCTATCAATATAGAGGTAAAACTATGGGTCAAATGATAAGTAATATCTCTTACCTTGGCTTTTAGCCACTTTACGTTGGCAAGAAAAGGGGGGAAAAAGTAGAAATTAATTCTAAATAAGTTATATCTATTAGGACAGGTTTACATTTACAGTTATTCAATCCATGTTAATAAGCTTTTACCCAGCATTATTTCAAATATTTTGTAAAGAAAAAGATAATCATAAGCAGCTGGGAAATATCCATGTGTATCATGTATTTTTCAAAAGACTAATATACTCATAAGAAAACCACCACTCATTTATGCCAATCTTATGCAGGCGCAATAATTTCTTAGTTCTGTATTTTATCCTATGGAACAAATCCAACTGAATCACAGATGATAAACTTTGATTTGAAAACAAATACTATAATACATGATATGTAAGGCTACTTTAATACATCAGTGTACAAAAGCTAAGACTTTACTGGATAATAAATGCCTGAATATGAGTATTCATTACTTGAAAAGTACTGCATATATTAAAATTCAAAATAACAGGTTGCTTCAAATTCAGAAAAATGATGTAACACCTCAAAGTCTAAAAACAAAATTACTAGGCACAGGAATACCTCAGCCAGATTTTAACTACGGAATAAACAGAGTCTAGAAATCCTCTTTAAAATATATATACACACACACACACACATATGTGTGTGTGTATATGTCTTTATTGATTTCAGAGAGAGGAAAGGAGAGGAAGAAAGAGAGATAGAAACATCAATGATGAGCGAGTCATTGATCGGCTACCTCCTGCACGCTCCCTACTGGGGATCGAGCCCACAACCCAGGCATGTGCCCTGACCGGAAATCGAACCACAATCTCCTGGATCCTATGTCAATGCTCAACCACTGAGCCATGCTCAGCCGGGCAACAGCGAACATTTTGATGGTTGCCAGATAGGAGCAGGGTTGGGGATATGGGTGAAAAAGGTGAATGGTTTAAGCAGCACCAAATGGTAGTTACAGAACAGTCATGGGGATGTAAGTATGGCATAGGGAATACAGTCAATAATATTCTGATAACTACATATGGTGTCAGACGGGTATGAGATTTATCAGGATGACCACTTAGTAGGGTATACACCTGAAACTAACATAATATGGTATGTCAACTGTAATTTTAAAAAAACACCTTTTAAAACAGCCTGTATAACAATATGAATGTGCTTAATGCCACAGAACTGTACACTTGAAAGGGTTAAATGGTAAATGTTACGTGATTCTATTTTACTACAATTTTTTTTAAGTTTTTAAAAACCTGAGTCTCAAATACTCATACTACCAAAAAGTAGACTGCCAAAACTCACATCTATATACTTTCAATATATATCATGCTGTGTTATGTTTACACTTCCCATTTATACATATATGATGTAGTTGAATATTCTCACTCAAAATCTCCTTGTAAAATGTGGTTTCATCTTATACTCTAGTAAGTACTATGTATTAAACAATTATTAGTGAAGGGACAATAAAGGATATTCACTTCTAAGATGATGACAGAATTTTTTTATGAGTGTATATTGCTTTGGTAGGAAGAAAAATCAAGATTAAGCAAAAGAGGAAGAAGTGGGTAAGAGTGAGTAAATGCATGAGTGAGTGTGTATGCACACTTGCATATACATGTGTAAGGTATACATGTCATTTTTAATCCAAAGACAAGTTAATAATACAAAAACAGTTCTCCCAGGCTCTTAAAATCCAAATCCTATAGATCAATCTAGTTTAAAATATCTTAAATTAAAATTCAATTTAAGCTCTTCTAGCCACATCCTTGGGCAAAAATACAAGAAACAAACTAGTAGCCTCCTCTACATTTGCACAATGGTCCAACTTTACATATAACTTCCAAGCACGACAGCAAAGGAGAGTCTAACTAACAGTCTCAGAGAAGGGTAGAATAAAGGTCCCCTCTTGACCAGGAATCCCAGATAATTCAGAATCAGTAATAGCACCAGTGAGATGAACCAGCTAAGAAAAGCTTCAAGATTCTAGCTGACTCCTAAACATGATTGTAAATATTCTGAAGACCAGGGAAAAAAATCAAATAATGGTTCTCTGGGAAAAGAACTCTCTGTCAAATTTCAGAGGAACAGTTTACCCCAAGCAGAGATGGCTAAAGAATTCAGGTCATTCCAGATGCTTGCAAAATGACCCATAAATACCAAAAGAGGTGACAGGCTACAGTTATCCTTCAAGGGCAATTAATTCTGCTATGCTAAGAAATGGACAGGGACAACAAATAATCTCTTTCCCAAAAGTCTGTTGGGGTGGGTGGGGAATGAAGAGCTGGGAATGGTACAGAACAAAATTATGTAAATTTTATTTCTCCTAGGTTGCTACAATTACAATTACATCCACACAAATACGCTAATATATATATACATATTTAAGAATAAAACTTTAAAGTATTTATAAATTATTTTCTAAGCCAATTTTGAAAAGCATGCAAATCTTTTTTTAAATACTCATTCAGTAGTAAAAGAAAACATGGAATGACAACACAAATTTATAATATTAGTCTAGGATTCAAATGGCTCAATTTATGAACAGCCATTTCAAGTTTTAATAGCTTCTTGAACATAGCCTATTCCACAGGTAAAACTCTGCCAAGTTTGGTATAATACATAACTAATATTAAATAAATGTTCTATGAAAATTGTAATGCTAGATACTAGCTAAGAAAATCTATTAATTCTTGAAGAAAATTATCTTTATAATCATTTTGCTATCCAAAATATTTACTGGATAAATAAGTTACTTTAAGTTAATATAATATAAAAATGCTTACCTTGACACCGTGGCCCACATCATCCAGAACTGTATAGTCAATAGGTTTCCGAATATACCTTACAGGGCGCTCCATATTTGCAGGTGCTATTATTTTGTGAGTTCTTGATGTACTCTTATTTGTTGTCAAAATACCAATCTCTCTTCGAGCCACTTTCTCTTTATGAATGTCCACCGTCTGTATTTTAATATAAACAAGCAAGAAAATATCATCAGGCATAGTAAATAATATACATGATGCCCATATATCTTGGATCATATACAGGTTGGACCATACAACTGTATCACGTCTATTTTCCAATGATTATTATCTTTCCCTTCAAAATTAAGAAAATTAATATCCTCAAGGCTCAAAACAGGGAATATCTTAAAAGTAATTAAAAGCATGACCCACTTTAATGGATTTAATTCCAAAGCAATTTTCTTTCCTAAAGATTTGGTGTTTGTGTGAAGGGAAGGGGGTCACAAAAGTATAAGAGTAGCTTATACTTTATGTAATAAGGGTGCAAATCAGAAAAAAAAAATCAATAATTAGGACACAATGAGGTAAGTGCAAGAATGACACATGCACAGTTTATTAGAAATTAAAGGTGTTCAATCCTGGCCAGTGTTGCTCTATGGTTAGGGCGTCAGCCTGCACACCTAAGGGTCCCAGGTTTGATTCCCAGTCAAGGGCCTGTACCTAGGTTGCAGGTTCGCTCCCTGCCCCCAGGTACAGGCTCATGCAGGAGACAACCAATCAATGTTTCTATCTTTCTCTCTCTCTCTCCCTGCCTCCTTCCCTTCCACTCTCTCTCTGAAAAGCAATGGAAAAAATACCCTCAGGTGAGGATTAACAAAAAATTTTAAAAAAAGAAATTAAAGATATCAAACTAGGTTGAGATGGGTTCACTTAAAGGCTTTATGGAGGAGGTAGGTTTTTAAGGATGAATAGAAGTATAAGAGGCAAATATGGAAATTATTCAAGGCAGAAAGAACTGCATGTTGCAGACTAGAGTATAAGAGAAAAGATAAGAGCAGAGGTCACAGCCTATCTAATACTGGCCTTTATGGCTTTAATTTTTTTTTTTTAATTTACTTGTCAACATTTAAAAACTGGACAGCAGTTAGCACAAGAGAAATTCCACAACTACTCAACAATTTAAACTTTGTCCTAATAGCAATGGGAAACCAATAACAAATTTAAATTGAGTAACATCATCAGATCTGCATTTTAAAAGATTCCTCTGGCACAGGTGTTGAGGACAGACAGGACAACAATACTGACATTGAGACCAGTTAGGCAAATACGGTAATGTAGGTGAGAAAAAGCAAGGATGTGAACTGAACTGAAAAAAGGGGGTGAGAATATTGTCAGAAAAATACCACAAGTTTAATATTATATGCTCATTTAAGATTCTACTTCACCATAATTTTAAAAGCTGACTAGGAAAGAACCTGTAATCAAAAATGTTTTCCCAACTCCAAAGCAAGGTGCACGGAGACAACTCTCCTTGGGTGTCCAGCACTTTTGCACATCTTGCAAGAAAAGACAATTGATTCTCTTTGCTCTGGATATTTATATAGTAAACAGCCTTAGAAAATATAGTGTCTCCTTAGAAAGCAAAATACAGGTTTATTTATTGTCCAGTGTAATAAAGATAATCACACACACACACACACACACACACCATGGCAAAGGTAAGGAAGGCTTACTGCCCATTATCCTACAAAAATGGGGGATGGGTATCTGGCACAATGCTGACTTTCTAAACTAATGCTATTGCCACGCAAATGACATCCTTTATGTAACCCAAGAGTCTCGTGTTTTCTAATAGTATCCATGATACTTGCACGAAGAGTGAAATCTCAAACCCTTCACAAGTTCTGACAGTTTTGGCAATAAGAATGGAATCTGGCCCTAGCCAGTTTGGCTCAGTAGTTAGAGCATCAGCCCACTGACTGAAGGGTCCGGGGTTTGATTCCAGCCAAGGGCATGTACCTCTGTTGCAGGCTCAATCCCTGACCCCAGTTGGGTTGCCTGCGGAAGGCAACCAATCAATATGTCTCTCTCACATGGATGTTTCTCTCTCTCCCCCCCTTCCAGTCTCTCTGAAAAGCAATGGAAGAAATATCCTCGGGTGAGGATAAAAAAAAAAGAATGGAATCTGACAGAGACAAAGCTTTTCAGAAACAGAATGTGAGGCTAGTTAACAGGAATTGAGAGAAGTCCATGGGAATTGTGAGTCAACATGTTGACCAAATTGTATGGTCACAAAGCAATGAATGGTCCTCCACTTCACTGCCTATTAATGAGGCTGAGTTGAGGAGGTAGTTTCAGGCTGAGGACCAGTAAATAATAGGTTCAAACACAGCAGCCACACTTACTGTCAACTCTCTACCACGCTGACAGCCTCAGCTGGTCTGCCCTGTGACCAACTATTACTAAGACTAGTACTAAGACTTGTCTGGTGGAGAGAGAGGGGAACACATAGGTTCTATCCCCTACAGAGAAACGTGCCTACATTGGCTGTGAAAGGCGGAAAACCGCAACCACTGTGATCAGAATCAGGAGAATCTTTAGAACTTGGGGCTAGTTTGGGAGATTTGGGGTGGGGCACATAATACTTGTTAAAGAATAATGGCAACAGCTGCCAATCTTATTGCTCAGCCTATCCTACAGTCTATCTTGTAAATATTCAATCCATTGAATGAGTAAAAGGCCTCAGCATTTTCTGGCATTGGGTCATGTCTGCTGTAGGAGAGCTTTGGCCCCCTTATGGCAATTTCCCTGAGACAAACTCCCTGTACTGGATTGAGTTGAAAATGATGATGAAGGTGATTAACTGGGGAATGAGAAACTCACCTAAAGGAATCTAGATGAATTCTTGCTATCAGCCCTGCCAGCCTTAGAAAACTTCCCAAATCCTTATGTTGAAATCAAGTAAGAATTTAAGAGATGTTGCCTTGACAATGGAGCAGCAAAATAGCCTAAATTAAGTGGATTCCTAAAAACAATGATGCCACTGCAGATCAAGCCCAAGTCAACCAAAGGGTACAAACCCATGGCCCTACCAGAAAGCAATGTGGCTGTCATTCTGGATAAAGCTGTTCCCAAACAGAAATGAACGCTGTCAGTAATGACGACCTTGCTGCAGAATACAGGGCTTTGGGTCGACCAAAAACAACAGGGGTTTATTTGGTTGATCAGCATGCGTCTACACCACCACTCAACATAAAAGTCAATGCACCTTGTTTACTGATGCAGAACAACTCTCTCCCAACCCCTCCCTACCCAGTCAAGTATCATTATGTTGTATATCCCAAATTCAGCTGCTTTTAAGAGAAAGATGAATAGGGGTTGGACTGAGCTCTCCTGGTCTCCAAGGGGAATTGAGAACCATACATACCTGGGTATAATAGATCACTCTGGGGAGGGGAGGGACTCAATATTTTATGGCTCTGTCATCTTACTGATCTCTGACTATTTATCAGAAGAAAATGAAAACACTAATTCAAAAAAATATATATGCACCCCCATGTTCACTGCAGCACTATTTACAATAGCCAAGATATGAAAACAACCTAAATGTCCATCAATGGATGAATATGTATGTAATGGAATACTATTCAGCCATTAAAAAGAATAATATCTTGCCATTTTTAACACCATGGATGAACCTTGAAGGCATTATGCTAAGTGAAGTAAGTCAAACAGAGAAAGACAAATACTGTATGATGTTACTTACATGTGGAATCTAAAAAACAAACAAAACAAAAAAATTAGCTCATAAATAGAACAAGTTGGTGGTTGCCAGAAGGAAGGGGGTGGTCAAAATGGGTTAAGGGGTCAAAAGGCACAAACTTCCAGTTATAAAATAAATGTCTACATTGCATATTTGAAAGCTGCTAAGAAGAGTACATTTTAAGAGTTCTCATCACAAGAAAAATAAATTTTATAATTATATGGGACAGATGCTGACTAGACTTATTGTGGTGATCACTTCACAATATATACAAATATTGAATCATCAAGTTGTATACCTGAAACTAACATAGTGTTATATCTATTATTATACCTCTATTTTTAAAAAACAGAAAATATATACATACATAATAGAAATTTGTTTCCTTCTGCTTCCAACACTTGAATCCCAGTCAATTTACTATCATTGTTCAATCTGGCTACTGCAATAGCATTCTAACTGATCTTTTGTATCCAATCTAGCCTTTCTCCATGGTACTGTATAACCATGGTGATCTTTACAAAAACAGTTCGCAAAGATACATGCATCCCTATTTCACTGCAGCATTATTCATGGGGGCCAAGACATAGAATCAACCAAAGTATCTTTCAACAGATGATTAGATAAAGAAGATGTGATACATATATACAATGGAATACTACTCGGACATAAGAAAGGATGAAATACTGCCATTTGTGACAACATGGATGGACCTTTAGAATATCATGCTAGGCAAAATAAGTCAGACAGAAAAAGTTAAGAACCATATAATTTCTCTCATATGTTGGATATAAAACTAAAAGCAACAAATGAAAAAACAAGAAAAATAAAAACTTATAGACACAAAAAACAGTATAGTGGTTACCAGAGGGAAAGGGGGTGGGGGAGTAGTAAAGGGTAAAGGGGGTCAGATATATATGGTGAAGAAAGATTTGACTTTGGGTGGTGGGCACACAATGCAATATACAAATGAAGTATCAAGGAATTGTACACTTGAAACCTGTATCATCTTATTAACCAATGTCACCCCAATAAATTTAATTTTAAAAAAACAAAAAGGAAACTTGGGAAAACAAAATGAAAAAATTTAAAGATATCTTACTTGCTTAAATCCTATTAAAAGAACATTCCAGCCCAGCCCATGTGACTCAGCAGTTGAGCATCGACCTATGATCCAGGAGATCACAGTTCAATTCCCTGTTAGGGCACCTGCCCAGGTTGCAGGCTCGATCCACAGCAGGGAGCATGCAGGATGCAGCCAATCAATGACTCTCCTATTGATGTTTCTCTCTCTTTCTCTCCCCCCCCATTTCTCTCTCTGAAATCAATAAAGACATTTTAAAAAAAGAAAAAAAAGAACACCCTACATGGTTCCCAGTCTTCATGGGAAAAACAAAACAAATTCAAAATGGCTCAAATTTGTTCATTTTTCCTCATACATTATTGTGCCCATAACTCTCCTTAAAATCATGTTTTCACCCTTCCTACTTCCCTCACACATTGCAGAACTATTCCAGACACTATTTCAAATTACTTGACTGGGGGAAGGGGGGAGCATGGAGGGACAGAGAAAAAAAGAGAGAGAGAGAGAGAAAACTCATGGATAAGTACAAAAGTATGGAGATTGCCAGGGGGAGGTGAGGATGGGTAGAGGAGGGTATGGGGTGATAAATGGTGATGGACAGAGACTTGACTTGGGGTGGTGAACACACAATACAATGTACTGATGATATGGTGTAGAACTGTGCCCCTGAAACCTGTAAAATTTTGTTAACTAGTGTCACTCCAATAAATTCAATAAAAAGGACCCTGGCTGGTGTGGCTCAGTTGGTTGAGCATTGTCCCATGTAGGGAGAACACTGGTTCGATTCCTGGTCAGGGAACATATCCATACCCCGGTTGGGGGCTGTGGGCTCCATCCCCAGTAGGTGAGCGTGCAGGAAGCAGATCGATGTTTCTCCCTATCTCTCTTTCTCTCTCTCTTCCTCTCTCTAAAATCAATAAAACACATTTAAAAAGATAAAAATAAAAAGGAAAAAAACTACTTGAAAAATTTATCTGAGTCTACTCCCTCTCTCCAGTCTCCCAATTAGGAATCAATCATAAAAGTCCAAATCACAATCCATCCTGCGACACACAACCCTCCATATGGCAGACTGAGTGAATAAAGTAGGTAGGAGGAGGGGAACAAAACTGGAACATTTGTATAACAACAGCATGCATATGTTCACCAAGACAAAGTTAGCTTTTTCAGGAAGATAATTCCTTCACATACTTGAATTCCGTTACTTTCATACTTTTTCCTTCATCTTCAGGTAGCAAAAGAAGCAGTTTAATATAAAAAAAATTAGTTTTCAATTCCAATATACTGGAGATAAAATTTAAGAGTTACACTAATTGAGAGGGACTAGAAAGCCCAGGTGATCACCCTTTAGCAACCTCAGAACCTACGAAGTACAGCTGAAAACCACTGGTAAAAAATGCACACACACACACAAACGTGAAATCAGAAAACCTAGGCTCTTTCACTTACTAGTTGTGAAATTTTATACAAGTTTTTACATTCACTAAGATTCCATTTTGCTTACATAAAATTGGGGTAGGGTACTATTAGAACCTATAATATTGCTTAATACAAAAGTACTAAAAAAATAAACCAAGTATGAATCTTATTTCAAACTATCCAATCTCGAACCAGCAATTAATTAAGGTAAAGTATTTCTCAATGTTAATACAAAAACATGGACATATCAACATTGTGTATTAGAAATATAATGAATGTGGAACCTGGAGGATGTTATATTAAATGAACTAAGCCAGATGCAGAAAGAAAAAGAAAAAAAACTGCATAATCTCACTTATTGTGGAATCCAAGAAAGTAGAAAACAAAGAAAGTAAAAGGTGGTTACAAGGGGTGAGGGAGGAAATGGGAAATCTAAAAAAGTTTGAACACATAGAAGCAGAGTAGAAGGTGGTTACAGGGGGTGGGAGAAATGGAAAGATGTTGGGCAAAGGTTACAAAGTTGCAGTTATATAGGATGACTAAGTCTAGAGATCGAATGTACAGCAGGATGATAAGTTAATAATACCTTATTGAATACAGCAAATTTGCTGAGAGTAAATTTAAGGTGGTCTCATCACCAAAAAAAAAGTTAACTATATAAGAAGATATGTTAATTAGCTTTATTGTAGTTATGTCACTATGTAATGTATATCAAATCATGATGTTGTACATCTTAAGTATATACAATTTTTAGTTTTAAAAATAAAATTTTTGAAGACGATTAATGTGAATTATGTTTCAATCTCCAATTTTGCCACTAGCAATAATTGCATTTTGGAGGACTCCTCAGAGCCAATCTAATGAGCATTAAGGCTCTGGAAGCTTGAAACTCAATAATTCCAAGGTTAAGACAAACTAAAGAAAATATAGAAACCCAAAGGCAAAATTTGATAAATAAAGATCATGCTTGATGATTCAGCAGCACCTGAAGGAGAAGTGATAAAGTCAAAAAAGAATCTATAAGAGGTAGACCTAGAAGTAATGGATAAAATAAACATGTTTAGGGGGAATGACCTTTGAAGGCATGAGTATATTCCTGAAGACCTTATACATAATTCAAAGCTTGCAAAATCCAAGAACTAAGTTTAATACAGGACAGTGTTTGTTTAGAGCCCAAACATCAAATGACAATAAAGTTTTAACAACCTTTTTGTCTAGTTTTGAAATTATGCAATGTTCAAAAATTTTTTTTAATTTGAAGGAAGTATTTACATTTAAAAATAATTTTTAAAATTTCACTAATGTTTTATATTGCACTTTTAGCACATAAAATGAAATTGTACTGCATGAGCTGGTAACAAAGACATAATTGCAGTAGTCTAATGCAGAAGAAACAAGGCCTTTGAATTTGGGTAAGTAAATTCAAGAGGCAAAATCTAGAATTAATATAACACAACTAGAAAACTCTTTTGACAGACTCAGTATGACAAGTACAAATAATATAGAGAGTTGTGAGAAAGAATAATGGCAATAGGGAGCATAAGATAATCAACAAATATGATCAGAACGCTTTGAATAAAATCACAAGAAATTCTATACCCATCCAATTATAAATAAGGGAAGAAATAAGAAAACAATGAAATGGAAATTTGAAAGATTAACCTGAAAAAAATAAATAATTATGTGGCCTTCACAGCCAGCTACAACACACCCCCACCTACTCGCAACCATGCATCTCATTGCCCCACTCCCATCCAATATACTATTTACCGATGCCAATTCTTCCCAAACTGACCTACAATGTCTCCCAATAAAAACTTCAACAGGCTTCTTCATAGTTTCAAAATATACAAGGAAAGACAAAGGGGAAAGAATGAGCTAGACATGGATAAAAAAAAATTAGAAAAGGTTTGGAAGAGGGTCTTGCCCATTTACATTTATTATAAGGTTCTTGCACAGGGTTAAATAAATGGACCGATTCAACAGAAGAGTGAACTCAGAAACAAATTTGATTATCTTACAGTGATGGTACAGTGGGAAAGAATGCATTATTCAAAGAGGGTGACTAGTTTGCAACCCTGAAAATGGATCCCTACCTCACACCATACAGGGGGGAAAAACAATTCCAGATCCATTAAATGTAAGCGCAAGTAAGTGACATATTTATAAGTGAAATATTATACATTAATGAGAATTAACTACTATGAATGAACTATATATGAAATATAAATAAATCTTACATAATGCTGAATGGAAAACAAAAAAAGCAACCCGTGCTAGACTATATACAGCATGACCTATTTTTATTAAACCCAAACACAAATGAGATTAAACAATGGTTGTTTAGGGATCACATATAATAAACTTTTTTATTTATTTTTTTGTTAATACTCACCTGAGGATATTTTTCCATTGATTTTTAAAGAGGGAGAGAGACAGGGAAGGGAAGAGAGAGAGAAAGAGAGAAACATCAATATGAGAGAGACACATTTATTGGCTGCCTCCTGCACGTGTCCAGACCAGGCCAGGGATCGAACCTGCAACCCAGGTACATGCCCTTGATCAGAAATCGAACCCACAACCCTTCAGTGCATGGACTGACACTCTATCCATTGAGCAACACCAGCCAGGGCAATGTGATAAACTTTTTTAAAGGGGAAGGAAATAAACATTCCCCTGGAGATATGGATTGAAACATATAGGTAGAAGAAACAGAAATGATCATTTTCTAGTTCACTTTGGTGGTAGATTCATAGATGTTCATTTTATTATTACAAACTTTATAACATACATTATATTTACTCTTTTGAATGTATTAAGTATAAGATAATTTTACAAAGGTCTTTAATTCCACATAAAGTACAAACAGAGCAGAGAGAAAAATGATTACTATTTCTGGAACATCAGAAGACTCCAAAAGGAAACTACTAGTCAGCCATACTTGGCATGCCAAGAAGAAGAAAGGAAGAAGGGGCAGAGGAAAATTCAGGCAGAGGGAACAACATAAGCAAAGTCAAAGAGGTATGAAAATATACCTGCTGAGAGATTAGAGAAAATTTAAAATAGCATGAATAAAAATACACTGAACTCTCTACCCTTAAGAGTTATTAAAGACAACCCTGGCCAGATAGCTCAGTTGGTTACAGCGTCCTGATATGCCAACATTGCAGGTTCAATTCCTGGTCAGGCCACATTCAAGAAGCAACCAATCATCCGGCCAGTATGGCTCAGCAGTTGAGCACTGACATATAATCCAGGAGATCACGGTTCAATTCCTGGTCAGGGCACATGCCTGGGCTGCAGGCTCAATCCCCAGTAGGGAGCATGCAACAGGCAGCTGATCAATGACTCTCTCACCACTGATGTTTCTCTCTCTCTCCCCTTCCCTTCCTCTCTCTGAAATCAATAAAGACATATTTAAAAAAAAAAAAAAAAGCAACCAATGAATCCATAAACTGGTAAAGCAACAAATAGATGTTTCTCTCTCTATATATAAAAATCAATGAAAGAGTTATTAAAGAAAGACTAAGGAAACTGAAAAGCCAAATCTCACAATTTCTTTTTAAGGACCAAGCATCCCTTTATGATACGAGATTAGAAACTGAATAGACAAAATAAATTTTGTGGAAAGCAAAGGTTCTAAAGGAATGATTAAAATATTCCAAGTGATTTTATTTAGAAAGCGTACTTTTAAAACAAATGTTAAAACAGAGTTAAATTTCATAGACTATTTTCAAGTTATCTTCTAAGATATGATTATTTAAAACTATTGTACAAAAATGTTATTTTAATTATGTTCTCTTTCCCTTACCAGTTTGGGGGGAGAAAAGAAAACATTCTTCTTTTAAAAATCCTCCAGAAAAATCCTTTCTAATTATCAAAAGACAGAAAGGCAGGCAGGAAAGATGTATGATACAGCAAAACTACTGCACGTATTTTCTATAATACCATATTTGAAGGCTGACTAGCCTCACAAATGCCTCTGCCGAAACAGAGAGAGAATTATAGGTTTCAAGCAAAGAACCTTGTATATAAGTTAAAAAGCACAATAAATGTTTGCTCACAGAAGTACTACAGAATAAAAATTGAAACACTTCTGCCCTGAATAGAAAAAGGAGAGGAGTATGAAACGGGTAGAAAATGTGCAAGAGTCCTGAGACAAGCCAAACAGAGAAAGCCTTCAGCCAAGAAAGAGACAATCTTTGTCTGTGACTGCTTATTTGGACGAGGCTCTGGAAATGGCCCTATGCCCAAAATTTGGAGTTACAGAGCTTTGTTCAATAAGCTTGAAACAAGGTCCCAATCAACTGTGAAGTTAACTTGATTCAGAATGACCTATATAAACAGTATAAAATAGTTCTATTTAGAAAAGATGAGCTACAAAATAAGACTCTGGTGGAAAACATAATACAAAGCACTGGCATCAGAATTACTCTGAAATATTTATTTAATCCTGGGGAAAACTGGATCTGTCACTAACACTTTGGCCCACACACAATTTTTTAGTACCATCCAATGACACTATTCTGTCTCCTCTTGCTTAAGAATGTGAGACACATTATAGAACACTCCACATGCTAACTATACATCCACCTCAAAATAAAATTTTGTGCTTAATTTAATGATAACCATTTTTTATCCAAATGAGGATCTAAGGTAAATATGAAGTTTTAAGAGAACATTAAATCACAATTTATCTTCATTTTTTTCCCCACTGCTTTTCAGAGAGAGTGGAAGGAAGAGAGAGAGAGAGAGAGATCAACTAGTTGCTTCTGGGCCAGGATGGAGCCTGCAACCAAGGTACATGCCCTTGGATGGAATCAAACCCAGGACCCTTCAGTCTACAGGCTGACGCTTTAACCACGGAGACAAACTGGCTAGGGCTCAATTTATCTTCTAAATATCAGGTCATAAATTTGTACTTACTCCCCAATCAACTACTCCATACTAAGAATTATTTTTGTTTTAATATTTCATGAGCGTCTCAGCCTTCTTAAAAAGACAGTGTAGTCCTGGCCAGTGTGGCTCAGTTGGTTGGGCATCATCCCATGCACTGAAAGGTTGCTGGCTGGATTCCCAGTCAGGGCACAAACCTGGATCCCTGGTAGGGAGTGTGCAGGAGGCAGCTGACCAATGTCTCTCTCCTTCTCTCTTTCTCTCCTTCTCTCTTCCTCTCTCTTCTAAAAATCAACTTTTAAAAAATTGATTATTTTTTTAATAAAAAGAGTTAGCTTATTTAAAATTATGTAGAAATGTCAGGTATTATAATCTAATGACTAAAAGCACAGGCTTGGGAACCAGATTGCAGAGATTGAAAAGACTACCATTTACTAGCTGTATGACCTTGGACAAGTTACTTAACCACTCTATGCCCTAATTTTTCTTACCATACAGATGAGATTTTAAAACAAACAAAAAATTATATCAACCTCACACTGTTATTATGAGGATTAAATGAGTTAACATGTATAAAGGATTTTTAACAGTGCCTTGCATGCAGAAAAATAAGTTTTTATTATATTTTTCTCTGTTCCCCAATCTATATTCAAGTGTTTAAGCCTGAGTTTACTAGATGATATTAAACCAGTTAAAGCTTATAGTGAATAATAAATACAACTCATATAAGCAAACTTAGAAATTAATAATTGTCACTTAGTTCATTTAAGATATTGTAGCTATATTAAAATGTAACAAAGAGTGGCAAGTCAATTATCATCAATAAGAGAAAAAAAACTCTGGTCTAATACTTTGATAAGATTTGGACTGTACTCAATAGTAGCCCTTTCTGAGCCTCATTTCTTTCACATTTATCATAGAAGTATTTTTGTTCCTATAATTCTTCTTACAAGAAATGACCACATTTGTGGATATCAACTAATCAGAATAGAAGCTAGAACCTAAAACACCTGCAGACTGCCAGGCAATTTATCCTAAAATAAAAATATGGGGAGAGGGGGGCGCAAATAGGCAAAGGAGTTTAAGAAGTACAAATTTCCAGTTATAAAATAAATAATTCGCGGTGATGTTAATGTACTGCACAGGGAATATAATTAAGAAAACTCTAGTACAGTGGTACCTCAGTTTTCGAATGTAATCTGTTCCGGGAGACTGTTTGAGTTCTGAAACATTCGAAAACCGAGGGATCAACAGCCAATAGCTAGGCCTCAGGATCTTGCACTCAGCAGGAAGCCGTGTGGCATGTTCAACTTCTGAGGCGTGTTTGAAAACCCAAGCATTTACTTCCGGGTTTACAGTGTTTGTAAACCGAAATGTTCGTCAACAGAGAAGTTTGAAAACCGATGTACCGCTGAAACTTTATATGGTGAGAGATAATTTACTAGATCTACCATTATGGTGATTTTGTAAGGTATAACAGATATAAATGTCAAGTCACTACACTGTACACCTGAAACTAGTACAGTATTATAAACTATATTTCAATAACATTTTTAAAGTAAAAAAGAAATAACTCTTGCCCAGCTGGTGTGGGAGACAACCAACCAATCGATGTGTCTCTCTCACATTGATGTTTCCCTCTCTTCTCCTCCCTCCTTTCCACACTCTCTAAAAAAAAAATCAATGAAAAAAATATCCTTGGGTGAGGATTAACCACAACAAAAAGGCAGTTTTATTGGGATAAATTCACATACAATAAAATTCACCCACTTAAGTGTACAATTTGCTTTTCAGAGAGAGTGGAAAGCAGAGCCGGGGGGGGGGGGGGAGAAACATTAAGGGCTGCCTCCCACACGGGCCCCAACCAGGACCAGGGATTGAGCTTGCAACAGAGGTACAATGCCCTTGGCCAGAATCAAACCCGAGATCCTTCAGTCTGTAGGGCTGATGCTCTAACCACTGACCCAAACCGGCTAGGGTTCTAAAGAGCTTCTTGACCTTCCACTCTAACTTCCTTCCCTCTTATATATTAAATAAATGGATGCATGCATGCTAGACACTGGGATATAGCAATGATCACAACAGACCCCAATGGAAGGCAGATATTGAATAATAGGACAAATAATTATGTAAATCTAATAATAAATGCTATGAAGAGAAAGTACAGGGTGCTATAAAAACAGTTAATAGAGAGCCCTAATAATATGTATGAAGGTGAGAGGTAGGACAGAGAGAGACATTAGGGAAAAACTGCCCTTAAATACAATTTATGGTTAAGACTACAAGGATGAATGGAAGAGTTAGCCAGGTGAAACATGTCTGTAACAATATACATCAGGACACTGACATGGCAGAAAGCATTGATTAAATCCTGGAATTTAAGAGTCCTAGAGGGTTGCCCCAGACAGGTGGCTCTGTTGGTTGAAGAGTCAACCCTGTACACAAAATTGTTGCGCGTTCAGTCCACAGTTAGGGTGCATACAGGAGGCAACCAATCAATGTTTCTCTCACATTGATCGCTCTCTCTTCCTTTCTCTCTAAAATCAATAAAGCATATCCTCGCGTGAGAATTTAAAAAAGAAAAAAGCTTTTTAAAACAGAGTGTCTAAGAGGGTTAATAGTTAAGAGAGGAAACTAAAAATAAAGGTAGACACCAGGCCTTTAAAGAGTGTTAAACACCATTAAAAAGATTTTTAGATTTTTTCCTGGCAGTCATTGATTTCCAAACCTCTTTCGCTGTTCAATCCTGATTTTAAGTCCATTCTTACACAGAATCTCAATATAAAATATAAACAAAAGTAGCCTTGTCCTGCCTAAAGTGGAAGGAGGGTGCTTTAGAACTTCAAATGAGCCTCCTATTTACCTATGTGAGGGCAAAGGCAAAACAGGCAACTAGTGAAGAGAGAGAAGGCAATATCAGAAATAACATACGGTGAGCATATTAGCCAGACTTACAATCAGAAATTGGTAATATATTCTAATTACAATAATTCAGAGCAATTATATAAAAGAAACTAAACCCAAACAAATGGTGAGAGATAGGGGAACACAATGGAAGGCACAGGAACTAGTGTTAGCAGCAGGAGCAGTAGCCTTAAATCCAAAATGATACGGGGCGGGACAGGCTGCGGGAAATTAGAGGAAAAGTCACATAAAGGCCATCCTGAACGGAGTAATAACTTGTCTTGGCACACAGCCAACCCATAGGGAAGGCACCAGCTTACCTTCCTCACTGCTTTTGATCTGCCTATGTTCCACACTGGCTGCACTTAATCTGCAGCCAGAAGTCACAAATGCCCATTGACATAATCCACACAAGTAAGCCTCCCAGAGCAAAGACCAGGGGGGAAGACAAAAGATCAGGAAGATCAAACAGAAGTTATCTGTCATATAGAAGTATGTATAGAAGTACTAGGAAAAGTCAAACCTGACATTTTGGAACCAAGGAAGAGTTTTCCCTGAGTGAGGACAGTTAAGCTAAAGCCTAAAGAATGAGCAGTAGTTAGCCAGACAGAGGAAATAGGGTAGAAAGACATTCTAAGCAAGGGGACTAGTGAATACAAAGGTATACTTCTAGAACAGTAAGTGAATTAGGATATTTCAAGCACTGAGTATGAAGCAAGAAAGGAAATGAAATGACGCAAGAGAGGCAAGGGTGAGAAAACATCATGCTTGCATCAATGCCATACTAAAAATCTAGTCTTTATCCTGAAGGCAAAGTTTAAGGATTGATATATCATCTGATAGAGATGGGTGTGGGTTTTCTTTATTTTAATATGTTTTTATTGATTTCAAAGAGAGGAAGGGAGAGGGAGAGAGAGAGATAAAAACATCAATGATGAGAGTCATTAAACAAGTGGAAGAATATACCATGCTCATGGATTGGAAGAATTAATATCATTAAAATGTCCATACTACCCAAAGCAATTTATAAATTCAATGCAATTCCTATTAAAATACCAACAGCATATTTCACAGACCTAGAACAAACACTTCGAAAATTTATATGGAACCAAAAAAGCCCCCGAATAGCTGCAGCCATCTTGAGAAAAAAGAACAGAGTGGGAGGGATCACATTACTGGACTTCAAACTGTATTACAAAGCCACTGTAATCAAAATGGCCTGGTATTGGTACAACAACAGGCATATAGGCCAATGGAACAGAACAGAGACCCCAGAAATAGACCCACGCCATTATGGTCAGTTAATATTTGACAAAGGAGGCAAGAGTATCCAATGGAGTAAAGACAGTCTCTTCAATAAGTGGTGCTGGGAAAATTGGACAGATACATGCAAAAAAATGAAACTAGACCACCAACTTTCACCATACACAAAAATAAACTCAAAATGGATTAAAGACTTAAATGTAAGTCACGAAACCATAAAAATCCTGAAAGAAAACATAGGCAGTAAAGTCACAGACATCCCACATAGTGG
The DNA here is from genome assembly GCF_964146895.1 of Miniopterus schreibersii. Classification (NCBI taxonomy): domain Eukaryota; kingdom Metazoa; phylum Chordata; class Mammalia; order Chiroptera; family Miniopteridae; genus Miniopterus; species Miniopterus schreibersii. The sequence continues at coordinate 79,717,656 of NC_138101.1, read as the reverse complement.
ACTTTTCACTGATACATCTCCTAGGGCAAGAGAAACAAAAGAAAAAATAAACATATGGGACTACATCAAACTAAAAGCTTCTGCACAGCAAAAGAAAACAACCTCAAAATACAAAGGAACCCCACAGTCTGGGAAAACATATTTGCCAAGGGTGTATCTGATAAGGGGCTAATTTCCAAAGTATACAAAGAGCTCATATTACTCAGCAAGAGGAAGACAAACCACCCAGTTAAGAAATGGGCACAGGACTTGAATAGACACTTCTCCAAAAAGGACATACGGACGGCCAAGAGACACATGAGAAAATGCTCAACATTGTTAATCATCAGAGAGATGCAAATTAAAACCACAATGAGGTATCACTTCACACCTGTCAGAATGGCTGCCATCCACAAATCAACAAACGACATGTACTGGCGAGGGTGTGGAGAAAGGGAAAGCCTAGTACACTGCTGGTGGGAATGCAGACTGGTGCAACCACTATGGAAAACAGTATGGAGGTTCCTCAAAAAATGAAAAATGGCATTGCCTTTTGACCCTAGGAGTGATTCCACTCCTAGGAATGTATCCTAAGAATCCTGAAACATTAATCAGAAAGAATATATGTACCCCGATGTTCATAGCAGCACAGTTTACAATAGCTAAGATCTGGAAATAGCCCAAGTGCCCATCAGGAGATCAGTGGATAAAAAAGCTGTGGGACATTTACACCATGGAATACTATGCAGCTGTAAAGAAGAATAATCTCGTACCCTTTGGGACAGTATGGATGGACTGGAGAATATTATGCTAAGTGAAATAAGCCAGGCAGCGAAAGACAAACACCACATGATCTCGTTTATACATGGAATCTGAAGAACTTAATAAACTGATGAACAAAATAGATTCAATGACATGGAAGCATAGATGAGACTGATGAATGTCAGAGGGATGGAAAAGGGTGGGTGGCGGGAGGGAGGGGGGGAGAGTAACCAAAGAATTTATATGCATACATGCACAACCCAAGGATATGGACAATGGTGGGGAGAGGGATGGGACGGGGTGGAACGGGTCACTGGGGAGAAAAAGGAACATCTGTAATATTTTAAACAAAAATAAAATTTAAAAAAAAAAGGATGAGAGTCATTGATCGACTGCCTCCTGCACGCCCCCTACTGGGGATCAAGCCCGCAACCCAGGCATGTACTCTTGCCCAGGAATCGAACCATGATCTCCTGGATCATATGTCGATGCTCAACAGCTGAGCCATGCTAGCAGGCTGGGTGTGTGTTTTTAATAAAAGCAATGGGGACACAAGGTTGTGGGTTTGATATCCGGTCAGGGCACATACAAGAATCAACCAATGAATGCATAAATAAGTGGCACAACAAATCTATCAATATCACTATCTCTCTCTCTCTCTCTCTCAAATCAATAAATAAAAAAATTTTAAGTAATGAGCACTGATTTTTTAAAATGTGTTAGAAGTCAATTCTCTTATTTTTGGATTGAATAACTCTTGGTCATTTCGTAAGAACAGCATGGCAGAGTGGTAATACCTAATTCCAAGTTCTAATCAACTTCAGCCTTTTTTTTTTAATTCTCCATACTCAGACTTTTTCAGGGAACAGGCAGGCAAAGATATTGTTAGTAATGACATTAAGTAATCTATTTAAGATTCTGAACCAAATCATTGATAATTCAAAATTTACACTAGGGTACATTCATTTTGCTTTGAAATGGATAACTTCCTCAAAACAACACTGACACCTCTGTCCTTTTTGCAAAAGATTATAGAGATCTTCAAAAGTACCATAATGATAATTAAAAGATTCAAAGATCTATTCTTTGCCAAGCCCTACAGGATAGGGATACAATGATGCACAAATAGATAAGGTTCCTGTTATCCTTAAAATTACCTCTAATAGAAGGAACAGGCATTAAGTAAGTAAATATACAAATAAACATAATTACACATTTGTTATATGCTACAAATAAAAGCAACAAGGATGAGGTGAAAAAGAAATATGCTATTAGATTTAGAACAAAGATATCATTGCTGTTCTTTGCAAAAGCAACATCCATGGAGTGGAAGGGACAAAATGAAATCACAATGGGTTAAGGAATACATATGTTTGGAGGAAGAAGACGACATAACATGAGAGAGATTTAACAACTTGGGGTGTGAACTGTCAAGAGAGAAAAGACAGTATCTCAAAGGGTGTTTTTTTAAGATGGAAAAAAACAAACATGCTTGCATGTCAACTGCAAAGGGGAGGGCAAAAGAAGGTGAATATAAGAGAAAGAATGGATAATAGATATGATTAATAATGCCAGTATCTTATTTTCAGGTGTTAGGCTAAGTGCTTTATGTGCAATTCTTTATTTTATCTCTAAGGTTAGCACTTATGTCCCAATTTTGCACATAGGAAAGCTAAACTCAAAGAAGTTAGGTAATGTGAACAAATCACACGGTGGCAGAACTAGGACTCAAACCTAGGTCTTTATGATTCCAAAGCACACCATACCACACTCTTATTCATTCAACAAATACTTCTCAAACCACTTCTTAAGTGCCAGTTACTACGTTTTAAGGAAAAAAGAGATGATTTAAACATGCTCTTTACCTTCTAAAAATGACGAAGGGGAGACAGATACATACTCCAAGTAATCGATAAAAGTAGGAACAAGTTGGGTAGCAGAGCACAAAGACACAGCCAGTATTTTCTACCCTGAGCTAATCAGCTAACAATTCAGATGGTCCTTGTGTTAAGCAGAACAGAGATGAGACAAAGTTAATTACAAGACAAATAGACTATGGAAAAGCAAAGAGGCGCAAATTTACATCCTATGTTTGGAACACTTCAAGAAGTTGGGACACCCGATACGGAGACACAGAAGAAAAGGCCATATGAGAACCCAAGCAGAGACTGGAGTTATGCAGCCACAAGCCAACAAACACCTGGAGTCACCAGAAGCTAGAAGAGGCAAGGAAAGATCCTATCCTAAAACCTTTGGAGGGGGTGTAGCCCTGCTGACACCTTAATTTTGGACTTCTGGCCTCCAGAACAGTGAGAAAATAAATTTCTGCTGTTTTAAACCATACACACACACACAGAAGAAGGAGGAGGAGACTAAGATGTTGGCATGGCAGGAATGCAATGAGAGTTGGAAGAAACTAGATCAAAGAGCCTTTTATGACATTAAGAAATCTGAGATTTAAACTATAGCAAGAGAAAAACCATTTCCAGGCTTTGAAACAAGATTAGGCTACTGTTAAGGCTCAGAAACCTATTAGAAGGTTCAAGCTGTAGCCTGGTGAATGGCTTATAGACAACCAAAGAACATATGATCTGAAAGAGACTCCCAAACTAGCTATTTATAATCAAGCTATAAGAAGGAGGGTTCAGCCCTGCTGGCATGGCTCAGAGGCTGAGCATCGACCTATGAACCAGGAGGTTACAGTTCGATTCCGGGTTAGGGCACATGCCTGGGTTTCGCGCTCGATTCCCAGTAAGGGGCGTGCAGGAGGCAGCCGATCAATGACTCTCTATAATCACTGATGTTTCTATCTCTCTCTCCCTCTCCCCTATCTCTGAAATCAGTCAAAATATATTTAAAAAAAAAAAAAGTGTTCCAAAGTTCCTTTCTGAAAAAGGTACTCCTTATTCTAAATGAGATGAGAACAGTCCCTTGTTATACTATTAATTAGGATAGAACTAAAAACTGGTTTAGTTTTTTATTCAAACTTTATGATTAATGGGAAGAAGGCTGGAGGTCTGCTTCTTCAACACCACAAACAGACAATCTGAGGCAGAATGTGGACTTGGTGATTCTTTTTCTCCAAAAAAGAATAATCCAAACAGAGGCAAGATAGCCTGTTGTGTACTTTGAAAGCAAAGAACAGAGCCTCCAATTTCCAAAAAATACTGTTTCCTTTGGTGTAGGGCTTAATCATGTTAGCCTGCCATCGGATGATGGTTTAAAAAGACTGATAATTTTTCTCCTAAGCATGTTGCTCTGATTCAGGATCTGTATGGTTCCAACACCAAGCAGCTATCAGAGGCAGAGAAAAAGCAAAAGGATACCATCTACACCCTTAATACAAGACAAGCCAACATTCAGCCTCATCAGTGAAAACAAACCAAAGGGAAATGAATTGTAATTTAGAACCACAGATTTATTTTTCCAAACTTACCGCCAGATACATTCCCCACTCCAAACATCACACCCTATCTCCTAGTAACCCTGAACAAGCCACCCATATCTTTGTCTAATGCCATTACCTCAGACTGGAATGCACTGCACTCTATGTTAGCATGACAAATGCACAGGCTTCTTTCAGATCCCAACTTAAATGTCACTCCTTCAATGTCACCCAAATTATATGCCAATAGGACTTTTTACTCTGTTTAAAGTGTTTATTAAATACTTCCATGTATTGTATTTAATAGTACACATACCAACCCCTCCTAAATGAAATTTTTAACAAATACTGAATGCTTAGTCTATGGCAGGATTAGGGCTAGATTCTAGAATTCTAAAAATTGAATAATACAATCTGCTGCCTTCCAAAAGCTCCCCAAATACAATGAAAACACAAGCTCTGGCCGGTATGGCTCAGGTGATTGGAGTATCATCCCATACACCAGAAGGTGGTGGGTTCGATCCCATCTGGGCACGTGCAAGAGGTAACCAATCAATGTTTCTTTTTCAGATCGATGTTTCTCTCTCTCTCTCAAAAATCAATTTTTAAAAACAACAATGCTACATGGTTAATGTAGCATTTGGTAAGTGTTTAAATTGCTAGGAGAACACAGATAATATCAATGAATGCTATAAAGCTAGCTTACTCAATCTTCATTTCACCCTTCCCACCCCAAACCCAAGACTACCTTCTTGCTCAGCAGAAGCTAAAAAGCTAAAAACAACATCGCCCAATTGCTCTTTTTCAGCTAGGCTCCTGAATACAATTTCTGATCTGCTAATGAAATGCACTTTCATGGGATATGAAAATTGAAAGTGAGGTGAATGAAGATCACTTACTACCCCTTTACATTACTTTCTATTGGCAAGCAAACTGAGAAATGAGGTATGGTTTTTTCCAAAGTGGGGCTCCAGTATCCATTCTCTAATTCTTCGCTGTTGGGGGGGCAACTGCAGTGGAAGCAACAGCTGGACTCCAAGTTCCAATGCCCAGTCATCTGTTATGTGTGTGTGCCAAGAGGCAGCTGAGGGAGCAACAACAGTGGCAGAAGCTTTCTAACCCTCGGTTTAAAAACCTTGAATCAGGTTCTTAAACTCAGTAATTCCAATGACATCATCAAAAGTTACAGCTTCCATAGTGGCTCAATTCTTAGAGGTCTGGGAGTTATTCATGGAAACCAAATTTCTACTTAAAATACCAAGAGTGTGCCTGGCTGGTGTGGCTAGGCAGTTGAGCATCGACCTACAATCCAGGAGATGGCAGTTCGATTCCCAGTCAGAGCACATACCTGGGTTTTGGGCTTGATCCCCGATTGGGGACATGCAGGAGGCAGCCCATCAATGACAACTCTCTCATCATTGATGTTTCTATCTCTCTCCCTCTCCCTTCCTCTCTCTGAAATCAATAAAAACGTATTTTAAAATAATAATAATAGTAATTTTTCTGGTCCTCTAAGGTTGATGATCCAAGTCTGCCTAATTCTTTGTTCATTCAGAGGTGGGATGGTGGGCTGGCATGTATGCATGTGTTCGAAAGAAGATGACTGAGATACGGAACAGTTTGGGTTACTGTAACTATGAACTTCACAGATCAGTAAATGCTTAAAAAGGAGAGAAGGGAGAAGAGACTGAAAGACAAAAAGACAGGGAGGGACAAAGAAAAAATATTGTTACCAATTTTATTAACCAGTAACAATATTTTAAAAAAACAAACAAAAATATTACCGTCAATTATCATTTAAAAAATAAAAAGGAGTCTGGCCAGGCATGGCTCAGTGGTTGAGCATCGACCTAGGATCCAGGAGATCGAGGGTCAATTCCCGGTCAGGGCACATGTCTGGGTTTCGGGCTCGATCCCCAATTGAGGGCATGCAGGAGGCAGCCCATCAATGACAACTCTCTCATCACTGATGTTTCTCTCTCTCTCTCCCTCTCTCTCTCCCTTCCTCTCTCTGAAATCAATAAAGATACATTTTTTAAAATATAAAAATGAAAAGGAAACTCTTAGGACTCAATATAACCTACCTGACATTTCACCAACTTATAATATACATGAACACTAGAATTACGTTCCTTTTCTTTCTTCATAAACCAAAAAAAATTGTGAGAAAACAGTACTGATCTTGGAACTACATCAAGACACAATCTACAAATAAGACCATTCTCAGGTATCTGTGGTGCTAGATGTAGATGGAGGAAGGAAGGAAAAGGGAATGTAGAAACTTCAAAGATTTGATATCCATCTTTCCCAAGTCAATCTTTTTTTTTTTAAAATAAATAATCTTTTTTTTTTTTTTAAATATATCTTTATTGATTTCAGAGAGAGGAAAGGAGAGGGAGAGAGAGAGATAGAAACATCAATGATGAGAGAGTCATTGACAGAACCCGCAACCCGGGCATGTGCCCTGACCGGGAATCGAACCCCAATCGCCTGGATCCTAGGTTGACGCTCAACCGCTGAGCCATGCCCGGCCAGGCCCAAATCAATCTTATTACTGCAGACCCCAATCTGATCAACCCTAAAAAGTGAGAACAGACCATGAGAAGAAACATGTTTTAAGGTTTCTAAAACACCTCAAAATAAGGTTAATCACCTCACTACTAACCCTAATCTGCAGTTCCAAGATATTCTTTTACAAATAGAAAACCTGTAAATTCTGTCATAGGGTGGGTATGCAGGTCAGGGATGGGGTGGGGAGAAGTGGGGCTGCCTATAGCCTAATTGTAAATATAAAACAAAGCACATATGTTAGAAAGATTTCTATTAATATGAGTAAAATAGGAAATTTCAGGCCCTGGCCAGGTAGCTTAGTTGGTTAGTGTCATCTAATATGCCAAGATTGTGGGTTTGATATCTGGTCAGGGACATACAAGAAGCAACCAATGAATGCATAAATAAGTAGAAAAACAAATCAATGTCTCTCTCTCTTTCCACCCCTTCCTTCCTCTATTTCTCTCAAATCAATAAATATTTTTTTAAAAAGGAAATTTCAGTTATCTAAAATATCCTTCTATAGAATTATCAATTTGAGAAATCTACTTATACAAATACACAGCACGTCAAGTATCAGCATATGAAAAGCAATTTTGAAAAAACCTGCTAGAGGGCTAGAGATTGAAATGATTATGATTATTATTATTCTTGATTCATTGATTTTAGAGAGAAGAGAGAAAGAAATACCAACTTGTTCCACTTATTGATGCATTCATTGGTTGATTCTTGTATGTACCCTGACCAAGGATGGAACCTGCAATCTTGGCATATTGAGAAGAGGCTACAACCAACTGACAGGGCTAGACTGAGTTGAATAACATGGCCAATGAATTGATCAATCATTCCTACATCTGATAAAAACTCTGGAAGTTCAGCAGAGCTTCCTGGTTGATGAACACAATGATGTGCTGGGGGGAGGAGGTAGGGGGTGGGCAGGTGATGCACCCTGATTTCACAGAAAGAAGGGACAGAAACTCTGTTCAGGTGGTTAGTGTCAGAACAGTACTGCAGTCTACCAGCTGGTGTCAAAATACCAAACCTCTAAGGAGCGCTTCTTCCATCATTTCTTACACAAGCTAACCTCTACCTGATGAATAATATATAGAAGGAATGAAGCCATAAACTTATAGAATTTGTATCATCATGCAATCTGCAGAAGCCCCCTTCCTCACAATTTCTGGCTTCTTTAGAAATGTCAACAAATCAACCTCCAGAAAAATTATATTTTAAAAAAAGTCACTTACTATAAGTAGTTGGAGAATTTGGTGTCAAATCCCAAGAACGCTTAATAATTTTTTCAAAATAAATGTTTGTATAACACTTTATGAGGGGTTGGCAAACTTATGCTGGACAGAGCCAGAGAGTAAATATTTTAGGCTTTGCAGGCCATACAGTCTCTGTCATAACAAACTAACTGTACTGGTAAAAGCAGCAATAGCAATATGTGAAAAAAGGAACGCTGCTATGGTCCAATAAAACTTTATTTGCAAAAATGAGGAAGGGCTGGATTTAGCCCACACGAATCATAGTTTACTGGTCCCTGCACTAGATTAATTATTCAAGAAAACATAAAATATGTAGGTCATCTGATGCCATGACCATACCAATCTTGTCTCCTGTCTTAGAGACAAGGTTAATACATTTTTAAAAATTGAATTTAAAGTAGATATATATCATACACATTTCAATGATACAAATCATGTTAGCTGGTATTTTTATGATACAAATCTCATGTTAGCTAATATATGTATATTTTAATAATGGAAAGGGAAGAGAAGGAAAAGAGAGAGGACCAAAGCTATACCAGAAATCTTTATTATACATTAAAGTACTTTTATCTAACTTCAAAATTTCTAGATTTTTAAAACATATTAAAATTCAAAAATTCTTTTTAATATATCTTTATTGATTTCTTTTTTTTTTAAGATTTTATTTATTTTTAAATATATCTTAATTGATTTCAGAGAGAGGAAAGGAGAGGAAGAGAAATAGAAACATCAATGATGAGAGAGTCATTGATCGGCTGCCTCCTGCACGCCCCCGACCAGGGATGGAGCCTGCAACCCAGACATGTGCCCTGACCAGGAATCGAACACCGATCGCCTGGATCCCAGGTCGACACTCAACCACCAAGCCATGCCCTCGGGTAACATGAAAGCATTAGGCACTGTGCTAGGTGCTATGAGTCCTGGTGCTGTAAGTCCCTGGCAGAGTAACTAATTTTGACACAAATATTTATTCATATAGTAAAAGTATTTTATTTTAGATAACAAAAAGATAAGGGTTGGTGCCAAGACAAGGTTTAGTCCCTCAACTCCCCCAAATAAACATTTATATGCTCTGTAGCATGTATTTACATTAAAAAAAAATCTATATTCTATATTAGTACACCTTTACTATAGTTTATTCCTCTATAACTTACCTTTTTAGTAACTATAATTAAAGCAAGAGGGCTTCACTAATCTGAATTAATCAAAGGTGTCCTCCCTCCAAAAGGAGGTGAAGAAATGTGCCCTAAATCATTTGATTTGGGGGCCTTCACATTTACAAGAAAAATGGAGGAAAGTTAGTAACTATTTAGGTGGAATATCAGTCTTAAAATAACAAAGCTGAAGGTAAGAAATACTGTTCCACAATAGGACTTTGGCAGGAAACTCAGAGAACTTTTCACGTTCTCCCCATGATTTTAAGAATGTTATACAAAGCCCAGCTGGCATGGCCCAGTGGTTGAGCATTGACCTATGAACCAGGAGGTTCGATTCCCAGTCAGGGAACATGACTGGGATGAGGACTCAATCCCCAGTAGGGGGGAGTGAAGGAGGCAGCCAATCAATGACGCTCTCTCATCACTGATGTTTCCATCTCTCTCCCCTCCTCTCTTCTTCTCTCTGAAATCAATAAAAAACATATTTATAAAAACAAAAAAATGTTATACAAAGAGGGTAAAGGTGGGATAAATGGTGATGGGAGGAGACTTGGTTTGGGGTGGCAAACACACAATACAATATACAGATGATGTACTATAGAATTGTACACCTGAAACCTAAATAATTTTATTAACCAATGTCACCCCAATAAATTCAATAAAAAAGAATATTATACCCCGGCTTGGAGTGGCTCAGCAGCTGAGCATCAACCTAGGATCCAGGAGATCGTGGTTCGATTCCTAGTCAGGGTGCATACCCGGTTGCAGGCTCGATCCCCAATTGGGGGCGTGCAGGAGGCAGCCAATCAATGACGACTCTCATCATTGATGTTTCTATCTCTCTCTCTCCCTCTCCCTTCCTCTATTTGAAATCAATAAAGATATATTTTAAAATATATATATTGTACAATTTTATAATATCCTTTAAAAATACAATTTTAATCCCTATTATGAAGATGACAAGAACCAATCTGTACCAAAGATTTATACAAATATAAAGAAAGATATACAACATTTAGAACTGATTTGTTATAGCATGTGTATTAATTTCCTAATGCTGCTGTTAACAAAATACTTTGTGGCCTCAAACAACAAAAATGTATTCTATTACAGTTCTGGAGGCCAGAAACCCTAACTGAGCCTTACAGGACTAAATCAATATATCAAAAGGGCCACACTTCCTTGGAAGGTTACAAGGGAGAGTCTACTTCTTCAGCTCACTCTTCCAGCTTCTGGTGGCTACTGGTATTCCTTGGCTTGTCACCACATCATTCTAATCTCTGTTCTCACTGTCATTTTGTCCTCTGCTCTTCTATGTCAAATCCTCTTTGCCTGCCTCTTACAAGGACATCTGTGATTACATTTGCAGCACACGTGGATAATCCAGGATAAATCTCCCCATCTCAAGATCTATAATTTACATTTTCAAAGTCCCTTTTTCCATTTAGTATTATAAAGCAACATTTGCATTTCCAGGGATTAGGAACTGGATATCAGGGTTTAGGAACTGGATATCTTTGTAGGCCATTACTCAGCCTAGCACCGTATGGTTCATCTTAGAAATATTAGATGTGCAAATAAATCCATTAGAATACTGAATAGGGAAGGTAAATATATTTTTCTCATGATAAATCAGCCAATCAAGTGAATGCTACAAAATGCTCCTAGCCATTGGGTACTAACTCAACATACCATGCTTTCTCATTTTGATTAACACTCAATAATCTGCATTATATCTTTCTTTCTGCCATTATTTCAGGTTCTTATGAAAAGCTTATATCCATAGCAGCTAAGAAAAAGTATAAAAGTGACAGTCTTAAAGATGGAATAACAATGCTAGATTAGTTTGCTAAGGCTCCACAGTATAAGCGCATGACATTAAGCTTTTGATTGCCAAAGCATCCATTTCAAATAAACATATTGCCAATTGTATTACATTGCTACTAGCAAAACAACTAAATAAGGAAGCAGGCCACCCATAACATAGCTATTAGCAAAACAACTAAATAAGGAAGCAGGCTGCCCATACCCATGAAGTTTCTCTTTTAGAAAACCCTGGGTAACCTAGAAAACTGATCCCTTGAGTGACCCCACTTTTCCTTTCCTATGCTGTAATTTCCACTCTTATGCTTTAAATTCACCAAATAAAGAGTGAATCTACAAAACCCTTTGCATCCTACCCTCAGATTCTAATAAAGGCAGAGCATCAGATCCATCCTCCCTCCCTCTCTCTTCACCCCAGACCTCACTGTGTGGCCCTCAGGCATGCCACGTACTCTCCAAGACCTGTGAATAACAAATCTTGATTCTTCAAAGTTCCCTGATGGTTTTGCAGAGGTGGCCCTGAATCATAATAAGAACCACAGGGTCTGGTCCAGCCATAACACTGGCCCAGTGGTGATGAGAGGAATGTTGTGGGGCTCGGTATGAATGTATGTGGGGCTCACTGTGGGGCTTGCCATGTGAGCCTGGTGAGTGCCTCAGGCATTCCTAACCAAGAACATCACAACAGGCTGCCATAACAAAGTACTACAGACAGGATGGCTTAAAAAAAATGAAAAATTTCTCATGATTCTGGAAGCTAGAAGTCCAAGGTCAGTATCTCAGCAGGGATGCTTTCTTCTAACAGACTCTCTCCTGGGCTTCTAAAAGGCCCTCTTCTCTGTTTCACATGATCGTCTTTTTGTGTGTGTCTATATTATAATCTTTTGTTATTATAAGGACACCAATCATACTGGATTAGGGTCCACCTAGAGATCTCATTCTAACTTAATTACCTCTTTAAAGACCCTATTCCAAATACAGTAACATTCTGAGGTACTGGTGCCTAGTACTTCAACATATGAATTCTGGGAAAACATAACAGCCCATAACAAGTGTCAAAGAAGACTAGCATACTTAATCTTATCATGAAACATCTTTAAGAAACTGACTGAGAAAGCCTAAAATAAATATCGACAGGTCTTTAGGAATTAGCAGTAGTCCCTTGATATTATAGATAAAGGTATCACTGAAGTCAATAAAGATGGACAAAGAATTGTATACCAAAGAACCAGAAAAAACTATAGGTGGAAACATATTACAAATCTGGGAGATTTTTATAAATGACAGCATGATGGCCAGTATAGGATGTTGGCAATACATATTGAGACTAAATTGTAACAATCCCATAATGTAATGGGTTCTCCCAAGTGTGGTACAAAGACCCCTGGGGGTCTCCAAAATCCTGCCTTTTCTAACTATATATCTGTGTAAGCCAGACCTTCTTCCTTTACTTCAACCAAAACAACAAATCACAACAGATCGAATGCAAAAACAAATATAAGTGCCCTAGCTGGTTTAGCTCAGTGGTTAGAGCATTGGACCACGGACTGAAGGGTCATGGTTTCGATTCCCGTCAAGGGCACACACCTCAGTTCCAGGCACAATCCCTCGCCCTGGTCGGGGGGCATGTGTGGAAGGCAACCAATTGATGTGTCTCTCTCACATCAATGTTTCTCTCCCCGCCCCTTCCACTCTCTCTAAAATAAACAATGGAAAAAATATCCTTGGGTGAGGATTAACAAACAAACAAAAAAACACCAAATATAAGAACCTATCTTTCATTAAATGAAATATTTAAAGGATTTGCAGAAAAGTAAAAACAGTGCCACTCTTCACAATTTTTTTGTTTTGGATAGCAGTTGTTTTTCATTAAAATATTATTTGTATTAACAGGTAATACGTTTATTTTACTTGAGTTAACATAATTTTTTTAATTATCAGTTTTAATTTCTGCTATGCTAAGTATTAGAAGATCTCCTCAAGTAAATCAAATCTCTTTTGGATCCTCAATAATTTAAGATGTTAAGGGAGTCTGAAAACAAAAAATTTAAGAACCCAGAGCACTAAAAAAATAAAAAGAAGAAAGAGAACCCAGGGCACTGATTCAATTAGCACTTCCATTAGAGAAACTTACTCTTATCTCCCTAGTGCCTGTACTAACAAGGTTTGCCTAGTTAGTCAAGCCTAGGTTTACCCATGATATAAGTCTTTATAATGATAAAGGAGTCAATTATTTATCAATGGGACATTACAAACCTAAGCATTTATGCACTTAACAACACAGTTTCAAAATACATAAAACAAAAAATGATAAACATTCACAAAGAAACAGAATCTAAAATTATATTTGGAGATTTCAACATACCTTCCTTAATAATTAATAAAACACGAAGATAGAAAATTAGTAAGGATGCAGAAGAATTGAACAATATTATCAACCAACTTGACGTAATGAGACTTATAGAACATTCCACACAACTGCAACAAAATACATATTCTTCCCAAGTGCACACAAAACATTTACCAAGATAGAATATATCCTGAGTAATAAAACAATTCTTAACACATTTGAAGAGACTGAAATCATATAAAGAATATTTTCTGACTACTGTGGATTTAATTAGAAATCAACAACAAAAAGATCCTTCAAAAATCTTGAAATAGTTGGAAACTTAATAACTCATTTTCAGATAACCCCTGGGTCAGAGAAGAAATCAAAAGGTGAAATTAGAAATTACTTTGAGATAAAAATGAAAACACAACTTATCTAAATTTATGAGTTAGAGACAATATACTCCTTTGAGGGAAATTTACAGGCCTAAAGCACCTTCATTAGAAAAGACAAAGGCTCTCAATGACTTCAGTTTTTACTTTAAGGTAGTATAAAATAAGAGTAAATTAATACCAAGGTAAGGAAAGGAAAAGAAATAAGATCAGAATAAAAATCAAAAAATAGCAGGAAAACAACATCGAAAATTAATGAAGCCAAAAGCTGAGATTTTTTTTAGAAAACCAATACAACTGACAAACAAACCATACTAGTTAGTTAAAAAAAAAGACACCAATTACCAAGATCAAAAATTAGTAATGTGACATCACTACAGCTTCTACAGTTTTTAAAAGGGCAAGAGAATGTTATTAACAGTTTTATACAAATAAATATGACAACTTAGGGGAAATGGCCAAATAATCTTGGAAAAACACAGAGCTTACTCAATATGAAACAGATAAACCAGAATAGCCCTATATCTATGAAAGTAATTAAATATATAGTTCAAAACCTCCCTACCAAGAAAACTCCAGTTCCAGATGGCTTCACTGCTGAATTCTGCCAAACATTTAAAGAATGAATATCAATTCTACACATATTTTTCCATAAAACTGAAGATGGAATATTGTCCAATATATTTGGTAAGACCAGATTTACACAACACCGAAACCAGACATTACAAGAAAACTACAGACCAATAAATCTGAACAGCACAGAAGCAAAAGTTCTTAACAAAATTTTAGCAAAATAAGTCTAACAATCTATGAAATAGATAATATATCACGTTCAAGTAGTTTATCCCAGGAAAGCAAGGCCAGTTTAACATTTAAAAGAAAAAATGTAATTCACCGTATTAACAAACCAAAAAATATATACATGATCATTTCAACAGGCAAAGAAAAAGTATTTGACAAAATCCATTATCCATTTCTGGTAAGAACTCTCAGCAAACTAGCACTGGAAAACAACTTCCTCATACAGCATATTTCTGAAAAACCTATAGACTATAACCATAGTTACAGTAAATGACTGAATGCTTTCCACTAAAATAGGAACAAGATAACAATGTCCACTTTCACTACTCCTATTCAACAGTCTTGAAGTTTCAAACTAATGCAGTAAGGCAAAAATAAATAAAAAGAAAAAAATGAGAAAAATAGAAATGGAAAGAAGCAAAACTGGTTTTATTTATAAACATGACAATCTATGAAGAAAATCCAATGGAATCTATACAATAGCTACTATAACTATTAAGTGACTTTGATAAGCACACAAAGTATATCAGTATCAACTGTATTTCTGTACATATAAACAAGAAATAATCAAGCTGAGATTTAAAAAAATACCCAATAGCATCAAAAATACGATATACTTTGGAATAAATCTGACAAAGATATGCAAGGCTTGAACACTGAAATCTAACGAAACCACATGAAAAGATGTTCAACATCATTAATCACTAGGGAAAGGAAGATGAAAACCACATTAAGACACTACTACACACCTGTTAGAATGGCTAAAATTTTAAAAACTGACCACAGCAAGCACTGGTGAGCATGTGAAGCAACTAGAACTCTCATTAGTGTTGATGGGAAGGTAAAATGGTATAATCATTTGGGAAAACAATTTGGCTATAAATTTGGTTAAAATGTTAAACAGACATCTACCATGTGACTTAGCCATTCCACTCAAAGGAAGTTAATTTACCCAGGAGAAATAAAAACACATGACTATATAAAGACTTGTACACAAATGTGCACGGTTTTATTTATAATAGGCAAAACCTGAGAACAATCCAGATGTCCATCAACATATGAATGGATAAAATATGGAATGATGGAACAGTACTCAGCAATAAAAAGGAATGAACTATTTTTACATACAACATGAATGAATCTCAAAATAATTACGCTGATGGGAAGTAGCCAGAAAAACAAATAGTATACAGTAGCATACGATTTCATTTATATAAAATTTCAGGAAATGTAAACTAATCCATAGTGATAGAAAGTCTGAGGTCAGGGAATGAAAAAGAGGGATAACAAAGGAGTGTGAGGAAATTTGGGGATGTTCATTATCTTGAATGTATTGATGGTCTCATGGATAATGTATGTATCAAATTTTATAAAACTGTATGCTTTAATTGTGTGCAATTTATTTTACTTCAAGAAAGATCTTATAAAAAAATACAGTAAGTGGTGTTGGTTGCGCAGTAACGTCAATATACTTAATTCCAATGAATTATACACTTAAAAATGGTTAAAATAATAAATTTTATGTTGTGTATATTTTACCACAAAAGGAAAACAAACTTTAAAAAAAAGAGGAGTTGGTTTACTGAACTCAAAGCCTAAGCTGAAAGTGGTAATAACTATATTCATCAAGACGATGAGTAAGGAATCCATATATCCAGGCTATCTACTCCTTTGCTGCTGGCTGCTTAAATGTGGATTTAAAGCTGTTTACAAGCTGTTACCTGTGAGATATGATTGATGGAAGACTCCATTCTCCGAAGCTGAGAGGCTTGGATGTCCAGCAATTGGAGTACATTGTTGGCCAATGCATTTATTTGATAAGCAACACTAGCTAGGGATTGGGTTGTGTAGGCTTTGGTCTCTTCTAAAGCTTTTCTCTTGTCTGTAGCCTGAAATAAGAACAAAACCAATATTTATGTTAACATTCATTAAACATATATTCTATAGAAAGACAGAGTTACAGTTATTTTTAGTAGCAAAACCCAATTGAATCAATAAACTTATTGGACCAATCTGATGATAGTCTCAGGATACTTGTAAAGCCATGGCAGAAATCCCTATCAGCCAGATGTGAACTACTCCCTCCTGAGCGGCCTCCATCCCATCCTGACCAGCCCATCCACTGAGGTTCACTAAAAGAGTCACCACATGATTGACATCAGAAGCACACTGTAACAGGTGGTACTAAGTTGCTTAAAGCCCCTGAACCACCAACTCATCGTATTACATTTTAGAACCTTATGTAAGCCCAAGCTCCCACCCCATTGAGAGTTCAGCTAAACTATTCCACAATATTGCTGCCTTGGCATCCATTTTGTGTGTTGTGTGGCTAATTGGCCTGCAGGGCTCTTGAAATGACACTAGCTCCTCCAGCAAGCACATGCCCTAGACAACAGCCATCAAGAGTCACAAGTAAATATGTATTCCTGATATGACTCCCCCCCAAGGCCCCTTATGATAAAGTTTCTCCTGCTGCCTAGCTCCTTCCCCTTTTGTTCCCCTTAGATAGGACCCCATTGCCATTAGAAATTATCAAAAACCCACTCTTTTTGGTTTGAATTGACGAATCCAGCCTTAGCCCAGGAACCCCAAAGCACTCCACCCATAGACCCTAATAAAGGCATTTGCCCCAGGTCCTGTTGTTCACTCTCTGTGCACACCCTGCATTGACTTCCCCAGGTGTATCCTCAAGGCATACTGTGCACCTCCTACAGTACCTGTGAGTAATAAACTTCTCTATTTCACTTTCCCTTCAGTCTTTTGCTGAATCTTCGCTCACCATCTGACAGCATACCGAGGTTCTACTTAACAAATGTTAAGAAAAAAATCACAACACTCACTAACAATATGAACTAAATCAATTCCACCTTATATTTCTGTTTACATTAATCACCACTGGAAATCCAACCT
Source organism: Miniopterus schreibersii (assembly GCF_964146895.1). Lineage (NCBI taxonomy): Eukaryota > Metazoa > Chordata > Mammalia > Chiroptera > Miniopteridae > Miniopterus > Miniopterus schreibersii. The sequence goes on along the minus strand of NC_138101.1, from coordinate 79,700,293 downwards.
CCTTGTAATCCATTATGATCAAGCCTCTGATCTCCACAAAAACTACTATGAATCTTATGACCCAATCCTCTACCCACCCATTCTTCCCAAACTCCTATACCTCAGAGTAAGGTGGTGAGCAAAGTTTAAAATAAAGCTCAGACCTAAGTTCAAAGCAAAGCTCAGGGTGAAGTTCAAAAACAAGTAATAAACTGTGTGTGTGGAGAAGGGGTGAGGGGGCAGCAACTTATATCACAAAGGATTAAATATCATTAATATATATAATCTAAAAATGAAGAGAGACCAAGAATTGATAGGAAAAAAATTGGAACAGAGATCTAACAGTTCACAAACAGTGCTTGTGTTCAAGTAATCCTTATGTTACTTAATGGCTCCAAAGAGCAAGAGTAATGCTAGCAATTCAGATATGCCAAAAAGCCTTAAAGTTCTTCCTTTATGTGAGAAGGTAAAAGTTCTTGACTTAATAACAAATTGTATGCTGAGGCTGCTAAGATCTATGGTAAAAATGAAATTTCTATCCGTGAAATTGTGAAGGAAAATGAAATTCATGTTAGTTTTACTATAGCACCTCAAACTGCAAAATTTATAGCCACCGTACATAAGTGCCTAGTTAAAATGAAAAAGGCATTAAATTTGGGGAGGAAGACATGAACAGAGACCATGTTAACACAACTTTTATTATAGTAAAAATTGTTCTATTATCTGTTATTGTTGTTAATATCTTACTATAACTATTTTATAGATTAAACTTTATCATAGATGTTAATGTAGTATAGGAAAAAATACAGTATATATAGGGCTTGGTACTATCCTGTTTCAGATATCCCCCTCGGGGTCTTGAAGAGTATTCCCCATGGGGACTACTATAATAAGTAATGGTGAGAAATATCATTATTACCACTATACCACGATCTCCAGAATATTGCGCTAAGGTGAAAAAAAAATAAGACGACAAAAAATGTTTATAGAACACTACTATTTAACTAGAAAGGGGGAAAGATAGAAAAATATATGCTATATTTTTTAAGGAAGAATAAACCATTAACACTTTTGTTTGTTAATCCTCATCGTAGGACATTTTTTCCACTGATTTAGAGAGAGTAGAAGGGGGGGAGAGACATTGATGTGAGAGAGACACATCAATTGGTTGCCTCCTGCAGTCCACAACCGGGGCCAGGGATAGAACCTGCAACCCAGGTACATGCCTTTGACTGGGAATCAAGCCCAAGACCTTTCAGTGTGCAGGGCAACACTCTAGCCACTGAGCAACACCGGCCAAGGCTGACTGTATACTTAATGGATTAGGATAAAAATAATTGAATGAGAAAATAACAAACTGTTTTCAATCACTTTATTGCTGATGGTAGTTTTGGAATTATTATCCTGAGACTGTTTGGGTAGTGTGGGATAAAGGAAGTCATTAATTATGTTTGTCACTGAGAACTGAGTTTTTTGGCATGGTTCAAGAGAAATTCTGATGTAAGACAAAGTTAAGAAAAAAACATGAAGTTCTGGATTTAAACTGAAAACATCAGTTTGAAACCAATTTGTATTTTATCATTTATCATATATCGATATCCTAGCTCTGTCCAATGAAAAGGCCTAAATGTATAAAACATGGTAACTATAGTTGATAACACTGTATTATAGAATTGAAATTTGCTAAGAGAACAGAAATGTTCTCACCAAAAAAAGATACATATGTGAGGTAATGTATTAACTAACTATATGGGAGAAATCCTTTCACAATGTATGCCTATACCAAATTATCATTATGTAGACTTTAAATATCTTACGATTTTATTGGTCAACTATACCTTAGTAAAGCTGGAGGGGAGGAGAGGAAAAAAGGCCTAAAAACAATGTCTAGCAGCCATGCAACACCATTTATTATTGAAATTGTGATCTTTCATACCACTCTCCAAAGCAAGGAACCAGAATCCCAGATGGCTAGAGGTCTAGGACAAGAAATGTACAAGACGCACTTGGAACATGTATATCACAAAGAATGTGGAAGGACCAAGGACTACTCTAGGGTCATATCAAAAGGACTCGGGAATCAACTGGAATAAGCTGCTACAGGCCAAAAGTGGGATAATGTAAACATCAACGAGGATAACTATAATGGAATTATACATAAGATATTTCTGTCTAAGGGTTTGTAACAGTATTAAAAAATTTAAAAACAAACAAATAGTCACTGGCCAGTTTTGGAGGATACTGGGAATCATCTCATTTGGAGAAGGGAGGGGGCAGCTTTATTAAAGTATGAAATGCACACAATACAAAAAATTTAAGTATGGCTTCCTTTCAAGCTCAATGTTTGGGTGATGGGTATCCACCCAAGTTCAATATGGGTATCAAGAAGTGTTATTTTCTGTTCAGAGCCCATATATCCCAGCCACAGCATGATGTTTGTCTGCAACAACTGCAAGGTGTTCAGGTTTTGTAAATCCAAGTGTCATAAAAACTTTACAAAGAAGCACAATACTCAAAAGGTCAGGTGGACTAAATCATTCCAAGAAGCAGCTGGTAAAGAGCTTACAGTGGATAATGCATTTGAATTTGCAAAATGTAGGAATGAACCTGTCAAATACCAGGAGGGCTGTGGAATGAAACAATAGATGCGACTGATGCGATAAAGAGTGTCAAAGAGATCAAACAGAAACAAACTAAATTTATAATGAACACGTTGGAGAAAAATAAAGAACTACAGAAAGTTCAGGACATCAAAGAAGTCAAGCAAAACATTTAGCTCACCCAGACCCCTTTTGCATAGCAAAGGAAAGCAGCTGGAAGATAAAATGGTACAGAAATTACAAGAGGACGTGGAAGTTGTCTCTGACAATCTTACTGTCTAACCATTTCTACGAAGACAATGGAAAATCTCCTTTAGAGACTTAGAATGTCTAAATTATTGACTTATTTTTACATAAGATGAGTCAAATGGAAAGGTGATTAAAAATACATGCCCTATATTGCTATCTGCAAAACATCAGATATTATGGATGCCAGATTGTATCTCAATGTTAAACCTTCACTGACAAATGTATGTAAATCATGAAAATTCTGTAAATACAAAAGTGAATTTTGGACATAAAATGATTATGCCACTTGGATAATGGCACTAGGCAGCATTTATGTAGTAACTAATGACAAAAATCTAGGACTAGTGATATATGAAATTTTCTTTGCAGTAAAAATATTCACTTTATTAACATTATATAAAAAAGGGATACAACAAGGAACTAACAATCTGCATGATAATTAGCCTCAAGTACTCATATCTTTTGTTCTGATTTCAGTATTTCATGTTTTGGTTTATTAACATCTTAGAACAACACAATGGCCTCATATATTGAAGCCCAATTCTCTTTAACTATTTTGACCTGGTTTGACTATTTTGACCTGGCAGTTGTGGATACTGGGGTGAGAGCTGAATAGTCTGTTTCTGAAACTCTGCTCTGTAACTTCCACTTTGGAGAAAATTTTAACTTGAGAATCCTAGTAGAACAAGCTTTATTTTTCCAGCTTGACAATGATTTAGAAGCAGAGGAATCCAAAGCCTTTTAAAATCTGTGGTGTGCTTTTCTTTTAAAAAGCTAATTGTTTTTGGAAAATCAAATTTATGGGTAGAATGTCCACATACTATTTGCACATAAAATCATTTCTATAGTAAGTGCCTATATGTTTATTATTTAAAGGTACTAAACAAAGGTATGAAGTATCAATTACCTGGAAGAAAATTATTTTGCCCATATGAATTACTGAAGTAGGAGGTATATATATATATATTTTTTAATCCTCACCCAAGGACATTTTTTCCATTGCTTTTCAGAGAGTGGAAGGGGGAGGGAGGGATAAAGAAAGAAACACTGATGTGAAAGAAACACATTGACTGGTTGCCTCCCTCACTCACTCCAACTGAGCTGGGGCCAGGGACCAAGCCTGCAACTGAAATACGTGCCCTTGGCCAGAATCAAACCTGAGACCCTTCAGTCTGTGGGCCAATGCTTTAACCACTGAGCCAAACTGGCTAGGGCTGAAGTAGGAGATATATTTAAATATATATATACATTTAATAATTAAAAAGATAATTTAAGTATGCAATTCAATGTGTTTTAACAAATATATACAGTAGTGTAACCACCAGCATAAGCATGATAAAGACCTTTTCCCTCAAGTCCTTTATAGTCAACTCCCTCCCCATTCTCTGGACCCTGGAAAACCACGGATTTACTTTCTGCACTGATTTAATTTTGCCTTTTCTAGAGTTTAATATAAATGAAATCAAAAGTATATAGTGCTCTGTGCCTGGCTTCTTTCACTTAGCATATTGCCCTCGAAATCCATCCTTGTTATTGCTAAGTAATATTCCAATATATGTGTTTACCACAATTTGCTTATCCACTCATCAGCTGATAAACATGTGAGCTGCTTCCAGTTTGGAACTACTACGAATAAAGCTGCTATGAATATTTGAGTCCAAGTCTTTGTGTGGACATGTTTTCATTTCTCTTGGGCAATACCTAGGTAAATATCTAGGAGTAGAACTGCTATGTCCATGGTAAGTTAAGTACTATACATGTTTAACATTGTAAGAAACTGCCAAACCATTTTCCAAAGTAGTGGTACCATTTGGCATTCACACCAGCAATGTATGCAAATTCTAGTTTCTCCACATCCTTGGCAACACTTAGTATGGTCAGTCTTTTTTATTTTAACCATTCTAGTATATACATAGTGATATCTCATTGTGGTTTTCATTTGCATTTCCCCATCAAATCATGATGTTGAGCATCCTTTCAAAAGCTTTTGTACAATCCAATTCTTCTTTGATAAAGTGTATTTTCAAATCTTTTGTCCATTTTTTAACTAATTTGTTTGCCTTCTTCTTGAGTTCCTTATGCAAATCTTTCTCAGTTTGTAGTTTGTCTTTACATGAATTTATAGTCTTTTGGAAAAAAAATGTTTTTCTGTTGATGAAGTCTAATTTATCAATTTTCTTTTCTATTTTATAATTTGTGTCCTATTTTTAAAATTTTTTCCAAACTCAATTAAGATAGCTAAAATTTTTCTCTCTCATGTTTTCTCCTAGAAGTTTTATAATTTTTGCTCCTGCACTTACATTTATGATGTATTTCATATTAATTTATTGCATAAGGTGTGAGTTAGGATAATGGTCAAAATTCTTTCCTTGCATATAGATATCCAATTGTTCCACTATCATTTGTTGAAGAGATTATTACCTTTTCTTCAATGAACTATCTTGGCTCTTTACTCAAAAGTCAATTGACTGTATAGTTGTGAGTCTATTTCTGGACTCTTCTGGGTTCCAATGATATATCTCTCCAGCGTCATATAGTACTACACTGTATTGATTACTACAGCTTTTGTAAGTCTTTAAGTTAGGTACTGTATGTGAATGGACAGTTTTACTTCTTCCTTTCCAAACTGAATATCTTGTTTCTTTTTCTTGCTCTATTGCACTGGCTAGAAACTCTAGTTCAATGTTAAATAGAAGTAGTTGTTCCTAACATTAGAAGGAATACATTCAACCTTTTATCATTACAACATCAAATGTAGGTTTTTCTGCACATGCCTGTTATGAAGCTAAGGAAGTACCATCTATTCTTAGTTTGTTTGCCAAACTAGACAGATTTAATCTTGAGTGAGACTTGCTTATTTTCAGTTATCCACTGTATTCTAGAATTTCACCCGTTTCCTTGTTTTCAGTGTACTGGATGCACATTGCACACTTTTTTTTTCTTTCATGAGAAGAGGAGAGACTGTTAACTTTGTACTAAAATGTATTCTCCCTTTCTCCAGGACACAAAATTACACTTTATTTCCCAGCTTCCTTAATTGCTTGTTCATATAACTAAGTACTGTCAATCAGATGATAGCAGAAATGGGTGCTACTTCCAGGCATAGAAATAAAAACCTCCCATGCATGTCTTATGCAATAGTTAATACAAAATGTAGCCCTACCAAAACAATAAAGTTATATTTAACAGAAAATAATATCTTACACTGCTTCCATTTCTAATTTAAATGTAAAATAATTAAAGTTAAATAAAATTTAAATTCATATTCTCAAACTAGCCATATTTTAAAATGCTCAATAGCCATATGTGGATTGTGACTACCTTACTGGAGAGCATAGGTTCTAGTCACAGTTAATATCCTGTACTGATCATCAATTTAAAAGTTAATCTGCACAGGGATAGCTGTTGTCACTTATTTCAGGTTTGTAAGTTTACTATCCAATAGTTGATCTCCCCTCACTCTTTCATGATTTTACTGTGTAACTACCAAGCAGCCTTTGCATGGTCCAAGAATATATAAAATGTATTATAAACTAGAAGTAGCCAGAATTTCTCCAAGCAGCTAAAACAGACATTGTTAATCAATTATAGCAGTCTAAATACACTTAACTAATCACTTTAGGAGGTGGCACATGATATGAAACCCATTTCCCACTCCCCTTATGCCACTGATGTTTGCTTATAATGGAAATAAACATATTCAGCTCTACAAGAAAAATGTTAACTATCTAGAGGAACTAAAGTCAAAATAAACAATGTAGACAAGAACTAAACAGGAAATACCTTAGATAAGTTTTCCATTGGTTTTTAGAGAGCAAAAGGGATGGGGAGAGAGAGACATTGATATGAGAGAGACACATCAATTGGTTACCTCCCACACTCACCCCAACCAGGGGGAATCCATAATCATTTTGTGGTGAGGGATGAGAGAATTAGGAGGGAAAAGTATACAGCCAAAATGCTGGTTCACTATTGACAAACCTATTAAACATGGAGTCATGGGGATTAGGGTATACATACACTCAATACCTGGCCTAGTTAACACCGAAAGGACCTAATTTTCTTCAATACAATTCCCATTCCAATAAAAGTGAAAACTAAATAAAAAGAAACCCCACCAGGTTATGGCAAATATCCAGCAAAAGAATATTTTTCCCCCATAGCAATTCAGGCTGAAACCTAGTCATTGTGAGCTTCAGCACTGCTCCTCCCTACCACCTCCCACTTTAAGCCTATGAGCCCTTTCATTCCAGGCAATATCTAGGGGAAGTCTCTGCTGCCGGTGTCAGTTTTGTTTGTTTTTCATTGATTTGAGAGAGAAAGAGGAAAGGGGGGAAGAGAAACATCATTCCACTTATTTATGCATTCACTGGTTAATTTCTTTTTTTCTTTTTTTTTAATATATCTTTGTTTTCAGAAAGAGGAAGGGAGAGGAAGAGGGAGGGAGTTGAAGCATCAATGATGAGAGAGTCATCATTGATTGGTCGCCCCCTGCATGCCCCCTCCACTGGGGATGGAGCCCACAACCCAGGCATGTGCCCTGACCAGAAATTAAACCGCCATCCCCTGGATCCTAGGTCGACGCTCAACCACTGAGCCATGCCCAGTCGGGCTTGATTAATTTCTTATATGTGTCCTGACTGGGAATCGAACCTGCAAACTTTGAGTATTGGGACAATGCTCTAACGAACTGAGCTACCTGGCCAGGGCTGTGTCACAGTTTTTTTGGTGGATAGGAAGGAGTTGTGACACAGTCTCTTCTTTAATTAAAGACCTAAAAATTAATTTTAAAATAAATAAATTATTATTTTTTTAAACTAGAAACAATCTAAATGGCGAATGATACCTAATAAAAATATGCACATATTGGAATACCATGTAGTCAATAAAAGTGATACAGAAAGTTATCCACAGGAAAGTGTATTAAGTCAGGATTCAAATTGGGAAGCAAAGCCACTATCAGTTACAGAATACATTTATTATAGAACTTTACCTTACACAATTATAGGAATAGCTGGGAAAGTTGTAAAGGTCCAAGATGGAAGTGGAAGATCAGAGTCATCAATGAGCCAATTTGAAGGGTCAAACACATTCAGCTGCAGAAATAAGACTGCAAAGGTAAAGCTCATGGGAACATCTGAGAAGCTGTGCCTCTGTTGGTTTCCCACCAGGTGAGTGGGCCTGAAACCAAACTGTCACCAAACCAAAGGAGACCAAGATCAAACTGGAACCCACAACACCTCAGCATCTCTCACTGCATCTAACCCTGAAAACCTTCAGAGTTAGTGAGTGTTGCTTATACAAATTCTCTTTTGGTCAATTCACAACCACACAGGTGAAAGGAAGGGAGAATGACACACATCGATGTGAGAGAGAAACACTGATCGTTGCCTCCCGCACGGACGCCGACTGGGGGTCAAACCCACAACCTGGGTATGTGCCCTGACCAGGAACCGAACCAGCCACCTTTTGGTGCACGTTCCAACCAACTGAGCCACACCAGCCAGGGCAAGAATATTTATTCTATATTAACTCTTAGAGAGCTAAGTCACACTTCCCCTTTGATATCCTGTAACTTAAATACTAAAATACAAGGTTAACTACTATTAACATATCTTAAATTAAATCTAGAAGAATTGGGTGGGCGGAACTGATTAATATATACACAAACATTAAGATACAACAGAAATATTCATAACTATTAAGAGTTTTCATTCTGCAACTAGTCATGAAGTCATAGTTGATGTTTATAATTTTCTTCTACTATCCATTACATATTCCACTTGCCCTCAGCAATCATCTCATCTGGTTGCTGTTCCCTGCTGGTAGGTTGACGCAAACCTTCTCTGCCATTAACAGCCCTGTCTGTATTGAGCTGTTTTCATTTTCCATTAACTTTTTTTAAATTTATTTTTATTGTTGAGAGTATTACAGATGTCCCCCATTTTTCCCCATTTGTCCCCCTCCACCTGGCTCATGCCGCACCCAGGCCTTCACCCCACTACTGTCTGTGTCCATGGGCTATGTATATATGCATATAAGTTCTTTGCTAAATCTCTTCCAGCTCCCCTTCCCCCTCCCCCTTCCCTCTGAGATCCGTCAGTCTCTTCCATCCTTTCATGTCTCTGGACCTATTTTGTCATAGGACATAGGAGTGCAAAGAGGCACTCCAGAGATCTGCTTCCCAGACACACTCCTCTTTACCCCCATTGTGCAGTGGCAATCAATTTCCACTTGAGAATCGAGATCAATCACCCTAACCAACAGAGTAGTATCCTGCTTTGCCTGTTAGTTCACTGGCATGAGAAAGTCAAGGTGGCCAGTTTGCTCAACTTCCAGTTTAATAGAACCAATGCTGCATTCCCAGGTAAAAGCATTCCTCTCATTGGAACTAAGAACTCTAAACTAGCATACCCCAAAGTTGTGGGGAAAAGCAGCAAATATTCTGTGTGTGGATCATTAGGGGTAACAGTGAGAGAAGTTCACTCCATTTCCAGCCCTTGACTCTGCGACCTATGACTGCTGGCTGGTTCAGAGACTAGACCACATGGTAGAGAAAATTACACCAACACTGCAAAGAACTGCTACCAGCTAGTGCAGCAAGTCTTCAAAAGGACATTCCACTGTTGTATCAATTCACTTGCTTCGAGCCAATGGGGAACATGGTAAAAGCAGGAATTCCACGAACATGAGCCCAATGCCACATTTCACTTGCTACAAAATGAAGTGCCGGTCAGAAGGAATGTGATATGAAATACCATGACATAACTGAGGCATTCTGAAAGTCAAAAATAGTTTTGATAGAAACAAAGCAGGGAGGGAAGGCAAATCTATACCCAGAGTAAGGAGTTATTCCAGGGAGAACAGAGTGTTGTCCTTTCCATTATGGAAGTAGCCCAATAAAAGCCACCTGCCACCAGATGTTGGGCTTGTCCCTCTTGAGGAATGGTGCTATCTCAGGGGGTTAGAATTGGCTTTCTGATATTGGCAACGAGATCAGTCAGCAGTAAAGGTAGCCAGGTTGGTCTTGGTGAGTGAAAGTCCACTTTGCTGAGCATACGCACAACCTTCAGGCCTGCCACCATGGCGTCTTTTTCATGAGCCCACTGGACAAGGACAGAGACAGATGGGGAAAAGGATAAAAACCAGAGGTGACATCCACCTGATTATTAAGGTCCTTCTGATGGGCATTCACAGCAAATACAAATATAACTGTGTCCATTCAGAAAGATATCTACATATCTATTCCCCATACTTCCAATTATGTTCCTTCTCAAGTCCATAATGAATTAGCTAAATGATTAGCTACTGCCACGAATCAGAGTGGATCCACATCTCTAACCACCTCTCTTTCTAGGCAAAAATGAACAACTAGGCACACTGCTCAAAGTTCTACCCACTGGAAGAATTTCCTTTCATAACTGCACTTCTGAGTCACCCCTGAGTATGGCAATAGTGCTACAGATGTCCATCTTCAGGTGGTAACAGCATATCATGTAGAACCATCTGTAAACTAGAACTAAGTTTCTTCTGCCTCAGTCAACTAAAACTCCTCATGAGGCCACAGGTGTGGGCTGAGAGTGAAGCATTAAAGAAGCAAGAGTATGAACCACAAGAAAAGGTATATAAAATATTCAATAATAAAAGGCTATAAAATGATTATGCACCTGTTTGTTTTTAAAGAAATGTACATAAGTATACACAAACAAAAAACATCTAAAGGAAAATTTATCAATATATTAGTGGTTACCTCTTGGTGGTGAACTATGGATGATTTAATATTTATATTTGTCTGCATCCAATTTTTTCAATAATCAGAAAAAAATGATTATTTTAACTAAGCAAATTCTCTTGATATAACCTTAAAGGGAAAGAAACCCAGAATACATATCTGTGTATATAGTGTGACCTAATTTTGTTTGATATAATTAAACACCTACACAAACTAACTCACCAGATACATCAGCATGTTAGCAGTTGGATTATAAATGATTTGTGCTTTCATTTTGTGACATTTCCAAATAAACATGTAACATTTTTTCTGCAGCCATCTTGCAGACACCAAAAGACTAAGAATAAGGCTAATAATACCTCACTACCACCCTGCCAAATACGAAGAGGAAAACAAAACTTGAAACCTTGATGACATTGAACTAAAGAATTAGCCAACCCTGGGGCAATCCTACCTTGGAATTTCTAGTGATATAAAATAATGTTCTCTAATATTTAAACCCAATTGAGTTTTATTACCTATATTCAAATACATCCTAAATAACTTAACTTTTATATGGGGAAAAAGGGAGAGTAAGTTTCAAAAAAAGAGTCTTGATTAAACTTAAAAGTAACAATGTATAGTAAGTAATACGCCTAGTCATATAGACCAAAAAACCTATTAGGGTAACTCCTAAATCACCAAGGTTATTTTCTAAACTAGTCCATTAATTTACAGCTGACTGAGTTAGTCATTAAAGTGCTACCTGAAAAATCAGTCTAGTTTACCCTTCCCACATGGCAATTATATTTTAATCTGTATTAGTCTGTTCAGGCTGCCATAACAAAATACCATAGACAGAGATTTAAACAACAGACATTTATTTTCTCACAGTTCTAGAGGCTGGAACAATCCAAAATAAGGATTGTTTCTTGTGAGAGCTCTCTTTCTGGCTTGCAAGTGGACATCTTGCTGTGCCCTCAAATTGAGGAGACTGATCTCTGATGTCTCTCTCTCTTTTGTAAGGACGCCAGTTCTAAGGGATGCCCTATGACCTCATTTAACCCTTGATCATTTAACCCTCATTTAACTCTTTAAAGACCCTATCTCCAATATTGCAACATGGGGGGTTAGAATTTCAACATATAAATGGGAGGAGACATAATTTCATCCTAGCTTAATCTTTCTCCTCAAACATTAAGAAATACAGCCTTCTTACAAATACCCAAAATAGAATTCTGATAGTAATATTTTGTTGTTGTTGTTTTTGTTAATCCTCACTGGAGGATATTTTTCCATTGATTTTGAAAGAGAGTGTAAGGGAAGGAGGGGAGGCAAGTGGGAGAAAGAAAGAGAGAGAATGAAACATCAATGTGAGAGAGACACACTGACTGGCTGCCTCCTGTACTTGTCCCAATCAGGGTGTGAATTGAACCTGCAACCCAGGTACGTGCCCGACAGGAAATTGAACCCAAGACCCTTAGGTGCGAGGGCCAACACTCTAACCACTGACCCACACCAGCCAGGGCTTGATAGTAACCCTTTCTTTAAAAAATATATGTCTTTATTGATTTCAGAGAAAGGATTTCAGAGGGCAAGAGAGAGAAACATCAATGATGAGAGAGTCACTGATCACCTGCCTTCTGCATGCCCCCTACTACGGATAGAGCCCGCAACCCGGGCATGTGCCCTGACTGGAAATTGAACCTTGATCTCCTAGATCACAGGTCAATGCTCAACCGCTGAGCCATGTCAGCTGGACATTAGTAACACTTTTAACAGTTATGTATAACTTAGTTTTCAAAATATTTTCACACAGTAAACTAAGCAAACATCCTGGTTTCACAGATAAAGGCACTATATCAAGCTTAGAGATACGAACTTGTCCAAGGATAACCTAACTAGTAAATAAAGAAGCTGGGTCTAGAACCCAGATCTGAATCCTAGTCGAATGATCTTTACAAAGCTCTTAATCTTGTCACATGCACTTAAGCAATAGTAATTTTATTTCAACTAATGTTCTAAACAACAGAAGCAGCATGGGTGTCAGGAAAGAGAAGGGCAAAGAGCAAAAGATAGGGTTCAAAGCAGAATGAACAAGAATATTAGCTTGCGGTTGAGTAAGCTTAAGTAGTCAGCAGGCCCAATGGGGAAATATATCACAAGGCTGGAGGAATCCTATAGGCCCTTGAGGAATTTAAACTTCCTGAAGCTAAAGGGGAGGCACTGAAGGATTTTCAGGAAGAAAAGACAAGACTAGTTTTTGGCTTTAGAAAGATCACTTCAGCTGCAGTTTTATGAAGTGGATTGGAAAATACAGAGAAGACAAGAATGGAGATGGGAATTCTGTTTTAATATGAACTCTGTACCACACACAAGAAAGGCATATTTATGCTAAATATTCCCACTTTAACACTGAGGGGGGGAAAATTGGTAAGGTTAAGTAACTTGCCCACAGAAACACTGCTAGGAAGGAATGGGGCCACTATGTCTCCAAAGGCCATGGTATTCCACACTGCATCTAAGTCTATAATCCTAAGAGTGAGCAAAGTATAGCTCTAACATGTCAGAGCAAAACTATTATTTTCTCTAATATAAACCATTCCAAGTCATCATTAACTAATGTGTGTACCGCATGAATTTTTTTTAACAGAAAAGAAGTTTTATTTATATATGTGGAATGCATATATGTGGGAGTGGTTATACTTTAAGGCTTATACACCATCTTAACAAAGGACAACGAATAGGGAAGAATTGATTAGACAAAGGAAAAGGGGATTTGGGCTCCTGAGTATGGTAAATTGTGGCAAGGAAATCAGGAACTGTATGGTATATAAGGGTGTTTAGAAAGTTTTGTTGTATGTACCACATGAATTTTAATTAACTGGAAGTGAAAGAGAATAGAGAAAGCTTCCTCAGGATAGTTCAGAATGTTTTTGTAAATGATTTTTTTTCATTTACTTATTGATTAGAGAGAAAGAAAGAAACAGCTATTTGTTGTTCCACTTGTTTATGCATTCATTGGTTGATTCTCGTATGTGCCCTGACTGGAGATCGAACCCCCAATCTTGGCACATCGGGATGATGCTCTTAACCAACTGAGCTACCCATCCAGGGCAAGAATGTTTCTGTTAATCCTCATCAGAGGATATTTTTTTCCATTGATTTTTTTTTTTTTTTTAGAGAGAGTGGAAGGGAGGGAGGAAGACAAAGAGAAACAATGATGCGAGACAGACACATCGATTGGTTGCCTCTCACACACACTCTGACCAGGCCAGGGATCGAACCTGCAACAGAGGTACATGCCCTTGACAGGGAATCAAACCAAGGACCCTTCAGTCCGAAGGCAGACACTCTAACGACTGAGCCAAACTGGCCAGGGCACAAGAATGTTTCTGATCTACAAAACAATTAATGCTCTATGAACAGGTTCTATAAATAAAACAAAAATTAAACATTTAACACTTTTCTACGGTATTCCTCACCAAAGTAACAAATTCACATCTTTTAATTCATACCAAAATAAATGTGACTTTGCCAGGAAATTACTTTAAGAATGCAGTTTCACAAACTGCTAGGTAAGGTAGTAGTTAATACTGTCACAATCAGCACCACCCCTAATTACATGACTTGAGAAAAACAAAGTACTTCTACTTTTAAAAAAATCAAGGTCCTATAAATACCAACAAAAGTACCTTGTCCTACCATTGACTGCCTACTTCCTTACTTAAACCAGCTTACAATACAGTCTCACAGAATCAGTCTTGGCTGTCTCCATCCTAATGATTCATTAACCAGATTTTCCAAACCAAAAACCAGAACCAGTATGATACTATCTGACAAACTACATTTACCCTAATTTCTTAATTTTTATTTTTAAAACCTTACCCAAGGATATTTTTTCTATTGCTTTTCAGAGAGAGTGGATTGGGGAGGGGAGAGAGAGAGAAAGGAACATCGACGTTAGAGACACACATCAATTGGCTGCCTCCTGCATGGGCTCCAACCAGGGTCTGGGATGGAGCCTGGAACCCAAGTACATGCCCTTGGCTGGAATCAAATCCAGGACCCTTCAGTCTGCAGGCCGATGCTCTAACCACTGAGCAAAACCAGCCACGGCTAACCCTAATTTCTTAATCTGTTACATGAAAGTAAAAGAATCACAAAAGTACAAGAATCAATTAAGAAATCCTTATTGAAATCCACTGAATTTCTAAATTATAGCTAATCCAAAATAATCTAAGATGCAGAGTCATTCTCACAGCTATTCAAAAAAAGAAAATCTGAGATCTGAACAAAAGGATATTCTGTTCATATGTCAGTTATAAAACAGAAAGAAACAAAGAGGAAAAGTATTTTATTAATAAATTACTACAGCCCTGGCCTCTGTGGCTCCATGGTTAGAGCATTAGCCAGGGCACCAAAGGGTCTAGGGTTGGATTCCCAGTCAAGGACACGTACCTATGTTGTGGGTTCACTCCCCGCCCCTGGTCAGGGTGCGTGCAGAAGGCAGCTGGTCAATGTGTCTCTCACACGATTGTGTGTGTGCGTGTGTGTGTGTGTGTGTCTCCCCCCACCCCCTTCCACTCTAAAAAGCAATGGAAAAATATCCTCAGGTGAGGATTAACAATAAAAATAAAAATAAAATATGTATTACTACACACTGAATCCAAACCAAATAATTTAACCAAGAAGAAACCTAAATACCAATTAAAGGGATACTACAGCATTAAAAAGAAAACCATCAAACAAAATATGTACAAGACCTATATAAGGAATACTACAAAACTCTGGTGATGGAAATAAACAACTAAATGAATGGAGAGATATTCCATGATCATGGATAGGAAGACTTACTACCGTCAAGATGTCACTTCTTCCCAACTTAATCTATAGATTAAATGCAATCTTAATCAAAATCCCAGCAAGTTACTTTGTGAATACCAGCAAAGTGATTCTAAAGTTCATATGAAAAACTGGTGTCAGCAAAATAGTCAAATAAGATGCCCTCTATCGTATTCACCTTCAACAACAATGTGGCATCCATCCTCAGGCAAAAGTGTCCTTGTGGGAGCTGTGGGATCCAATGAGGAGATTGTGAAACCTTGGTGGAATCCAAAATCAAGAACTGTTGTAGAGAGATAGGCCCACACCCAGGCAGCTGACTCAACCATGATCTTGGCTACAGACTTGGAACCAGTTCCATACCAGAGCACTCAGCTACAGCCCCATATGGCTTTGCTTCTTTTTTCTTTTTTCTTTTTAAATATATCTTTATTGATTTCAGAGAAAGGAAAGGAGAGGGAGAGAGACAGATAGAAACATCAATGACGAGAGAGTCACTGATTGAGCCCACAACCCAGGCATGTGCCCTGGCCGGGAATCGAACCCCGATCGCCAGGATCCTAGGTTGACGCTCAACCGCTGAGCCACGCCTGGACGGGCTGGCTTTGCTTCTGACACCAGCATCAAATAC
Organism: Miniopterus schreibersii; assembly: GCF_964146895.1. Classification (NCBI taxonomy): domain Eukaryota; kingdom Metazoa; phylum Chordata; class Mammalia; order Chiroptera; family Miniopteridae; genus Miniopterus; species Miniopterus schreibersii. Next base: position 79,684,278 of record NC_138101.1, on the reverse strand, counting down.
CAAGGGACCTGGGAGGACTCTCACCGCACTCAAGCATCAGGTAATAAACAGACATTGGTCCCAAATATGACCCTCACATGGCCCATGAACCAGCTCCAGCCCCTCACAGCTGCAGTCTAGGAGCCTCTCAAGAACACTAATTTAGACAATCACCCATGAGAAGAGAACCTTGTAGAAGTCCAGGAGTCCAGCAGGGAAGTTCTAGCACACCACTGAAGCAAAAAAAAATTCTAAGATACAATGGACTGGAAAGGGTAATAGAAACAGTTTGATTTTAATGAAGTCCCTCCCCTAAGGCAGCACAGCTCAGAGCCAAGAAAGTTCTTCTCAGCCAGTAATTTCTCCCATGAGGTAAAGTTAGAATGTATGAGGGAGTGTGCCTCACTTCCCCAGCTGTGTGGAAGTGGGGCTCTCCCTCATACACACTGCCAAAGAAGCCAATTTCTCTTTTGCCCCATCCAGAATACGGAATAGTGGGCTATACAACTAGAGGATGATGAGAAGCTGGGAGGCCAGCAGCCAGTCCTTGAAATGAAACATAGCAAAGGGATGTGGATTTTACTAAGTACATCAAGAACTCCATCAAAAAGCCCTGCCCTGGCTAGTATGACTCAGTTGGTCTGTGCACACCTCAAGGCCACGGGTTTGATTCCCGGTCAGAACACATACCTAGGTTGTGGGTTCGATCCCTGGTCCAGGGCATATATGGGAGGCAACCAATCGATGTATCAATGTTTCTCTCTCTCCTCCTTCCTCCTTCTCCCTCTAAAATTAAAAAATAAAAAATAATTTAAAAAATTTTTAAAGTCTAACCATGCGCTACTGGGAACACTTTGCCTGAAGATTCTCCCAAACTGTCCCACAGGCAACACCACCACCAGTGTTTCATGTGCCTTGACACCCCCCTCCCCACATACACATACCTCATGGCTGGCTCTTAGGGCGAGTGAGCTTTTGCAAAAGGCCAGTGAGCATGGGTAGAAAACCTGCCCAAATCTGCATTCCTGAGAGAGATCATAAATTTGGGCTTGTAAGCACCACCCTTGGGAAAGCAAAAAGGCGGCTGTCAGCACCCTGCCTGATGTTTGCAGGATTGAGAGAGGACACACAAGCTTAAGAATTCTGCCACAAGGAGAAGCAAGAAACATGGAGCAGGCATATTCACAGAAGATCTGTGAAAGCCCCTAAATCCCTAGCAGAGCTGACAGAAGCTCCTTCTCTCCTGAAGTCAATCAGTAAAGACTGGAGGAGGTGACTGCTACATCAAATGTGAAGAGAGCAACACAAGATTTCAAATAACATGAAAACTCAAAGAAAAATAAAAACCATCAAAGGGTCACAGTAATTTTCCAGTAACCAACCCCAAAGACATGGGAGTTCTTCAATCAACCTAATAAAGAATTCCAAATAGCTTTTTCAAGGAAACTCAATGAGCTACAAGAAAACAATAAGAGCCCTGGCCGGTGTGGCTCAGTGCTTGGAGCGTCATCCCGAACACCAAGGGGTCGCAGGTTTGATTCCCAGTCAAGGGCAAGTACCTGGGTTGTGGGTTTGCTCCTCACTCCAGGCACGTGTGGGAGGCAACCAGTTGATGTGTCCCTCTTACATCAATGTTTCTCTCTCTCTGCCCCACCCCCATTCTCTCTGAAAATATAATAGAAAAAATATCCTCGGGTGAGGGTTAAAAAAAAAAAAAAAGTGCTGAGTAAAGACTGTGTTGTTTCCGCAGAAGTCTGTTGCTGACCTCTGCTACCCTCTCATCAGTCTTTAGTTTATTTGCCAATGACTTTCTACCTTCTAATTCTTGGTGGAGTTTCTTATATTTTCCAATTCTATTTTATTACAATCTTAAGAGGTTTTCATTTGGAGAGTTCAGATTCCAGATCTTTATTTCTGAGTTCCAACTGACTTCTTTTTGAAGCATTATGATACTGTATTAACTGCTCTGAGTTTTTTTGAGATGCTCTTTGTGTCTGTAGGGACTTCTTTTAATTTTTCTATGATATCCTGTCTTGCATTTGCCTTCTTTTTTGTGTTGACATTTGCACTGATGATGCAAAAGCAAAAGTGGCTAAACTACTAGGCTCTTAGCACAAATCAAGGCAGTGTCACCAATTGTACCAATCATTGAGTTTACTGCCAACTACTTGCAGGGAAAAAGCCAGCTTCACTTAAAAATGTTCTCAATAAAAAAGGAAAAAAATACTAATTTTATTAAATCTTGACCTTTAAGATGCCTTTTAATGTTCTGCATGACAAAATAGGAAATCTACATAAAGTACTTCTGTATTCTAAGTATGATGGTTGCCTTTAGAAGAAAGCACTTGTGCAATTTATTTGCAAGCTAAATAAGCCACTTTACCATAAAACTTAAAAAAAAAATGACAAACTATGATTATTCAGATTGGGTATTTGGCAAATATTTTCCTAAAAATGAACAAAGTGAGCCTAACACTTTAGGGAAAATAATTGGAAATCAAGCTTTCGAGAAAAAATTAGAATTTTGGAAAACTTGTATCCATTAAGATTAGCTTAAGCTTTTCAATAAAGACTCATAAGATCTGTGGTGATATTAATGAATTTGTGATTTTTTTCATATATAATGAAAAGTGTCAACATTGAGAAGATCTGCATCACTCACTGAACAATATTTTCTGAATGACATGCAACTTTTTTTAAAAAATATATTATTGCTTTCAGAGAGAGGAAGGGAGAGGGGGAGAGAGAGATAGAAACATCGATGAGAGAGTGGTCACTGATCGCCTGCCTCCTGCATGCCCCACATTAGGGATCAAGCCTGCAACCTGGGCATGTGCCCCAACCAGGAATTGAACTGCGATCTCCTGGATCCTAGGCCGACAACTCAACTGCTGAAGCTATGCCCAGCCGGGTGCAACAACTTTTAATATACTAGAGTATAAAATGTTCATTGATATGGTTTCAGAAGAGTCCACATTGTAACCAATCTTTAAGAAACTACAATCTGCCAAGTTGTAATGTAGTATCAAAGAAAATTATCCACAATTTAATGCACGGGCTATGAAAATACTCCTTCCTTTCCAACTACATAACTGTGTGAAGCCAACAATTTTCATATACTTAATCCAAAATAAAATACCACAACTGGTTAAATGCAGAAGTAGATATGAGAATCTAGCTTTCTTCTATTAGCCAGTCACTAAAGAAATTTACAATAATGTAAAACAATGCCCCTCTTTTCATTAGACATTTTTTGTTTTGGAAATCTACGGTTATTTCTCAAAAAATATATTATGTATGTTAACAATATTAAACCCATTGCATATTGTTTATTTTTTAGAGAGGGAGGGAGGGGGAGTGAGGGGAAGAGGGAGAGAGAAAGAGAAACATTGATGTGAGAGAGACACATCCGATGGGTTGCCTCCTGTAGGCGAACTGGGAATCAAGCTTACAACCTTCCGGTGCACAGGAGAGAATGCTCCAACTGAGCCACACTGGCCAGGGCTACATATTATTTTAAATGAACTAATAAATGTTTTAAACTTCTCTATTTTAATTTTTGATATAGTTAATACTGATAGATATAACCCATCTAAAGAAAAGTTCTCTGGCATCCGCAGTACTTTTGAAGCATATGAAAGAGTCCTGAGATCACAAACTTCAGTAATGTTGATCTATATTGTAGAAAATTACTCGAGGGATAAGGACACAGGCATTCTAATCTAACACACCATCACCTACATCTTCTTTTTTCAGTAAAACTTAGAAAAACTGATTTTAATATAAAGATTTTAAGAATATTTAGGAGGAATCATAATTCAGAACAATTTGAATTAAATCATTTTCTTTAACAACCTCTTTATTCTGCCTTGATGTCTTAATTACAAGTAAACATTTTAATATATTTGCTAACAAAATAAAATAGGTATAAGTAAATCAGAGATTTTTAAAAATATATTTTTTTATTGTTGACAGTATTATAGATGGTCCCCATTTTCAACTCCTTCCTCCTCCTTCCCCTCCTTACCCTACTCCAGGCCTTCACCACACTACTGTCTGTGTCCTTGGGTTATGCATATAAGTATATAAGCTTTTTAGTTAATCTCTTCCCACCCCCCTACCACCTCTGCCCCAAGATTTGTCAGTCTGCTGAATGCCTCTGGGCCTATTTTGTTGGTAAGTTTACTTTCTTCATTAGACTCCAAATAAGTAAAATCATGTGATATTTGCTTGCACTGACTGGCTTACTTCACCTAGCATAGTCATCTCCAGTTCCCTCCATGCTGTCTCATAGGGTAAGAGTCCCTTCTTTTTCACAGCTACGCAGTATTCCATGGTGTAAATGCCCCACGGCATTTTTATCCACTCATCTACTGAGGAGCACTTGGGCTGTTCCCAAATCTTAACTATTGTAAATAACGCTGCTGTGAACATAGGGGTGCATGTATTCTAATTGTTGTTTCAGGATTCTTAGGATATATTCCTAGAAGAGGGATCACTGGGTCATTAGGCAGTTCCATTTTTTATTTTTTTTAGGAAACTCCATACTGTTTTCCATAGCAGCTGCACCATTGTATATTCCCACCAGCAGTGTACTAGGGTTCCCCTTTCTCCACATCCTCGCCAGCACATGTCATTTGTTGATATGTTGATGGTAGCCATTCTGTCAGATGTGAGGTGATACCTTATTGTAGTTTTAAAATTTGCATCTTTCTAATGATGTGACTTTGAGCACTTTTTCATATGTCTCTTGGTCATCTGTATGTCCTCTTTGGAGAAGTGTCTATTTGGGTCCTTTGCCCATTTTTTAATTGGATTGTCTTCGTTTTGTTGAATTGTATGAGGTCTTTATATAGCTTGGAAATTAACCCCTTATCAGATATATCACTGGCAAATATGTTCTCCCACACAGTGGGTTCCATTTTCATTTTGATGATGGTTTCTTTTACTGTACAGAAGCTTTTTAGTTTGATGTAATCCCATTTGTTTATTTTTTTCCTTTGTTTCTCTTGCCCTAGGAGATGTATCAGCGAAAATTCTGCTCCGTCAAATGTCTGAGATTTTGCTGCCTATGTTTTCTTCCAGGATTTTTATGGTTTCACAACTTACATTTAAGTCTTTTATCCATTTTGAGTTTATTCTTGTGTATGGTGTAAGTTGGTGGTCTGGTTTCATCTCTCTGCATGTACCTGTCCAATTTTCCCAACACTAGTTGTTGAAAAGAGAATCAGAGAATTTTTTTTAAAGGAAATTGAAGAACTCAGAAATAAACTAGTAAAAACATCAGAACTGCAGGGCTGGAAATCAGAAATAAGCTCTACTAAAAACCATTATGTCTAAACTGTCACTTTGGACATAATCTAGTTCAAACTCATCCTTTTATAGAGAATAAAACAGAGTTAAAGGCTGGTTAAAATATCGAATGAGGAACAGAACCAAGTTTCCAGGCTCCTTGTACAGTTCATGTAAACTTTTGAGAGCTTTATGTGCCGGGCAATAGACAGGCACTGGAGACACAGGAATAAACAAGAAAAACAAAGACCTGTTTAAATGTCAAACAAGTGTAATGAGTGTTACAGAGGAAATATAGAGGATTCAGTGGGAGCATTTAACAGGGTGTAAACTGACCTGATGGAATAGGGAGAGGTCTACTATGGAAATAATCTCATTACTGTCATCAACCAACATCCTCATCATTCCCTCCTTTGTTAAAGACTCTGCCATTTAGCTCACTAATTCACTATTCCTATCATTATTCTTAGTGATGTCAACATTCATTCAGCTAATTTACCCAAAACCCTTGCCCCTCAAGTCACCTGACCTCCTAAACTAAAGCAATTTTTTCCATCTTTTTTCACCAGTCAAAATCTGCCATGGTCATTACTAGCAATTACACCATATCCAAATATTTAGACTTCAAAAATCCCACATTCTTCCCTGGCCAGTGTGGCTCAGTTGGCTGGGCATCATCCCTTGCACCAAAAGGTTACCAGTTCAATTCCCGGTCAGGGCACATGTCCAGGCTGTGGGCTCAATCCCTGGTGGGGGATGTGCAGGAGGCAGCTCATCAATGTTTACGCTCTCACATCAATGTTTCCCTTTCTCTCTCCCTCCCTCTCTAAAAATCAATAAAAAATCTTAAATAAAAATGCTTTTAAACAAAAACTCCCAAAGTCTCTCTCTGCAGTTTACTTACTCTAATACCTCAATTTTAACTATCCTTTGATATCACTAAACTCTCCGCCCATTAATCCTCCCGGTTTTTCACTATCCATGTCCCAACTGAGATGTGCTGTGAGTACAAAATACATCAGATTCCAAAGACTTAGTACAAAAAGAAGAACGTAAAGTATCTAATAAATTATTTATGCTGATTATGTACTGAAATAATTATATTTTGAATGCACTGGTTTAAATAAATTATGTTACTAAAATTAATTTCAACTTATTTCTTCACAGTTATTTTTTTTCCCCCAGAGGGAGTAGAAGGGAAAGAGAGAAACATCCATGTCAGAGGGACACATCAATTGGTTGCCTCCCACACTTGCCCCTACCGGGACTGGAGATTGAGCCTGCAACCAAAGTACAAGCCGTTGGCTCGAATGGAACCCAGAACCCTTAAGTCCGAGGGCCAATGCTCTAACCACTAAGCTAAACCAGCTAGGGCTCTTAATACTTTTTTAATGTAGCTATTAGAAAATTTTAAATTTCATATATAGCTCACATTAGAAAGTGTCAATCTAGCCCGGCCTGGCGTGGCTCAGCGGCTGAGCGTCCACCTGTGATCCAGGAGATCAGGGTTCGATTCCTGGTCAGGGCACATGCCCGGGTTGTGGGCTCGATCAATGACTCTCTCATCATTGATGTTTCTATCTCTCTCTCCCTCTCCTTTCCTCTCTCTGAAATCAATAAAGATATATTTAAAAAAAAAAAAAGTTTAAAAAAAAAAAAGTGTCAATCTATTCTGTGACAACTCCTAAATGTTGATCTCCAACTCTGACTCTTTCCTAAACTCCAGAATGACTATCTGGCATATCTATCTGGTTGTCTAAATGGTATCTCCAACTTAACATGTAAACAAAGTACTCGTTTGTTGTTTTTTAACTCTAATGATATTTTTACTTAACCTAATATATCCAAAATACTATTTCAAATGTGGTTAATATAAATAACTATTAATGAGATACTTTACATACTTTTTCATACTAAGCCTTGGAAACTTAGTGTTCAGTTTTTACTTACAACACATCTAGAATCAAACACAAAATTTTCATTGAATATAACACAACAGTACTCTTGATATACTCCCACCCATATGCTACCATGCACTAACATACTTTAAAAAAATTTAGCCCTGGCCTGTGTGGCTCAGTGAGTTGCAGCACCGGCCATACACCAAAAGGTGGCGAGTTCAATTCCATCAGGACACATACCCAGGTTGCGGGTTCGGGAGGCAACCAATCGATGTTTCTCTCTCTCTCCATTCCTCTCTCTAAAATCAATTAAAAAGAAAATTAAACTAGTTGTCCTTAGATTCCTCTTTTCTTAATACCCCATTTCCAATCCACCACTAAGTCCTCTTTGCATCTGCCTTGAAAATATCCAACGTCACCCTGGAGGGTAACTCAGCGGGCTGGAGCGTTGTCCCAGTATGCCAATGTTGCAGGTTCAATCCCTGATCAGGGAATCAACCAATGAATACGTAAACAAGCAGAACAAATCAATGAGAGGAAAAAAAATACCCCAACCTCTCCCCTCAACTCCTCACTCCACCATTAAAGTACACGCAATTGTCATTTCCTGTCTGACCTACAACGATACCCTCCCTGCCGGTTGATTCTATTCTTGCCTACCCTTCAGTTTGTTTCCCACCCAGTAGCCGGAATGATTATTTAAAAGGTAAATCAAGCCCTGGCAGGTGTGACTCAGTTGGTTGGGCATCCTCTCATGCACGAAATGGTTGTCAATTCAATTCCCAGTCAGGGCACACGTCTGGGTCATGGGCTCAAACCGCAGTAGAGGGTATGCACAATGATTTGCTCTCACATCAATGTTTCTCTCTCTCTTCTTCTCCCTTCCTCTCTAAAAATCAATAAAAATAAAATTTTAAAGTTCAGTGCTTCTTTTAAAATAAAAAATAAAGCCCTCACCAGTTTTGCTCAGTGGTTAGAGCACTGGCCCTCCGACTGAAGGGTCCAGGGTTCCATTCCAGCCAAAGGTACATATCTCCTCGGTTGTAGGCTTGATCCCCAGCCTGGTCAAGGCGCATGCAGGAGGCAACCAATTGATGTGTCTCTCTCACATTGATGTCTGTGTGTGTGTCTCTCTCTCTCTCTCTCCGTCTCTGAAAAGCATGGCAAAAATATCCTCGGGTGAAGATTTAAAATAAATAAATAAATAATAATAAAGGAAAAAATAATAAAAAAGTCAAGTACTCTAATGATAGCCACACTCAGAATAAAACCACCTTTTATTAAGGTCTTCAAGGCTTACAAGGCCCTATATAATGCAGCAAAACTAGAAAGACAGGAGCTATACTATATAGGGTATCTTAGGCCTCATTGTGAGATTGCATGGGGAAGTGACGTGATCAGATTTCTATTTTGAAAATACTACTCGAGCCACAGTGTAATAATGGGGATGTGATCAGAGGGAGATGTGTGGTGATATAAAGACTACAGAAATTATAGCAATTCTCTAAGCTTCATACTGGGGTGAAACAATGGAGATGAAATAGATAAATTTTTCTTTTTTTAAAAATATATCTTTATTGATTTCAGAGAGAGGAAAGGAGAGGGAGAGAGAGGGACAGAAACATCAATGATGATAGATCGAGCCCACAACCCAGGCATGTGCCCTGACCGGGAATTGAACCCTGATCGCCTGGATCCTAGGTCGATGCTCAACCGCTGAGCCACGCCCGGCCGGGCATGAAATAGATATATTTAAAATATATTTTAGAAGAAGTATCAACAGGACCTGTTATAGATTAATTGGGGGTGGGGGAGGAGACAATGGAGGAGTCAAGAATGATGGCCAGGTTTCTATTAAGGGAATGAGTGGATAGGAGTAAAAGAGATTGAGAGATTGGGCCCGGCCGGGCGTGGCTCAGCGGTTGAGCATCGACCTAGGATTCAGGCGATCGGGGTTCGATTCCCGGTCAGGGCACATGCCCATGTTGCGGGCTAGCAGCTGATCAATGACTCTCTCATCATTGATGTTTCTATCTCTCTCTCTCTCCCTCTCCTTTCCTCTCTATGAAATCAATGAAGATATATTTTAAATAAAAATTAAAAAAAGGAGTAAAAGAGATTGGAGAAAAGTGAAGTTCAGTTTCTAGCATTCTAAGTCTGAGGCACCTGTGAAGTAGGCAGTTAGCTATATGAATCCAAACTTCAGTGGAAGAGAAATCACTCAGATGGGAATAAATAAGATAGTCTGAGGAGGTATGTGTAGAAAAGAGCTCAGCTAAGCCACTTTAATACTTAAGGTGAAGGAGAACAAAGAGCCAGAGAATGACAGGAAAAGTTGGAAAGAATGTCATCACAGAAGCTAAGGGATTTATGAGCTTTTCCAAAAAAAACAGGGAACAGTCAATTATATAAAATGATGCTGAGAAGATAAGCAAGATGAGAACTAAAGAGTGTTCAATGAATTTTGCAGCATGAAGGCTACTGAGCATAATTTCAGTGGAGCTACAGAGATGACAGACAAAATAGAACAGCTTAAAGAGCAAATGCAAAGTAAGGATGTAAACAATTTTTCATAAAACTAAGCAATACAGGTCTGTTACTGGGTGGGTATATAAAGTTAAAGGAGAGTTTTCTAATACGAGAGAGACTTGAGATGTTGTAATTCTGACTGTACAAATTCAGTAAACAAAGACAAACTAAAGATATAAGAAGTATATATGATTTCTGAAAAGGCAGAGAGGATGAGAGCCAGAGCAAAGGTAAGTACTGGCCTTAAGAGGAAAGACAACCTATACTCTCTATAACCACAAGAAGGAAGTAGAGCAGGATGGGTGAGGATGCCAGTATGTTTGGAGATGTCATGTAAGAAATTATGTCTCATATAATGAGGTCTATTTAGTCTATAAAAGATGAGAAAGAAAAAAGATTTTAAGAGGAAAGAGAAATATTTAAATAATTTATGGTGAGTAGAAGAATAAACTGACATGGAAAATATGGTGGGATTGCTGAACTATGTTGAGGGCCCACTTTCAGTGATAATCATAATTTTTAAATGGCACTCATGAACCCTTTACACTACACTGCCTTCTTAAAATAAGACTTTGTTGTTATATGTCTTAGGTTGCCAATATTTGAACTAAGAAGTGTATTTTTCCATATAATGCATTATATACATTTCTGGTATTTAAGTGAAAAGTATCATTCCCCATGGCCCAAACAAAACTTGCCTTTCCACAGAATGAAAAATTTTCAAACGCAATTTTATCACAACAAGTAGAAATTACTAACAGGAATTAAATATAAAGGATTTAAAAAATGAGTAACTTAGAGGGAAATTGAAGTTTTTCAATAATAAACTTTTTCATTAACGTAGTATTTTTGTTCTCAAGTTTCAAGGAAATAAATAATAAAATTTTACTGCAATTAAAAGCAGTTGAGCCCTGGCCAGTGTTCCCAGTGGTTAGAGCACCAGCCCGTGCACCAAAGAGTCATGGTTTGATTCCCAGTCAAGGGCACGTACCTGGGTTGCAGGTTCAATTTCTGGCCCCGCCATGCAGAAGGCAACCAACTGATGTGTCTCTCTCACACTGTTTCTCTCTCGCGCCCTTTCTCCCCCTCCCTCCCTCCTTTCCAGTCTCTCTAAAAAAAAAATCAATGGAAAAAATATCTGCATGTGAGGATTAACAACAACAACAAAACAGTTGAGCCCTGGTCAGTGTGGCTCAGGTGGTTGGACATCATCCCCTGCACTGAAAGGCTGCTGATTCAATTCTGGGTCAGGGCACATGTCTGGGGTGTGCACTGGATCCCCAGTGCGGGGGCCTGTAGGAGGTGGCAGATCATGTTTCGCTGTCACATCCATGTTTCTCTTTTTCTCTCTCCCTTCCTCTCTCTCTAAAAATCAATTAAAAATTCTTTAAAAAGTAAAAAAAATAAAAATAAAAGCAGTTGAGAATATCCAACTCCGCATCTTACATACTATGCTTCATTTAAGGTCTGAATGAGATACAGTTCACATTTGATTTGATAATTTGATAATCTCATGAAACTTAGGTGTTTTCTTTTTAGTTTTTAAAATATATAATGACTGAAACACTTTCTGCCTTAGTAAACGTAAGCTTACCAACTATATAGCATAAAGTTTAGAAACATTATTTAAAAGCTGTAAGTAGTAGTGCTTTTACAAGGGAACTTGCACCATCTAAGCTATATATTCATCTAAAAGTTTAAAATTTATGCCCGGCCACGAGTGGCTCAGTGGTTGAGCATCGACCTAGGATCCAGGAGATGGAGGTTTGATTCCCAGGCAGGGCAAGTGCCCTGGTTGTGGACTCCATCCCCAGTGTGGGGCATGCAGGAGGCAGCTGATCAATGACTCATCATTGATGTTTCTATCTCTCCCCCTCTCCTTTCCTCTCTCTGAAATCAATAAAGATATATTTTTAAAATAATAAAATAAAATTTATGCAATTACCATATTTTATATTACTCTGGTAATCAGGGGGAATATTAAGCTTCTATATAAAGTGAAAACTTAAGCTCCAAGCCTTAATTCCTATCATTTAACACTGAAATTCTGAGTCTACGTCCATATCTGGGATTCCCTCATTACACTGCAGAACAGTGGCAGAAATTCAAAATTATCTGAGTGGAAAACTATATAATTATGTATTTCACAACAAAATACCATTATGAGGTATGTACACAAAAGAACTGAAAACAGGCACTCAAACATTGTACGTGAATATTCACGGCAGTACCATTCACAATAGCAGAAAGGTAGAAGCAACCCACATGTCCATCAACTGATAAATGAATAAATAAAATGTGGTATATACATACAATAGAATATGCTTAATGTAAGTGAAAGAAGTCAGATAAAAAGGCCACATATTTTATGATTCTATTTACATGAAATATATACAATAAGTAAATTCATAAGAGACAGAAAGCAAACTGACGTATGTCAGGTGCTACGGGATAGGGATGGGAATGAACTGCTTAATGGGTAGGAATTTTTTTTGAGGAGTGATAAAAAGGTTTCGGAACTAGACCTAGGTGGTGGTCATACAAAACTGTGACTATACTAAATACCACTAAACTATATACACTCTAAAATGGTTGGTTTTCTATTATATGAATTATGACTCAAAAAAGTACCATTATGAAGCAAATAATACAGCTGTATTCTAATCAACCTGTGACAGGAATCACTAACAAAATTAGCTGTAAATTAAACATTTATTACTGTTTTAAAGCTTTCTACTCTTTTTGGTCAAAATTACAATGATGTTCATAATCTTTTCCCCCCCCATATATAGAAGTTATGCAATAGATTTAATAAGCCTTCATCTTTTAGAGATACGTACTAAAATATGTCAAAGATGAGCTTTACAATAATGGTAGGGAGACAGGAGAGAAATATAGATGAAAGAATACTGGTCATGTGTAGATAACTGTAAATCTCAGTGATAAACATATGGGGGTTCATTACACTATTCTCTCCATTTTGTAATGTGTTTAGAATTTTCCATAATGAGTTATTAATTACTATGCTAATAATTAGTAAAATAAGACTTAAAACTAGTTTCATTTTACTTCAAGCTACATTTGTGATGATCCTACCAATATTCTTTAGTAGACATAAATCACAATTTCACAAACATTTGCTGAACTTGCTAATAAGTACAGAGGCATATCAAAATTAGAATCTACTAGGTAACAAATACACATTATTTTCCTTAGGATGTTTTGTTTTGTGTTCAGATTTTCTTCACAAACATTAGTTCACTACCAACTATTTCTGAGAAAATTTCATTTTGTAAATGGAAAAAGTTAGCAGATCCAAGGTTAACTGTAGCTATTTGGGGCGACACAGAGTGGTAATACTAAACACGTCAAGTCTCCTTTCTAAGCAGCTAATGTTTACTGTTAAAATGATCAGGTTAGCTATTTCACTTAAAAACAAAATCCAGTAATTGCCATTTTGCAAGTGTCTTATCTTCTCAGTGCTGCACTTTTTAAAAAAATCCCTTATTTTTTAGCATAGTGTCTTATTAAATATTAAGGTCTGTAAAGTTTGTACTTCTGGGGTTTGACTATTCTTATAAAATCAAACCATAACTTCAACAAAAATTATAACCAATACAAAAAGACAGAAAAATATACAGCTCCTCCAAATTCAAACTTTTAAATGCTCCCAAATTAGCATTTATTTTTACATTACTTTTCATACCAACACTATTTTCATGGAATTATATCTACATAATCTGCTGTTTGATTCAACCTCTTCTCCCAATATTAGCACTCTACCTTCCTAATCTATCCTTGTCTGTTAGCTCACAAATGTCTAATTCCTATAACATAACTTCACTCAAGATAAATAGGTTATTCTAAATGGCCACAGATCAGAGACCCAATTGTCCAAATACCTCTTTTCCACTACTGGGAGTATTAGCATTCTTCAGTTGACAGAACCAACTGGAGAAAACAGAAGCACACAAGAGGAATTAGAAAAGTGTCCTTACTCTAAGAGATTTCAACAATTTTCTAAAAAGAACCTCTCCAAAAGACACAAACTTGCTAAAACTGAGGCTCTACCAGGGGTGGAGAACCTTTTTTCTGCCAAGGGCCATTTGGATATTTATAACATTATTTTCGGGCCATACAAAATTATCAACTTAAAAATTAGCCTGCTATATTTGGTCAAACATTTAATTAATTCACCCCTAATGTGATGGCTGGAACTGCTTCTCTTTGGTGAGGTCTTGGCAGGGCCAGACCAAATGATTTTGGCCTGCAGGCTGGACGTTCCCCACCCCTGCTAAACATACCAGGACTAGACTGAAGTACCACATATAAAGCTCTTATTAATATTAAAGTTGCAAAAGAAATAGTTTTAATACAAACTCTCTTTTAATTAGTTTTAATACTAACTTTTAAATGACACACAGCCCTAAAGAATATTCAGTATTCTTTTTGTTTTTGTTAATCCTCACCCGAGGATACTTTTTTCCATTGGGGGGAGAGTAGGGGGAGTCATCTATGTGAGAGAGACACATCGATTGGTTGCCTCCCACAGGTGCCCCAACCAGGGCCAAGGATCAAACCTGCAACCCAGGTATGTGCCCTTGACCAGAAATCGAACCCAAGACCCTTCGGTGTGAGGACCAACACTAACCACTGAACCACACCGGCCAGGGCAAGAATATTCATTATTCTTGAGAGTATTATTAGTTAAGAACTGATATAATATTCCATCCTTATGAATGGGCTTTCATAAGACCTAATATGCAAGGTCAGATCCTGCCTGCTTGGCAGCAACATTAATAAGCAGGTTGTGACATGGTATGGGGTCAATCTAACAATCACCTGAGGATCTTCCATAAAATTATCTAAAACCCTGTCTTGTTTTGTTTTTGTACTGACATACTGCTACATCTCAGGTATTTCAGGTATAAAACATAATGATTTGATATTTGTATATATTGCAAAGTGATCACAGTAAGTCTAGTTAACATCCATCACAACACATAGTAACAATTTTTTTCTTGTGGTAAGAACCTTTAATCTCTAGTTTCTTAGAAACTTTCAAATATACAATACAGTATCACTAACTACAGTCACCATGCTGTACAATACTAAAATCCTGTTTAATTCATTAAATTTCTAACCTACATCTCTAATTTTACTAGCTATTGTTTTATTCACTTCAAAGTGCAATTATAAAAATTCTACCATTTCCAATCTGTCCTAATCTCCTCAATCACTTTGCCTATCTTTACCTGAATTTAGTTTGTATAGAAATCAAAATGTTTCAAAAACACTTTGTTTTGTTAACTTCTACTAATTGTTTTACAAATTTTCTAGTGAAAGCAAAGCTGAACCAAAATAGAAAAAAAAACAGGCAAGGATGCACAGAAAGGAAAAGGATCTACTGAGCTCAGTGAGAAACTAGTCTATGATTCCTCTAACTCAACACCTCAAGTGCCAAAGCCACCATCCCCAAATTACAAGCATACTTGTTCTTATATTTGCAACTTGGAACTCAGAAGAAACAATGGTAAAATAGTTGTTAGGTTCCCAGACATGTCCAACAAGAGTCTATTTATTCCATGACATTTCTAAACTTAGTATGAGTTCTACACTCATTCACGGCTGGAGGCAGTGTGACACGGAAAAAGCACAGCCGTGGAACCTGTGGAGCCTGTCAGAGTTGGGCAGAAATCCTGACTGCCAATTACTAACTATATGATCAAACAAAATTCATTTAACTTGTCTGACTCCTAACTTCCTGATCTTTAAGAGAATATTGCTTATCATGGAGAGTTTTTGGAAGGATTAAAGATAATACAAATCAACCAGCAGAGAGTGCGACAGAGTAGGTATTCAATAAACAGAAGCAATGATGTGTGCCTCTTCCCTTCACCATTGCCCTCTCTGTACCATCTTTTATCCTAATCCTGCAGTAAGCACACGACTCGGTAGTCATTACATAGAACTCAGAATACACAATCAGAAAATCTGGATTTGATCCCAGGCATTATCTTTTATGAGATATGAAACTTCAGACTACGTATTTAATGTCTCTGAACTTTAATTTGCTCATGTTAAATGAATAAAATAAATAAAACAAGTATTCTAATAATTGACTTCATTTGTAAATTGGCATAAGTTGTACAGTACCAGAAATGTTAGCTTTTACCTACTCCAAAGTGCTCCTGCTAAAAAACTACCTGCCCTCTAAGATTAAGTGTGCATATGAGCAAATGAGCATAAGCTAGTGCCGTTAAGAAGAAGAAAACAAGCTCAATAAACTAAGTAGCTCAGAGATGAAATCCCCTTTATACCCCCCAAACTTTAGAATATACTTGTTAACCCAAATAAAGCTCTTATTGGGGGAATTCCAGGCCACAATTTTAAATGAAATTTATAAGTTTAGCTGTATGGAAGACTTTTTGGTCCTTACCCAACCTAGCAATTTGCATGCTAAGAAACCTTTCTTAAGCAGTTTCTACTCCTTTTAGCTTAGCTTGCTTCCTATTCCCCAAAATAGTTCCCATGATAAAGGCAGTGTGGACCCTAAAGTAGAGCAAAGAGAACTGGTTAGATGAATAAGTGTGTTCAAGTTGAAGAGTGACTGTCCTTAACATAATCTACTAAAAAAAATTCAAACTGGTTATAACCAAAAGATGGAAAAGGGCAAAGATTTTTCTTTGTCTCTATATAAAAAACACTTTTTAAAAAATATTATTTCCCCGAAACAATTTCAAAAATCCTGTCCTATTTGAGAGAATGTACTTTGGGGAGAAGTTTTGCTATTAATAATACAATTTAATAATTAAAGTCAATAGGACCCAAAAAGTTAATGAAGTACTCGAGGACTCAACCACACTGCAGTCGAAAGAACTTGTCAACTAAACCCTTTAGTCTAACTGGATTGTACCTCCAAACTGTCGGAAAACAACAAAATGAAAACTAAATTCTCAGGATAAAAATCACCCAAGCAAGTAACTTAACTCACCGTGGGTATAAAAAATTCTCAAAACGCAAGTAACTGCATACTTTCCCTGAGAGGAGATACATTTATGAAGGGTGTTGATTATAACCCAATCAGGGTTATAGAAGGGATACAGAAAGATCTCAAAAGACATCCAAATGGGTATTTCTAGTACTCTTGGTTCCCTATTCACAGCACCAAAGTTAGCAATGCAACGCATCACAAATTCAGCTACCACATTAATTTTGACAAAGTCTTCATCATCTTCTAAGCCTGTCTAAGCCTCAGAGTGGCACCTAGTGCAACACATAGTCCAAAGTTTAAAGGCTACTACGGAAAACCTCTTTTCACCACAGTAAGATCAAAATACCTCACTGATGTAAAGTTTAGGACCACAAAAAAAAAATTGGAGTCACTGATGGTGGCTCTTGGCACTATGGTACTAATAGTACTAACATGTTTAAGAGACTACATGAAAAATAGGACTTCTCTTAATTAGGGATATTACCAATAAGTCTAAAAGTGCTTCAAAGTTACATGATGGTAGCAGGAGGGGAAAAGGAAAGCGGTCAGGAAGAAAGAAAAGAAAAAAAAAAGCTTTACAGCAGACAACTACCTGAAAAAGAAATAGTCGCCAGACAGGTTAAAACATGTTTGCATTTGCCAATACTTAGCAGTTACCACACTATATACTTGTCAGATTTCACAACATGCAAAAAACAAAAAGAAGCCACCCTTTGTGAAGTACTTATCTGCTGACTTCTATAAAGAAATGACTTCTGGAATGGGGGCAATGTAACTTCCTGCACTCTCCCTTTGACTTTTAAAATCCTTAAAACCTTCAGCAAATTGAGATTCACCTCAATTTTAAGGTTTTCTAGTTAAGTTGAATAAAAGTTGTATATCTGTAATATCAATAAACTACAAGATCACTTTTCTATTTGAAAACTACATCCACACTTCTAGATTTTAGAAGTTTTAAAAGGCTAAATATAAATTTTGTAAAAACAAGAACTACAGTAGATGTAGCAGGCATTCAACAAGTTTATCAGTAAAATTCCTAAAGTAAAAGCTTGAAAATTTTTATGAGATAAATTCCTAGTAGTGCTACTGAAGATACAATGTAACTAATATGGAAACTGAAAAATATTCAAAATATTCTGAAAATTCCTTCTAAAAATAAGAGAAAGGCATTTGCCAACACAAACTATTGGTTATTAAAAATGATAACCACATGGGAAGCTTTCTATAAATACTCTAGTTCTAAATTGCAATAACCTTAATCTTTCAAAGCATATTTTGATCATGCCTTACCACTAACAAGCGAATTTTTGGTGCCATTATATTGACACAAAGTATTGTTACTTTTTTTGCTTCTACTGCAAACTGCTGGCTTATGCAAAGATCTACAAACCAAACTACCACACCATAATTTACTTTCAACCATTAAAATAAAAACAAGTATCTGTCATAGTAAGGCTCTCAAATTTTTCTAATAAGTCTAAAATAGCTTCGTATGGTTCTAAGACTAAGTATGTTCGGTAATCGATTTGGAGTCATATTATATACATTTACTTAAGTTGGAAAGAGAGAAACCTTCAGAAAATAAGCATCCGGCGATTACACCAGTCTATTTTAAGTTATTTATGAAGCCAACACAGTTCAAGAACTTTTGGGGAAGACGGTATTTAAGACATTTTTCCAAGTAGTTAAAAATCATTTGTGTTTTATAATAACGATAGCCCTAACAACCGCTAGACACACATTACGGTGGGGCGGAAGCGAAAATGATGGGAAAGGGGAAAACCTGACTTGAAAACCGACAGGCAGACAGACATACAAACCTTCAATTAAAGAAATTTTGAGATTAACTTCTCTTAGACGCCCTACCTCATTTCCCACTCGTTTCCTCCTCTCCTCGGGGAGGTCTGTGTAATTGTGACTCATGACAAAATTTTTAAATAAATAAGTAGAAGTCACACCCTCTGCGTTGAACTGACATAATCGCCCCCACCCCACCCTCCCCTCCCCTCCCCCGACACACACCCCGCTTTTCCTCTCCCTTCTACTGCTCCTCCCCACGCCTCCTCCCTACCCTTTCCTCTCCCCTCTCTCGGTCCCAGACCCCCTCTCGAGCCGAGAGGCAGCGGGGCTGCGGCGGGGGCTCCGGACAGAAGCCCAGCGAATGGTAGGCTGCCGACGGGCAGCGCGACTCCGGGGGCCGACCCCGCAGGGGGGCTCCGGGCGGCGGCGGGTTCCCTACTCCCTCGCCCATTTTCTCTCTCCCCTTCTATCGGTTTCAACCGCCACAGCCACTTCCTGTATCGCAGCCCGACTCCCTCAGCCCGGCCGCCGGCCCCGACTGGGGCTTGGGGTTGGGACTGAGGCTGCCGCTGAGGTTAGGGCAGTTCCCCACCCCGCCCAGTGTGGGATGGTCACTCGAGCGGCCAGCGACGGGTCGTCGGCCCGACTGGCGAGCGCCTGCCCGCGCTCCTCACCTGTATATAGTTGTTTTCACAGTAGTCCGCCACCCGGGTCAGGTTCTGGTAACTCTCTATCAGCGCCCTCTTGCCAGACGGGATTTCCTCCTCTAGTAACATCTGCAGCTCTGCCATTTTCCACCCCTCCGCATCGCTTCCTCTCGCGTTAAAGAGACAGAGGCAGCAAGGTCCGCGGAGACTCGGAGCACCTCACAGCCCGGATACAAACCGCCTACCGCCCTCCCGCCTGGTATTGTGGGACTGCACCTCCTCCTCTTCCTCCTCACTGTCTCCACCCCCTCCACCCACTTCGCGCAGCCTCCTCAACCTCGTTCTCTCGCGAGTCTTCCGCCTTTCCCTCCTCCCCGCCCCCCAGGGTTCCCCCCCCTTGGCATGGTCTTCTGGGAATTGTAGTTTCTCTCAGGTCAGGCTTCCGTCGAAAGCGCCTAAATCCAGGGAGAGCCTCCGAAAGTCAACCAGGAGTGTAATCAAAGAAGGTCGGGGGGGCGGGGTTAAGTGCGGAATTTCCTAAAAGCTCCCAGAGGAGGAGCCACAGGGCGATTCCAGAGAATAAAACATTTCCCTAGAAGGCTGTGAAACCGCGGAACTTTGAACGTGGAACCTACCTCACACCATACTCCAGAATTTACCCAGTATATCTCATAGGTCTAAATAGAAAAGGTAAAGCACTAAAGTTTCCGCAAGAAAGCACACAGTAATTTCACAAGCTTGGGATAGGCAAAAAAAGTTTCATAACGAGAATACAGTAAGTACTAACAAAAAAGAAAAAATTGATAAATTGCTTTTTAATAAAATGAAAAAATAAGCCATTTTTTCCTGTTGCTGCTGTAACAAATTTAGCGACAAAACTAATGTATTATCTTACAGATCTGGAGATCAGAAGTCTCAGTTGGCTAAAATTAATGCGTAAATAAGGCTTTATTCCTTCTGAAGACACTAAGGAGAATACATTTCCTTGCCTTCTTCAGCTTGTAGAGCCTACATGCATTCCTTGGTTCATGGTCCTTTAGTCTATCTTCAAATCTCTGACTCTGCTTCTCTCATCACATCTTCTTTCTGTCTCTGACCATCATCCCTCCCTCTTATAAGGACATTACGACTACATAGGTTTCACCTAGATAATCCAGGATAATCTCCCAATCTCAAAATCCTTAACTTGATTACATCTGCTACTAGTCAGCCTACTATAGCCATCATTAAAATTAAAACATTTTGTTCATTAAAAGACACTATTAAGAAAGTGAAAAGAGCCCTGGCCAGTGTGGCTCAGTTGGTTGGAGCATCATCCCACACACCAAAAGGTGGCTTGTTCAATTCCAGGGCAGGGCATATACCCAGGTTTCAGATTTGATCTCCAGTCGGGGGGTGTCCAGGAGGCAGCCAATCAATGTTTCTCTCTCTCTCAAATCAATTAAAAAATAAATAAGCCACAATGCATACATTTGACAGAGGATGCATTGCCAAATATACATTTTTTAAACATATGTTTTTATTGATTTCAGAGGGAGGAAGGGAGAGGGATAGAGAGTTGATGCTCAAACGCTGAGCTACTCAGGCCAGGCCAGATTATATATTTTTTAAACAAACTCCTCCAAGTCTATAAAAAGATAGCCATTCCAATAAAAAATGGACAAGAGAAGACAACTGCACTTCACAAGAGGCCAATAAATATATGAAAATCCACTCAATTCATTACTCATCAAGGAAATACAAATTAAATAATAAGATAACAGTACCCTCCAAGGATGTAGTGCAAAATTAAAAAGACTACACTACACACCCATTAGAATGGCCAAAATTTAAAATCCCAATAGCAAGTGCTAGTGAAATGTGAAGTAACTAGACTCAAATACATAACTGGCTACAAACTGCTACAGCCCCATTGGAAAACAGTTTAATAGTGTCTTATAAAGCCAACGATATACCTATTATATAACCTAGCATCCTACTCTTAAATATTTACCAAGATAACTGAAAATTTATGTCCACACAATAACCATTATATAAATGTTTATAATAACTTTATTCATAATCACTAAAAGCTGGGAACAACTCATATGTCCTTTGGCTTGATAAACAAACTGGTATATCCAAACAGAGTAGCGTAATGAACTATATAGAAACACAAAATCATGGATGAATCACAAATGTGTTTTGCTAACTGAAAGAAGCCAGACACCCACCCCACACCCTAGAAGAGACAGACAATATCTAGTGTTGACAAGAATGTATTGCATCTAGCACACACACACACATACAGGGGGTATATATGTGAGTATACAAGTATAAAAGGGCACAACCGTTTTGTAACTACCTATTTGGTTTGGCAGTACATATTAAAGCTAAATATACACCTAGTTGAGGCCCAGCAATTCACACCTATGTATTTATTCAATAAAAATAAGTACTATATCCACAAAAAGGAACTGTACAAGAATGCTCAGCGCATCTTTTTTTAATTTTTATTTATTGATTTGAGAGAGAGAAAGGAAGGAGAGAGAGGAAAGGGAGGGAGGGAGGGAGGGAGGGAGGGAGGGAGGGAGGGAGGGAGGGAGGGAGGGAGGGAGGGAGGGAGGGAGGGAGGGAGGGAAAGAAATTGAGTTGTTGTTCTACTTACTCATGCATTCATTGGTTCATTCTTGTATGTGCCCCAACAGGGGATCAAACCTACAACCCTGGCATATTAGCGTGATGCTCTAACCAACTGAGCTACCCTGCCAGGGCTACTCATAGCATCTTTATTCTTGTAGTCAAAAAATGGAAACCCAAAAGCCTATCAATGAAAGAAAAGATGAATAAATGGTAGTATATTCCTATCATGGAATATACACAGCAGTAAAAGAAACAAACTATTAATACATGCAACAACATGGATAAATCCATTGCTAGATGTGTTTTCATGGATAAAAGATGTTTTATTAAGTGAAACTAGGCAGCCATAGAAGAGTACATACCAGAGGATCTCCAGTGAAGATGGTGGCAGTAAATGTGGTACTCCAGTCCTCCCACAATCACATCAAAATTACAACCAAATTACAGAACAACCATCTTTCAGAACTTCCTGAAGTCTAGCTGAATGGAAGTCCTGTAACCAGGGATTTAAAGAAGCCACATTGAGACTGGTAGGAGGGGCAGAAATGCAGAGTAGGCCGGTCACACACCCATGTGTCACACTGTAAAATTGGGAGAGATATCTTGGCTGTGGAGGTCCCTGCTGAGGAGTGAGAGGTCCCAGCCCCACACAAGACCCCATAAAGGACTCGTGTACACACCTACTCAGACTCACTACCACTGAGCTGCAGCACTTGGACAGCAGCTTGAGGGACAGAAGGGGAGGAACTGAATTATCTGGCATCAGGATGAGAGCTAAGGAGGGGAGAGAGGGCAGCTTTCTGCCAGACAATGGTGCTGGCAGAGGCCATTATTCATTTTCTGAGACACCCCCCCCCACACACACACACACATAGTTGGCAGGCAGACATCATATCTGAGTCTCCATCAACCTGGCTATTACTGTTTGCTCCACCCTGGTGGTTCCCTGAGACCTTCCCCCACCCAACTTGCAGGCCCACTGAGGCCTTTTCCAGTGGCTTTTCCATACAACTGGCCTCTCTTGGCTCATGCTTCAGACTTCCCTAAAATCTCTCAAATAAGCCTCATCTGGCCTATGCATACCCCCTACCTCTTGCTAAGTGACCCTAGGTCCAGCACTAGTGGCAGCCTGTCTTGGTTTGCAGCTTGGCCTTTCCTGGGCACCTCCAAGCCCAACACAGGTAGCAGCCATCTGCAGATTTCTCTGTAGCAAGTGCAGGGTGGCCCCAGGCAGGGCATCTGGTGGGCAGCTTCAGAACACATTGAAGCACCAACCAACCACCTCCACAAGCAACACACTGAAGGGGTGGGCCTGGTAAAGCCCCACTGAAGCAAGTACTGCTCTGTAGGGCTGACTCCTGCACAACAGTTCCTCCCCTGTAGTTGCAGCCAGTCATCACAGCCAATTGGCCTGGGGATCAACCTTCCCACCAACAGCAATAAAGGCTCAAATACAACACGATAGTGCACACAGCCCACATAGGGGTCCACCTGGAGTGCCCAGCTTGGATGACTGGGGATGTGATGCTGTGCCACTATGCCCTATAGGACACCTACTAAACAAGGGCACTCTACCATGTCTGGGAGACATAGAAGCTCTACCTAATACATAGAAACAAACATAGAATAGCCGCCAAAATGTAGAAACAAAGAAACAAGACCCAAATGAAAGAACAGAGAAATCTCCAGAAGAGCTAAATGCAATGGAGGCAAGCAAACTACTAGATATAGATGGTTATAAGGATGCTCAAGGAACTTAGTAAGAATGTCAAAAGCATGAAAAAGGACCTAGAAATAATAAAAAAGAGCCAATCAGAAATGAAGGACACACTAACTGAAATAAAGAATAATTTACAGGGTATCAACAGTAGTGTATATGATGCCAAGAATCAAATTGGTGATTTGGAATATAAGGAAGCAAAAAACACCCCAATCAGAACAGCAAAAAGAAAAAGGAATTTAAAAAATGAGGATAGTGTAAGGAGCCTCTGGGACAACCTCAAGGATACCAACATTTGCATCATGGGGGTACTAGAAGGAAAAGAGAGAGAGCAAGGAATTGTAAACCTATTTGAAAAAAAATAATGACATAGAAACCCATACTTGCCTATGTGTTCATATTGGCCATTGTCACCCCAATAAATTTAATAAAAATAAAATAAATAAACAAATAAAAGAAAAAAATAATGATAGGAAACTTAATAATGATTAGACAGTCATGCACTAAGAATACTCTATATATCTGGTCAGTGATTATAGGGATGCACATGTAAATACAAAATCATGAAATTGTACACTTAAAAGCAGTATGCTTCACACAAGTTACTGTATGTGTGTTATACCTCAATACAAAAATGAATAAAGAAAAAATAATATTTTTAAAAATCTCATTTATAAAAAGGAAAAATTAACAGACAAAATCAAAAACAAAACTTACATATATTGGCAAATTTATTGAACTTTAAAGGTAAAAATGAAGGACTCTTCTGTAGAAAAAACAGGTTACCTTCGATGCAAAAATATCAGCCGACTTTTTCCTCTGTAAAAGATGTCAAAAACAATGGAACAAAGTCTATAAAATCCTGAAATAAAATTAAAGTGATTCTTTATCTAGTGTGAAGGATGAAAACACCTAAATGCATAATTAAGTATAGTTAGCCCTGGTGGGATAGCTCAGTTGGTTAGAATGGTGTATCACACACAAAAAGGTTGCAGGTTTGTTTCCTGGGCAGGGCACATACCTGGGTTTCGATCCCTAGTCTGAGGCAACTGATCCATGTATCTTTAACTCTCTCTCCCTCCCTCTCTCTAAAAGGTCAATAAAAAGACATATCCTCCATTAAAGTTTTTTTTTTTAATTTTTAATGAAGTCAGGAGGCCAAAAGGAGGAGCTCTCGCCCTAAGTGGATTGCAGAGCAGAACAGGAAGAATTCCATAACAGCTCTCCTAACCTCTTCTTCTCCCCTATAAAAGAGTTTCCTCTTCTTTGTTTCTGGGGAATTGAATGTGATTCACCATCCTTAGACCACATGTTCCAAATTGCAATTCTTTGTTGCTTCCAAATAAACCTGTTTTGCTGGAGAAATATCTGGCTATTTGTTTATGATCAACATTGTTACAGCAATAATAATGTCCAAGCAGTTACACCAAAACACATTACAAAGGATAAAGAGGACATTAGATAACAATAAAAGGAATAACTCATCAAGAAGATATAGTAATCATAACTTCTTAGCAGCCAACATCACAGCCTATCAGTATATAAAGGAAAACCTTTACAGAGAAAAATTGGCATATCAACAATCATAAATGGAAGATTTCTTTTTATTTTCTTTATTTTTTTCATAAATGGAAGATTTTAACACACCCCCACCAAAGATCAAAGAAGCAAGCAAAATGTGATATAAAATATTTGAACAATAAAATTAACAAAAGCACAAATAGCCAGTATTAGAATTGAAAACAAGACCATAACCCAAATTATGATAATGAATACTAAGGTATTTTCAGACTTCCAGGAGGGACTCAGTTGAATACTAAGTAGCAATTCTACCTGAATCTCCTTCAGTTTAACTGGTTTAGAGGATGAGTGTAGAGACAAATTTGTGCACCAGTTAATGTTCTTTATTTGTGCAGTGATGTGAGTTTCAAACTATTTGCTGGAAGATATTCTAATTTGAGATTCAAAATCCCTTGCCTAATTGAAATGGGTCATAGACCTAAACGAAAGAGATAAAGCTACATCCTGGCAGGTGTGGCTCAGTTGGTTGAGTATCGTCCCATTCACTGAGCTGTAGCTCATTGGATTCCCGGTTGGGCCGCAGGGTTGCGGCCCACACTAAGTAGGGGGTGATCTGGAGGCTGCCGATCAATGTCTCTCTCTCATCTGGGAATCAAACCTGCAACCTTTTGATGTATGGGATGATGCTGCAACCAACTGAGCTACTCAGCCAGGGCCGCACTGTGTATTTCTTTCTTTTTTTCAACAGTGATTTTTTCTTATTATATTTTATTTTATATTATTGATTTTAGAGAGAGGAAGTCAGAGAGAGAGAGAGAAACATCCATTGACCGCCTCCTGCACACACCCCAACTGGGCATCAAACCTGCAACCTGGGCATGTGCCCTGACCCGGAATTGAACCCTTGGTGTAACAGACCACACTCCAACCCACCAAGCTACACCAGCCAGGGCCACATTTTGTACTTTTATACTATCCATCGACTTTGTATTTTCCTGTGGGTTTTGTTCAAATAAATTATAATGAAATGCCTTTCAAAGAAATCCCAACAGAATAAATAACATCAGTGTTTGTGTAAAATTTAATGATGTATTCCTTGGGCTCAAGCTGAAAATCAGACCTTGTACATTCATTTTATAGATGGCTAGTTAAGTTAATCAGTTTGGTAATGGAAAACAATTTGTAACTGCAAACCCTTCACGTGTGCATGAACTTTCATGTATTCCACTTTGAAAGAGCAGATTGCTGACAATCATAAAATACCTTACTTCAGAGGGATTAAGAGATGTGCTAGTCTAAATCACAATTAGGACTATCTTGGTACATAATTGCTTATTTTGTTATATGGAACACAAGGAGTGATAGTGTATACTTAATGAACATCAGACTTCTTCCAAGTTAATTCACCATATTGTATCCCAGGATGCTAAATTGGAAGTGGGTGGCTAACAAACCAGAATGTAGAGTACCAATGTGGTATAGTGGCAAGAAACCAGGAGTCAGGCAACGAAGGTTTCCCCCCTAACTCCACCTGTTCCCATCTACCACAACTATTGGCATAATCACATTCTTTGCAAAAAATAAATACATAAATAAAAAGGGAGGGGGTAGTGCATTACTCTGCTCAGGCTGCCTTAAATACCACAGACCAGGTGGCTTAAATAACAAAAATTAATTTTCTCACAGTTCTGGAGGTGGGAAGTGTAAGATCAATGTGTCAACAGGTTTGGTTTCTCCTGAGGACCTTTATCCTTGGCTCAAAGGTGGCCATCTTCTTGTTATGTCCTCACATGGCCTTCCACCTGGTGTCTATGTATTATAATCACTCTTCAGCTAAAGGTACCAGTCATAATGGATTAGTGTCATATCCTATGACCTCATGTAACCTTCATTACCTCTTTCAAGGCCATATTCCCAAATACATTCATTTTCTAAGGTATTTAAGGTTAGGATTTCAACATATGAATTTTGGAAGAAGCAGACACAATTCAGTCCATTACATGGAGTTAATTGACCTAGGATTCTACAACTCTCAATTATTACCTCTCCTTGCTTCTTTCCAAATGAAGAATACTGTGGACGGAAAGGGGCCACACGCTAACCTGACTGCTCAGGGACGGCCTGCGTGGCAGCCTTGCAAACTCAGAGACCCAAAGCAACCACAAAGAATGGTCTGAAATGAAAACTTTTTAAACTAAAAAGCAGTTTGCAGAAGGCCTGGAGCAGGGGGTGGGTGCAGGATAGAAGGGGTCAATGGAGGAAAAAAAGGGAACATCTGTAATACTTTCAACAATAAAGAGAATTTTTTTTAAAAAAGCAGTTTATGGTGAGTAGTCATGTCCTAGGCTGGTATCTTCCTTGACAAAGGTCAATCTTGACCTTAACTGAGCCTGTTCATTGTCTTTTTGCATCTACCATAACATATTGTTGGAATGTCAAAGTAATTTTCCTTTTTCTGGACCTCTCAAAGCATAGGCACCACAAATCCCCTAATTGTTATTAATCATTGACTGTTAACTATCCTGAACCCACCTAAGTAAAAGAAATGTGTCCATCACTTTACTTTTTATCCAATCCCAGAGGTTCCCCTGCCTTGCTTTCTCCCGCCTCCCTAATCTATCACCAATGGATTTCATGTAACCCACTTACATCTCCTCTTTTGATTGTAATGTATAGAACAATATGCAAAACTGCCATTCTCCAGAGCATTATCTCAATCCGTTGAGATCCTGCTCCTTGTGAGTTTAGCTCAAATAAACTCACAAAAATTCTTCAGGTTTGAATGTTTTTTACATTAACAATACCATCCACAAATCCCCAGGGGAAAAGAGGGTTAATGGAACACTCTGTTTGACAGTTTAGCAAGGCCCCCACAAAACAAGAGGAGTTTAGGGGATAGAATGAATTGTGAACTCTCCTTCAAATCTTATTATAATTGATGATAGAGAGTCATGATATTTGTATAGCAGGATAGACTCACAAGCTGGTTTTCAGACAGGTCTGATGATTATTTATTTAACCCCAGGGGGCATGGTGGGATTCTTTCTTAGACATGTTAAGCTAAGCGAATGCAGAATGCCAGAGTTATTTTAATGTGAAGCAAGCTGTTATTATGAAATAATTAAAAATTAGCAATGGCCAAAAATGCAAGGTGCCTGGAGTCTGGGGGAGGGAGAAAATAACAGCCTTTAAGAGAAATCTCATGTTGTGCTTTTCTTATCAGAAGCTGCAATATTTCCATTATGGTTTGAATGAATGAATCACTTGTTCATTTAGAAAGCTGATGAGTCAACTCATCCTTGTCCACTTCCCTCTCTCAACTTCAGTAAGACGCTGTAGGTGTGTGTGGCAATCGGAGCAGTCTCTGGGGCATTTGACTTTGCCAGCAAATAACAAGTATCTCATTCTTTCAACCTAGTGGCTCTTCCTTCCCTGAACTTTGTCCCTCCAAACCTTTCAACAGTTTTATAAATCCTTTACTGTTGGAAATATCTACAGTAATTTCTCTTTTCCTGACTAATACAACTGAACAAAATAACATTTAAAAGTTCTAAAGGCAAATGACAATCCAGGTAAAGTTAATATTTCTTTTCTTAAAAGTTACAGAAAAATAAGTCAAGACAGCATAAGAAAAAAAAAGGAAAAAGAAGAAAAATAGGGTTATATAATGATAACTCGGGCTTACTCATAGAACTCAAAAACAGAAATGCATTCATTCAGTCCTAAGAATGTGCTAGTACAAATCATTTGGAAGGCTAGCAGAAAACAAGGCAGTATTCTCATTTAGCGTGTTGTTTCTTTACCAAAAACGTTTTGATTTTTCGCTACCATCTCTAAGTGGTGGAAAGAGGATGGCAAATTTGGCTCCTAAATTTTTCACCTTCATCATTAAATAAGCTGACCCTGAGTTCAAAATCTCTCCCTTTCAAACTCAGATTCCTCAAAAAGAACATCCGATTAGTCCAAAGTTGAATTGGCTCTTCTTCCCAAGCATGGCTTTGGCAATGCAGACATGTTGAAATAGCAGCAGCATAGTTGCTTGAATCACCTTGAGACTGGTGTGGAAAGTTTCCAGAAAGAGTAGATAAGCAGAGAAAACAGTGTCAGGTGTCCAATACAACTGGGAAAAATTTTGCAATACATACACATATGGACTGGGTGCTGTCCAGGTCTACCATGTACAATTGTGCAGGTTACTGAGCATCGTGCTGAGGGTTAAATAGGGGATAAAAATCCCACAAGACCAATACCTGGACTTCTTCAGGGACAGTTTCTATTGATTGTTCTCTTTTTCTTAATATGATCCATACTTTCCTGTTTCTTTGCACATCTCATTTGTTGTTGTTGTTGGAAACAGGACATTTTCATCAATACAAGTGGCAACTCTAGAAATCAGATTTCTCTCTATCTCCCCAGGGTTTACTGCTGTTGCTATTTGTTTGTTGTCATTTGTTCATTTGTATGAGAGCTTTTCTGTGCTGTTTCTGTAATATCTGTATACTCTTTGTCATGTGTAGCCACTAAAATACCTACCCACTGACTTTAATGGTCAGCAAATAATAGGACAGAGATTTCCTTTAATTCTTTCAACAAAGAAGTGTCCTAGCCTTTGCTGAGTAGCTGTGTGTGTTCTGGGGCATGCCTTCAGTTCTCTGGTAAGCGATTTACAACTCTGCCTTAGCCTTCGCATTTGGTTCTGTAGAGCCTCAAATTTAGCCAGAGCTAAGACATTAGGGCCTTTTCAGTGTCTCCTGGGCATGTGCACAACCCTGCATATATGTGAGGCCTTCCAGACTTCCAAAATATGTTGCTGCCTTTCAAAGCTCTTCTTGGACATCTCATTCTCCAGATTTTCCTTTTAAGTTTTTGATTTAGACTTTTACTTGCCCCAACAGTTATTGCTACCACGGCCACTGCAGTGGTAAACAGTTGCCACTGATTGGTTTTGATAAATTCCCTGAGGATAGGGCTATTGGCACCGAGTGAGTTCTGAGTCAAGCCAGAAACAGACACAGACAACAGTATAATGGTTATCAGAGGGGAAGGGAGGCTGGGGTAGGATGAAGAGGGTAAAGGGGATCAAATATACAGAGTGGAGCAAAAGTACGTTTATAGTTGTTCATATGGAAAATAATACAGTAATTAATGCCCTGGCCCGTTTGGCTCAGTGGTTAGAGTATCAGCCTGTGGACAGAAGGGTCGCAGGTTTGAGTTCTGGTCAAGGGCACATACCTTGGTTGCAGATTCTATCCCCAGCCCCTGTCAGGGCTAGTGCAGGAGGCAACCAATGGATGTGTCTCTCTCACATCGATGTTTCTCTCTCTCTCTTTCTCTTCCCTCCTCCTCCCTCCCTTCTACTCTCTCTGAAAAGCAATGGAAAAAATATCCTCAGGTGAGGATTAAAAAAAGAAAAGAAAAGAACACAGTAATTGATAAATAATAATACAAGAATAAACTGTTTCTCATACTCACAACTATAAAACTACTTTTGCCCCACCCTGTATGGTGATGAAAGGACACTAGACTTTGGGTGGTGAGCACACTATGCAATATACAGATGATAATTATAGAATTGTACACTTGAAACTTATATTAACCAGTGTCACACCAATAAATTTAATTTAAAAAAAAAAGCCCTGAAAATGGGTCTTTTCCATGGAGATGTTGGCAAGGTCAAGTAGTGACAATTCTCTAGGCATGGAACTTTTTGGGGCACTCCAAATCTGTTCTTCCCCCTCAGGTGGGTCCTAGGATGCTGCTTTCATAGCACTGTGATTTCCAGGCAGTTTGTTTTCAAGGCTACTATAGACATAGGGAGAGAGGGACGAAAATAGGGCAAATTAAAATACTACAAAGCTTGCTATTATGAGATTCAGTTGTTTTTCTTGAATTAATGCCCCGTGATTGAATAAAGTCTTTGATTAATTTCCAGAGTTTGTAAAAAAGTGATCTTTGCAATTTTGCCAATATTCTCATTGTTTTTATGGAGGAGCAGGTCTTTGAAGGTCTCTACTCCACTGTTCTGCAAGTGCCTCCCATAATTTGTTCTAAATCTAAGCCTGACCACCCACCAGCTGTGAGACCCTGGGCAAATTATAGAAATTCTTGTCTTGAGAATTATGAGATTAATCATAAACTACTTAGCACAATACCAGTTTAAAAGTGAAATGTTCAGGAGAGGATCTTAGGAAGATGGCAGAGTAGGAATCTGTCTCCCTACTTAGACACCATTTGCACTAGCAGAATCTGCCTGACGTAACTATTGTGGAACTGGAGTCTGTTAACAACTTCCTGGAAAAGATGTGATGGAAAATTGCAGCTAACATTGGTCAATTTCAGCTCTTAGCACATTAGTAACTGCCCATCCCCTTTTGGGGGTAATAGGTTTAGATTAGGTCATGAGGGTGGGACTCTCATGATGGGATTAGTGTGCCCTTATAAGAAGATGAAGAGAAAGATCTCAATGAGCAGCATCACACAGAGGAACAGGACTCGTGAGAATACAGCAAAAAGGCAGCCACCTGCAAGCCATGGATGGTGTCTTCACTAAGAATCCCACCATACTGGCACCCTGATCTTGGCCTTCCCCGCCTCTAGAATTGTGAGAAATGAATGTGTCTTGTTTAAGCCACCCTGTCTATGGTATTTAGTTATTGCAGCCTAAGAGGACTAAGACATGTATCCATATTTTCTTTTTGCAATTCAATTTTTAGGGTTTGTTAAGCAAATGTTTCCTTAATATTTAATCATAAACAATACCCCTGTGTTGCACAACCTCAGGGGACACCAATTAATATGGATTACAACATGAATAGTGCCCTCAGGAGTTGTGCAATACAGCAGCAGTATTTTTCTTCTGATTTTAAAGACATATTTTCACATTAAATCATTAATCTGTGTGAAATTTATTATGTGTATGTCTCAGGTAAAGACCTTATCTTTGTTTTTTTATACGGAACTGTCCCATTGCTATTTATTGTATATTTTATCTCTTCTCCACTAATTTTTAAAAAATATGTTTTTATTGATTGTTAGGAGGGGAAAGAGAGATAGAAACATCGATGAGAGGGAAACATCAACATCGATGGGCTGCCTCCTGCACACCCCCTACTGGGGATTGAGCCTGCAACCTGGCATATGTCCTGACAGGGAATCAAACCTTCAACCTCTTGGTGCATGGGACAACGCTCAATCAACTGAGCCACACTGGCCAGGCATTTCTCCACTAATTATTTTATTTTTAAATTATAGTTGACATACAATATTATAGTAGTTTCAGGTGTACAACATAGTGATTAGGCATTTATTCACTAATTATTCATTATTATTATTATCATTAGTATTTTAATTCTCACCTGAGGATATTTTTTCCATTGTTTTTTTAGAGAGAGTGGAAAGAGGGTGTGGGAGAGAGAGAAACAGAGAAACATCGGTGCGAGAGAGACACATCGATTGGTTGCCTCCCACGAGTGCTTGGACTGGGGCTGGGGATCAAACCTGCAACTCAGGGATGTGTCCTTGACCGGGACTGGAACCCTCAACCCTTCGGTGCCTGGGCCGATGCACTAAACACTGAGCAATACTGGCCAGGGCTCTCCACTAGTTTTTAATGCCTACCTATCTCTGGGTTCTCTAATCTGTTCCACCAAACTAAACAGTTTTTCTTCAGTCAATATCACACTCTTATTACTACCAATTGTTAAGTATGCTATTTTCCAGGGCCAATTCTTTGTGGTAGAGATTGCTTTTGTTCACCAAGTCCATTTTTTCTCTCCCCTCTACACATTTAGATAGACTAAAAATGTTCATTATTGCTTGATGTTAAGTGGGACCAATGAAATGTTGGTGGAAAGTGGCATTTGTCACTTCCAGACCTGGCTTCTAAAAATATCCCTTGAGATTCTGTATGTCTTCTAACCTCTTCTTCTGACTGGATGCAGTGGACCCAGTGGAAGACCCTGCGGTCCTACGGGATGATGGAGCCACTAGACAGAAGGATCCTGCATTCCTGGGTGACTAAACGGACTAGAGTCTACCCTCCACCTTGGCTCTTCTTCCACCAACTAGTAGTGCACTGTGACGTGTGAGAAAGATTAAACTTTATTGTGTTAAACCTCTGAGTTACTGCAGGTGTTAATTGTAGCAGTTAGCCCACCCCTAATTTTAACTTTTTTTCATGTTCTTTTGGGATTCATCTTGCCTGTTCCAGGTCTCTCAGTAGGGTTTTCAGAGTCAGTTTATAAAGTTCCTCAGAGTATTGAGGGAATTGTAATTGGAGCTAAATTGTATTTATAGATCAACTTGGGAAGATTTATCTTTATCATTTTGGATATAACTACCATATGTCCCTTTATTCAGGTATTTTATGCCCATTAATAAATTTCATGATTTCCTCCCTTAAGGTATTACACGTATTTTATTTGTTTCTAAGTGGAATTTATTGCTAATACTTTGGAATTTATCACTACTGTGGATATGATTTTTCCAATTACATTATCTAATTTATTGCTTTTACTTTATAGGATCACTATTTATTGATCTTATGTTCAACAGCCTGCTGAACACTTTCTTAGTTGTAATAATTGTAGATTCCCTTAAATTTTCCATGTGGATAACATATCTGCAAATAATGAAATATTTACTTTTTCTTCCCTGATTCTTGTATCTACTCATATTTTTTTTGACTTGTAAAAGTGTGTAGTTTCAAAAAAAAGCAAAGATAAATGTAGTTTCACTTTTTCATGTTTAAGTCTTTTTTTAAAGTTTTTTAAATTGATTTTAGAGAAATAGGAAAGGAGAAGGAGAGATAGAAACAATGATGAGAGAGAAATATAGTTTGGCTGCCTCCTGCATGCCCCTGACCAGGAATCAAGCCCTCAATCTGGGCATGTGCCCTGCCTGGGAATGGAACCAGCTATCTCTTGGTGCATCGGTCAATGCTCAATCACTGAGTGACACTGGCAGGGCTATATTTAGCTCTTTAATCTACCTGGGCTTGATATTTTTATTCCTATATTCTAATAGAAAACTATAGATTTTGTATATTTATCTTATTCACCTTCTTGAACTCATATTAATTTCAATAGAATTTTAGTCTATTCAATGTTATTTTTCTAGGTAGACAATTGTATTATCTAAAAATAATAACTTTTTATCTTTTTAAATGTTTATGCCTTATTTCTTTTTCCTATTTTATTGCATTGGCTATGACTTTCAGAAATATGGCTAGTGTCTTTGTCTGCTCTGGCTGCCATAACAAGATACTGTAGACTGTGTGGCTTAAACAACAGAAATTTATTTCTTACAGTTCTGGAAGTTGAGAAGTTCAAGATTAAGGTGCCAGCTGATTTGGTTTCTGCTGAGAGCTCTCTACCTGGCTTGTAGATGACTGCCTTCTTGCTGTGTCCTCACAGTGGAGAGAAAGAGCTCTGCTGTTCCTTCCTCTCCTTATAAGGGCGCCAGTTCTATTGGATTAGGGTCTGACCCTTATGACCTCACTTAAGCTTTACCATAGGCCATGTTTCCAAGTACAGTCATGTTGGGGGTCAGGGCTTCAATATAAGAATTTTGAGGGCACCAACATTCAGTCCATAACAGGTGGTATTTCTGAATAGCTTCTAAGGGTTGTTTCCATTTTCTTTTTTATCTGTTAGTAGATTTTATTTTATTTATTTATTTATTTATTTATTTACTTATGTATTTAAAAAAATATATCTTTATTGATTTCAGAGAGAGGAAAGGAGAGGGAGAGAGATAGATAGAAACATCAATGATGAGAGAGTCATTGATCAAGCCCACAACCCAGGCATGTGCCCTGACCGGGAATTGAACCCCGATAGCTTGGATCCTAGGTCAACGCTCAACTGCTGAGCCACACCCGGCCAGGCTGTTAGTAGATTTTAAATATTTACTTTTGTATATATTCCTGGAATAAACTTTGGCCACTCTGAAAGCAACAATTAGAACAATTGTGGTGAATTTGTATTGAGTCATCATTCTTAGAGAAGGTAGAACGGCATCTCACGAAATTCTCTTCCCTGTATCATTCTAACAGGGTTGACCATAAGAATTAATGTGAGATTTGGCAAAAAAAAAAAAAAAAGTGAAGCAGCTCTTAAGGGTACCAGGCAGAATAGCAACTTGACCCACAGCTTCTCTGAATCTTAGGTCAGGCATGAATTCAGCTCCATGGAGATTGGTACCATTTTGTTCTGAAGGTTATCAATGTCATTGAGTTTACAGGTGGTGAGATACTGTAGGGTTCAATTTGTCCTCATTACTTCCAGTCTGTTTTTAGGGGCTTCAATTTGTGTTTGCTCTTCCCTACTTCACACTACTTCCACAGTATAAGACATTCTGTCCTATAGCAATTTTAGGCTCGCCTCTAGACACAGAGGCAATAGCCTTCTATTGGCCTCTTCACCAGCTCTCACAGATATATAGTTTAATCCCTGTAATTAATCTCTTATGCCATATTAATCATAGTGGTTCTGCTTTCCAGATAAAACTGTAGCTGATACAAAAATAGATAGTCTATAGACTTATGAACAAAATACAAATTCCTTTGCATGGCATACATGACCTTCAACCAGCTTTTCATTCAATGCCTTGTCCCATCTTCCTTCATATTTTTGGTCCCATCACATGAACAAAGTTGCTACTTACCACACATGGTGTGCTGTTTTAGCTTTTACATCTTTCCCTAGAATGGTTCTTTCCCATCTTCTCTGCTTGTAAAGACCATTTCATCACAGAAAAACCAGCTCTAATTTGCTTCCTCTGTGACATCTTCCCCATTCGTGTTACATAAATTTAATCACTCTCTTGTCCTCATGGCACTTACATTCTTTAAATGTAATTTTTAATTGAATTTTCACATATACAAAGAAAAATAAACGTATATTAGCTACACATTTCAAGTTTCACAAAGTGCACATACTCATGTAACAAGCACCTAAGGCAAGAAACAACATTACTAGCACCCTAAAATTCCCTCGTCCCATTTTCAGACACTATACCTCCTGCCTGATTTTGAACTTTATGTTAATGGAATCATACAATATGTTCTTTTGAATCTAGATTCCTTTTCCTTAACATTTTGTTTAAGGGATTCACAGAAGATGTTGAATAGGTATGGTTCATTTGTTCTCATGGCTCTTCAGTCCTTCATATTTATCTATTCTACTGCTGCTGGTCACCCAGTTGTTTCCAGGTTTGGGGCTATTTACCAAACAGTGCTGTTATAAACATATTGTAAATCAGCTTATTACAGAAGTTTAATAAAGTTGTAAAAATGAAGTCCTAGATTAGAAACGAACACCCAAACCCTTTAAAAAGTATGCATGGCCGAGTAGATTGGAACTGAAAAGAATGCCTAAGAACAGGAGAAGAGTAGAGGAAGCAGTAGGTATTAAACACATAAAATCTTCCTAGTTTGAGCAAAGGAGAAAAATTATTAGTCTCTTACACTTTGGTGTTCTGCTAAATAAAAGTTTTAAAGCAGGAATTTTTCGTTTGTTCGTTACTAGGGTTTTGTTTTTTTTTCGGGGGGGGAGGGGTTGGCTGACTCCTGGCTCTGCTACTAAGTTGTGGGGCCTTGAGCAAATTAATTAATATGAGTCTCAATTTCTTCATTCGTAAACACCCTAGGGCGTTTTTTGGCAAAAACTTGGCACTAAGTAAGCTGTAGTCTGAAGGCACTCTTTGCTTTCTTACCAGTAACCTCAAAGTTAGTGAGGATCAGGTGCAAGAAATTAGACTCCAGTCAGGTCGCACCAGGATACCGCCGACGGCCACCACAGAGTGTCCCCCTCGGCACAAGTATTCTGAATTTGCACTAAGTGGGGCGCAGCAGGAAGGGGAGCATCCGCCGTCAGCGCCGGAGCGCCTGAGAACCCAGAAGCCCAACCGGAACAGGTGGGAGGGACGCGCGCCGCGGGAGGCGGTGTCCGGAAGCGCCAAGTCCCGGAGACTACATTTCCCATAAGTCCTCGGGGCAAGGCGAGGACATTAAGGTCTGGGACCGGACAGGCCTAGCCTGGCAACGCCAAGGTAAATGCCGGCACTGCGGCTCCGAGGGAAGAGTAATTACTACTATATTTGTACTAGTAGGTTTGTATTAGTAACCCTCCTAACCCATCCCGAACTGACAAAAATGACCTGGCGACCGGGGTTTCTGGGCCGCAGGACTTCACCCCCACGACCCGTATCAGTCCCCCCCACGATAGGCCTAGGAGCGCTTCCTAGAAAGAAGCCTTA
The DNA here is from genome assembly GCF_964146895.1 of Miniopterus schreibersii. Lineage (NCBI taxonomy): Eukaryota > Metazoa > Chordata > Mammalia > Chiroptera > Miniopteridae > Miniopterus > Miniopterus schreibersii. Next base: position 79,647,015 of record NC_138101.1, on the reverse strand, counting down.
GACTATGCGGGGCGTTGCGCTAGAAAGGTGAAGGTCCAGGGTACCCCTTCCTAGGGTTGGCGATCTGTACAGGTTCCTCGTTCGCCCCTCCCCTATTAAATAGGGTTGGAGCTAGACTGTGCTCAGCTCCCTTGCGACTCGACGTTAGAGGTGGTGCTGGGGCAGGTGCTCTCCCCGCCCCGGCCAGACTAACAGCGAGCGACCTCCCCTCTCTTTCCTTTGCTCGTAGCTTGGACGGATCTCCTTGTCTCCCGCAGCTAAAGCTGTCAGAGACTTGCGAGCCAAGCACTGCGAAACATCGCCATCCAGCATCCCTAAATTCTTTCATCTACCCTTTGGGGTGGTTTAAAGATTGCCACCGGAGAGGCAAAGTTAACTTGACCTAGGTCGCAGAACTTAAATGGCAAATTTTAAAAAAATGTATATTTTAATTGATTTTAGGGAAAGGAAGGTAGAGGGAGAGAGAGAAACATTGATGGGCTGCCTCTTGCACGCCTCTTACTAGAAATGGAGCCCCCAGCCCGGGCATGTGCCCTGATCTGAATTGGAACCAGCGACCTCTCGGGCACGGGACCATGCTCAACCAACTGAGCCACACCTTAAACGGCAGAATTTAAGGTTCGCACCTTGCCTCTCCCTTTGTTTACGTGCCATTACCTCCCTCTAACCTTAACCTAACAAAGGGCAGGCGCTGAAGACTAGAGTCTTTTGGGTTTCTGTGGCCAGCATTACCGACGCGCGCTGCTTCGGGCCCAGTCCCAGCAATCCCGTCCCATGCGCACTGTGCTTGTGCGTACACATAGGTCTGTTCTGTTCCAAAAGCGAGCCCCGGGTCCTCCGCGGATCCATCTTACTTCTTTTTCCCTTTCTCCGGCCCTTCTCAGAGACCGACGGACTGCTCGCGTCATCGCTGCGGCGTGGGGCGGTGGGTGGAGTTTGCTGCTAGGCTGCCGTGGCCGCAGCGAGCGCGTCCTCGGGCGGCTCTGGGGCGGGGCTGTGGGGGAAAGCGCGGAGGGACAGAGACCCCGCCGGGATGGGGGGTGTGGCTGCTCCGCCAGGGTCCTGCGGGTGGGAGAACGGCTCCGCGACCACCGGTGGCCGGAGCCCCTCCACCTTCTGCTAGAGATGGTCTTCCTCTCGGTGAGTTCTTGTCTTCGCAGGCCGGCTTCTCGGCTTGGTCACGCCCCTGGGAGGAGGAAGGAGCGGGGCCACTTCGGTCTGTGTGGCCTGGATAGGGCAGGGGAACTGACCAGCTGTGCTCCTCGGCCTCCTTCTTTTGGGCATGTTGATCCGCGATTGCGCTCCTTGTTCTAGTTGCATGCAGGCTCCTGGGAAAGCTGGTGCTGCTGCTTCGTAATTCCAGCCGACGGACCTTGGGACCCGGGCTGGCGCTGGCGGCTGGAGATGGCGGACACAAGATCCGTGCATGAAACCAGGTTTCAGGCGGCGGTGAAGGTGATCCAGAGTTTGCCGAAAAATGGTACGTGCACTGGGGACCCGGCTGAAGAAACCTCATGCAGAGGCCTGAGGCCCCAGTTTACGAATCTCACCTCTTTTAACCTTTCGGTTTCTACTCTTGCTTATTTAACCTACTTCTTTTCTGCATTTCAAAGGCATGTAACTAAAGGGAGGCATCAAATGTGAATTAATTTCTACTGATCTTTCAAGCCTGAGACAAATATGATTTTAAGTGCTTTATATTGTTGAAAACAAAAGTCTTGTTACTTAATGACTGCGGATTTGGGTATGTTAAAAAAACAACTGGCATGGGGATGCCTGGTAGCACATACTCACAAAGTCTACTATTTAAGCCTTTTGAAAACTTTGATATGAAGGGAAAGAAATGAAAGAACAACTACATTCATTTGTAAAACTATTTATTGTAATATATATATTTGCTACTCTTTTTGCTATTGTACTGGTTTCTCCTTTTTATACTCATATTGGACCTGGGGGAAAAGTCTTTTGAGTTGTCCTTTACCTTTGATTTTCTGCAATTTGACTAGGATGTATCTAGGTATAGTTTTCTTCATATTTATTCTCTTTGGGGTTTGCAATTTTTTGAATTTATAATTTATGTCTTTGACCAGTGTTGGGAAGTTTAAGGCCATTATTCAAATATTTTTTTTCTGTGAAGAAGCTTGGAGAGGGGGACTTTTATTTTTCACTTCATATCCTCCTGCAGTATAATAATAAATAAACCTGTATTTTAAATGATGCTTTTAAGTACTATTATTGTGCCAGAGTGTAATACTAACTAAATACAACATTAATGTATGACTGTAGTATTTAATATCATGTTCTCTATTTTTATGAATCATTAGTTGGCTGCATACTGAATATTCAACACCATTCAATAAAAATTAATTAAGTACAAATTCAAAAAGTTTGGAAACAAATATACACAAAATAGTGTCCTTTTTGTAATCTCAAACATCAAATTGGAGGAGGACATGTGGGGGATTGAAAGATAAGAGTGAACAAATGTGAAGAAATGGGAACTTATTTAGATACTGATTTTTAAAAATGCCCAATTAAGAGAGTTTATAGAAAGGCATGATTCTCAGAGTTTTGTATAAATTCTATCTTCATCCTTTCTCCTAAATTACATGTTTTAAAATATTTTTAAAAATTGATAAAACTAGACTTGATGTCTCTAGTCTACTACCTTTATTGACGTACATATCACTTTTAATCTTTTTATTTTTTATTTACATATCACTTATTAAGAAACTCATGTAAATAAAGTTTCTATTACATAATAAGGTATTGCTTAGTTAAGATACCCTGCCAAATGGCACTTGTGTTGGACAGTGTTCAAAATCTGTTATCCTGTGAAACTTAATTGATTTAATTGAGACAGAAGTATTGTTACAATGAATTTTAAAATATTTTTACATTACTTTTAAATTGTTTGGTTTGCCCTGGACTGTGTTTCAGAGTAAGAGCTTATAATTTTTTATTTCTTTTTTTTTTTTAACCTTACCCGAGTAAAATATATTTTACTGGTGTGTTTTGTTTTTTTTAAAAGAGAGGGGAGGGGTGAGAGAGAGAGAGAAACATCCATCTGCCTCCTGTACTCATCCCCACCAGGGATTGAACCTGCAACCCAGGCATGTGCCCTAACCAGGCATCCAAGCATCCAACCAGGAATGTGCCCTGACAGGGAATCCAATCAGCAGCCTTTGGGTGCATGGGAGGATACCCCAACCAACTGAGCCACACTGGCCAGGGCATTTTTTGTTCCTTTTTGCTTAATCTGTATTTAAGTCCTAAGGTTATAATTAATTCTATAACATCTATGTCTGGTATTCCCTTGACCTTTAGAAAATTTAAATTCTTAGAATATATATATATTTTTTAATATGTCTTCATTGATTTCAGAGAGAGGAAGGCGGGGGGAGAGAGAGAGAAACATCAGTGATGAGAGAGTCATTGATTGGCTGCCTCCTGCACACCCTCCACTAGGGATTGAGCCTGCAACCCGGGCTTGTGCCCTGTCTGGGAATTGAACCTTGATCTCCTGGATCATAGGTCGATGCTCAACTGCTGAGCCATGGCTGGGCAAATTCTTAGATAATATTTTAAACACATATATTAAATTTATCGTGTGTGAGAACCTTGAGGACAGAGATTATACTTTAATTCAGTGTCTCACAGAATACCTTCATTGTATGTTACCAGTTTTTGCTTTAACCTGTGCTAATGTATGTATTATCCACCTTAACCAATTAACTTTTAAATTTTATTTGATTAACTTCCTGAAGATATTATAAAGATGAGGCTTTTGATGTTTTAAATTTAAATTTGTGTTACTTAAATAGATAACTATTTTTAACTAGTTTTTTCATTTTCCTTCTCTGCTATGTAAAGAAGGACTATATCATTGAAACAGTATATCTAATAGATACTCCTAAATGAACATTATGTAGATAATTATTATTGTGATTTTGGAATTAATTACTCATTCTTCGCCAAACCTGAAATACCAGCTCTCATCTTGTCTGTGTTGTAATTTTCACTTTCATGTACTACTAGCTTTTGATTACCACATGCTGTTTATTATGTAATCTATAAAGTTTTTTGTGTTTTTTTGTTTGTTAATCTTCACTTGAGGATATTTTTTCCACATATTTTTAGAGAGAGTGGAAAGGAGGGAGGGAGGAAGAGAGAGGGAGAGAGAAGGAATGAAAGAGAGAAAGGAAAAGAAACATTGAAATGAAAGAGACCAGGGCAGGGAATCAAACCTGCAACCCAGGTATGTGCCCTTGACCAGGAATCAAACCTGGGACCCTTCAGTGCCCGGGGCCGATGCTCTAACCACTGGGCTATACCAGCCAGGGCAATCTGTCAAGTTTTAAAAATATATTTTTATAGTTTTAATTTTTATATTTATAATTTTTGGTATAAAAGTAATACACACTGAAAGTAAATATTTTAAAAACACAAACGAGAAAAAAAGAGTAAAAATAACCTGTATGCCTACTGTCCAGAGAGATCATCTTTTAACTATTTGATGAGTTTTCTTCTATTATACATTTTATATACATAAATACTTGTTTTGTAAAAGTGGAATATACTGAATATGCTGTTTTTTCTTATTTTATAGTATATTATGAAACTTTTCTCATGCCATTTATATTTTTTCTATACTATAATTTTTTTCTTTAATTTTTCCCCCATCACCATTTATCCCCCCTATACTCTTCCTATTATATAATTTTTAAAGGCTGTAGTTTTAAATTATCCTGTTGTATAATGGTCTCATATTTATTTAGCTAAATACTCATAAAATACTTACATTCCAATTTTTCCCTGTTACTGAGTATTATACAAATTTTTAAACATAAAAGGGTTATAGATAGGCAGAAACATATATGAAGATTGGTCTTTATTTTTTAAAATATATCTTTATTGATTTCAGAGGGAGGAAAGGAGAGAGAGAGAGAGAGAAACATCAATGATGAGAGAGTCGTGGATCACTGCCTAGCCCGCAACCCGGGCATGTGCCCCGACCAGGAATCGAACCCCGATCGCCTGGATCCTAGGTTGATGCTCAACTGCTGAGCCATGCCCGGCCGAGCTGAAGACAGGTCTTTAAAGAAATTGATGTAGGAAGTGAAAAATCTATTTTATCTTGGTTTAATTCTTTTTCAATTACAGTACACTCTGGTTAGTTTTAGCTGAATTTCCTTAGCCACTGAAAAACTGAAATTTGGCCTAGAGGAGTTGAATTTCTTACTGTTGAAATTTTATTAAGCAGAATATACATTTAACTTTTTCACTTGTGCTAGTCATTTTTGGTTTGTTACAATATTTGACTAAACATACCTTATTACAGTTACAGTTATTGTATACAGTTATTGTATATTTTAATATATTTGTGTTTTTAAATGACACTTGCCAGTTACTTTGGTTATACCTAAAGCACGTTTGTTCATTTATTCTTATTAACTTTAAAAAAAATAAAAAATACACATTTGGTAATGTGACTAATCTCATTAGAAGCATCTTCAAGAATGGGGACTCTCTCAAGCTCAGGGCAGTATACACAAGTTTTTTTATTTTGATTTATTTTTATTATTATAATTTTTTTAATCCTCACCCAAGGATATATATTTTTTCCATTGCTTTTCAGAGAGAGTGGAAGGGAGGGAGAGAGAGAAACATCGATGTGAGAGAAACACATCAATTGGTTTCCTCCCGTACGCACTTTGACCCTGGCTAGGGATTGAGCCTGTAACCGAGGTATATGCCCTTGATCAAAATTGAACTCGGGACCTTTCAGTCTGAGGGCCAATGCTCTAACCAGTGAGCCAAACCATCTAGAGCCTTATTAATTTTTTTAAATTGAATTGGGAGAGAGAGAAACATCGATTTGTTTCACTTATTATGCCTTCATTGGTTACTTCCTGTATTTGCCCTGACTGGGGATTGAACACGCATTCTTGCCGTATTGGGCCAATGCGATAACCAACTGACCTACCTGTCCAGGGCTATTCTTTTATTTATTGAACTGTGTTAGGCATTGTTATTAAAGTGCAGAATCTCATGCATGGCTGGCACTGCTCAGCAGTTGAACATCAACCTATGATCCAGGAGATCATAGTTCCATTCCCCATCAGGGCACATGCCTGGGTTGCGGGCTTGCTCCCCAGCATGGGGCATGCAGGAGGCAGCCAGCCGATCAATGACTCTCTCATCATTGATGTTTCTACCTCTCTCCCCCTCTCCCTTCCACTCTCTGAAATCAATAAAAACAGATTTTAAAAAACCTAAAAAACTAAAAAAAATAAAATGTAAAATCTCAGAGTTTTTAAAAAATTTGAAGAGTAAAGCAACCAACAGAGCCATAACTTTTGTTTCTATAGGATAGAAATAGTTATCTGAACTATTAAAGAAATACTAAAAAAAATCACAATTTGTATAGCTCAGTGACTTTGCCTTAGATTATCAATTGCATTCTCCAAATGATCTTTATTTATTGTTATGTTTCCAAAAGGTTCATTCCAGCCAACAAATGAAATGATGCTCAAGTTCTATAGCTTCTATAAGCAGGCAACTGAAGGCCCCTGTAAACTATCAAGACCTGGATTCTGGGATCCTGTTGGAAGATATAAATGGTAATTTTATGTAGAGAGCTATGAAGGAAATTTTACTGTAATGCTAGTTATTTATGTAGCTATATATTATTCTGTGTGTAACGGGCTCTAGGTATAGGATACAGCTTTTATCTTTCTTGTGCTCCTTTTTTTTTTTTTTAAATATATATTGATTTCAGAGAGAGGAAAGGAGAGGGAGAGAGAGAGAGAGAAACATCAATGATGAGAGAGTCATTGATTGGCCGCCTCCTGCATGCCCCCAACTGGGGATCAGGCCCGCAACCCGGGCCTGTGCCCTGACCAGGAATTGAACCCCGATCACCTGGATCCTAGGTCAACGCTAAACTGCTGAGCCACACCGGGCTGGGCTCCTTCTTGTGCTCTTAACACAGTTTCACACAAATAGGAAAGTCTTGGGTGAGAGAGGAAAACAATGAAAAGAAAGGAATAGCATCAGAGATAATAAAGAATTTTCAGTTAGTCTTTCCTTTTATGGAGTTTTTTCTTTTTATTATGTCAGGAGCAGCTCCCACTCAAAGTTAAAGGGACAAACTTTCCTGCCTCTTTGACCTGACATGAAAAACAGTGACTTGTGCCTGGCCGGGCATGGCTCAGCAGTTGAGCATCAACTTAGGATCCAGGAGATCAAGGTTTGATTCCGGGTCAGGGCACATGCCTGGGTTGCGGGCTTGATCCCAGCCAGGGGTGTGCAGGAGGCAGCCGATCAATGAATCTCTCATCATTGATGTTTCTCTCTCTCTCCCTCTCCCTTCCTCTCGCTGAAATCAATAAAGATATATTTTTTTAAAAAAATTAAAAAAAAAGACTTCTAAAATCATATTGTTTTGAGCCTTTAAGATAAAAAGTAACTAGGGCCCCAGTGGGTTTGGCTCAGTGGTTACAGTGTCGGCCTGTGTACTGAAGGGTCCTGGGTTCAATTCTGGACAAGGGCACAAACCTCGGTTGCAGGCTTGATCCCTGACCCTGGATGGGGAGTGTGTGGGAGGCAACCAATTGATGTGTCTCTCTCACATTGATGTTTCTCTCTCTCTCTCCCTCTCTCCTTCCACTCCTTCTGAAAAGCAATGGAAAATATGCTCTGATGAGGATTAAAAAAAAAAAAAGTAACTAGGAACATGACTCAGGTACTGACTACTAACATTTTATCTAAGGCATCACTCCTGTCCCATTATACTTGGATAATAAAATTTTTAAAAAAATATATCTTTATTGATTTCAGAGAGCGGAAGGGATAGGGAAAGAGAGAGACAGAGACACAGCAATGATGAGAGAGTCATCATTGATCGGCTGCCTCCTGCACGCCCGACTGGGGATCGAGCATGCAACCTACGCATGCGCACTGACCGGAGTAGAAGTGTGATCTCCTGGATCCTAGGTCGATGCTCAACCGCTGAGCCATGCCCAGCCTGGGAAAAATTTGATTTTTTTAAAAAAATTATGATTTTTTTAGAGAGGAGAAATGAGAGAGAGAGGGAGAGAGAAACTGATTATTTTTCTATTCACTTAAGCATTTATCTATTGGTTCTTGTATGTGCCCCGAACCCCCACTTTGGCATACTGAGACAACACTAACTAACTGAACTACCTGGCCAGGACTAAAATTTGACTTAAAAAAAAATAATATGTATTTATTGATTTCAGGGAGAGGGGGAGAGGGAGAAAGAAACATCCATGGTGAGAGAATTATTGATTGGCTGATTCCTGAACTTCCCGTACTGGGGGTTGAGCCCACAACCCCGGGTATGTGCCCTGACCATGAATCAAACCACACGATCTCTTGGATCATAGGTCAGTGCTCAACTGCTGAGCAATACTGGCTGGGCTAAAATTTGATTTTTAATATACTTATTAGAATAATAAAATATCCATAGAGTTGCCCTGTCCCAGTAGCTCAGTTGATTGTAGCATCATTCTGATACACCAAGGCTGCGGGTTTGATCCCCAGTCAGGGCACATATAAGAATCAGTGCATAAATAAGTGGAACAACAAATTGATGTTTGTCTCTCTCTCTCTCCCTCTTTAAAATCAATCAATAAATAAAAAATTAATAAAAGAAAGAAAAATCCAGAGATACTTTTGCTCTTTTTCCGATTGACTAACATTTGATGTTTTATTGATTGATTGATTGAATTTTTAATCCTCACCCGAAGATATTTTTTCCATTGTTTCAGAGAGAATGGAAGAGAGAGAGGGAGAGACACATCAGTGTAAGGGAGACACATTGATTGGTTGCCTCCTGCACACAGTCGGACCAGGGCTGGGAATTGAGCCTGCAACCAAGGTTCGTGCTCTTGGCCAAAATTGAACCTGGGACCCTTCAGTCTGCAGGCCGACGCTCTAACCACTGAACCAGACTGGCTAGGGCAACACTTGATGTTTTAAATACTCTTGAGGACTTTGCAAATGTCTAAGGAAACGTCTAATTAGACTGTTGGGTATGAATAGAGTATGCTAATTGGTGAAGCTTGTCTTAAGAGCCACACATTTTGAAGGCTAAATTTCTTCTTTCTGAATTGGAAGTCCTTAAACTGCTTTGAAGATTTCTTTGTTCTCTGCTTTTCTCTGAGAGCTTTATGAGTAGTCATAAAATAATAGGTTAAGTATACAAGCAACATTTTATTTAGTCTGTTTTAAGAAAATTTATTTATTTACCATTTTCCCTCAGGATTGACTTTTGGTGGAGTTAAAGTGCTTCTGGAAAAAACATATGAAACAAGAGGTTTTCATTTTATATTTTTTTATATATCTTTATTGATTTCAGAGAGAGGAAAGGAGAGGGAGAGAGAGATAGAAACATCAATGATGAGAGAGTCATTGATTGGCTGCCTCCTGCACGCCCCCAACTGGGGATTGAGCCCGAAACCCCGGCATGCGCCCTAACCGGGAATCAAACCCCGATTGCCTGGATCCTAGGTTGATGCTCAACCACTGAGCCACACCCAGCAGGGCGAGGTTTTCTTTTTTTTAAAAAAAATGTATCTTTATTGATTTCAGAGAGAGGGAAGGAGAGGGAGAGAGAGATAAAAACATCAATGATGAGAGAGTCATTGATGGGCTACGAGCCTGCAACCTGGGCATGTGCCCTGACCGAGAATCGAACCCCGATCGCCTGGATCCTAGGTCGACGCTCAACCGCTGAGCCACGCCCAGCCGGGCGAGGTTTTCATTTTAGGCAAAAGTTCTAAAGGACTATTCTCATTATCTAGGGATTTAAAATTTTCCTGTCCCTCACACTTTTATTTTTTTAGAAGAAATCAGTTCCTTTTTTTAAAAGTGTAAGTTAGCCTTTTATTTAAATTAATGGGCACTTTTAACCAAAACTTCTGTTTGTTTAAAACATGGCTGTGACAGTTCATGTAGAGCCTTCTAAAATATTTATTTCTGTCATTGTTCGTTATAATGATATAAAAACTTGTAAAGAGTTTTTAGCAAATATTTATGAATAGCCTATAGTCTATGTAAGACAGTGTCTATAATCTGTAGTCTATAAATGGGTTATATACTTATTAATTTAAAATATTGTTTAATTTGCTAGTTTATTCACTGTGATATTTTTATTCAAGATGGTGCACTTAAAGAGATCCTTTGGAAATATAATATGGCTTTAAGTAGAGCTTGTTTTAAATTTGTGACCCTATATTATTAACTATAAATTATATTCTGAGCAATTGAAAATTGGGTGTCTTTCAAATTGGTAGTTACAAAATAGTCGTGGAAATGGAAAGTACAGCATTGGGAATATAGTCAATAATATTGTAATAACTATATATGGTGTCAGATTGGTACAAAATTTATCAGGGTGATCACTTTGTAAATTATATAAATTTCTAATCAGTGCTTGTTTAGGCAGCACATATACTAAAATACAAATATCTACTCACTGGGTTGTTCACCTGAAACTAATATAATGTACATCAATGTAATTGAAAAATTAAAAATTATTAAAAAAGAAAATCAGGTTTCTTTTTATTGTTATGTGGATATTTTCATTTTTAGGAATGCTTGGAGTTCATTGGGTGATATGACCAAAGAGGAAGCCATGATTGCGTATGTTGAAGAAATGAAAAAGGTAGGGAAAATAATTCATAGAGGAAAATAAAAATATCCAGAGCCATTCTAATTTAATTTTGTTATCAGGCAAATTAGCTGCTTTTTTTTTTTTTTTTAGGAACAAGGAGATTGTACTATGTTAGAATATAGAATCTAGATTATTGAATTTATCAGGGCTTTATCTGTCTCATCAAAGTTCATCTTAAGGTGTTTTTTTCCTTATGATTTATCACATTGGGGTAACATGATATTTTGTTCTTTTGTGTGTTTTTTTCCTCTTCCCTGTCTCTCTGTAGAGTTCACTTTTGCAGAAAGTGTATAAATATGAATATTTCAGAATATGTCTCTTAGAACCTGAGAAGTACCTGGACTCTCTTGAAAGCATTTCTGCATTGGAATTTTTTATTTAGGAGAGATAGTTTACAAGACTTCCCATCAGTGGTCTTATATACCTTTTGACTCATAAATTGAGATATTACCATCACTATTTCTCAGTAGCATTTTTCTTTCCGTGCAAAGATCCTTTAGAAGCAGGATAAGGATACTTTTAGTTTCTCTGGTAACTACTAGAAAGTGCATTCCTTATTAACTAGCCCTTTTAAGTCTGTTCAAGTCATTGTTCAGAGAAGCAAATTTATGAAGAAATCGGAGATTTAAAAGATGAACTTAGTGCCTTTTTATAAAGGACCATTTTTATGTTGACAATGGATCAGAAGGTGTGAAACCTAGGTCTGTTTATAATTTTAAGTAAATTATCTTTGAACATCAAATTTATAAAAAAGAATAGGGTATTTTTGCCAGATGTTTGACAGTATTAATCTGTGTAGTAATTTTGATTTGGTAGATTCAAACTAGTTTTTTTCTTTTGTTTTGTTTTAATCACATCTACACTGCTCAGATTGTGCCCTTGGTTACTTTTTCACAAGTTTTTTTAGTGGACTTTGTTTATAACAGAGGACAGAGTTTAGTTTTTTTGGCCGTCAACTATATCAGTAACACAATAACAAAGGAGCCTTTCAACAGCAGAGAAAAAGAGAATCTAAAGCCTTTTTGGTTTGATAACTATTCCTTTTCTTTACCTTAAATAACATTATAATTTTTAGGACACACCTCAGTTATATAAAGCTGAATTGACACATTAAGTAAAATTTACTCATTTTTCCTGTTGAATTTTATTCATGCATGATGTAGCCACAGTTTAAAGTGGGGTGCGTGTAGCTGGCTTAAAATGCTTCCTCTGTTCCTGTAGGTTTCTGTAACTACTTCTCTAATCAAAAGAATACACCAACTATTTCAACTGTTTTTACCGAGACTTTAAAATGTTCATTTCATACTGTGAATATAATAAAGTTTATAGGAAACTTTTAGAGGTAAATCTAAAAATATTAAGATATGCATGGTTGAAAATTTGATTAGTGCTTTCAGTTATCTTCAGAGTTTAGCTTTGTGGACATCAGTAGATAAAATTACATGCTTTCAAATAATCATGTGGGGATAGTACATTATCCCAAAGATTTCATAACTGAATTTGGAACTTTTCCTAATAGCAATAATTTACTAACTGAAGCAGCCATTGAATTATGTGCTTAAATATAGTTCACAATCACTATACTATTGCTCTTTAGAATTACTTTTTTAGTATAAATCTTGTTCCATGCCTTTGCATTCAAGGTTTTAAGGAATCTTATTAATTTTATTTATATGTTATAATAGATAATGCTTAATAGAAAATGGCTTTTCATAATTTATAAACTGTTTAGTGAAATATCACCAAAAAAGTTGCTGGAATAAAAAATTCTTCCAAAATAACTTAATAGGATTTTAGCTTTGAGGGAATAGAGTAACTAATGTGGTTTGGGGTATATAATTCATGTTTCTATACATAGTTTATTTTGATTTGTAATAAAAAAGAAATATAAAATTCTATTTTCTGTACAATTTTACAGACTATCTCATGGGGATTTCCAGAAAAGTCACCCAGCATTTGAGTAATGTACATTATGTCTGTTGAGTTTAAAGACAAATCAGTGTACAGTAGTCCTCCATTAACTGTGGGGTATATTTTCCAAGACCCCTAGTTGATGCCTGAAACCTCGGGTAGTACTGAAACCTATATATACTGTGTGTGTTTTCTATACTTACATTCATATCTTTTCACTTAAAGGAAGTACTTTATGGCTTTTCTTTGGCATATTGCATTGCTGTCAGTCACCAACTAATGGCTATTTATTTGAATGCCTTTTCAATTAATATACCTTGCTCTTTAAATTTGGTGATTCTTAATTGGCCCACAGTTTTAAAGGTGTCTGAAAGTGGTTATTATTTCCTATTTTACTTTTGTGCCCTTTTAGAAATAATACCATCAAGTTAAAGAACAGTTTTACACTAACCCCACAGTTTTCTCTCTTATTTACCATTAATGTCCTTAGTTTTAAATGCACAATTTATAGATTATTGTGTAAAAGTTTACATGAAACTTCTGTGGAATAGTCTTCAAAATGAAAACATTTTTTAAGTCTTTAATATACTTGAAACTTTTCTAAGAGGTTATATACATTAAGCATGTAATTAATATAGGTACTTTGGGAGTCTATAAATGAACCTCACATCACAAAATTATCAAAATGTTGTATTATTTGATAGTAATTTAGATCAGCTTAATAGTTTGTGATTTCACAAGATTTGTTTCTTTTGATTACAGATTCTTGAAACAATGCCAATGACTGAGAAAGTTGAAGAATTGCTACATGTCATAGGTCCATTTTATGAAATTGTAGAGGACAAAAAGAGTGGCAGAAGTTCTGATTTAACTTCAGGTTGGACTATTTTATCTCTTTTTTAACTTAACAACTGATACATTATGCATACATTAATATTTATATGTCTAATTTTTTTTTTTTACTCTCACATGCTAGTCCGACTGGAGAAAATCTCTAAATACTTAGAAGGTAGGAATAATGAAATCCATGTAAAATTTTGTTTTAATATTTACACGCCAAAGAATTCTGTACAGATTTATAGAACTTATAAGCTTGTCACTCAGGAGTTTTCAATCTAAGCAAATATATTGCATAAAGTTCTAAAATATTATAAACCCTTAAGTTTTAACCCTTAAGTTATTGAAACATGATAGGTGGTTTACTTAGTATGTATAAAGTTGTAACAATTCATAGTTTTATTTTGGTGGATTATATTTTCTATTTTATTTATGATTTTATTAGCAATACCATGGGTTGAAATGATTTTTTAGCTGATTTTAAAGTGTTACGTTTACTTTAAAGTGCCAGGTGTTTTTTTGTTTGTTTTTAATTCTCACCTGAAAATATGTTTTTATTTATTTTTAAAAATTATTGTTATTATTTAAATATGTTTTCATTGATCTTTTTAGAGAGAGGAAGGGAGAGTGAGAAGGAGAGAGAAACATCAATGAGAGAGAGAAACATGGAAGGGCTGCCTCCTGCACACCCCCTACTGGGAATCGAGCCCGAAAACTGGGCATGTGCTCTGACCTGGAATTGAACCCATAGCCTTTTGGTGTGTGGGACAGTGCTCCAGCCAACTGAGCCACCCAGGCAGGGCAAGTGCTAGGTTTAACTGTAGCTTAAACAAGATATCAGTGAATTTACTTAGCTTGGCTTTTCTTTTTATTATTTTTTTATTATTGATTTTAGAGAGAGAGAGGAAGGAAGAGAGAAACATCAATTTGTTGTTCCACTTATTTCTGCATTCATTGGTTGCTTCTGTATGTGCAGTGACCGGAGATCGAACCCTCAACCTTTGTGTATTGGGACGATGCTCTAACCAACTGAGCTATCTGGCCAGGGCCTGGTTTTTCTTTTTAGAATTCTCTTTTTGTGTACTCTGTAAAGAATTGAAAGGTGTGTATCTTTTATGTACTAGCAGGAGTTGAATAATATGCACATTTGCTGGCATTAACTTTAAACATTTGCTCTTTAAATTTTATTAGAAAACAGAGTGAAATAAACCCATAAGAGTAATTTTAAATGGAAATTATATATGTTTTAGTATATATGGTATCCTCCCTTTTTTTCCCTGTCATCCCTGTTTACAAGGTATCGTTTAGTAATTGATGGAAATTACAGTGTTTCAGAACAGTAATCATCCTGACCTGTTATGAGGCCTGCAGGTTGTGTCTGCTGTAACTGATAGTGACTGCTTACTGGGCATAACTCTGTACCATACCTTCTATATCTGATTTGCCTAGAGGAGTCAAATATTATAAAATAGTCTTCCTTATTCTTGCTTGTTCAATTCAGAAAGAATATTAAGTGTTTTCTCTATATGAAGCATGTTTTTAGGATGCAGATGGGCATAAATCTGGACCTGCTTTAGTAGTGTCCAGCTTACTGGCAGAGGCAGATGTTTAAACAACTAATTATAAAAACAAGAGTGAATAATAATAATAATAATAAAGGTTCAGTTCCATAATTCATTAGCTATAATTTGAAAATTAAAAAAGGTTGATAAAATGAAGGTTTTGGGTTTTTTTATAACTCATTGGCAGCAAAACTTGTCCTGACATGAACTAGTTGAGGGGCAAACCCTAACCTAAAATGACATGAAGCTATTTTAAGTCTACTTATCCTATCGAGTGTAACTATGCATATGTTTTGCTGAAAAAAAAAATCTTAATTAAAAAAATTATTTTTATTGATTTTTTAGAGGGAGAGGAAGAGAGAGGGAGAGAGAGAGAGAAAGAAACATCGATGTAAGAGTAGAATACTGATGGGCTTCCTCCTGCACACCCCCTAACTGGGGATCGAGTCCACAACCCAGGCATGTACCCTGACCAGGAATCTTTCAGTCTGACAACCTTTCTGTGTACAGGATGTTGCCCAACCAACTGAACCACACCTGCCAGGGCTTAACGTTTTTTTAGTGAGAGTTGCTTAGACTCTTTTGGTGTTACATAATATACAGTATTTATAGTGTATGACCTTTGCAAAATTAGTAGAATACTCTGGATTTTGAATCATATCTGAATCCAAGGGATATTGTAGCATAATGTGTTTAATCCATACCATTCTAACATACATTTAGGTTGTTTCCTCTTCCGATCTTCAAATGCTGCTGAAATTGACCATGTACAAATGTCATTCAACATATGTGGAAGTTTATAATAAGAAATAATATTAAAAATATAATTGCTGAATCAAAGGATATGGATTGTTGGATATTTGCAATTTTGTAAGATGTTGCCACGTTGCAAGACATTTTTATTGTTGACTTCTTTTTTAACAAAGCATCTTGTTCAAAATAGCCAGTTAGGCTCAGTAGAACAGATATATCTTTTTCAAATGGGCTTTTTCAGAATATACATATGTAGTGAATTTTGAAATTAGAAAGTGTGAGCTGCCCAACTTTATTCTTTTTCAAGATTGTTTGACTATTCTGGATCCCTTGCATTTCCATATGAATTTTAGAATCAGTTCATCAATTTTTGCCAAAAGCGCCAGCTGGGATTTTGATAGGGATTGCAGTGAATTAGATCATTTTGGGAAGTATTGTCAACTTAACAATATTGCCTTCTAGTTCACTTATTTAGATCTTCTTTCATTTCTTATAATACTGTCTTGTCATTTGCAGTATATAATTCTTACACCTTCTTTTGTCAAATGTGTTCTAAGTGTTTTACTCTCTTTGGGGCTTTTGTAATTTGAATTGTTTTCTAATTTTATTTTTGGATAGTTTATTGTTGGATTATAGAAATACAGTTGATTTTTGTATATTGACCTTGTATCCTGCAATGTCGCCAAATTGTTAGTTCTAATAGTTTTTTGTAGATTTCTTAGGATTGTCTAGGTGGAAGAGCATGTCATCTGTGGAAGAGATTGTTTTACCTCCTTCTTTCTAATTTGGATGCTTTCTACCTTTTTCATTGCATAACTGCCCTGGCTAGAACTTCTAGTACAATGTTAAATAGAGATGGCAAAGACAGACATCTTTGGCCCTGGCCGGTCTGGCTCAATGGTTAGAGCGTTGGCCCATGGACTGAAGGGTCTCGGGTTTGATTCTGGTCAAGGGCACGTACCTCTGTTGCAGGCTCGACCCCCAGCCCTGGCCTGGGCGCATGTGGGAGGCAACCAATTGATGTATCTTTCTGACATCAGTGTTTCTTTCTCTTTCTCTTCTATTCTCTCTCAAAAGCAATAGAAAAAATATCCTCGGGTGAGGATTAAAAAAAAAAAAGCAGACATCTTTGTCTTGTTCATTAGTTTGGGAGCACAAAATTCAGTCTTTATGTTAAGGATGGATGCTAGTTGTGAGTTTTCGTAGATGCCTTTTGTTGGATTGATGAAATTCTCTTGTATTCTTAATTTCTTCAGCATTACTATCATGAAAGCATGTTGGATTTTGTCAAATGCTTTTCCTGCATCTGTTGTCATAATCATGTGGCCTTTGTCTTTTAGTCTGTTAATATGGTATTTTACATTAATTGATTTTTGGATGTGTAGTAAGCTCACTAGTAATTCTCTGCTTTCTACAACTCTTATTACAGGACTGTTGTAATGCTGTTTTTGCTGCTGTCAATTAGTTTTTGACAGCTATTCATTTGATGGGGATTCGGGGTATTCCCTGTTACTTAGTTTTGTTGATGTCTGTAACTGGTGTGTGTTTTTGTTTTTTGGTGTGGGTTTATTTTTGTTTTCTTTTGGTGTTTTTTTTTTAATTGAGTTTAAGAGAAAGGAAGGGAGAGAGAGAAACAGTGATTTGTTGTTCCACTTATTTATGCATTCATTGGTTGATTCTTGTATGTGCCCTGCCCGGGGATCGAACCTGCACCTTGGCATATCAGGACGACACTCTAACTAGCTGAGCTACCCGGCCAGGGCCTTTTGGTATTTCTGTTGTTGTTATTAATTGTTGTTATTCTTGCTTTTTCTGGTTGTTGGGAGAATAAGGGAGATTCAGGAACTATGCTCCTACCATGATTCTCTAAGAGAGAATAGAACACAATGCCTAGGATAGAGTTGAATTTTTAGTCTTTTGTTTCATTAATTAGGTAGACTTAAATAAGAATATTTAAAGTCCGAACCCAGTGATTCCACTTCTGGGAATATATCTGAAGAAATCTGAAACACTGATTCGGAAGAATATATGCATCCCGCAGCATTATTTACAATAGCCAAGATTTGGAAGCAGTGCAAATGCCCATCAGTAGATGAGTGGGTAAAAATGCTGTGGGACATTTACACCATGGAATACTTGTCGGCTGTAAAAAAGAAGGAAATCTTACTTTTTGTAACAGCTTGGATAGACCTGGAGAGTATTATGCTAAGTGAAATAAGCCAGTCAGAGAAAGGCAAATACGATATAATTTCACTTGTATGTGGAATCTAATGAATAAAATAAACAAAATAGAAACAGACTCAGAAAACAGACTGTCAGCTGTTAGAGGGGAGGGGGTTTGGGAGGCTGGGTGAAAAAGGTGACAGGTTTGAGCAAAAACCAAACCAAAACAAAAAATTCATAGACACAGACAGCAGTATGGTGATTACCGGAGGGAAAGGGGATGGGGGCAGGTAGAAGAGGGTAAAGGGGGGATAAATGGTGATGGAAGGAGACTTGACTTTGGGTGGTGAACATATAATACAATATATAAATGATGTATTATAGAATTGTACACCTGAAACCTATATAATTTTATTAACTGATGCCCCCTCAATAAATTCAGTGAAAAATTTAAAAAAAGAATATAGGTCTGTTTAAGATGCATGGAGATTTTGAAATTTAATATGTTATTTGTAATGCAGAGAAGCATCCACAGTGCATTTGTATAAGTGAAAATAAAGCCCAAAAGTTTATGGAGGAAGACTACTGTTTTTGGCCAGTAGCTACTTAAGAGGTCTTTCAGTATCTTAAAGAGTTGATGGGAATGTAATTCCCTGTATCTCAAAATGAGGTCCAGTAACCAACAGCATTAGCATCACATGGGAGCTTTATGGAAATGCAGAATCTTAGATCAGCCCACACTTACTGATTCAGAATCCTCATTTTAACTACATCTCAGGTGATTACTATGCATATTGTTTGAGAAGCTCTGTTGTGTTTACTCCCAAGGTCTGACTTTGGGGCAATAGGACTATTTGCCTTTTTAAATGATTGGTTGCATTTAACTGATACTTCTTTTTAAAAAAGCTTATATATAAAGATGTAAGTTGGGCAAAAGAAAAAAAATAAGTTGTGCCCTTGAAACCCTAAAGGTAATAAAAGGAAATTTTTTTTAATGTAGTCCAACTATAATATTGATATGATTATTGTTAGGGCCAAAAATAATATGTTTACAGTATGCTAGCATATAGCAACTATCTCTTCATTTACCATGTACGAAGATCATTCATCTCTAGCTTTACTATTTTGATTGATGGTAACTTAAAAATAATTTATCCTCTATCTTGTTCAGAAAGGTCTTAATATTCCTTTATCTTTTTATTATAAACTGTCAATTGAAGGAGTTTATTTATGTAATATATGTAATATTTCTAGTCAAAGAAAAATACTATAATTATATATCAGAATCTGTTTACTTCAAAATTATTTTATTATTTTTTAAAAAAATCTTTATTGATTTCAGAGAGAGGAAGGGAGAGGGAGAGAGAGATGGAAACATCAATGATGAGAGAGTCATTGATCAGCTGCCTCCTGCATGCCCCGGACTGAGGATCGAGCCCACAACCCGGGCATGTGCGCTGACCGGCAATCGAACCTCTGTCTCCTGGATCCTAGGTTGATGCTCAGCCTGGCCAGGCTTATTCTATTATTTTTAAATCACAGCATTATTGGATGTTATATCATTAGAGATTAAATGGTCATTTTTATATTTTAGGTCTTGGTAATGTTCTAACTTCTCCTCCAAATGCCAAAACTGTTAATGGTAAAGCTGAAAGCAGTGATAGTGGAGCCGAGTCTGAGGAAGAAGAGGCCCGAGAAGAAGTGAAAGGAGCAGAACAAAGTGATAATGGTAATCTTTGTATGATGGGATAATAATTTTAAATGAGATAAAAGGATATGGAGAGACTTTGGCTGATTTGGCATTGTATGGAAATGGTGGGAATGGTGACCCTATAATCAGGTTTGTTGTGGACCAAAAGGGCTACAGAGTTAGGGACAGCCAGCTGTATGCATAGATGGAATAGATGTCCATTGAAGGTTAACAAGAATAGGGACGTCTGTAGTACCTGAGCAATAAAATAAAGAAAAAAAAGGAATAGGTCACTCTTCCAAAGGTAATGCCTGAAATACTGCATTAGAAATATATTCATTTAGTGTATTGTTTCCAGTATGAATATGCATATGTTACCAAGGAGAGGAGACAATCAAACTGACCATCTTGTCAAGAATAGAGTGGAGCCCAGCTGGTGTGGCTCTGTGGTTGAGTGTCTACCGGTGCACCAAGAGGTCTCTGGTTTGATTCCCGGTCAGGGCACATGCTCTGGTTGCGGGCTCCATCCCCAGTGGGCACTTGCAGGAAACACCCCATCCATGTTTCTCTTTCATTGATGTTTTTGTTTCTCTCTCCCTCTCCCTTCCTTTCTCTCTAAAATCAATAAAAAACATATTTTAAAAATAATAATAATAAAAAAGAATAGAGTGGAATCCAGAGACTAGGATACAGGCAGAAGGTTTTTTGTTGTTTTTTTTAAACCAGAGGAAATTTTTTTTTTTTAGAAAGGGGAAGAGAGAGGAACATCGATGTATGAGAGAAATCAATTGGTTGCCTCCTGTATGGGCCCCCACCAGGGATTGATCCCATAATCTAGGTATGTGCCCTGACTGGGAATTGAACTGGCAACCTTTCAGTGCACAGGATGGCTCTCCAATCAAATGAGTCACACTGGCCAGGGCCAGGCAGAAGTTTTAATGAAGAAGGAAGATTGGAATCATGGGGCCCTGAATTGGGGGGTTCTTATTAGTAAGAGTACCAGTGATTCTTGGTAAGACTGTTTTAGAAAGGGGAGTCAGAAAGACACTAAAACAAACTGCACAACTTAATTTTGCCTTCTTGTTCCATTAAGGTATGACAAATAATACCTTCTTTGAAGGATCTTTTTATTGGCTGTATGTGCCACTATGTACTGCTGGGTCTCATAGAACAATTTGCCTATGCTGAGAGAATGTGAAGACCTTGAGAGATGATCTGTTAATGGAGGTTCTAGAAAATTCACAGGGCACTAAAGCAGTTTTGAAACCAACACAGTTTGTGTGAGTTCTCAGCATATAAAACACCCGTTTTCTAGGAGCACCCCATCTCTCTGCTCCAAGTAGGAAACCCTTCAAAGAGATTATGTTAGGCTGAAGAAATGACTACTTGATATCAGAACATAGTATACAGCAGTTGACTTAATGTGAACTTTTATGAATCTCTCCATTTTCACATAAAAGAAAAGATGATGAAGAAATCCACAGAGCACAAGAGTTTGGACATCATTGTTGCTAATGGCTATGATAAAGACAGCGTTGTTCAGGATGTACAGAACGATATCCATGCCAGTTCTTCCCTGAGTGGCAGAAGCACTGAAGAAGTAAAGCCTGTAGATCAAAACTTGGAGCAAACTGGAAAAACTGCTGTCTGTGCTCACCAAGGTATTCTCCCATAATTATTATTTGTCGAGCCTCTTTCCTATAAATAAGATGTTCTTTTAATAATGTCAGGATATTAGGAGTAATTTAGAGTTTAAAATCTCTTGCTCAGTAGTATCTAAGAGTTTATTTATATTCTAAGGGTCCATATCTTTGGAAGACAGTGAATTAGGGCCAGGGCTTTTATGTTTTTATTGAGATTTAAAAAAATTTTTTTAAGATTTTTTAATTGATTTTTAGAGAGAGAGGACAGGAGAGGGAAAGAGAGAGAAATATCTATGTGAGAGCGTGACATCGATCAGTTGCCTCCTCCACGCCCTAACCAGGAATCGAGCCTGAAACCCAGGCATGTGCCCTGACCTGGAATTGAACCGGCAACCTTTCAGAGTATGGGACGATGCCCAACCAACTGAGCCACACCAGCCAGCACTAAATTGTTTTTATATGGCATTTTAAAATAAAATTTTGAAAAATTTTTTAATTGATTTGAGAGAGAGAGAAACATTGATGTGAGAGAAACACTGAACGATTGCTTCCCGTACGCTCCCCAACCAGGGATCAAACCACAACCTGAGTATGTTCCCTGATCTGGAATCAAAACTGCAACCTTTTGGCGTTCCAACCAACTGAACCACACCACACAGGGCGAATTTTGAGTTTTACTCTTATTCCTTATGTTTCTTTTAACTTAAACCTCTTATTATATTATGCCTCTGTTCTCCAATCAGCAAGGTAAGTTATACTCTTTTCATATCTTAGGGCTCTAGGGGTGAGCCTATAATATGTACATGTTGAATTATTACCATTATTACAATTCAGCCAAGAAACCAAGAAATATAATTTCTAAATGTTACAACTAAACTTGCAGTAGTTGCATCCAAATTTATGTTTCCTAGCTGCTATTCATTTTTCTCTTATAAGGTTATTGAGGTCTATAAGGTTTTGTATAATTCCATGATAAAATACTTTGATATCTTTTCAAATAAAAATTATCAGCTAAATTTAACATTTTCTTAAGTTAAAAGAAAAAAAAATGTGGCTTGGTAAATCAAATTTGTCTCCCAGTATGAAAATAATATAAAGCTAATAAATTTTGAAAACAGAATAAATGCATTTATTCTTCAGTTAGAGAGTAATTATTCTACCTGGGCATTTATTCATATTTAGATATAAATGATGATCATGTTGAAGATGTTTCAGGAATTCAGCATTTGACAAGTGATTCAGACAGTGAAGTTTACTGTGATTCCATGGAGCAACTTGGACAGGAAGAGGTAAAAATGTCATTTTTTTAATTGGTAAGTTTTCAAAGTGGTATGTCTGTTAATACCAGATGTACATGCTGTTCATCACTTTGAAAACATACCTTTAAAATGTTTAAACATTTGTATTTTAAATTATTTATTGTGAATTAGAAAGTATATTAAGTTCCTGAATATTCAAAAAAAAACTTAACTATTATAACTTATAATATTTGTATATATTTGTAAATATTCTGAGAGAGGTGAGATGGGGAGGCAGACAGTAAACTCCTTATGCTAGTTCCTGTGTTTGAAACATTGATTAACATTTAAGAAAATCAAATAATTTTCAAACAAATCAGTTCTTCATATTGACTTTAATATGTTGAACTGAAAGTTGGTTGAAATACTTTTCAAATTTTAGTTAATTGAGATTCAGTATTGGAAGCTAACATTTGAAAAAAGTTAAAACTACATGAATTAAAATTTTTATTTATTTATTGATGATACAGAGAGGGGAAGAGAGAGAGGGATACACCAATGTGAGAGAGAAACATCGATTGGTTGCCTTCTGTACGTGCCCTGACTGGAGTTGAAACGTCAACCTTTTGGTGCATAGGACAATGCTCAACCCACTGAGCAACTCTGGCCAGGCTACTTTTCTGTTTTAAAGATTTGATTGGGGAAGACTGGATGAGATTAATCATAGTAAATATCTGGCTACTAGATTCTAGGTTTGCTCCTATATTCTCTATAAATCAGTTGATAGACTAAAATTCTTCATGGGGCTCTGCCTGATCTGGCTCCTACTTACTTTTCTAGCCTCTGTGCACACCACTCTTATGTTTGGGCTTTGCTCATACCCACCCTGGTCTTCTCTGTTCCTCTAATACGTCAAGTCCTTTTCCCTTCTCTCTTCCAGCACCAGCATATTTGCATTAATTTTGCTGGAATGTAATTCACCATTCACTGCCTCATACACCGAGTTAACTCCTGTCCATCCTTTAAACCCTAATGCAGATGTCCCTTCCTGAAGGAAACTTTCTTAGATAAGATACAGCCCCACCACATCACCCATCCTCACCGAGTCTAGGTTAATTATAGGTTGTCAGCCACAAATTTCCTAGGTGGGTTCTTTTAAAAATATATTTAATCTCTATGATCAATTTTGGAGTCCTTGAGAATCAAGGTGTTTTTCCAAGTTCTTTTTGTGGACTAATATCACATTTATTCTTTGTCTATTATGATTTGACCATTTTCTCTTTCTTGTATTTTCCACTTATAAAAGTACTTTTAAAAGTTTTATAATTGCCTCTTGAATGTAGTAGTTAAGCATTTCCCTACCCACAACATACATACATACAAAGTAAATTATGTTTTAAGTTTTTTTGATATATTTATCTCATTGCAATAAAGTGTTTAACCTGATAATACGATGTTTAGGATTTGTTTCAGAATAATTCACTGGGGATGGGCATGAGAGTCATAGGTAAACTAAAACAAGAGTTGCCCTGAAGTGATAATTGTTAAAACAGAGTGATTGGTACTGTAGTATGTTTGAAATTTTCCATAATAAGTTTAAAAATGAGCATTATAGTTCGATGTTTCTTTTTCGTGTTGCCTCTGTAATGGTTTTCTAACTTATGTTGCCTCTGTCATGGTTTTCTTTCCTTCTTCCACAAGAACATTGAATTTAATTATGTGAACATACAATCGTACCATCATTATTGCTCTGCAGTTCAGTTAACACTTCGTAATGAATTCCTTTTGCTGTGCTTTCTTATGACTTCTAGAATAATGTGTTCTAAAGAGCCATTATTTATTTTGTCCTCAAGCTTCATCTTTTCTTATCCATTGAGGTATTAGCCAATCTGCTAGTATAATTAAGATCTTGTTTTATTACCTGACCTATTGTTAATCTAAGCTCACTCATTTTGTTTTTTTATTTGTTTCTGTTAATCCTCACCTGAGGATATTTTTTCCATTGAGTTTTAGAGAGAGTGGGAGGGAAGGGGGGAGAGAGAGAGAGAAACATCGATGTGAGAGACACACATAAATTGGTTGCCTACCCCACGCGCCCTGACTGGGGCCGGGGATTGAACCTGCAACCTAGATACATGCTCTTGATCGGGAATTGAACCCATGACTCTTCAGTGCTTGGGCTGACACTCTTACCAGTGAGCCACACCAGCCAGGACTAAACTCATTCTTAAGTAATATTACTTTTAACTTCTTTATCTATAACCGATAATCTGTAAGAAATTATTTTTAAAAATGTAATGTTAGAATTTAATTTTCAGGATTGTGGTACTGGTTTGTGAATACCACTACATTTTGAAAATCATAGTAATGGTTTTACCTTGTTGTACATAATATTTTCTTGGTTCCTGTCCTTCCCAGAGGGCTCGTGTTCTGAAAGCACTATATCCCATTGGTTTTACTAAATTTCTGAGGTGATGGACGACCTCATGCTTTCAAGGGCCTCATCTCACCAAACAAAATACTGTTGAAAAGAAAGTCACTTTTTTATTCCACAGTGCTGTTTAAATAAGTTGAATAACTTATAGACCCTTTTCTAAAAGGTTGAGATTTTGAAAGGCCAAATTATTAGTAGTTACTGCTTTGCAGAAGCTGAAAATAAACCACTTCATGGAATAGATAATGGTTTGGAAGTACTGTTCTGAAACTGGAATAGAGACTTGAAGATATGAAATATTTTATATATATAATTCTGATATTTCAAACCAGAATTCCAATGCATACTAGTTGTCAGGTGAGTTAGATTTTTAAGATAAAAAAATGAGAAAGCAACATTTTAGATTTTTTCTTTCCCCTTTGTTTTATACATTCTCCTTATCTATTAAGCAGCACTTCTCAACTTTTAATGAGGAGCTTGTTATAGCACAGATTCTTGGGCCTGAGCCCCAGAGTTTCTCATTTAGTGGGTCTGGGGTGGGACCCATGAATTTACATTTCTAACCAGCTTTCAGTTGATGCTGCTGCTGCTGGTCTGCAGACCACACTTTGAGGAGCTCCTAAAGCATAAGAAGCTAGAGTTCTACCAGGATGGGAGATGTGGGTAGGGGATTGGTACTCATTAGTCCCATTTCAACTTTTCCTTGCTTTCATCAAATGATTTTGTTTTCACTGAGAAGATAGAAGCCATTAGGTTGTAACTCCTCCAGCTTCACGCCTGGACACTTCTGTCTTTGACTTACTGACTATAAGCTACACCCATTCAGCCTTTGCCACCTTTCTTCCACCTCAGTGGAAGACCTTCCCATCTAAGGCCAGTTTCTCTAATATGTATCATATTTTTTCCCACCTCTTTGGGGACCTTCATATTTTATATCTTCCAGACTGTTTCCAACCAGTGTCCCTCTTCTGGTTCTTTTTTCTCAAGCTATTCATATTCCTTCCATCTTTAAAAGAAAATCCTCTCCCAACCTTATGATGCCTTCTAAGCGTTGCCTTATCTCCCCCCTCCCCGTTACAGCCAGGCTTTCTGTCGGTTGTGTTCATTCATGGTATTGACTCACTTCAGATATATGCCAACATGCCTTTGTTGCTAATTTAAGTGGATGCTTTACATTTCCCATCTCACTTGAATATCATTAAACAATATTAGCTACTTTGTCCTTGAGAATACTTTCTTGGCCTCCATTACACCATTTTTTAAGTGTTTCTTTTTATACTTCTTGGCCCATTGTAGCCTTCCTCTGCGAGTTCTTCTTCCTCTTGTCGACCCCTTAAATTTGCTGTTCTTCAGGCATGTATCCCTAATTATTACTACCTTGGTTTCAGCCATCACTCACCTTCTAATGACTCTCCATGTTCTATCTCCAACATGTATCTCTATTCTGAATTCTAACTGCCCTATTAGATATCTTGCCTACGAATCTCAATTTTTTACTTATTTGTAACTATACACCATTGTCTCTTTTTGTCCCCTGAAACCTCCTTATCCTCTATATTTCTTTTGGTGACTATCACAAAACCATCTAGTCTTTTCCTTGCTCTTACTCCCCACATTCATTGTTCAAGTCTTATAGATTATGTAACCTCAGAAGTTCTCAAATCATCCTCTATCCCACTACTACGTTATTGGTAGGTGCTGTCATCATTACCATACCTTTGAATTGGCTTATAGTCATCTGTTCTTCAAATTTTGTTTTTTTGGGTTTTTTTTACATAAAACAAAAGAAATTTTTTCTCTCATAGTTCTAGAAGTATAGGGAGGCTAGAAGTCTGAAATCAAGATGTTGGCAGAGCTGTGCTCCTCCTAAGGCTCCAGGGGAAATTAATTTCTTGCCTCATCTAGCTCTCGTGGCCACAGGGGCTCCTTGACCTGTGACTGCATCACTCCAGTCTCTGCCTCCGTCTTCACATGGCTGCCTCCTCCCTATGTTGTTCTTCAGGATTTAGTTCATATCATTTCTTCCAGGAAGGCTATCCCGACCAAGCCTGTACCCAACCCCATATGAATTAGGCACCCCTCCTGTGAGCTCCCATGGCACCCTTTGTATATCTTTTTCATTACGCTTGTCAAACTATATTGTAATAATATTCTCTCTCTTGCTAAGACTAGAAGTCTCTTGCAGACAGAGATTCTATCTCTTTTTTCATATTTACCTTTAGATTTTAGCATAGTAACTAGGATAAAAGTAGACATTTAAATGTGTCTTGGATGAATGAGTGACTCATGAGAATAATTTATTGCCGTAACTTCTCAATTCTTTGCTCATGGATGATTCATTTCTATCCCATTTCCCCTTACATATAGGAGGCAGAATATGAATTGAAGAAATTTTTTAGAAAAATAATATTTTTGTAATAACATGAAAAAACATTTTATAAAAACAGTAACCTATTATTAAGAAAACTTTGTAGTGTATAATTTGTTTGTAGCTTTTAACTAAGTGTTTTTAAATTTGTAGTCTTTAGATAGCTTTACATCAAACAATGGACCATTTCGATATTACTTGGGTGGTGATCCCAATAAGCCCTTGGAAAATTCTGGTTTTCCTGAAGATGTTCAAATTTTTCCTGGAAATGGCAATATTGGGGAGATGCAGGTGGCAGCAGTCGAAGGAAAAGGTGAAGTAAAGCATGGAGGAGAAGATGGACGAAGTAACAGCGGCGCGCCACACCGTGAGAAACGGGGTGGGGAAAGTGAGGAATTCTCTAATGTCAGAAGAGGGAGAGGTGTGTATTACTTCTTTTTTGTTTTCACTGACTGTCTTCATAACCTAATTAGTGGAATCGTAGGTTCTAGAAAGGAGAGACATTAGAACTATCAGTTTGTAAAGGGAATGTTAAAAGTTACCTGTACATAACATCTGACCATTTTTCTTTATGTCTAGTTCTTTCCTTTGAGTCCACAAAGCAAAGCATAGTAGTGTATTCTCTAAAGATATATGGGGGGGGGGCATTTCTATTTTTATATCTTTTATGCAATTTTTTTGAGGTAGCCAACCATATTTATGTTCTGTCATTCCCCTGAATAATCACTTACCAGTTGCTCCAACTGTGCTGATGCTTATTTTACTTACTTTTGGTAAAAATTAGAATTCTTTGTCTTTTTCACATTTCACCACTTAAGTCAAAATATATCACTTAAACTTGAAAAATCATGTAACAGATACAAAAGAACATTTAACATTTTGAAAGTAAACATTAAGAATAGTAATGTGATGAGATAATAGAGTTGAGTGGGGAAGAAAAGTAAATAATTTACAATTGTTTATAGTAAGGAATGAACAGGTATTGTCAAAAAAGAGACTGGAAAGACAAATTCCATAGTAGTATCTTACGTGGAATCTAAAACATGAATGAACAAACAAACAAACAAAAACAAGCTCATAAATACAGAGAACAGATTGCATATTGGTGGTTCCCAGAGGCGGAAAGAGGGCAAAATGGGTGAAGCTGGTCAAAAGGTACAAATTCCTAGTTATAAAAGAAATAAGTCATGGAGATACAATGTACAATAGTGTGACTACAGTTAATGATAGTATATTGTGTATTTTGAAAGTTACTAAGAGTTCTTATCACTAGAAAACAAATCTGTAACTATGTATGGTGACAGATGTTAACTAGACTTATTGTGGTGATCATTTCACAATATATACAAATATCAGATCATTATGTTGTACACCTACGGGTAAAAAAAAAGGAAAATCACTGTTTAATTTTATGAGATCATAAAATGTTAAAGGATTATTTGTATATCTGGTTGAAAAAATCTACATAAAACAAATTAAGACATGGCTTTGGGAATGCTACTGCTTTTGGGTTCCAGGATGCTGAAAGGCAATGATGTAGGTAATTTCCTGTTTATTGTTTAAAACAAAACAGACAAAACTTACCCATTATATTAGCAAATGTAAAAACTTAAAATATTTCATTTCCACAAAGGTGGGGTAAGATGGTGGTATAGAACTGTCTCAGCCTTTCTGAAAAAATAACTTGGCAACCCTCATGAAGAACTGCCACTAAGTTGTTAACCCTTTGGCCCAGTACTTTTTCTTCGAATCTGTCCATCCTAAAGAAATCAGCAGGAATCTGGACAAGAATTTATATAAAAAGACATTTATTTCAATAGTATCTGTAATCGCTATATATACAAATATCAAATCATTATGTTGTACACCTAAGGAAAAATAAAGGGAAAATCCCTGTTTAATTTTATGAGGTATAAAAAGTTAAAGGATTATCTGTGTATCTGGTTGAAAAAATCTACATAAAACAAATTAAGACATGGCTTTGGATTCATCCACAATTGGATTCATCCTAACTATCCAAAAGTGGATAAAGTGATTGAGTAAATTACTTCATATAGGGAATTTATGCAGCCCTTCCAATGTTTTTGGAATAAAATTCAATGATGTAGATAAATGTTTATAGTATTTTTTAAATGTAGGATACAAAATCATGTGTAAGGGGGTAATGCCAATTCTGTAAATATATGCATGGAAAGAAGAAGGGATGGATATATAATAAAAATTTAAAAGTAATGAGATTTCAATATCTCTATAAATATAATGGAATTTGTAATAAAAACATTTAAAAAGCTTTGGGAGGCTTACAGTGACCAAAAAGGAAAATGTAGATATTTAGAGTAGTTTTTAATACTCTAAAGAAAGTCTTCAAATATTTTCAGTCTTGTTAGCTTTTAGGAAAGATTTTTTGAGAATGCACCCTGAATATGAATATATTACTTGTGAATTCTATGCATTTAGTCATGTACTAGTATATTAAGTGCATTATAAAACCTTAGACAAAAATCTAAGAATATCTCAATATAAATAGAAGTATACATGTCTACTCTTTGACCTCAATAATTTATTTTGTGTAGTTCCTGATTGCTCCCACTCCAGTTATGAGAGTTAGATCTCAAAGAAATGATAGGAAAATGAATAAAACACACCATTTCTACTTTTACAGGAATAATTTATAGCTAACCTATTTTGCTCTCTTAAAATAGGGCATAGGATGCAACATTTGAGCGAAGGAGCCAAGGGTCAGCAAGTGGGAAGTGGAGGTGATGGAGAGCGCTGGGGTTCAGACAGAGGGACAAGAGGCAGCCTCAATGAGCAGATTGCTCTTGTGATCATGCGACTTCAAGAGGACATGCAGAATGTCCTTCAGAGACTTCATAAACTGGAAACACTAACAGCTTCGCAGGTAAGTTTCCAAATTTGTCTTCTGCTTGTTGGTCCTTTAAAACAGTGTATAATCTGTATTGATCAGATTTACAGAAATCAATGTATTTTAGTGATTTAAAAAAAAATGGGCCCTGGCTGGCATGGTTCAGTGGTTAGAGTGTTGGCCTGCGTACCGGAGGGTCAAGGGTTGGATTCCCGGTCAAGGGCACGTACCTGGGTTGCAGGTTCAATCCTCTGCTCAGTTGGGGTACGTATGAGAGGCAACTAATGGATGTGTCTCTCTCACATTGATGTTTCTCTCTCCCTCTCTTTCTCTCTCTCCCCTCCTCCCCACCTCTTTTCCACCCTCTCTAAAAAATATCCTCTGGTGAGGATTAACAATAATAAATAAATAAATAAATAAATAAATAAATAATAAATAAATAAATAAATAAATAAATAAATGCAGTAGGACCTATTTTTGAAAATATTACTTAAAACTGACCCAAAAGCTAAATGCCAGTTAAAATAATAGAAACATTTTAGTGTAAAATTAGCAGTACCATTTTGGAGGAAGGAGTAGGTTGCTTGGTGGTAGAAGAATAAGATCTTTTAAATAGTTTAATTCAAGGAACTAATAAATAGACCATACCTAGTGCCCTAGAGTTGATCATTAAAGAGTCATACTTATACTTTTGTAGTAAGCATTGTCCTCTGCCTCGACTTCTTTTAAAAATGCTGTAGAGATAATATGTTAAGTTACTGATTCTTGAGTGTAAATTAGTTTTAGGATCAAAACCTGAAAGCCAAAGAGTCCTGTGGAGTTACAGTTTAACCTCTGCTGTCATTTGACCCTGGAAGATCAAGGGTGTTAAACCTTTGAAAAGGCAGAACAGCTAGTCAGTCGTAGGAACTCAAACAGAACCTGGACGCTCTGAATCCCAGGGCAGTGCTCTTTCTACTTGGCAGATTGCTGTCCTGTACTGAGGGACGCTGGACAGCGGGATATGGAGCAGGTCCTGAGAGAAAAGGAAAAGGCCTCATGGGAAGGGGCAGCTCCTCTTGGTTCAGTTTTGACCGGGCTGTGATACCGCGTGGACGCAGCTGCAGAGCTTTCAGGCTCCTAGTGCTCTGCCTCACTTGTCCCCCGCCTTGTGCCTCCTTGAGTCACACTGGCTGGAAGAAAGAGTGAGGCAGCCAGCCTCGGTGTCTGGCCTGGCTTCCGACGTGGTACAGCCTCAAAGCATCTTGCTGTACCTGATGCTAAGAAGAATTTGTAGGGATTAATCAAAGAAGATGTGCTTCCATTACAAGATGAACACATTAAATGTAGATTTATGTAAAGAAACTAATACTGCCCGGCTGGAGTGGCTCAGTTCGCTGAGCTTGTCTTATGCACTGAAAAGGTCACAGGTTCGATTCCTGATTAGGACACATACCTGGGTGCTGGGTTTGTTTTCTAGCCGGAGCACATATGGAAGGCAACTGGTTGGTGTTTCCTCTCACATCAGTGTTTTTCTCTCTCTCCCCCCCTCCTCTCTTTAAGCATGTTGTTCAGTGAAGATTAAAAAAAAGGAGTCCTTGTCTTTTTTTTTTTTAAATCTGACGCATTAAGGACTTTCCCCCTTAAAATTTGCATAATTCATTTGTATGAATAAAAGTTTGTATAAATAAAAAATAAATTGATAATAATATAGCGGTAGATTATAGAACCAAAGGAAACTTCTTAGTTCGGTACCCTTAGTCCAGCAGACGAAGAAGCTGAGCTACTGAGAGCACACCTTAACTAGCAACATGCCAGCTCTGTAACTCCAGTTAATTGATTTCTCATGCAGTATACTTTCCACATCAGTAAGCTGCCTGAGGCATATTAATTTTTTGTATAAATTCATTCACTAAATAAATATTTGTTGAATAGTCACATAGATTATTTTCTAGGCAACAGACACAAAAGTGAAAAGGGAGATAGCATAGTGTGGCAGACCTTCAAGAAAACTACCCAAGTTCAGATTCTAGCTTTGCCACTTACTGTGTAATCTTGGGTCAGGTTACTTAACCTCTCTGTGCTTCATTTTTCTTATCTATTAAAAGAAAATATTAATGCTTACCTCATAAGCTTACTCAGAGGGTAAAATAGAATGCTTAATATAGTACCTGGAACATAGTAAGTTAAGCACTGAAGTATTTTACATGAAACGATGGTAACAACAATGATGGGAAAATAGCTCGGTTTTTCCCCTCAGGAAGTTCACAGCCTTAGGGAGGATCTAACTTAATAATTTTTTGTATTTTCTTTGCAGTGGTTACTATTACAGGAGATTTTTCTCTTCAAAATAATTTTCCAAAAAATTCAGTAATCCTTATTTTAATGTACCAATAGAATAATACTAGAATTTCTAAATATCTAAAAGCTACATAAAAGCTACTTGATATTGACAAAGGTTTGTTACTTGACTAAACTTTAGGCTCCTGAACCTTCTCTTAGGTCTATCTGTTCACTTTTTCATTTATTTATTTATTCATTCATTCATTCATTCATTCATTCATTCATTCATTCATTCATTCATTCATTCAATATTTTGAGAATACGTTTATTGAAGCTGGGGACAGTGAAACAAGGAAGGGCTTAGGATGGAAGAAGCAACAGGAGAGAGACTAGGTAGGCAGGGCTGCTTTGGCTCTCTAGAAATGTTATGGAAAAGAAGTGAGCTAAGGCAGGGCTGCTGTCAGCTCACTGGGGAGTCAGAGAAGGGGGAGCCTTGGGGACAGGTTCAGGCAGTTAGCCCAGGACAAGTTGCTGCTGGCAACTGCTTCCCTGGTTGCAAGTCCTTTAGAGTTTAGGAGCTGTGTGCCTTGGGACAAGAAGAAGGGGAAGGGAAAGGCTCAGGCGTGCTCCCAGGAGGGAGAGTGTGCCTGTTTTCTTCCTTGTAAAATCCAGTTTTAGCAAGAGCCCTGCTTAGTCACTTTAACCAGAACCACCCACCTTCAGTATCTGATCAGGCTCCTCATCTTCCACCATCACTCAGGTGATCTGATCACCCTGGCTTGTCTTCACCAAGAATCCTATTAGTTTGGTTTAGTCAGAATCTCCCTTACGCTTGATGTTTCCTCTTGGTAACTTTCCGTGTACTGATCCCCCACCCTACTTCTTGATTATAAATTTCCACTTGCCCCTGCTATATTGGGAATTGAGCCCAATCTCTTTCCCCTACTGCAGTGGTCCTTATACCTATGATGATAGCCCCTTCTCCCTTGAATAAAATCTTCTTTACCATGCTTTAACAAATGTCATTGACTTTTTTTCCTTTAACAACATACATGGATAAATATCACTAAAGTATCATAGTGCTAATTACATAAGTATTGCCAGTTACTTCCTATGTGTAAGCAAGTGTCTCTGGGAATCTTCATTTGCCTTTCCAGAGCATTTATTGCTTAGGAAAAATTTACTTATAGATGCATATATTAGTTCTGATTCTGTCTTAGTATTTGTTAGTAGTTGTTTCTTTAATGAAGAGTAGTTGTGTCATGACACTGGGATTTGTTCACCTCGACTTCTTTCTAATTTTTTAAAAAATATATCTTTATTGATTTCAGAGAGAGGAAGGAAGAGGGAGAGAGAGAGATAGAAACATGAATGATGAGAGAGTTGTCATTGATTGGCTGCCTCCTGCACGCCCCCCGACTGGGGATCAACCCACAACCCCGGGCATGTGCCCTGACCAGGAATTGAATCTCGGTCTCCTGGATCTTAGGTCGATGTTGACCCGCTGAGCCACATCCGGCTGGGCTCGACTTCCTTTCTAAATCATACTAACAGGACTTTGGATAAATCATCAGATACCTGGGAGCCCAATTTTGTAAATCTACCCTCTATTCCATTAAATCTGGAGAAGTGCCATTAAGATTAATCTCTTAGTTAGATATTACCATGCCTGCAAGGTAGTATTACAACTAACATCATAAAAATCCTTACCTTGTCTAGATTCTTTTCACATTTGCAACTGTAAGTTCTTTAACACCTTAATGGTCTGAAGAATTAATGCAACATCAGAGAAATTTAATTTCATGTTACCTGTAAGGTATAGTCATACTGGGCCACACACATTTGCCAGCAGGCTCCCTCCCACTCTGGGTCTTTGTACTTGCTGTTCTCTCTGTATAGAAGTTAGTCACGTAGCTTACAACTGTTCTTTGTTTAGGACTTTGCTCGAATGTCAGCAAAGCCTTCCCTGGCCACTCTTGCTTCTAAGCTTTCCTTCCACCAACATGTCTCCTCTCCCTTCCCTGTTTTATTTTTCTTTATGACATTTATCACTACCTGAAATATCATGTATTTTACTGATTTATTTGTTATTATTTGTAGCCTTCCTTTAGAGTATAAGCCTCATTAGGTCAGCAATTTTTGTCATTTTGCTCTCTGCCCAGAGTAGTGACTAGTACATAATAGACGCTCAGTAAATATTTATTGAATGAATCAATGAATGAACTCATTAATCTTCATACCATTTCTCTCAAGTTATAATAAATGCAGAAACTGGAGTAGTAAGTTTCTGACACCTAGCCTAAGGAAACTTGTGTTTGGGATGAGCTTGGTTTCCTAAATTAGTTTCAATTTTTTCTCCTTAGTGTATACTTCTAATTAAAAAACCTACAATACTCCCCCCGAAAGGTAACTATATGAGGTGTCAATTAACTTGATTATGGTAATCATTTCCTAATGTATACATATATCAAATCTTAAGGTTGTATATTTTAAATATATATAATTTTGTCAATTATACCTAAATTAAGCTGGAAAAAAATTAAAATCTGTAACACTAATAGTTCATTTTTCAAATCTATCAATATCTCTTCTGCTATAACTTATTAGGGATTTCCAAAACAGATCTTTGGATATTATTTATATAATTTTTACAGGTTTTTTTTTTTGTTGTTGTTAATTCTCACCTGAGGATATACTTTTTCCATGAATTTTTGGAGAAAGTGGAAGGGAGGAAGGAAGGGGGAGAGAGAGAGAAACATCAGTGTGAGCAACACACATCCATCGGTTGCCTCCCACATGTGCTCCAACCGGGTCAAGGATAGACCTGCAACTCAGGTATGTGCCCTTGACCAGGAACGAACCCACAACCCTTTGGTCCACAGGCAACACTCTAACCACTGAGCCACACTGGCCAGGGCTAATCTTTACAATTTTAATTAATGATAAAGACTGCAGTTCTTAAATGTGTTTGTAAATTGGTAGTTTATATGGAAATTAAAGAATTTATAAGATCCCTGGCCAGGTAGCTTAGTTGGTTAGAGCATTGCTCTGATACGCCAAGGTGTTGTGGGTTTGATCACCGGTCAGGGCACATACAAAAAGCCACCAGTGAATGCATAAATAAGTAGAACAGGCCTGGCCTGTTTGGCTCAGTGGTTAGAGTGACAGCCTGCAGACTGAAGGGTCTTGGGTTCGATTCCTGGTCAAAGGCACATACCTGGGTTGCAGGTTCAATCCTGCTCCTCAGGGCAAGTGTGGGAGGCAACCAATTGATGTGTCTCTCTCACATCTGTCTCTCCCCCTCCCTCTACTCTCTCTCTAAAAAATCAATGGAAAAAATGTCCTTGGGTGATGATAAACAGCAACAAAAAGTAGAACAAAAAATTGATGTTTCTCCCTTCCCCTCCCTTTCTCAAAATCAGTAAGTAGCCCTAGCCAGTGGGGCTCTGCTGGGCATCATCCCATCCACATTTCCGGTTCAATTCCCCGCCAGGGCACATGCCCGGTTCAGGGCTCAATCCTTGGTAGGAGGCGTGCAGGAGGCAGCCGATTGATGTTTTGCTCTCACACTGATGTTTCTTTCTCATTCTCCCTTTCTTTCTCTCTCTCAAAATCAATAAAAATATTTAAAAAAGAAAAATCAATAAACAAAAATTTTGAAAAGAATTAATGATAAAACTCAATTAGGTTAATAAGAATGTAAAAGACATAATGGTTTAGGTTAATTTAAGATTTTGATAATTTTCTAAAATTTGAACTATAAAATATAAAACGTCAAAGGTATTTATTTGACTAGTAATTTTAGGGACCTTGTCATTTGGTCAATATGGGCTTCAGGATAATCAAAGAATAATTAACAGAAGAAGAAAGACTAAATTACTAGTTCAGTTTTGTTTTTAAGATAGAAAATTGAAAAATTATTGTGTTTCTCTTATTTGTCAAAGCTAAATCACTTTCATTTGTATTTGTAGGCAAAATTGTCAACATTACAGACTAGTAATCTGCCTTCTTCACAGGTAAGAAATCTTTTTTAAATCTAAGTGCCAGGGTTTCAAGTAAGTTACAGTCAGTTTAGATTATATGAGGCCCTTAAAGAATTCCACATGAAATCTATCCTTTAGAACTCTGAAGTGAAAAGTATATTTATTTTGTGTTTATTTAAGTCTGAAGTACACCTCAGAGTTTATTTACTAAATTATGCTCTGAAATACAGATTATCTCCCTCTCTTTACCAGTAGATTTATTATTAGTTATATATTTTCAAAATTACAAGTTGTTTTTAAGTTTATACATATAATATGTAGTAGATTGGTGACCAGCTTATTTTATTTTCTTAGAGATCATCTTGGTGGCCCTTCGAGATGTCTCCTGGTACATTAACCTTTGCTATCATATGGCCTTTTATTGCCCAATGGTTGGTGCATTTATATTATCAAAGAAGGAGAAGGTAATACTATACTTTTATAATTCAAAGTGGTATATGGACTCTTACAATAGAGCCTTCAGCTGCAGTTAAAAGGACAGGTCCATTTCATAGATACACGGTCATACTGAATATTCTATACTGATCCTGGGACTGAAATTACTTTGCAGGTGATATTTGATGGGTCTCTAGGTACTTGTTACACTTAAAAATGTTTCACTTGAGCCCAGCCAGCATGGCTCAGCGGTTGAGCATCGACCTATGATCCAGGAGATTGAGGTTCGATTCCTGGTCAGGGCACATGCCCGGGTTGCGGGCTTGATCCCCAGTGGGGAGCATGTAGGAGGCAGCTGATCAATGCCTCTCTTCATTGATGTTTCTATCTCTCTCTCTCCCTCTCCCTTCCTCTCTCTGAAATCAATAAAGATACATTTAAAAAAAAATTTTTTTTTTCACTTGAGAGCATCTGGTGGATTTGTGCACCTTTGATTTAAGCAACAATAAGAGAATGATTATAGGCTTAGTTTTATGGTTTATGAAGAAACACTGTTCTTAAAGTCTGATGTTTATTTTGGGCCCTTTGTTAATAGATAGGTAAAAAAAAAAAAAAAAAATGCCTGCATGCTCTCTGTATCTTTGAAATATAGACATTGACTTTTTAGAAAATGTTCAGCTTTTATGTTTTAATGAACATTCTTTAGAAGTAGGGGTTATACTTATTTGAGGGCCAGAAATTCCAGTCTGGGAAGCTAGGAGGTAACTCAAGTAAGTCTGAGAATAATAGATTGCAAACCTTGAAAGTGCTCTGAGATTGTCTAGGTTAGGAACACCTGAGTCCAAAACTCTTGGGTTCACCCTAGCCGGTTTGACTCAGTGGTTAGAGCATCGGCCCAAAGACTCAAGGGTCCCGGTTTTGATTCTCTCCAGGGGCACGTACCTCAGTTGCAGGCTCCGTCCCTGGCCCCAGTCGGGGCGCATGTGGGAGGCAAACAATTGATGTATCTGTCTCGCATCGATGTTTCTCTCTCTCTTTCCCTTCCAGTCTCTCTGAGAGCAATGGAAGAAAGATCCTCGGGTGAGGATTAAAAAAAAAATTAAATTAAAAACAAAACAAAACCAAAACTCTTGGGTTCAAGAAAACCCTTAAAGCACTCTTTTGGGTACTATGTAAACTGAGTTACTTTCCATGGATGGGCCCATAGGCAATTGTTTACCTCACTGATGGTCTCACTGATTATGTTTTTTGTATTTTGTCACCATTTCCCATTAAGTGACAACAGACGGGAAAAAGAAATAGGATATTTGATAATAAGATTTTAAGTGCTCTCTTAAATATATGCAGTAGAAACACATGTTAAAAATCTACGGGTTTAAATAATAATGGGTGTGTTGTTCCTCTACCAAAGAACCCAAGTTTCTAATTATTACATTCGATAACAAAAACAAAAAGCAATCATTTGCCCTTCTCTGATGTAGAAGGGATTATCAGCACACTAGGGTAAATGTTCGTGATGGTATTTTACAGTAGAGAAACTGAAATGCATACGACACTTGGGTGAGTTGTTTCAGCCTTTCTTGTTCTCTGCTTTATGTTCATAAATCAACTAAAGTTTTTTGATACATTAATGTCTTGGAATATACCTGCCCACTTGAAAAACTTTAGTAGGATTTCAGAAGCATAATTTGCTTTCTCAATATTGTTAACTCCCTTCCTAATCCTCTTATGTATGTGTCATTTCAGCTCTTAAGATATAGACCTTAATTTAAATCCTTTTTTCACATATTTTATATTTCTCCTATAGTAGTTGACTTTAGTGCTATACCATGTTTTAAATTGATTTCCCTGATAACATTATTACATTTCAACATGTAATAATTCAACATGTAGTAATTTAAGCTGCAGGGAATGGTGGCACTAAAGCCAGGTGTTTACATATTTTGCAATGCATTTCAAAGTTCACTTTCATGTTTCCCATGCAGAAAGTGGGGAGTTGGAGGGCAGAGAAATTGGGCATAAGACAAAAAACTTACTTTAGTTAATATTTGCCCGAAGAGTCATAGGTTTGATTCCTGGTCAAAAGCATGTACCTGGGTTGCAGGTTCGTTCCCGGCCCCAGTCAGGGTGCATTCAGGAGGCAACCAATCTATGTGTCTGTCTCACATCGATGTTTCTCTCTCTCTTCCTCTCCCCTTCCCTTTTACTCTCTCTAAAATCAATGGAAAAAATATCCTCGGGTAAAGATTTAAAAAAAAAAATAATAGTAATAATTTTTTTCCAAGGTTGAAGCATCTTATCACTTTATTAAAAACTGAAAAAGCAAACTATACTTTGCTTCAGCAGTCACCCAAAATAGCAGTTTTCTAAAATTATTTAAAAAATATATTTCTTACCAGTTAGAAGTATACACCGTTTCTCCTATGTATCCCTTTCAGTTGTTTAGAGATGTCTCTGAAATGAAGAAATTCTTCCCTATTTTTAATTTTCTACTTTGTTTTTATTGAATCTTTATCAAGTTTTTCATTGCATGGTAGGTTTTAGCCCTCCTAAATTGCAAGTTATATAGCACTGCTTGACTGCATTTGGATAACATATAGTATTTTTATGTATTATTTGCATATATATGTGTAAATAACAAATTAACTGGGCTTAAAGATAGAGCCATGTTGGATTTGGAAATAAGTTTTGGCTTGGGGGGATTTAGGCAAGGTTTAATCTGGCAGGCTTTAACAGTTTTTAATCTGACATTACAGGAATAAAGATTAGAGAGCAGTGTGTATGGTTTGGAGAGGACAGGTCTGTTTTGGAGCGGAAGAGGAAGATCTAGAAATCCTGTTAGGATGGGAAAAGTGTGGGCAGGAGAAGATTTGCCCTACCCATAATAGGGACCATCCGCACCTCATTCCCTAGCACAGTGTGTGGCATGTAGTAGGCTTTCTTTTCTTTCTTTTTTTAAAAAAATATATCTTTATTGATTTCAGAGAGAGATAGAAACGTCAGTAATGAGAGAGTTGTCACTGATCTGTTGCCTCCTGCACCCCCCTACTGGGGATCAAGCCCACAGCCCGGGCATGTGCCCTGACCAGGAATCAAACTGTGATCTCCTGGATCCTAGGTCGATGCTCAACTGCTGAGCCACGCCCAGCTGGGCATGTACAGCAGTACCTCGGTTTTGGAACGTCTCCATTGACGAACATTTCGTTTTACAAATGCCGTAAACCTGGAAGTAAATGCTTCGGTTTTCGAACATGTCTCGGAAGTTGAACATGCCACACGGCTTCTACTGAGTGCAAGATCCTGAGGCCTAGCTGATCCCTCGGTTTTTGAACGTTTCAGAACTCGAATGGTCTTCCTGAATGGATTACATTAGAAAACTGAGGTACCACTGTAGTAGGCTTTCAATAACTGTGTGCTGAATGCATGGCCGAATACTCACTATTGGCAGCATGGCAAAGTGAAGTGCCATAGGACATGGAAAAACTTTCATTTTATCTAATAATGCATAGATAAACACATATGTATGGAACATAATAGCTTTTTTTTTTTTTAATCCTCACTTGAGGACATTTTCTCCATTGATTTCTAGAGAGAGTGGAGGGAGGGACAAGGGGGGAAGAGAGAGAGAAAGAGGGAGAGAGAGAAACATCGATGTGAGACAGACACATCAGTTGGTTGCCTCCTGCCTGTGCCCAGACCAGGGTGGGGAACCTGCAACCGAGGTACGTGCCCTTGATCAGGAATTGGACCCGGGACCCTTCCATCTGCAGGCTGATGCTCTAACCACCAAGCAAAACCAGCCAGTTCTGGCCATTATTATTATTATTATTTTTTACATTAACAGTAATACTTAAGGTCCACTGCTTGATTTTTTTTTCCAGTATAGAAGAATGTAAATTTAAAAGTAAAAGAGATTTCTCACTTCACTCTGCAGTGGATTAGAAAAACCTTCTTTTTCTCTGTGATATGAAGAAAAACACTTGCAGACCTGTTCAACAATTGTCCATTAGTCTCCTGTAGTGCCACCTCTCCCCAGTTACCCAACCTCATAATTTTGCTATTAAAATTATCCATGAGTGGGGTGAAGAGGGATGGGTGGAGGTGGAAGAGGGCATAGAGGGGATAAAAGGTGATAGAAAAAATAAAATACAATTAGAATGTGAAAAAAAGCTGAGAAAGGGAAAATAATAATAAATTATCCATGAGTTAAATACGAAAAGCAGACCTGTTAAGTCCCAATGGCTACTCTAAATGTATTACTTTTTCTATTTTTCTTATCAGTCTGCCCAGATTCATAAATTGGCTGTCATATAGTTTCCTTGGAAATATTGAGCTTTCAGTAGAGAGGTAGTCATAAAAACTGGGTAGAGATGAGCCCTCCTTGGGGCATGCTCACGCAAATCTCCTTTTTGAGTGAATTTTCTTTATCTTAAACTCTAAGGGTCCCCACAAGACTTGCAACCAGGGGACCAATGGGTAGTGGCATCTCGTTCCGGGCTAACCCCCTAAACCTGTCCTCAAGGCCCCCCTTTCTCTGACTTTTCAATGAGCCAATAGCAGCCCCACCTTGGCTTATTTCTGCCCTTGTGACTCTTATTGCTCAGTGAGCCAAAGCAGCCCTGCCTAGGCTCTCTTTTGTTGCTTCTTCTATCCTAATCCCTTCCTTGTATCACTGCCCCCAGCTTTAGTAAACTACTCTCAAAATAAAAAACATCCAAAACTGGGTAGGGATGGGGTGGATCTCAGGAGAAACATTCTTCAAATGGAGTGTGGTGAAGATGGTACTGGCCCAAAAAGGCAGGCCCATGCTTCTTAGGAAGAAGAATAATCTCAGCAGTACAGCCAGAGTAGAGTTCAGTGGACTAGGGCAAAGGCAGAATTTTATTCCTGTTCCTTTATTTGTTGCTTTTTGTAATTTTTCTTCCCTTATCACATCATATCCTACATTTTGTAAGTTAATTTTTAAAAAAGGGAGAAACAGATCTCATTAAGAGGCTGAAAACATTCTAAAGTTCTGAAGACAGTGCTAGTGATTTATATCTATATTCTATTTCCCTGTCGTAACAGAATAATGTTGAAGATTAGGGTTTATAGACCCAAGTTGTATAAACCTGCAGAGGACTTTGTGTAGTAAACTGCTTCACATAGATTCTTGATAAATGTTGCTAACTGTTCTGGCACCTTCCAGTTAATATTTCTGCTAAAACCTCACTCAGGCAGTGAGTCTTTAAAACCACCTACAGTTTTATTCCTCCAGGGGCCTTTTTCTTTATGCAGTGAGTTATGTGAAAATTGATCTGATTATTTAAAATGTTACTCCTGCCAAAGGGGGATCGCATAAGAGTATTTCCACACAGGAGAAGAATGAATCTGTACTGAGACAGTTTCAGCCGTTTTGGCATCTTGAGTGCTGGGAGGGTGCAGAGATTTTACAGCTCGGGGAACCTTTCCCAGAACTCAGATCACATGTGATTGTTGCGTCTTGTGCAAACAAGCCCACCATTCTCCTATAGCTCATTCACTCTGCTATAATTAAAACCATCACACTATGCATATCTGAATTGTTGGTTTATGTCTCCCCACCGGCCTCAATTAAACCAAGAAGTCTTTTGAGGGCTGGGATCCTGCCTCATTTATGTGTAAATCCCCAGTGCGTGGCACAATGCCTGAAAAGTAACAGATATATATGTTGGTTAAATGAATAGTCCAGATTGTACATCTGTCAACTTTTTGTAATTTTATTAAGCTTTTTGTTTCACAGCTTTTCCATTTTGATAAACTATGAAGTAATTTTTAAAAATCTGAATTATAATAGCCAACTAGAAAAGGATGGGAATTTAGAAGCTATGAGGAGGAATGTACATTTAAATGATTTATTATAAGCCATTTGCTAATGTCAGCACTTGCAATTAAGTTTTTTCTATCAAGCTATAAGTGACATGAAGTAATTTCATACGGACCATTTGTGATTTTATGGCTTTATTTAGGATTTGAATGTTATGATTATGTTAGAAAATTATTTGGCATGGGATGTGTTTCATATTCAGGTTGCATTTTTATTCATAGGAAATTGGTTTTTACTTTCTTTTTAAAGAAAACGGAACTGAAGAAAATTTTATTTCAACCAAGAAGACTACTGGGCCTGGATGACCTTGGAATGAAATGGATTGTGGAGCTCACAAGAAAATCCTAGTTTGTGATTATTACATTTCTTATTGTTGTCCAATAGTTTGGTTTGTGTACATATATACATATATATATTTTGCACTACACAAATGATAACATTTTAAAGACTAACGTTGCTGATACTTGAATAATCAATCTCAACTAGGTTGTAAGTAGCACACATAGATTTACCCTACCCTTGAACTTGAAGGACATTAAATTATTAATTATTGCTTGGTAACATGTTTACCTGATTATCTCCCATAGAGAAATATAAGCTGCTTAGGTACAGTTGTGACAATGAGATCAGATTTATAACTGGGTATTTTTAATTTTCTAAATTAAATATGAGAAAGAATGCAAATCAGGAGTGAATTTCAAATTAGATTATATTGACTTTCTATCTTAGTCACTGAATTGCTGTTTCAAGGAGTAGAAAACTTCTATAATCTTTGATGGGTGTTCACAGCTCTGACTTTAGCGTTCAAACAACATTATTATAAACTAGAGCCCATTTAACAGG
Organism: Miniopterus schreibersii; assembly: GCF_964146895.1. Lineage (NCBI taxonomy): Eukaryota > Metazoa > Chordata > Mammalia > Chiroptera > Miniopteridae > Miniopterus > Miniopterus schreibersii. Next base: position 79,603,480 of record NC_138101.1, on the reverse strand, counting down.
CTTAGTTTTTACAAATGACTCACAGAATAGACATAACCTGCTGATGGAAAAGGTGAAAAATGGGCTTAAAATAGGCTTGAAAGTTTATTCTGAGCCTGTAGATCATTAATAAGATTTTTATTAAATCCTATACATTTATTCCTTTGTAATCATTTGTCTTTTACTGAGGATATCTTGTTTCTGCTTCATCAGGTGCTTTGAAATATAAAATGAAAAAACTTATTTATACTGTTTTTACAAAGGTCACAAAGGATACACATGAAAATTACTTTCCTGCAACTGGTAAACTACACAGCCTGGATTCTTAACCTCTTAGTGCCTCAGTTTTTCCTTCGGGGTATATGTAATATTTGAGAAGTACCTATATTAAAAGGATTTTCAAGCTAGCAGGCTATGTGCTTCCATATGAATAAGGCATACCCAATTAATGTCAGTTTAAGTTTTTCTCCCCTACCTCCCACATTTAAACTAAAAAGAAGACTATAATTTAGATCCTTGAAGGCTCTTTGGAATTATTTTTCCTGTATACCTTCTCATTTAGATGTACTTTGTACTTTAAAGGTATCTCTGATTCAAAGGCTTATGTAGCAAATGTTTTAAATATTCATAGTGTACTGGATTTAGCATCATGTGTTCAGAGTGTTTGCAGTAAGAGAGAAAGTAATCCATCTCTTTTAAGGAGGGTGGTTCTTTGTTTACCTGAAGAAAAATGTACAAAAAGGCACTGTTTTCCCTTATTTTTTCCTTTTATGTAACTTTGTTTTGTTAATCCTCACCTGAAGATATTTTTTCCATTGATTATTAGAGACAGTGGAGGGGGGAGGAGAGAGAGAGAGAGAGAGGGAGGGAGGGAGGGAGGGAGGGAGGGAGGGAGGGAGGGAGGGAGGGAGGGAGGGAGGGAGGGAAACATCAATGTGAGAGAGACACATCGATAGGTTGCCTCCTGGATGCACCCTGATTGGGACTGGGGATTGAACCTGCAACCCAGGTACATGCCTCTTGACTGGGAATCAAACCATTGACCCTTCAGTACACAGGCTGATGCTCTAACCACTGAGCATGTTGACCAGGGCGATGTTTTTTACTTTTTTAATCCTATCTTAATTAAAATGTGTCTGTATTGAGCAGGGATGGGGAACGTCCAGCTCATGGGCCATATACAGCCCACGAAATCATTTGGTCTGTCCCTGCCAAGGCAACTGCAGGCAGGATTAGAAATTCAATAAATCCAGGAGCTTTTTTCATAGTTAATTTTTAAGTTGATAATTTTGTATGGCCCGTGAATGATGTTATAAATATCCAAATGGCCCTTGGCAGAAAAAAGGTTCCCCACCCCTGGTATAGAGGGATCTACTAATAATGTTTTTAATGTGTTTTTTTTTGTTAATCCTCACCCCAGGATATTTTTCCCATTGATTTTTAGAGAGAGTGGAATAGAGGGAGGGAGGGGGAGAGAGAGAAAGAGAGAGAAACATTGATGTGAGAGAGACACATTGATTGGTTGCCTCCCACACACGTTTCAACTGGGGCTGGGGTTTGAACCTGCAACCCAGGTACGTGCCCTTAACCAGGAATGGAACCTGAGGCCCATCGGTGCGCGGGCTGAGGCTCTAACCATTGAGCACCACTGTCCAGGGCTAGTATTGGTTTTTAAAAACTCCTCTATTTAGGAAAAAAAATTAAGTTTAGACCCCGTGGATCAGGGATTATTTTCAAAAATTAGATATCAATCTGGTATCAAAAAATGGTGGCTTTTCTTTTACTATATAGATAAAATGCAAATTAAGAATGTAAGCAGCTGTGACTAGTTACAGGCAGTTAGGGGTTACTAACTCCTAGGGTTGACTATTTGTATCCTATTCTAAAGTCTTATTTTATAGTTTGAAAAGCACTTTGCACACAGTTCTTGTATATACAAATAAAGATGGAATTATAGGAGATAGTGTTATTGCTTTGTTTAACATGAACCTCAGTTAAAATTTTAAATTGACAGCTATGGTATTTTTTAATGATCTACTTCTTTTTGGTTTCTTTATTGTAAAACTAAGTTAAAAATAAAGGTTAATGAGAAATATTGTGGTTTTTATTACTTGTTACTGTTTACTACTTGATTATATATATAATAAGGATTAAATGAGAATAAATAGAAGGGAATCATACTCTTTCAAAATAAAGCCATGCTATTACATATAATTTTATAAAAATCAGAATTGAGATAAAGTTCACCTCCCCTTCAGTTATTTAGTTAAGAATGTTATTGACCCAGTCAAAAAAATCTAGTTTCAGTTCTTATACCAAATAGACAGCTTTCCATAGCCATTCAATGCTCCCTTAATCAGACATCTTAAATACATAGTTGTTCCTAGGTGGAAAATGGTGAGAAGTTTGTGTTTTTAATACAAATATATAACTTGTAACTTCTACAGATAGTGATAAAAGTGATGTTAACTATTCGTATCATTTAAGATATTCGTGTTCTGCTACATGTAATAGAAATCTAACTGCAGTGGCTTGGAGGTAGGAAGTCTAGGGCTGGTAAGGTGCTTCCACCATGCCATGAGGTTCCTTGGTCTTCCTGTTCCACCATCTTTATAATCTTATTGTTATTATTTTAAAAAATATATCTTTATTGATTTCAGAGAGAGGAAGGAGAGGGGGAGAGAGAGAGAGAAACATCAATGATGAGAGAGTCATTGATCGGCTGCCTCTTGCATGCCCCCTGCTCAACCACTAACCCACCCTGGCAGGGCTCTTTTGGTTTTCAGTGCCTCCTCTTTAAGTTATTTATGTTTTTCCTTTCTGCTTCTCAACCCTTGCTTTCTCTCTGACTTTCCATTAATTCTCCTTCCCAATTGTACCACATTTTATAAGCTGGAAAATGATAAATGTCCTTTTTCTTTTAAAAAACAAAAGATCTTTTAAATATATACATAATACAGGTGAAGGGGTAGCCATTGTTGTTTTTTCTGCCTAGCATGCTTTTCTTTTTCTGATGAAAGTACCACTCTCCTCTCTTCCTTCCCCCTATGGAGAGCTCTTCCTCTGCCACTCGGATCTGGTGATTCTGGTGAGGTTGCTAAATGGAACACCCAGTTGTGCCCATTCCTGCCCTGCCCTAAGCCACAGTAATGGGCATGTGACACAAACCTGCCCAGTGCATATCCCATTCTGACCACAGGGAGAGTCCCAGGGATGAGCGTTTGACCATCAGTGAGGGCAGTCATTCCGTGGGTTCATTTCATGAATCTAGGAGAGAGCATTTTGCCTTTTCCAGAATGTTACATAGTTGGAATCATACAGTATGTAGCCTTTTAAGATTGGCTTCTTAGCAATATACATTTAAGGATTTCTCTGTAATTTCATGGCTTCATAGCTCATTTCTTATATTTTTTATGCCTATGTTTCAGTAAAACTTTATTTACAAAACAAGCAGAGGGCCAGATTTGGCCCATGGGCTATAATTTGCTGACTTCTGATTTAGATAGTTCATTTCTTTTAGCACTGAATAATGTTTCATTGTATAGCTGTACCAGTTTATTTATCCACTCACCTATTGAAGGACATCTTGGTTGCTTCCACATTTTAGCAACTATAAACATCTATGTGCAGATTTTTGTGTGGTCATAAGTTTTCAGCTCATTTGGGTGACTAGCAAAGAGCGTGATTGCTGGGCCATATAGTAAAGTTATGTTTAGTTTTGTTGGAGACAGTCTTCTGAAGTGGCTATACTATTTTGTTTTCCCACCAGCAATGCATGAGAGTTTCTGTTCCACATCTTTGTCAGCATTTGGTATTATCAATGTTTTGAATTTTAGCCATTTTGATAGGTGTGTAGTGGTATCTCATTGTTGCATTTTTTCTTTTTGAATTATAGCCTGTGAGGTTATTTCCCTAGGGATACTGGGGCCATATATCCTGCTGCTTGGAGGAGCCTTACATAATAAGGCTAACTAACATCTAGACCTAGGAACTTAGAAAAGAGTCAGAAACAGTGAGTTCAAATCCCTTAATCTGATTAAGTCTGAATCACACTACCCTTCTCTGTATACAGTTTGTTTACATGGGTTAAGAAATTACCATTTTTTATTTTTAAAAACTTTATTTATTGATTTTATAGAGAGGAAGGGAGATAGGTAGATAGACAGGTAGAGAGAGACATTGATTGTTGTTCCACTTCTTTATGCACTCATTGGTTGATTCTTGTATGTGCCCTGACCAGGGATTGAACCCACAACCTTGGCGTATCAGGATGACACTGACCAACTGAGCAACCTAGTGGGTAGGGCAAGAAATTTCCATTCTTATTTTTTTTTATCCTCGAGGATATTTTTACCATTACCATTGCTTTTCAGAGAGAGTGGAAGGGAGGGAGAGAGAGGTGAGAGAGACACATCACTTGGTTGCCTCCTGCATGAGTCCTGACCAGGGCTGTGGATTGAACCTGCAACCCAGATATGTGCCCTTGGCTGGACTAGAACCCAGGACCCTTCAGTCTGTAGGCTGATGCTCTAACCACTGAGCAAAACCGGCCAGGGCTCCATTCTTATTTAAGGTAGTTTAAGTTAGGTTTCTGACACTTGTAACCAGAGTCCTAACTGGTATAGGTAGCTCTTAATTCTCAGGACTGAGTGCAGACTTTGGAGCCAGACTGTCTAGGTGGTTTTTTTTCTCCAAATTGTTTTGGTCTATATATTTCAAGAAACTTTACTCAGTATCCAGTAATCCTTGGTGGTTTGCTCATATTTACGAGTGAGGAACTAAAAAGCTGATTGGAGGCTCTGAGTGGGGCTTAGAAATAGTAAGCTTCAGTGAAGGGCTTTTTGGAAACCATTCATGTCATAATGTTGGATATTTTTAAAGAACTCTTGGGGTGGTTAAATTCCTCAGAGAACACTCTAGAGTCTCTTGCCTGGAGGAGTAAATCCTTGCTATCAGCATTCTGAGGAATGGGGGCTAGAGGACTGGGAGTCTTGGCATCTGGTGTATATTCATCCAAAGCCCATTTTAGTGTTATTACTGTATTAGTCAGGGACCTGTAGGCAAACAGAAATGGCAAACTCATTTGGATATGTTGAAGAGTGTACTAAAGAGCCGATTAATGAAGGAATAAGTAGGGTGGAAGGAAACCATAAAAAATAGTACTTTATTAGTTTGCTAGGGCTGCCGTGACAAAGTACCATAGACTGGGCAGCTTAGCAACAGAAATTTATTTTATCACAGTTCTGGAGCCTAGAAGTCCAAGATCAACATATTGACAGGGTTGACTTCTTCTGAGACCTCTCTGCTTGTAGATGACCATCTTTCCCTTGTGACTTCACATGGTTTTCCCTCTGTACCTGTATGTGTACTAATCTCCTTTTCTTTTAAGGGCACCAGTCACATTGGATTAGGGCCCACCCTAACTACCTCTTTAAAGATTCTATCTCCAAATACAGTTACATTCTGAGGTACCAGGGGGAGGTTAGGTTTTCAGTGTATGAATTTTGAGGTGACACAGTTCAGCCTATAATAAGTATCTGGAGAGGAGTAACAGGAGGTTCTGTTACCACCCTGCAGGTTTTCAGTGATGAGGGGAAGGGGCACCATCATATGCCAGAGACAGACCAGAACTCATGGAAAGGGTCACCTTACAAGAGCTGACACTTTTGGTCAAGGGAGGCAGCCATCCTGCCAGGACCCACAGAGAGGGAAGTGTGGGAATCAACATTCTTCCCTTGGATCTCTTGGTGATACTCTCCAGGAGCCAAGCCTAACTGGAAGCCAGAGGTACAGGGGAGTCTGTTGAGGCAGTCAATACAGGTCAGCTTCCCGGGACACAGCAGGCCGGAGCAGGGGGAAGCTGCATCTGGAGGGGCAAATGGAAGATCTATAGTATAGTACCCTTGCCATCAACTGTGTTCAGTCTCCTTTTTTTTTTTACCCTAGACAGAAAAAACCCTGTATTTGCCAGGAGTCAGGGAGGGGCAGTCAGAAGGGTGTGTGCAGTTGGGGAGAGGATCTAGGGATCTGCTTCTTAAATGGAATTCAGCTACAGACATACCCCGTTTTACTGCACTTCACATTGTGCTTTGCAGATTTTTTTCTTTTCTTTCTTTTTTTTTTACAAATTGAAGGTTTGTGGCAGCCCTGCATGAAGGAAATCTATCAGCAACATTTTTCCAACAGGCTCAGACGATGGTCAGATGATGGTTAGCATTTTTTTTTTTTTTTAGCACAAACTATTTTTATTTAATTTTTTTAACATATCTTTATTGATTTCAGAGAGAGGAAAGGAGAGGGAGAGAGAGAGATAGAAACATCAATGATGAGAGAGTCACTGATCCGCTGCAGCCTGCAACCCGGGCATGTGCCCTGACCGGGAATCGAACCCTGATTGCCTGGATCCTAGGTCGATGCTTAACCACTGAGCCACGCCTGGCCGGGCAGCACAAACTGTTTTTAAATTAAAGTGTGTACATATAGTGTAAACACAACTTTTATATGCACTGGGAAACCAAAAAATTTATGTGACCTACTTTATTGAAGTGGTCTGGAACAGAACCTGCAATATCTCTGAGGTATGCCTGTAATTATTTTAACCACTCGCTTTCATTCTTACTTTGGGATGCTCGTGGTACCCCCTCCTGACTGAACCTTTTTGAGGACTTTTGTAGGGTGCATTGGATTGACTTGGCTCTCTCCATGACTCACCAAGGATTTCATTCTAGTTTTTTTACTACCTCACCCATTTATTTTGTTGTGTCCTTTCCTATTCTCTCTGTACTTTTTGGGTGTTCCAGTTACTATGGCTGGATAACAAATTACCCAAAAACTTAGTGGCATAAACAGTCATTTATTGTGCTCATGGATTGTGTGGATGGGACACAGCAGGGCTCCATGATATTTGAGTCAACTCAGAATGGGGGCTAGAGTCATCTGAATTTGTGCTCACTCATCTGGCAGTTGCTTCTGTGAAGACTCTAAAGACTGGAGGCCACCACAACTGGGGTTCTGTGGGTATTTCTCTTTATATGTGGCTTCTCCATATTGTCTTTTCAGCATTGTGTCTTCAGGATAGCAGGACTTCTTATATGTCAGCTGAGGCTCCCAAGGTGTGTGTACCAAGACAGAGCCAGGCAGAAGCTGTGTTGCCCTTTCTAAACTATCCTGCTGTGCAGAGTCACTTTCACCACTTTGTCCATTAGAAGCAAGTCACTAAGGTGGCTGGGGATCGAACCTGCAACTGAGGTCTGTATCCTTGGCCAGAATCGAACCTGGGACCCTTCAGTCCATGGGCCGATGCTCCAACCACTGAGCAAAACTGGCTAGGGCATATTGCCTTTTTTTCAAGTCTATTTTGTCTGGTATAAGTATTGTTACCCCAGCTTTTGCTTCCATTTTCATGAAATAACTTTTTCCATCCCTTTACTTCCAGTTTGTGTGTGTTTTGCTATCTGAAGTGGATCTTTTGTAGGCAGCATATGATTGGTTCTTGTTTTCTTTTCCATTCAGTCACCCTGTGTCTTTTGATTGAAGGATTGAATCTATTTGCATTTAAAGTAATTGTTGATATGTATTTATTGCCATTTAATTATTCATATTTTTTATCTCTTTTCTTCTCCTTCGTCTTAAATAAGACCTTTAACATTTCTTGTAATACTGGTTTGGTGGTGATGGACCCCTTTAGCTTTTTCTTGTCTGGAAAGCTGTTTATCTGTCCATTGATTCTTAACAATAGCTTTGCTGAGTAATCTTGATTGTAGGTCCTTGCTTTTCATCACTTTGAATATTTTGTGCCAGTCCCTTCTGGCTTGAGAAGTTGCTGCTGAGAAAACAGCTGACAGTCTTATGGGAGCTCCTTTGTAGGTAACCAACTGCCTTTCTCTTGTTGCTTTTAAGATTCTTTGTCCTTAACCTTTTGCATTTTAATTATGATGTGTCTTGGTGTGGGGTTCTTTAGGTTCATCTTGTTTGGGATTCTGCACTTACTAAACTTGTATGTCTATTTCCTTTGCCAAGTTTAGGGACTTTATTTACTTTTTTTAATATTTTTCTTTTTTTTAAATCCTCACTGGAGGATATTTTTTCCATTGCTTTTCAGAGAGAGTGGAAGGGAGAGAGAGAGAAACATCAATGTGAGACACATCGATTGGTTGACTCCCACATATACCCAGACTGGGGCCGGGGATTGAGCCTGCAACCCAGGTACGTCCCCTTCGCTGGAATCAAACCGGGGACCCTTCAGTCTTTGGGTCGACTCTCTAACCACTGAGCCAAACTGGCTAGGGCTCTTTCATTATTTTTTCAAATAGGTTTTCAGTTCTTTGTTCTCTCTCCTCTTCTTCCAGCACTTCCATGTTGCAAATGTTGGTATGTTTGATGTTGTCCCAGAGGCCCCTTAAATTACTCTCATTTTTTTGGATTCGTTTTTCTTTTTGTTGTTCTGATTGGGTGTTTTCTAATACCTTATCTTCCAAATCATGGACTTGATCCTGTGCTACATCTAATCTGTTCATTCCTTCTAGTGTATTCTGTTTTTGTTTTTTTAAATATACTTTTATTGATTTCAGAGAGAGAGGAAGGGAGACAGAAACATCAGTGATGAGAGAGTCATTGATCAGCTGCCTCCTGCACATCCCTGACTGGGGATTGAGCCTGTAACCCGGGCATGTGCCCTGACTGGGAATCGAACTTCAATCTCCTGGATCATAGGTCAATGCTCATCCACTGGGCCATGCTGGCTGGGCTCCTTCTAATGTATTCTTTATTTTAGTTTTTGTATTCTTCATTTTTGATTGGTCCTTTTTTTCTATCTCCATTTCTGTTTCCTGTTTCTGTTGAAGTTTTCACAGAGTTGATCTATTCTTCCTCTAAGTTCATTCAGCCTCCTTATAACCGGTGTTTTAGACTCTGCATCTGGTAGATGCTTGACTCTATTTTGTTTAGTTCTTTTTCTGGAGATTTGTTCTTTTATTTGGGACATGTTTCTTTGTCTCCTCATTTTGGTTGCCTCCCTGTGTTTGTATCTGTTAGTTAGAGCTACTACATCTTCCAGTCTTGACAGTGTAGTAGTTGTCCTATGGGGCCCAGTAGTGCAGCCTCCCTGGTCATCTGGGTGTGGCACTCCAGGTGCACCCTCCATGTGGGTTGTGTGTACCCTCCTATTGTAGTTGAGCCTTGATTGCTGTTGGCATACCAATGGGAAGAATTTACTTCCAGGACATTTGTCTGCAAGGACCAGTTGTGACTACAGTGGAGGAGCTCTTGTGCAGGAACCCACCCCACAGAGCAAGACTTCCTTCAGTAGGGCTCTGGTGTCGCCTGAGTCTGCCCCTTGAGTGTGATGCTGGTGGAGGTGGTTGGGTGGAGCTCCAGTGTAATCTGAAGTTGTCTTCTGGGTGTGTTGGCTCAGGGTCCTCCTGGGAGGTGCAGGCCAAGATCAACCACTGCCTGTGCCCTGCCCAGGGCCAACCGGCACGAGCTACAAAGTGAGCTGCAGATGACTGCGACTTGTGCTGGGCTTGGAGGTATCTGGGAGAGGCTAGTTGCCACTAGTCCCAGGCTTGGGGCTGCTTAGCAAGAGGTACAGGGCACGCTGAGGCCACATGGTGCTTGTTTGGGGTTTGTGGAACCTTTGATTTTATGAAAGTGTGCAGCATAAGCCAAGAGAGGCTGTTTGTATGGAAATACCACTGGAAGCAGCTTGGGTGAGCCCACATGTTGGGTGGGGTGGGGTCTCAGGGAAATACCAGGGAAGGGCTAGCCATGTTAGTCAGGGACATGGAGATTCAGATATGGCCCTGGATCTGTGAGGGGGAGGGCTCAGCAAAGGAACAATGGCCTCTGCTAACACTTGTCTGGGAGAAAGCTGCCCCTCCAGTCCTCGCCTTGAAGCCAGACAATCCAGTTCCTCGTGTATGTCCCTGGTGCCTTTCAAGCTGCTGCCCCAGCACTGGAGCTGAGGGAGTGTGTCTGAGTGTCTGTGCATGGGCCCCTTAAAAGGAACGCCTGGGTCTCCAGCTGCCCTGTCTCACTCAGCCACATCCCCACTGGTTTTCATAGCCAGAAGTTATGGGGATTTCTCTTCCTGGCATTGGAACCTGGGCTGGAGATCCTCGTGTGGAGCTGGGACTTCCGGATTCTCAGAGTTTTCCATAGCAGAGAGGTCCCTCCCTATTTTTACTGCTACATGTGGGTGTGGGATCTGCCCGTCCCATCTCCACCCCTTCTACCAGGTTCAGATGTGGCTTCTTCTGTATATATTTAGTTATAGGACTTCTGTTCAGCTAGACTTCAGGTGGTTCTCCATCATGGCTGTCCATAGTTGATTTGATGTAGTTGTGGGAGGATGCAAGCGCTGAGGTTACCTGCTCAGCCACGTTGACTGGAAGCCTCAGGTTTTTCCTTGACCAGTACCTGAACCCACCACAACTTGACAGGTGTATTAAAGGGTTAAGTTTAGGTAATAAATCACTTGTTCCCAGTAAACACCATTACAGCACGCAGTGCTCCAGGTGACTATAGCAGCACATGCTAGGTCTTAACAGCAAATGTTCCCACTTAAAGGTACGGTCCCTTGCCTTGGGAATAGGGTCACTGTACATTTCCCGTTATTCAGTAATGTTTCAAGTACGTGGTAAGACTGGTGTCCTGGGCAGTTCTATTAAAGAACTGGTTTGGTCCTTATTATTGATTTTTAAATTTTATTATTTTTATTTTTGCTTGTTCCTTATTTTTTATCTGCACTGTATAGGTAAATAATCAGTACCTTAGAGTTTTATCTGCCCAAGGTCTTTTACGTGGTAGAGCAATGGTGTAGACTCCCCCTCCCCCATTGCTTTTTAGAAAATAGGAGAGAAAGAGAGGGAAACATTGATTAGTTGCCTCCCGCACGTGCCCCAACCAGGGCTGGGGATCCAGCCTGCAACCAAGGCATGTGCCCTTGGCCGGAATCCAACCTGGGACCCTTCAGTCTGCAGGCCAATGCTCTAACCACTGCTCAGTGGCTAGGGTGGTTTAGACCGTTTGTGCTTGATTCCACAGCCACTGTTCTCTGTACTACTTAAAAATATCATAAAAATAATCCTATGCTTTTACCTAGTTATGGGAAAGATATAATTTATATTAAATGAAGTTTTAATAATTTATTTTAAATATTTTATTAGAAGAGGTATTAGGAGCATTAAATCTAAGTAGTCATTACTTAAACTCAGTAAAATCATTAAACCATGGATTCAGTTATATAGCACTGATTATAACTGTCTCTTTTACTGTAAGTTTTACACTTGTACTATCTTCCTCAGCTACATTAGCATGGTTCTTACTGGGATGGTAATGGAAAGTAAAAACATAGAGCCAAGTGCAAAACGAACAATAGTATTAAATAGATTAGCAGCAAATTTATGTACGATATATTTAAATTTGAACTCTGCTCTTTTGAGGGGTAAATATGCTGAAAGTCTTGATGTATTTATGACCTGTGAAGCTGAATCTTAGTGTGTGCGTGTGTGTATAAAAGAATGATGTTGACAAATAATATACTTGAGGTATGTTACAATTGTATTTATTAAATCAAAGTACATTTCTTATAAAGGATCAGGGCGTCTCTGGTAATGCTGCATATGTTTTAAACAAATTATTTTAACATGTAAACCATCACATTTTTTATTAAAACTGAACAAGCTGTTAAAATTGCTATACTATATCACACCTAACCTTTCTAGTACCATTTTAAACAAATATGCATTGTAGAGAATGCACCAGAAGCAGTCAAGATAGCAAAACTGTATTCATAGGAAAGTAAGCCAAAACCGTAGTCCTTTTGTTTATCCCTCATTCCCAAAAGGACCTACACTACGAGTGAAGGAATTTTCCAGCTGCATTTTGAGGTCATAAATGCAGCCTTAAAGGATTGCCCTTGAGACTATAGCTTTTGCAGGCAGTCATGTACAAATAAATTACATTAAAATAAAACTGTATGGTGTTTCTGTTACTTTAACACCAAACTGAACGGTGTACTGAAATCAACAGATGAGAAAGAAAATCAAGCTCAGGCTCACTTTCTCTAAAGTGGTAGTGCCATTCTAGTTTTATTGATGCATTAATTTTCATAAAGTGCAGTGACAAAATAAATAAGATGAAAGAAGCTTTGAGATTAAGATAAGTTATTGATTATATTCTTGATAGCCTTTTACCTCTGTGGAAGCTGTAACCATACATTAGAAGCTCATTGATCCAGGTAAAATGACTTTTCCCCCTAAATAAAAGTATTATTAAGGAGTATATAATTATGCTAGCTCCTTCTATAAGGCAAGGTTAGGTGAAAGGGTAAATTTATGTGCTATAGACTGAATCCCGATACAGTCAGGTGCTGAGCATTATTCCTGGCTTCAAAATATGACGTATCTGTCTCGTCATCTGGTTGGGGTATGAAAGGCATAGTTTGATGCTGTAGATTTTCCCAGTCCACATCACTGAAGAGAGGATGATGTTTCAGCTCTTCGGAAAAATATAAAACAAAATGGAAATATTATAACCCCATCACCTAAGCAAGTACTGTTCTACCAGAATGAAGAAGAGACGCTCTTGAATCTTGACCTACTTTATTATGCCACTTTCATAGGCATTTGTTTGTATGTTTCTCTGTTTAACCACATCCTTCTCAATGACATACACTGTCATTCTGTGTATCACTTGGTATAGGACAGGTACCTGATCTACATTTGTCAAATGAGTGATTGAATGATTTGCCTTAACAGAAGCCTTTCTCACTGCCTCCATCTTCCCACATAATCCCTGACTTGAGGAGAGAGAATGTGATCTACTTCCTGCTCCCCCATGCAGCTTCCACACCACTCACCTTCCATGATTAATGTCCCATTTCTCATTCCAAGTTCTTGTTACCTCTTTATATCTCTGCAGTCCTTAGCACTATCTATTGCCTTAGGTAACTTTAGCAAGAAGCTCATCTCCACTCCCTTGCTGTCTTTGCTGTGCTCCATCCCTTACCTGTCATGGTGATTTCAACATATACATTGGTGACACTTCTGACACATTCTCATCATGGTTCTTTGACTTCCTTGATATCACTGACTTGCATCTTCACAAAACACCGACTATCTAGCAGTATGGTCACACCTGGGATCTTTACTGCTTCCATTTACTGTGGGGAGCCGCTGTGGCCCCAGGCACGGAGGAGCTGCCTGGGTGAGCTGCAGAAGTGCTCCCCTGCTCCCTGGGAGATGTGGGGGAGCTGCTGTGGCCCCAGGCACAGAGGAGCTGCCTGGGTGAGCTGCAGATGTGCTCCCCTGCTCCCTGACCCAGACCTTGAGGCACCAAGGCGATACTAATTTAGCTTGCAGCCTTAGATTCTAGAAAGGCTTATTAGGAAGTTGGCCCCAGCCTGAAGGGTTAAGGGACAGTCAAGCCACATACCAAGCCAAGGACTTAATCCCCCCCAAAAGTTCCTATTAGAAGCCGAGGCAAGGTTAGTTACCAAGGTCTGAGCTCCTGCAAGAGGCAGGATGTTTACTTGGAAAGAGCAGTTGTACGGCCTTAAAGGAATTACTTTGTATTGGGCAAGGGAGAGGAAAACAGGACGGGGTGCTGTTCAGCAAAAACAACAGCCCCGGTATAAAAAAAGCTTGGAAAATAAACTCGGGGCTGGCAGCTGACAGCAGGCACGAGCTGCAGCCCTGCGGATCCCATCTTTTTTGTGTCTGTCTTTTCTTCATCCTCACCACCCCTTCCTCAGGACCGTTTGACTCTGCCGGGGGGCTCCAGCAATTTACAAAATCTCAACTTTGCTCATCTCTTTAACTACATTTTTATACCTGTCATCTTTCCTATTTCCTTCTACCTACTAAAATGAAAATATGCTCTTTTGATCACACTAGTTGCTAGACATAACCTCCCCTCTCAATCTTTCACTTCATAAGGCAACAATAACATTGACAAAATAAAGAAGTGGCCATTAAGGCAGTAAATAGTTAAAAAAAGCAGCAATCAAATTTGAGGCAAATATTGGGAGAAGACTACACAGATGGAAAAGAATTATGTGTCTGTATTGGGGGTGATGAGTTGGAAAATCCGTATGTCTACATGTTGCCTTTTTCCTAAACTAAAAAACTGGTAGCAATATACAGGGATAAGATAGCAAAAACAATTTTCATTTAGAGAATTTGTCTTTTAATTGTTCAAAATAAATATCTGAGCGTGGAATACTTGAGAGTTACTTGTTGTAGTAATTCTTAAACTGTGATACCTGGATGTAATGTGATGCTTTATGACCCTCTCATCATAACTATTCATTTAAACTGAATCTACAAAGGAATTCTAACCTAGTTTAAGATGAACTAAACAAACAGCTGAAGCAACTATTTTGTAACTGAAGAATACCCCTATTGGTTTCCCTTTGCAAACCATTCATTAAACATAAGAAATCTGAGGTCACTGGTAAAATTGCCTTTCTTCTGTCTCCACTTATTTTGAGTAAATTACAGTACATTATAGCCATTTGCTGAACAATGGTTTCTCAACTTCAGCACAATTGACATTTGGGACTGGATATTTCTTTGTTGTGGGGACTGTCCTGTGCATTGTAGGATGTTGAGCAGACTGCCTGTCCTCTACCTACTCAATGCTCCAAACAGCTATGACAACCAAAAATGTCTCCAGACAATGCCAAATGTCCTTTGGCAGCAAAGTTACCCCAGTTGAGAGCCCTTGTTCTAACATCAGTTTTAGAGCTCAGTTGTCAAATGTTTGCGGCCTCACTTTACACAGATTTTTGCTCAAATTCCACTTTTCACAGCTCTTCCTGACCACTCCATCTAAAAAAAAAGTCTCCTGCCATCACTTTCTATTCTCTCACTCTGCTTTATCTTTTCTTTTTAATCCTCACCCGAGGATATGCTTTTCATTGAGTTTAGAGAGAGGAAGGGAGAGGGGGAGAGAGAAACATGCACCCCAACCAGAGATCAAACCCACAACCTGGGTATATGCCCTGACCTAGAATAGAACCCTCGACCCTTCCGTGCACCAGACAAGGCTTTAACCACTGAGCCACACCGGCCAGGGCCTGCTTTATCTTTCTTCATAGTCCTTACCACCAGATGACATTATGTCATGGATGCATTCGTTTACTTCCTGATTTTCCACTAGAATATAAGATCACATCTACAGGGTACCTCCAGCACCCGAAACAACACTCTCTGGCACCTAGAAGTCACTCTATAGGATTTGTTAAATAAACAAACAAACAGTGCATCTTACTAGAGGTAATACCCAGAAGCTGATGAAAATGACCTGTTACTAAAGCTAAATTTTCTAAATATACCCTACTTCACATGGAAATGTGTTTTGGGACATAATGCTTATTTGTCTCTCTCTCTACACCTTGTTACAAAAAGGATGTTAGGGCAGCTGATGAGATTTACTAGAGGTTCAAAACTGTAGTTTAACATATCCCCGCAGTAGGAAAAAACCACTGAATGGATCATAATGTACTAATTTGTCTTATTTGAGGTAACCTGGCACCTGATACATTTGTCAGTCAATAATGGTATCAGAAACGAAGCAGCAAGAAATTACAGAATTAAAGTTTTGATAAAAAATATTCTTGTATTTGTTGATGGTTAACTTTATAAGGCTCTGATAAACCTAAGACACTGACAAGATAAGCCTGTTTCAGGTACCTGCTTGAGATTAATAAAATTCCATGAGTGACTGTCACAACCTGACCACATTACATTTTAATGTAGACTAAGGACAAATATATTAATGGATACCTAGAGGGAAAAAATAAACTAAAATTCTTTTAAATCAAACGTAACAGTTAAATTATCTGTAGCATTGTGAATTTCATGTCATTATTAACATTCACCCCCCTGGAACAAATCAAGGGTAAAAGAGTTTATTAATACAAAAACCTTACCTTTCATTCCAGCTCTCTTAGTATCATCAGTGGTTAAAAGTATTTCTACTGCACTTTGAGCATCATCAGATAACTTTTCTTCACCTTCAGGCCAAGGGATATCTATAAATACAAATAAGCTTATTGATCATTGCTCAAAATAATGCACAGAGGTAAATTAATCTATCTTAATAGGAGAAAAAGAATCACCTCTTTTCAGAATATTCTGGAATACTTGTTGTGGTGTTTCATCATTGAAAGGGGGAATTCCTGTTAGAAACTCAAACAAGCAAACTCCAAGTGCCCACCAGTCTACTGCAGGACCTGGAATTTAAGAGGACATAGTTGAACTTGCAAGCATTTTCTACAAATGTTTGACCAACTAAAATTAATACATGGATATTTGGGCACAATCAAAGCATTCATTTCCTAAGGCTTTCTTCTGTCTTCATAAGGTGCAAAAAGTCAAATGATCTTCATTTATGCAATATGGCAATTACTTTCCTTCTCTATTCTCTAAGAAGTTAAAATTAGCGATTAATACAGCTAGTTAAAAGTTAAAGCTATTGCCCAGCTGGGCGCGGCTCAGCGGTTGAGCATCGACTTAGGATCTAGGAGATTGTGGTTTGATTCCCGGTCAGGGCACATGCCTGGGTTGGGGGCTCGATTCCCAGTCAGGGGCGTGCAGGAAGCACCAAATTAATGACGACTCTCTCATCATTGATGTTTCTATCTCTCTCTCTCCCTCTCCCTTCCTCTCTCTGAAATCAATAAAGATATATTTAAAAAAAAAAGTTAAAGCTATCTTTGGTCATTTGTTAATAATACCTCTGGTATTCTGGATAGTTACTTGTTCTAAATCCTAAAATGCAACCAAGGAATGCATTTAATCTAAAGGTTATTCTCTAAAATAGTTACAGCACTTCTCAATTTCAAATCGGGAAACAATTTAGATGGTTTCATGTTCCACTCTTCACAAAGGTATGAGATGAGGTAGCAGTATTTATACTAATTGGAGGATAACCTGGTAATTATGGAAAGAAAGCTTTACTTACAGAATGTTTTCATGCGCTTTATTCCTTTTAAAATCACAGAGGGATAAACTAGTTTAACAAGGAATATTCACTTAACTACAGCTTGAGGTAATTAAGAGGTAAGTCTTAATAAGTAAGTAAAACTAACTTCTAAATAATATCTTTACTGAAAGCACCATCTATATACAGAGATGTTTTAAAGGATTATTTTAAACATGACCCTACAATCTGGCTTATCCTTTTGTTTAGTTCTGTCTACGAATAAGGTGTTTACTAAGCAAAGGTTAACTTTAGTCCAAAAATGGTTAACTTCAATATAAATTTAGAACAGGGACTCTGGCCTAGTGCTAAGTTGGCCTGGAAATTACTCTTTAAATTCAATTTCACAAAATACATTATGAAGGTTAAGCAACTGCCACCCATTTTAAAACAAGTAGGAAAGCATTGTGAAATCTGCCATTAGGAAAAATAATCGCATGCATATAGAATGCCTTTTCACCTGCAAGCCACATAACCCCCATTTTCCCTGAGAACACAAGATGTAAACAGTCTATAGGCCTCTATTTCTTTAGTAATCACTATAAAAACATACAAACCACCTCAGTTAGTAGATCTTTTAAGCAGCACTGAGAAAGTATTCCCACGGATTAGAAAATATAACCAAAGAACAGAAAAGTAGGGGACACCAGGAAAAAACATACATTTTATTTAATTCACTTAGGTTAGAAATTAGGACCCTTCGACCAGCTCAGCCAAGATGTACTCATGTCAAAAACACACAGGTTTTCTCCATGGATATGTCACGCATACCCATATATGTGAGTCAAAGTCTAATAAGATCATATATTGTGATTAATTGTAGTGATTCTATCATTAGCCAGAGAAAGAGAACTTATTTTCTACTACTGACTTTCTAATTCATAACCCACTTCTGTAATTTGTATATTGATACTGTTTATACCTTTTTGTTTTCTCATAATAATGGAATTGTTTAGAAAATTCCAGCCATTTTGTAGCTGCTAATTTTAATATTTTTATCAAGCCTATTTCCTCTATTACAATAAAAAAGTGGCACCTTCACTCTGCTACCATTAAAAGTTATAAAAAATGCTGCATGCCATTTGTTTTCACAGAGAAGAGCAACCTCTCTGGACATCTTCCTGCTCAGAAGACAGAAGACACTTCATTTTTATATTTCATAAGTGAGCTGAAGTGAAAATAATTTTTTTCTGCAATGCGATCTAGTTATACTTTGACTTTTTGGTTTAATGTGCTTTGCCATATTAAAGAGAAGCTCACTCACCCAAAGTCAGAAATCCTGCAGGTAAGAAAACAGTAGTTAGGCACATGGTATTAAAATTCTGGGTTCATTCTCTCATGCACTGAACTAGATACCAGGGATTGTGCCAGATACAAGAACAAAGAGCTTTTCCTCAGGAAAAGATAGCCTACTTTGGGAGATAATTTTAACACAATGTTAAGAGAGCTGAAAGAAAAATATGCACAAGTAGCTGTGCGAGACTGGCCAGAGTTCCTATATCTGCTTGGTGAAGGGAAGACCATGGGGGGTGTCAGAGGAGTCACAGCTGTACCTCAGCATGGTGGGAAATAGAGAGGTACACATACAAGAAGCAGCAAAGAAACGAAGTGACTGGCCCTGGGGCCTGGGATCTGGGGGAAGAGGTAGAGAGCTAGGGTTCTTTTTTCCCCTTTGATTATAAATTGCTTTGTACTATTTGTTATTTTAAAAATGATGTATCAAATTACTTTTATAGAAAATAAAAATTTAAAAATATATCACTAGATAGCTGAGGTAACTAGATGCCCCACTAAAATAGTGGCAAGATCTGATAAAACAAACCTTTACATTTGAAGCTTACTCTCGTACTGTATCCTAAGTTAGAGAACATGCAAACTGTAATATAGGAAATGACTTAGCAAAAGGGCACTATACAGTTAAGTGCCCAGAGGAACTCAGTTGCTTTGGCTAATAAAGGGGAATAGTAAATGTGTCCACTTTCAACAATGAAGAGATTTTCTCAATGGCTACTGAGTGCTGCCCAGGAATTCTCCTGAAGTGCCACCTGGAGGGAAACCTCAGACACTAGTCTTAGGAAACTTTCTTAAGCTTTTGTAGTGAAGAAAAATATAATAACTAATTATAACATAGGTAGAATGACATAAGTTTTAAACAGTTTCTAATTCAGTGATATAGCATGAATAAGTAAATCTCTGTAATTGATCAAGGGATACTTTACAGAAGAGGTGACATTTGAACTGATCATTGATGAGAAGAAATTGGACAGGAAGATGATTGGGGACTGGATTTTCTAAACTAAGGCAAAATACTTGTGCAAAATAAGGAAAATTAGAAAATAACTGTGTCTAAGAAGTGGGATGGGAACATAAGGACTATAAAGAGAATCTCTTTGAGAGAGGTGGCTACTATGACAGCTTAGAGCCTCATATGCCATGATCAGTAATCTGGCTTTTGAAGAGCCAGCACAGTTTTTCAAGGAAGGAAATAGCATGAATCATGTTATGTTTTAAGAGGGAAATCTGGATTTTGTGCTGCTGTCCTCTGGGATGCTCGTGGTCTTTCCTACCTTGGACTCCGGGTCTTTAAAAGTGGGGCAAGCGTGTAGTCATGGGAATAGAATAATTTAAATGGAATCAAAATCTAGATTGTAACATATAAAACAGCTCAGCTATCTATGCATTTTCTATGGTTTTCCAATAAAATATATTAAATTTACAATCAGAAAGAAAAATAATAAATATGAGGGGGGAAAAGAGGTAAAATCTGGTAGAAATGATTATTCAATAGAATGAAGTTGAGGAGATCAGAAAGAAAGCTATTAAATGAAAGAAAGGAAAAGATGCAGAGATAGTGGCAGAGATGAAAAGGTGAGGAGAAATACTGCAGAGATATAATCAACCAGATTTAAATGCCTGAATGTAGGGACAATGTCTGTGTCACCACAAAGATGAGGAAACTGAGATAGGGAGCAGAGGAACAGAAAGCTGGATGACAAGTCCAGTTTTGTTTTGAACATATATTTTTATTGATTTTAGAGAGAGGAAAGGAGAGGGAGGGAGGGAGAGAGGGAGACAAACATCAATGATGAGAGAATCATTGATTGGCTGCCTCCTGCAAGCCCCCCGCTGGGGATCAACAAGTCAAATTTGACAGGCAGCATTTGAAAGATGGATAGAACATTAAATAGATACCAGGCCATGTGCTGCCTAGTGAAAGTCAGGATTAGAGATCAATATTTGGGAAACATCAACATGGATCCAATCAAAGTCACGGGAGTGATGAGATTAACGGAGCATGTGCCTCGAAAAGAGTAAAGGGCAGATTTGAAGAACGTTCATATTTACAAGAGATAAGAAAAAAACTGAAGAGTAGCAATAGAGGTAAGAGAAGTGAAACTGAGAAGAGGCTGGCAGATTTGTAAATAATGACATCATAGGTGATTGCTGGTAAAAGTTTCAGTTAAATAATTGGGATAATCAGATTGCCAAAGCAAAAATGCTCAGGCAAAGAAAAGGCAACTTTTGAGAAGTTCGGTAATGAGAGGAAGATAAGGGTGGAGACTGATTTTCAGACTAGGGAAAAAATCCAGCAAAGAAATAAAAATATGGCAGGTGGGGTGGGGAAGATGAGAGATGACCACCAAAAGAGCCCAAAGGGAAGGGAAGTGATTACTATCAAGATGCAGAAGAAGGGGTGTGTTGTGGGTTGAATTATGCCCCCCTGAAAAAAGGTAAGTTCAAGTCCTAACTCTGAGGTTCTCTGACATTTGGAAATACGGTCCTTGCAGATATAATTGGGTTAAGATGAAGTTACACTGGAGCAGGGTGGGTTCCCAATTTAATATGACTGGGATCCTTATAAGAACACAACCATGTGACCATACGGGAAAAGACCACATGAAGAGGGAAGATTAGAGTGATGCATTTACAAGCCAAGCATGGTCTTGTCAACAACCTTGATTTTAGACTTGAGCCTCCAGAACTGTTAGGCCATAAATTTCTGTTGTTTTGAACCACCCAGTTTGTGGTACTTTGTTATAGTAGTCCTAGGAAACAAATACAGTTCAATTTCACAATGCAGGAAGGGAAAAAAGGGTAAGGGAAAATGTCATCCTTTTATTCCTATGTTGCATTTGGAAGGATAGCTGGTTTCTGGCTTGACCCTTCTGGTGAGGGTTTAAGTGAGTAAGCTCTAAACAGGAATGCTTCTGCAGATTGAACAGAAGTTTAGGGTCAGCTTTGTATTTTTGAGCCCAAACAACAGATTTGAGGAGATGCTTAGAGCAAAAATAACCAGGGATGAAAGGTGGGGCTTCTCTAGATCACTGAGACTATATCAGAAGCAAAGAACAAATGGCTGCATGTCTTCTTTTTCTGTAATAAATGCCATATATAGGAGGAAAGAGTATTGCATGAGTTAATTTTCTTTTACTTTAGGTAATCCAAGTACCAAAGAAATTTAAAACAATTTTACCTCAAAAGAAAGTGTAGTGATAGGTAACACTTCAAAAAATTACGACATGTATGCCTTGCCTTACCATGGGCCCTGCCTAATAACAGCTCAGGTGCAAGGTAGTCTGGAGTGCCCAGGATTCGCCCGTCATCCACTGGGGCTGCACCTCTTCTCACACTCTTTGGAGTTCGATATGGAGTTTCTGACTTGACCTGATTTGGGGTCTGCCAATTTAAAAAGAGTTTTTAAAAGACAATAAATATCTTAATTCCTTTTACAGTGAAAAGAAATGTCAAAACAAAAAAGCTGGGCATAAAGGACATACGCACAGCCTTAATTTTGAAAAAGGACTCATAACTAATTATAATTACATAAAGTCCTCATATCTAATGATATTCAATAGCTTAGGCAACACCAACTATTTCAATAAGATCTGGATATGCAAGAAACAGTGAAAAAGTCGACAAGAAAAAGCTCCTGATAGCAGAGATTAACATAAGCTCAAGAAGTCACCGAGGGAGCCTGAGGTTGACAAATGACTGAGATATTAGAATAATACATAAGGTAGAACTAAATATAAATAACCTCTTGTGCTAACTGGAGTTTGAGTGTTTAAGATATTTTGTTGTCTCAAGGACTCTGTGAGACCAGCAGGATAGAGATCATTATATTCTACAGACAGATGGAAGAAAACAGAGGCTCTGAGGGTAAGGGACTTCTAAGTCTCTTAGTAAGTTCTGAATAGGAAACCCAAGTTGTAACTCTAAATTCAAGTTTCCACTTTTTTATTATGATGTCTCTCCAAGGGGGAAAAAAGATAAAGGGTTAGAAAATAAGAACAAAATAAGATACGAAATATATATTTTCAACTTTTTTTTTTTCTATAAAAAAGAGATCATCTAAATATGTTCTTAGAAGACAGTAGAGTGGACTTAAATATGTGAAAGTATATAGAACAGTACAACTACTAGCTTTACCTTTAAACTGCATTAAAACTTCCAACAATCCATAGATTTCCAACAAGTAAAACAAAACTATAGCCTTAATATCATATAGTTTAGCTGAGAGGCAAGAGTCTGGCCTTCATAGTTTACTTTTCTACCATCCAAAGAACAAAGTGTTAGAAAGTTATAACATACCTGATATGGCAAGGAGGGTCTTTCTTTTTGAGTAGGGGTTATGGCCATGGGATATGAACCACTATAAGCACACGAAATATCCATTGGATCTAAATTAATGCTCATTTTGGATGGTTCTGAATTACTGGATACATTAATATGGCTGTTAAAACTTCGAAAAGCTACAGCATTTCTTTTAGAGAAGGTTAATGTTTTCAACGCCTCCGAAGAAGGAGCTAACATTTTTTGGTTACTTTCTTGGAGAGCAGGATTCCCATCACCTTTTGGTAAGCCACCTTCATGGCAGCAGAGTGATACACTAAGTAGGTCTTCAATATTTGATTCTTCGAAAGAAGATTCTTTGATGCTTTTGTTTGGATCTAAGGACCGCTTTTCTAATGGACTTTCCATTAGAGAAATTCCAGGAAAAGATGAATCAGAGTCCATATAAATACTTTTAGAAGCTCTATCATCATCAGAACATAGAAAACTAGAACTTAAGTTGTCCTTGTTATTCTTGTCACAATCTTCATCCAGTTCACACATAAGGTTTTTTGCTATCATTGGGACGTTTGTTTTTTCTGGTGTTTGTTGTTTATCCATAAAAGAGTCAACCATGTTCTCCTTACTAGCACAGTCATTTTGCTGACTTCTAAATACCAATAACTTAAGGTTCTGAACTTCAGTCGTTAAGCCTGTACTTTGATTTGTATAACAATCTCTCATTTCATTACTGTGCTTATACTCTATACAACTTTTTTTATTTTGTATAGTTTTCTGACAAGGACTGGAGTCGACTAATTCAAAATGTCTCTTAACACTTCTTTTCCCAAGGTGCTCTTCAACCAAACGAGCAGAATCCATAGCCCCCTGATTTGACTGATGAAAACCAGGCTGTGTTGTGTCAGCAGCAGTATTCACATTATTTATATCCAGTTCTCTTGCTTCCCAAGAAACCTGCCCAGAAAAGCATTTTTTAGCATGGTTTGCACAAGAGCTTCCACTGGCAGGAATGGCACTACTGTTCTGAATGGGAGAAAGGGCTAACTCAAGATCCTTCTTACTGAAACTTTTGGTCTCGATGGCATTTGTAACTTTTGTACATAAAGGCTTTTCGATTGTGTCCCAACATATCATTGCAGAGCCCAGTGCATCGTCACTTTCCTAAGGGGAGAGGGAGGAGCTTTCTTTAGTTGTATAAAGCTGAGATTCTTTAAGCTGCTAAACCATTGTCCACTTAGGTGGAATAAATGATCCCATAAACTATTATGCTATCTATTCCCATTTTCCAATGGGACAAAAGAACGATGATAACAGAGAATGAAAAAGCAACATAAACAATTACAGTATACATTTATACACATTATATTGAGAGAAATACTGGTCTAAAATGTAAATCAATTATTCTATAATACTTATTTGATAGTATATTATATGTTATTCAAATAGAACAAATTACACTTGATCTTAGCCAAAAGGCCAGGATGCGATCAAATAGAACAAATTAACAGGCAACATATTTAGACAAATTTTGGGGCTAAGGCTACATTATGCACCTACCTGCTTTGCAATAGTATGCATGATTCTGTTTTGAACTGCAAAATGTACAGGGCTTGATATGAATATAGTTAATAGAAAATTATAGATCAAAAATTTTATTAATGCAAACATGTATCACTTCAAACAAGAATAATAAAACCAAGCTGATAAGGACGAGGCTACATTAGTGGTAATTTATAATGAAAAGCCAAAAATAACATGAGTTAAATCCATTGTTAATAAGTTGAATTAATGATACATTGATAACAAAATGCTTTTCTTGAAAACTGAATTCTAAACCATCTGCAGGTTCTCTTGGATGATATGAGCTCTGTACCTAATATTGCCAATTGGTGCATGGTAATCAGGATTTTTACAAGATTACTCAATTAGAGGTAATCTTTAATAACTTTAATAGTGCCTATTTTTGACATGTGAAAATGAAATATTTACTTAGTAGTAACACAGAGCACTTAGTCATGACCCAAACAAAACTCCCAAATTACACTTCATTGATCAGAGAGCACAGAAAATGATGCACTTGGGAATTAGTACAGGGTTTATCAGGGGTCCCCTGTCATTCTGCTGATCATAACTTAAGAAGCATCACTATAATCTAATCACTGCATTCCTCAGGGATGCAGAAGTAGGAGGAAGAAGGCAAAACTGTGTACAGTTGAAATAGTATATTTCTTTCTTGAATAGGACAAAAGTGAAATAATAGTACAAGGAATGCAAATCTGGTTTTCTGTAACATATACATATTACCTATAGATCAGCCTATAAGGAGAGAAGGGGAAAAAAAAAAGAAATCCCGCCTTAACTAAAAAATAATTTGACTTTACTCCTAAAATGCAAATATCCAACAATAATAAAGAAAATCATATGACTGAGAATAGGAGCAAATACAATCCAACGAAAGGTTTATTTTTGTGCACTAAAATTATTCTAATCTAATACTGTTATTATTATTATTTTTAATCCTCACTTGAGGATATGTTTCCATTGATTTGAGGAAGAGAGGTAGGGAGAGGTAGGGAAAGGGAGGGAGAGGGAAGGAGAGGGAAGGAAAGGAAGGGAGAGAGAGGAGGAGAGAGAGAAACATTGATCGGTTGCACCTGAACTGGGGATCAAACCTGGAACCTGGGTATGTGCCCTGACCGGGAACCAAATCTGCTACCTTTTTGAGCTGCACTGGCTAGGGCTAATCTAACATTTTATTGAAATTTTATGAGGGCAACTTTATTATAATTTAAATTTTTAATTCCTCTCAGATTTAACAGCTTTTAAAAAGAGCAAAAAGAGAATATATAAATTAAGTAAATTCATTCATTTAGCAAGCAATTTTCTTAGAATAGATACTTTTAAAGGTACACTTATATTATCTTTGTGGTGTAACAGTTATTTCTGATCCAGAAGAGTTGCCATTCCATTAAATGAGAAACTGGCAGAAAACAGTACAGAAGGAGGCAGTGTGTTTAAAAATAAGATATAGGTTAAAAAAAATCAACAGTAGGAAATTTTTTAAAAAAGTCTATTTAGATGCATAGAAGCCAAACATTTACTACCAATTTAGAGAAAAAATTTAGAAAGTTACATAAAGTGAGAATAATTTCACATTTGAATGAGAAATACAATATTTTTAAAGAATTTTACAGGATATACAGGAAAATGAAGACTATCTGGACTGTCATTCATGTAACAGTTTCATTTCCATACAGAATTTAAGTGAAAAGGTAAAACGTATTTCTATCAATTTCACATACATAACTGGTTATGGTTAAGATAAATTTCAGTCTAACCTGGCAATCCTTTTCCCATGTGGGACTGCTGTGGCATTCAGATTCCATACTGGATACAAAAGTGTAGGATTGACTACTGGCACTGGATGTAGCCAGCCTTTTCCTAGACTGGAGTAGATTAGAAGTTAGACACTTTACAGGCATTCCTGGGTTGGAGGCAACTGTTTCAAGACCTGTAGGGAAGAGAAAATATTGAAGCTTATGTTACATCTTTCTTAGTTCTCCTCACCGAACCTGAATCTTCACAGATAATTAAGCAAAGTATTAAGTATTGCACATCAGAGCTATTTCTTTTTCTTTTTTTGTTAATTCTCACCAAAGGATATTTTTTCCATTCAAATTTGGAGAGAGAGGAAGGGGGAAAGGGGAAGGAAAGGGGGAGAGGGAGAGGGAGAGAAAGGGAGAGAAAGGGAGAGAGAGGGGGAAAAAGGGAGAGGAAGACAAAGGGAGGGAGGGAAAGAAACATAGGGGCAGAGGATTGAACCTACAACCCAGGTAGGTGCCCTTGACCGGGAATTGAACCAGTGACCCTTCAGTGTGCAGGACGACACTCTAACCAATGAGCCACACTGGCCAGAGCACATCAGAGCTATTTCTATTAAACATTATCCAATCTACAAGGATGGCTTTTGGTGTTTTTGGCATATAAATGTTGTCCTGAGAGTTAAAGAAATACTCTCAACATTTGTAAAGTAAAAATCAGGAGAACAAAACTAATTTATAATTAGGAGCAAATCCACTTCAATATTCATTACCCAATTTGAAACTTTTTTTCCTTTATTTTATTTTATTTTTTTAATCTTCACCTGAGGGTATTTTTTCCCATTGTTTTTCAGAGTGGAAAGGGGGGAAGGAGGGAGGAAGGGGAGAGAGAGAGAGAGAGAAACATGGATGTGAGAGAGACACATTGATTGGTTGCCTCAGGCACATGGCCCTGGTCGGGGTGGGGGATCGAGCCTGCAACCCAGGTATGTGCCCTTGGCCAGAATCGAGCCCAGGACCCTTCAGTCCCCAGGCCAACACTCTAACCACTGAGCCAAACTGGCTCGGGCCATAAGGGATTTCTTTAAAAACCACTGAGTAAAACAAGTAATGGTAAATTGGCTAAGAGTGAGCTAGCACTATCAACACGATATATATTCCTTCATCGTATACATAAATAATGATGCCAAAAATTATCGCTCCTGAACTTTTAATTAGACACAACAGACAATCATGCTTTTACCAAAGACCATAATACATAAAATATGAAGATTTTATGCCTATATAAATAGATACCTTTATCTTGTTTCCCTTCTTCCAAAATGGGTGAACACAACTTTAATCTCAAATAAATTTTTAATCTTACAGCTTTTTGATTTACTAAATCTTACTAGAACTTTAAATCTGGAAGAATTTCAAAGTCCATCTGAGACAACTTTCTTTTTGGTACATAAATCACGTCAGTGGAATTCCTGAAACTCAATTGACACTGACCTTGATATTTGACCACACTGTTCAGCTGCCTTTCCCTGTAATGTGGAATTTGTGCCTAATCCAAAGCCATGTGCATACTGTGTATCTGCTAATGAGTTATTTCTGGATCACTGATAAGATCAGACCATTCCCTACTTTGGAACTTTTGATGGCTCCCCTTTTCTACACTTAAATTCTAGGTTCCCTGTAAGGACACTTGATCCTTCCCAATCCATCTGCTAAGATTTCTTTTCCATTGCACATACTTCCCATTCTTACATAACACGTTAAGTCCCTAGGTGTGAAGGCAGAATACACTTCCGTATGTCCATGCCTTTGCTCAGGCTGGTGCCTCTATCTGAAATGCCCTTTCCCACCACTATACTTGGAGCTATTAAGTTCATGTTTCCTTTTCTGGGTCTAGCTTGGTTGTTATTTATTTTATAGGACTGTTGTTACCCTTTTATACCTGTAATCACCACAAAATTAAAATTTCTTCTGAGGCAAGGATGTTTCTTATCCATCTTTATATCCACACTACAGAGCCCTGAACCTATCTAATTCTGACTAGATTAAAGAACGACTAAGGGAGTTGCAATTATTTTTTCTTAAGCTAAGGCTATAAAACAACATAGGCATATTACGTATTTTAGCAATCTTTGTTTATCTAAGCTATATATATGTCAGCCATTTTCATTATTACAGTGGGTTTTGATAGAAGAAACAAGATTTCTTAATTTGGAGGAAAGGTAAGCAAACAGAAAATTGTACTTGCAATCAGGACTCAGCTTACCCATTTACTAGTGTGTAACTACGCATTTTCAAATATTAGCTTTCTCATTTGCAAAAAGAAGACAACGTTATATATGTTCTAGATATGTACAGATTTGTTGACCAAATTCAAAATGAGGCAACATCCATGAAAACAACTAATACTAATTAATTATTCACATTCCCACGATGAAGAACATGACTGCAGAGAACTAAATAGTCCATTGTTGCCAAATTAAAAAGGGTGACGTTAAGTGCCATTCAAATGTCAAATGTACTCGCCTCTTATTGTACTTGACTTTGTCTTTTATTGTGTGCTACTTAAAAAAATTATAACTTTTCTTTGACTATTTTATTTCAAAAATCTTTCAGAAATAATTTTACAAAGACATAATGATATTACAGGTACTACATCTTCTCTATGTAAGATTTCCATAGATCCAATATAGTGAAATCTACACAATGGTCATTCTAATGTTATAGATAATTGAAGAATATCTCATTAGCTAGAATTTTTGTTCTGTTGACTTAGAAATCTAGAACAATCCCTGTCAGAAACGGTGTCTACATAATGAAATATAGTAATGCCACAGAGTGTTCAAATTGCATTTTTAAATTGTTAAACTGATATTAGTAATAAACTATCTTTTCTTTTATACTCACATGATTTTAGTAGTTTGCTAGAATAAGGAGTACTGTCCCTTTGATCTATAGACATAGGACAAATTAGTCCTTGAGAAAGCTGTGATGTTTCAGACACATGGACTGAAAGAATACTTGCAGAGTCTTGACTTTTTTCTTCAACTGGTGCGTGCTATTAAAAAGAGAAAGACAAATACAAATGCTAACATTTACCTTCACAAAAACACCACCTAAGTGCATAGATAGTTATACCACCTAAGCAGATTAACTGTTAAAGTGACCTCACATGCTTGATATTTACATTCACTTTGATCATTTATTTAAAAAGAAAAACATTTAATATTTTAAATGATAATCATGAAAGGCAATGTTATGTGATTTTTTTTCTTTTCTTATCAAGTACTTACAAATCCCAAAGAGCTGATGAGAGATAATACTTGTCCTGGGGTTCTTGAATAATCTTGCCTAGGTTTAGCCATTGATGGTGTTATAAGGATATCCATCATATTGATATCTATATATGGAAAGAAAAGTATATGAAATTCTTTAAAAACTTTAACTCTCGCCTGGCCAGCACGGCTCAGTGGTTGAGCATCAACCTAAGATCCAGGAGATCGCAGTCTGATTCCCAGTCAGGGCACATCCCTGGGTTGTGGGTTCCTTCCCAGTTGGGGGTGTGCAGGAGGCAGCCAATCAATGATTCTCACCATTGATGTTTCTATCTCTCTCCCTTCCTCTCTCTGAAATCACTAAAGATATATTTAAAAACAAACAAAAAACTTTAACTGTCATTGACTTAGTCTATAATCATCTGTTCTGAACTTTGCCCTCTTTCCACATTAAATTACTTACAAATTGGCTTGTGTAAGACAAATATACCCAGGAAAGCCAGGCACCATAGAGCAAACATAAAAAACTAAGCAACTGATTGAGATCATTAAAGACTGGTAAAATAGTCTCTTGCTCTGGAATGAATAAAAACCAGTGTAATGACCCAAAGTCTTAGGGTTTCAGGGAGTACTCAGTCACTAAAAAAGAATGTCATCTAACTGGCAGCAAAATAATTCTTGGTAAATCAAATATTAGAAAAGGAGATGGTAAGAAAAACTAAGAAAGAAATCAAAAGATAGTAGGAATATAAGTTAAATAATCTATTTAAGGAAGTAATACAAATTATGGGTTCTTTATGTTAACTAAAATGTGCAAGTGTAGGTCAAGATAGAAACTGACATAGATTTTTACAGGTTTCAGGTGGATAACACTGTAAAATAAAATAATTTAACATCCACACATAATATCATACTATTTTCTCCCTCATGCAGGAGGCAATCAATCCATGTATCTCTCTCCCCTCCTTCCACTCTCTCTAAAAATCAATGAAAAAAATATCCTCAGGCTCGGCCAGGCGTGGCTCAGCGGTTGAGCATCGACCTGGGATCCAGGCGATCAGGGTTCGATTCCCGGTCAGGGCACATGCCCGGTTGTGGGCTTGATCAATGACTCTCTCATCATTGATGTTTCTGTCTCTCTCTCTCCCTCTCCTTTCCTCTCTCTGAAATCAATAAAGATATATTTAAAAAAAAAACAAAAACAAAACAAATTTAAAAAAAAATCCTCAGGTGACAATTAACAACAAAAAACGGTAAGGGAAGTATAGGACATAACTTTGCAAGGGATATAAAACTTTTGTAAAAAATTAAATATATTTTTATTGATTTCAGAGAGAGGGAGAGGGGGAGATAGAAACATCAATGAGTCATTGATCGGCTGTCTCCTGCACACCCCCTGCTGGGGATTGAGCCTGAAAACCGGGGCATGTGCCCTTACTGGGAATTGAACTGCAATTTCCTGGATCATAGGCCCATGCTCAACCACTGAGCCACACCAGCCAGACAGGGATATAACTCTTAAAAACTGAAAATTTGAACTTAACACATTTTATTTATACCCCATATTGATGAAGCAGTAAGTTCTTTTTTTTTTTTTGGCTAGCTTAATAGTGTAAAATGATTCATTTATTATTGTTAATATGTGTGTATGAATTATGTGTTCACTTTCTTTGACCCTTGTTTACCAAAGTCTTATTTGTGGTAAATATATATGAATAAGTTCTTTAGGTATTAACTGTTCATCATGTTATAGTTATTTTAGCCATTTTACTGAAGTTAATTGATCAGAACCAGTTTCAGTAGGGATAAAAAAGTCAAAAGAATAGAAACTGTGAGTTTCTCTTTGAAGATCCAAAGATCTTCAAGGACCTTTGAGGATTTAAAAATAATTATTTCCATTTTTCATCTTTAATTGAAAGAAAGGTAACATCACACCTTTTTAGTCTATTTTAGAACAAATAATCATCAGAAAACAGTGTAAGTTAATGAAATGTTCTGTCTAAAATTTGTTGGAATTTTTTTTTAATCCTCACCTGAGATATTTTTTTATTGATTTTAGAGAGAGAGTAGAGGAGAGAGAGAAACATCAATAGGTTGCCTCCTATAGGTGCCCCAAATGGGGATCTAACCTGAAACCTAGGTAAGTGCCCTGACCTGGAATCGAACCTGCAACATTTTGGTGTATGGGATGACACTCCAACCAGCTGAGCTACCTGGCCAGGGCTAAAATTTGTTGGATTTTTAAAAAGGTACTTACCTGTTATTTTTCTTACCTCTATTCAAAGTAACTTTGGAAAGGCCAAAATCTGTTAGTTTAATATGACCTTCATTAGAAATAAGCATATTGTCTGGTTTCAAATCCCTGCACGAACAGAAAAAAAACATGGATGACTAAAAGAGCTAGTACTAATGTTAGAATTTTCTGGGGGAGGGGAGTTACAGAAGTCTCACACTCTATTTTCTTTAAAATAAGGCACTCATTGGTGGCTTTGAAACTGTAGAAAAGTCTAAAAAGCAAATCACCTTTTGTATGTATGAATCTACAACAAAGTTAATGGATTTAATGGTTATCTTTTGCATTGTTCATTAGATAGTCCATTAAAAGAAATCAGCCTCATTGGAAAAAATAAAGCTTAGGCCAGGTCAAAATCCTACTTATCTCTTTCAAGAATGTTAAGATCAAGCTTTCATAGAGCAGAGCCACTAAACCTGACTTTCTTTGCACAGAGCAAAACATTGTAAATCAACTGGGATTATAAAATATAGTACTTTTGTATGATGGTAAAGGAATGGGAAAATGATTCAATATTCGTTATGATAAAATGGTATACTTATGCTCAAAGCAATGTATTATAAAAACACAAGGAGACGAAGGAAGAGTTGATGGAATCTATTAATTTGTATATGTCAGTAACAGACTTAAAATAACCTGGATATGTGGGCAAGTGGTTATGCAAATATTTACAACATAATGGGATTATTTGTGTTTTTAAGTAATAGTCCAGAGAAAAGTCAGTTTATACCTGTGAATGATTCCATGTCTGTGAAGGTAATCTAGAGCCAATGCCACTTCAGAAATATATTTCACAGCCATCTGTTCATCAAAATAACCATATATATGTAGGAGAGACTTGACATCTCCACCAATAAGATATTCCATTAGCTATCAAAAAGGAACATAAATGTTGCAAAATAAAACCAATATAATAACATTAAAATTTATATCATTTGAGCATCACAGTTACATATTTTGAGCATGGTTCTGAATGAAATACATTTTCTTGGTACTCCTCAGTCTGCATTAATACCAGGTATGATCATGTTGCCATATAGTTTTTAAGATATAAATTAAACTGTTTAGTCTGAACAAAAATTCAGACTCAACAGAAAGGTATAATAGTAGAATGATTTACCATATATTCTTCATGTAGATTAACCCATTGTTAGCATTTTGCCAAACTGACTTTCTTCCTCTCCACATAAATGACTATAATAATACTTGTTAATCATTAAGATAATTGTTACATAATAAACATAACAATTATTAACATCAGTAACACATAAATGCATGCATTTTTGTTCAGACTAAACAGTTTAATTGAAAAACTATATGGCAATATTAGCAACTGGTATTAACATATAACTTAAACCTCTGCTGAATAATTTGAGAGTAAGTTGAAGATATCATGACCCTTCGCTACTAAATTCTTAATCATGTATCTGCTAACAAGGATGTTCTCACACACTATGGCATAATATAATTCTGAGATCTTAACCCTAATATGATGCTGTTTTTATTGTCCATATTCACATATCTCTGATCTCAATATTGTCCCCGAGAGCATCTCTCCCCATCCCCCATGCCTAAGCATGGGATTTAGTTGCCACATCTCTTTTAGTGTCTTTTAATCTTAAACAGTTATTAGCTTTTTTGGGGGGAGGGGGGTAGTGGGCGGCAGTCTTTCATGCCATCTAATAATTTCCTTATGATTCAATTCAAGTTATGCATCTTTGGCAGGAATACTACATTAGCGATGTTGAATCCTTCTCAGTGACCCCCACCAGGTGAGATACTCAACTAACATCAGTGTGTTCTATTACTGGTGTTGTTAACTTTGATCACTTAAAGTTGTGACTTCCAGATTTCTTCATTGAAAAGTACAAAAGTACTTTTCCCCCTTTGTAATTAATAATTAATCTGGGGGAGATACTTTGATATTTTATAAATAACCTGTTTCCCAACAAACTTCATGCAATGATTTTAGCATTATGTAACTACAGATGATTCCATTATTGCTATGTGTGGTTGCAAAGTTCTATTATTCCTTTTATACATACAGGTTATTATTCTAAAATTTTCTATAGTTTTAAACTATAAAATACTGCCTACTAAGAACTTAATAAAACAAGGTCATTTCTTTCATCCGTAGGTTAATAATCTCCCTGGTACATAGAAGTTAGTCGATATTTGTTGCTGCGATCAATCACTGAAACATTTATTAAGCACAGGATCTGTGCTACATACTGTGCTAGTACTGGGAATTAAGCATGAATAAATGTAGTCATTCCCCTGAAGAGTTTATAGTTCAATAGTAGGGAAATAAGCAAACGGATACTGTATTTGAGCTTATGAGATGCTTATTTGCTTGTATCCTCAACAACAGTGATTACCAATCCTTTTCATCTTTGTCAGTCTATTTTATGGAATTCATAAAATCTAAGAAAGAAAAGGTGGACCAGTTTAAATGTTTATTTATATGGAGATGTAGCATCTTTACACATTATTTTTGGCCTTTTCTATTTCTTCTGTGAACCACTTCTATTCTTTGCCCACTTTCTACTGGGGTTTTTATCCTTTTTTATTGATTTGTAAAATCTCTTTACATAGTAGTAAAATTAGTCCTTTGTTTGTATTTATTTTTTAAAAATATATCTTTATTGATTTCAGAGAGGGGAAGGAAGAGGGAGAGAAAGATGGAAACATCAATGATGAGAGAGTCATTGATGAGCTGCCTCCTGCATGCCCCCGACTTCGGATAGAGCCCACAACCTGGGCATGTGCCCTGACAGGGAATCGACCTCTGATCTCCTAGATCCTAGGCCGATGCTCAACCACTGAGCCACACCTGGCCGGGCTGTCTGTTTTGGACAATAAATATTTTCTCCAAACATGTCATTTGACTATGTATATAGTATTTTGTGTCATGTTTTAAAATTTAAGTAAGTTTTATGTTGTACTTAGTAAGTCTTGCACCATTCTATGATTATAAAAAATAGTGATATCAGTTTTCTTCTTGTACTTTTATGGATTTCCCCTTTCAGTAGAAATCTCTGATATAAAGGGGGAACAAATGCACCTACCTCTATATCAGGTTTCATACCCACACAGAGAATTATGTCAAGTGACTTCAAAAAACAGAACTTGAAAGTATATCTCAAGGACAAAAAGAACTACAAAGAAATCCTAAATCGAATCCAGTTGTTTTAGTGTAAAACAATATTAGTATTGTTATTTTGAAAATATTAGACATACATATATTGCATGTTAAAGCAAATAAGTAATTTTGTTAATATTATTAGGATCTTAGATTCTCAGGGTAAAAAAAATACATATTTTTCCCTCCAAACATTTTTATAATTTATATATTTTTCAAGATGTTAAGCAAAAATTCTATGATTTCCATGGAAGAAAATGTCAGTATGAATTCATATTATATTTTCCTCTTTCTATAAAAATATGTCTCTCCTAGTCTGTCCACTGAAAAGGCCTAAAAGAAATGCCTACTGGCAACGGGCTTTACTAATCACTATTACCTAGACTGTGGTCTCTAAACACTATTTCCCATTTCCCAATAAAAGTAGCTAGACTTCCTTGCCCAGGTCTAGTACAGGACACATACAAAATATTCCTTAAGTATCTTGTCATGCCAGAAAGAAAGGACGCTATCAGAATGCTGGGACAGTATAAAAAGATAATTAAACAAAGAGGTTCCCACTCACTAAAGATAGGACAATTTAAATTTGACTACAGTGGATTAAATCACATACAACCTATGTTATAAATCTATACAATTTCATAAATTCATAAAGATGCTTAATAAAAACTAAAACTATAAACATTTGGAAGCAGCTCTTCTGAAAACTGGTGATGAAAGGGAAAGTATCAAGCACTAATCCTGCTTTCCTCATAAAAGCTGTACTTCAGAGTAATAATTGGATGATAAGGGGAAATTCTTTATAGAAGAATTCCAGCTAATCAGAGCTAAAGCAATAATAAAAATGTAAAAATCATCATCTTTAAGCCTTAATAAGATAATGTATCCAGGCAATGAATCAAAGGATGCTAAAACCCTTCCATGAAAGGTTGATCAGGTTCATTAGGTTAATCTTTAGATTTTTGTGTATGTTTAACCATTTTCATAAGAAATGCTTTCATCTTTATGTTCCTGTTCCTAGAATAGCACCTGACACATAATAGTCAATTACATTTTTATTATTGTGGCTAAGTTCAGTCATACCTTATCTTTTTTCCTCAAAATAGCTTCCCATTTCTAGGAAATCTTTTGTTTTTGTCTAAACCTGTGCTCCTCACACTTCAATGTGCCTGAGGATCGTGGAGTGGGACTTGAGATTCTGCATTTCTAATAAGCTCCCAGATGATGATGAGTTTCCTTGGCTGTGGACCATGCTTTGGGTATCAAGGATCTAAATCAGTGATGAAGTTAGTAGATAAGATATGATCTCCTATCCAATTTCAGGAATAGGAAAAAAAAAATTATAGCTGTTTACTCATTCCACTCGTTTTAGGACACAGAATTGAAAAAAAATCTAACACACTGAGCATGTTGACCTAGCCTATCAACCACCACTGTTAGAGTAGGGTTGTGGAAACCCCTGGCTGCCATAGGGCTAAGTCAGGATTGATGCCACAGCCAGTCACAGCATTGGGGAAGACACATATGTTGCCTAGGAAACAGTATGTGGTAAAGGTAGCAGAGAGCCCCAATAAGAATTAAAGGATCAAATAGTTCCCTACCTGCTTTGGAAATGACATACAATGTTCCCTTCTTTTTCTGTAAAGAGGCAGATAGTATATATTTTTAGGCTTTTGTTAGCCACATGGTCTGTTGGTACATGAGAGTAGACAATATGTAAACAAAAGGAAGAGGTTATTTGTGTTCTAATAAAACTTTATTCACTGCAATTCAAATTTCATATAATTTTCACGTATCATAAAATATTATTCTTCCTTTGATCTTTTACCAACATTTAAAAAATGCAAAAAGTATTCTTAGTTCACAGGCTATACAGAAACAGGTCAGATTTGGGACATAGTTTGTCAACCACACTGGCTTAAAAGAAGGAAAGTCAATTATTCTTATCCTTTGGTTTTCATTTTCTTACTGCTACTATATATTTTTTAACCCACTCAAAAAGTGCATATTCCTAAAAAGTAGACCCCCATCTCATGCTTTCTCAGAGCATAGGGATCTTCTGAGGGGCTGTTTTTAAGCTTGCTCTGAGGGTGAATTCCAATACAAATTGGTTATCTTCACACCAACATCTTTCCCCAACATTATCAGGTATTATCTCCCACAGAGGTCATTACAACCACATACTGCAATTCATGCTAAGGTATTTATTAGAGCGAGTTGTTTAGAATAATAAACCCCAACCAAACAGTTAAATAGAAATTATGGAATTCATAAATAAATCTGTGTGATTTTATCAGGTCACCACTTTACTAAGTGGAAAAACACTGGTAGAAAAATAGTATTTACAATATGATCACATTTGATGCATTAATTAAACAATTGGTTTGTAACATTTAACATGAGTCTAAATATACTCACAGATTTACTGAAAGATTAGAAATATATTTAACCCCGAGGTACCAAAG
Organism: Miniopterus schreibersii; assembly: GCF_964146895.1. NCBI lineage: Eukaryota > Metazoa > Chordata > Mammalia > Chiroptera > Miniopteridae > Miniopterus > Miniopterus schreibersii. The sequence goes on along the minus strand of NC_138101.1, from coordinate 79,566,446 downwards.
GAGTTTTAGAATAGACTCTATTTTTATAATGTATCCTAAATGACCAGGTCTATAGTTTGAAGCTGTGTATCATGTTCTTCAATATTAGAGATCTGCTCAATCTAAGTTTTGGGTATAGCAAAAGTTGAAGTGTGGCACAATTATGTTCCACTGAGATGCAAGAGAGCTTTAGCATATCAACGATAAAGGGCTTACACTCTTAAGGACAGTCAGATCACAAATGGAATGAGCCTTCTGTTGATAAATATAAATCCCAGGTCTAAAATCTACATGCTGAAGTAAAATTCACCCACAGAAAACCACTTGTACATACTAAACAGAAGCTATTGGAGTTACCAAAGTTAATCCACAGACCATCTCTGAAGTCAGAAGGACTTGTAGCATTTGTAGTCAAAATATCTGCCATCCTCACCTCTTCCTGCCTGCCCCCCTCCAATTCATTGGAATTAAATAGAGTGTAAGCTGCTCCTTTAAATGAAAAGCAAGCACCTCTCAAACTCCACACCCTCCAAATCCACCCCTTCCTAATATCTTTCTTATTATACACGAAACTTTAATATTTCTGTTATGTGTCTATTTTCCCCCTATTTATTGGATTTATCAGGGTGACATTGGTTAACGAAATTACACAAGTTTCAGGTGCACAATTCTACAACACATGGACTGTACACTGTATTGTGTTCATCACCCCAAGTGAATTCTCCGTTCATCATCATTTATTCTCCTATACCCTCTTCCACCTCTCTCCCGCCCCACCAATCACCACACTGTTGTCTGTGTCCATGAGTTTTTCTCGTATTTATATGTCCTTTTCTTATCAAGTAAGTTTATCACTATGTGCCACACATTGTTATTCAGGCTTTATATTAACCTACTGAAATTTCATAACAACCTTTGAGATAGATATCTCATTTTGTAGACATGTCATTTGATGATAGGAATACAATCTGAGAACTGTCTTTATGCATTTTTGTCGTTGTACAAACATCACAGAGTGCACTTACAGAAACCTAGACAGTACAGCCAACTACACACCAAGGCTATATTGTACAACATATTGCTCCTAGGCTATAACCCTGTACAAAACAACATGCGATTAAATAGAGCAGAAAAGAAAATGAAGCGATCAAGAGAGGCAGTAAACTCGAGATTATGAGAGTGCTACTGGAGTAACTAACACAGCATACTGTTTTACCACAAACTTTTTTTTTATAAGTAGAAAGAGTATATTGTAAAATAATTATAAAAAGTATAGTATAGTAAGTACATAAGCTGGTAACATAGTCACTCATTATCATTATAAAGTATTATGTACTGTACATTATTTTTTCCCTCTGATTTAAAAAAAAAATTTTATTTAAAAGATTTTTTTTCCATCACCATTTATTCCCCCTATACCTTCTTCCACTTCTACCTCCCTGCAACTGTACTGTACATTATTATATGTGCTATACTTTTATATGACTGGCAGTGTAGTAGGTTTGTTACCCCAGCATCATCACAAACACATGAGTAATGCACTGTGCTATGAAGTTGCAAGGTCACTAAAAGATAGGAATTTCTCAGCTCCCTTAACATTTTATGAGATCACTGTGCTATATATAGTCTGCTATTGACCAAAATGAACAACACATGATTAATTTTATGTGAACTTAGCTAAGCCACGGTACTCAGATTATTTGGTGAAATATCAATCTAAATGTTGCTGTGAAAGTTTTTTTTAGATGAGATTACATTTAAATCTGTAGATTTTGAGTAAAAGGTGTTTACCCTCCTTAATGTGGTTGGGCCTCATCCAACCAGTTCAAGGCCTTAAGAAGAAAAAAAAAAGACAGAAGTGTTGTCCTCCACCTGTAGCCGCCGCCCCCATCCACACCCTAGCCAAAAAGAGGGAATTCTGCCTCTACATTGCTTTTGGATTGGAGCTGCAATGTCAACTTGTTAGGGGCAGAAATAGAACAATGGGGACTAACTATAGTTGTAAGAAATATTAATCATGCTCTGTTAACTGGGATTGTTCTGTTCTGATTAGAGAAAGCATTCTGATCTGTCTGAGAGCTGTATGCCCTGAGACATGGGAATTAACCTCGGAATGCAGCCCATTCTCCTGTTCCGAGTACTGCCTATCATCATGGAAGATTACCAACCTTGTGGCAGAAACAATGGAGGTGCCCATCCTTTGCGACCCCCAGCCCGCACTGCTTGTAACCTGTAACCATTATACTTCGCCTACTTCCCCATGCCAGTAGTTCCTACTTTCCCATGGAATCTTTGTCCTTCTACCCAATATAAGCAGCTGGCTTATGAGGGGAGATAGAGCAGATTTTTGTGGATGACCTGCTGCTCCTCCATACTGCCCACATTACTGGAGTAAGTGCTCATGTATGATTCAACTCTGTCTCTGCTTAACAGGCTCAAATGGTGACAGGCAGCCCTGACCTATTCTTTGTCTGGTTTCAAACTCTTTCCTGGATTTACAGCCTGCAAGCCTACCTTGCAGATTTCAGACTGGCCAGTCCCCACAATCACTGAGGGCAATTCCTTAAAATAAACCTCCCCCTTCTCTCTCCAACCCCCCATTCTTTTTCTCCAGAGAAGTGTGACTAATAGGACAGGTAAGGTAACTTGGCCAAAGCTAGTACAGTGGAACCTTAATTCTCGAACTTAATTTGTTCAGGAAGGCTGTTCGAGAAGCGATTTGTAATGTAAATTGAATTCATTCATTCCAGACCCCCAAATGATTCCGTTTTAATCTTCCTTATATACAGTACATGTCTAATGCACTGTTTAATCTATAAACAAACACTTTTTTTCTTAAGTCAATTGAATCACCGTCTACTGGCCTTAAACAAATCACTTTCAGCACTCGTTCCAGCATGTCTTCTAAGAAGTCAACGTGAGGCATCTTTGCTTTTTCACTTATCACTGCCTCTGAAATGCTATCACAGGCTAACTGCTTTTCCTTTATTCAAATCAACAACAGTTTTTCTTCCTCTTTAGTTGCCTATGATCATGTTTCTTTCACACCCTTAGCAACATTAGCACTCTTGATGGCCTCTTTATGTTTTAAAATTGTGCTAATCATCAATTTCACCAACAACAAAAGCAAAAAAAAACCCACAAAAATATTCACAGCACATTTTCCTCAGAGATTCTGACTCAAATTCTCTACTTTGTGGCCCGAGAGACACCTTTTGTCATGCTGACGTATCAGCATGAAAGGGTTGTTCAACAAATGACATAATTTTCCCATAAACAACTTGGTAGAGAACCGAATTGTTTGAGAACGGAGGTTTGACTGTAAATGCAAGAGCTGGAATTTAAACCCATGTAATCTGAGCCCAGAGACTTTAGTCTTAAGTCACTGGGTTCAGTGATTGCTGATTGAAGACAAAAAAGTAAAACTGTTTACTCACCAAGTAGACATTGTTTGCTGACTGCAGTGAATAGTACAAATGGACAATGAAAGGACTTTTGCTTAGGGCTAGTGCATCCCTCTCAGCTTGTACCTGATGAGTCATATTTTTGTTGATCATGTCTGCTTTTTTGACAACCTACAGTAGATAACATGACGACAGACATTCATTTTATTTTTTAATTACAAATTGTTCTCAGGGTTGAAATTACCATCATGAAACAACAAGAGAGAGAAAAAACATACATGTCATTTGTACCTCACATCGCCATCAGGAAACTGCCAGAAAAAGTTAATATGGAAAAAACAAAAGCAGAACATTTCAACATAGAATTGCTTATCTTGATATTAAGTTTCAGAAGTATTACATCCCTTTTGAAAAGGAAAAAGAAGTAAACAAATGCTCCTTGATTGCTCTGCATATTAGTAGGGACAAAAAAAGTTTCTGTTCTGCTCCTTTTTTTGTTGTTGTTAACCCTCGCTGGAGGTTATTTTTTTCCATTGACTTTTAGAGAGAGGGGAAGGGAGGGAGGGAGGAAAAGAGAGAGAAACATCGACGTCTCTCACAACAATTGGGCCCAACTGGGGATGGTATCGAACCCTGCAACCCAGTTATGTGCCCTTGACCGGGAATTGAACCCACAACCCTTTGGTGTGCAGGCCGACACTCTTAACCTAAGCCACACTGGCCAGGGCATGTTCTGCTCTTCTTATAACAAAGTAAAAGATAGTAACATTCCTAATAGCTCACAGATAACCAGGAACCTTGGCACAGAGAAATAGTAACTAATATACAGGGTGTCCCAAAAAAATGTATACACACACTTTGAATAATCATAAAGGCAGTGTTCATTAAAATACATTTCATTTTCAAAATTGAACTATCAGCTGTTAAAGTGTGTATACGCACTGCCTTTATAATTATTCAAAGTGTGTGCATACATTTTTTTGGGACACCCTGTATATGTTTTTTACTCCCGATTCTTTGAGGGATGGAAATAGAATCAGAAAGAGGGAGAATGTAGAAAGTTTGCCTAGAGAATAAAATCTTAAGAATGGTAAGAACTACTAAAACTTAGTCTCAAATACTGTCTTACAAAAAATAACTAATCACTTTTTTCACATTTCAAGGTAATTGGTACAGAGGCAAAACTATAATCTACATTAAATGTGGAGCCCTAACTAAATAGTCAGTAACACTGAGATCAAGTTCCAGAACTATCTCAAGGAAAAGAAGGCATGTTACTTCCAAAGATTCATTAGAGTATTTAATAAAATCATGAATACATTGTAAATTCCAACCTTACATCCTTACCATAAGAAAACTGTGGGAAATTGGCAAAGCCAGTTTGTAACATGATTTCACCTATCATCCCACTAGAATAGAAATTTTATTTGGGCAGGTTTGTTTTGTTCACCAATGTAGCCCAGATCCTACAAATGAAGCGGGTGCTCAATAAATACTGAAAAATGAATTGGTGTTTTCATTTCAACAACTGATAATGACTGATTAGTAAGTACAGTAGAAGGAAAAGCAAAACATCTTGGGAACACAGGAAGCAAGGAAGAGTTAATTTCAATGGGATGGGTCTGAAAGGTCAGGGAATGTTTGAAGGGGGGCTAAGATGAATCTTAATACATAAATAAGAAGAGAAGGGTAGAAGTAATTAAGGAGGAAGCAAAATAAACATAAGCCCAGAAGGAAGACAAAATGCAGAATTTAGGGACTAGTCAATTGTCTGGAGTGGCTAGAACACAGGATATGTGGAAGATATGCGTGGAAGTTTAGAGCCAGAATGAAGCAGGAATGTTTTTTCTTCTTTTCTCTTTTTTTTAAATGAATGCTTTTCTAAGGAGTTTGGACTTTAGCTTGTATGCCACAGCCTAAGGAAGGGATGAAAAAATAAAACAGTGATTCCAGTTAGGGGGCTATTCCAATTGACCAGGTATGGAAATGAAGGCCTGTTGAACCTCAAAAACATGTCAAGTGGACAAAGACCAAAGACCATATAGTGTATGATTCTATTTACATGCAATGTCCAGAAAAGACAACCTATAGAGATAGAAAGTAGATTGTTAGTTACCTCGGAGGGGTGTAAACGGCAGTAGGCACTGCAAATGGGCAGGAGAAATCTTTTGGGGGCGGTAGAAATGTTCTAAAATTGGACTGTGGTGGTGGTTACCCAATCTTTAATTTACTAAAAAACCAAATTGTATTTTTAAGAAGGAAGAAAGAGAGAATGAATTAAAGAGGAGGAAGACAAAATGAAGGGCAAACTTGGGGAGGGGATGGAAAGGGTAATAATGTGAGACAACTTACAAGACTGGGTGAGAAGATAGGATACACAGATGAGGCAGACTGCCTAGCCAGGCCTGGCTCAGCGGCTGAGCATCGACCCAGGATCCAGGACATTGCGGTTCGATTCCTGTTCAGGGCACATGCCCAGGTTTCTGCTCGATCTCCAGTGGGGGCCATGCAGGGGGCAGCCGATCAATGACTCATCATTGATGTTTCTATCTATCTCTCCCTCTCCCTTCCTCTCTCTGAAATCAATAAAGATATATTAAAAAAAAAAGATGAAGCAGAGGAAAGTTAAATGACTCAGGTTATGACAGGGATGATGGTGGTGGTATTAAAAGGAGGTTCAGAGTTTAGGTAGTTAGGTGGCGAGAACTGGTTAAGGTTAGGCGAGTACAATTTGGAGATGCCTGCTAGACATTTACATAGCAATGTCCAACAGAAAGTTGAAACTTTCTCCTGCCACTCAGACTGCTGCTTCTTCCCTTTATCATGTCCACTAATTGCTGAAACTGTGAGATTGGATAAGCAAGAATGGCCCGAACAGCTTCAAACACATTGAAAGCTCTTGAATGCTTGTGAAATGCTATATACTGCTGCAAGGATAAAAGACTGATTTAGGACATATTTCAGTTTCGTCTTTGAATAAAAATACATTCTAGATTTATAATGGAAGGTTTGATGAGAAAAAAACTAGGCTGTTTAATGAGATCTTCTGGTCACGTAGTAGGCCAAAAATTAATTTTGATCAAACTGATGTAATTAAAACATAATTTGGAAAATAACTTTTTCAAATATTAAGTTGCAAACTTAATCCTTGTAAAGGCCAAATCCGTATAAAGGATTGAGAAGTTCCGGCGTCTCCTAAGCATTCGCGGTGTGAAGGGAAGGGCGTGGCCGAGACGACCGACTAGCCTGCGCCGACGTCACCCCAGGTGAGAAGTCAGCAACCAGGCCGCTCAGTCTAGTTGCTCCCGCGGCCCTGGGGCCTGCTCAACTCAGGGGGCAGACATAAGGGCCGAAGGGCCGGACTCTTTCCCTTGCTTTACTCCTTGACTTCTTACCTTGACCGCATACAACTTGCCGCCTTTCTGTCCCAGATACACCTTCCCAAAGGCGCCACGGCTAATGGGCTTCACTATGGTGAATTCCTCAATGGAGGGAGGTCTTGGCACCGAGATGCTATTCACGCATTTCCCTGCAGCCGAGCCTTTTCCACTCTCCATCTCGCCCCCCGCGGTGGGCTCCATTGCAGGCAGCCCCAATTGAAGCCGGCAGCAGCCGCCAAAGTCCCTGTCCCAGCCCCAACTCCCGCCAACTGGGTTCAAAGTAAGGCTCCGCCCAGGCCGCCCGCAGGCCGTGACGTCACCACGCCGCCGCGCTTGCGGAGTCCAGCCCTGCGCGGCCCCATTTCTGTCACTTCCCCTTCGAAGACGCTGAAGGACCCAATAGGCGCGGCGGCCCGGACGCTGGGAAATTCTCCAACCAACCACTGCCCTCCAGGGCAGGGACCACTGCGCACTTTGTCAGGAGAGGGGGTGGGTAAGGCGGTGCCGCAAAAAATAAAAGGGACATCGGGTACCTGAATCTGAATCGCGGGATCTGAAGAGTTTACTCCCGACCTTCAAAGGAGGCTTTTGGGACCCTGACTTTGCTTTTTCGTTTTTAACTCCTTGTCGACTTACCCTCTTCCCCTCCACGCCCCCCGAATTGTAAACCGTTTGTGTTTGTTCTGGAAAATGGTGGCTAGTGAAATCGTAGACGCGGAGAAACTGGAACAGCAGGAATGGGGCGGTGGCCCTGTAACCTGATATTTTAACAGGATGTAACTTGCCTGACTGAAGCAGATTCGCATCAAGAATTAGAATTTTCTACTTATTGTGAGGCAGATAAAGAACACTAACTTGTAACACAAGACCTCACAGCTCACTCTGTTCCAGTCGGGACACAATTCATTGCATAAGGAAGCAGTGGAAAGGTTTAACAGGGCGGATGCCAGTCCCTAAAAAAAAAAGGAAAAATACAGCCAGAGAACTACTGAGGTCAGCAAATGTGCTATTCAACATCAACATCAACTACTTCGGGGTCCAGCAGCACTGGCAGAAACACCACCGGAAGAGGCCGAGTGCAGCCGTACGCCAAGATAGGCGGTGCTCCCCTGCCCCGGAAGTACTGTTGCGTTAGCGCTTTGCTTTCCGCCTGCCTCGGAAGTACTGTTGCGTTACAGCTTTGCTTTCCGGGGCAGATTGTCGATGCAGCAGCTGTAGGAAGGGGCGGCCATCTTCCGTTTCTAGGAAGAGCGCGGGTAAGGGGAGGGAGAAAAAGAAGGGGGGAAAAGGGCTCAGCGCCTCCCTGCCTGGCGGTGGACGGAAGGTCAGTTTCAGCAGGCGGGTGAGGTCGCTGAGGGCCCGGAGGAGATGTTTTCCTTTTCGAGCACTGTGCAGCCCCAGGTGAGTCCCGGCATCTAGTCCATCTGTCCCCAATCTCCTACCCCCCATCACCGCCTGCGTCTGTTTGCCATTTGCTTTTCTTGGAAGCGGTTTCTCTTAAGGGATCGTTGGAGGGAAGCGATTAGATCGACACAAGTTCTGGGGGCGAGAACGAATCAGGGGTATCGCAGAGAGTAAAGGGCAGACGGTGAAGCAGTGGCATGATATAAGCGTGATGGAGAGCTTGCCTTGTTGAGTTGATTGCGTGGAATTTTTGCTAGAGGATCCATCAGGCATTGTTTAGTGCCGGACATTCAGGGGGTGGAGATTGGATGGCGGAGACGTCTTTGCCATAGATGTGGAGGAAGCAAGTATTTACTTTTCTGTTTTTGCCCCCTCCGATCCCCTATTTTTTCTTTCCCTTTAAATGGAATTTAACAGAAACATACTGTAATAATTGGAATAATGTGCCACAACGTTTTTTTTTGGACCATAAATGACTAACAAATGGGTATTTTCAAGTTATTGGCTGCCTGTAGTTAGTTAAATTTTGATTCAGCTTCCAAAGATGGGGCAGAGAAAAATGATTTCGAAGGTTTTTCCATTATCTTCTCTTACAACAAATCACTTGTATCAATGTTTTGTTTTTGGTTTATTTTTAAATCTCTTTTCATAGTAACATTTTCTGCTTGGCTATTGTTGGCCATGTATCTTCACATGTTTTTCACGTGGTCTTTTCTCTGTGTCATTTTGAAAAGTTTTTTTTCTTGAGAGTTCTTACAGTTTTGCAAATGGGTTTTGAAAACATTCAGATTTTAAAATAATTTTTTGAATGCTCTTTAGTTTCTTGGTTTAAACATATAATTATGCCCTGGCAGATGTGATGTCTTCCTGTGCATCAAAAGGTCTTGGTTTGGTTCCTGGGCAGGGCACAAACCCAGGTTTTGGGTTCGGTCCGGGTTGGATTTATGTACAGCATCAGTAGGTGTTGCTCTCTCTGTCTCCCCCTCCCTCTCCCTTACTCTGTCTCTAAAGTAAAAAAGTATATATATTTAAAAAAGCCATATAATTATGTTCCTTTGTGTAATTTGTACATTCTTGGGTTTTGTGTTGTTTGTTTTGCTGGATAATAGAAAATAGAAGTGATTATTTACTGGGAACCAGTAATGTGCCAGGTAAAAAAAGCAAATGTAGGATCTTGATGCTGATGTGAAGTAAAAGATGAGTAGGAGTTAGTCAAATGAAGAATGAATTGGAGCCCTGGCTGGTTGTGGCTCAGTTGATTGAGCATCCTCCCATGCACCCAGAGGTAATTGGTTGGGTTCTTGGTCAGGGTACATACCTGGTTCAGGGCTCAGTCCCCAGTAAGGGGCATGCAGGAGGCAGCTAATAGGCAGGACTGGACATATTTTCAGTTAAGAATGCTACCTCAGTGAATCCAGAAGAGGGATAATGCACAATTAAAGTAGCTTTGGTTATGGAAAGAAGGGGATGAGGTTTATTTTGGGGAAAATAGAATTTCATGAGGGATTGGATTTGAGGGGTAATGGGAAGAGGTGTTTCTTGTTTGATCAGCTGCGTGCATGAAGGCATTATTTACCAGCATGACAATGTGTGGAGAATTACCAGTTGTTTGAAAAAGAAGTTAGACTTGGCCTATTAAACCTTTTGAAATTGAACTTCAAGAAGTTTACGTCAAGAAGGCCCTATTTTAGGAGAATTTATCAACAGGTAGATGGAGAGTTAGTGGTACATGATGTTGATAGAGATTTTTTAATATAGGTAGTTTGAACCAGGCTTAGACGTATAGGACCCTTATGCATTTTATGCTGTGAGAGTTGGTAAACATATTTGTAATTCTTAGTTGCTTAATTGGATAAATACATTTGAATTTAAACTGTAAAGTTAGGAAAGACACAGAAGGTAAACTTTTTCATTGAAGAGATCAAACCAGAATTCTAGTCAAGATAGTGATTAGATCAGTGCTGTACTCTTCCACAACCATATCAAAATTACAACTAAACTACACAACAACCATAATTCATGACCGCCTGAAGTCTAGCTGAACAGAAGTCCTATAACTAAGGATATACAGAAGCCACAGTGAGACTGATAGGAGGTGGAGATGCGGAATTGGCTGTTCCCATACCCACCTGTGGTGGTTAAAAATCGGGAGGGATATCTCAGCTCTGGAGGTTCCCCTGAGGATTAAGGGGTCCCAGCTCCACATCAGGTTCCCAAGCCCAGGGTTCCAGTGCCTGGAAGAGAAGTCCCTATAACTTCTGCCTGTGAAAACCAGTGAAGATTGTGGCTGAGTGAGATGGAAGGCTGCTGGAGACCCAGGTGATCCTCTTAAAGAGTCAAGGCAGACTTAATTTAGACTCACTTGCTCTGAACTCAAGTACTGGAGCAGCAGCTTAAAAGGTGCCAGGGACATATGGGAGGAATGACATGTTCTGGCTTCAAGGTGAGCACTGGAGGGGCAGCTTTTGCCCAGATAGAGTGCTGGTAGAGGTCTTTGTGGCTTTGCTGAGGCCCTCCCTACCCCCCAGCCAGCAGGTGGGTGCCAAATCGGAGTCTCTATCAATCTGGATAACACTATTCACCCAGCTTTGGTGATTCCCCAAGACCCAGCCCCACCCAACATTCAGGCCCACCTAAGCCATTTCCAGTGGCTTTTCCATACAAATGGAAGATTAGATGAAACAGAAAATCAGCAGATCATATCAGCAATTTGGAAGAAAGGAAGCAGAAAACACCTGATCAGAACAGCAAAAAGAAAAAAGAAACCAAAAAAATGAAGATAGTTTAAGGGCCTCTGAACAACATCAAGTGTACCAACAATTGCATCATAGATGTACCAGTAGAAGAGAGAACAAGAAACTGAAAACCTATTTGAAGAAATAACAGCTAGCCCTAGCCGGTCTGGCTTAGTGGTTAGAGTGTGAGCCCATGGACCGAAGGGTCCCAGGTTTGATTCCAGCCAAGGGAATGTACCTCGGTTGCCCACTTGGCCCCGGTGGGGGCTTGAGTGGGAGGCAGCCACTCAATGTGTCTCTCTCACATCGATGTTTCTCTCTCTCCCCCCTTCCCCCCCTTTCCCCCCTCTCCCCCCCTCCCCCTCCCCCACTCCCCCCGCTCTATTTGAAAAAGCAATGAAAAAGATATCCTTGGGTAAGGATAAAAAAGAAAAGAAAGAAAGAATAACTAAAAATTTCCTAACCTGGCAAGGAAATAGACATACAAGTCCAAGAAGCACAGAGTTCCAGACAAGATGAACCCAAAGAGGCCCACACCAAGACACGTCATCATTAAAATGCCAAAGGTGAAAAACAGAATTTTAAAAGCAGCGAAAGAAAAGCTGTTAGTTATCTACAAGGGAGCTCCTTAAAGACTGTCAGCTGATTTCTCAACAGAAACTTTGCAGGCCAGAAGAGATTGGCATGAAATATTCCAAAGTGATGAAAAGCAAGGACCTACAGCCAAGATTACTCTACCCAGCAAAGCTGTCATTTAGAATAGAAGGATAAAGAGCTTCCTAGACAAGAAAATGTTAACTCCAACAAAACAGAAATGTTAAAGGAACTTTTTTTCTTTTTCCCCCCACTTTACCATAAATGTATGGGTTTATTTCTGGGCTCTTTATTCTGTTCCACTGGTCAATATATTTGTTTTTATGCCAGTATCATACTGTTTTGTTAAGGGACTTATTGAAGAAGAAGAAGAAAAAGAAAATATGAACAATAAAGTGGCAATAACTACATATCTACCGAAAATTACTTTAATTTTTAAAAATTTATTGATGAGAGAGAGAAAGAGAGAGCGAGAAAGAGAAACATTGATTGGCTACTCCACTCATGGATGCATCCATTGGTTGCCTCTTGTATGTGCCCCAACAGGAGATCTAACCTGCAACCTTGACATATCAGTATGATGCTCCAACCAACTGAGCAACCTGACCAGGGCTCTACCAACAATTACTTTAAGTGGATTAAATGCTAAAAGATATAGGGTGGCTGAATGGATAAGAACTCAAGATCCTTACATGTACTGTCTATAGGAGACTACAGATCAAAAGACACACATAAACAAAGTAAAGATATGGAAAAGATATTTCATGACAGTGGACACACACACGCACACACACACCAGGCAAAAGAGACTTATACCAGACAAAATAGACTTTAAAACAAAGGCTTTAACAAGAGAAGAATCCAGCAGTTCCACTTCTGGGTGTTTATCCAAATTCAAAACACTAATTCAAAAAGACAATAACGTATGCATCCATATGTTCATTGCAGGATTATTTACAATAGCTAAGATATGGTAGACACTTAAGTGTTGTTCATCAGTAAATGAATGGATAAAGGAGATGTGGTACATATATATAAATGCAATATGATTTAGCCATACAAAAGAATGAAATCCTGCCATCTGCAACAACATAGATTGACCTAGAGGGTATTGTTCTGAATGAAATAAGTCAGACAGAGAAAGACAAATGCCATATGATTTTATTTATATGTGGCATTTAAAGAACAAAATAAATGAATAAACAGAACAGAAACAGACTCATAGATACAGAGAACATATGATCATGGCCAGATGGGAGGGAGTTGAGGGGATGGAGGAAAAAGGTGAACGAATTAAGAAGTACAAGTTGGTAGTTACAAAATAGTCATAGGGATGTAAAGTATAGCATAGGGAATATAGTTGATAATATTGTAATTATGTATGGTGTTAGATTTGTACTAGATTTATTGGGGTGATCATTTCCTAAGTTATATAAATGTCTAATCACTATGTTGTATACCTGAAACTATTACAATATTTTATGTCAACTACAATTGAAAAAAAATTTTAAAAAGATATTTAACACACTAAGAGAGAAGAGGTCAAACTATCTTTTAGCAACTTAATTTTTTTTGAATGAGAATAGATACAACTAAAATAAAAATTTTCAAAGAAATGGGTAGAGAATATGAACTTAACATAATTTTATTCCCATAGTTTTGTTTTGTTTTGTTTTTGTTAATCCTCACCCGAGGATATATTTTTTCCATTGATTTTTAGAGAGTGAAAGAAGAATGGTGGGAGGGGGAGAAAGAGAGACACATTGATTGATTACCTCCCACATGCACCCCCACCGGGGTCCAGGATCTAACCTAAAACCCAGGTATGTGCCCTTGACCTGGAATCGAGCCTGAAACCCTTTCGTGCTTGGGCCGACACTCTAACCACTGAGAAACACTGGCCAGGGCTATTCCCCTAGTTTTAAAAGGGCTTATTGTTTTTCTCTGGCTCTAAAATCAATACAGCCCATTGTCAAAAATGCTGAAAAAAAAAGTAAATAAGGAAATAAAGACTACCTATAACCATTCAAAGGCATCACTTTTTAGAATAAATTTTTTTATAGTAATGTAGACTTAAGATGTTAAAGATAGTTTTACAGCCTGTTTTTTGTTTTTTTTTTTATTAATTTAACAGCATATCATAAATTTATTTCTGTGTCAGTAACTGAAATGAAAAGTTTTTACTTGGAATCTGGAGTCATATTATCTGGGTTAGAATTCTTGCTTTTGTGCTTACTAACTCCTGTGTGACTGAACATGCCACTGAACCTATTTAAATTCTTGCTCTTTTAATTAAATAGAATCTATAATAGCAACATGTTTGTCGCTGTTAAATGAGGATGAATGATAATGTAAGTAAAGCACATAGTGCAAAACCTGGCAATATAGGGAGAACCTATTTAATTCATTCACTTAGCAAATATTTAACATCTACTTTGTGCATTGTAGCTGCACTGAGCTACAGTATTGAATAAAATAGAGTAAAATATGTAAGTTATGTATTGTATGAAGCATTTTATATTAAATATATAACTAAAATGAAATAGAGAAAAATAAAATAATATAAAAAAATTCCTTGCCACATGGAATTTATATTTTAGTTGGAGAGTGTGGTATAATAAAAAATAAATATTTGGTCTTTGTTTCCAGTTCTTGGCACAGTTTCTAAAGCCCTTGGAATTTCTTTCCTTATTCATTTTCTTGAACTTTAATTTGATTTTACATATATATAAATATATACACATTGATTTTGGTTTTCCACTTATTTGTGCATTCATTGGTTGATTATTGTATGTGTCCTGACCTGGGATCGAACACGCAACCTGGGTGTATCTGGATGATGCTCTAACCAACTAAGTTACCTGGCCAGGGCAAAAAAACCGTAGAATTTTGTGAGCAATAGGAGTGTAAATTATTCACAAGGAGTCCTTTTGTATCACTCCTGGATTTATGCTAATTAAGTGACTTACAGTGGGGTCTCTAGATAGCGTTAAGGCTGGTCTGGTCAGCAGTAAGACCTAGTGATCAGAAAGTGGGAACTCTAAGGCCTAAGCTCCTAGCCTCTGGAAGGAGAGGGCTTGTCCTGGAGATTGAGCTCTGTGAAAATTTTAACAATGAAATTCAATACTGAGATTCACAGTGCAGGAGGATGATATACTCAGGATCCATAGATAAACTTTAAAAAAAAAAATCTTTATTGATTTCAGAGAGAGGAGGGGAGAGGGGGAGAGAGAGATAGAAACATCAATGATGAGAAAGTAATTCATCAGCTGCCTCCTGCACGTCTCTCACTGGGGACCAAGCTCACAACTGGGGCATGTGCCCTGACTGGGAATTGAACCTCAGTCTCCTGGATCATAGGTTAATGTTCAACTGCTGAGCCATCCCGGCCCGTCTAGATGAACTCCTCTTGAGTTAAGGACTTGAGTGTATGACAGCAAGCTATGTTACTAACTGCACAAGAGGGAATAAATAGTGCACAGACCTTGATGTGAGGACCTGCCAGATGTGTTCATGGAACAGCAAGGAGCCCAGTGGGGCTGGAGCAGAGAGAATGAAGGGGAACATAGTGAATAAATTCAGAAAGGTAATGAAGACCCATGGAGGGCTCTGTGTATCATAGTATTTATGACTTTGGCTTTTCTTTTAAGTGAGAAGAGATGCCATTGGAGAGTTTCGAGCAGAGGAATGATGGGTCTGACTTTGTTTTTACTAGAGCACGTGCAGGGAGAGCGGTTAGGAGGTTATTGCAAAAATCCACATGTAAGTGATGGTGACTTAGAACAGTATGGTGCAGGGGAGAAGCTGAGAAGTATCAAATTCTGGATATATACTTTTTAAAAATGTTTTTGAAATGTTTCGTTTTGTCCTTATACATTCTGCTTAATATCAGCTTTCATCATTTTCTAGGTTACAGTTCCTCTCAGTCATCTCATCAATGCCTTCCATTCACCAAAAAGCACATCTTCTGTCAGTGCATCAGTTTCTCAAAATCAGCATCGAGATGTGGTTCCTGAGCATGAGGCTCCCAGCAATGAGGTAATAATAGTTTTTACCCTGGCTGTTTGAGAAAGCATTTTGATGTAGTATGTTGTAAACATGTTTGAAGCATTTTTCTATGTTTAGGTATTCGTAATAAGGTGGTTTGTCATCAGCCTAATCTCCTTTATGATTAAAGATGTCTAATTCTGACTTTATTGTACAGATAGAAAAGTTACTTTGTTTTATTCTTTATAAAAATTTTCATATGGAAGTAGATTTGGTATTCACGTCTAGGTTATTACTTATGTGATACCATTCAGATTTTTTTCAAAAACATTTATTGTTGAAAGTATTACTGATATCCCCCCTATTTTCCCCTTTTAATCCCCTCCACCCTGCATCCTCACCTCTCAACCCCCAGGCCTTCACTACACTATTGTCTGTGTCCATGGGTTATGCATTATATGCATATAAGTTCTTTGATTAATCTCTCCCCAGCCACTCCCCCACCCCACCTTCCCACTGAGATTCATCAGTTTATTTTGTTCATTAGATCCCACATATGAGTTAGATCATGTAAAACAATCAGGAAGAATCAGAAAACCTGAATAGGCTAATAACAACTGATAAAATCGAAGCAGTAATCAAAAAACTCCCAGCAAACGCCTTGGTCTAGACGGCTTCACGGGAGCTTTCTAATTCTTTTAAGTTGTAGGGTTAGATAGTTAATTAAAAATTTTTCTTGCTTTTTGAGATAAGCCTGTAGTGCTGTGAACTTCACTCTCGGGACTGCTTCCCCTGTGTCCCATATATTTTGGGTGGTTGTGTGTTCATTTTCGTTTGTTTCCAGGAAGTTTTTTATTTCTTTCTTGATCTTATTGGTAACTCATTCATTGTTTAATAACATGCTATTTAGCCTCCATGTGTTTGAATGGTTTTGAGTGTTTTTACTGTAGTTGGTTTCTAATTCCATGCCATTGTGATCTGAGATGCTTGATATGATTTCAGTCTTCTTGAACTTGGAGAGACTTGTTTTGTGTCCGAATACGTGGTCTGTCTTTGAGCATGACCTATGTACACTTGAGAGGAATGTATATTCTGCAGCTTTGGGGGGAAGTGTTCTGTAAATGTCAATTAAATCCGTCTGATCTAGTGTGCCATTTAGAGTTACTGTGTGTTGACTTTTTGTCTGGAAGATCTATCCATTGAAGTCAGTGGGGTGTTAAAGTCCACGATTATGACTGTATTGCTGTTGATCTCTCCCTTAAAGTCCTTAAGGTTATTATTGATAGGTCCTTATTTATTGCCTTTTTAATTCTTTATGCCTATGTTTCTCTATTTCTTATTATTACAGCAGTCCCTTTAACATTTCTTGCAGTGCTGGTTTGGTGGTGATAAACTCCTTTAGCCTTTTTTTTTGTCTGGGAAGCTCTTTAGTTCACCATCTATTTTGAATGATAGCCTTGCGGGATAGAGTAGTCTTGTAGTATTGGTTTCAGACTACTTGTTTTGCATTACCTTGAATACTTTATACCATTCCCTTCTGGCCTGTAGAGTTTTTGACGAGAAATCATCTGACAGCCTTATGGGAGCTCCTTTGTAGGTAACGGATTACTTTTCTCTTCCTGCCTTTAAGATGCTCTCTTTGTCTTGAATTTTTGGCATTTTAACTATGATGTGTCTGGGTGTGGGCCTCTTTGGGTTCTTGCTTGGGACTCTCTGTGCCTCCTGAACTTGTGTGGCTTTTTTCTTGACCAGGTTAGGGAAATTTTCTGCCATTATTTCTTCAAACAAGCTCTCTATCCCTTGCTCACTTTCTTCACCTGGCATACCTGTGATGCGAATATTGTTATATTTCATGTTGTCTCAAAGCTCCCTTAAACTGTCCTCCTATTTTTTAATTGTTTTTCCTTTTTGGTTCCCTGACTGATTTTTTTCCTACCCTCTTATAATTCACTGATCTAATCTACAGCTTCCCCTAATCTTCTGTTTATTCCTTCCAATGTATTCTTTATTTCTTCTGTGTCATTCTTCATTTCTGACTGGTCATTTTTCATAGTTTCCATATCTTTTCTCATGCTTTTGAGCATCCTTACAATCATTATTCTGAACTCTGTATCTGATAGATTGCTTATCTCCATTTCATTTATCTCTTCTTCTGGAGACTTCTCTTGTTCTTTCATTTGGGGCTTGTTTTCCTGTCTCTCCGTTTTGGCTGCCTGTTTGGGTTTGTTTCTATGTATTAGGTAGGCTTTCTAGGACTCTCAGTCTTTTTGGACAGTCTCTGGTGCAGGCCAATGTCAGATTTTTTTTGACCTTGTTTAGAGCTATCAGTGATCCACAGCTTATGGCTCCCTCTGCTGCGGTTGGGTGTGTTTGGAAAGGACTGAGCTGTGCACCACGGTCTGCTTTTTTTTTTTTAAATATATCTTTATTGATTTCAGAGAGAGGAAAGGAGAGGGAGAGAGAGAAGCATCAATGATGAGAGAGTCATTGATCAAGCCCGCAGCCCGGGCATGTGCCCTGACCGGAAATCGAACCCTGATCGCCTGGATCCCAGGTCGATGCTCAACCACTGAGCCACGCCTGGCTGGGCCAGGATCTGCTTTTCTAAGCCCAGTGTCCAGGAGCAGATCAGGCAAAGATTCAAAACATCCAAATGCTGATTGTTATTCAGTCTCTTAATGAGACTGAGGCTGTAGATCACAGCAAGGTGTAAACTTCACAGGGTGGGGTGAGAGGTTTTCCAATTGCTTCCCCCTCAGGCTAAAGCTTCCTGGATAGTAAAGGTCTGCTTGAGAAATATGTTCTCTGCAGTATGGGGGAATGACTTAGCACAGGAATTCAGATGGCTGCCCTCAACCTCTCCCCAGGGCCAGCACCCCTTGATTTTCTTCACACAACTTCAGTCCACTCTGCCCTCCTTCTGCCAGAGCCCAAGGTGAGTGCATTGGCCTTTTAAGAGTGTGCCTGCATCACTACCCGTCTCTCTCTGGCAGACAGAAACCCTGTTGCTTTTCACAGCCAGATGTTATGTGGGCACCTTTTCAGTTTTGGTGCTCTGGGCTAGGGATCCAGTTTGGGGTTTGGACCCCAGAGTTCTCTGTTGACCCCCCCCCCCCCCCAGCTGAGACATCCTTCCGGAACTCCAACTGCTGCCTGCAGGAGCCCAGTCTGCCCTCTTGTGCCTCACACTTTCTACCAGTGTCTATGTTGTCACCACTTTATGTTTTTGGTTATAAGGGTTCTCTCCACCTAGTCCTCAGTTGATTATTCAGAATAGTTTTTCTGTATTTTATTTGTAATTCCAGTTTGGTCCTCGGAGAGTGTCAGTGCAGCTTCCTCTTAATCCATCTCCATCTTGGAATCCTATGAATTTTTTTTTTTCCTTCACAGTTTCACTGATAGAAGATTCATTCTTACCATAGATCTTAGCAACCACAGCTTACAGTTTTTTTTCTTTTCTTAAGTCAAGAACTTTCACCTTTTCACTTAAAGGAAGTACTTTATGGCTTTCTGTTTGATGTATCTGAATTGCCAGCATCACTACTTTTACACTTTGGGGCCATTATGTATTAAGTAAAAGAAGGGTGACTTGAGCAGTTACGGTCCTAACGAAGAATACAGTCTTGGATCTGATAACCAAGAGGGCTACTAAGTGATTAACTGGCAGGTAGCCTATCCAGCATGGATATGCAGGAAAAGGGATGATTCATGGCCCCAGGCCTTACGGAAGGATTCACTGCTATCTGTAGTTATGTTAGAATTGTTTTAGGGTAAGTGTATTGCATGGTTTTCATACATTTTTGACTCTTTAGTTTTCCTCCTTTATGAAGTTGGATATGAGTAACTACAGAACCTCTCAGTTTAAAGAAGGATCTCAGCAATGAGGCGAGAGGAGTTGAGATATCCTGTGGTACCAGAGCATACAATTTATTTATCAAATGAGCTTTTATTTATGGGCATTAGAGACTGGAGGATGGTTTAAAGCTCCAAGGACTGGTGATGATACCATTGAGAATCTAATTTTTTCAACCTTTGTCAAACCTCACATGGCTGACTTTGGGAAAACTAAAACTATAAAAATATTTTCACCAATTTAAATATTAAAAAGAAAAAGGAAATCAATACATTCGTTAGATTTTTAAAAACCCCATATTGTTTCAACTGATAAGTACTCTATAAATTAAATATATTGATAACATTAATGCTTACTTGATTGACTTAATGTTTTACAGCCTGTGCTTAACTTAAGGGACCTTGGATTATCTGAATTAAAAATTGGACAGATTGATCAATTGGTAGACAGTCTACTTCCTGGATTTTGTAAAGGCAAAAACATTTCTTCCCATTGGCATACATCCCATGTTTCTGCACAGTCCTTCTTTGAAAATAAATATGGTAAGTTAATATATTTTATGTTTTAATTTACTTCAGTATTATTAATAATTATAGTAGATACCATTTATTAACATTCACTGTGTACCAGGTTCTTTGCTGACTATTTTCCTTTCTTCCTTTCTTTTGGCTAACTTTTTATATTGGAATTATTTTATTTTTAAAATATGTTTTTATTGATTTTAGGGAGAGAGGAAGGGAGAGAAGGAAAGAGAGAGAGAGAAATATCGATGTGAGAGCGAAATATCAATTAGCTGCTTCCTGCACGCCCCCCACCGGGGATCGAGACCATAACCCCAGGCATGTGCACTGACTAGGAATCGAACTGGTGACCTTTTGGTGCACGGGACTATGCCCAGCCAACTGAGCCACACTGGCCAGGGCTATGTTGGAATAATCTTAGATTTACAGAGAAGTTGCAAAGGTAGTACAGAGTTCTTATATACACTTCACCTGGCTTCTCTTAATGCTGACTGTTTACATAACCATGGTTCATTTGTCAAAACTATGAAATTAATATTGGTGCATTACTTTAAACTATAGACTTTATTTAGATTTTTACCATATAAAAGTTTAACTTTGCCAAAACACTAGTTTTTCCTCTAGGATCCATTTTCTGTTCCAGGATTTAAAACATTACTACATAGATTTGATTCCATGTAACATACTACTAATCTCTGAGAATATATTGAAGAAACAGTCACAGTCCCTTTTATAGAATGTTTACATATTTTCTTGAGTCTTGTAACAATCCGGAATTACAATAAGTGGATATTTGTTGAAAGAGATATTAGCTTTATGAATTTCTTTTTGGATGATTTCTTAAACAAGAAATGTTAGAGGCTTGTCAGAATACTTGTTTTATATTGATGGAAGAACAGATTTTTAAAATCAGTACAAGCCACCCTAACAGGATTGAAACCACAACCTAGGCATGTGCCCTGACTGGGAATCCAACCTGAAATCCCTATATCATGACAGTGCTATTTACAATAGCTAAGATCTAGAAACAGCCCAAGTGCCCATCAGTAGATGAGTAGATAAAAAAGCTGTGGTACATTTTCACAATGGAATACTACTTCACCGTAAAAAGAAACTCTTACCCTTTGCAACAGCACGAATGGACTTGTAGATTATTATGCTAAGCAAATAAGCCAGTCAGAGAAAGACAAATAGCACATGATCTCACTTACAGGTGGAATGTAATGAACAAAATAAACTGACCAACAAAATAGGACCAGAGGCATGGATACATGGAACATACTGACAGATCTTAGAGGGGAAGGGTGTGGGGGGGACTAGAAGAGATTAACCAAAGAACATAGGCATATATGCATAGCCCATGGACACAAATAATAATGTGGTGAAATCCTGGGGTGGGGTGGGGGTTTGGTGGAAGGGATCAAAGTTGGGAGGAAATGTGGGACATCTGTAATAGTGTCGACAAAAAAAATTAGCCCTGGCTGGTGTTGCTCAGTGGTTAAAGCATCGGCCCACGCACAAAGGGTTGCAGGTTCGATTCCCAGTCAAGAGCACGTCACTGGGTTGCAGGTTTGATCCCCTGCTGTGGTCAGGGCACATGAAGGAGGGAACCAATCTGTGTTTCTCTCACATCGATGTTTCTCTCCTTCCCTCCCTCCCTCTAAAAATTAATGGAATAAATATCCCCAGGTGAGGATTAACAACAACAATAAGAACAAAAATCAGTACAAGCTATAAAAGCCCAGGAACAAAAGAGAGAGCAGGTTTGAATAGTTTTGTGATGGTTTGATTTGAAACTGTACTTCATATAAACTTAATTCATTTACTAATCTTTTTTTTTTTTTTTTACTTTTGCTTTTAATTCACGTAAGGGCTGAAGGATAAATAAAGAATTCAGGAGTGAGAAAAAATGAAAAGTTTTTGAGTGTAGGGCTTAGATTAAGTATCTGCTTCTATTTGTTTATCTTTTTGTGCTGTACTAACTTCTTCCTGAGACTTAGTGATTAAGAGCAAGGAGTATGCCTGGCCACTGTGTCTCTGGTTACAGCATTGGCCTGTGCACTGAAGGGTTGTGGGTTTGATTCCTGGTCAGGGTCACGTACCTGGGTTGTAGGTTCGATCCCCTGCCCTCGTCAAGGTGCATGCGGGTGGCAACCAATCCATGAATCTCTCTCACATCGATGTTTTTCTGTCTCCCTCCTTCCTTCCCTTCTACTCTCTCTAAAAGTCAATGGAAAAAATAATCCTCTGGTGGAGATAAACAACAGCAATAAAAAGAGTGAGGAGTAGATTTAGGATCAAATTCAATCCTGCCTTTGATTGTGGTATTTATTTCTCTAAATTGCTGGTTTTCCATAAGATTGTGAGGAATAACTATCTCATTTTAGAGGACCAGATGAAACAATTTAAAATACTTCAGGCCCATTGTAAGTGTTCAGTAGAGTAAGTTATTTGTTATTATTATTATTATTATTAATGCTCTTACAGTTTTCATATTTACAGATCCTTATAAGGTTGTTTCTCTTACTGCCAGCCATTTTCTAGGCTTAGGCATGCAGAAGTATTAGGAAGAGGTTTCTGACTTCACTCTAAGGGTTCTTAGAAGAATTCTCAAATCCTAACTGAGATACAAGAATAGATGAGAACACTGTTTTTGTTGTTTCTGCATAACTTTTTCGTAGGCTCATTGATGTAAAGTAGGATGGGGCCCATTAATCAAGAATTGGAGTTAGGAAGGAACTCCAAAGTATTCATGGCTTATAGCTATGGAAGGAACTTTCTTTGTTCCAAATGACTATGGAGGCTTTAAAGAGAAAGTAGCAGTATATCTGGTTTTATCACATTGTTCATTAGAGGTTTTTAAATTGTCTCTAGGATATAATAATTCTTTACCTTTTTATGCTCCTAACTAAAAGTAACTTCAGCAAAACATAATGCCTTTTACCTCTTGATTTTAATTTCATTGGTTGCTATTTGTATATCAGATAACAAGATTGACAAGTGATAGTAAAGTGATGAAGAACTATATTTAGATATTTCTAAAAGTTATGTGCATATAAAAGGGAAAACTCATATTTTGGTTTTTCTAATACTTGGTAAAATTATGTTTTATATAAAATTTTTTTATGGTGTGGCAATTAGAATATTTACTTTTTTCATTTTCTCTCCAGGTTACATAGATGTATTTAGCACTTTACGTTCCTCTTGCTTGTACAGACAACATTCAAGAACTCTGAAGAGCATTTGTTCAGATCTTCAGTACTGGCCAGGTATGAAGCAACAACTTTATTTATTTTGGTAAAAATAGATGTATTTAATAGATTCTGATTTGTTTTTTTTTAATGATGCTAATGATTGTAAACATTCATTTGTAGCTCACAGTAAAACTTACAGAGTATTTGTTATTGAATAGTTTGGGTATGTCTGTGTAATTATGTGGAAAAAATAAAGTAGCTAAATTTTGAGTGATAAGTGTCACAGTAAATCATAGTCTAGGGCACTTACGTACACCTGCTTCAAAATAATTAAGCACATTTGTTTACTTTCCCTCATTTTCAAAATCCTATTGCAAGAGAAAAAAAACAGAAAAATGAGAAAGAAGTCAGGGCAAGAGAGAGGAATTTCGTCACTGGATTAGAAATTTGAGGACTTTACGTAAGTTATAAAGTAGATGACATCAAATTGATAGCAAAATCAAATATACATTTATTCATATTTATTGAATGTTATTACATGATCATATATTGGGCACTAGTGATGGGTTTTAGGTGACAATGTTAAATAAAATTACAGATGCTATCTATGTTTATGGAACTCAGATTGATACCAGAGGTGTGTACTACTATTTCTGGTGGAAATTAGGAAAACTCCAAAGTTGGAATCATTAATACTGGGCTCTGGGATGGTTGATATAGTAGACAATTGAAAGATATCCAGAAGTGGGCCAATCAATCACAGAGCAGATGTAGCATTTAAATTTTAGGCTACAATTGGCAAAAAACTGTAATAATAGTGTGTGTGAGTGTTGAGAAGAGTTCGTCTCTGAAGACTCCTGGTTTGGACATTGATGCCAAAGAGAGGGACAAGACAGTAGTACTCCAGATTACTTTTGGACTTCAATCATGCACTGAAGGTATCCTGCTCATTCACTATAAGCCTTTGTTTTGTAGTCTAAATACATTTACCACCTTCATAGTTTTGAAGAAACGTATCAGTGGATTCGCAAGACTCTCCATGTATTTGAGGAAAACTTGTAGCATGAGAGACGAGGCACCAACTTGAGCAGAGAGACCAGTAATCCTCTGAAGAAATTGTTAATGCAGAAGACAGAAGTATACTTAAGGATATATTTTTAAATATTCATGGAGACAAAAACTGACCACGTATTTGGATATGAAGTATATCTTCATTTTCAAAACGTTTAAAATTCAGAGGTCAGGTTCTCTGATAATGTTATAAAACTGAGATCAGCCTGACCAGTGTGGCTCAATGGTTGGGAGTTGACCCATGAATCTGGAGGTCACATGGTTCAGTTCTCAGTCCGGGCACATGCCTGGGTTGTGGGCTTGATCCCCAGTAGGAGGCTTGCAGGAGTCAGCCAATCAGTGACTCATCATTGATGTTTCAGTCTCTCCCTTCTTCTCTCTGAAATCAATTAAAAAATATTTTTTAAAAAACCCCAAAATTAAAATAACAAAGGATAGCTAAAAAATACCTAAATATGTGGAAATTTAAAGATACTTTTCTGAGTGTCTTGTGACTGAAGAGAAATATCAAAACTGAAATTACAATTTTTAATGAACCATAATGAAAATCTGCATATCAAAATGTTTGGGTTGCTGACACACTGAAACAGAGAGCATTGTATAATTTATTACGAAATTGTCAGGAACTAGCCTGAGAAATGAACAAACTTGAGTTCGAGCAGTGGGAATGAAAGAGAAAGAGACGAACAAAGTTATGGGATTAGGAGGACTGCCCTCCAATGAGGAGCACCCCTAAATGGCTTCAATGCCTTTATTATATAGTAAGTAACAAACAGTTGGTAATGAGGTGAGTGTGATACAAAGTAGTTCCTTCAAGGCTGCATAAATACTCTTTCAGAGTAAATATCCTGCCTCCTGCATGAGCCCAGACCTTGGTAATTTCTTTATCTCAGCTTCTCATAGGAACTTGTGGGGAGGGTCGAGTCCTTGACTTCAGACCCTCATGTGACGTGGACCATGTCCAGACACGTCACTGGCTCCCAGCACGAAATAAAGAGGATGGGAAATAAATTAACATTTTGAGAATTTTTTAAATGTGAGAAATTTTAATATGGATAAAACAGACATTAAATTAAATGAATATAACAGCAAGAAGTTTTACTTACTTAAATCAAGAACAAGTTTATTTAAAAAAAAATAGAACAAACAAATCTGATTAAGAAACAATAAGAAAATACAAACAATATTAGAACTTTAAAATGGGAACTGCCACAGAGAATGAAGATTATAAAATTATAAGAATATTCACAAAGACAGATACCATATGATTTCACTCATGTGGAATATTGAAAAACAAACGATGCAAAACCTCATATATCCAGAGAACAGATCAGTGGTTGGGAGGAAGGAGGTTGGGAGATAGGCAAAAAAGGGCGAAGGGGGTCAGTTGCATGGTGATGAATAGTAACTAGATTTTGGGGGCTGATCACTTTATAGTATATACAGAAGTCAAATTATAATGTGAACTTGAAATTTATATAATAAAAAATAATAAAATTGCCTGGCCAGTGTTGCTCAGGTGTTGAGTGTTGACCAATGCACCAAGAGGTTGCCAGTTCAATTCCTGGTCAGGGCACATTTCCGGGTTGTGGGCTTGATCTCCCAGTAGGTGCCATGCAGGAGGCAACTGATAGATGTTTCTCATTGATGTTTCTATCTCCCTCTCCCTTCCTTTCTCTCTAAAAAAAGTCAATAAAAATATTTTAAAAATTAAAAAATTACAAGGTACTATATATAATTTTATATGGTAAATAAAAATGTTGAAACAGGTAATTTACTCAAGATATAAATTAGCAAAATTGACTCAATAAGAGATAAGACAATACCATAAAATTTGAAAGGTAATATTTTTCAAATAAAATTCCTTTGCCCCAAAGCACTAGGCTCAGATGGTTTTATGGCTGAATTCTGTT
Source organism: Miniopterus schreibersii (assembly GCF_964146895.1). NCBI lineage: Eukaryota > Metazoa > Chordata > Mammalia > Chiroptera > Miniopteridae > Miniopterus > Miniopterus schreibersii. The sequence continues at coordinate 79,540,411 of NC_138101.1, read as the reverse complement.
TTGTTGGATTAGGAGCCTCGTTATTTTAAAAAAAAAATTTTTTTTAATAAGGAAAAGATAAAGTAGGCTTCCCTGTTTATTTCATGAAATGACCACTGAGTGATATTAAAATATTACCAACAAAAAAGATACAAAGGATCGATTTCGGTCAAGATGGTGGCGTACATAAGCACAGTACTAGCATCCTCTCACAACCACATCAAAATTACAACTAAACCACAGAACAACCATCATTTAGAACCGCTTGAAATATGGCTGAATGAATGGAAGTTCTACAATTAGATAATTAAGAAGCCACACTGAGACTGGTAGGAAGGGCAGAGGCACAGACTGGGCTGATCAATACCCATGTATGGTGTGATTTTAATTCAGAGGGATATCTAGGCTGTGGAGATCCCCCATGAGGAGCAAGGGGTCCAAGCCCCACAGCAGAACCCTCAGCCCAGTGTTCCAGTGCTGGGACGATAAGTCCCCCTTAACCAAGTTATAAAAACCAAGGGGGTTTGTGGCTGAGTGACAAGGAAGCTGCTGGCCCTAGGCAGTTTTGCTTAAAGGGCCAGCACACTGACTTACTCAGACTCACTCCCTCTGAGCTCCAGCACTGGGGCAGCAGCTTGAAAGATGCCAGGAACATATGGGGAGGAACTAAATTGTTTGGCATCAGGGCATGATATGAGGGGCAGCTTTCTCAGACAAAAGTGCTATTAGTGGTCTTTCCTTTGCTGAGATTTCCCCCCCCACAGTGCCCACAGGCAGTCACCATAGCTGAGTCTCCATCAACCTGGCTCACACTGTTTGCCCTGCCCTGGCGACTTCCTGAGACCCCGCCCCACGCAAGCTGTTTGCAGTGGCTTTTCCATATGAATGGCCTGTCCTAGCTCAGGCTTCAGGCTCTCCTAAAAACTTTTAAGAAAGCAGCAGCTGGCCTCAGTGTGCCCCATACCTTTCAATAAGGGGCTAGCAATAGCCTGTCTTGGTTCACAGCTTGGCCTCTCCTGGGCACCTCCAAGCGCATCACAGGTAGCAGCCATCTATAGATTGCTCTGTAGCTCATGCTGGGAGGCATGAGCCAGTGCACCCCGTGGTCAGCTTTAGATCACACCAGATTTCAACCCTAGCACATCCACCAGCAACACACTGAAGGGGCAGACTTGGTGAACAGCAAAGCCCCACTGTAGTAAATCCTGCTCCATAGGGGTGTCTTCTGTACAGCAGCTCTTCCCCTGTAGTCTCAGCTGGTCTGCTCAGTTGATCGGCCTGGAGGGTCAATTCCTCCCAGTGATGCCAACAGTAATCAAGGTTAAACTACAACGGAGTGTGCACACAGCCCACACAGGGACCACCTAGAGTGCCCAGCTCAGGTGACTAGGGAGGCTGAGCCACTAGGCTGTATAGGACACCTGCAACATACGGTCACTCTACCAATTCCAGGAGACATAGCAGTTCTACCTAATACATTGAAACAAACACAGGGAAGCAGCCAGAATGCGGAGACAAACATGTTGTAAATGAAAGACCAGAAGAAATCTACAGAAATAGAACTGAATGAAATGGAAGCAAGCAAACTACCAGATTCAGAGTTCGAAACAATGGTTATAAGGATACTCAAGGAACTTAGGGAGAATTTGAAGAAACTTAGTGAGAACATCAACAACATAAAAAGGACCAGTCAGAAATGAAGGATACACTGACTGAAATGAAGAATAATATACAGGGAATCAACAATAGAGTAGTGGACACCAAGAATCTAATCAGCAATTTGGAATATGAGGAGGCAAAAAACACCCAGTTAGAACAGCAATAAGAATAAAGAATCCAAATTTTGAAGATAGTATAAGGAGCCTCTGGGACTAGTTCAGGTGTACAAAGAATCACATGATGGGGCTGCTGGAAGGATAAGAGAGGGTCTGAGAAATGGAAAACCTATTTGAAAAAAATAATGACAGAAAACTTCCCCTGCCTAGTGAAAGAAATAGACTTAGAAGTCCAAGAAGCACAGAGAGTCCCAAGCAAGATGAACCCAAAGAGGCCCACAGCAAGATATATCATAAATAAAAGGCCAAAGGTTAAAATCAGCAAGAGAAAAGCAGTTACCTTCAAGGGAGCTCCCATAAGACTGTCAGCTGATTTCTCAACAGAAACTTTGCAGGCCAGAAGGGAGTGGCAAGAAATATTCAAAGTGATGAAAAACAAGGCCCTACAACCAAGATTACTCTACCTAGCAAAGCTATCATTTAGAATTGAAGGTCAGATAAAGAGCTTCACAGACAAGAAAAAGCTAAAGGAGTTCACTACCACCAAACCAATATTACATGACATGTTAAAGGGTCTTCTTTAAGGAGACGAAGAAAAAAAATGATAAGTATGGACAATAAAATGACAATAAATACATACTTATCAACAATTGAATCTAAAAATAAAAACAAATGAACAAGGAATCTAATGAACAAAAGAAACTGATGAATAAAGTAGAACTAGAGGCATGGGAGCATGGAACAGACTGAAGAATCTCAGAGGAAAGGGATGATGGAGGCAGGAAGAGATTAAAGAATTTATATGCACACATGCATTATCCATGGACACAGACAACAGGGTGGTGAATGCCTGGGGTGGGGCGGGACCCAGGTGGAGGGGGTTAATGGAGGAAGAAAGGTGGGGGACATCTGTAATACTCTCAACAATAAAGATTAAAAAAGAAATTTAAGACAAAAACAAACAAGGATACAAAGGATCAATTTAGCTTAATATAGATACAGAAGCCCTAAATAACATCTGAAAAAGCAGGCTTAGAATGTGCTAACAATTATGTTGAGAAGTACAAGAGAGAAGTATGTTATGTTAATTGATTGGAGAAGAAAAGCAATGTTATTTTAGTGTATGATAAAAAAGGTGTGTGATATATTTTAATTGCTGTGTTTCCTAAAAATTCTTAGAAAGCTAGAATAAAAATTTTAATTTCTTTAAGGATAGTTTTTAGAATCTCATTAATATTAGAAACAAGATGTTTAATATCCTGTTTTTGTGCAGCAGTAATTTGGAGTTATATATAAGTTAAAAGAAGGGGCAGAATTATAATTTTAGCAGGTGATATGATTGTTTACCAGAAAATTCAAGAAAATCAACTGAAAGGCTGCTCAAGTAGTAAGAGTTTATTACATTGGTACCATATAAGGTAAATGAATAAAAATCAATAGTTTACTTTATTTTAGCAATAGGGTTTATTTACAGTTTCTTCAAAACCCAGCAAATATTTTATCCTGACAAGAAACATGCAACATAATGTATACATGCATATGTGTGTCTGCATAGAAAATTTCACTGAAGAAAGTAAAAGAGCAGAGTAAAATAAAAAGGAAAATACCATAATCCTTTTTGGAAGGACTTAGTATTATAACAGTATCAACTTATACCCAAATTTATCAATTCAGTACAATTCCAATAAAGATTTGTAATGAAAATCAAAAAGTTGATTTTAAACTTGGGTGTTAAAAAAAAAAAGTTCCAACTAGGTAAAGGTCTGAAAAAAAATCAAAGTATTAGGTGAAGTCAGTAGACTACCTTTAAAATCATAGTTTCAATGTGGGATTCTTATCAAAGCACAATGCAAAAAACTATAGATTAAAAGATAGGGCTACATTAATTTTATAAATTATTGTATCAATTAAAAGACAAAGACATTAAAATGTTTGAATTATACATAACTAAAAGTTAGTATACATGACATCCATATTCTACAAATGAAAATATGTGCGCAGGTCATGAGTAGTTAATTCACTAAAGAAATAAAAGTAGTCAATAAAAATAAAAAAATTTTCTATGACTTACTCTCATTTCGAATCCAAATTGCAAATTAAAACAAGATACTACTTTTTGCCCATCAGATTTGTACAAATTAACAAGATTTATATTATCCATTGTTTCAAAGGCTGTGGAGAAAAGGATAATCATATTCATTGGTGGGCATATAAATTGATAATAGTTTTATAGAGAGTAATTTCTTAGTGTTAAACCATGTAAATCTTACAGTTTCACTTTTAAGAATTTAGTCTACATGTATTGAAAGATAATAGGCACAATAATTTTACTGCAGCATGTGTTTTGTAATAAAAACTAGGAAACAACTAATGTCTGGAGTAAGAGAAATGGTTTAATATGGTTGCTATACTCAGATAAAAGTTGGAAAACTGTAAATAGACATTAAACTGAATGTACTGTCTGATGTTATTTTGAAAATGTCCATGATATATTAAGCGAAAGAAAACAATTGCAGAAAGTTATGTACTATTTTTATAGAAAGAGCCTGTGTTTAAATTCATAGAAGTATAGTCATGGAATTGTTCACTAATACTGGTTAATTATGGGAAATAGGAGTGGGGTTTGAGGAATTAGGAGAAACTGATTTTTATTTGATATGCATCTATGTTTTTTGTTTTGTGTACATTTTTAATTACCAAAGTAAAAGTAAAGTTAATTACATAGATCAATTCATTTTAATGACAAATGTGTTGAAATGTCAGGGAAAGAACTCTGTTAAAAAATAAGATGAAAACCTAGGATGTATAAGTATGGTGTCAGCATTTTGAATCTTAGGCGTTCTCTTCTTGTAAAAATTTACAATGAGAAGTAAATGTGATGCTGTTTTGTTCAGTTTTCATACAGTCTCGGAGTTTTAAAACGTTAAAATCAAGGACACGACGTCTACAGTCCACCTCTGAAAGATTAGCAGAAACACAGTATATAGCACCATCATTTGTGAAGGTAATTAGACTTTTTTTTTTTGGAAAGAGCAATAATTTTCGAGTTATTACAATGAGAATCTTCAATATCTGATTTATTTTGTAGGCTTATTGATTTTCTCCCATTTTTCTGCTTACAATAAAGGATAAATATCCCGTGTAATCCTAATTACTACACTTCTTTTGAGTACCAAATTTCTCTCTCCACTGGCCTATTAGAAATCTCCCTCCGTTTTTCCCCCCTACCAACCTATAGATGCTTATGAGTAGCATCTACTCAAGCTAGAAGCATGCTTATCAACTTTGATATGTCCATCTTCTCTTACCTCTCACATCCATTAATCACTAAGTCCTGCTGATCACTAAAATCCTGTTGATCCATTCCAACCTCTTAAATATTTCTTAAATCTTCATCCTCTTCCAGTTCTGTTGCATATATAGACTATTAGAATAATCTAGGCAAGAAATGGTTATAGGCACTCATGTAGTCTCCATGCCTTTAGTTTTACTGCCTTCAGTTTAGCCTCTAGACTGCCACCTACCAGTCTGTCTAAAATGTATTACATGTAATAATTGTATTCCTCTGCTTTATTGCCACCTGCCGTGATATACAGGGCAAGTTATTGTTTATCTTCTGCTTACCATTTATTTGTTCTCATTTCTCAGTGTGTCACCCCCTCTGTACTTCTTCCCTCCTCCTCTCTTGGCATTTTAAAGTCCTGTCATACAAGACAGCTTGCAGTTCTTCAGCACTAAGGACTGTTGTTTAATGCCTCTGTCAGATTGTCCATGCTGTTTGTTCTCTGTGGCTAAGGTATCCCATTCTCTGAAAGGCCTTTCTTGACTTCCTTAGATAGCATTTATTTTACCACCATACCTAGTACTTCTAGCATAATATCAAAACTTTATTTATGTATCTCTTCCCAGTAGATGAAAAGCATTCAGATCATTGTTCATCTTTCCATCTTCAGAACTTAAACAGCACCAAGTATATGAAATGTGCTCAGTAAACATTTAATATATTAATGAGGTTTTCCTGTAGTACAGTTAAAGGAATGTGAACATCAAGCCATTAGAACCCTAAGTTACCCTGTTTTCAGTATAGTGTTCGTATAGAAAGTTTCTTGATATTGATTGATACAGGTATAGGATCCAGTGTTAGTTTCCTAGCCATTAATTAATTTCTTGTTGAGTTTTAATGAAATTTGTCCCACTGACAGTAAAATGAAAAACTAGAATTTCATTGAATTTTTTGTGTGTGAGTGGACAGAATATTTCTGGGGAGTGTTATTACCTTATATAGTCAGTCAATATTGTTGTGTTGTTTTATATTTAGGGATTTCTTTTGCGGGACAGGGGATCCGATGTTGAGACTTTGGATAAACTCATGAAAACCAAAAACATACCTGAAGCTCACCAAGATGCATTTAAAACTGGTTTTGCGGAGGGTTTTCTGAAAGCTCAAGCACTAACACAAAAAACCAATGGTAAGCTAATTTGATACTCATGTTGAAGAGAGTATCTGAAAGGAAGTGATTATGAATAACTTTTCTACTAATTGTCTAACTTTTTAGTGGTTATATTGTATTATGTTTATAACTCAAGCTTTGTAGAAATGGAAATATCTGCTGGCATTTTCCCTTTCTCAACTGAGAAACCAAAGCCAAGGCTTTATGAAGTTTTTGGTAACAGCCTGCTGAAAGGAAATCATGGCAGTTATGCAGAAGAAGACCGATTCCCAAATTCCGTGTGATGAAATATGATTACCATTTGTAAACTTAATGTTTGCATTTCATTGAACTGTCATTTCTCATTGATACCATTTGATTTAAGGCTCTTTCTTTCTTCTCCAGATTCTCTAAGACGAACTCGTTTGATTCTCTTTGTTCTGCTGCTATTTGGCATTTATGGACTCTTAAAAAACCCATTTTTATCTGGTAAAGGCTTTTTTTATTTATTTCACTTATTAATTTAATTTAAAAAAGCTTTTTACATACTTATTTCTTTTTCATAGTCAGTCTACTTAAGACTTAGAGAAATAAAACAATGTTTATAGTTCTAGGATCTAGGCCTTTCATTCCTTAAGTCAAGACTTCTCAGATTGGGTCACTTTGAGACTTTTTTGCTTTGAAGTAGAAAAATTTTAATCTGTTATGATTGTGTACCATCTGCCATGTCAGAGAGCTTATTGTATTTACATTGATTTGTGGGTTATAAGAAAAGTTTCTTCAGGCACTGTACAAATTCAAATTTTGTGCGTTTTGAGAAAATAATGTTTTGTGAAAGTTCCAAGGATTGTGTTAGAGTGAAAATGTTATTTCAGCTTCTAGTAGTGGTTGGTTTCCTAGATTTTAATCCACACCTGAGTATAAGTTCTTTTTTCTTTGTTGATTTTTTTTTTTTTTTTTTTTTTTTAGAGAGGAGGGGAGAGAAAGAAACATCGATATGAGAGAGAAACATTGATCGGTTGCCTCCCGTACACGCCCGGACCAGGGATTGAACCTGCAACCTAGGTGTGTGCCCTGACTGGGAATAGAACCCACAGTCTTTTGGTGTATGGGACGATGCTCCAACCAACTGGGCCGCCTGGCCAGGGCTATACCTGTCCAATTATTAAATTAAAAAAACATGTAGCAGAATTTTATAATGGTAGTACAGAGTGAAATAGTTATCTATTTTAAAGACAAATAAGTTGAATTAATTAAAAATTAGTTTATATAAAATTAATTGTTTAGTTTTTCAGTTTGCCAGTCTAAAATGATATAATAATGTGAGGTTTAAGTGATTCTAATTGCTTTTTCAACTATTTAATTTTTACTCTCTCTGTGATTATCTTGAGAGGTAAAAAACAATGTATAATTGAGAACATCAGTTGACTTGGATCAGGACTTCATCCTAGAACTTGCAGGTAGCCCGAGATATTTTAAAAGGTTTTTTGTGTGTCATGAAACCTGAGATGAGGTTTTTAACATCCAGGAATAGCTTTTATATCTAGATTTACTGTCTCATATTTCCTTTTATTTTCAAAAAAGAACTAGTATAGGTACGATAGAGTGATATTGGTGGGTTGTTAGAAGGATGACATGACCTCCGATTATTATTTTTTAATTGATGTCTTACATTTAGCAAAACATATATTACAGTATAACATATACTACCTTTGGGTAATTACTCTGATTTTTTATTAGGTCCAAGTGTTTCTGCTGCAAATTCATGTGGATTATTTATTAAGTCCTTCTGCATAGAGCCTTAAAAAGTAATTTAGTGGGCTAAACCAATTAGTGTCTGTTCTAGAATTACTATTTTAAATTTGCTCTCCAGACTTGTATGTTCTTGATATGTTAAATATTTCTTGTTAATCCTATATTTTTGCCTACTCATTTTTGGCTTTTATATTTCAGTGTCTTAAAGACATTATTTTTTACTTATTCTGAGGAAATTAGAAATTGCTCAGTTTACTGCTCATTTATGTCTGTCTAGGATGGAAGTTTACCTGAGGGGGAGAGGTTTAAGAAAACTTTTTGCTCCCCATAGTTGATTTGTTTATTCCCCATAGTTGATCTCAAATATTTTACTATCCTACAAAACTTTTACTGTCTTTCTTGTACTTAATGTTGTCATTACTGATAAATCATGTAAGGGCAAATAACAATTGTCAGAGGAAGAAGGCTGTTCAAAATGTAAAAGCTTCACCTTTTTTTTTAATGCCAGTGCTAAGTTTTGTATGCCAGATTAAGGCAAAATATTTCAAAGTGTAGATCCCTGACCAATTGTATCAGGATAACTGAAGATGATTGTTAAGAACTCAAACTCTTCAGGTACCCTTTTCCTAAATCTACAAACCAAAAGTTCTGAGCCATGTCCTGAGAACCTGCATTAACACATATTTCCAATGATGATTATGCACACTGGAGTTTGAGAACCATTGGTTTAAGATTTCTGTCATTGACTATTACAAGGAGAAGAGGAATGTAAGTTTTAATTGGAAAGTACAAAAATGTCTTTTTAATGTGAGTCATTTATTCCTTGAATATAGTCTAGAAATCCAGAAAACCTAGTTTCTACTTCTTACTCTGATTTAATGTGAAGTTAGATATATAATTTTTCTGGGCTTTGCTTTCTTGCATCTGAAAAAATAAGGTGGTTGGAATTTTATGAATCTGTCAAACATAAAAGCATTTTCTTTCCTTTAGTTCGCTTCCGGACAACAACGGGGCTTGATTCTGCAGTAGACCCTGTCCAGATGAAAAATGTCACCTTTGAGCATGTTAAAGGAGTAAGTTAAAAAGTTTACCTTGACCTCTTCATACATTAACTCTATTAGGTCAATATTTGATTCTAAAGGTTTGGATAATAGAAAATATATATATTGGTCTCTGCCTCCAGTTCCTGGCACAGAGCTCCTAAAACTCTCATAATTTCCTACATGATGAGAGCACTTGGGAGCATCTTTTGTTCAACTATTTGGGCTTTGACCACTATTCCTGACATAGAGCTTCTGAATCCCTTGGAATTTCCTGGATGATATGGAGTGTCTTTAGTTCTAATGAGGTATCTGTTGGTAGGCTTCTGGGTAGCGTTAGGATGGGGGCTGGTTACCAGAAAGACCAAGCCTTCATTAGAAGCTTGGAATTTTCATCCCCACCTCACATTCTGTAGAGAGGCAAGAGGGGCTGGAAAAATTAATGATTGTACTTACATAATGAAGCTCCCATAAAAACCCTAATAGTTTGGGTTCGGGGAGCTTCCAGGTAAACTTGTGGTGCTGGGAGAGCAGTGCATCCAGAGAGGGCATGGAAACTCTTATTGGCCTTTGTAACTTCAGTATCTAATACATCTGTATCTCCAAGTGAATAGAATGGATGAATGCTAGTTCATAGGCAGTTAGTTAAATTATTGGTTTGACAATAATTAATAGTGTCTTTTAAGTGCCAGTTCCTGTTTTAGGTACTGGGATAGAAGAACTAAAATAAATCTCTGATCTCATGGAGTTTTAATTCTAACAGGAATTGCACAAGGATATATGGTATAGAAGGAAATAATAGATGTTAAGTGGTCAAGGATTATGGTGGAAAATAGAGCAGGGTGTAAGGAGGATTGGAAGTTCTGGGGAAAAGGTGACAATTTTATTATTTTAAAAATTTTTATTTTTCAAATTACAGTTTATTTTCAGTATTATTTTGTATTAGTTTCAGGTGTACAGTATAGTGGTTAGATCTTCCCCCTGATATTTCCAGCACCCACTTTGGCACCATACATACTTATTACAGCATCATCGACTATATTCCCTATGCTGTACTGTATATCCCCATGACTATTTCTGTGACTACCAGTTTGTACTTCTTAACCCCTCCATTTTTATCACCAGTACCCCAACGCCCATCCCCTCTGGCAACCAGCAGTCTTTTTTCCGTATCTATGAGTCTGTTTCGATTTTGTTTGTGTGTTTATTTTCTTTAGATTCCACATATGAGTGAAATAACATAGTATTTATCTTTCTCTGTCTGACTTATTTCACTTCGCATAATACCCTCTAGGTCCCATCCATGCTGTTGCAAATAGTAAGATTTCATTCTTTTTTATGACTGAGAAATATTCCATTGTATATATGTACTAGCTTTTTTATCCACTTATCTATTGATGGGCACTTGGGTTGCTTCCATATCTTGGCTATTGTAAATAATGCAGCAATAAACATAGGGGTGTATATATTCTTTCAAATAAGTGTTTTGGATTTCTTCAGGTATATATCCAGAAGTGGAATCCCTGGGTTATAAGGTAGTTCCATTTTTAGTTTTTTGAGGAAAGTCCACATTGTTTTCTATAGTGACTGCACCAATCTGCATTCCCAATAGTGCAAAAGGGTTTCCTTTTCTCCACATTCTTGCCATTACTTGTTGTTTGTTGATTTATTGTTGACAGCCATTCTGACAGGTGTGAGGTAATACCACATTGTGGGTTAATTTGAATTTCTGATGATTAGTGACATTGAGTATCTTTTTATATATCTATTGGCCATCTGTATGTACTCTTTGGAGAAGCGTTTGTTCAGGTCCTCTGCCCATTTTAAAAAATATATATTTTTATTGATTTCAGAGAGAGGAAGGGAGAGGGAAAGAGAGATAAAACATCAATGATGAGAATCGTTGATTGGCTGCCTTCTGCATGCCCCTGACCGGGGATCGAGCCCGCAACCCGGGCATGTGCACTGACCGGGAATCAAACCCTGATCTCCTGAATCCTAGGTTGATGCTCAGCCGCTGAGCCACGCACGCCCGGGCGGGAGTTTTTTGATTACTGCTTTGATTTTGTTGGCTTAATTGGCCTGTTCAAATTTTTTGATTCCTTTGATTCATTCTTGGGAACTTGTATGTTTTCTAGGAATTTTTCCATTACTTCCAAATTGTCCAATTATTTGGCATAAAATTTTTCATAGTATTTTCTTATAATCTTTTTTATTTCTGTGGTATTAGTTGTTTTTCTTTAATTTTTGATTTTATTTATTTGGGTCCTTGTTTTTTTCTTGATGAATTTGGTAAGCAGCTTATCAATCTTGTTTATCTTTTAAAAGAACCAGCATTTGGTTTCATTGGTCTTTTGTATTTTTTTTTTTATTCTATTTTATTCTGCTCTGCTCTTAATTGTTTTCTTCCTTCTACTTACTTTGGGCTTTATTTATTGTCCTTTTTCTAGTTCCTTTTGGTGTAAGGTTAGATTGTTAATAATTAAGATTTTCCATGTTTCATTAGGTAGGCCTGTAATGCTATGAATTTCCCTCTTAAGACTGCTTTCATTGTGTCCCATAGATTTTGAGTTTTCACTTTGTCATTTGTCTCAAGTTATCTTTTAATTTTTTTTATCTCACTGTTAATCCATTCATTTAGTAACATGTTATTTAGCCTTCATGTATTTTTGTGTTTTTAATTTTTTTTCTTGTAATTGATTTCTAGTTTCATACCATTACGGTTGGAGAAGATGCTTGAAATGATTTCAGTCTTCTTAAATCTATTGAGGCTTGTTTTATGGCCTAACAGGTGGTCTATCCTGGAAAATGTTCCATGTGCACTTGTAAAAAATGTATATCCTGCAGTTTTAGGGTGTAATGATGTGAAAATATCAATTAAATCCATCTAATCTAATGAGTTGTTTTAAGGCAATTGTTTCCTTATTGATTTTTTTCGTCTAGAAGATCTGTCCATTGATGTCAATGGGTTATTAAAGTCCCCTATATGATTGTCTTACTGTTGATCTCTCTTTTTATGTCCATCAATATTTGCTTTATATATTTAGGTGCTTCTGTATTGGGTGCTTAAATTTTTACAAGGGTTATTTCCTCTTGTTGGATTGATTTTTATTTTTTTTTAATTATTACATAATGACTTTTGTCTCTTAATAGCCTTTGTCTTAAAGTCTATTTTGTCTGATACAAATATTGCTACTTTCACTTTTGTTTGTTTGTTTGAAATATCTTTTTCCATCCCTTTACTTTCAGTCTGTGTGTGTGTCTTATTCTGAGGTCATTTTCTTGTAGACAGCATATATATGGGTCTTGTTTTCTTATCTATTCAGCTATCCTATGTCTTTTCATTGGAGCATATATTCCATTTACATTTAAAATGATTATTGATAGGTAAGTACTTACTGCCTTTTTTTTTTTTATAATTACACTCTTTTTCTTCTTATAGAAGTCCCTTTAACGTTTCTTGTTGATTGATTTTTTTTTTTTGAAGATGAACTCCTCCAGCTTTTTCTTGTTGGAAAAACTTTATTTCTCCTTCAATTTTAAATGATAGCCTTGCTGGGTAGAATAGTCTTAGACGTAGGTCCTTACTTCTCATCACTTTGAATATTTTGTGCCAGTCCCTTCTGGCCTGAAGTGTTTCTGTTGAGAAATCAGCTGACAGTCTTGTGGGAGTTCCCTTGTAGGTAGTTGTCTTTCACTTGCTGTTTTTAAGATTCTCTCTTTATCTTTAACCTTTGCCATTTTAATTATGAAGTGTCTTGGTGTGGGCCTCTTTGTGTTCACCTTGTTTGGGACTCTCTGTGCCTCCTGAATTTGTGTGACTTTTTCCTTCACCAGGGAAGAGATGTTTTCAGTTATTATTTCTTCTAGTAGATTTTCAGTCCCTTGTTCTTTTCTCTTTTTGGCACTCATATGATGTGGATGTTGTTATGCTTGGTATTTTCCCAGGGATCTCTTAGAATGTCCTTATGTTTTTCAATTCTTTTTTCTTTTGTTTTTCTCTTCTTGGGTGTTCACTGTTACCTTGTCTTCCATATTGCTGATTTGACCCTCTGCTTTATCTAATTTGCTGTTGATTCTTTCTATTGTAGTCTTCATTTCAGATATTATATTCTTCATTTCTGACTGGTTCCTTTTTTGTGGTTTCTGTGCCCTATTTATGTTTACTATCTCGTTAAGTTCTTTGAGTAGCCGTATAACCATTGTTTTGAACACTGTATCTGGTAGCTTGCTTGCCTCGATTTTATTTAGTTCTTTTTCTGGGAATTTCTCCTGTTATTTCATTTGTGGCATGTTTGACCCCCCATTTTGGCAGCCTCTCTGTATTTCTTTGTGTGTTAGGTAGATCTGTTAGTAACCCAGTCATGGTGTTCTGGCCTTATTTAGTAGGTGTCTTGTGGGGCTCAGTGGCACAGTCTCCCTAATCACCTGAGTTAGGTGCTCCAGGAATATCCCTTGTATGTATTATGTGAGCCCTTCTGTTACATTTGAGTCTTGATTGCTGTTGGCCCATTCATGGGTGACTCAGGCTGGTGACTATGAGGAATGACCCTGATCACAGTGTTGAAGCTGATGTGTGAGTGCTTACCCCATGAAGCAGAATTCACCCCAGCAGGGTCTGCTGTCTGCCAAGATCTCCCTTTGGGTGTGCCACTTTTGGAGCTAGTTGGGTTGTGCTCTGATGTTGTCCGAAGCCCACCACCAGTGTGTTGATTCTGGGGCATTTTGGGAGGGCCTCCATCTCAGGTCAGTGTCAGAGGCTGCTTGTAACCAGCCTTGGATTACCTGTCTGGAGCTACATGCAATCTGCAGAATTTATCTGACTCTGCTGGGTCTGGGTGTGCATGGGAGGGGCCAAGCTGCTACTAAAGCCTCCTCTATCAGCTCTGAGCCCAAGGCCAGGTTAGCCAATGGCCCAAGGCACCTCAAGATCCACCTCTGCCTGCCAGCTGCCTGTGAAGCTCAGTTATTAGAAGAGGCTGTTGCAGTGCATGAGTTGCATGAGATAGGTTCTCAGTGAGTTACTAGGTAGGGGCAGGTGATGTAAACCTGATGGGTACAGATTCAAATCAGGTGTCCGTGCTGGGCCTGAGGCCACTCAGCAAAAGTATTAGGGTACACCAAGGCCAGCCGCTGCCCACCTGGGACCCGCGGGCCCTTGTCAGGGAATAGTGTTTCAGGGAGTCAAGATGAGGCTGGCAGAGTTCACCAGGCTAAAACCAGTGAAGATTTGGCTGTGTGGAGGGGGAGTTATGCACAGGAGCAGAGGTGCACTCAGGCACGCAGTCTTCCCATGTATTGGCACTGTTCAAGCCTGCCTGAACCCCTTGGAGAGCTCCTCAATAAGGTCTGCATCTCAGACCTAGGCTGGAGTCTGCGAAAGACTAGGAGCAGTCCTGTTCAGGCAGGGCCTCCAGTAGCCAGCATGGAGGGGCTGTTGCCCCTCCCAGGCTGATACTGTATGGAGGGGAGGCTACACCCAGGGAAGATGGCATCTGTGGGCAGCGTGGGAGAGCGACCCCAGCACAGGGACACTTGGTGCTGTTACTCCAGCCCTCTCCCTGCAGCCATGCCAGTCAACTTCTCCCTTTATGATTCCAGTCCCACCCCAGCTGTTCCTCTGGTAGAGCCCAGGGCAAGGTCACAGTTTTAATTGGGGTGTTCAGGGTATGATTGAGAGGTGACATTTAAGTAAAGATTTGAAGAAGATGGGGAAAACTACATGTATTTGAACTAAGAACAAGTTTTGCTACAGGAAGAGAGAATAAAGGTCCAAAAGAATTAATGTGCCTTGTTTATTTGTTGAGCTATGAAAAGATCAGGTTTTGTAAAAAAAAAATGTTTTTTATTGATTTTATAGAGAGAGGAAGGAGAGGAAGAGAGAGAGGTATGTCATTCAGTTGCCTCCTGTACACACCCTGACTGGGAATCGAACCAGCAACTTTTCGGTGCACGGGATGATGTTCAACCACACTGGCCAGGGCTGAAAAGGTCACTTTTATGTAGAATGGAGTGAGCAAGGTGAATTTTCAAAAATACTGGGAGATGAGACCAGGGAGGTAAACAGAAGCAGATTGCATAGCATCTTGTCAGACATTATAAAAGACTTTGGCTTTTACTCTGAGAAAGTGGGAGTCATTGAAGCATTTTGAACAGAGAAATAATATGATTTGATATAAAACTTAATGGGAATTCTGTTTGGGGCATATTGTGTGTGAGATATCCAGATGAAAGTGTTGAGTAAGGCTGTGGTACCTCAGTTTACGAACCTCTCCGTTGACAAACATTTCGGTTTATGAATGCTCTAAACCCAGAAGTAAATGCTTCGGTTTTCCAAAACGCCTCGGAAGTCGAAAATGCCACACGGCTTCTGCTGAGTGCAAGATCCTGAGGCCTAGCTGTTGGCCCCTTGGTTTTCACACGTTTCAGAACTCAAATGGTCTTCGGGAATGGATTACATTAGAAAACCGAAGTACCACTGTAATAGTGATTACATTTAGATGTATTAAAGAGAAGAGGCCTAGGTACTGAGTTGTAGAGCATTAAAAGGTTCAGAGGACAGAAGAATAACCAGGAGAAAAGATTGAGAAGCTGCCAATGAGGTAGCTGAGCGTAGTATTCTATAAGCAAATTTCACAGTGAGGGAGTGATCAACTATGTGGAATGCTGTTGATGAGCTGATGAGAAGTGATTGGTCTATGTAGCAATGGGGAGACCATTGGTGTACTTGATAAAGAGCAATTTCAGTGGTGAAGCAGGGATTAAATCCTGATTGCAGTGAATTTACAAGACATGGAAGGAAATTAAAGGGAACAGATTATTACAAATAATTTTTGAATTTTGTTGGAACGGGTAGTGCAGACAATTCATCTATTATAAAAGGAAATAAAGTAGATGTGTATAAACTGGTAGGGTGGGGTTTATATGAGGGTGGGGGTTGTGGAAGTTCATTGACTGTGAAGTTAGAATCTGAGTCATCAGCTGAGAGAATGTATGAAAGGAAGAAGAGGGATGACTGGTTTATGGAGGAGGTGTGAAATTATGTAGGAATAAACGAATGAATGAATTAGGGAAATGAAATATGATTGCTGGGCTCACTCTAAAGTTGGGATCATGAATTTATATTGAGACCAGTCAGCATTAATGTTTTCTTCTACTGATTATTAAGCAGGAGGGGAAGCATAATAGTAGTGTTTAATTATTTGAAAGATTGCTAAAGATTGTCTTGCAATTTAATGACCTGTCACAAATGAATGTGTTCAAATAGAGGTGGGGTACTTGTCTTTGAGGCATGTTTTAGAAGAAATTCTTCCTGCAGGACATACTTGAAATCTATGACTGCTAAGGACTCTTCCAACTCTGAAGAGGCTGATGATGTTTTTCTGTTCTTCCTCTTTTCATACTCTGATCCCTATTTATACATAAGCATTATTTTTCAATCTTCACTACTGGGGAATAAGGCATCAGGAAATATGGCAGTTTTATGCCAAACAGTCCTTTACTTTCCTTTGCAATTTAAATAGCTGTGAACCCTGTCGGAATTGTAAAAAGGGAATTGAGGAAGAGGTTGGTGCAGTGACTATTTGAAAACTAGACTTATCAGTGCAGTGGTCCCTTTTCATTCTTTTTGAGGTCTACAATTAGAAGGCCTGTTCAGCATTGAACTTATGCTGAGGCCATGCTTAGTGAGTCATTCTTTCTTTCTCCTTACAGTGTATATCCAGGGTGGGCAAAAGTAGGTTTATAGTTGTTAGTGTGCATAACAGTTTATTATTTATTAATTATTGTATTATTTACTTGTAAACCTTTTGCCTACCCATGCACTTACTTAATTACTCAATATAGCACGCTTCTTTTGGAAATTGGACATTTCTGAGTACAAAGTTATAAAAAACATTAACCAAACATTAGAGAAGAGGGACACTGCAAGGTAGAGCCTCACAAAGTTTTCTGTGCTAATATGAATAAATGTGTGATATAAAATCTAAATTTATATAAAGCAAAGTAATTCAGTAGCATTTACTATAGTAGGTATGCCACTAGGTAGTACCTGTAATCAATTTTATGAAGTCTTAATAAACTTGTATAGGAATGTCATTTCCTTGCCCAGAATATCTGATTATGTCAGGACACATATATATAGTTACCATAAAAATATTAATAAGGGCTTTTATAACTTCATTTATTGCTTTGATCCCCATAACCCTCTTTTCCTCCACATATTTTATATTCCTCACCTGGGGATTCTCTTGCCACAGAGTTTTGGGAGAGAAAATATAATTTGAATAGATGATGCTTAATTTCTTTCTCTTTTTTTCCTATAGTTTAAAGTTATCCATTACCTTAACCAAAATGTATTTAGTCTTTTAGAATATTGATATCTTTGAATATTTTAAAATACTATTTTAATAATCCCGCCAAATTTTTTTAAACATAAATTTTATTGAAGCTTAACATGCACACAAAAATGGATACCTCAGTAAATTTTCACACAGTGAATACAATTGTTATCAGCACACAGCTCAAAAAAACAGAACATTACCAGAACCTCCCTAGTGCCTCTTTCTAGTTACCATCTCTTCCCACCATAAGGATAATTATTGTCCTAATGTCATAGATTAGTTTGTGCTGCTCTTTGAATTTTATATGAATATAATACATTTAGTAGGTATGGCTTCTTTCACCCAGCATGATGATTGTGAGATCCATCTATGTTGTTCTTTGGAGTTGTAGTTCATTCATCATCATTGCGTATTATTCTATTCTACGAATACCAAAACACTGTATATTTATTCTACATTAAGTAGACAATTGGGTTGTTTCTAGTTTGGGCTCAAATAGTGCTGATGTGGATATTTTTGTACATGTCTTGTGGTGAGCTTATGTATGCATTTCTCCTGGGCCTAGGAGTGGACAAATCCTTGCTTTTAACCATTAGCTTTATAAATGTTTAGTAAGTTTTTAATAACTTAAACAAAATAACTGTAAAGGCAATCTCAAACCCAACAGAAAACCTGCTTACTCATTAACAATTGTGTTCATTTCCTGGAAATAGTCCTGAGAAAAATTTTCTAGAAATCAAAGGTAGTCAGGAGTTTAATTTTAGATTTTCAGAATGCCCTTTGGCTCAAGATGTGTTTCATGTTTCAGTGCACTTCTTTTCAGCTAGTTTCTTTTTACCGTGCACAATGTACTCGAGCTCTTTTTTTCTCACTGAAAATTATTTAAATTATCTAATGTGAGATTTCAAATTGGGTGCCATTGAGATGAATTGGATTAGGAATTGTATTATGTGGCCAGTATAATTTAAAGTATGTAGATACAAATAAGTACATGCACAGACACATTTATTATTTTAATTGGTTGCCAACATTTTTTTGTTTTTTGTTTTGTTTTGTTAATCCCCACCAGAGGATATTTTTTCCATTGAATTTTAGAGAGAGTGGAAGGGATGGGGACAGGAGAGAGTAATATTGAGGTGAGAGAGACACATTGATTGGTTGCCACCCTCATGCACCCTGACTGGGGCTGGGGATCAAACCTGCAACCTAGGTAAGTGCCCTTGATTGGGGACTGAACCTGTGACCCTTTGTTGTGTGGGCTGTGACTCCAGCCACTGAGCCACACCCGCCAGGGCAGTAGCCAACATTTTTATTTAATTTTAAAAAATATGTATCTTCATTGATTTCAGAGAGAGGAAGGGGGGGGAGAGAGAGAGAGAGAGAAACATCAATGACGGGAGTGTCGTTGATAGGTTGTCTCCTGCATGCCCCCCACCGGGAACTGAGCCAGAAACCTGGCATGTGTCCTGACTGGGAATTGAACCAAGATCTCCTGGATCATAGGTCGATGCTTAACTGCTGAGCCATGCCAGCCAGGCAGTAGCCAACATTTTTAAATTGGAAAATTTCACCCATCAAAAGATTTTATTTTTTCTCTTGGAAAATTTAAGTCTGGAGCAGTAGGTCTGTATTTCTTGGTAGAGCCAAGTCCTGGTTTTGACCTGTTTAATGGACTACTTATTGTTTTTTGGTTTAGCATATTTCCACCACTATTGGGTTTTGTTTGTTTTTGTTTTTGTTTTGTTAATCCTCACCCCAGAATATTTTTTCCATTGATTTTTAGAGGGAGGGAGGGAGAGAGGGAGAGAGGGAGGGAGGGGGAAAAGGAGGGGAGAGAGAGAGAAACGTCTATGTGAGTGACACATCAATTGCTTGCCTCCTGCAACTGCCCCAGTGGGGCCAGGATTGAACCTGCAACCCAGGTACATGCCCTTGACAGGGAATTGAACCCTCGACCGTTTAGGGTGTGGGCTATCACTCTAACCACTGAGACACACCGGCCAGGGCACCACTGTTTTTTAACATCTGGCTTTCTGCACTAATTTTTGGTATCATTCTGGCACTAGGTATTTACATTTGTGACTTTTCTAGTATGCTAAGTAGGAAAATTTCTCACCATTTCTGATAGGCAGCTTCAGTAATCTTACATCAGAGTTTTAAAAATTGAACGGATGTTCTACTTACTGTCTTTGTTGGCCAGATTGGGTTTCATTCTTGCTAGGGATGACAGTTCTGCAAAACTTAATATTTTGGGGATTAAACCTTCTAACGTTTTTTGCCACGGCCCTTTACAAAACAGTATCAGTACACCATAGCTTAATTTTAGTCACTGCCCTTTGGCATTTATGAGGAACTGAATCGTTTATAATCTAGTAGAAATTCCTTATAATGAAAACAGCCTCATAATCACAAATTAATGTTTTAAGTTAAACACAGATCCCTTATCATTAATATAATATAGCAATATACTATCATTAACATACCATATAGTAATATGCTTAACATTAACATGGTATAGTAAGTTCACATAATTTGCCCTTGAAGCTTATAACCAGGTCCAAAAAACATTCTGGATTTGAAACTTAATCAAGTGCCACTGACACATTTGAGTAGAATTTTGAATATAATAGTTTTTGTTATTTGGAGGAAGCACTATATTTTTTTTAAAATGTCAGAATTTAAAAATATCTTTTATTGGGATATATAAGGTGACTTTGCATCATTGGCAATAAGGGCCAGGAGAAAACTATTTGTACATTTATAAAGGGGTATTTAAAATATATATCTGTATATATATTTTAATTGATTTCAGAGAGTGGAAGAGAGAGGGAGATAGAAACATCAATGATGAGAGTCACTGATCAGCCTCCTCCTGCACGCCCCCTACTAGGGATTGAGCCCGCAACCCAGGGATGTGCCCTGACTGGGAATAAAACCTGTATCTCCTGGATCATAGGGCGATGCTCAACCACTGAGCCACACTGGCCAGCCATAAAGGGGTATTTTTATATACTCCTTTTACTGAAACAAAAAAGTTAATTTCCAGTTACATTTCCAATTTCCAGAGAGCGTGCCTTGATAATCAAATCATTATTTTAAATTGTTTGGTAAATTGTGTCACTTTAGGTGGAGGAAGCTAAACAAGAGTTACAGGAAGTTGTAGAATTCTTGAAAAATCCACAAAAATTTACTGTGCTTGGAGGCAAACTTCCAAAAGGTAAGATATTTTCCCTTTACCAGATTTGCCATGCCATAAAAAAATACTGTAATATATTACTAACTTAATTTTTATAGGATTTAACTGATTAAAGTTTAATTCTTAATTGCTGTTTTATAAATAACTGCTCATTCTGAACATACCTTTCTATAACCTTTTTTGGGGTAATTTTAAATTTTGTTATCATTCAAACTTTTAAGTGAATTTGCAAGAATACAACAGAGAACTCTATACGCAACCCAAACTCAACAATTTAAAAATATTGTCCTATTTGCTCATTTACTTTTTTTGCATACATGTATTTTTTTAAACAATTGAGAGGAAGTTCTAAATATTACATCATTTATGCTTCTTTACTCCTAAATATCTCATTGTATATTTCCTAAGAATAAGGATATTTTCTTTATATAACTCTAGTACAGTATTAAAATCAGGAAATTTAACAATGATCCAGAACTTATCTAATTCTCAGTCATATTCAGGTTTCAGCATTTGTCCCAATAATACCCTTTTTAGTTAGGTTTCCTTATTCCACTCCCACTCCAGGTTCAGGACCCAATCCAGGTCACATATAACATTTAATTTTCTTTAATCTGAAAAAATACCTCAGTCTTTTCTTTTCTTTTTTTTTTTTTAATGGGGGTGAGGGTGGATTTTTTATGATCTTAAAAGTTTTGTAGAGTACACACAAATTTGTAGAATGTTCCTCAGTTTGGTTTTGTCTGATGTTTTCTCACAGTTACTCAGTATGATTTTTAATCACTGTGATATTGCGCTTTATAATAAAAAACATATTTGGTCTTAATCCCTGTCACAGAGCTCCTAAAACTCTTGGAATTTTATAGTGAAGAGAGCGATAAGAGGTGTGTTTTGTTGTATTAATGAGGTAACTTTTGGAACACACCTGAGGATAAGTTCAGGTTGCCAGGAGAACCTACCCTGTGTGTAGAAGGTTGGAACATTTAGTACAACCCCCTCCCATTTCTCCACCCCTGGGAGTGGGAGGGGCTGGAGGTTGAATCAATGCCCAATGTCCAGTGATTCAATCAATCATGTCTCTGTAGTGAGGTCTCCATGAAACCTCAGAAGGATGGGGTTTGCTTGCCCTACCATATGGCTGTTCCAGTTGTATATATTATAATAAACTGGTAATATACTAAGTAAATGTTTCTCTGAGTTCTGTGAACTGGTCTAGCAAATTAATTGTACTCAAGGAGGGAGACCTTGGAACCTTTGACTAGGTTGTTGGTTAAAAGCATAGAAAACAACCTGGTCTTGCCACTGGAATCTCAAAGGGATGAGGTGCAGTGTTACAGGACTGAGTTCTTAACTTGTGGTTTCTAATACTATCTCCAGGTAGGTAGTGTGAGAATTGAGTTCAATTGTAGGATATCCAGCTGATGTCAAAATCGCTTGTTGGTTTGAGGGAAAAACCCACATATTAGATTTGGGTGCAGAATTGTAATGACTTTATGGTGCCCTTCCATATGGTTGTACTACACTTTAACCATTTATTTTGAACTTTTAAATTATTTCTTATCTTTTACTGTTTAAATTAGCACTGTGATGATCATCTTAATATCTTAACACTTTGTCCACATGCTTAATTATTTCTTTAGAACAAATTCTAGATTTATTCATTTGTTACTTATAGGTTATTGTAGATTCCAGTGCTAGAAATGGAATTGTGAGTTAAAGGGGGCACTACTATATAGGCTTGTTTTTATACTCTGTAGTATCTCTGCTGAGAATGTTCAGTAGTATATAAAAATATCTGCATGAATCTCTGCTAATTTAAGGTTCATTAATTAAATCAGTACTGTTAATGGCATAGGGAGCATGTTTAAAAACTATAAAAATAATTACATTTTTCTTCCTGATCACAAGTAATATTTTATAAATTTCTGGGAAACTACTCAGGTACCAAGCAAGATACAAGTTACAGAAATTGATATGATGATGATTTAAACTAGTTAGGAACCACAATAACATGAAGATACAAGGAGATAGTCTGAATGGCATTTTTGAGCTTTCCTGAAAGAGAGTTTTTTAATGTTAAAATACAGCATGAAAAGGTTATGTAAACTAGGGAATTCTATTATTCTAACATGAAAAACTTGTTATGAAAATTTTCAAACATACAGAAAAATTAGAAATTAACTACTTTATTTACACCTAAATATTTTGTTATGTATCACCTAAGAGTGAGGACATTGTTCTAAATAAAAACAATAATTTATCCTGCCAAATAAAACGAAACATGATATTTTCTTAATATCATGTACTCTCCAGTATTTTTCAGATTTTCAACAGATGCCCCTAGAATTTTTTAAAAACATATTCTTTGTTTTTTTAATTTATCTTTATTGGTGAAAGTATTACAGATGTCCCCTTTTTTCCCCATTGACCCCTTCTACCCCACACCCACTCCCTGCCCCAGGCCTTCACCACACTATTATGGAAGTGCATCAGTTCAAGGTTAATGCATTTGTTGTTTAGTCTCTTAAGCTGTTTTTATGTGAATTTTATCTTATTCCTTAGTTTATATTCCTTTTCTTCAAGAGTCTGTCCTGTCTATGGCTGATATGTAAACAGTATTTAGATGATACAGGAAAATGAGTTATGGAGAAGATCCTGAAGTGAATCATTACTAGAGACAAATATGTTTTTCTGTGTTTCAAAATACTAATCATTGATGTGCTTTGAACCTCAAACTTATATAAATTAATAATTATTCATTTTTTATATTTATATCAGAATTTGTCTTTGTTTTTTAATTTGAATCATTCTTATATATTTCTTTTTTTTTTTTTTAATTTATTTATAGGAATTCTTTTAGTTGGACCACCAGGAACAGGAAAGACACTTCTTGCCCGGGCTGTGGCTGGAGAAGCTGATGTTCCTTTTTATTATGCTTCTGGATCAGAATTTGATGAGATGTTTGTGGGTGTGGGAGCCAGCCGCATAAGAAATCTTTTTAGTATGTTGTAATGTATTTTTCATACAATACTAAATTTTTTTTAATTTCAGGGGAAGAGGGTTTTTTCACCCTTTCTTTGCTACTTGATTAAGATTGATATTCAGCTGAAATAGCTATTTGGGGGTTCTGGTTTCAGGGAATTTCATGCGTGAGCTAAAATAGGACTGTACTCTTTTCCCAGATACAGTCAGAATTGCTAGTGGAAGTGTTAGATGCGGTTGGGGACTGCAGAAAAGCAGTTTTTTCTTTGTTGTTTTTAATTCAATTCATCATTTCTGTAGTATGTAATTAACCTCAAACCTGATTGTATATAGTTGGTACAGCTAGGAAGAATGAGTGAATACTCTGTTTTTAATATATATCATTCTTTATGGTTTGTTTTTTTTGTTTTGTTTTTCTCCTGAGGCTGTTTTTCTTTAATGAGTAGGAAAAGAAAACAACAAAACCCCTTTTCTGTGTATTTTCTCCCTAATAAATATCTTGTGTTGGCTTTTCACAGTCTTACAGGTTTTTAATATTCACATGATTTTGTTCAAAAAGTTTTGATTTCATTAAGCTTATTTGAATCTTTCCTGTTTTCTTAGGGGAAGCAAAAGCGAATGCTCCTTGTGTTATATTCATTGATGAATTAGATTCTGTTGGTGGGAAGCGAATTGAATCTCCAATGCATCCATATTCAAGGCAGACTATAAATCAACTTCTTGCTGAAATGGATGGGTAATTGAATCTTCCTGTCTTTGGAATATGGTGATATGTTTGGTAACATTTGAGAGAGAGGAAAAATCTTAATGTTTGTAGGCAACAGAGTGGTCCCTCATACAAAAAGTCAAGACAAGCTATTTTCAGGATTGTATTGCTTCTAATTCTAATGGGGTAATGTATCAACTTTTAATTGGTGGTAGGTGCATCTTTTTTATTTATTGTATTATGACAGGAAAGCAGTGATTCCTGCTGGGACTAATAGTCTATTTGGAGATGTAAAGGGAGAGTATGCTGGTTCCTACACAATTTGTGACCAGATTTGAGTGTTGTGATAGAGTAAAAGCTTACAATAGTTTTCATAATATAAAAAGCAAGAGATGGGGTTGCTTTGAAAGAAGCAAAAACGTTTCTTAAAGTCATATAAGACATTCTGTAACCAAATAGGAAGTCTAGGAGCAAATAATTTGAATTGGTAAACTTGAAAATAATTTTTCAAAAATGGGTCAAGGCCTAAGCTTTTTGTATCAGGTTGTCTCTTCCTAAGTAGAATAAATATTGTGCAGGTATATAATCACACATGTTCTGGTTATTTATTATTAGCAGTTGTATTGAAGTATACTGGCCTAACATTTATTCCTTTTAAAAAATAAAGATATCATTTGGGGAATAAAAAATATCAATCCTCTTTTGCTATTATTAAGGTGAATGATAAACAGTTTTGTGTACAGCATTTCTATATGTGTGGTGTTTTAATTTTTAGTGAAAAGTAACTTTTTTTTAATAGTTTCAAACCCAATGAAGGAGTTATCATCATAGGAGCCACAAACTTCCCAGAGGCATTAGATAAGTAAGTATTAAAGAAAATTTTTGTGAACTACTGATACATGTTGTAAGATGGATGAACTTTAAAAACATGATGCTAAGGGAAGGAAGCCATCACAAAATAATCATGTATTATATGATTCCATTTATATGAAATGTCCAGGATAAGTAAACGCATGGCAACAGAAAGTAGATAGATTAGTGGTTACCAGAGGCTGGGGAGAATAGAGAGTGACTGCCAGTGGATAAGGGTTTTTTTTGAGGAAGGATTGTGGTGATGGTCGAAGAATTCTGAATATATTAAAATCCCCTGGATTATCCACTTTATTTTTTAAATTATAAGAGAAAGTTTATTTAGAAAGTCACAGAGGTAGAAAAGGTGAGCCAGCTAGGCTGCGTGGGCACAGGAAAGGAGTCACAGAGGCAAAAGAAGGGCTCTTGGAACTTAGGAAAAAGAAGGGCAGAGAGAAGGAGCCTGGGGGGAAGGATAGGGGGAAAGGCGTGGCAGTGTTCAAGAGAGAGAAAGAGCACGCTGGATTATCCACTTTAAATTTGGTTGTATGTGAATTACATCTCAGTAAAGCTGTTAAAAGAACCTTCTGGCAACTTTTATCACAAAAGCATTTTTTGGGTGGAGAGCATTTAAAAAATAAAATTTAGTACAGTTTTAAATTTTTGTTGATTTTATTATAGAAGTCATTCATATTTTCATTTGATCTAATAGTTTGTCTTTGCCTGAGACTCTAATTTAATATTCTATATTTATAGCAGTTAAGATGGGTATGCAGTTCTCACAATAGACTTGTAAAGAATTACTTGTTCCCTGACTGACTTGGACATTTTTGTTTCTGAGGGTTGTCTACTATCTATAGGCACACTAT
This sequence comes from Miniopterus schreibersii, assembly GCF_964146895.1. Classification (NCBI taxonomy): domain Eukaryota; kingdom Metazoa; phylum Chordata; class Mammalia; order Chiroptera; family Miniopteridae; genus Miniopterus; species Miniopterus schreibersii. The sequence goes on along the minus strand of NC_138101.1, from coordinate 79,514,488 downwards.
GTATACCTTTGTTCTGCCTCCTGTTATTGGAACTTATTTGAGTCATGTTTTACAAGGATCTATCTGAATACTTGTTGTCAAAACTCCATCTAACTTATGGTTGCGCTGTCTTTCTAACCTTTCCTTAGTGTGGTAGTCCTGTTTAACTTGACCTTCAGCATAGTCTGCTTACTAATTTTCATTTTCTTTTTGTATTCTCTCTTTAGTGCCTTAATTCGTCCTGGTCGATTTGACATGCAGGTTACAGTTCCAAGGCCTGATGTTAGAGGTCGAACAGAAATTTTGAAATGGTATCTCAATAAAATTAAATTTGATCAATGTAAGTCTAATTCCATGATACAAAGATTGTTATCTCCATAAAGTGGTAATATGTCAGTTCACCCTGTTTGTGGTTCTTAGTTGAGCAATGTCTTAAAAGACCTGTTCCTTTATGTCCTTTTTCCTTCCATTTATGTCCTTAAAAAAAATCCATTTCATACTTAATATATATCCAGGAGATTTTATCCTTTTGAATTCCGATTCTAATGAAAGTTATTTTTTTTTTGAGTATTCAGATAGATAATACTTGAAATGAATGTATATGTGTGTTTTTTAAGATGAATGTAAAATATGAAATACAGTGGTACCTTGGTTTTCGAACGTCTCCATTGACAAACATTTTGGTTTACAAACCCCGTAAACTTGGAAGTAAGTGCTTCGGTTTTCGAACACACCTCGGAAGTTGAACATGCCACATGGCTTCCGCTGAGTGCAAGATTCTGAGGCCTAGCTGTCAGCTGTTGATCCCTCGGATTTCAAATGTTTCAGAACTCGGTCTTCTGGAATAGATTACATTCGAAAACGGAGGTACCACTGTAATAGAAAAAGCACCTTTATATTATGAGCACAGTACCTCATGATATAGTCAGTTTTGTGCCAAGGGAGGGGAAATCCACCTGTAACACAAAATACATGGAAAGGAAATATCATGGACCAAACTGAGTAATAAAAGCAGCTATTAAAGCTGCAGTATTTTCAAAGATAACCTGAATCAAGTCATAAAACCAAGTATGTTTCCCCTTAATAAAGGGAGCTTTTATGCCCAAAGTATTTCAAGATGAAATTTAGAAAACAAAAGTGTTATAATGATCTGATAACTCTACATTTCTTTATTTTTCACAAAGTTATTTAAATTTAAGAACTTTTCTGATTTGTCCCAATGGCAATTTTAATGGCATATTTATTTAATAGCACAATTTTGGCTTTTTCCCCTTAGAATTTAGTAAAGTAAATTTATTTTCTAGTTTCATTAAGATAAATATTTTAAATTGTATTTCACAATGGCTGTTTTCTTTTGGAATTTGAGTTCCTTCTGACAAACTTTCTATGAGCTGTTTTGGAACTTTAATATATTGTGTTTTATTTACATAGCTGTTGATCCAGAAATCATAGCTCGAGGTACTGTTGGCTTTTCTGGAGCAGAGTTGGAGAATCTTGTGAACCAAGCTGCTTTAAAGGCAGCTGTTGATGGAAAAGAAATGGTTACCATGAAAGAACTCGAGTTTTCCAAAGATAAAATTCTAATGGGTAGGTTTTCTGTTTTTTCTATATTATACTATTCGGTATGTTATAGAATAAATTCTTCATTTTGAGAGGTTACTAAAAAATGATATATGGACATGAAAATACATACTTGAATGTAGCAAAACAATTGGCCTCTTACATACAAATATAGATATGATTTGGGGGGCATGGGTGCCCATGTTTTTACTCTTATCTGATACTACTGATAAAAGATTAGTTAATTGTACTCTGTTCAGTATTTACTCGTTATTTTAAACCTTGAGTTGGCTTCAAAACAGGTTATGACATTCCATTTAAATTGGAAGTTTATTTTCTAGAAATAGAATTAAACTTTCCCTTTTGTTGTAAAGAGTAAGATGATAGTTTTGACAATTTTGATTTTCAATTGACATTGTTGTAGTTCATATGCGTTATGGAATTCTCATTTTTTAACTTTTGTTAAAATATTTTTAAATGATATTAAATCATGTTATTCTAAGAACAAGTTTGAGCCAAATGGGTTTCATTTATTTAAATTTACCTCTCTAGCCCTGGCAGTGTGGTTCAGCTGCTTGGGCGTCGTCCCATGCATCAAGGGGTCGGGGGTTCGATTCCCATTGAGGGGGACGTGCAGGAGGCAGCCAGTTGATGTTTCTCTTTTTTCCTTTCTCTCTCTCTCTCTCAGATAGATAGATAGATAGATAGATAGATAGATAGATAGATAGATAGATAGATAGATAGATAGATAGATAGATAGATAGAAGGGGTCGGGGGTTCGATTCCCATTGAGGGGGACGTGCAGGAGGCAGCCAGTTGATGTTTCTCTTTTTTCCTTTCTCTCTCTCTCTCTCAGATAGATAGATAGATAGATAGATAGATAGATAGATAGATAGATAGATAGATAGATAGATGATAGATAGATAGATAGATGATAGATAGATAGATAGATAGATAGATAGATAGATAGATAACAAAGCTCACTAATGGAGCATTTAGCTGATTAAATTTTTGTCTTTAGGGCCTGAACGTAGAAGTGTGGAAATCGATAACAAAAACAAAACCATCACTGCATATCATGAGTCTGGCCATGCTATTATTGCATATTACACTAAAGATGCAATGCCTATCAACAAAGCTACAATCATGCCACGAGGGCCAACACTTGGACATGTAAGTATCTTGCAGTTTTTCTTTGCTTTCAAATAGCACTTCTAGAAGCTTATGTATGAAATTGCTGATAAAATCACTTTAAAAGAACATGCAGCTACTTCCTAAGTTTGTTGATACTTTCTTTAACTTCCTGAACTATCATGAAATTAGAGATACTTGTGAAATTTATCTTTTAATAGAGGATGTCCTTAATATTTCAGATGTTATACATTACAGTATGACATTTAATTTTGGAATGACTGCAAATTACAATTCAAATGTAGTTGCTTTTTCCACCCACAAAAGAAATTATGTACTAGTTTAGTAGTTATTTCTAAGATTTTTTCTTACTGAGTACAAATTTTGTTCTCATATCTTTCTAATCATAGACTTTTTATTTAATTAATTAATTTATTTTTAGATCCTCACCCGAGGGTATTTTTTCCATTGCTTTTTTTGGGGGGGGAAGAAACATCGATGTGAGAGAGAGACATAGATTGGTTGCCTCCCGCATGGCCCCCGGGGCTGAGCCTACAACTGAGGAACGTGCCCTTGGCCAGAATCAAACCCAGGACCCTTCAGTTTGAGAGCTGACACTCTAACCACTGAGCCAAACAGGCTAGGGCTAATTATAGGCATTTTAAACATTTTTGTGCAAAAAGGATAAACAATCCTATAGCAGCATTATCTACCTCTTATTTATAAAATGCATTTTTCTTGATAAAGAATTTTCCTTATTTTATAATTTGCTGGTTTTGTCATCAGTCACCTGATGACCATCTCCACTAAATGTCCTTGGACTTTCACCATTGTGTTGTTAAGTAAGGTCAGAGAGCTGAATGATCATTCTGGTTATTAACATAGGTGTTTCAAAACTGTGTCTGAATTTTTTGTTTTTCAATTGTCTAGGTGTCCCTGTTGCCGGAGAATGACAGATGGAATGAAACCAGAGCTCAGCTGCTTGCACAAATGGATGTTAGTATGGGAGGAAGAGTGGCAGAGGAGCTTATATTTGGAACTGACCATATTACAACAGGTTGGCTATAAAGAATGGCTTTAGTTCAAATTGTGTTTGTTGATTTAAAGATATTTTTTAAAATGAGTTTCTGTATATTTTTAAATTTTAGGTGCTTCCAGTGATTTTGATAATGCAACTAAAATAGCAAAGCGGATGGTTACCAAATTTGGAATGAGTGAAAAGGTATTGGCTAATTTTAATTTTCTTCTTGTCTCAAATGATATGTACCAACTGCCTCTTGAGAGAGGGTTCTCATTATACACTGATAACATTTACTTTCCTCTGTCTAATTGCAGATGGAGTTGTCCCATCTTATTCTAAACTAAACTTTATTTTCTGAGTAATGTAGTATTCTGTTTCCATTCTAGCTGCTTGAACAGTAACAGTTATTACTTCATGAGTTAACCAAATGATAAGAAAAATTCTTTAGCCATTTCTATTCATATGACATCAAAGGTCTACTTGCTGAGCCTGCCATACTTTACTCCTTTCATGTTTTTCACTTTCTTGCATTATTGCTGTGGTTCCATGAAGCAGTTCTAATATACTGAATTGTAGATTTCTGGACTTGGAATAGCTGCCAAGGTTTTCTAAGAAGGCACTTGCAGCATACTTAACGATTTAAAATTTTGTTTTGCTCACACTTTAGTTTTAATGTTATACTTTCAGAAAAATGATGAAATTTCTTTGCCCTTAAGGCCATTTTTATATTGAATTTCTTCATTTCCCCTTGTGAAATTTATTTTCTTATGTATAAGATAGGTTTTCTTATGTATAAGATAGTACTTCCTCTGTTATATTTACTTGTGGTTTTTATTGTTTTTTTGTTTTTCTGTTCAATTTCTTCCCATTTGTTTTAGCTTGGAGTTATGACGTACAGTGATACAGGGAAACTGAGTCCAGAAACGCAATCAGCTATTGAACAAGAAATCAGAATCCTCCTGAAGGTAATGATCATATTTTTTTCTATGCTCATTTATTTAGTTATAAAGTGCCTAAATAGTTGGGTGCTTACCAAATGACAACTGAAGGCTTTTGTTCTTTAGAAATGTGCCTATGCACAATAAGATAATAGGTGTACCACTGCAACCATAGTTTGTTTGTTTGTTTATTTATTTGTTAGTCCTCACTGGAGGATATTTTTTCCATTGATTTTTTTTTTAGAGAGCGCGGAAGGGAGGGAGGAAGGGAGAAAGACAGAGAGGGAAAGAGAGAGGGTGAGAACGTGAGAGACATATCGATTGGCTGCCTCCCATATGCGCCCCTACCAAGGCAGGGGATCAGACGTGCAACCCAGGCACATGCGCTTGACCAGAAACTGAACCCACGACCCTTTGGTGTATGGGCCAACACTCTAACCACTTAACTGCACTGGCCAGGGTGCAACTTTGATTTAAATATGTTGTTAGAGAACCTGTGGTCATAGACACTAAGAACAGTTTTATCAGTGATTATAAATATTCACTTCTCCTTTATCTGCAAAACCATAAGAAGCTTAGAATGAGGGATATTGATTATTGAGCCTTTATTGTTTTCTCATTCTGACATATATTCTACATATGTTATTTGCTTGTGCTAGCAGTGTGCATGTGCTGAGAATACAGAATAAGCAAAACAGGTCATTTTGACGGCAGTGACCAGTACAGATTAGGGTAAAAGAATGTAAGAGTAGATTCAGTGAGACCCGTTAGTAGGTGCTGGGTAATCTAGTTACTATATAGTAGATGCTCAGACTAGGGTGGTGAAAAGTGGAAATTGAGAAACATGGGCAGGTTCAAGAGATACCGATGTAGGGAATCAAATGCCTTTGTGATGTTTTGGTTGAGAGAGTAGCTAATTAAATCTAAAAATGTGATCTTTTAGATTTCTGCCTTATGCATCTATAGTTGTGTCATTTACTGAGTAAACACTAGGGATGGCTGAAGGCTGGGAAGGATGCAGATCATGAGTTCAGTTTCATACATGTTGAATTTGAGATGTTTTAGTGAAGATTAGAGGCTGGGAGAGATGCATGGGTCTGGAGCTAGTTCAGAGGCTGAATATGCGTTCCATTTGGGTGCACATGAAGGCAGGTCTTGGAATGGAGGAGAAGACTGAGCTGAGTGCCAGAGTTTTTAGTGAATGAAGACTTAGGTGGCGTAGTGAAGGGTGTTGGGTAAGGCTGTAGTCCAATAGTATGAACTTCAAAGGAATAGTGCTGGATAGAAGAGGGAGTATAGTAATGGTCTGGAAGTGTTGATGGGACTATAGAGCTCACCTCTTTACCCTGAAGTATCTGGGATGAGAGAGTGGGTAAGTAATTGCCACTTGGGGGCGTAGAGAAAGCAGTCTCCCCAGGATTTGATTAACTCATGGGGGCAGAAGAAATGCTTTAGAATAGCTAAGGCTATGGGAAGTTTATATAACGGAAAGGTTTAGAAGGTGTTTCAGAAGAAGTCTCTGACTTCCTAGAACCTTGAATCTCTTTACCTTTACTATTTATGTTATTCTGAGTAAATTATCTATGCTTTAGTATTCCTAAAGCATCAGAAATACTCTTCCTTTGCTTTAATACATTTCTGAAAACTTAGAACAGAGAATGGCAAACTTTGGGTTCTTTCCTTCTAAAATTTAAAAGGCAATAGGTACTCTTTCCACTAGATGCCAAGCTAACATTTTTATTAAGGGAAAATGATTACTCATTAAGAGCATTTTAGGTTCAATTGTAATAATTTCATTATGTTTATATAATCTGTACTTCTTGGTGTTGGTAAATTCATTTTTATATTTCCACCTAGTTTTATAAGGGCAAAAATATGACTAAATACTCAAATATTACCAAAAACATTGTACAGACAAATGTGACATTGCCAAAAATGACCTGTTAGTAGTGCTCTTAACTTATGACCTAATAAACTCAGTCCAAACTCACTTTTGGAAAGACAATTGAAGGATTTAAGTGACAAATTCAGTGTGGGTTGCAAAGAAAAACGTATGAAAATCAAGGATCAGCTGTAACGATACTGTTACAGTTGTCACAAGTTGACGAGTAAAGCCAAGTAAAAAAATGGAATGAGATCTTTTCTGGCTGTTCCAGATTAAATAAATTGATGAAATCAAGAGGCAAAAGGAGCAAATTTCCTCCTTTTAAAACATATATACTGATTAGAGAAATAGATTTCTGTGTTCACAGGCCTTATTTAAGAAGCAGATAAGTTCAAAGTATACTTTAATTTTTTAAAGTAGCTTTTTATCTAAGGTAATCATTTTCCTGTGTGATACATTTTGAGGTTAAAAATTAAACATTCGGAAAGTACAGAAAAGTTAACTTTGGGAACCAAGTTTTTATATGTTTTTATCTGCTCTGGCTGGGTAGCTCAGTTGGTTAGTGTATCATCCTGATAAGCCAAGGTTACAGGTTCAATCCCTGGTCAGGGCACCTACAAGAGTCAACCAATGGCCCAGCCAGAGTGGTTCAGTTGGTTGCGCATCTTCATGTGCGCCAAAAAGGTTTTGAGTTTGATTCTTGGTCAGGGCACATAAGGAGGGCACAACTGATCGATATTTCTCTCACACATGGATGTTTCTCTCTCTCCCTTCCTCTCTCTAAGCATGTCCTTGTGTGAGGATTAAAAAAGAAAAAATAGAATTAATCAATGAGTACATCAATAAGTGGAACAACAAATCAATGTTTCCCTCCTTTTCTTCTCTCTCTCTCTCTCTAAAATCAATATAAATTTTTTAATGCTTTTATTTTTTTATAAGTAGAAATGCTTTTATCTTTTATAAATAGAAATGATTAGGTTTCAAATTTTTTAGAGTAAGTTTTTTTTTCTTTTCTCATTTATGGTTTTTGCTTCTCCTAAGTTTTTTTGCCTCTTTATATATCTGCTTTTCTATTTTAGGACTCATATGAACGAGCAAAACATATTTTGAAGACTCATGCAAAAGAGCACAAGAATCTAGCAGAAGCTTTATTGACCTATGAGACTTTAGATGCCAAAGAGATTCAAATTGTTCTTGAGGGGAAGAAATTGGAATTGAGATGATAACTTTCTTGAAATGGGTACGTTGCTGGTTTCACTGCAAGAATATAAGTAGCATTGCAGAACTCTCCTTTTGCAACACTTCTCTCCCATTCTTGATGGGGTATCACTCAAGGGTGTGAAACACTTTGTCATCCTTTTGTCACATTTATCTCATTTTGGTTATTCTCATGATGACACCTATTGCAGATTAGCAATCCATAGCATCTGTGTTAAAGAAAATAAAGAACTATCAGGATTAAAAAACAGCTTGTTTGAGAAATGTTCATCACTTATTAAGTTGCACATAAATAATGATTTTATAGTCGGTTTCGCTACTAGATGTGAATAAAATTGTGCCTTTAGCTACTTGGAAGTGTTTTTACTTTGAAAAAATGAAATTGTTGAAGAGTTGTCCTTATTTCTAGATAGCACCATTGATCTTTGATAAAGAAATGATGCTATTTGGCTGCTGGTAAACCATATTTCTACATACATCAGTGGAAACTTCATTAAGATACACTTAATTATGCTCCAGATTGTCCATATATGAGGTGGTATTTAAAAAATCTTAAGAGTAGTGAATTGTAAATGTACGGGTACAATCAGAATTTAAATGATTATAAACTCTTAGAAATGCAGCTTGCATTTTTGTGGTCTTTGTTTTTAACATTACTATCATGCTGACGAATGAAATTTATTTCAGAGCGGTAGTATTCTGAATAACTATATAATTATGCTTGGTATTCAAAGTAAAATTACACCAAAAGCTCAGTCCCCTTCAAAATGAACTTTTGAATTACCGTGTCAGAAATGGAAAACTGTGTTTGCTTTTCTTTCAGATTTTGTAAATATGAACATTACAGGATTTACAAATTTATTTCACTCAATAGAAAAATTATTTTAGAGTACATTGTATTGGTTTTTATATTTAACCAAATTATATTCTTGAAGTGGTTTTATTAAAATTACCTACAGTTTTGTAATAACTTTTAAGCTGTATATGGTCTTCATTGAAGATGTTGATAGCAGGAACTTGCCACATGATATTCTTGCCCCTTTTAAAAATTTTAAATTTCCGTGTAATTTCAAACTTACAGAAATATTACTAGAATAATACAAAGAACTTCCATATACCCTTGACAGAGATTCATCAGTTGGGTTCATTTGCCTAATTTTTTTATTGCCACCTCCCTTTTTCTCTTCTCCTCCCTCCACCCTCTCCCTCTTTGTGTCTGTATATGTATGTGGGTATACATGTCTTTGTGTGGATTCATGTTTCATTTCTCTTGGGTAGACTTCTAGGATTAAAATTGACGACTCGTGGTAACTTTTATGACCTGAGGAACTGTTTCTAAAGTCACTATATAATATTATATTCCAACCACCAGTGTTTGAGGGTTCCAGTGGCTCCACATCCTGTATAGTATTTCTTACAGTCTTTTTTTTTTAAAAAAATGTTTTTATTGATTGTAGAGAGGAAGGGAGAAGGAAAGAGAGAGAGATAGAAACATCAATGATGAGAGTCATTGATCGGCTGCCCCCCACTGGGGATCAAGCCTGCAGCCCAGGCATGTGCCCAGACCAGGAATCGAACTGTGACTTCCTGGTTCATAGGTTGACCCTCAACGACTGAGCTACGCTGGCTGGGCTTTTTTATTTTAATTTGAATGTGTTGGCGTAACCCTAGCCAATAAAATTATATAGGTTTGAGGTATACAGTTCTATAGCACATCATCTGTATATTGCACTGTGTATTCACCACCCAGTTCAAGTCTCCTTCCCTCACCATCTCCCCTCTACCTTCCCTCATCCCCCTTTAGTCTGTCTTTTTGATAAGGCCATTCTAGTAGATATGAAGAAGTATCTTATTATGGATTTAATTTACATTTCTCTAGCACACATAATGTTGAGCATTCTCTCCTCTTCTAGTTGCCATTTGTTTATCTTTGGAGAAATATCTATTCCAATATATGACCCCCAACCCCTTTGGGGGTTGTCTTAGGTGTTTTAAGAAATTCTATTTTATGAATACGAGTCCTTTATCAGCTGGATCTTGGCTTTTTTAAATCCAGTCTGGCAATTTCTTCTGTTATTTGTGTTGGGAGTGTAGTTCATATTTAATATTGATATAGTTTTTAATATCTGCTATTTCACTATTCATTTCCTGTTTTTCTCAGCTAAAGAAGTCCCTGTGTTCCCCTATTATTTAAGTTACATCTTAGTGGTCACTCTAGGGATGACAATATGCATCAACTTACCACAGTATACTTCAAAATAATATAAATTTAATTATGGTAAAATGTATTAACTTTATTCTAGTATCTCATTTTTTCTCTTTATGCTATTGTCTTTTGTAGCATCTGTATATGTTACAACTCAACAATACAGTACAATAAGTACTGCTTTAAATAATCTTATGTTCTTAGTCTTTGTCTAGGAATGTCTTTGTTTTGCCTCTTTGAAAGAATAGTTTTGCTGGCTATAGAATAATATGTGATTGGTCAGTGTTTTTCTTTAATAACTTTGAATATGTTATCCCATACATCCTGACTTCCATTATTTTTGGTGACAAGTCAGCTGTTAAATCAAAATTTTGGTCTCCTTTGTTGATAGGTTGTTGATCTCTTGTTTTTAAGATGTTTTTCTTAGCCTTGACTTTTAATAGTTGGACTGTGATATGTTTGGGTGTAGATGTCCTTGTGTTTTTTGTACTTGGATTTGTTTAGCTTCTTGGATCTGTACATTGTTTTTCATGAAAGTTGAGAAGTGTTTTTTGTTTATTTTAATCTTCACCCGAGAATATGTTTCTATTGATTTTAGAAAGACAAAGAGAGAGAGAGAGAGAGAGAGAGAGAGAGAGAGAGACATTGATGGAGAGAGAACCATGGATAGGTTGCCTCCAGTATGCGCCCCAGCCAGGGATTGAACCTGCAGCCTAGGTATGTGCCCTGACCAGGAATTGAACCCACAACTTTTTGGCGTATGGGACGATGCTCCAACCAACTGAGACTCCAGGATAGGGCAGATTTACACATTTTTGACAATTATTCCTTCATATATACTTATCTGTCCTTTATTGTTTCTCTTCTCCTTTTGGGATAGCCCTTACAAATGTGTTGAAACAGTTGATATTGATCTAGTCTCTCGGGCTTTGTTACTTTTCTTCATTGTTTTCTCTCTCCTCTTCAGATTGAATAATTTCTTTTGATTCTTAAAGGTCACTGAATTCTTTCTTCTACCATCTCAAATCAGTGTACTTTTCAGGTCATGTTTTTCATCTCCACATTTCTCTCTGGTTTCATACACTCTGTATCTTCATTGAGATTCTTCATGCATTGCATCATTTTTATAATAGTTTTCATTAATTCTTTAAACATGATTTCCATTAGTTCTTTGAACATGTTCATAATAGCTGCTTTTAAGTCCATGATAAATCCAACATCTGGAGGAGAAAAACAGTTTCTATTTTCTTCCTTAGTAAGGGTCACAGTTTCTTATTTCTTTGCTTTGTAATCTTACTGATGTTGTAAATATGGAGTCAATTTTCTTTGCAGAGGTTTTTTTTTATTTTGTTTAATAAGTTGCCTCCAGCAAATTTGTGAAGTTCGTCCCTACTAGAGTGTGCAGCCATTCATGTTCCTGTTGATTTTAAAGGTGTTTAAATCTTGCTTCCTAAGGTTTGCTGCTGTGTCTGCAATGCTTAGCATTTATTGGACCGAGGTCCTCTTCATACCCCATCAGTCAGGACTTCCACCCTGCTGATGGATCTGTGTGTTGACTCACAAGTACATTCAATGTTCAGGTCATTTTCAAGCCTGCCTTGGTTTTGTACATCCCAGAGAACAAATGAATCAGTTTGGAAAAGTGTTCCATATGTTTCTTGGTAACTCTTACAAGGAAAAAACATTAATGACAGCCTTTGAACTGGAATTGGAAAACATTTGCTAAGGGATTTGTTACAGTATCCATCTTTCAGTTGTTTTTTTATCACAAAACAAATGTTACTCTACACATTATTTATTCAATTAGCCTAACTTAAATGAGTGTGCAGGAAAAGTGAACCATGGTATTATTTGAGTCTTAGATAGGCATGAGAGAGAGTTCTAAGCAACAACTTTCTACAGGGCATCTGCTCTGGATCCAAACCTAGTTTCCACAGAAATCTGGGAATGGGAAATTTTAAATTCCAATTGCTTGTAAGCAACTTGTGATTCAGATAGCTAGCATTTGACCAAGGAAACACAGAAGCTCAGAGTTGGCCTAACATACGCTCTTTGAGTATCTCTGGTCCATACAAAAACACTAGAGTCAACCAAATCTCTACACCTGACCTGGAGTCCTGGTGTGTGGTTCCTACCTCTCTGCAGCCTGGTAATGTCTTTGATCCTCATTGTAGGCTGCATCAGGAAATGTCAGTGTCTTCTCTTCAGATGTCAGTACAGAGAGACTTTACTGTAAATCTGAGGAGACAAGTAGGGTACAGTAGATAATTTTCTAGTTGGGCTGTTGAAGGAGGCAGATGCTTGGTGATCACATTTGAAACCATTCACACACACCAAAACCAGTTAGTCTAGAGCTGAGTCGGCCTGATAAATTTTTGTTATGTTAATTGTTCTTTTACCAATGAAGGCATTCGTCCCACCCCATCACTCTCCAGCAGCAATTTTTGCTGAAGGTCCAGGAACTCAGCTTCTGAGTTGCTATTTCCAAACAATTTTGGAAACTCTTCAACCAACAAAGAATAAAATGATAATAATGGCCTCTGAAGAATAACTGCCTGAATTAATATCTACTAATTTGTCTTGCTGTAAAATATAGTTGACAAACTTTCAAATTTTTCTGGTGCATTTTCTGCAGTGTTTGTTTCTGTTACTTTTCATTTTGGTTAGTTCTTGAAATCATTAGCAAATGTAATAGGAATCTGGTGAGTTCCGAGTTAGCTGGTTTTGGATTAGCTGTTGTGGGCCTGCTCCTTTGTGTTTCACCCACAACACCAGATATAGTCCAATTGAAATTGTTGGATCAAGAACTACATTAAAAGGAGTTTCTGTATGTACTCACGTGTTTATACCAGTTTCTATGGAGTATGGAGTCAACATATTTTGCCTTCTTAAGAAATGGAATAAAGAAGGAAAGATAGGAGTTTCTGATAGAGAAAGATGGAAGCAAGGGGAAATGAGTATTTAAACTTTAAGTTTGTAAATCTTAAAGAATATGGAACGTGTGTGGAGCACAAAAGACTCCATAATGGTAAAGATGATAAGATTTCACAAGGTCAGTAAGCAGATTATTGAAAAGTTTGGCTAATGTGATTTGAAGAAAAAATAGCTATATTTTATGTTGTTAATTTTTTTAAGCAATTTTCTTAACCCTTCAATAAAAACAACCCCTCTTGCTTGCATTTTACTTTTGTTTTTTCATCTGCATCATAACATTCCTAAGTATTACATCTTTCTGGTGAAACTTTATTGTGCAGTTTGCCTTTCCTGCGAACCTGCCATAAACTGTCAACTCCTTTACCATTTACAAAATTTTAACTTAAAAAACTTTCAGTCTGGTTGTCATATACACAGGCATCAAAACAATAATCACTTATAAATTATCATGGGAAAATATACCATCAATAAAAAATGAAAAATCCCTGATATGTCTAGAAGTGGGCAGGATTTACATAAGGAAAAAAATTACCACATCTATAATAGTGTCAACAAATAAAAATAAATAAAAATAAATAAAACTACCACCCTGGCATGGTAGCTCAGTTGGTTAGCGCATCCTCCAGATATGCCAAGGTTGTAGGTTCTATCCCCAGTCAGGGAACATACAAGAAGCAACCAATGAATGCATAAGTGGAACAACGAATAGATGTTTCTGTCCCTTTCCTCAATAAATATTTTTAAAAATTTATTTTTAAAAACTACCAAAAGCTAAGAGGAACATATAAATAAGAAAGGAAATTGAGAGACGTAATATGTATCTAGATACACTGACTTCAGAGATTGCCAGTTAAAATTAATTCTCTTAAGATTTTTTAAAAAAACTTGGAACACATTAAAAATTCGTCCCAAATAATTTTGAGGTAAACATTGCCAGAAGACGGAAAACAAATAAGTAGGGGGAACTTTGGAACTGTAACTAGTAAAATGTTTTATAAAGAAGTTAAAATAGTGCAGTACTGATGCAAAAAAAGCAGATCCTTCAGTGGATTAAAACACAAAACCCCAAAACAAAAAACCTGAGGATTTAATGCACAGTAAAGTGACACTTAAACTAGGTGAGAAAAAGTGGTTTTTGACATGTAAATAGCCATTTTTCAAAAAGTTCTTAAATGTTAACTCCATGTTCCAAAATTAGGGCAGAATAAAAAATGTAAATGTAAGAGATGGGCCAGGTGGGGAGGGTTGAGCAGCATAGGAAACTTGCTTTCATTTCATCTGAAGAACATACACTGGTTTCTCATAAATTTGCACTTGCAGACACCACAATCTCTGAAACCACGAAAACGTCTTTCTGTGCATCCGCTTAATTCCCTGGAGGTTGGTTGGGGCCCAGAGGGATGTGGAAGAAAAATAAACTAAGGCACAAGGAGATTGAGTTTTTTTTTAAGGGGAGTTTTCTGGGGGAGGAGACCTTGAGCATCCTTAAGTTCCACACCACCCCTAACCCCGGTCCTGGGCAAAGTTTTTTTTAACGGAAGGGGGGTGGGGTGGAGAGAAACATTCCTGCGAGAGAGACATCGATTGGTTACCTCCCACAGGCGCCCCAGCCGGAGCCAGGAATCAAACCTGCAACCTAGGTAAGTGCCCTTGGCAGGGAATGGAACCCGCGACTCTGGTACTCTGCCTAAGCTCTAACCACCTGGACACGCCTGCCAGGGAAATGCGGAGATTTGAAACACTTGGGCCTCGCGCATGCGCCCTGGGTACCCTTGGCTGTAGGTCTCTGTGCGCATGCGCAGTGATGGCAGCGGCATTGCTTGGTTACTGTGATTCTGGGCGTAGGGATTCTAAGTCCTCAAACTGCCAAACGGCTCTCCTTGAACGTCGCGGCGGCGGGCTGCTGGAGGGAGTGAGTATTGGGCCCGGGAGGCACGAAAGCGGAGGGGGGGGGGGTGCGGCTTCTCTGAAGCCCGTAGCCTCTGCAGTAATGATGTTTGGTTTTTGGAGGCGGTCCCCCTGGTCCCTTTGGGCCACCCCCCACCCCCACCCCACCCCGCCAGAGGGGGGGCGTCTTTGGAGGCGGAAGGCCCGGCTCTCCAGACAGAGACATGGGAGCGATCCACAGAGCTGCCAGGGCCGGCAGCGTGTGGAGAGTGAAGCAAGCTCTGTTTTTCAGGACAAGTGGCTTGGATGACAGAGACGGGATGAGCAGGTAACAGGGAATGAGAGGCTGGGGCCGGGGTCCCCCAGGAGGAGGCGGGGTGGGCCCGGGAGGAGCCGCTTCTGCCCAGCTCAGCGGGGGGAGCGCAGGCCGCCTGCCCCGCCCGCTGTCCCGCCTCCCGCGGAGCCGCAGCGCCTCCCGGGGGACCCGCCGGGCCCAGCGCTCGGGCCACTCCGTGAGCAGCACAGACACAAACACAAGGACCCGCTCATAACTCCTCCTACACACACTCTACTGACAGTTTTTAAGTGATTTAACTACATATCAATAATGGAAACGAAATTAAGTGTATACAGCATTTTATATTGATGTTCACACTTTATTCCCATGATAGAGCAACTTCTGAGCTAAAAGTTCTTTAGATGAAATCCAATAACCGTTTTATCTCGGGGCACACCTACGTTCCTTACTGAGGGACCTCAGAAGGCACTTTCAGGTGGGAGGATGGCGCTGCCCTTCAATAGGAAGACTCAGTTTCTCAAAATGTGTGCTCTTCCTGTGTTTATCAATTTTACAAACCAAATAAGTATGGTTTGAAAATGTTTGAGTTACGTTGGTTATCTTTCATTATTGTCATGAAATTGAGAAAAAATTTGTGTAGCAGACAAAGGTTTACCCTTCTAGATATCAACATGTGCTATAAATGTCCACAAACTGTTTGCTTACTAGTAGCTGAAAAGACAGATAAATGATTGGGACAGAAGGGAAAATGCCCAAACACCCAAATATATGTAAGACTTTAGATCTTGCTACTGGTGACATTTCATGTTTGTAGGAAAAGGTCAAGTACAAAGGGTGGATAAATACATGTTAAGTATTTGGAGAAAACGAATAGGTTATTATCTCTTCCAAGTAAATTCAAGATTGAATTTTTTAAATACACAAAATGAGAAAAGTACCAGAAGAAAACACAAATGCCCATTTATACATTTTTGTTGTTGGTGGCAAAGCCTTCAAAAGCAAGATTTCTGGAGGTTGCTTGAGCAATATAAAAAATGCAAACCCTCTGTCTATCAGAAAATATTAGCAAAATAGAAGAAAATGTACTTGCAAAATATTTACAACGTCTGTGTATCAGCGAAAAAATGTATGTTCATTTTACAGAGAAGTCTTGAAATCAACAAGAAAAAACGAATTTGAAAGTGGACAAAGGCCTTTTTGCTTATGTACAAGTGACCAATGAACAAAAGAAAAAGTATTTAGTGCCCCTGCTAAAAAAAGGAATTTATGTTAAAAGAGGAGTAAAATAATGTTTTCCATCCACAAAGTTTGTGAAGATGACCAGGGACCGTCCTTATACTGCTGCTTTAAGTTGCTTTTGACTTTTGAAATAGGCAGTTTGGTGCTGAGTACCACACTGAAAAAAAATATATCCTATACCACCAATTCTATTTATACTAACATATCTTTATGTAATAATTAGATAAATTACATACAATTTGTTTTTTTCAGCACTGCTTAAAATAGCAGTGTATTAAGAAAATATCAATTTGATTATACATACACACAAGCAGACTATCATTTTATGTTAGCTGAAAATATGTGCAAAGTGTAATAAAATTTATTTCTGAGCATTATAAATGAATATATTTTTTAAAATCTGGTTTCTACAATGAACATGTACAGAAATTCTAGTAGATATTATTATGAATGAAATCATCCTAGGGAAGAGCAATAATATGAATCTTGCACAGATAAAATTATTTCTCACTTTCTATTTTGTTTTTTCCTGAAAATTTTTTGAGGATTGGTACCTTTTGACAACTTTTAGCCTCTTCAGAAGTAAAAGACATCTTTTTTTAAAATTGTTGACACTATATGTCCCCCATTTCTCCCCATTTAGTGCCCCTCCACTCAGCCCCCTTCAGCCTTCACCACATTGTTGTCTGTGGCCATGGGCTATCCATATATGCATATAAATTCTTTGGCTAATCTCTCCCAGTTCCCTCCTCCTCACCCCGAGATCCATCTATCTGTTCCATGTATCCATGCCTCTGGTCCTATTTTGTCAGTTTGTTTTGTTCATTAGATCCCATGTATGAGTGATATCATACGCTGTTTGTCTTTTTCTGCCCCATTTCGCTTAGCATAATACTCTCCAGGTCCCTCCATGCTGTCACAAAGGGTAAGGGTAAGAGATCCTTTATTTTTATAGCTGCGTAGTATTCCATGGTGTAAATGTCCCACAAGCTTTTTTATCCACTCATCTACTGATGGGCACTTGGGCTATTTTTTATCTGTGCCTGTAGAGTGTATGTATATAATCGTACATACATATTTTTTACTTTATATAGCTTTAGTACATATACTATGTAAATGATTATAGATTAATTATTTTAGTTGTGTCTTTCTGAAAATAAAAGATAAAAAATTATGCCCTGACCAGTGTGGCTCAGTTGGTTGGAGCTTTGTCCACGTACCCCTCCCATACACTGAAAGGTCGCTGGTGGTATTCCCAGTCAGGGCACATATCCAGGTTTCAGGTTCAATCCCTGGTCAGGGTGCCTATAAGAGGTAACCAATGGATGTTTCTCTCTCCTCCCTGTCCCTTCCTCTCTCTCTAAAACCAATTAAAAAGAAACAAAAAAATAAATTTTAAGAAAAGTTAAAATTTTTGTTGTTGTTGACAGTATTACAGATGTCTTCCATTTTCTTTCTTTTTGACCCACCCAACCCCCTCCCCACCCAAGGCCTTCCCCATACTATTGTCTGTGTGCATGGGTTCTGCACATATGCATGTATGTCCTTTGGTTAATCTCTTCCTGTCCCACCCCCTCACCCCCGAGATCTGTTATTCTATTTCATGCATCCATACCTCTCGACCTATTTTGTTCATCAGTTCATTTTTGTTCATTAGATTCCACATATAAGTGATATCATGTGATACTTGTTTTTCTCTAACTGGCTTATTTCTTTAAAAAAAGCAAATATCAGTGATTATTACTATTGCAGAAGTATCATTTTACTTTATAAAAGTTTTCTTTAAACTTTTCTTTGAACTCTCCCACTATGTTTATCCATTTTTTCAATCCATTTGTACATGAAATATAACCTGAATGCCTATTATGCAGCGGACATATTCTACTCAGGACGTTTTCAATCTCTCTCTCAGGCCCCTTTCATCCTTAAAATCTTCATGTTGCCCAATATGAGCAAAATGAGAAATTCAAAATTGAAGTATTAGGACCTAATCACAGTTGAAGCTTATTCTCCTTCCTTTCAAGCAAAAGTATTTCTGAAGGTAGTAAATTGTAAAAGATGACCTTTACCTGCCCTTTTGAAAATGATAATAGTGTTAAACACTAATATTGATCATTGGGAATATTTGCTTTCCATACAATCTATAAATCTAAATATTGAACAAAATGAGCCATTCTTTTCATTTAAATCCTGAGTTTCCTTTGGCTTAAATTTTCTTGAAAATCAAAGTAAGAATTACTTTAAAAAATTCTTGTTTTGTTCTTTTGGTTCTCTTTCCCCCATAAGGCTTTTAAGAA
This sequence comes from Miniopterus schreibersii, assembly GCF_964146895.1. Taxonomy (NCBI): domain Eukaryota; kingdom Metazoa; phylum Chordata; class Mammalia; order Chiroptera; family Miniopteridae; genus Miniopterus; species Miniopterus schreibersii. Next base: position 79,495,895 of record NC_138101.1, on the reverse strand, counting down.
CTAAAACTTATTTAAATGCCAACCATTTGAACAGAAGTGCAACAGGTCTGTTGTATTGACCATTGTTCACTCAGTGAAAGGCGCCCTGGACGGTATGATGCCAGTATTTTATGTATCAATAAGAGTTTTTTTAAACAATTCTGCCAACTATAGTTGTAAGACATTCTGAATTAAAAATTGGATTCCAATGTTGGAGATGTGAAAAAGTGAGAGAATAAGCATCTTAGAATCATTGAAATACTCAGTATTCTTTCTGATCCTTAAAACACGCCTGCAAAGTAGGTATAATGATACCACTTTACTTAATTGAAATGTTGTCTTTGTAAAGTCGTAGTAATAGTAATAGTGATACTAATATTATCTAACAATTATTGAGCTGTTTTTTGGTGCTAGGAACTGTTGTAAATGGTTTGCATAGATTCTCATTGAAGCAAACTGGTGTCCTGTGAGATAACTACTATTTTTATCCCCATTTTGTTGATGAGGAAATTGAGGCACAGAAAGGTCAAGTGATAGCTAACAAGTGACAGTTAAAACAGGATCAGACTCAAGCTGAGCTGAATTCCCAGGTCATCCTCTGTTCAGATAGGCTGCTGCTTCATTAATGTACATAACAAGAACTAGTAAATATTGTACTGTCCCAGAAAAAAAAAGGTTTGTATTGAAAGTGTAGGGACAAATGTTTACAATTACATGAATAACTGTGTATATTGAGATAGTGCACTCTAAGTTCCTAAAGAGTCCTCTCACTTTCATAGGACTGCTCTACATGTGGCCTGTGTCAATGGCCATCCCAAAGTGGTGACTCTCCTAACAGACAGACAATGCCTGTTGGACCTCGGTGACGTTGAAAACAGGACGGCTCTGATTCAGGTAGGTACTAGCCAACTATGTTAACATGCGATGGATTTGATGTAATCACTTAGAATAAAAATTTCTCTCATTTAACTATAAGTCATTGGTGAAACTTGTGGAACGTTTACGTTGAATTCCTAGAATTTATAATCTATTTCTAGGCATAATATTGACAGGCCGTACAATGCCAGCAAGAAGAATGTGCAGCTATTCTGCTAGACCATGGTGCTAATCCAAATATAATGGACAACCATGGCTACACTGCTCTCCACTATGCTGCCCTTGGTCCCAGTAAAGCTCTGGTGGAAAAGCTGCTTTTCCACGATGCAGATACTGAAGCAAGAAATAAGGTATAGATCAAATAACTTTATTTACAAAGTATTTGAAATACACGTTTTTACTTTAGTTGCAAGCATTTTCTTTCTTACACACATGCACTGAACACAGTATTATCAGGCCGTCACCATGGCAACAACTCCAAAGCCCAGTCAGGGAGGGCTGGAGAAATGTAGTGCCCACGGAAGGGGCAAAGCTCTGTCTCCCAGCTACCCTTCTACCCCAGGAGGACAACTTCCTGTTAGAGCCTGGGAGTGGGTGGGAGGCTCGGAGCCCAGAGGACTGAAGGCCTAGGGGAGTGAAGTGATGGTGGAGACTGGCTGCTATGCTGGCAGAGGCTTAGGAAATGGGTGCTGCTGAGCATGAGTGGGAGGGGGAGACCTAGTACCCAGCAGGGGGAGCTGGGTGAGTGGAAGTGGGATGAGGAAGCCGCAGTCCCCAGGCAGTAAAGGGAGGACAGCATGTCACGATAGGTACTGTGATAGGAACAAAGAGTCTTGGAATCAGGACTGTAAACATCTGAAGTGGGATCTGGAGAATGATGTTGAAGTTAACCTCTTGAAAAGGGAGTGGAGGGCATTCTAACAGTCAGTGACTGCACGGGGGTGAGAGGAAAGCAGCTCCTTTTTCTTTACTTTCTATATTACATGTTTAAGTTCAGAGGATCTTTTATAAGTTTTAATATTCAGTTTGGATATATGTAATTTTATAAATCATAAATTGTTTTTGCTGTTTTACAGGATGGCCGCACACCACTTGCACTTGCTAAATATGAAAATAAACAGAAGATGGTGTGGAGCTGTTGGTAACTAGAGGTGCAAAAGTTGACCAGATAGAAAGGTACAATAGCTTGTTCTTCCTTTTTAGTTTGTATTTGGAGAGCACATTTATTAAAGCTGGGGACAGTGAAATAAGGAAGGGCTTAGGATAGAAGCAGCAACAGGAGAGATCCTAGGTGGAGCTGCTTTGGCTCAGTGTAAACTCAGAGAAAAGGGGCCTTGGAGACAGGTTCAGAGGGCTAGCCCAGGATGAGCTTCCACTGCCCACTGCTCCCCTGGTTGCAAGTCTGATGAGGTCTCTTAGAGTTTAGGAGATGGAAGCCTAAGAGGGTGAAGAGGGGCAAGGGAAAGGCTCAGGAGTGCTCCCAAGAGGGAGAGTGTGCTTCTTCTTTTTTTTTTTAATCTTAGTATTGATCTAGAGTGGTAACAATCATTCAAGTCTGAGAGATTAAATTAACAAGAAGATTAACTTATAATTATATAGTAAAAAATATGAACATATCATCAGTTAGGTAGAAAAGCAATTATTCTGACTGGGCAACTAGAAGAGCAGTATACTGGAGAATTCATATTTATTTATAATTTTGATTGATTTTAATTTTCATCATGTTATTTTATATTAGCTAGAGGGGTTTCATATTAGTTTTATTAATTTTATATTTTATGGACTCTTCACTGTTAGTTTACTTGATGATACAATAGTGGACTTAATCTCTTTTACGGTTTTTTTAACCTTTATTTTGTATATAGTTTTCCTTAAAAGGTGCATGTTAAATATGAATACAAGTTGATTTGGTCTGTTGGATGATCCTTTGCTTTAAATTACTTTGTTTGACGAACACTGATATAATTAGGTTTTCCCTACGTGACTGTGAAAACTGCTACCAGATAGCCTGGGCTCATAGTTATTATTCTCTTTCATTTCTAGTATATTTTGATGTTTTTAGTTTTTATTGGTATGGGTAGAAGGAGAAAGATAACTTTAATTGAATTAACACTTCCTTTAATGAAGGCAAGTCATATGTGAGTGATAAGAGACAAGTGCCTTCAATTCACACAAAACGGGGCTTAATGCCCAGCTTTCCTGCTTGCCAGGTGTGTAACCTTGGGAACGTTTCTTAGCATTTCCAAATATGTTTCTGGATATGACAAGGAGGATAGTAATACATCCTTCAAGGGTGATTGTGTGTAAGATTATCTAGTGGTTTTATCTTGTAAATGTTTACTTTAAAATGCTAGTTAACAGGAAACAGGTTTAAAGTAATTTCACTGTTAACTTTTCATGTAACAGGTGAGATTTAAAGCAGTTTGGGAATGGCAGTGAGTTAGTCTATGTCATCAGCCAGAAATCAAGCAAAAGGCTAGACTAGTTAGAAATAGCAATGGGCCAGATTCTTTATTCCAGGACGTTTAAGATCTTTATCAGTAGGGATCCTAACGTCCATTTCATTCCAAGTGGAACTTCTATGCATGGGGTTACAAAGTCTCATCTCTGATTTTTCTAACTAATTACTTGGGTTCTTGAAGTGTTCACATTAGCAGAAAAATGTGTATTTGTTGGGGGCTATCTCCTATACTCTCCCCCTTGAATTTTGTAGGAACCTAAAGGATTCCCTAAGTCCAAGGGAGACAGTCTTCTTTCACAAGTCAGATGGAGATGTGAAAAGGACATTCTGATCTCTCTGTTGTTTCCATTGGTTCTATTGCTGCAGAGTTGCTATTGAAACAGGTCCTAAGTCAAAATTGATCTTTGCTCCCAGGTTGCCCTTGCTGATCCAGATTCCTGAGAGTTCATGTTGATTCACCCTTAGACTTGAAAGTTATAGCACTTTTTAGTTTACATACATATGCTTATATGCTCAGCCACTGTTCTAGTTACCAGCACCATGTTCTGGCAGCTTGGCCTCCTAGCTCTAGTTACCCATAGCCTTCCTCTGACACTGAAAAACCAATGTGGAGCTCACATCTTAGCCCAGACCTTCACTGACGAGTTACCCCATTACCCTTTGAGCTTCTTGTTTGTTTTTTCCTGGTAGCAGGTGTTAGCTGGAACCATTCTAAGCTGTCAGAGAGGTTCAAATAATGCTGCAGGAAAAGACCAAACTTTCCTTTCTCCTTTGTTACCAGATCTGTACCCCAAGGTCACTTTATATCCTGTAGGGCATCTTTGTTTGTGTAGTAGAAGGTCCCATATCACCTTTCCCAGAATAGTAGGCACCAACTTGCCTGAGATTCCATAATTACAGTTGTCCCCTCAAGTGATATCTTTGCCCTAATAATGACACTTTCCCAAGTGACTTGAATTTATTTCAGGCTTCAAAATATTTTAAATTATAACTCACATGGAAGTCAGTCAACAGAAAGCTCTGAATCAAAAGTAGGTTATTGGGCATGAGACTTGCTAAGGCCCATCCATGCCTCATCAATATCCATGAGTTACAAGTAGGATTCTAACTCCCAAGCTAAATGGGGGTGGACAGGGAGATTACACATCATTCTCATAAAGATCTGCTTTATCACAGTTTGAGTAGGTAGAGAAGGGAGAGTGGGAGTCAAGACCAGATCCTGACTTCTTTTAGTTTGTTATCTGACTTCATGAGGTAATATATTTGTAAATAAATTTAGTTGCAAGTTATATACTAGTTAATAACCAAAATTAATAACATTTTCTAAAAACTGCAATATTTGAATGTTAGAAACTATGAAAAACCCACATTGGTGTTTATTTGGGATTCCAAAATAGTTTCAACAAATAAAGTTCATGAACAGATTTTTTCCTTTGCCTTACAAAGGAAAGATGTCTCTATGAACATCTCTTTTTGCTGTATTATTTCATTTAATAGTCCTAACAGCCTTCTAAAATAAGGCAGTATGATTTGTGTTTTGTAGAGGAGGACTTTGAGCCAATGAAAAGTGACTTGTTTGAGAACAAATAGCTGATGGTTATATAACTATGATGTCTGAGTTGAAGACACTTGCCATTATGTCAAGCTAACACTAATTAATTCACTGAAATATATTGCCCTCAAATCATGACTGTTTCATGGTACTTTCTTTTAAGTGATGTGCTTAATAAAAAGTTTGTAGAACTTACAAATTTGAAGTGTATGGTATAATTAAAGTTTTGATATTAGCTCTGATATTACCAAAATATTCTAATAATGTACTATATTTGGAAAATACTTTCCTATTAGTATTAATGCAGTAATATTATTTATCACTATTTTTTATACACAGCAATCAACAACTAAGTTCTGAATATGGAGAAGAACGGCGATCTGTAAAATCTTCTGAAAGGAGCGATCTTGGTAAGACTTCTGTTAGTGAATTACTCTAGGTGGTACCACCATAGATAAAGTAAGAGTAAGGAAGTTTTGATAAAGAAAGAGCAGTTAAAAAAAACACAATGTGTAAGTTACATGTATAGTTTTCCTTAATTTCTTTCTTAATAGAATAGTATTCAATATTATTTTCAAAGTTAATTGTAGGTGATTTAAAATCTGGGGCAATATTGTTTGAAAAACAGTTCTTTTATTTAGTCATGACCCCTAAAATCCCATATGATATCTTTGTGTAAAAAAGAAAAAAGATTTTAGGCTGGGATGTAGTATGTTTCCTCTATAATTGCATTATAACAAATTGGATTTGTTAAAAAAATGGATCTTTTGTGCAGTTTTTACAGCAAATGGATTACACTAAGTAAATGAATACTTGTTATTACATAGTGATTTGCCTCACTAAAAAGTCACTAAAACTAGGAACTGAACAATACTTTCCTGGAACCAGAAACCAATGGCTAATGATAAGAACTACGACACTTAGCTAGTGTGCAACAGTCCCCATGAGACTGCTTTTTAAAAATATCTACCAATAGTACAGAAGTCAGAGAGGCAATGCCAGTTGAGAAGCAGAGGTTATTTTACATATTATACCAACATGGTTTCACTATGATCAACTTCATTCCTCAGAAGTCAAAACAGAATGAGGCACGTTGACTTCATTAGAACAAGACGATCCTTCTGCTTGTTGGATAATTGTCATGACACTGTAATTTCCTTAGAACCAGATGCTCTGTTGCCAAAGCATAATCATAAGCATAAGCATAAGCATAAGCATAATCTTGGTCAAAAGATAATCATAATAAATATTCAAATAGCTCAACTTGGGACTCAACAAATTATAATAAAAGTAGAAAAAAGTTTCACAATAACAAAAATGCCAGTGTGCTACCCAGCTATGGCAGTGAGTTCATTGTGCAACCTGAACTGTATGAGGACGCCTTTGACTTAGTAGACCTTTATCAAAGAACTTGTGAAGGTTAGTTTTGCATATTATAAGAAACACAAAGATGAAATAGAGTTTGACCTTGAAGGTGCTCATAATATCAGAGAGCTGTGCCTGGTTTATTTCTGTGGTTTTTTTTAAACAGAATTTTCAAAGAGAATTTCAATATTCAGTTATTCATTTGTCAGCTTAATGGTTTGCTATTTAATTCTCAGGTGCCTTTTAGGTACTAAGTATTATTCTGATGTTGCAGAATTCAAACATTTAATTAATTAATTTTTAAATATGTTTTTATTGAGTTCAGGGAGAGGAAAGGAGAGGGAGAGAGAGAAATATCAGTGATGAGAGTTATTGATCCCCTCCCTCCTGCATGACCTGGGGATAGAGCCAGCAACCTGGGCATGTACCCTGACCAGGAATCAAACTGTGACCTCCTGGTTCCTAGGTAGATGCTAAACCACTAGGCCACACCAGCTGGGCTAGAATTCAAACATTTTAAAAACCCAGTCCTTGTCCTCCAAGAGCTTGTTATCATTATTGTCATTTTTACTGTTTACTATACTTTATTCAGTGCTTACTAGGTGCCAGAGCACACTAGGAGGTTATAATTGTTGTTTATTCTGTTGTATTGCTGTGTAGTATGTGCCAGACACTTTAAATCCATGGTGAGAATTAAGTTTTAAAAATGTGTGTGAGACCTTGGCCAGGTAGGTCAGTTGGTTAAAGCGTTGTCCCCAAATGCCAAAGTTGTGGGTTTGATCCTGGTCAGGGCAAATACCAGAATCAACCAATGAATGCATAAATAAGTAGGACAACAAATCACTGTTTCTTTCTGTTTCTCCCTTCCTTTCTCTCTCTCAAATAAATTCAAAAGAAGATTTATAATTAAAAAATAAAAATTGTAAGTGGGATGTAAAGAAAGCATGCAGAACGCGAAGAAGTTTGCCACGTAAAGGGGCAGAAGGGTGATGTTAAGCAGGAGGAACATCTATGGAGATTACACGTTTGGCAGCAGGATTGTTTTGGTGATTCCATGATGTCATCAGGATCCCAGTTGTCCCTTTTCAGCTGCGTGGTCGTCAGTGTTAATTTGTCTTTTCCTGGCCAGCTACTTAGTGAGCGCTCCGAGGCATCATATTCTCCCATGACAGTGTGTAAAGGCTGGAAGAACTGCTTTTCTTTATGCGTTTCTCCTTTCCTTTGACATTTCTTGTTAAAAGTATAGTTGGCCCACATTATATAACTTTCAGGTGTACAGCATGGTGGTTTGACATTTACATACTTTAGGATGTGATCACCGTAATAAGTCTAGTCACTATCTATCTCCATGCAAAGTTACTACGATACTGACACATTCCCTGTACTGTACAGTACATCTGAGTGGCTCACATATGTTATAACTGCAAGGTTCACTTATTCATGTTCTTCTATATCATTCGTCTCCTCAACTCACTAGTCTCTGGCAAAGATGAGTTTTTTCTCTGTAGCTATGGGGTGTGTTTCTATTTTGTTTGTTTTGTTGTTTTAGATTCCACATGTAAGTGAGACATACGGTATCTGAATGTGTTTGAATGTTTTGGGTGTTTTTATTGTTGGTCTTTAGTTTCATGCCCTGTGATCTGAGAAGATGCTTGATATGATTTCAGTCCTCTTGAATTTGTAGAGACTTAGTTTGTGTCCTAACATGTCGTCTGTCTTTGAGAACGTCCCATGTGCACTTGAGAAGAGTGTATATCCTGCAGCTTTGGGGTGAAATGTTCTGTAAATATCAATTAAATCCATTTTATCTAGGTTGTCATTTAGGATTGCTGTTTCCTTATTGATTTTTTTCTCTAGAAGATCTATCTATCAGTGAGGTGTTAATGTCTCCAACTGTGATTGTGTTGCTGTTTGATCAACTCTTTAAGTCCTCCAGAAGTTTTTTTATACATTTAGTATTATTAAATGGCCTTCATTGTCTCTTTTGTCAGATATGAGTAATGCTATTCCAGCCTTTTTTTGATTTCCATTTGCACAGAAAATTTTTTTTCATCCTTTCACTTTCATCCAGTGTGAGTCTTTTGTTTGGAAGTGGGTCTCTTGTAGACAGTATATATATGGCTCTTGGTTTCTTATCCATTCAGCTACCTTATGTCTTTTGATTGGAGCATTTAAGCCGTTTACATTTAAGGTTATTGATAGGTACTTACTTGTTGCCATTTTTTCATTATGACTTTTTTCCTCCCTTTCTCTATTTATTCTTCTTTTAGTAGTTCCTTTAGCATTTCTTAAAGTGCTGGTTTGGTAGTACTAAATTCCTTTAGCCTTTTTTGTCTGTGAAGCCCCTAATTTCACCGGCAATTTTGAATGATAGCCTTGCTGGGTAGAGTAATCTTGGATTCAGTCCCTTTTTTTTCATTACTTTGTATACTTCATGCCACTTCCATCTGGCTCGAAGTGTTTCTATTGAGAGTCAGCTCAGAGTCTAATGGGAGCTCCCTTGTAGGTAACTTTCTGTCTCTCTCTTGCAGCCTTTAAGATTCTTTCTTTGTCTTTTACTTTTGCCATTTTGATTATGATGTGTCTTGGTGTGGGTCTTTTTGGGTTCATCTTGATTGGGACTCTCTGTGTTTCCTGGACTTTTTTGTTTTTCTTCTTCTCCAGCTCAGGGAAGATTTCTGTCAGTATTTCTTCAAAGAGGTTCTCTATTCCTTGCTCAGGTTCTTCTCCTTCTGGTACCCCAATGAAGTGGATGTTGTTACCTTTCATGTTATCCAAAGCTCCCTTAAACTATCCTCCTGCTTTTAATTTTTTTCCCCCAGTTGCTGCTCTGAATGGGTGTCTTTTTCTACCTTGTCTTATAATTCACTGATTCTTCTAGTCTACTGTTGAATTCTTCCATGGTATTCTTTATTTCAGCTATGTTGTTCTTCATTTCCAGATGACCACTATTCATTGTTTCAACCTCTTTTTTCAATGCTAGTGTAGTTAATTTATTTTTGTTTTTTGTTTTCACATCTAAGAAAAATACGCAAATCCAGTCATGAAGATATACACCTATGTTATTATTTTTTAAAGGCAAATAATTGATAATTTGATGCTTGTGAAAAACATTTGCATTACAAGAGAAAACCAAGACAGAGAATGCTGGTCAACAAAAGTGCCCCCAAGATCGGAACAGAACACTAGTACACTCAAAGTTACACCAAAAAGAATCAACATAAAATGTACAAGATTAGCTATCTACATAGGTTACCCATATCACATCATGGTTTATGAGTGTGTGGTTGAGGATATTGTCTATGAGGAACTAGAAGGGAGAAAGAGAAGTACAGATGAGCTCAGCAAAGGGGTCAGGGCTGGAAATGTTGATGAGGGAATCCAGTCTGAAGTGTTGAGATTTAAGGAACTCTGAGAGAATTTTAAGAAAGGAATAGACTGCTCTCTATCTGTAAGTCTGTCTCTGTTTTGCTTAGTAGTTCAGTTTGTTCATTAAATTCCAGCTATGAGTGAAATCATATGGTACTTGTCTGCTGATGGTGTTGGTGGTGTTGGAGGGGGCTATAGGGATGGAGTGAAAAAGAAAACTAGAGAGAACTCATGGACATGGACAACAGGGTGGTGATTGCAGGGCTGTGAGGGGATTGGGTGGAGGTGGAAGGGGGCATTAGAAGGGAGACATGTTGATGGGAAAAAAAAAAAAAGTGACGTAGAAAAAGAATAAAAAGTAATAAAAAAGAAAAATGTGAAGCTGGGTGATGAACCTATGGAGGGTAAATATAATATTCTATCTTCGTTTGTTTGTGTTAGAAATTTTCTATAAAAAAGGTTAAATAAAACAGATTGTCTTAGGTGACCACTGTCTGTATCTGCTGCTTGACTGAGCTCTCCCAGTTCCTTCTTCAGACCACTCCTCTTCTGCATGTGTCTTCAATTCAAGTCTATCAGCTTTGAGCCTGTCGGCTTTCTATCTTTTAGAAATTCCTCATAATTTCTGTTGTATTGATTATATACTTATTTTCATGTGCTAAGTATACAGTCTCTAGCCCATATCTTTAGCTTAATGTGTTGATATAAACAAAGACCATCAAATTATAAAACCAGGTATTGAGTTTCTTAAACTTGTTATATCTCCCCTCAACTTCAGTGTAGCTCTAGCTCATGGCATTCAACAGGGTGAAGACAAACGTGCTACCACTTTGTTCCAAACAAACAAAAAATAAATAAAAAAGGAATAGAAAGAGTCGAGGACTGTCCATCATGTAGAAATGAATTGGGGTTGGAGGCCCAGAGGGTGGGGGTGTGGTCCTTGTTCCCAGTAGCTGTGGTAAGTAAAGCAGCACAGGGCCTAAAGGACCCTCAGGAAGTGCTTGGGGCATTTACAGGGTTGGAGTCGATTCTCCTGTAAAAGGAGAGGAGTGGTGAGAGCAGGAGCCTGAGGGTGAGCCTGCGTTAAGGAATGCTAGCGTTGAGTGGAAGTGGGGAGCAGGATGATGGAAAAAGATACAAGGATCAAGTAAAAGTTATGTTTTTATACAATACAGAGAAGACAAACTTTCTTTAAAGAGAATAGTGTTTAACAGAAAAGGAGAGATTGAAACTTACGGAAGAAGCTTACAGAGAACGAGAGCATCTCATCCTAAAATCAGATTTGCGTGGGAGTTTCTCAAAGATTATCTTAGTAAGATTTGATTTAATAGAACCTGGAATATGTTGAATTATTAATGAAAGTGTTTCTAGGACAGCTTTAGAAACTAAAATGTCAATATAGCCATTCTCTTAAAGATTTTTTTTTTAACACTTAGTGTTTTATATGTCAAAACATTTGTTTTAACAAATTTTGGCAATTTAAATTCCAGACAAAAAGTGGTGAAAATGTAAAGTCAACTTAAGCTGCTGTAAGAGGTCATTATTTTTCAAATCTGTCCTTATTGGCACCAGGTTTATAAACTAGATTTTATAAACCTGTCCTAGTTTATAAACCAGTCTACTACGTTTTATAAACGAATAATACACATATTATTCATGAACTCATGAGAAATATTTTTAAGAAAGAAGAGTGTCTAGATTTTTAAAAATAATTTTCTTTAAAAATGTTTTTCACAGATTCAGCATGAAAAGAAACAGGTAATGAAGTGGGTTGAGTTAAAATTCTCTCTGGAGTCTCGCCTGCGTGAAGGATTGAAGAAGACGGGTGAACTGGAGAAAGAGCTCACTAGATAAGGTTTTAATATTTCAGACCATTTCCACCTGGAATTAAGATTTAACTGTCGCCTGGCTGGGCGTGGCTCAGCAGTTGACCATTGACCTAGGATCCAGGAGATCCATTATTAAGTTATAGTGTTCAGTTTTAAAAAATGTAAATGGATTCTATTATTTTTTGAGTTATCAGAATGTATGAGTACTAATAAAAAAGAAAGATTTTATGCTAAGTGAAATGAGCAAGTCAGAGAAAGACAAATACCATATGAACTCACTAATATGTGGGATCTAATGAACAAAATAAACTGAAAAACAAAATAGGACCAGAGGCATGGATACATGGAACAGACTGACAAATGTCAGAGGGGAGGAGGTTCGGAGGGCCTGGAGAAAGGAAGGTGAAGGGATTAGCTAAAGAACATACATGCATAGACCATGGACACAGACAACAGTGTGGTGATGGCCAAGGAGGGGGGGGGTGGGCTTGTTAGAGGCGGCAAAGGGGCAGAAAACGGGGGACATCTACAATAGTGTTAACAATATAAAATTTAAATAAAAAAGGAAGATTTAACTTTATAATTTAGATTTAATTTAGTTGTCATAATATTTTAAACCAGCTTACTTTCATGTTTAAAGCTGCTCTGTGACTCCACTCAAAATTAAAGGAAACAAATATAATTATTCAAATTATACTTATTTTTAAAATGTATCCTTATTTGCTTTAGGTGAAATCATCTCAAGAAAATCTAGAGCAGTTAAGAAAGAATTATAATGCTTCATTAAGAAGAGAATTGGAACTCAGAATTAAAGATCTGGAATCTGAACTCTCTGAAATGAAAACCTTTGAAAAATATGAGCAACTCTACCTGAGAGAAAACCAATGTACAAAGTCATTGTCAAATCAACTAGTCAAGTCAGAACACAAAATCAGAGAAAATAAACTAACCTCATTAATTAGTTTCTAAAGCATAATTTTTATCAAGCCAGGTTCATAAGATTAGTAGGAATGGAAGTTAACCAAGTAGTATAATTTTGGAAAATGATGTTAGTAAATGAACTTATCTAGCAAATGTTTGTCCAGGACAGTTTGCATCTCTTCCTCACTTTTGGTTTTACATGACTTTATTTTTCCCCCCTTAATATTTTCCTAAGTTAACCTACATGATCTACTAGCCTTTAAGCTAAGTGTTTTTGAAGCTTTATAATTTAGACAGCGATATTTTTATAAAGTTGCTTGTTGTCTTTACCCTAAATAGAAATATTAACGAGTTTAACTATTTTTGGAAAATAACTTAAACTGAAAGGGTTAAGTGCTGGGCACATTCTGGCGCTTGGTAGATTTACTTTCTTCATTGTCGTTTGTTATTATCACTAGAGGGCGCCTTGAGACAAACTATCCTTTATAGTTTTTCTGCTCAAAGGCACTCAGGTTAAATGGGGAAAGATCAACAGGGGTGAAGGGCAGTATGATTGACAAAGTTGCTAAAAAGAATGTGGTGGAGTCCTGAGGGGGTGGGTGGGGAGGACAGAAAGGGCGGCTCCCCTCCAGTGCCTTGGGAACAGTGTTATGAGCTGATGCCTCTGGAGCTGTTTTCGTTCATTTTGATCCCCAGCGAGGCTGTCTTGTTCCCATAGAGGTTGTTGCTCTAAATTATGGCTCCATGGGAAATGTTTAAAATCCCCAAGGTAATGCGTGTATTGTACAAGGGTGGTGAAAGCAAATGCTTGATAGTGTCTTTGAGGGATTATTTTAAAAAATCTCTCAAGTGGTTCACTAGATATGCCCAAGGGCATCCTCCAGAATCTTGTAGGTACAGTCCTTCCAGGAGGCAGCAAGTGTCACCTGAGAAGCGGCCCACATCACAGCCATTTCTCTCCCCTCCCTACTTTGGATTACTTGTTAGTGAGGAATCCCCTCCCCCCACTCCCTAGAAACATAGTGCTTCTCTAGAACAACTTAGAACCTATACTTGAATATAGAAGGCCTGCTCCAACACATTTTCATTGTTAAAATGTTATTTAATGGAAAATTCCATTTACTATTGTGGCTACTTAAAAAAATGCACGTCACTTAGGGAAAAATAAAATACTAAGCATTTGTTGTTTACAATCTTCACAGGACTAAGGAGAAGATGGCAGAGGTCAAAAACGAACTTCTCAGGCAGAAGCAACAGGACAGATCTTTACACAGCCCTCCTTACATGATGCCAGTCCCAGAGACACTTTTTGATGGAAATGTTAATAGTTTTGTACCCATTAGAAATTCTACTCCAAGATACAATTTGGGGACTCCTACCTCAAGAATCTTTTTTATGAATTAAATAAACTTGTAATACTAAAAGGATTAATTTCTGTTTTTAAGTGACTATTTTTTGTTACCTTCTTATGTGAGAGAACATTCTTAATTGCTACTTTACTTACAGAATTTTAATTTCAGTTTTTACAAAATGTCTTGCAGAGCAGTTGTACATTTTCTAAATAGTTAAATTAAGGAAAAATTTGAATTTTTAATTTGTTTTTTAAATTTATCTTTATTGTTGAAAATATTACAGATGTCCTTTCCCCCCCACCACTGATCCCCTCCACCCAGCATCAGCCCCTGCCCACGCACCCCAAGCCTTCTCCACACTATTCTCTGTGTCCATGGGTGATGCATATATGTATATAAATTCTTTGATTAATCTCCCCTCCCCACCCCCCCACTACCCAACCACCAACTTCCCTGTGAAATTTGTCAGTCTGTTCTATACTTCTGTGTCTTTGGATCTATTTTGTTCATCAGTTTATTTTGTTCATTAGATTCCACATATGAGTGAGATCATGTGATTTTGTCTTTCTCTAACTGGCTTATTTCAGTTTGCATAATACTCTCTAGGTCCCTCCATGCTGTCTCAAAGGGTAAGAGATCCTTCTTTTATTACAGCTGCATAGTATTCCATGGTGTGAATGTCCCACAGCTTTTTTATCCACTCATCTTCTGATGGGCACTTGGGCTGTTTCCAGATCTTAGATATAGTAAATTGAACTGCTATGAACATAGGGGTGCATATATTCTTTCTGATTGGTGTTTTGGGTTCCTTAGGATATATTCCTAGAAGTGGGATCACTGGGTCAAATGGCAGTTCCATATTTAATTTTTTGAGGAAACTCCATACTGTTTTCCATAGTGGCTGTACCAGTCTACATCCCCCCCTCCCGCAGTGTACTAGGGTTCTCTTTTCTCCACATCTTCACCAGCACTTTTCATTTGATGATTTGTTGATGTTAGCCATTCTGACCGGTGTGAGGAATTTTTAAAATATATATATTATCTTTATTGATTTTAGAGAGAAGAAATGTAGAGGGAGACAGAGAGATAGAAATATCAATGATGAGAGAGTCATTGATCAGCTGCCTCCTGCACACCCCGCACTGGGGATCAAGCCCACAACCTGGGCATGTGCCCTGACTTGGAATTGAACTGCATCACAGGTTGCAGTCTCCTGGATCACAGGTTGATGCTCAGCCACTGAGCCATGCTGGCTGGGCGTCACACATTTTTATACAACAATAGTGAACTCTCAAAGGGAAACTAAAAAAGCAATCCCATTTACCATCTCTACAAAAAAATTAAGATACTTAGAAATAAACTCAGCCAAGGAGGTAAAAGACCTGTACTCTGAAAACTATAGGACGTTTAAAAAAGAGTTAGAGGAAGATATAAACAACTGGAAGAATATACCGTATTCATGGATTGGCAGAATTAACATCATTAAAATGTCCATACTACCCAAAGCAATCCATAAATTCAGTGCAATCCCTATTAAAATACCAATGGCATATTTCACAGATCTAGAACAAACACTCCAAAAGTTTATATGGAACCCAAAAGGACCCTAAATAGCCACAGCAATCTTGAGAAAGAAGAACAAAGTTGGAGGGATCACAATACCAGATACCAAGTTATACTACAAAGCCACTGTAATCAAAACAGCCTGGTACTGGCACAAGAACAGGCATACAGATCAATAGAACAGAACAGAGAACCCAGAAATTCACCCAAGCCTTTATGCTCAATTAATATTTGATAAAGGAGACAAGAGCATACAATGGAGTAAAAACAGTCTCTTCAGTAAATGGTATTGGGAAAATTGGACAGGTATATGCAAAAAAATGCAGCTAGACCACCAACTCACACCATACACAAGAATAAACTCAAAATGGATAAAAGACATAAATTCTTAAAACGTAGGCAGCAAAATCTCAGACATCTCTCGCAGCAGTATGTTTGCCGATATATTTGAATTTTTAAAATGAGGGTCACTTATGTCTGTATATCTTGCCAGCACTTGAATGACTGGTGACTAAGGTGGCAATGATAGGGAGTCTTGAAATAGCAACTAGCCTTCATTGTGTATCATGGTTATTAATATATCCGTTCTTCATCTCCTTTATGGAGTTCTCTAAGCTCCAGAATTTGTTTGGTTCTTTTTATAGTTTTCTTCTCTTTGGTAAAGTACTCCTTCTGTTCACTAATTTTATTTCTGAGCTCAATGAACTGCCTTTTGAGTTTTCTTGTGTCTTGTTGAGTTTCTTCATGACTGCTATTTTGATTTCTCTCTCATTTATATCACAGTCAGCAGTTATTTTGAGTTTCTTTCTGGAGAACTGTCATTTTCTTTCTCTGTTAGTGTTACCTTGGTGGTCTATGCTGTTTAATGGGTTGTTTCTCTGCTGGTGCATTTGAAGTAGTGAACACTTTTCTTATTTAGGGACATTTGGTTTCCACAATTCAGCAGGTTGATAATTTGGGGTCTTTCTTTTGTTTTCCAGCAGGTGGTGGGGTAGCACAGGATTTGTTTTCTCTTACTGTGCTACTTAAGCTTGGGGAGAGGGGTGCGGTGATTCAAGGTGTGGGAGGCTTAGCCTTGGACATGGGAGTGGTGGCAGCAGGCTGACCAGGGTGGTGGGTGCTGGTGCTGGACCCGGGTTGCCTGGGTCTCAGGGCACCACCACCGTGGCAGGCAGGGGGATGTGGCCAGTTGAGGGGAGCCAGTTTGTGAGCCCACTGAGCTGCCGCCTCATTCCCTATGGCCACTGGCAGCACTGTGCTGCGGCCAGGAGGCTGGAGACTTGTCTCTGCTGCTGCTACTGGTCTGTGGTGGTGTGAGCACTGCTGCAGCTGGGCAGGGACCTGGATTTTGGGGTGGGGCTAGGAATGCTGCTGGACTGTTGCCCTCTGCTGGTCTGCAGTGTGGGGGCTGCACCCTAACCCATCCACAACTACTGGGTTTGCTGGGGCTGTGGGTTCAGCCTGCTGCAGCTATGGGCCTGTCCCTGTTCTCTCTCCACCCTGCCTCTCCTGCACGTTCCAGTAAGCCCACCTTTGAGGGCCTGGTGTGTGGACCACTTAGTGTGTCGAGCAGAGGAGCCTTTGTTGGGTTCTGGATAGCCGACTAGTTGTAGATTTCAGGGGAGATACAAAGGGTCATCTCACTTTGCCATGATGCTGATGTCACTCACTAAAATATCCATTTCAGCCAATGCACACAGGTTTATGGTTTCGATGGTGCTTTTATGGTCTTGATGCAGAGAAAAATAGCATAGGCCTGTGCTAAGTGAGAGTCATTCTTGTTTTTTTCATTTGGCTTCATTGTAACACATCATAGAAGAGGAAAGCTAAGGATTTTTAGATAGCCTTTTGGCAAAATGTGGTCTAAGTGCTTCAAAGTTGTGAAACTGGACTACTGGGTACAAAAAGAAAATGAATGTCAAATACTTCTGTAAATTGTTAAGTATGATGCAAACCTAGAATGTTCTTGTTTGTTCTCACCAGAAAAATCAGATAATGTCTCATTTTACAAGATGAAGATGAAGGAGTGTAAATGCAGAAGCAATGCAAGAGAAGATTTTTGTGGAAATTTTTTCCTTTAATATTTTGGAAAGAGGTGTGTGTTTTTTAGTATTTCTAGATAAATTGAAAAAAATAGTGTACTTTAAACTTAATGTTGGTTCCAAGGTATACATAGCTTCCTTGTGGGGCACTGGTTCACCAAATCATGCTAAACTTAATAAGAGAGAGTAAAGCACCCTCTATCAAGATACAGAGATAGGTCGCAAAATCCCTACAGAATGCCTGGAAAGACTTGTATACAGTTGTTGTTTACAGAAGTCTTAGACTTACGGAAAGAAGGTGCCTTCTAGGGTTGCAGGGCACTTAATTATTGCTACTAGGAAAACAAAATAATTCTATGAGGTAGTAACATGCTGACGGAAATGATAGAATGGGGTGGGTTTGGGGTGGGGCATTACAAAACAACAGACTTCTAAAGATTTTTAAGCTGTGATTCTGGAGAGGGAAATGTTAAAAATAGCATTAATATTGAATTTGTTTATCAATCCCCTTCATTTTCAAGGTTTTAACATTTTGGACTATTCCTACTGTGAAGTTCTTTCTTAATCAGCATTGTTTTTCCAACTTTAATTATAACTATAATAAAGTACAGCTCTAATCTGTGCTTTCAGTTTTCTCCACTTTCAGAATATTTAATTTGTTGCCTCCCTCACCACCACACGGTCAGCCTTGCCAACTTGATTCCATTTAGTGGTATATATAGGTCACTACGTATCTGTTTGGGTAACTTTTACGTTTAGTTTTCACGTTCCGGTTCAATTCTGGGATGTTTATCCTGTACATCAGAAGTAATTTCACAGTTTTATTCAATTGTGCCATTTAATAATATTATAAAACACAAAGTTAAAATTAGATTGAACCAGATATGCCACTAGTTAGATTTTCTTTCTTTTTTAATCCACAACCGAGGGTATGGTTTTTTTGTGTTTTTTTAACTGATTTTTAGAGAGGAAGGGAAAGAAACACCAATGTGAGAGAGAAACATCGATGGGTTGCCTCTCGAATGGAGATTAAATCCGCAACCTAGGTATGTGCCCTGACTGATCATCAAACCTGCCACTTTTTGGAGTGCTGGCTGATGCTCCGACCAACTGAGCCACCCAGCCAAGGGACTAGTTTGATTTTCTTGCACATAGAATTTTTTCCTAAGAACTGAAAACTTAAAAATTCACTCCAGATAATTGTATAACAGATGAAATTTCTCTTGTTTCAAAATAGTTTATGTTCAAGTGTTTTTCAGTATTTGTGTTTCTAACACGATTCCTGGCATGACAGTTCCTTAGTCATTGTTCTTTAAATCTGTGTTAAATAGGAAGACTCATTTTTACACTGATTTTGGGTTCTTGGTCTATTTCTGACACTTTCAGAAAATATTAGAATTCTAATGATTTATTTAAGTAATTTTTTCCCATTTCTCAAATGTGTATTCAGTTTAGCAACTCTTTGGATGCAAACACATGAAAGCTAAAACAGTTAATATTCCTAAGACTTTAACTTTGTACATGGCAGGCAGAACACTGTGTCTCAACCCAATGTTGAGTCAGGTATCTTCCCGATTAAAAACAGGCCTCATGTTTACATCACCAAGGCAGTGCCTTTCCACTCTGAATTTTAACTCTATTCAAACTCTCACAGCGGTTATGCTAGTTTCTCCTAAGGCAGAGATGAGTTTAATAAACTCATTTATTGTATCAGTCACATGTGCTATATAATTGCCCAAGACCCCACTTCATTTTGCTCATTTAGACAACTGTCCCATAGTAATTTTATCTTTTGAAGGATACAGGTCATTGCCCAACTTCTTCCTATTCTCTTTTTCATTCATTTTCTCTGTACTTAACTTTTCAGCTCCTTGATCAACAAGTTTTTCCTCATTTCTTCACCGCAAAATACATGTTTTTAATATTTACAAACTGCGCAGTGTATTTCCTTTGCACATTAACCTATTTACAGTTGGATAATGAATTGCAATGCTTTAAATGGGCAAATGTACTTGATCTTAATACATTTTATGTTACATTTATTTCTATAACATTTAAAATGAGAATGATATAAAAATTTAACTTAAGAGTATCAACAGTTACTGAAAATAGATTAAATTTGGAAACGTGTATGTGTGTGTGGTTTGTATGTGTTTATCAAATTGGTCTCAAAAAGAGAATGGGACATTATCTCCCAGCCGTAATCTCAGCTGTAACTTGACGGGAGCCTTTCCACAGGTTAGTGTTGAGTGAATGCGCATCTACTTGTATTTGTTGTGCGTTGCTATTGGCATGGGCTTCACTATCATTCTTTCTAAAATGGAATTTTCCCCCTCTTTAAAGTGGGGGTTGTTTTGGACAATGCACATTAAGTAGAAGTCGGGGAAGAAGAAAACATTTCTGTGAGGGCTGTGGAGTCACCTTTCTTGGAGCTGTGGCGGGAAGGTGGCAGGTGACACCCGCTTCCCCTCTGAGATGGGAGCAGGGGCTGCGGGCAGACAGCCGCCCTCCCGCTGGTTCCCAGCGCATCACCCGAGGCTGCTCAGCGGGAGGTGCGGGGACCCACTGCTGGCCCTTGGGCGACACAGCTTCTCCAGGAAGAGCCCCGAGCAGGCGAGTGACCTCAGTTCCTTCTCTCGGACTCGCCCACCAGGCAAACCCCTGCTCTAGGGGCGGGTGGAGAGAGCCCAGGTCCTCTGCGGAGAGGAAGGCAGGGAGGCGGGCCCTGCCCTTTCTGATGGTCAAATCATCATGGAAATTAGCGCATGTCTGTCGTTCACACCGGCTAAGGATGAGAAAGTGGGACAGCAGCACGCTAGGTGCTCAAGAGAGACCTGCTGCGTGTTTTAAATCCTGCTCTAGGTGACCCACAACATGGGTCACTCACGCCTTGACTGGTTTGGTAAACCAGGTTTTATTCGGGGGAAGGAATCGTTCTTTTAAGGGAGAATTTCCTCCATTTCAGCTTGTTCGGTTTAACTGAAGACTTTCTCCTTCGTTTCTTGTCCTGCGCTTTATAAACCGAGTGTCCTGGCCGCTCCTAAGAGGAGACGTGATGCTAATTTCCGTCCCTTGATTTTTATTCATGACATTGAAACTTACAATTTAGTTAGAAAGCTGCTATTTCCCATGCTGAAACGTTGTTGAGCCCCATGACAAAGTTCTGTGCATTGATTTACTCTGAGTTACTTAAAAGCCTGTGTGTCTTTCCTGAGTGTGAGGAAGCAGCTGCCACGGAGCCCGAGGCTCAGGAGGGGGACTCAGAGCCCGCCTCTGGCCGGTAGCTGGTTGGCTTCGTGACCTCGGGCGATCGACCTATAATCTCTCTGAGCCTTTGTTGCCTCTTATGTAAAATTGGGCACTTGGACTAAATCACTGATTTTCATACCTTAAAAAAATTTTTTTCAAAGACTAGAACTTTAAAAAATATTTTTTTCATGAAACTGTATTATATAAAACAGAGACTTAGAGCTGTCTAGCTAAAGGAGGGATGGAGACTCAAGCTCTGCAATGCTAACTTGTCCCCAGTGAAAACTCAGATTCCTATGGGATATAGTTTGAGAACTACCAGTAGTGAGAAAAATCCTTCTAATTATAAATCCTTTGAATTTAAAGTTGCCGATGCATTGTTTTTATGTGCATAAGTTCCTCACCTTTCTATATCTTTGGTAAATGGAAAAATGTAAATAAAACTGCAGATGCGTTCTCCTTATTAATGTTGGACTTCAAGCTCCTTCCACCATCTGAACAGAATCCTCACCTAGAAATAAATAAATATTTAGGAAAAGCGCTTTTTGGGGAAAAGATAGTTACATTAGTGGTTTCTTAATTCAAGTTGTGTAAAAATGTGCTTTACATTGTACATACTGTTTATTAATGGTAACATAAAATTGCTTCAGTAAAGGCCTCTCTCTATGAGGTGCTGAGTTAGTACCACAAGGCCTGTCGAGCAAGGTTGCTGCCACCCTCTCCGTGTAATAAGCCTGTCGCTCATGCTCCTGGTAAAGTGTGACGGAGAACAGCCTCTGAAAATACTGGGGAACATCTTAGGCAACAAATTTGTCTTCACACCTAAAACTTGGAAAGGCATCGGGTATCACATTATCATGATCGCCACAGTGTTTATGTTTAGCAGAGTATTTTAAACCCCGTTTCAGGCTTTTAGGGAGAGGATACCTTTTACAGGAAAGGCTTAAGTTAAGAATACTCTAGATTGGGATATGTAATACCATTTGCAATATCCCCACACATTTTTATAGTGAAGAAGACTATAATTATAATTAGTTGAATGTTGCCAAATTTATCCCTAATTTCTAGAAAGAAATGTTTCAGTCATAGAACAGACAGCAAAATAGCTTTATTTATTTATTTATTTTTGCTGGTAGAATTTTCACATGACCTATGACAGTACCGCTTTTGTCATTTTAGGTTGAAAAACTAATGGCATAGAACATACTTTGAGATTTTAATTTTCTAAAAGTGTAAGAATAGAAAAGTCACTTTAAGGAAAAATTCATTAAAATGGAAAACAAGCCCCTAAACTTTTAAAAAGGGAAGTTTTTCTAAGACTTGCAAAGTAATGCACTCAGTGTGAAATATGACTTGACTCGTTTGAACTTCTTTGAACCAATGGGATGAAACATCACTTTTCTCAAGTTATGTTTATTCAATAGACCAAGATTAATTATGGTTTTTATCAGGTTAATCTCAATAGCATTACATATACATGCTTTCTGTTATCTAAAATTAAAATAGTAGAAATTGAGTTTATTTTATTATGTGATTATTTTCCTGTTTACGCAATCCCCAAGTTAGGTCTAGTCTCTAAAAGCATTGTTTAAAGGACGCATTTCATAAGCTCTTTATCATTCCTATAATAATGTCTCTTATTAAACTGAAATAGCATAAATATATTTGACTTCCTTCAGATGCAGCAGGAGCTTGAAAAAAACTCTAACTAGAAAACGAAAAGAAGGTATGTTGCCAAAATTTGCTAATTAAATTGAAACATGATTGATTTCTGAAACACACTGTAAGTGGGAAAGGGCATTTTCCATGTTCGGGTAACAGGCGCTGCACCACGTGTTTTCTTGTCCAAAGCGAGTGAACAGTGAAAGCGCAGCATGAGGAAGATGCGCTTATTCTGCATCTACTCATCGTGTCCCGTAGCTTTTAGAAATCTCAAAAGTCCGTGTATGTCTCTCTTTTTTAAATCCCCCCCCCCACCGAGGAGATGTTTTTACTGATTTTAGAGGGAGAGGGAGGGAGAGAGCGAAGCGTTGATGTGACAGATAAACATCGATTGATTACCTCCAGTTCCTGCCCCCACCGGAGATCAAACCGGAAACCTAGGTAAGTGCCCTGATGGGAATCGAACCTGCAATCTTTTGTTTCAAGGGACAGTCCTACAGCTGAGCCACCCAGCCAGGCCCGTGCATCTCTCATTTCTGGCCACCCCCTTCCTTTCCTCTGTGATGCTGATGGAATGTCAGCTGAAACTGTTGCCAGAAATCTGGGCGTCACCCACTTCTCGTGATTTCACCAGCGATGTAGGACTTAGTCAAGCAGCTACAGTTCACCTAGCTATCACCCGAGGGCGACATTGAGATCTCCAGTCACTGACTTTGTCAGTCATTTACCTTCTACCCTCAGGAAAATCTCCAGATTCCTTTGCATGGAGTAACAACACCGAAGTCCATTGTTTTCGCCAAATAATTCAGACTTGCCTCTAGGTGCCACTTCCCCTCCTCTGCCCCTTTGCTCCAGCGTCTGGGCAAACGAGGCGATTCGGCTCCACAGGAGCCCCCCTCACCCCTAGTCTCGGCACCTGCTGCCGTTCTCTTTCTGGCATACGTTTCCCGTGTCCTTCAGGTATCAACTTACACATCCCCGCCACCCAGAAGCCAGCCACACTGACGCAAAACTGGAATGTCCCTTCTGTGTGCTCCAGTGGGGCCCTGTTTTATATTCGCCACGGTACATATGACTCTGAGTGGAAACTGCCAATTGCTTTTTAAAAATTGGGATGTAACGTAACATTCACTGTTTGAAAGTGTACAAGTCAGTGATTTTTAGTACATCAACTATGTTGTAAAACCATCACCACTCCCTAATTCCAGAATATTTCCATCACACCAAAAACAAACCCTGTTCATATAAGCCGTGAGTCCCAACTCTCCCCTCCCCAGTCTACTGGTCACGACAAATCCGCTTCTATTTTTCCCCATGGATTTGCCTGTTCTTGACATTTCCTAGAAATGGAATCAATCATTGTGCAGCCTTTTGTGGTTGGCACCTTTCACTTAGCGTGATGTCAAAGTTCCCCCATTTTGTCACGTGTAGCGTTCCTCATTTCTTACTAGAGTGACTGACACTATTCTGCTGGGTGGATGGACAACACTTGTCTCCCCATGATCCTGGAGCCCAGGCAAGCATTGTGGGTTGATCAGCATATGGGTAAAGTTGAAACCACTCTTTCTTTTTTAGATCCTTCTGAGTTTGTATCATGGTCTTTGACAATACTAAGTTCTGGGTTTTGGAACATGATTGTATGAGTGATAACTGTAATAGAAGTTGGGGACTGCTTTGTTTTCTAAAATGTGTAGGTGTGGAAAACAATTGCTGTGTAAATTTTTTATGCTTTGAATCCCTACAAGGGAGGCTCCCGAGCTGCTTCGCAGTGAACGCACAGGGTTTTGATGTCCTGCGCTCGCCTCGTGCGGAAAGGCCGCAGCTGCTAAAGGAATGCACACCCGGGTGATTCATCTAACTGAAGTCGGGCGGAAGGAGACGCTGCAAAGAATGACCCCGGCCTTTAAGTTGGGATTTGGGACTTTAATTTCTTTGGATTAGTAACACACAAGGACATCAGGACTTTTTTACACTTTAGCTCTTTTGGACTTCAACAGAAAGATTTTGGATTTTAATTTTTTAAGATTATAATCCTTTAATTATATCACTACGAAATTAATGAGAGATGTTATTTTAATTTTGGAACATCACTACATATTTACATAATTTGGAAAATATTTTATAAAGGGTAATTTGGAATATTTAATTTTTATATCTTGACATTGTTATTTGATCTCACTGCAGAAACCCTGGGAGGCTACATTGGGAAATATGGTTTGTATACACAATTTTGGGATAGGAAGTGTCTCTGAGTTCAGGATGGACATTGAGATCATTCAATTAATAGACCATTCTGTCCCATTTCAGAGCCTAGAGCAAAATCTAATTCTTTCAGCAGAAAGAAAGGTCCAAGAGAGTCCCAGAAGGATCCACTTATTAATAGGGAAGGACATATGATAGAAATATTATATAATGTTTGGTGTACAATAGGAAAGATATTAGAAAGTGGTGAATTAAAGTTTATGGGCTTTGAGAGGCACTTGCTTTTCATTACAGCAGCAGCTTACACTAGTATGTACAAGTGTGTTGGGAGCCGGTGACGTGTCTGGACGTGGTCGACGCCACCTGAGGGCCTGGAGCCAGGGACTCGACCCTCCCCACAAGTTCCTGTGAGGAGCCAAAATAAAGATAATTACCAAGGTCTGGGCTCATGCAGGAGGCAGGATGTTTACGCTGAAAGCGTGTTTTGCAGCCTTGAAAGAACTACTTTGTATCACCCTCACCTCATTACCACTTGTTTGTTACTCACTATATAATAAAGGCGCTGAAGCCATTTGGGGTGCACCTCATTGGAGGGCAGCCCTCCTGATCCCATGACTTTGTTTGTCTCTTTAATCCCCCCCCCCCAACTCAGGTTTGTTAGTCTTTCAGGCTGGTTCCTGACAATTAGCCATCAGGGAAATACAAATCAAAACCACAGTGAGACACCAATTCAGACCTACAAGGATGGCTATAATAAAAAAACAAATACAAGTACTGACAAGGATGTGGAAATTGAAATCCACATACATTGCTGATGGGAATACAAACTGGTGCTCGCATTGGAAAACAGTTTGGCGGTTTCTCAAAATGTTAGCTGTCATATGAGCTAGCAATTACACTGCTCAGTACCTCCCCAAGAGAAATAAAAACAGTCCACACAAAAACTTGTACAATAATGTTCATAGCAACATTATTCATAATAGTCAAAGAGTAGAAACAACCCAAATGCTCATCACTTGGTAAATGGCTAAACAAAATGTGGTGTATCAATATAATAAAATATTATTTTGCAACAGGAACAAAATGTTGATACATGCTATACAAGAATGAGCTTTGAAACTTGTGCTAAGTGAAAGAAAACAGGCACAAAAGGCCACATACATTGTATGATTTGCTTTATCTTATTTTAATTTATCTTTATTGCTGAAAGTATTACAGTTATCCCCTCCCCCCCACTGAACCCTTCTATCCTGCACCTGACCAACCCCCAGCCTTCCCTATACTATCGCCTGTATCCTCGGGTTATGCATTTATGCCTGTAAGTTCTTTGACTAATCTCTCCCCACCCACTCCCCACCCCCTGCCTTCCCTCTGAGATTCCTCAGTCTGCCTCTGGATCTATTCTGTTCATCAGTTTATTGTGATACTTGTCTTTCTCTGACTGGCTTATTTTGCTTAGCATAGTACTCTCCAGTTGAATGATTCATTTTAAATTAAATCTCCAGAAGAGACAAATACACAAAGGCAGAAAGTAAATTAATGGTGTCTGGGGTTAGGTTAGGGCAATATGGGTGAATAAATATGCTCTAAAATTAGACTGAGGTGTGGCTGCACAATTCTGTGAATTTAAAAGCCAATGATTTTACACTTTAAATGGATAAACTATATGGTATATGAATTATATTTCAATAAAGCTGCTAAAAAATTAAAGGGAACAGCCATCATAATAAGAACACAATAAATCAAGGAATTATCTTTGAAATAGTTTTATAAATAAGGTGATAGAATGAACTTATTCCAATGCCAAAACTAACATGGAACATTTCAATAGGATGCCTCTAACTCAAAACAAATGAAAATGCAGTTGCCTGAATATCTAAAAAATATATGTAGGTAAGCTTATTAAATAAAAGACGTTTTATCAGTTTTTAATCACGTATTTGAAATACCACGGGCACAGACATATAGGAAGGCTACGTAAAAATGTGCAAGAAATTTCAAGGGGCTGCTCATTGGTCTCTTGGACCAGAACCAATTAGAGAATGCTTACAGAAGTGATAAGCCTCTGGACAAAATAAACTTCAACATGGCCTTATAATCTAAAAGCTCCTGCAGGGTAACAAATGAGAAACACCATTAGTTCCTGAGCTCCTGCATTTTCCCTACTGAGATGGTGTCGAATCAGACAGACTTGGACTCTCATCCACCAACTGACAGAATCCAAGAGACGTTGAGGTAGGAAAAAAAGGGTGATCCAGTCCCTACATGAAGAAAATATTTGGATGGACTTAAAGTCTTGGAAGATTGCTAATAGGACAACGACAGACAGAACTGAATTTAATACCCAGTGTATTTCCCGAAAGTAAATATTGTATCAAATGTAGGCTGAAGGAGCCTTAACTTCTATTAGTAAACCTAAATATTTTACTAAAACCACCTTTGTTAAAATAAAACACAATAAAAATTGTATTTTACTCCAGTGATATTTATATGTCATAATATCAAAATAACTTATTTAAAAGTGAGTTATATAACTTAGTATATAAAGTATACGGGGTGCGTAAAAGTTGGTTTACAGTTGTCAGTACATGAAACAGTTTATTCTTGTATTATTTATTAATTATTATATTTATTTGTATTACAATTGTAAACGTACTTCCCCCCACCCCTGTACAGTGCGACCTAATAGACTATTTGCAAGGGTTCTCAGCTATAATTACTCTCGACTCCACTATTATTCATGCTCTAGCTCACACATTCCTTTATTTCCAAAACTTACAGGAAAATGAAACTGTTAAGTGCAGGAATCTGAAAGTGATAGAGACTTTTTTGGGGATATTAATAATGTATCTGTGGAAAATCTAGAAGTTGAACATAATTATATTACAGCCAGGGCAGCACAGCTTATGCCTGTAGAGACCCTGCAGAGGCCAGAGTCACTGGATCACTAGGGGGGAGGGGCAGGAGGGCGGGCTGTGGGAAGAGGGAGGAGGAGAGAAGAGTTTGGGGGCCGGGGAGGGAAGAGGGGGAAAGAAAGGACAATAATGATAATGGGATAAAGAAATGCGAGGTCAAAGGAGAAATACATGTATAGGTTAAAATTACATGTATATAATACGCTGTCCTGGACAGCTCAAAACTGAAAATAGAATTGTGGTTTCTCAACCAGAAAGTCAAGGAATCACAGAATTTGTTAAATGGGAAAAGGCCTTAGCACATTGTCAATCTTACTCTTCCTACCAAGCATTGCCAGGCAATCAGTCAACATCAGAGAAATACAAGGGAATCTCCGAATCTACCAAATCATTCTTTGATCTAGAAAGTCATAAAAAATGAAAAAACTTTCATCTTAGAAATCAATTTCACTCAATGACTTTGTAGAGAAATAACATGTAAACATAACCAAATAAACATCATTTACTTTTTAAAAATTTATATATTATAAACTTTTAAATTTGTAAATATACAAATTGATTGAAAAATGATTCACTATATATAAATTTCAGAATCCCTGAACTATACAGTTCTAATTAATTTCCTGCCTCATTGTATCATCTAAAGTTGTTTCAGCAAATGTGTTTTCTTATTTGTTAATTTGTTTTAAAATGTAAATATAATTTAACTTACTGTTAATTTTACTTTGAATTATTGTCTTTCTGTGCACTTCTTTATTATTTTTTTTAAACTTTTTAAATTTTTTTAATGTTTCTTTACCTTTATTGATGAGACCATTACAGATGTCCCCCTTTTAACCCCACCGATCCCTTCCACCCCACATCCATCCCACCCCCAGGCCCGCCCCACACCAATGACCCCATCCATGGGCCATGCCCATAAACATACAAGTTCCCTGATTAATCTCCCCCACCTACACCCCCCTCCCTGCTTTCCCTCTGAGATCCCTCAGTTTGTTCCAAGCTTCTATGTTACTGGACCCACTTTGTTCATCAGTTTATTTTGTTTATTGAGATCATTTGGTACTTGTCCTTCTCTGACTGGCTTATTTCACTTAGCTTAATACTCTCTAGTTCCCTCCATGCTGTGCCAAAGGCCAAAAGGTCCTTCCTCTTCACAGCCGCATAGTATTCCATGGTGTGAATGTGCCACAGCTTTTTGTCCACTCATCTACTGATGGGCACTTGGGCTGTTTCCAAATCTTAGCTATTGTGAATTGCGCTGCTATGAACATAGAGGTGCGTAAGTTCTTTGCAATTGGTGTTTGGGGTTCCTTAGGATATATTCCCAGAAGTGGGATCACTGGGTCAAATGGCAGGTCAATTTTTAATCTTTTGAGGAACCTCCATACTGCTTTCCATAGTGGCTGCCCCAGTCTGCATTCCCACCAGCAGTGTACTAGGGAGCCCTTTTCTCCACACCCTGGCGAGCACTTGTCCTTTGTTGACTTGTTGATGGAGCCATTCTGACAGGTGTGAAGTGACACCTCACTGTGGTTTTAATTTGCATCTCTCTGATGATTAGGGATGTTGAGCATTTTTTCATATGTCTCTTAGCCACTTGTATGTCCTCTTTGGAGAAGTGTCTATTTAGGTCCATTGCCCATTTTTTAATTGGATTGTTTGTCTTCCTTTTGTTAAGTTGTATAAGTTCCTTATATATTTTGGATATTAACCCTTTATCCGATGTGTCATTGGCAAATATGTTCTCCCATACAGTGGGCTCCCTTTTCCTTTTGTTGATGGTTTCCTTTGCTGTGCAGAAGCTTTTTATTTTGATGCAGTCCCATTTGTTTATTTTCTCCTTAGTTTCTCTTGCCCTAGGAGGTGTATCAGCAAACACATTGCTATGATGTCTGAGATTTTACTGCCTATGTTTTCCTCTAGGATTTTTATGGTTTCATGCCTTACATTTAAGTCTTCTATCCATTTTGAATTTACTTTTGGGTATGGTATAAGTTGGTGGTCCAGTTTCACTTTTTTGCATGTATCTGTCCAACTTTTCCAACACCATTTATTGAAAAGACTGTCTTTACTCCATTGTATGTTCTTGCTTCCTTTGTTAAATATTAATTGACCATAATGGCATGGGTCAATTTCTGGGTTCTCTGTTCTGTTCCACTGATGAATATGTCTGTTCTTATGCCAGTACCAGGCTGTTTTGATTACAGTGGCTTTGTATTATAACTTGATATCTGGTATTTTGATTCCTCCAACTTTGTTCTTCTTTCTCAAGATTGCCATGGCTATTTGGGGTGTTTTTTGGCTCCAGATAAATTTTCGAAGTGTTTTTTCTAGATCTGTGAAATATGCTGTTGGTATTTTAATAGGGATTGCATTGAATTTATAAATTGCTTTGGGTAGTATGGACATTTTAATGATATTAATTCTTCCAATCCATGAGCATGACATGTTCTTCCACTTGTTTAAACCTTCCTCTATTTCTTTTTTCAGTGTCCTGTAGTTTTCTGAGTAAAGGTCTTTTACATCTTTGGTTAAGTTTATTCCTAGGTATCTTATTTTTTCAGTTGCAATGGTAAATGGGATTGTTTTTTTAGTTTCTGTTTCTGAGAATTCATTATTGGTGTATAAAAATGCCATCAATTTCTGGGTGTTAATTTTATATCCTGCTACCTTGCTGAATTCATTTATTAAATCTAGTAGTTTTCTGGTGGAGTCTTTAGGATTCTCTATGTACAATATCATGTCATATGCAAATAATGACAGTTTTGTTACTTCCTTTCCAATTTGGATACCTTTTATGTTTTCTTCTTGTCTAATCGCTGTGGCTAAGACTTCCAGTACTATGTTGAATAAGAGTGGTGAAAGTGGACACTCCTGTCTTGTTCCTGGTTCTTAGGGGAAATGGTTTTAGTTTTTGTCCATTGAGTATGATGTTGGCTATAGGTTTGTCATATATGGCCTTTATTATGTTGAGGTATGATCCCTCTATTCCCATGTTGCTGAGAGTTTTTATCAAAAATGGGTGTTGAATTTTATCGAATGCTTTTTCTGCATCTATTGATATGATCATGTGATTTTTATCTTTCAATTTGTTTATGTGATGTATCACATTTATTGATTTGCGAATATTATACCAGCCTTGCATCCCTGGAATAAATCCCACTTGGTCATGGTGTATGATCCTTTTAATATATTGCTGGATCCTATTTGCTAATATTTTGTTGAGGATTTTAACATCTATGTTCATCAGGGATATTGGTCTGTAATTCTCTTTCTTTGTAGTGTCTTTATCTGGTTTTGGAATTAGGTTAATGCTGGCCTCTTAAAGAGAGTTTGGAAGTGTTCCTTCCTCTTAGATTTTTTGAAATAGTTTGAGGATAGGTGTTAATTCTTCTTTGAATGTTTGGTAAAACTCCCCTGTAAAGCCATCCGAGCCAGGGCTTTTGTGTGTCAGTAGCCCTTTGATTACTGCTTCAATTTCATCAGCAGTTATCGGCCTGTTTAGACTTTCTGACTCTTCCTGATTGAGTTTTGAAAGGTTGTATTTTTCTAGGAATTCATCCCAAGTTGTCCAGCTTGGTGGCATATAGTTCATAGTATTTTCTTACAATCCTTTGTATTTCTGTTGGGTCAGTTGTTATTTCACCTCTTTTGTCTCTGATTTTGTTTATTTGGGTTTTCTCTCTTTGTTTCTTGATGAGTCTGGCTAAAGGTTGATCAATCTTGTTTATCTTTTCAAAGAACCAGCTCTTGGTTTCATTGATCTTTTGTATTGTTTTTTTAGTCTCTATGTCATTTATTTCTGCTCTAATCTTTATTATTTCTTTCCTTCTACTTACTCTGGGCTTTTCTTGTTGTTCCCTAAGTTTTTAAGTTATAGGGTTAGAGAGTCTATTAAACGTTTTTCTTGTTTTCTGAGGTAGGCTTGTAGTGCTATAAACTTTCCTCTCAGGACTTCTTTCATTGTGTCCCATAGATTTGGAGTTGTTGTGTGTTCATTTTCATTTGTTTCCAGGAAGTTTTTTATTTCTTTCTTAATCTCTTTGGTAACCCATTCATTGTTTAAAAATATGCTTTTCAGTCTCCATGTGTTTAAATGTCTTTTAGTGTTTTTATTGTAGTTGATTTCTAGTTTCATGCCATCATGATCCAAGAAGATGCCTGAAATGATTTCAATCTTCTTGAACTTAAAGAGACTTGTTTTGTGTCCTAACGTGTGGTCTATCTTTGAGAATGTCCCGTGTGTCTGTGCACTTCTTTAAATCCAAATCAATTCTAAATGCTGTTTTCAAAAAGTTACATTTTCCTAATAAGGCAGTATACTGGGAAACATTTTCTTTCTTTAAGATTCTATAATTATTAAACAACCATCCTACTTTTTATTCATGTTTCGTGAATCATTTTAGTAGCTAGTAATGTTTTTTTCAGAAAACTGGAGTTTTAAAAATGCATATTTAAAGATGTTTAATTTAGTGAATACTGTGGACATTTTCCTCTTAAGGAATAAATTTCATACATACAATTTAAAAAACAGGCAGACTTGGAGTTAGGAGAGGTGAATCGTGGCTTCAGGAACACCCCCTGCCCAGTTACATTATACATTAGAAAGCACCTTAAATTCTTTTGGACTCAATTTTTTGATGTACGATGGACTAAAGTTCTCTGCAGCCAATTCCAACTTCAAAATTCTTCAATTCCTATTCTATAAGAAAAGTTAGCAGGAATATAGAAGGCAACTGCCAGACATTCACTTTACAAACAACTTTGCACCTGCAGAGATCTTTCTTTAAAACATATCACTGATTTTTAGAGACAAGAGTAACCCATTTTCAAAGAAGACTCCTCAGTTCTGATAAATTTGTATTTTTTGACTCATAAAAGCAATATTGTCCATAATGAAAATTAAGACATTTTAAACTACCTATCAAGTCAAAATCCAAAAAATCTTCACAAAACAGTACGAATCAAGCACTTACTTTTACTTGAAGATCCTCAGAGCTTTCTGGTGACATGTACAAAGCAAGCAGCACTGGCAGAATGTTTGTGACCGCGACAGCCAGTGCATGCTCCAGAGTGTGTCTCCCAATCTGTGCCAAGGCCCAGGCAGTAGCAGCCTTAATATGGTCTTCTGGTTCTTCTGACAAGCAGACTGACAACTGGGGTACACCCTGCAGCATTGATCAGAAGAGCAAATGTTATGAATCTAGAGCAGGATTAGAGCCTTCTGTGTCTCTCAGACATTAGAAGAAATCATTTTGGCCTTGGTCCTTTTGTTCCTAAATGGTTCAATAAATGAGCAGAGCACAGGGGCTGTCATTTTTCAAGTCAATAAAATGACTAGAACTAATTTACCTTAATTATCCATTACAATCCAACTAAATTATCTCTGCTAGCGTTTACTCCCCAAATAGAGTCATTCAGCCAAACAACAGATACCACAGATTTATATATAGGCAAAACCAGATTCCACTGTGACAAATTTAAAATGCTTAGATTTTAAAGACTTTTATTTTCCTTTGTTAAAAAAGTTAACTTAGAATCCTTTAAATTGTCTTTTCACTAAGTATAGCGGATCTGACAACAAAATAACTACTATAGATTTGAAATCCAATGAGTAATATGAGCCAGAATTCTATTTTAAGTAACTTTTACATTAAATATAAAGCCTTTCCTGAACTAGTAAATACATTTCCATTAATTTTGGTCAATTTTTAATTTATTTTATTTTATTTTAAATATGTTTTAAAATTTATCTTAGAAAAGGAGGGAAGGGAGGGAGAGAGAGGGAGAGAGAGAAACATCTGTGTGAGAAACATCAGTCATCTGCCCCCTGCCCGCCCCCACTGGGGATCGAGCCCTGTCCTGACCAGGAATCAAACTGGTGACCTTTTGGTGCATGTGACGATGCTCAGGCAGCGGAGCCACACCAGCCAGGACTCGGTTAACTTTTAAATGATAGTTTTGCCTATTTTAACATGACTGAATGTCAAAGTAGAAATGATTACTTTTGTCACACAAATAGCATGTGCTTGTATTTTGAACTTTCAGCTTCAGTTTTATCGAAATAATCAAAACAGAATTAAATGGCGTCAAATACATCTGTTCCTATATCTAAGGCAGCATCAAATAGCCAAATCAAATTATAATTCTGGATTCTGTATAGGAATGATTTTATAACTAATTTGAGACTATAACAATTATCACCTTAAATTTAGTACCAGTAAGGCCAATGTCACATTGCCATGCTCCCATAGCAAAGTCCAAGTGATCATACACACTTTTTCCCCTGTGCCTTTACATTTGGTTATTAAGACCAATTTCTTGAAGGGATCTGCCATATTTCTTCATTGGCTTCTTTTTTCCAACTAAAACTGTTTGTCTGGCAATACAAAAGGTCAGACCTGTCTTCCCAATGAGGCAACTTAACAGAAAGTCTGTTCTCTGGGACGTATCAAAACTGCAGAAGCTGGAGGAAGCGAAGTCAGCCCCCCCAACCCCATCCTCCAGACTCTGACTCCCGCCCTCAGATGTTATGAATAGCAAACAAGAGAAGAAACATGCATGTGCTTGGAAAAGTATAAAGTATTATTTAAATGTGAAGTGCTGCTATTAGTCCTTAGGGTGCTATGTGGGAAAAAGAAAGAAAGACACAAAACTGTGCATTTGCCTCAAACTGCTGCTGCCGCCTTGATCTTCAACCAACTGAGAGACAAGTAGGTGGGAGAGGCCAGCAGCAACTCTGCCCTCGACCAAAGGAGGGGAGCGCCTCCTGGTTAGTTTGGGGAGGACATAGAGAAAGCAAACGCAATTGCTGCTGCTTTCATCATTCTTCCTATGTGTAAGCTTTCTGACGATCCACAGCGGAACCAAGAATCAAAAATCCCAGTAATATCCCCACAGTGACCCTTCAGAAAGCAGCACTACTATTCTAGTCACTATCATAGTCTCTGGTAATAAAAGAACAAAAGGAAAAGCGTAGGATAAAAACCAAGTAAAGCAAAGAATTATCAAGGAATAGGTAGAAAATAAAGATCTGAGGGTCCCTTTTATTCTGAGGATTAGCAAGGGATAAAAAAAATCCACACTTCTGTTTAACATACAGAGCAGGCTTCCCATGCTGATAAGAAACCCACACGCTAGAGGGTTGCTGGAGACACGAAGCACACAGCCTCTGAAGCATTGCTCAGATCCATATTTATGCACTCAATCAATATTTTTGAGCACCTACTATGTGTCAAGGCTACACTGTATGGTGGGTTAATACCAAATTGTAAATTGAGATGAAGCAAATTCCTAAAACAACGACACAGCATCGCTCTCTGACACGTGCTCTGAATTGCCTTCATCTAAAAAGAGAAATTAGTTCATGAAAGCGGAAGGAAAATGGATAAGAAGGGATGTCCTAGCCGTTGTCATCTTCTACCCAAATGACAGGAAAGGGGAGGATGACACCTGGGCATGTAATTACACTAGTTGTCTTTAGTCACAGTGTGCTTCATGTGTTTGTAAATGTACACAGTCAACCCTTTCGGATGCAAACACACTGAGTATTTCAAAACAGGTAATACTAATATTTGGAAGTATTGATATTTTGTAGATATTAAATACTGAGTAAAACTTTAAACTGCCTACAGAGTAAACCTTACTTCAAGCATTGCTTTCAAAAACTTACTAATAAGCCTTGACAGCATGCCAAATAATTCTTCAGGTTCCTTTCACTCTGGTCAGTCATATTTGATAACCTGTGGGAGAGTATTACTGTGGTTCTGTCTTAGAATATCTCACTGCAGTAACCAGAAGAAAATCAAGAACAAACCTTGCTAATGATCACCGCCATTGCCAGGTTCTCCGAATGAGCCGCCACATAGCCCAGCATCATGATGCCAGGCAGCCTTATGTTTCCTTTGCAGGACCCAATGCAGTCAATCACGGCGGCAACGCCTCCTGCGTTAACGATCAACTGCGAAAGCTGAGGGGAAGGAAGGAGAGCTAGGTAGCTGTGACTGGACAGGACAGGATGATCTGTAAACATTACTATTGTCAAACATTTTCACTTAGGACCTAAAAACAATACGATTTAGTGAAATTACTATACTTATTAAAGAAATATGCCAGTACAATAATCCTATTTTGAATGTACAAATATACTCACTGTGCAGAGTTTACTCTGTGCTTCATTTTTCATGCATCAGTGGCACAACTTTTATCTCTATCCTAATGGATGTCAAAACTCCCACCTAAACACTAAGCCTAGGCTAGTTCGTAACTAGCTAACTACTGAAAGCCCCAAGCACAATGTCTGAGCATGAAGCAGATTACTAATTGACTGCTGAACGACAATGTCAGACTTGAAATAGCCTCGCATAGTTATCCCCCTTTGCAAACAGTGATTACTAGCTGATTACATTTCAATTATAAAAAAATTTCAAACAAATAAAGATGTTAGGTGAAATAAAGAATGAGGACTTTAAACTTTAGTGAAATGAAACTGATCAGTCAAAATATACCCAGAAAAAGATGCAACTGCTGACGGCACCCAGGCCTGCTCCATCTCTATGCCTTTGGCATCTAAGAACTCAGGGCGGAACCACCACAAAAGGGCAGCTCCTAGAGGAGTCACACTAGGCCCGGGCCCTGCTGGTCTCTCCCACCTGGAACTGTACAGCTCTCACTACTCCCAGATCACCTAAATGACAAGAATGGAAAGTCTATGGTCCCCACGATCTAGAAATGGAAAGCAGGAAATGATTAAAAACTGAGATTTCTGTCTGACTCCATTGATACAACCCAGTGGGGTTTGCAATGAGGGGCCCTTTTGGCTCCTGGGAAATGTTTGGCAACATATGGAGACACTTGCAATGGTCACGATGTGGGAGATGCTACTGACGGGCAATGGGTGCTGCTAAATATCCATCCTCCAGTGTCCAGGACAGCAGGACAGCCCCCTACAACACAGAATTATCTAGCCCAAAATGTCCACAGTGCTCAGATGACAAACCCTGACCTAACCAAATCATGTGGCACAGCACCTGAGCCTTGAATACAAATTGATGTTTTACTTTACAACAAAAACTGACTAATATTATTGGACTTAAAAAGGCTTTTTTTGTTTTTTTTTTTACCTCGGTTGTATGCTTTGCAATCTCTCTAATTAAAATAGAAGCATTTTTCTTCATGTATTCATCTTTGTCCTTCAAGCAAGTAAGTACCACTGGAAAAATCTCTGCTTCAACCACCATTTCTGCCAGATCCACAGAATGTTTTGCAATCTGACTGAGAGCTGAAAAGATCTGACGCTGTCAAGCAAAAACCAAAATAAAACAAAACATTATGTAGAGTCCACTGCAGAGATCAGTAAATACTCAATTTCTTGAATTCCCTAATTTCCAAATTGAATGTCTTGGTTTTCTGTGGACTATTTAAATCTCTATCACAGATGATAGTAGAATATGACATTTAGATAAGTATTATTTCTTAATTATGTAATGCTTAACTTGTTAATTTACAATACATGTGGTAATATAGTACAGAAAGATCAGGCAGAACTAACATCTTATATTTGGCATGATGCTGACTGATAACATCAAAGCACTTTCCATTGCTTAGTTAATTAACATTAACAATTTTTAAACCTTATGGGGTATAACTATTAGCATATAAATGTATAACTGGTGACTATTAACTGAAAATCAGATTGTAGAAAGCTAAAGAAAAGACAAACATAGATATAACAATTTTCATAAGAAATTTAAATATAGAAGTTGTGGGACATTTACACCATGGAATACTATGCAGCTGTAAAGAAGAAGGATCTCGTACCCTTTGGGGCAGTATGGATGGACCTGGAGAATATTATGCTAAGTGAAATAAGCCAGGCAGAGAAAGACAAACATCACATGATCTCGCTTATACGTGGAATCTAAAGAACTTAATAAACTGATGAACAGAATAGATTCAATGACATGGGAGCATAGATCAGACTAACGAATGTCAGAGGGATGCAGGAGGGCAGGTGGGTGGAGGGTGGAGAGTAACCAAAGAATTTATATGCGTATATGCACAACCCAAGGACACAGACAATGGTGGGGAGGGGGATGGGACGGGTGGAACGGGTCATTGGGGAGAAAAAGGGACATCTGTAATATTTTAAACAAAAATAAAATTTAAAAAAAAATTTAAATATAATAGTGGTGACCTAGAAAACCTTTAGGTGCCTTCCCACCCTGAAATTCAATCATGTGATTCCTTCTTTTAATGATTAATGTTAATACTGATGCTTCTAGTTTTTAACATTGAACATATTTTTCCCAGTCACGTCTTTATTGTCTAATCCTTACAGCATAATTTCCACATATTAAAAGATCAAATATGTAATATAGTCACATGTTTTCAACGATATATAAATTATTTTTGAAAATGTATTAATCTATACACATTTCCATTTTCTTAGATTAGCAGAAGTCTGTTTTTTAACTTGTTTTTAAATACCTTCAATTTAGCATCAGGGTTCAGAATCATCTGGGCTAAGTGAGCAATAGCTCCTGCATCCACTACCGTCTGTGCTAACTCTGGAGAATGCTTTGAAATATCACTGAGGTCCGAAGCAGCAATCCTTTTCAAAGCAATTTCTGGCTCCTGGATACAGAATACTAAAAGAGGAACTGCTCCCGCATCCACCACAGCTTGTGACAGTTCTGTGGGTCCAAGAAAATAATTGAGTGAGTATGGGGGACTGACCCTTGTGCGAGCCATTTTTCACCCTGACAGATACAGCGAAGAAAAAAGGGGAGGGTGTACTTCAGTGTCTCGACATCTGCATTTCAAATCAGCCCTCCTGGTTTCATAAACCATGTGGACCAATCCTGAGCTGAAAAGAATACAGGTCAATAGATGGACCTCCATTTACATGAACACATTTAGGCAGATTAGGTGGAAATGGATTTTTTTTTATTAGGAGAGTAAGCAGATGTCAGCTGTTTAAGCTCTGACAATTCTGCACTTCTCAATAGACAAGCATTTTATGCATGGTTTACAGTAACGAGAAAAAGTACCAAAAATTTGTCAGACACACTAATTAGGCAGTATTTTGTACTATTTACATGAGTAAACATTAACATGAATCTTGTGCTAATATGTCAAATATTAAATTCTATGTATCTTATAGTATTTTTAAAAGACATTTTAAAGCCTTGGCCAGTGTGGCTCAGTTGGTTGAGCACTGACCCATGCATGGAAGGTCACAGGCTCCATTTCTGGTCAGGGCACATGCCCAGGGTTCAGGTTCAGTCTCGGTGGATCATGTTTATTTCTCACATTGATATTTCTTTCTCTCCCTCTGTCTCCCTTCCTCTCCCCCCCCACAAAAAAAATCAAGATTAAAACAAACTTTTTACAAAATAAAAAGGTGCATTTTTGCACATATAAGAACACTTTCAAAATGAGATCTATGACTAAACAGCCTACTTTTATATATATTAATACTAATGTTTAGATAAAGGAATAAATTTATCTTAACCATTTTACTTGTCAGAAATAAACATCTTTTGAATATGCATGTTGATTACTTGTGTGTCCAAGAATAACAGCTATAAAAATAATACTTTTAAAAAAAAATCCTAATCCAAGGATATGTTTCTATTGATTTTAGAGAGAGAGAGAGAGAAATATCAATGTGAGAGAGAAACATCGATCAATAGCCTCCTGTACTTGCCCCAATTGGGGATGGAACCCATAACCTAGGTATGTACCTTGACTGGGAATCGAACCCGCAACCCTTTGGTGTATGGGACAACACTCCAACCAACTGAGCCACCTTACCTAAAATTTTGAATTATGCTTAAAAAGACTTAAACGGAAAATGCATATTTAGTATTCAGACTTCACTGGCATTCACACTTTGCTCCAGCCTAGTTTAGATAAGTCCCTGACTTCAAGGAGCACAGGTCACAGAGGAGGCTAGAGAGTAAATGGCTCCTGGTGCTCTGGTGGAATTCTCTACAAGAACACACAAAGGAAAGAGGAAACAGAAAAGGGAGACAGAAATGAGACACTGGATGGTTAGAAAGGTTACACGGTATTTTTATAAAAGTGATCCCTAGTCAGCAGTTGTTAGTGTGACTCCTTTCGAGAAGTTCCTTGAAGCTATATGTGGGCTTCCACTGTCCACTTTCATTCCTGAGAATGAAGCCAGCCCAAAATTTTTAACAACTGCATAATATTCCAAGTAAATATGCCATAAATTTACTTAGCAATTCCCATCCTCTAGGACATTGGTTTGGTTTGGTTTTGGTTTTTGCCATTATAAAGTATAGTATAGTGAACCTCTTTGTGCATTAAGATTATGTATTAGTTACCCATTGCTACGTAACAAATGACCCAACCTCAGCAACTTAAAACATCACTTGTTATCTCACATTTCCTGCAGGTCAGGAATCCAGGAGCAGCCTTGCTAGATGGTCTTGGCTCAGAATTTCTCATGAAGCTGCCTTCACACTATCAGCTGGGGTTGCAGTCATTTGAAGGCACAACTTGGGGAGAACCTGTTCCTAAGCTCACTCATTGCTGGGAAGCTCAGTTTCTTGCTGGCCACATGGACCTTTAGGATAGAGGCCCAGAGGCAAACTTACTGAGGGGAAGAATGTTGACAGTTTTGAGGTTCTTGACAGTTTTAGATTAAACCACATGAGACTGCTGTGTTTGTTTTTTTAAAGTCAAAACCAGTCGAATATAGATAATTTCACATAGGTCAACCTAACATGCACTGCAATATTGTTCCCAAAGGGGATTATCAGTATATGTCCCTATTGACAATGTGTGAGGCTGGCAGTCTGGCCATTTACCTTATAAAGTTCATTTCAGCCCTTACATCAATTGAGAAGCTGAATCATCATTTACTTCTCCCTAAATGGTATTTTTAGTTCCATATTCTTTAACTTACTGCATATTACAGTGAGTTAAAAAATATGGCTGAGTCCAGCCAGTGTGACTCAGTGGTTGCACATCAACCCATGCACCAGAAAGTCACCGGTTCCATTCCTGGTCAGAGCACCTGCCTGGGTTTTGGGCTCAATCCCCAGCAGGAGGCGTGCAGGAGGCAGCCGATCAATGCTGATATTTCTTTCTCATCGATGTTTCTCTCTCCCTCTCCCTTCCTGTCTCTCTAAAATCAATAAAAACATATTTTTAAAAATGTGGTTAAGTTACACTGATTAATAAAGATGAATATCAAGTATGACTTCTTTAGCCCACGGCATTACTACCATATTTGCCTTTTAACAAATAACCACAAAGCACAAGCCACAGTAATTCTTTTTTTTTCTTTTCTCTTTTTTTGCAAGAATGACTGCGTGCCAAATTCGGCAGGGAGTGTGAGGGGGAAAAGCTGAGTGACAGAGCTGGACACACAGAAGCTGCAAGTCCTTTCTGTGTGACTTTGGGTTTCTGGGATGGAGTCAAGTACCTTTAGAATTAAGGGAGGCAAGGAACTATTAAGCTATAGAAACATGATTTTCATTACTTTAAAAAAACAACTTGCATCTTAGAAAATGATACACTACTTATATTTATATATATGTATAAGAAAATGATACACTACTTATATTTATATATATGTATATATATATTTGATGTGCTTTCATGCAAATACTGCTCTGTTTAAAATTTCCATTAATATTAGAAATAAACACTCCCTAAAAACCTATCTAAAACTTGTTTAAAAATAACTGGATTTTATTTTTCCTGAAATTAACCCAGGTCCTTTTATCTCCTTTTGTCTTTCAATACAAAAATTAACATTAACCTTTGGTCTTTATCAGTAACATGTGCCCTGCTTCCATCTTCTTTCCCTGGGTTGAACTTCTGAGAGGAGCCGGGGGTTGGCATCCTTTGATATATTATTTTATCTCAGCTCTCTTACTTCTCCTGTGAGAAAGTTCTTTCTTTCTTTCTTTTCTTCTTTCTTTTCTTTCTTTCTTTCTTTCTTTCTTTCTTTCTTTCTTTCTTTCTTTCTTTCTTTCTTTCTTTCTTTCTTTCTTCTTTCTCTTTCTTTCTCTTTCTTTCTTTCTTTCTTTCTTTCTTTCTTTCTTTCTTTCTTTCTTTCTTTCTTCTTTCTTTCTTTTTCTTTCTCTCTCCTTCCTTCCTTCCTTCCTTCCTTCCTTCCTTCCTTCCTTCCTTCCTTCCTTCCTTCCTTCCTTCCTTCCTTCCTTCTTTCTCTTTCTTTCTTCTTTCTTTCTTTCTTTCTTTCTTTCTTTCTTTCTTTCTTTCTTTCTTTCTTTCTTTCTTTCTTTCTTTCTCTTTCTTTCTTTCTTTTTCTTTCTTTCTTTCTTTCTTTTTCTTTCTTCTTTCTTTCTTCCTCTTTTCTTCTTTCTCTTTCATCTTTTTTTTAATTATTATTGTTTAAAATATTACAGATGTCCCTTTTTCTCCCCAATGACCCATTCTACCCCGTTCCTCCCCCCTCCCCAGTCCCTCTCCCCACCATTGTCCATGTCCCTGGCTTGTGTATATATGCACATAAAACCACAGTAATTCTAACTCAGTGCTGTCCAATAGGAATGCAAACCACATATATAATTTAAAATTTTCTAGTGGCCACATTTAAGAAGTAAAAATAAATAGGTGAAATTAATTTTAATAATATACATAATTTAACATAATATATACAAAATATTATAATTTCAACATGTAATTAATATTTTAAAATTTTAATGAGATATTTCACATTCTTTTTTTGTTTGTTAATCCTCACCTGAGGATATTTTTTCCATTGATTTTGAGAGAGAGTAGAAGGGAAGGAAGACCAAGACCCTGAAAGGACACTTAGAAAGCTGCTGAATAGTCTATTGAGTTCGTCCCTAGGAACTCCCCTAAAATCTCCACCCTTAAAGCCTTTAGGACAGAGGACCCAGTGCGCTCTCCCTCCCAGGAGCACACCAGCGCCTTTCCCTCCTCCTTCCCCTCCCAGCCCCTACCCCAGGCACATCACTTTTACCTTCCTCACTTCTAAGCTCAAGGGCCCTTCCTCTGCCTCTATAACTTATTTCCTCAGCCCATTTCATCTACAAATTACTTTTTCTATCTCTGTGATTTTCCAAATAAATGTTCTCTTATAGTGTGAGTCTTGGCTCTGAATTCTTTCCTAGCCAGAGTTCAAGTACCGAGGTTGCTGAACCCACATCTGCTCTGACCCCATAGGTCTAACAATTCTGCCACCAACAGAAGCACTTTCAAATTTCAGTCAAGTACACTACTCCTAATGTAGTTCTAGAAATTCAAATGTAAGTAAAATGTAAAAATGTAAATAAAACTCAAAGTACGTTTTCCCTCAATATCTAAAAGATATTAGGAGGATTTATACACTAGTGACTGGAAAATAAACCTAGTTCGAGAAACAATTTTGTTCTAATCTAATGTATGAAATCACTAGCATACAAACACCCTTCTCTTTATGCACACTCAGCACACACATTTGGTGATGTTTCTTGCATAGGTATTTGCACTAAACAGGAAACAAAGCCTCAGACTGTAAGAATGTTAGGTGCCCTCAGGTAGAGGAAGTATTGTGTGGGGTAGAGGGTTAAGTGTCTTAGATGCTTTTTTGGTGATTATAATGATGATGGTGATAAAGAAACTGCTAGCCTTATATATAAAGTTATAGGTCTCAGTGACTTAGGGATCTGAG
Source organism: Miniopterus schreibersii (assembly GCF_964146895.1). Taxonomy (NCBI): domain Eukaryota; kingdom Metazoa; phylum Chordata; class Mammalia; order Chiroptera; family Miniopteridae; genus Miniopterus; species Miniopterus schreibersii. Next base: position 79,452,876 of record NC_138101.1, on the reverse strand, counting down.
ATTATAGAATTATATTTTATTGTCCCATATCCTGAATTCAAAAAAAAAAAAAAATTAAAAAAATCACTCAGATTTTATTAACCAAGAGTTCATAACTTTAAAAATCACAATAAATAAAAATACAGGAGAATTTACAACACATTTTTACTAGCATACAAAATAACCCTAAAAATGACTAACACATTAGGTAACTGGTGAGTAGAGTTGTAATTAAAATGTAATTTTGTTTAATACATTTGGCTTCTATGTCCAAAGAACACAGAAGAGACTGTGGATAAAAAGGGGCCACATACCAAACCTGACAGCTTGGGAGGCCTGCGCGGCGGCCTTAAAACTCAGAGACCTAAAGTAACCACATAGGATGGTCTGAAATTAAAGCTTTCTAACTAAAAGTGAGTCCTGGTGGGTAGTCTTGTCCTAGGCTGGTATCTTCTCTGACAAAGGTCAATCTTTACCTTAACTGAGCCTGTCTATTGTCTTTGTGCATCTACATAACATACCTTTGGAATGTCAGTGTAATTCCCCTTCTTCAGGGCCCCTCGATGCACCAGAGCAAAGACCACAAAAGCCCTCACTGTTATTGTTAACTGTTAACTATCCGATACCCACAAATGGAAAAGAAGTATGTGTCTACTCGTTTTACTTTTCATCCAATCCCAGATATCCCACCCCTTTGCTTTCTCCTGCCTTCTTCATCTATCACCAGTGGAGTTCATGGAACCCCCTTATGCCTCCTCCTTTGATTGTAATGTATAAAATAAGGTGCAAAACTACCATTCCCTGGAACATTTTCTCAGTCCCTTGAGATTTTGCTTCCTGGCAATTGTCATTTTGGCTCAAATAAACTCATAAAAATTCTCTAAAAGTTAAACCATTTCTTACATTGACAAGACATTTATTTTCACTCTTTTTTCACCAACACCTAGTATTTGTGGTAATAAAAATTAGGGTCAAAATAGGTAAAATATATATAATCTCATAAACATCACTTGCCTCTATGTTACTGGAAAGGGGACGAGGCCCTTGGTGGATTCGCCTAGGGCCAGCAGGACATACTATTTCTGTTTATTGCTGCTGTTACCAGAAAGGGGACCTGGCTCTGAGCGGGTCTGCCTAGGGCTGGCCTGCGGTGTGTGGGTTCTTGACTTGGTGCAGGAAAAATTTCACAACACCAGTCAAGTGACTATGAGGGAACATTTATTAAAGCTGGAGACAGTAAAACAAGAAAGGGCTTAGCATAGAAGAAGCAACAGGAGACCCCAGGCTGGGCTGCCCTGGATCTCTGGGAAGTCAGAGAAAGGGGGCCTTGGGGTCAGGTTCAGGGGTTAGCCTGGGAGGAGCTGCTGCTGCCCATTGCTGCCCTGGTTTCAAGCTTTGTGGGGTCCTTTAGAGTTTAGGAGATGTGTGCCCATGGGGGAAGAACTAGGGGAAAAAGAGAGGAAAGGGAATGGCGGGGGCTGCTCCCCAGAGGGAGAGCAGGTACTGGGTGCTTTGTCTTGAGGCTTTATCTCTTTCTTGAAGGTGGGAATTTTAGGGAGGTCTCAGGGGAGGGTTTCAGCAGAGTATGAATCAGTTTTCTAGGTGTGCTCCTCCAGAGCCGTGGTCTCCAGCGATTGGTCAGTGTCACGGCAGGGGGTTGTCAGTCATCACAGCTGGTCTTGGGGTCACCTACTTGGCTCTTGCTGCTTTCCTGGGTCTGGAGCTGAAATATAACTGAGGCCTAGATGTTATTTCTAGGGAGGTGACCTTCTGTGTCTGCTGTAAATTGCTCTGCCAGTTTGTTCAGTTATCTGTCTCAGTTTCCTTCTTGCACTTGTTCTAGCTTATTGGCCTTCCTCATCTATACTTGTGTGTTTCTCAAACCCTCCATGATAAAAACAAAATGTTATAAAAAGAAAAGGATGGTACATAAATTAACATTATCTATAGGCATCTGTGAAGATAGTTGTCTGTAGGGCTTTTAAAATAGTTTTTAATTACCAGGCTCTTGTCCCCTTCTCCTGTCCACCCTCACTTACTCTAAGACATACACTACAAAGGCCCCAGTTAACTGAGGTATTTGTTTGTAATGTGGATTTTTAATTACTGCTTCCTAAGTCCGTTCCATACAATTTAGGATACTGGTATTCACATATAGGTGGTATGAGTGGATGATAAGAATACAATGCTTACAAAAAATCTGAATTTTAAAATTGTTTTCCCCTTTAATCATTTCACCATTCTGTATAAGAGAGAAAGGAATCGGGCTGGCCAGCTCTGTCTGGATTCTTCCCTTACATTATTTATTTAGTAACCTGGATACACTCTAGTAAGTGTCTGTAGTATCCAAACCAGCCATTTCCTGGAAGCGCTGCTCAGCTTTGGCAGCTGCAATCTCCTCTCCTAACTGCTCCTGAGCTGAACGGAAACGCCTCACTTGATCTAGGTCCTAAGGACATCAGTCGGGTCTGTGGGAGGAAGAATAGTCACACGTGGAAACCAGCCACCGGGGCTGAGAGCAGAGGCACCGGGCGTGGCCTTCAAACAGAGGGAGGAGGCGGCAGGAGGGGCGATGAGCTCGGACACGGTCCTTCCTCGCGTGAAGACCAAGGCGCTCTAAAGGGTTTCCAGTAACTGCCAGGCGGCTCCACCATAAACTGCTGTCTGACCAGAATAAACCCTTTAACCTCTCTACTTCAGTTTCCTCATCTAAGATGACAATTACCTCGGTAACTGAAATGCTTTAGAACACCTAATCACACGCATTCCTGTTGCCAGGCTTGAGAACAGCCAACATTTACAAGAGACCAAGTTCACAAGGGACAGCATGTTCAGCAAATGCTCCCAAAACAAGCACCTAAAACTTATTTCTGAGCCCAAACGTGGAAGACTGTTCCTGCAAAAACCACTTACATGGCTCCCCCTTCCTGGCACTTGCAGCCAGACTACTGCCCTCCTGTCACCAAGTCCTCCGGCGGCTGCCACTCCTGACACGGTTCCCTGGAAGAGCTGGGCGTCAATGGGACTGTCCTGCAGGCGGGCGAGGCGAGCAGGCTGCCTGGGGCGGGGAGGGGGCCCTCCCAGGGGAAGCCTGTGGCTCCGCAGCCCCTGGTTCCTCTGCCTCCCCCTCACACTTCCAGCCCGCCAGGGTCCTCGCCTTGCTGCTTGGATCTCCAAAAGCAAGACTGATCTTTAGAAACAGTGAGAGCTTTTACATGGATTAGGATCATTCTGCAGAGTGGGAAAGTGTGGCAAGAAGGAAGGAGAGAGACAACCAGTATGAGAAGAATTCTACCTCAGCCTTTTTAAGGAGCAGCAAAAAATGAAATAACATCCTCAAAGTAAGAGATACTTTCATCAGTGTATTCAACAACTGGTGGTTCAATCATAGAAATTTTAATGATACAATTTGTACAGAATTAAAAAACACACACACACAAGCCTAAACCCCCAGTTCCCTTCGGTTATCTATAAAAAGCTTTAAAATCTATACATAGAAGTAACCTTTAGAAATGGTATTTTTTAAATAAGGAAAAGTCAGCTAGTGCCCATTGGTTTCTCTCCTCTACTAATTGTGTGCTTACTTTATTTTTATTTCCTATACACAAAATCTTCTCCTTCTAGTACCCTTAAAGATACACTTTATTTCTTTTGCATCTCTATTTAAGGTTTCTATTTCTTCATCAGTCTAATCAAACATTTCACCACTAATACCACATTGTATGCGGGAAACATATTTATACGTTTTACGTTGACTGGTGGCAGAGCACGAGATAAAAACTACCCGAAAACAATATGATACTAAGAAGTAAACACTGAATGACTGTCCTCCCCTTAATCTCAATATATTTCATTTTTAGGAAATTGTCAAGAAAGAAATCAGGTTATTTGGAGGTAAATCCTCTACTTTCATTGATATTCAGGATGTGAATAGTGACTTCTTTTATTGCTTTCTACATAACAATTCCCTTTCCTTCAGAGAATTATTTGCAGTAAAGCTCCTCTGGGAGCTTCTGGGGCCCAGGCCTTTAAGTACCATGAAATATTGAAATTACAGGGGGACTTCCATGTGGGAGCCAGATTATAGCAAAAATTAGAATGGAATCCCTAAGACAAACCCTACTTAGGGACTATAGATCCTACTTATGAACTATCAGCCTCAAATTCAACAAAAGGGAGGTATGGAAAGGTTATCTATCAGTACCGGCCTGAGAATGTATCTGTACAGTTGTCCCTCAAAGCTCTTTGCACCACCCTTTGAAATACTCGTGTTATGATATGTTTGTTATTAAGTCCTCTGATATTAAAAAAATATATTCATGTAGTTTCCCCATGACAACCAGCTTCTGGTTTAAAACACTACCTTAGTTTTCTCAACCAACATATATTAAGCAATAGTCCTAAGGTCAACCTATCTGGAAAACCAAAAACCAGATATTAAGGAAACAATTTAATATACTAATTCTGCATCATTCTAAGCATGACAATAGTGTTCTTTCTCAGTTTACTTTTATATCATTTTTTTTTTTTTTGTCTCTAATAGTGTTATCACTTTAAGAACCAAATTAAACATAACCATGGGAGAACTTCTTACTGTTTCTGTTTTGAATTTCTTCTTCAAAACTCTTTCAAGAAGTATTTAGTGAGGCCATATGGCACAAGGCTAACATGGGCTTTAGATTCAGACAGATTTAGACTCTAATTCCAGTTCCACCTTTAACATAATTTCAGGAATCCTCTCTAAGTTCCACTTTCTTCCTCTGTTTAATAAGGAGGGTAATACCTACCCGCAAGGCAGCAAAATCAAAATGAAGCAATGTATCTGAAGCACACTGTACAGAGCCAGGGACATAGTAATTACTCAGTAAATGGTAGCTATGATTTTATACATACATAAACATTGAAAATCTGGAAAATGAAGAAAAATATCCTTAATTCTATCACCCTAGTAGTAACACAAACATGTATATCTCTGTAATTTATGTCCACGTAAAAAACTTACTTTTATATTATTATAAATTTAATATACAGTTTTGTCCTTTCTTACATTATAATCACTTTTCCATGTTACCAAGTAGTATTCACAATTGCTTTTTAAATTTCTGCCAAACATTTGAGGGTTTTTTTTTTTGATACTACAAATAATGCTACAATAACATTTGCATGAATATCGCTTTTCTTTCTGTGGAATTCTTTCCTTAGGGTGAATTACTAGCAAAGTTGATCATTAGAGTAACCATAAGCTCTTTTGTAACTTAGTTTTACCAAACACTTTCCCACAAGTTTAGACAATTTGTGGTGCCTCCACCAATGGGCATAAACACTATCGAGTCCTGTCCACCCTCCGGTATTAATACCACTTCCTTTCATTTACGGAATATTGAGCGTGTGCCAAGCGCTGGTCTCAGTGCTTCCCATGTCTACCATCCTCACAACAAGTCTCTGAATAGCTCTAAAGCAGTTGCCCTCTTTTTGCAGATAAGGAAGTAAAGGTTCAGAAAGCTTAAAAGCCACATCCAGTGTCGCACGGCAGCTAAGCGGTAGGACCTGGGCTTGCACTCGGGCCCTGCCCAGTGCCACAGCGCTCTCACCCACTTGGCTGTGCTCCTGCTTCATTCTTTTTTACCCCCAGGGAACCATAGGTGGGAAAAGCTATTTGCACTGATGTTTTCATACGCAGTTCTTGATTACTAGCAAAGTTGATCGTTTTTACATGTGTGTTAAACTGCATATTCTTCTAGTGTTACTTGTTTATATTATTTATCGACTTCTGTAAAGAGGCGGGCGAGTTTGTTCCCTCTGTATTTTCCTGATCAGGTGTCAGCACAGCCTTCCTGCGAGAGGGCCAGGCCCTGAGCTGTCCGTCTGTGAGAGGTGACCCAATATGGGCTGAATACAAGCATGTTCTAGAAAGTTATGTCCATATCTTTTTAATGTTACTCACTTACATGATACGACCCCTGGCTGATTCGGAATACCCTATGTCGGGAGTGAAACTGAAGACTCAATGTACCCTGAGGGGTGACAAGCTAAAATAGTTTCTTAACTGAACCAATTTACCAAGGTCTTTGAGAATTAATATCTCATTCGCTCCAGCCTCGCCCCCTCCCACCCTTTCTCTTTCCATCTACAATTTTCTCTTCCGCTAAGATAAAGACTGGAATGTGCAGATTTTTTAATGAATTTGCAATCCAAACAACTTGAGCACCATTCAGAGCTTATCTTCCATAATGTATAAAAACATCATCAAAACCTCACCTATGCTTTACTACGCAAAGCCAGATTTATCTAATACCAGATATAAACTTTAGTAATCCTTTTTAAAATATGCTCCATTACCTGCATTATGTCTTGCAATATATCCAAGTGCCCAGGCTGCAGCCTCTTTGACTCCAGGGTCAAAATCCTCCAAGCATATCACCAGCGTGTCCAGCGCTCCACAATCAACTATGGCCTGAGCTAGTTGAGGGGAACGTGTAGCAACTGCCCGTAACACAAAGGCAGCTGCTTTCTTGTAGAAACGCTTCAAGGATAAAATAGATAAAACTCAAAGTGAGTTGAGCACTTATATAATGAAAAGTTAAAATAGACCAAAACTAAAGTAAAAATAACATTAATATAATAAAACTCAACGGCTTTTAAATACGAAAGAAAAACATCCTGCAATGTCATTTTGATTTTTTTATGTTCCCCCATTGCTTTCGTTTAGTAGCTAAACAAAGTCTTATATTACATTTCAAGTGTTTTATTCTACAACATGCATTTATAAAATAAAATATTTCCTGCAAATTGTATTTCCTACAAATTCATTATTTTATTTAACGAGATTTTTATGTATCTGCATTACACTAAAGGTCTTTGTTTGCCCCTTGGGAACTCTTGGATTGTTTGCATGTGCAACTAAACTGTCAACTCACAAATTTGTTTCCTTTACTTGCCCTCAGTCTCTAAGCCTGGCAGGCCTTTCATGACCTCAGCTAATCTTTCTGGTGTGCTAACTTATCCTGAAATAACAGCCATGTTTCGAGATGCACTTATCAATCATTGGATCAACGTAAAGGCAAAACATTCATGATACATTTTAAAACTTTTCCTGATAAATAAACTAGCCAAACAATGGGACATGCTATTTATTCCTTTTTAGAAATGTTTTTTTTAAAAAGGTATGGAAATGACTTAACATTATGTGAATGCTTCATATTTATAATATTTTCTACATATAAATGTTGTCAGATTAAGAAATAAAATAAAACTAAAAGATCATTTTCTTCATATAGCTAAGGAAATTAAATGTATAGGAAGTATTTAGCTGTAATAGTGTGGTTTTATGGTTCACATAATGACACAGTAACAGTCTCCTAAGTCTTCCTTTTATTAACAAAACCCAGGTAATCCCCTATTTTAGATTGTTCCTAAACAGTCTAAAGTGACTGGGTGTCATAGTATCTGTTTTGAATGCATTCTATTTACTTAGGCTAAAATATTAAGGTACAAAAAAAATTTATGAGAGAGAGAAAATACAAGTATATTTTTAACATTATATCTCAAAACCTGGTATATACTGATGATGTAAGAAATATGCTATTTAGTAATGATGTTTTGATTTTATATACTTTTTTAGTTTCTTAAATGTAACATATGTAGATATTAAAATATTTGTTGTAAAGTCTAATTTTATATGTCAGAAACCAAATACCTACTAATTTATTGTAAAAATTAGAGTAGAGTTTTAAAGTAGCTTTCCAAAGATTTTCTTTTTAATTTATTTTAATTTATATATTTTTTTGCTTTTCTTTTTTAAAAAAACATGTCTTTATTGATTTTAGAGTGAGAGTGAGAGTGAGAGAGAGAGAGGGAGAAAAACAATGGTCGCCTCCCACACACGCCCTGACCAGGGATCAAACCTGCAACCTGGGTATGTGCCCTGACTGGGAATCGAACCGGAGACCTTCCCCTAGGATGACACTCAACCAACTGAGTCTTGCTGGCCAGTGCTTCACAGATTATTTTCTTATAATTGTGGAAAAATAATGGTGATACATTTCTGGTCATTACCTTAAGCTAATTTGACTTTTTATATTGTAGAATTTTCAAATTCTCAGATAGTTTTTTGGGTCTTAATCGTCACTACTAACTTCAGAGCCTATAACCCACACTTTCTGATCTCATTCCCCTTTCTCCTAATTTCTGCTTTCCCAAAATCCTTTCTTCTGTCCCATTTCTCACCAAAGAAATTTCCTTGAAGAAAGAAAAAAAGCAAAAGCAAAACCAGAGGACTTTGTACCTGTAAAGAAAAATTAAATCTCCTGCGAGAAATGAGTTAAAGGACTGGCAGGTGAAGGAGACAGAAGCCTGTGAATAATGCTTCACATTCTCAATTTCTCATCACTTTTCTGCCCTAATACATTTTTGTCTCTCTTCAACTGATGGACATCATTCCACTTAGAAAACTCCTATTAAGAACCTTCTATGTGGGAAACAAAATACACACTCTGCCCTCAAAGGAAGGAGTTAAAAGTCCAGGAAGAAGAAAGTCTAACAGTTTTGATGACAGAAAGAACACCTTACAAGAAAAATAAAATTTATGTGACTCCTTGAGGGGTAAAACAGTCATTAGTAAATGACTGTCCAATTTATAAAAATAAGGCAAATTTGTCAACAATTAGGATTTGTGTTTACTTTTTAAAATTCTGGTAAAATACACGTAACATAAAATTTACCATTTTTACCATTTTAAAGTATACGATTCTGTGGCATTTAGTGCATTCACGATGTGGTGCAACCACCTTTCCAGTTCCAGAACATTTTTATCACCCCAACAAGAGCCCCGTGTGTTAAGCAGCCGCTCCTCCCTCCCCGAGCCCTGGGCAGCCACTGGTCTGCTTCTGTCTCTGTGGATCTGCATTGTCCGGACAGTTCACATAAATGGAATCATATAATATGTAGCCCTTGTGTCTGGCTTCTTTCTCTCAGCATAATCTTTTTAAGGTTCCTCCATGTTGCAGCTTATATTGGTACTTCATCTTTTTCATGACTGATAATATGCCACTGCATGGATACCTCACCTTCTGTTTATCCAGTCATTCTTTTGGCTGTTGAATATTGCTGCTATGAATATTTGTGTATAAGTTTTGTTTGAACACTCATTTTCAATTCTTTTGGAAATATAACTATTGAGTAGAGTTGATAGGTCATATGGTAATTATGTTTAACTTACTGAGGAATTGCCAAGCTGTTCCAAGAAGCTGCACAATTTTATGCACCTACCAGCAATATTAGGGAATAATCGGTTTAAACAACTGTGAATGAAACTGTGAGATATGCGATAAGCACTCTAAAATATCATTCCTTAAACTCTAAGCAATACATGAATATCGGAACCAGACCTAAGCATAAAGGAAGGCTTTCGTTTTTGTGTTTGACTCAGAGTTGAAGAAAACTTCGAGGGGTTCTTTCAGTGTAGGCTATTTCCTCCAAAAAAATCTCACCAAAAGCTTCTAACACAGGCAATGCTATATTCCACCAAGCTCTCCTGGCAGACAATTGTTCTGTGAGTGGTATTAAGAATGAGAAGTGACAGTATTTCTTTTCTTTTTCTAAGTCAATTTCTATCAACAGTACTTTGCTCTTTGGGGCAGAGCCTCTTCAGTAGACAGAGTATCAGACATTAAGCAAGTGGGAGGCAGAAAGGGGAAATGGACAGTGATGTGAGGCGGCTACACTATAGTTAAAAAAGCAAACTCTAAAGAGACATCAGCAGACAGATACCCAGGCCCCCCACAATCTGCTTAGCTTACTAAGCATGCAGTAAGAAGCATCATCCTGCCACTTTCTTTCCCTTAGGAACCACTAGAGAAGTGACAGTAATAATGCTTACATTTCCCAAGGTCTGGCCACCTGCTATCACCTGAGTCTCTTCCCCACAAAGAAATGAAGAGGAAAGAACTGAACCTGACAGAAGGGAGGGGATGTCTGGGAAGTCTCGATGGCCTTCAACCAAACTCTTGAGTAGACCAAAACCCATATTAAAGCAAACCCACAGGTATTTGGAGAACAGCCTGGAGCTGGGGGTGGGACTTACCAATTTGTAGTTCTGGGTATGTTTCATAAAGACACCAGTCCACACTGCAGTCACAATGGGTTTTCTCAAAAAGGTTGTCTAGAATGTCTCGGACCAGCTGCCGCTCATCCACCATCAGCGACTTCGTGCTGTTATCATCCATGTGCACCTTGACAACCAGCTGAGGATAAAGCCACAGAGCAGCCACTGAATGTCAGCAACTGAGGAAGGCCACAAGATTTAAGGTTTCAAAGTTGCTATTGCTTCTGCTAATTTACACGAGCATGTGTCCCACGAATGAACTCCATTTGAACTCACACTCTGAACACTTGTTTAAGGAGTTAGGAATGTAGAGGTGGAGAAACCAACTCACAAAAATAGAAAAACGTACAATAAACAAAGTCCTTGCCCTGCCTTCAGAGACTGCATTCTGGTGAGGGGGGCCGAAGACAAGTGCTGACTTCCTGTTCTCCTGACATCTGGCTGTGACTTACTCAAGGTTCATCCTGGAGCCCAGGAGCATTTCTTGATTGAAAGCCACACCTGTATCTTTGTAATAAATTATTCTCTTTTGTTTGGCTGGAGTTGGGTCCCTTTTCTTGTAACCCAAGAGCTCTAAGACACGTAAGACTAAGCTGGCGAGCCTACCGTTCTTTGAAGGTGGGACTGCACAGTGACATGGCATCACTGAGGAGCCTGAGAACCAGGCTGTATCTCAGCAGAACACGGTTGGGATCAGAGGTGGATTAAGTGAAATAAAGTAGACTGAGAAAGAAGCTATTAAGGAGACATGCAGGCAAATTAATGATCTAATTAACTTTTCATTCTGTATGAAAAAATTCTACTGCACTGAGTTCACAGTCAAATTGATAGTTACCTCACTCCAGACCTGGAGGGTTTGGTGGGAGCAGCATTTACTCATCTCCAATAAGGACATAGGATTTCTCTGGCTTTTCCCAGACAACTCATAAAAGTTATTCCATTTCTGATCCTCAAGAGAGACCATGATTCTGATGCAATACAAGAAAATTCATGAAGTAATGCAGCCAGGGTTTGTCTTTGACATGTGTGTATTTGCAGTGTATTTTTAATTACAGTAGTTTATTATTTATGAGTGTTACAGGTTATAATGGTGGTATATGTACAGTCTTCAAAAGGAAGAGTGGAAAGGTGCCTACTAAACTGATCCTACCTAATGAAGTGGGAATTAGTCTAGTCAGAGTCAATCAAGTTAGGGCCTACCTTTGAGCGGAATGGGTGAAAAAGGTGCTACCTTCCTCCTTCCAGACAATCACTGTCTGACCTCCAACCTGCGGTGCCTGCAGCTACTCCACACACACCCAGTAGAGAAATCCTGGAAACAACATCATAAACCAGAACTATCTGGTACTCTTTTTTTTTTTTTTAAATCCTCACCTGACATATTTTTTCCATTGCTTTTCAGAGAGAGTGGAAGGGAAGGAGGGGGGTGGGGGAGAAACAGAGAGAGAGAAACATTGACGTGAGAGACACATCAACTGGTTGCCTCTCACATGAGCCCTGACCTGGGCCAGGGATGGAGTCTGAAACCGAGATACACTCCCTTGGCCAGAATCAAACCTGGGACTCTTCAGTCCACAGACTGATGCTCTAACCATTGAGCCAAACTGGCTAGGTCTGATCTTCTTGCTTACATTTCTATTCTAACTTAAAAAGGGAAATAGCTCAAGATAAGTTCTGCCTATTCAGTTTGTGTAGGGTTGGTCATGGTAATTCACAAAGGAGACTTATCATTATTTTAAAAAGTGATTAGATGGACTGGAGAGAGAGGCCATACAATTGGTAACATTTCTTCCTCCCCAAAACTTTCGGTTAGATTCTGAGCAAGTTGAGGAACTACCCTCCTGTCCCACTTCCACCTAATCTGATCTTTAGAACATCAAGTTGTCAACCGAGAAGGTGCAGTTCCCCTGGAGTGTTAGGCAGAGTTACTGATAGCAAACAAGGGCGTGAGTGGTCATAAATTCTGGGTTAGAGCACGCAAGGATCACAAGTTGAAGCTTCATGTAGTGCCTTGTCTTTCCAGGAGTCAAACTGTAGCCATCAGGGCAGGAAAAGTGCAATTCTGGCTCCTGGGATGATTCAAATCCAAGCTTACCTAAGAATACTTCTTTCCAACCTACAGCCCAGAAACCTCTGGTTGGGTAGTTGCTTCTTTTCAAGTTTGTCTTTAGATGCATTTAAAATGATAAGGCCAGTGCCAAAGACACATTCACTTGACCTGAAAAATGAGGCCTGGAGGGTTGCATGGAAAAATAGATATTCTTCAAAGAGAAGTCTATACTATGATTTATTTTCTCTCTGCTGAGAATTATTGCTATAAAGCAGCGATTTTCAACTTTTTTCATCTCATTGCACACATAAATGAATTTCTAAAATTCTGCAGCACATCAAAAAAAATTTTTTTTGCTGATCTGACAAAAAACAAAAAAGGTATAATTTTGATTAATTCACACCGAATGGCTGTTGTCATTTTTTAATTTGACAATATAAGAGGGAAAATGTCAATGCCCCTAACTAAATAGTCAGGTATGGCATGTTTTAAAAGTTCTTGCAGCTCACTGCCAATGATAGGATTTAGAAGACTTAATCTTCCTGGTGGAAAAATTAATGATGTTTGACCACATTTCATTCTTACTTAGGAGATCTTGAGAAAATAAGGCATGTTGGTGTTTTCTTCTATTTTTCTATATATATGTATATAGAAAAAAATAAACCACATAATTTGACAATGATGAAAAGTTGTTTTTTTGCAGAAATTGCAAACTAAATTTAATCCACATGTAGTTATAAATGTCCACAATTATAAAACTTAGAAAATGAAAAAAATAAGAGAAGGTTAGTGATTTTAGCAAGAAGGAATCATATTTATTATTTTTCACACCTTCCATCTCATTTGCAAACTGAAGAGTATCTACACCAACACACAACAGCCCTAAATCGCAGTTATGTGATTTAGTCAACTAAGCACTTTTCATATCTACACTATGTGATATAGGGTAGAATGGTTCAAGAATGAAAAGCTTGCCTTTTCTAATCCATTACAGTAGCGATTTTCAACTGGTGACCTGCAGGAATTTTAAAACATGCACTACCTGGCTATTTAGTCAGGGGCACTGACCTCTTTTCCCTTAGGCTGTCAAATTAAAAAATGACAACAGCCAACACAAACAACAGTAGCCATCTGGTGTGAACAAATCAAAGTTATACCTATATTTCTTTGTCAGATGGACAAAAAATGTATTTTTGGTGTGCCCCAGAAGTTTAGAAATTCGTTTATGTTTGCCAGGAGATGAAAAGGGTTGAAAATTGCTGCATTCCAGTACAGATTTTATAGTTTTTAGAAAGTCTTTTTGTTCTTCTGCAAGCTGTTAAATGAAAGAATATCCCAGGTCTGAGTCATTTGCAATATTTTCTTCTTCTATAATAAAATTTACAAATGGAGTTGTTCTCCTGGGTTACAGGAGCTTTAAAACAAACAAACAAACAAAATTAACAAGTGGGTCTGATTGTGTTCCCAGTTCCCAAAGCTTTGTCCTACAAGATATGTACATTTCAGGAACACTGGATGGCAAAGTACTTGAGATAACTTGTTTTCCATAATCTTGAGAAAAGCCCGGTGTAGATGATGTGTGGGCACATACTAGTCATTTTATTGATGTATGAGTATGTGAGTTATTTTCTTAATGTTCTGTGCCACACACAGACTTTTGTTTTAAGACACACATTTGGAGTGTCTGAAATCAGCACAAATATACAAGCTGGCCTTTTAATTTTCCTTTCCCACTGATCAGGATGGTTTTTCTGCTTTACATCTTCTTGTTGTATCAGGACAGGCTGTGACTGGTGTTACTGTTACTTTTCACCTCCAGTAAATTATGGTCCTGTTCTCTCGGATTCTGATACACAGCGAGAAGCAGCTGCTCTTTCCTCCCTGTTCTCTTAACCTCCAGCTGAAGCAAACACACTGAATGTGTTAGTGGCTCTACCTTTTCATGTAAGAAGCAACTTCTCTTTTCATTTCCCCTCTTGAAAATATATCTAACCTGGCCCTCATTTTATAAACCACCAGAGGTTTGGTTGGGCCTATCACTCCTTCCTGCTTTACTTTCTCTTGGGCACTTCTTTCTCCTGCTAGAATTTATCTTTGCACAAGCAGGGACCTCACCTGATTTGTTCACCTCTCTATCTCCCTAGCACCTGCTCTGCGAGATGGGGATGCATCAGTGAAGAACACACACAATCTCTGGAGGAGCCTCTGTGGGGGTAAGGAGCAGATGTAGGCAGTAAATGAATAAGGTAGACTGTGCTGGAAGGTAACAAGCACTGAGGAGAAGAAGGAAGTTGGGAAGGGCAGGGAGTTACTGGGGTGTGTATGATGTCTGATAGGAAAGGCCTCCCTGGGCAGGTGACCAGACCTAGAAGAGGGACAGAGAGGACCCCCTGGAATCTGGGGGAGAGCTTTCCAGGCAGCAGGGCAAGGGTGTGCCTAGACCATTTAAGCAGCAGCCTTGAGACCAGCTAGTAAGAAGGGGGTGAGTGAGGGAGTGGTGCGAGGCAGAGGGCAGCCAGGTCACAGAGGGGCTTCAGGCCATCGTGAGAGTGTGTGCTTTACTGTGTGAGCTGAGTGCCACCGGAGGCTTTGAGCAGAGGGACAAGAAGCGAGGATGGGAACTGGAGCACACGAGGACAGGCTGGTCTTAGAAACATGACAGTTTCTAAGAAACAGGAAAGACTATGGACTCTGTGTCACAGGTGCAGGCAGGCAGGCAGGAAGTGCAGCGGGCAGCAACACCATTAGCTGAGCGGGTGTGGAGGGGGAGAGGGGTCCTGGAGGGTTTAAGAGAGGACAAGGTAGAAGGAGTTTCCGAGGTTAGTGGGAGAGTGACTGGACTGGTACAGCTCAGGCAGCACTGAGGGCCCAGGCTGAGGAGAGCTGGATTGAACCGGGCGTCACAGGATGCATGGAACCGGGTGATCTGGAGACTCAAAGAGAAAACTGAAGGTCTGGGTCCCGTTCTGATTGTGTAGCTCATTCAGTGAGTGTTGTCGTCCCCACACACCAAGGTTGCGGGTTTGATCACAGGTTGGGTCACATATAAGAATCAACTAATAAATGGGTGAGTAAGCAGAACAACAAATTGATGTGTGTTTTTTTCTCTCTCTCTAAAAATCAATAAATTTTTTAAAAAGTCTGGATCCAGGGACAGTCATGGAATATTAATTGAATATCGATCAACATGTATTGAATGCCTTTATTCAAAGGGCCATGAACATAAAGTCAAGGGCCCTTGATGAAAAGAATGATTCACCCAACTATATGTGAAAAGCTCTTAAGGAGTCTCAGCGATGGATATGCTCCAAGAGTTGAAATAAGACAAAGAGTATTTCATTTTTTTCTTTATTTATTAATTAACTATTATTAACTTTAATTAGGTATACCTTTCTACTAAAGTTAAACATAGGTGTTTCTGTTATAATACAACGTATCTACTCCTGAAAAACCTATGTTCTACAGAAAATGCACAGTAAAACTACAGGCTTATTGGGAAAATAAGTTAGGGGCAGATCTCTCAAACCTATGCAACTTTGAAACCAGAGCACTAGCAGATCAACCTTTGGTACACTGGGAGGTAAGTTGGACATCCAGGGCAGGCAGCGAGGCCGAAGGCTGCCTCAGGGAATATGAAAAATGCACACAAGCAATCACAGAAATGCTGAGATGGATGCAAGGCCAACAGAAGCTGAGCTCTCACCCAATTAAGGCAGGCCCAGAAGGTGGTGCCACCTGCTATTAGCTAACAGCTAAGCAGAACCAGAGAGGGCTCCTTGGGTGTGAGGGAACCCTGGGTATAGAGACTGGAAAACTTCCAGCTGTATACTAACATAAATGAGCTAACTGATGTCATAGAAAGAATACCTGTATAATTTATCTTTGTCCTTAAATTAAAAAAATTACAATTATTTGGAAAGTACCACTTGACATTGTATTTTTAATAAACAAGTATAATAAAATCTCATTAATTTAACTTCCCCATGCAAAAGTGATCCATAGTTTACCTTCTTGACCTTGGCCTCTTTCAGTTTTTCCAATGCCAGCTTAATTTTATCAGCCTTCGCCTGGGCTTCTTCTTCTTCCTGTAAAATGGTAAGACATTCAACGCAGCCCATTAAAGACTACCAGCTAGTAAACACTTGTGCCGTTGTTAGTGTCTTAGTTACTTTACGTTAGCAAAAGGTTGTATTATAAGGCAGCAAATTTTGCATGATCGATTTTCAGAATTAAGTGACCATAACAGAAATCTCCAGCCCCAAAATATAGAAGGCAGTCACCCTTTATATTAAAGAATAGTAACTTAAAAGATGAAATGATGGTGCTAACAGAACTTCACATATTTGGTCCACAAAAATCTTTGCTTGGCTCAAAACTGGGGTCCAACCTGAGGCATCTATGGGTAGAGCTCAAGGAATTTAAGCACTTTTGCCCACTTCCAGAAACTATAGGTTTTTTTTTTTAAACCATTTTAAGTGTGCAGTTTCAGTGGCATTGCATAAATTCACATTGCTGTACTATGATCACCACCATCTATCTCCAGAATTCTTTTCATATGAGGTACTTAGAAGAGTTAAGTTCATAGAGATAGAAAGGAGAATAGTAGTTGCCAGGGGCTTCAGGGAAGGGGGAGTAGGGAACTATCATTTAATAAATATAGAGTTTAAGCCCCAGCTGGGTGGCTCAGTTGGTTGGAGTGTCATCCCGCACACCAAAAGATTTCGGGTTTGATTCCTGGCCAGGGCATATACCTAGGTTGTGGGTTTGATCTCTGGTGAGGGTGTGTACGGGAGGCAACCGATCTGTTTCCTTCTTCCTCCATCAGCTCCTTTCTCTGTCTCTCAAATCAATAAAAACATATCCTTGGGTGAGGATTTAAAAAAATAGGCATAGAGTTTTGGTTTTGAAAGTTGAAATTATATGCATACTTTTGGATTAATATGCACTTTTCTGGGATCCCTAGTTTCCATTTGATTCCTAAAAGAGTCCTTAATTTCCCCGAAGTTAAGACTTAGGCTCAAACTTAAACTTACAATTCACCAAAATAACACTGACAAACACACATGAGCAGGCAGAAAACAGAATTAAATATTTTATGAGCCCCAAACCTTTGGATTTTTGCAAGTTAATATTCTGAGAACAGGATTATTAAGGTTCTCCTACCTATATTATACTGATGAGGAAATGAGCTGTCCTGTTATGTTCTAATTACTTGAAAATAGATATACCTCTTCACACCAGTGGTCCTTAAATTTTTTTTTTTTTAGCCACAAACCCCTTAAGGAATATGTTGAAAGGGATGAAACCCATAAAACTTCACAGATGCATTAAACTTTGCACATACTTTCAGGAATCATGGCCTCCTTGACATCTTCATGAGCCCTATATTAAGAGCCTCTGCTTGGTAGAATGGCTATTACAAAAAAGACTAGAGATAACAAGTGTTGGCGAAGATGTAGAGAAAAAGGGGACCCTTGTGCACTGTTGGTGGGAGTGTAAATTAGTGCAGCCACTATGGAAAACAGTATGGAAGTTGCTCAAAAAATTAAAAATAGATCTATCATATGATGCAGGAATTTCACTTCTGGGTAGTTATCCAAAGGAAATAACATCACTGTTTTGAAAAGATCTGCGCTTCCATGTTCATTGCAGCATTATTAACAATAGCCAAGACTCGGAAACAGCTTAAGTGTTCATTGATGGAAGAACAGATAAAGAAAACATGTATATATTTATAAAAAAAGTATATACATATATACACACACACATATAAAATACAGTATTATTCAGCCACAAGAAAGAAGAAAACCGTGCCATTTATGACAATATGGGTGAACCTTGAAGGCATTATGTTAAGTGAGAGAAGTCAGACAGAGAAAGACAAATACTGAATGATCTCACTTATATGTGGAATCTAAAAATGCTGAACTCGCAGAAACAGAGAGTAGAGTGGTGGTTGCTAGGGCATGGGGGATGAAGGAAATAGGAAGATGTTGGCGAAAGGGTACAAACTTCCAGTTATAAGGTAAATTAGTTGGGGGATCTAATGTACAGCATGGTGACTATAGTAAAAAATACTGTATTATGTACTTGAAAGTTGTTAAGGCAGTAGTTCTAAATGTTCTTACTACATATACACAGAAAAGGTAACTATGTGGAGGGATGGAGGGATTAACTAACCTTATTGTGGAAACCATTTCACAACCTGTATATCAAATCATCATGTGTACACCTTTAACTTACAGACTATTATGTCAGTTACAGCTCAATCAAAATGAAAAAAAGAACCTCTGCTCTATGTGGATCATCACTTTTTAAACAATTTTTCTACAATTAAGTACACAATATAGCAATGAATATGACTTAATATTTGATTCCTATTTAATATTTGTTCATTCAAAAGGCATTGCAGAAGCTTTCAGGGTTACTAGAGTCATATTTATGAACACCAACCATCATCACACTGCTCAACAAATGTGGAAGCCACAAGAAATGGAGCGATATTCTTGCTCTAAAATATTTTAATGTGATTTACTCTAAGAAAAAAATCTTAAAAGTTCTTTTTTCACTTTTGAGAGACACGTTATTAGTTAATGTCCCAAATAGTGACCACATCAAGTTTCTAGCTGTTTTCCCAGTTTTCACAAATGTACTAATATCAAACACTCATCGCCTGCCTGCCCCACAACACCCTTCCCTAACTACATTACAAGTGACTCTTAGATATATCTTTGCCCCAATTCAGCAAAATTCCACTTAGTTCAATTCAGAAATATGTAAGGAATGCTTTCAATTCTTCATGTGCTGGGCTAGCACCAGGGACACAGAAATGAAGAAATCAGTTCCTCGGTTCATACCAAGTTAACAAAAAATTACCCCCAAAGTTAACTATTATCAAGAAGCGCTGCATATAAATATAGATTTTTCCAAACTATAATAATGCCCGATTATGGTCTTAACATGTTCTTTATACACACTATGCATCTTATTTTTAGAGGACTCTGCCTTTGCATTGAACATAGTCAGTATTCTTGTTTCTTAGTATCTCAGAACTTTCAGGGTACAAAATTATGAATGTAACTCTCACTGAAGAAAATCAAAATGATGGGTAGCAGAGCCCCTGCCATCTCTGGCCCCACGCACTTACCCGAGAGAGAGGCGCAGGAGGTGGCGGTGGCAGAGGAAGGTCTAACATGGGATCCGCTGGTGGAGGTGGTAAATCATCCTCATAGTGGCTCACACTAGTTACAGCGACATTTGCTCCATAATCAGGCGAGGCTGCGCCACTGAAATGTGATGCTTCGGGAGGCGCAGGGTGATGCTGACTCTGAGAAGACTCCTTCTGTGCCTGGATTGTCCTCTGTTCAGCTTCACTTATATCTGCTATCAGATCCGCCATGAGCGCATCTAAATCTTGGTCTTCCAGTGCATTTAAGGATTCTGATAGGGAAAATCACATTAATAATCAAAACAAAGATTTGTACCTGGAAAAACTGATTCGAGGCCATTTTCAGAATAATATTTGAGCACTGGCCCCGAGGGGCTGAGGGTGGGTGTGGGGCAACAGGGAACAAACTCTCAGTTATAAGAGGAATGAGGCTTGAGGATCTAATGGTGACCATAATTGATAACACTGTATTGTAGAACTGAAATCTGCGGACAGAATAGAACTTAAATATCCTTATAAAAAAAAAAGAGAAAAGATATATATGTGTGGAGAGGCAAATCTTCATTGTTCATACGTGCAAGTATATGCTATCTATATGCTAGTATATGCTGTCATAATTTTATAAAAGTGTATTGTTTTTTTTCAACTTCATGAATGTTACCCATGCAAAAGTGATTCATAGTTTACCTTCTTTCATTCAGTGTTATGATGGAAATGGCAGACAAGAATAATAAATTTATATGGCAAACAATAGAAAAGAGGAGGGAAAAAAGAGAAAATTGGAAGAGGTGTATTGCAGTTTATCAAGATACAGGCACTGGCATGTACACATTTATCAAAAAATAACTGAAAAGAACAGAAACAAAGAAACCCAGTGAGTGTCAGAAATAAAACTTGGAACTCAGGATTTCTATAACTGGATTTCTTTGTTATTTTGCTTTTCAGTCTTTTGGTAGACACTGCCAGCCTTTGGAAAATCTTTTTCAAGAGTTGCCATGAATTCTCATTCATTTGGAAGCGATTATTTTAAAATTCATTGTAAACTGAACGGCACATGGGCTAAAGATTGTGTCTGCACTAAACAAGAAGAGAGATTTTTGTTAATAAAATAATGTGACATCTCAGGGAGAATAAAAAATGTCAAATAGAGCAAATGTATCATATTATATGTTAAGTATATATAGAAATGAAAACATATTGTCTTTGGAAGCATCCATTCATATATTATCAATCATTATTCAACAAACAGTTCAACATTATCTTTGAAGAAACATTTACTTATTAATATTTTTATACTTACTGCACCTTATTACTCTAAAGGCTTAGATTAAAAAAAACTCCCTTTACTTCTTACAAAAATAAGATAGTTTTGAGCCTTGACTCAATGCAGGATCCTGTTCCCTTTCATTGCTGACAAAAATATCTGCTTGCCCCTTCAACTCAATCCAGACACACAAAAGCAATCTGAAATCCAGAATTATCAACACTGTACTTATCATGATGTCAAGGTTCCTTAAATTTTGTTTTCAAATTACAGTTCCACACATATTTCAGTCATTATTATTACTTCATATTACTTAAAGAAATTATTATGCTTACCATTTAAATCCTTAAACCCGCACTGTAGTTAAATTCAGCCCGGGAGGTTCAGGGTCCGAGGGAGGAAGCCTGTCGGCTCCTAAACTCTGTGGAAACAGGTCCCCGCCCCCAGAAAGGTGATCGCGATGCTAACATTTGTGCAGCGCATTTAGTCATTAAGTCAAAGTGACTTATTGTTAACACATTTTCTAAGTATGTTCTGTAAAAATGGGATCCCGAGGCCCGGGCCTGCGGGCCCCCGCCCACTGGAGCCCCCTCACCCACCCGGTCCCCACGAGTCCCCACGCGGGAAAGGCGGGCGCACGGGGGAGGCGCCGGGCAGCGGGGCGCAGGCAGACAGGCCCCGAGCGCCCCGGGGAAGGAGCCGCCGGGACCCCGACGGCGGGGCGGCGACCCGGGGACCCGGCGCCCAGCGGCCGCTGGCCAGCGCCCGGCAGGCGGCGGGAGAAGCGCCGGGAAGGCCCCGGGGCGCCGCCCCCTGGAGAGGAGGGAGCAGCGGAGGGAGCGCCCCCCGGAGAGGCGGCGAGAGCGCCCCACGGCCGGGGGACAGCTCCCCGCCCGGCGCTCCCTGCAGCGGCTGGGGACCCGAGGGGGGCCCGGGGCGCAGGCGGGCGGCGCCCCGAAAGGAGAGCCAAGTCCCCCGCCCGGAGGCGGGCACGGTCCCCGGAGCGGAGGCGGGAGCGCTCCCTGGAGGGAAGGAGCGGAGAGGACAGAGTGGAACTACTGGGCTATAGGGTAACTTTATTATTTAACTTTTGAAGAACTGCTGGACTTTTCCCAAAGGTATGGAATGATTTTACATTCTACCAACAGTATATGAAAGTTCACATTTCTCCACAGTCTCAGCCGTACACGCGCCTGTCGTTTTGATGACAGCCTTCCTAGCGAGTGTGACGATCTCACTGTGGTTTCCATTTGCGCTTCTCTTATGTCTAACGGTGGGGAGCATCTTTTCATGTGATTGGTCATTTTTACATCTTCTCCAGAGAAAAGGCTACTCAGATCCTTTCCCCAGTTTTAAAAGGGATTATATATTATATCTTATTACGTACTATATATTATATATAATTATATATTATATCTATAAAATATATTATTATGTTGTTGTTACAATAGAGACCTTTCAACATTCTGATATCTGCTTTGCAAATCAAGTATTTTCTCCCATTTTATGTAGTCTCTAGTCTTTATACTTTCTTTTATTATTTATTTATTTATTTATTTAAAAAATATATCTTTATTGATTTCAGAGAGAGGAAAGGAGAGGGAGAGAGATCGAAACATCGATGAGAGAGTCATTGATTGGCTGCCTAGCTGGCAACCGGGGCATGTGCCCTGACTGGGAATCGAAGCCTGATGGCCTGGATCCTAGGTCAATGCTCAACTGCTGAGCCACGCGCGGCTGGGCCTATACATTCTTCTGTTTTTTTTAAAAAAAATTATCTTTATCGCCCTGCTGAGCGTTGGCCCTGGCACGTACCCTGGTTGCAGGCTTGATCCTTGGCCCCTGTAGGGGTGGGTGCAGGAGTCAACCAATCGATGTCTCTCTGTCTCTCTCCCCTCTACTCTCTCTGGAAAAAAAAAAAGCAATCGAAAATGTATCCTCAGGTGAGGATTAAAAAAAAATTTACTTTATTGTTGGAAGTATTACAGATGTCCCCTTATCCCCCCCCCCCCATTGACACCCTCCACCCCTGCACCACTGGCTCAGTCCCAGCAGGCTTCTGAGCAACATGAATGAAGTTCTGCTACAGCAACTACCAGCCAAAGACAAATTATTCTCTTGTCCCTTCATAATGTGGAGGGCCATTCAAGGCCCTTCTCTGTCACTATCCCACCAGGGGCAACTGCCCTGAGGCGTTTTCCAAAAGTGACCAGGGTCTATACTGTAGCCCACAGGAATGTTAGCAGTTTCTAGGTCCAGCTCTCTAGAGTGTCTGAGCACTCTTGGTCTAAAGTGTTTAAACATCAATTATGGGAAGTCCATGTGAATCAGAAAAAGGCACACAGGAGGTGAAGGGGTGGAGTGGGTGACAGGAAGCCAGCACTTCTAGTCCAGGAGCAGAGGCTAGATGATTGATCCATGGCCCTTATAGTTGTGATGCATACAAGCCATTCTGGCACCTCCCCAGGTAGCTAGAACAGCTGCTCAAAGAAAACATCTGCTAGACTGAGTTCATCCACAATCCACCCGCACAAACCACTCCAAATTCATCAACATCTTTCTCCCATTAAAAATTTGCTTACAGTGAAAGTGGTTTATTTTTCTTCCCTGTACCCACCATTTATAATACCTCTGTTGTTTCTCCCATTTTTCCTCCACTCACATGAGTCCTGCCCTCTACTCAAGGCCAGCTCAGGGCTCACTGCTGGATCCCAGAGAGCTACCCTTGTCTGAAATCCGGTAGCAGCAGCGTTAGGATCACTAATTTTACAGTTCACAAGCTGCCTTATGGTTTACCTGTCTTTTTGTATGTATTTTTTATCTTCTCAAGTATGTTGAGAGGGACAAAATTTATACTTCAACCCTCTTAGTACTCAGCATAGTACCATAGTTGGCACTAGAATTCAATATGTGCTAGCTCTTAGTAATATGTATTAGCACCTACTTTAGAGTAAGAATAGTAGGAGTTATAAATATGGAACAATTACTACAGGTCAGACACCTACAGCATCTTATTTAATTCTCAAAACCATTCTATAATGTGGTGACATTATTTTAATTTTACAGGTTATAAAACTCAGTCCCAGAAAAGTTAAATACTTTATGTGAGTTGAGTGACTGGACTGTGCCCAGGTCTAACACAAAAGCCAATGCTCACAGTCACCATGCGATGTTGTCTTCTGAAAACATGGATTGTGATTACAAAGAGGTGGAAAATGGCAGCTACTTTGCTCATAGATATTGATGTTACAGTGTCTATGTGTCCACATCTAATATAAATGGTTGTGTCCATCACACTGTAAGTTCAGGCATGGAAACTTGTATTTTCACCCAACTGTGTGACCCATACCATGTACTCAGCAAATAAACTTAGCTGCTGAATCATCCTGGGCAAGTTATTCAACCTCTCTGTTGGCTTCATTTCCTCATCTGTAAAATGGTGATCAAAACAGTCCTTACCTCACAGGGATCCTGTAGTGCCTATAAAGTGATCAGTATAGCGTCTGGCACGTATAAAGCAATATTAGTGATACTGATCTCAACTATTATTGTAATCATCATCATTATCATTTTTATTACTACTATATTACTCCTCTAAAATCACCAGTGGAAACAAATATCAGCCCCTTATTCATACACACACACACGTTCCCAAATCCTCACTGTTTAGTTACTTCTGTCTGCTGCGTTTCTATTTATGTGGACAGTGAGTTGGACTTCCATTTTTTGTAGGCCGGGTACATTTTTTAAAGATTAAGCCAGTGGGAAAGACATCTGTAAGGAGTGTTTCTGGAACAGAGATTCTTAACCATTGTGAACGAGAGAGGAATGGCATCAGAATGTCCTTGAGACTTTTCAGACCATACCCAGGGCACCTCCAACTCCACACCTTATCACAGCACCCTCCCAGGAGGGAAGGTGTGTTTCTGGAGTTGAGAACCAGTGCAAAGAGTGCTCCTGTTGATGAGGATATGCTATTCTTCCGAACTAGCAGGTGGAAGGAAAAAAAAAAAAGTTGACAACAGACCCTTCACTTCAGAAAGGGTTCCAGCGTTCAGACTCTGCTCACATGGGTCCTTTGGGTCCATGGGGGGTGGGAAGCAGTTAGCGCTGCACAAGTTTTACTCGTGACTGGTGTTTACTTGTAAGTGGTGCATCCAAAGTTTAAACTTTAGTTCCAAATCTCGTTAGAAAAGGATAGGACCAGTTTAACCTGGTTCTGAGGTTATAATTTTGTAACATGAGAATAATAATAGTATCTTCTGAAAGAGTTAACAGCTTGAGTTATTACCAATTGATGTTTCAAATCCATATCCAAAAGTGAGCTTCTGATTGTCTCCCCTCCAGCCTCCCCATGTTAATGGCAATTCCATCATTCTGGGTGTTTGGGCCAAAAGCTTTGACTCCTCATTGCCTCACACCTCACGTACACTGTCAGGAAATGCTGTTGGTTCTACTTTCAAAATACATGCTGACTCTCAGAGCTTCCTAGTGGGCTTCTTGCTCTCATCCTGGCTCTTGCCAGTTTATTCGCGAGCAGTCCAAGTGAGCCTTTTAAATGTCAGACAGATCAGGTTTACCTCTCCTCAGAATCCCACAAGGGGCCCTCAATTTCACTCAGAGCAAAAGCTAAAGATTTTTAAATGGCCTACAAGACCCTATATGATCTGCCACCTCTTCACCTTCCTCTTACCTCTCCAGCCACATCTCCTGTAATCTTTCCCTGCTCACTTACCTTTAGCCTCATGGGCCTTCATGTTCCCCAAATATACCAGGCACACCCCTGCCTTACAGCCTTGGCACTGGCTGTTTCCTCTGCTTGGAACACCGTTCCCTCAGATAGCCTCTTAACTCCTTTAGACCTTTGCTCAAAACTCAATGAGGCCAAACCTTACCAACTTCTATAATACTGTGACTATACTTCGCTCAACTTTGTCTTTTTTTATAGCACTTTTCACTAACTAAGATCTATATTATTTACTTATTTATTATGGTTATTGAGTATTGTCTGTTTCTCCAGACTAGAATATAAGCTCCACAAATGCAGAGATCTTTGTCTCTTCTGTTCACCAATATGTCCCATGCACCTATAATAATACTTGGCAAATATCTTCAGAATGATCAAATTGTACTTAAAGTACAAATCTGCCTGGCCAGGCATGCCTCAGCGGTTGAGCGTTGACCTAGGATCCAAGCAATTAGGGTTTGATTCATGGTCAGGGCACATGCCCAGGTTGTGGGCTTGATAAATGACTCATCATTGATTTTTCTCTCTATCTCTCTCCCCCCTCCTTTCCTCTTTCTGAAATCAATGAAGATATATTAAAAAAAACAAAACATAAATAAAGTAGAATTCTAAGTACTATAGAAAAATTAGCGGTTTCTAAATTCGATATTCCTTATTACACTTAAAAGTTATAGTTATCCACTGATGAGTCTTAGTCACCTCATTAATGATTAAGATACTTCCAAGTATTTCCATGGTACTTAACTTTAATCATTTATAACCCACTTTGTTTTTATGCTATTTAAGTTAAAGTAAGTTGTCTTTTTGTAACAGAGTGTTTATGATCATGTCTAGAGTAGGTAGAGATTCTAACTCCAGTTTCCTGAGTGCCAATGTACTCTAATTTCCAAATTTTTGCAAATCCATGTACATGCTTTCCGAATGCTTTCTAAAAAACCAGCACATTCAGAATAATGACTGTATCTAGAAAAAAAAGGGTAATGCTATTTAGAGGAAGTCAGAAGATGTATTGGTAATATTTTCGTTCTTAAGCTGGGTTGATAGATATACAGATGTTGGATGTTGGCTTTATTATTTATTATAATTTACATCTATCATACATCATATGTATGTGCCATGGACAGTTTGGCTCAGTGGTTGGAGTGTTGCCCCTGGACTGAAAGACCCTGGGTTGCATTCCGGTCAAGGGCACATACCTTGGTTGTAGGCTTGATCCCTGGCCCTGGTCTGGGCACGTGCAAGAGGCAACCAATCGATGTGTCTCTCTCACATCCATGTTCCTCTCTCTCTCCCCTACTCTCTCTGTAAAAGCAATGGGAGAAAAATATCTTCAAGTGAGGATAAAAAAAACCCCACATCATATTTAATATATATGAACTATTTCATAATATAAAAGGAACAAAAATAAATCTAGTCCAGTGTTTCCTTGTTCTACGACCAGTCTTTCTTTTCTCTTCAGTTTGCTATCACTCTCTGGACATAAAGTCTTCTAGTTAGTTTGTGGCCACAACTGCTGTGGGATTGAGCATTTACCCTCCCTCTCTTCCCACAGCCATGTCACTGATGCGTCTGGGATATGAAATCAAATTAGAAAGATCCCCAGTAGATTTAGAAAAAGATTATACCCACTGCTTCACTGATTTTACCAACCTTGCAAGCTATCAAGGAGGATTAGAATACAATAAAGATGAAAATGAAAACACAAGATTGCTGTCAAAGAAGATTATTTTTTCAGAAGACACATAAAAAGATAATAACTTAACAACTGATTATATTATCTTGCCTTCCTACTAAGAAGAACCGAACTAAACTAAGGAACTAACAAGGTGCCCTGGCCGGTTGGTTGGATAGCAGACGTGCAAGGAAAAGTCTCTGGTTCTATTCCCAGTCAGGGCACATATCCAGGTTGCGGGTTCCATAGCCAGTCAGGGTGCACAGAGGCGACAACTGATTGATGTTTCTTTCTCTCTCTCTCTCAAATCAATGAAAACATACCCTCGAAGAGGATTAAAAATAAATAAATAAAAAGAACTAAAAAGGCAAATTCTTGCTTGGTTACCTTCCTTTAATCTTCCCTTCCGTGACCCCAAGGAAAGGTCCCATGTTTCTTCACCATTTAAGCCCTTGCGCTTGGTATAGCACCTCGAAAGCTAGTACCAGACTGGATCGGTTCAAAGGTCACCTGTGTTTCTGACTCTGTGTAATCCTCCTAACCTCTCTGTGCTTTCATTTCTTCAATGATGAAAAGGCGATAATAATAGTATAAGCCAGGACATCCTCATGATTAATGAAATGACACATCTAAATTAGTTAGCACAGGGTCTGGTACAGATTATAAATTATAATTACTTACTATTACCATTTGACTGAGTTGACAAAGAAGAAAGAAAACAGCTTTTATGAGAGTCTTAATGACTCAAGTGCGTAGTTAATGTTCATGAAATGTTTGGAAACTG
Source organism: Miniopterus schreibersii (assembly GCF_964146895.1). Classification (NCBI taxonomy): domain Eukaryota; kingdom Metazoa; phylum Chordata; class Mammalia; order Chiroptera; family Miniopteridae; genus Miniopterus; species Miniopterus schreibersii. The sequence continues at coordinate 79,425,110 of NC_138101.1, read as the reverse complement.
AGTCATGAATTCAAGCTTCAGAATAGGTACTGAGAAGGTGTGGTGCTTTGGAGTGGGGTGACATCTCTGCCTGCTCGTGCCTCAGGGTTGGTACCAACACGGCCAGCTGCACTTGTGACATTTTGATGGTACAACTCAGAGGTGGAACTGGCACAGTATCTGTACATTTAGCCAACACTTTGGAGTCCTAACTATGGTGCCAGGAATTTGGCTAGGCAGTGGTGGCAGGTCACATCCTCTAGTCCCTAGAAGCTGTCCTCAGGCCCTGACTTGTCACATCTCATGTACAATCTAGCTCCTTGAACTGTTTATGGGTCATTAAATGCCATACCTTAGTGCCGCTATTCTCTCTTCTCAAGAGAAATCTAATAGTTACTTCTCCAAATACATAGCAGTTTCCTCTAAAAGTCATGTTTCTCATAATAATTATAACTCTAATACATATAAACATTACTATACAACCAGTATACCAGTGCCTTAAATCCTGGTATGTATTATGTACTCGAATCTATAAGACATGCTTAAACTTTAAGTTATTTGCCAGTTAGGATAACAGGATTAATATGAAATATGTATATATTTTCCCACTAAAATATTAATTATGTAAATAAGAACTGTTCTATCTTGAGGTGAGAATTACTAAGATCATTTTACTATTGCCTATAAAATAAAATCATGAGGTTCTATAAAATTGATTTTGGTGTGACAGACTATAAAAATGAAAACTTAATTTATTATAAGATTTGTGGAATCTCTAAAAGGTGCAAGGTATAAAAATAATTAAAATAAGGTCAAGGAGGATTAGAAGTAAATGAAAATAATAATGCTTTTTAAAAGTAGGATTGTTTAAAAAAATTCAAAGTGGCATATTAAACAGTCATTTTTAACAATGAATTTTAGAAAAAGGTCATTGGAAGAATAATATGAAATAACTAGGAAATTTTACTTATAAGTGAAAAAAGTAAAAAAAAAGTGGGTAATTAGTATATATTCTTAGGATATAAAAATGCAAAAAAATTAATTATTTATTTATTTTAAATATATCTTTATTGATTTCAGATATATTTTAAATATATCTTTATTGAAGGGAGAGATAGACAGAAACATCAATGATGAGAGAGTCATTGATCGGCTGCGTCTTGCACGCCCCTGAACAGGGATCGCGCTTGCAACCTGGGCATGTGCCCTGACCAGGAATCAAACCTTGATCTCCTGGATCCTAGGTCCATGCTAACCGCTGAGCCACTCCCGGCCAGGCACAAAAAATTTAATGGACACTACCATCACTTAGTAAGTACTGTGTTTAAGATTTCAAGTAACTAAATTGTAAAGCAATCCATATTACAAAATTATATTTCTTGAGAAATAACAATTGAAGAATTTTGAAATCTATTATTGACCGGCCCAAATGGGAACATCAATTCAGTTTTTCAACAGAATGGAAATTCACCATCTATAGGCCAGAAATTGATTGTTTAGAGAAACAAAAGGCTTCAAAAGTGTTGATATATCAGAATCTAACAAAATTTGTTATCATTATCATTTTCTCCATTCTTTTTGGTTAGTGATCAGCAATTCTAACTTTGTCAGCATTCCAGACAGGACAAATTCAAAGAATTATAACAATTGCCTAATTGCTACGTTAATGACAGACATACTGTCGTACAATAATCTCTTTACTGGTAAATCGTATCAGGTCCAGAGAGGCTAAAACAGCTTAATCAAGGTCACCCTTGTTCTAGTTAAAGGCAGACATGAACCCAAGTCTCCCAAACACCCACAAAAGACACAAATATTCATTATAGCGTGAAAATTAAGTACTGATAGTCTGAAGACGACATGAAATTCCTTGACCTGTCACCACACATTAAGCAGACAGGAAATACCATCTGGAAAACATGACAGATTTCTTAGTAGAACCTCTGTTAATTTTGCCAGCCAGCATTACTGTTAAGACTGCCCACGTGCCATTCCAGTATTTCAGTGAGGCCAGAGGGAAACTGCCACTGGGGGTTATGCAAGGGGACAAAGGCTCTCTTTCTGAAATTTTCAAAGGCCTAGAATTTAAAATTAGTAGTAGCCTAGTATCCGTGCCTTTGTTTAAACCACATTATACCACCAGAAACAATATCCTGGGGAGTAATAAAACTCATGTGCCTTTTCCCTGTATGTTACTCTCCTGTTGCTCCATTTCTCTTTCTCTAATGGTCACATTAAACGTTCTTTTTGAACCGCTTTGCTGTGAATGGCTAGGAAACAGCACAGTTGGCCTTTCACATGGGATGAATAAGAAGTACCTCCCCAGAAGGAGAGTAAAAGGTACACTGGGCAAAGTTTTCAGCCGGACCCCTGCCTGAGTCCTCCAGGGTATAAGGCCCCCTGCTTATTTCCTTCATGCTATAAAACCACACTCCAGACACTAATTTCCAAGACAAATGATAAAACCTCTGCCTGGTGTCCAAATTTTTCCTCTATCTTTAAAACGAAAAGGACAATTTCGGAGGAAAAGTTGTTTTTAAAAAGAAGAAACAGCTGTCTGAAAGTTTTAAAGGGAGGAAATTCGAATCCTCACCTGCATTTAATCTACATGCCCCGAAATGCGCGGGAATCCCACCCACTGGGGCAGGCTCCGGGCCCTGGAGGACAGACGGCGTTCATACCGGTTCCTCGGGGGACTTTGCAGCAATTTTCTGGGCAGGAAATCAGTCAAATCTGATGAAACCGAGCTCGGGGAAGAAAAGCCGAAGCCCTAATGCCCGCGGAGCTGGGTCGAGTGTGGAGGTAGGCAGTGGGGACCCTGGGGAGCGGGGTCCAGGCAGGGGTGGGGGGCTGGCGTTCCTCGGGAACCGGAGCCCCGCCTGGGACCCCACGGCCTGACCCACGGTGCAGGGACAGCGCGGAGGGTCCCGGCTGCAGCTCCCAGCGCTCCCGGGCGGCGGCACCGCTTACCTTGAGGGCTCTGCAGGGACTCGAGGGGCGCACGGGGGGGGGGGCGCGGGCGGCCTCGGGGCAGAGGCGCAGCTGCGCTCAGGCTGCACCGGGCTCAGGTCCCCCTCGGGGCTACCTCCGGGAGGCAGTGGCATCAGCTGCCCTCCCCCCGCGGCGCGCAACGGGCGCTCGCCTCCCGGCCGCTTAGCATCTGGGTGCAGGCGGGGCGCCTGTAGGAGACACACACGGAGAAAGGCAGGTGGGGGACTGCGAAAAATCGGGGCTGATCTGCCCCACTCCTCTGACTTGTGCCTCATTTCCCCTTACTAGCGCCCTCTACCCTACAACCTTGACAACCTTGAAGAAAGAGGTGTTTTTGTTTTTGTTTGTTTTTTAAAATCTGGGAAAAGTCATGCCTTCCTGTCTCATCCTTCCCTTGCTTGGCGCCGAGCACCCCTTTCTCTCAGGACCGTTCCCTGGTGAACTGACCCTTCTTTGTCACCTCAATATATTAGTGGCTAAGGGGCTTGGGGCCAGGAGACGGTTCCACAAAGGCCCGAGAACCCGATTTCTTTCAAAATGTGTCTTCCTAAGTGTTTGCTTCAGCCCCATCTGGGCTCCCTCTTTCCAGCCCCTTGGGCAAGGTCCTCTTCCCAGTGGGCGCACCCTCCCCTGCAGGGCACCCAGCGGGGGAGTTTATTCTGAGTTCAGCTGCTTGGGGGGGAATGGGGGTGGGAGGAGGCATGGGAGCAGGGGTGGGGACCGCGCCCTCAGCCTAGGCCATTTCTTAAGGATCTGATCCCACTGGTGACCTTCCCACACCCAAAGCTCAACCACACTCAGGTGGCGGGTGCAGCTGTGGCTTCTCACACCTTGCTGGTAGAAGTCCAAAATGGTAATGGTATGAGTCCTGGGGGTGGGAGTGGGGGCAATAACTGTTTAGTTGACATTGCAATTACCCTTTGACCCAGAGATCACACTTCTAAGAATGTATGGCAGATTCTGTGATGAAAAGGAGGAATGCATATGCTCTGCCACTTTCTATTTGTAACAGCCAAGGACTGGCTGGAAATAACCCCATGACCTTCAGAGACCTAGACCCTGAAAGGACCTAGACCTTTCGGGACATGAGTCTCCTGAGAGAAAGTTGGGAGATCCGAAAATACACACCTTAAAATAAGTTACCATTTGTAAATAAGGTTGGATGACCCTCCTCTTTCCCTATACAGCTGTCTTCAAGTGTTTCTGTGGCATGCAGTTAGACAGACATGAGCAGAGCAAGGACAATGGGCCAGGTACAGGAGGTCACCAAGGTGGAAAGCTCACCAAGGTGCCTAGCCAGGGACAATTATAGGGTGGGACCTCCCCTCAGGGGACCTTTCCTCCCCTAGCAAATTGATGGTCCTACTATTTGGACCCCTTGCCCTTTCCTCCCTAGAGATAACATCTAGGCCTCGGTTGTATTTCAGCTCCAGGCCCAGAAAAGCAGCAAAACCAGACCATTGACCCCCATCCATGGCAGACCTCAGTACCAAGCTGCATCGGATAATGACCCCACTGCCCTGGTGCCAACCAATCAATCAGTGGAGACGTAGACCCTGAAAGGACACACCTGAAAAATTGCTGAATATTTTATTGAGATCTTCTGGGGCCTCCCTTAAAATCTCCACCCTTAAAACCCTTAGGATGAGGACCCAGTGCCCTCTCCCTCCTGGGAGCACTCCCACACCTTTCCCTTTTCCTCCCCCTCCCCCTAGGCTCTTACTATTAACTTCCTCACTCCCAAGCTCCAAGGCCCCCTTCCTTTACCTCTACAACTTGTTTTCTAAGCCCATTTCTTCTAGGAATTACTTCTTCTACCTCTGTGACTTACCAAATAAATGTTCTCTTATAGTTTGGGTCTTGGTGCTGAATTATTTCCTAGCCAGAACCCAAGAACTAAGTTTGCTGAACCTGGTTTGGTCTGACCCCAACAGTCAAGACACCTGGTGCTGTTCCCTCTGCCTACAACATTGCTATATGGGGAGGTGATGGAAACATAAAGGTATAAATTAGACTTATAAATTAGGTAATTTCAGATAATTCAGTCATTTATTTAATGAGAAACTATTAAGCACCTACTCTTCTAAGAACAATGAAAATAAATAGTGAAGAAAATAATTATTTTTTTCATGGATGGTACATTCTAGTTGGGAGAGAATAGACAATAAAAAAATATTTACCAGGTCAAGCATGAGTGAAAAAGTGGCCACATGCTAAACCTGACAAGCTCAGAGGAGGAGCATGGCAGGCCTTGCAAACTCAAGAGACCTAAAGTAACCACACAGTGTTATCAGTGGAAGTGGGGTATTTCCTTCCCCACTGGGTGCTTGGTGTTGGGGCCTTACAATATCTCAAGAAAAAGAAGTTTCTGAGACTCTCATAGAAGGATTAGTGATTTACATCCCTGGGTTTGCAAAGTCCCATTCCCATGATCTAGTTCTGTAAAATGTGCAGCTGGGGATTCAGCAGAGCTAGAAGCAAAGCCAGCGTCCAGTGTTTCCCTTCCATGGTGGAGCTGAGTCCCATGGATCCCATTAGGCTAGTTGCAGTCCATTGGTCCATTGTGTGTAGGGTCCTCATGTAGGCAAAAGCAGGAGCATAGAAGTCCCATAGGCCAGGAGCACAGACTGAGGTAGAGAGAGAACTCCTTTGTTTAGGAGTTTAAGTATCTCAAGTCTTCTCAAGCTTGCAGTGGCCACGCCTACTCTAGCCAATGACCTGTTCCCAGATGTGACTGATGGACAAGTACCTTCCCTATTTCACCCAGGCTTTACTGGGCATTCATCTATTCCCCTGTCCAGCCCCTTCCCTGGGGAAAATAGACCTGGGGAGTGTGAATTTGCAGCTTCCTGGCAAAGCTGCACAAATGACATGCCTATAAAATTTGGCCTTGCCTTTGCTCCTATCCAGGTATTTACAACTGGGTTTATTACAATGGTATCATTGATGCAAAAAGCAGCAGACCATTCAATGGGTAAGAACAGAAAACCCCAAAACAAAAAACATAACCTGAGAATTTAACACACAGTAAAGTCACTTTTCAAACTAGGTGAGAAAAGGTGGTTTGTGGCACGTGAATAGCCTTTTTTTTTTTTTTTTAAGTTCTTAAATGTTACCGTCATGCTCCAAAACAAATCTTGGATTGATTAAAGATTTATTTGGGGGTGTGGACGAAAAGGGGCCATATGCTAACCTGACAAACTCAGGGAAGGCCTGTATGGTGGCCTTGCAAACTCAGAGACCTAAAGTAACCACAAAGGATGGTCTGAAATTAAAACATGTAAACTGAAAGTAGTTTATGGCAGGTAGTCATGTCCTAGGCTAGAACCTTCCCTGACAAAAGTCAATCTTTACGTTAACTGAGCCTGTCTGTTTTCTTTTGCATCTATCAGAGCATACCTTTGGGAGGCCAAGGTAACTCCCCTTTTCCAGACCCCTCAGGGCACAGCCAATGCACCAGGGCAGAGACCACAAATCCTCTCATGTTAATCATGTTGTTATCATGTTAATTGTTGATTGATAACTATCCTGTATCCACAGATGTAAAAGATGTATGTGCCTATCATTTTACTTTTCATCCAACCCCAGAGGTTTCCCCACTTTGCTTTCTCTCACCTCCCTAATCTATCACCAGGGGATTTCTTGTAACCCACCCACATCTTCTCTTTTGATTGTAATGTATAAAATAAGGAGCAAAACCTGCCATTCTCTGGAGCATTATCGCAATCCTTTGAGATTTTGCCTCCTGACAATTGTTGACAGTTTGCCTGCAATAAACTCTCAAAAATTCTCTATAGGTTTGAATGTTTCTTATGTTGACAAGGGAAATAAAATGTAAATGTAAGAGGTGGGCCAAAGGGAGAGAATTAAGAGGCATATGGAAAATTGCTTTCATTTCATTAGGACAAGGTGCACTGGTTTCTCATAAATTTGCCCGTGCGGGGACACATATTGCCACAATCTTTGAAACTATGAAAGCATGCTTCTGTTGTTGCATCTGGCAAATTCCCTGGAGAATAGATCAACTGGAGGTTGGCTGGGGTCCAGACAAATGTGGAAGAGAAATAAATTGAGCCACAAGGAGATTTAGGGACTCTTTTAAAGGGGAGTTTTCTGGAGGAGAAGACCTTGGGGAGCCTGAAGTTTCACAGCACCATAGCCCTGGTCTTAAGCAAAGACTGCTTTTTCACTGCGGTGAATAAATCTTGCAAGCGTCAGGAAACAGCTAACTCCCAGGGATGTTTGAACAGAACCCCAAACCCGCCCACAGGCAATCTCTGAGATTTGCGATGCTTGAGCGGCGCACGTGGGCTCCAGTACCCTTGGCTGTAGGTCTCTGTGCGCATGCGCAGTGATGTCAGAGGCGTTGCTTGGTTACGGTGATTCTGGGCCTGGAGATTCTAAGCCCTCAACTGCCCAAGGCTCTGCTTGAAGGCTGTGGTGGCGGGTTGTTGGCGAGAGACAGAGACAGAGAAAGAGAGAGACAGAGAGAGAGACAGAGAGAGAGAGAGAGAGAGAGACGGGGAGAGAGAGAGAGACGGGGAGAGAGAGAGAGACGGGGAGAGAGAGAGACAGAGAGAGAGAGTGTGAGTATTGGGAGCGCGCGGGAGGCGCGAAAAGCGGAGGGGAAGGTGCGGCTTCTCGGAAGCCCGTTGCCTCTGCAATGTTTGGTTTTCGGAGGCGCTCGACCCTGGTCCCCTTGGGTCACCCCCCACGCCAGAGGGGGGGCATCTTTGGAGTTGGAAGGCGCGGCTCTGAAGAGAGCGATGTGGGAGCGATCCACAGAGCTGCCAGGGCCGGCAGCGTGTGGAAAGTGAAGCAACTTCTGTTTTTCGGGAAAAGTCGCTTGCATGACAGAGACGGGATGAGCAGGTAACAGGGAATGAGAGGCTGGGGCCGGGGTCCCCCAGGAGGAGGCGCGGTGGGCCCGGGAGGAGCCCCTTCTGCCCAGCTCAGCGGGGGGAGCGCAGGCCGCCTGCCCCGCCCGCTGTCCCGCCTCCCGCGGAGCCGCAGCGCCTCCCGGGGGACCCGCCGGGCCCAGCGCTCGGGCCACTTTGTGAGCAGCACAGACACAAGCACAAGGACCCGCTCATAACTCCTCCTACACACACTCTACTGACAGTTTTTAAGCGATTTAACTACATATCAATAATGGAAACGAAATTAAGTGTATACAGCATTTTATATTGATGTTCACACTTTATTCCCATGATAGAGCAACTTCTGGGCTAAAAGTTCTTTAGATAAAACCCAATAACCGTTTATCTCGGGGCACACCTACGTTCCTTACTGAGGGACCTCAGAAGGCACTTTCAGGTGGGAGGATGGCAGTGCCCTTCAATAGGAAGACTCAGTTTCTCAAAATGTGTGCTCTTTTTATGTTTATCAATTTTACAAACCAAATAAGTATGGTTTGAAAATGTTTGAGTTACGTTGGTTATCTTTCATTATTGTCATGAAATTAAGAAAAAATTTGTGTAGCAGACAAAGGTTTACCCTTCTAGATATCAACATGTGCTATAAATGTCCACAAACTGTTTGCTTACTAGTAGCTGAAAAGACAGATAAATGATTGGGACAGAAGGGAAAATGCCCAAACACCCAAATATATGTAAGACTTTAGATCTTGCTACTGGTGTCATTTCATGTTTGTAGGAAAAGGTCAAGTACAAAGGGTGGAGAAATACCTGTTAAGTATTTCGAGAAAACTAACTAGATTTTTATCTCCTCCATGTAAATTCTAGGTTGAATTTTTTAAATACACAAAATGAGAAAAGTACTAGAAGAAAACACAAATGCCCATTTATAGATTTTTGTTGTTGGTGGCAAAGACTTCAAAAGCAAGATTTCTGGAGGTTGCTTGAGCAATATAAAAAATTCAAACCCTGTATCTATCAGACAACATTAGCAAAATAGAAGAAAATATACTTGCAAAATATTTACAATGTCTGTGTATCAGAGAAAAAGTGTATGTTCATTTTACAGAGAAGTCTTTGAAATCAACAAGAAAAAACGAATTTGAAAGTGGACAAAGGCCTTTTTGCTTATGTACAAGTGACCAATGGACAAAAAAAAAATATTTAGTGCCCCTGATAAAAAAAAGTAATTTATGTTAAAAGAGGAGTAAAATAATGTTTTCCATCCACAGAATTTGTGAAGACGACCAGGGATTGTCCTTATACTGCCGCTTAAAGTTTAAGTTGCTTCTGACTTTTGAAATAGGCAATTTGGTGCTGAGTACCACATTTAAAATGTGTGTGTGTGTGTGTGTGTATCCTATACCCATCAATTCTATTTATACTAAAATATCTTTATGGAATAATTAGATAAATTACATATAATTTGTTTTTCTCAGCACTGCTTAAAATAGCAATGTATTAAGAAAAAAAATCAGTTTGATTATACATACACAGAGACTATCATCTTATGTTAGCTGAAAATATGTGCAAAATGTAATAAAATTCATTTCTGAGCATTCTCAGTGAGTATTTTTTAAAACATCTGATTTCTGCAATGATCAGGTATAGAAATTCTACGAAATATTACTATGAATGAAATCATTCTGGGGAAGAGCAATAATATGAATCTTGCAGAGATAAAATTATTTCTCTTTCTATTTTGTTTTTTTCTGAAGGTTTATTGAGGATGGGTACCTCTTGACAACTTTTAGCCTCTTCAGAAGTAAAGGAAATATATATTTTTAAATTGTTGACACTATAACAGATGTCATCCTTTTCTCCCCATTTAGTGCCCCTCCACCCAGCCCCCTTCAGCCTTCACCACATTGTAGTCTGTGGCCATGGGCTCCCCATATATGCACATATATGTTCTTTGGCTAATCTCATTCAGTTCCTCTCAACCCCCTCCCTCTGTTTGTTCCATGTATCCATGCCTCTGGTCCTGTTTTGTTTGCCAGTTTATTTTGTTCATTAGATCCCACATATAAGTGAGAACATATGGTATTTGTATTTGTATTTGGCCCATTTCACTTGGCATAATACTCTCTGGGTCCACCCATGCTGTCACAAAGGGTAAGAGTTCCTCCATTTTTACAGTTCTATAGTATTCCATTGTGTAAATGTCCCACAGCTTTTTTATCCACTCATCTACTGATGGGCACTTGGGCTGTTTCTTATCTGCCTGTAGAGTGTATGCATATAATCACACACATATATTTTACTTTATATAGCTTTATTACATACAATATGTAAATGATTATAGATTAATCATTTTAGCTGTCTCCTTGTGAAAATAAAAGATAAAAAAATTATGCCCTGGCCAGTGTGGCTCAGTTGGTTGGAGCTTCATCGCCATGCCCCTCCCATACACTGAGGGGTCACTGGTGCAATTCCCGGTCGGGGCACATACCCAGGTTTCAATCCCGGGTCAGGTTGCCTACAAGAAGCAGCTTATGGATGTTTCTCTCTTTCTCTCTCTGTCTTTTCCTCTCTCTTGAAAATAAATTTAAAACAAACATAAATATTTTTTAAAAAGTTAAAATTTTTGTTGTTGTTGACAGTATTACAGATGTCTTCCATTTTCTTTCTCTTTGACCCACCCAACCCCCTCCCCACCCAAGGCCTTCCCCATACTATTGTCTGTGTGCATGGGTTATGCGCATATGCATATATGTCTTTGGTTAATCTCTTCTTCTCTCACCCCCTCACCCCCGAGATCTGTTATTCTATTTCATGCATCCATACCTCTGGACCTATTTTGTTAGTCAGTTTATTTTTGTTCATTAGATTCCACATATAAGTGATATCATGTGATATTTGTTTTTCTCTAACTGGCTTTTTTCTTTAAAAAACGCAAATATCAGTGATTATTACTATTGCAGAAGTATCATTTTAGTTTATAAAGGTTTTCTTTAAAAATATTGAACTCTCCCACTATGTTTATCCATTTTTTCAATCCATTTGTACATGAAATATAACCTGAATGCCTATTATGCAGCAGACATATTGTACTCAGGACATTTTCAATCTCTCTCTCAGGCCCCTTTCATCCTTAAAATTTTCATGTTGCCCAATATGAGCAAAATGAGAAATTCAAAATTGAAGTATTAGGACCTAATCACAGTTGAAGCTTATTCTCCCTCCTTTCAAGCAAAAGTATTTCTGAAGGTAGTAAATTGTAAAAGATGACCTTTACCTGCCCTTTTGAAAATGTATAATAGTGTTAAACACTAATATTGATCATTGGGAAGATTTGCTTTCCATACAATCTACAAATCTAAATATTGAACAAAATGAGCCATTCTTTTCATTTAAATCCTGAATTTCCTTTGGCTTAAATTTTCTTGAAAATCAAAGTAAGAATTACTTAAAAAAATTCTTGTTTTGTTCTTTTGGTTCTCTTTCCCCCATAAGGCTTTTAAGAACTAAAACTTATTTAAATGCCAACCATTTGAACAGAAGTGCAACAGGTCTGTTGTACTGACCATTGTTCACTCAGTGAAAGGCGCCCTGGACGGTATGATGCCAGTATTTTATGTATCAATAAGAGTTTTTTTAAACAATGCTGCCAACTATAGTTGTAAGACATTCTGAATTAAAAATTGGATTCCAATGTTGGAGATGTGAAAATGTGAGAGAATAAGCATCTTAGAATCATTGAAATACTCAGTATTCTTTCTGATCCTTAAAAGACGCCTGCAAAGTAGGTATAATGATACCATTTTACTTAATTGAAATGTTGTCTTTGTAAAGTCGTAGTAATAGTAATAGTGATACTAATATTATCTAACAATTATTAAGCAGTTTTTTGGTGCTAGGAACTGTTGTAAATGGTTTGCATAGATTCTCATTAAAGCAAACTGGTGTCCTGTGAGATAACTACTATTTTTATCCCCATTTTGTTGATGAGGAAATTGAGGCACAGAAAGGTCAAGTGATAGCTAACAAGTGACAGTTAAAACAGGATCAGACTCAAGCTGAGCTGAATTCCCAGGTCATCCTCTGTTCAGATAGGCTGCTGCTTCATTAATGTGCATAACAAAAACTAGTAAATATTGTACTGTCCCCAGAAGAAAACGAAGGTGTAGGGACAAATTTTTATAATTACCTGAATAATTGTGTATATTGAAATAGTGCACTCTAAGTTCCTAAAGAGTCCTCTCACCTTCATAGGACTGCGCTGCATGTAGCCTGTGCCTGTGGCCATCCCAAAGTGGTGACTCTCCTAATAGAGAGAAATTGCCTGTTGGACCTCTGTGACTCTAAAAACAGGACGGCTCTGATTCAAGTAGGTACTAGCTAACCATGTTAACATGCGATGGATTTGATGTAATCACTTAGAATAAAAATGAATTTCTCTCATTTAACTATAAGTCATTGGTGAAACTTGTGGAATGTTTACTTTAAATTCCTAGAGTTTATAATCTGTTTCTTGGCATAATACTGACAGGCTTTAGAATATCAGCAGGAAGAGTGTGCAGCTATTCTGCTAGACCATGGTGCTGATCCAGATATAAGGGACATCAATGGCAACACCGCCCTCCACTATGCTGTCCTTGGTCAAAGTAAAGCTATAGTGGAAAAGCTGCTTCTCCACGAGGCCGATATGAATGCAAGAAATAAGGTATACATCAAGTAACTTTATTTACAAAACATTTGAAATACACGTTTTTACTTTAGTTGCAAGCATTTTCTTTCTCACACACATGCACTGAACACAGTATTATCAGGCCGTCACCATGGCAACAACTCCAAAGCTCAGTCAGGGAGGGCTGGAGAAATGTAGTGCCCACGGAAGGGGCAAAGCTCTGTCTCTCAGCTACCCTTCTACCCCAGGAGGACAACTTCCTGTTAGAGCCTGGGAGTGGGTGGGAGGCTCGGAGCCCACAGAGGACTGAAGGCCTGGGGGAGTGAAGTGATGGTGGGGACTGGCTGCTATGCTGGCAGAGGCTTAGGAAATGGGTGCTGCTGGGCACGAGTGGGAGGGGGAGACCTAGTACCCAGCAGGGGGAGGTGGGTGAGTGGAAGTGGGAGGAGGAAGCCACAGTCCCCAGGCAGTAAAGGAAGGACAGCATGTCACGATAGGTACTGTGATAGGAACAAAGAGTCTTGGAATCAGGACTGTAAACATCTGAAGTGGGATCTGGAGAATGATGTTGAAGTTAACCTGTTGAAAAGGGAGTGGAGGGCATTCTAACAGTCAGTGACTACACATGGGTGAGAGGAAAGCAGCTCCTTTTTCTTTACTTTCTATATTACATGTTTAAGTTCAGAGGATCTTTTATAAGTTTTAATATTCAGTTTGGATATATGTAATTTTATAAATCATAAATTGTTTTTGCTGCTTTACAGGATGGCTGCACACCACTTGCACTTGCTAAACGTGAAAATAGACATCAGATGGTGGAGTTGTTAATACGCAGAGGTGCAAAAGATGACCACATAGAAAGGTACAATAGTTTGTTCTTCCTTTTTAGTTTGTATTTGGAGAGCACACTTATTAAAGCTGGGGACAGTGAAACAAGGAAGGGCTTAGGATAGAAGAAGCAATAGGAGAGAGCCTAGGCAGGGTTGCTTTGGCTCAGTGGAAACTCAGAGAAAAGGGGCTTTGGAGACAGGTTCAGAGGGCTAGCCCAGGATGAGCTTCCACTGCCCACTGCTCCCCTGGTTGCAAGTCTGATGAGGTCTCTTAGAGTTTAGGAGATGGAAGCCTAAGAGGGTGAAGAGGGGCAAGGGAAAGGCTCAGGAGTGCTCCCAAGAGGGAGAGTGTGCTTCTTCTTTTTTTTTTTAATCTTAGTATTGATCTAGAGTGGTAACAATCATTCAAGTCTCAGAGATTAAATTAACAAGAAGATTAACTTATAATTATATAGTAAAAAATATGAACATATTATCAGTTAGGTAGAAAAACAATTATTCTGACTGGGCAACTGGAATAGCAGTTAATAAATATAATACTGGAGGATTCTATTTATTTATAATTTTGATTGATGTCATTTGCAATGTGACCTTTTTCATCATTTATTTTATATTAGCTAGAGGGGTTTCATACTAGTTTTATTAATTATGTATTTTATGGACTCTAACTGATAGTTTACTTGATACAATAGTGGAGTTAGTCTCTCTTACAGTTTTTTAACCTTTACTTTGTATATAGTTTTCCTTAAAAGGTGCATGTTAAATATAAATAGTAGTTGATTTTGTCTTTTGGATAATCCTTTGCTTTAAATTGCTTTGTTTGACAAACACTGATATAATTAGGTTATCCCTAAGTGACTGTGAAAACTGCTACCAGATATAGTCTGGGCTCATCAGTTATTATTCTCTTTCATTTCTAGTATATTTTAATGTTTTTAGTTTTTATTGGTATGGGTAGAAGGAGAAAGATAACTTTAATTGAATAAACACTTCTTTTAATGGAGGCAAGTCATATGTGAGTGATAAAGAAAAGAGACAAGGGCCTTCAATTCACAAGAAATGGAATTTAATTCCCAGCTTTCCTGCTTGCCAGGTGTGTGACCTTGGGAATGTTTCTTAGCATTTCCAAATATGTTTCTGGATATGACAAGGAAGATAGTAATATATCCTTCAAGGGTGATTGTGTGTAAGATTATCTAGTGATTTTATCTTGTAAATATTTACTTTAAAATGCTAGTTAACAGGAAACTGAGGTTTAAAATAATTTCACTGTTAACTTTTAATGGAGTAGGTGAGATTTAAGGCAGTTTGGGAATGGCAGTGAATTAGTCTATGTCATCAGCCAGACTCCAAGCAAAAGGCTAGACCAGTTTGAAGTAACAATGGGCCAGATTCTTTATTTCAGGACTTTTAAGATCTTTATTGATAAGGATCCTAACATTATCCATTTCATTCCAAGTGGGACCTCTATGCATGGGGTTACAAATAAAGTCACATCTCTGTTTTTTCTAACTAGTTACTTGGGGTCTTGAAGTGATCACGTTAGCAGAAAAATGTGTATTTGCTGGGGGCTATCTCCTATACTCTCCCCCTTGAATTTTGTAGGAACCTAAAGGATTCCCTAAGTCCAAGGGAGACAGTCTTCTTTCACAAGTCAGATGGAGATGTGAAAAGGACATTCTGATCTTTCTGTTGTTTCCATTGGTTCTATTGCTGCAGAGTTGCTATTGAAACAGGTCCTAAGTCATAACTGATCGTTGCTCCCAGGCTGCCCTTGCTGATCCAGATTCCTGAGAGTTCATGTTGATTCACCCTTGGACTTGAAAGTTACAGCATTTTTTAGTTTATAAACATATGCTTATATGCTCAGCCATTATTCTAATTACCAGCACTATGTTCTGGCAGCTTGGCTTCCTAGCTTTAGCTACCCACAGCCTTCCCCTGACACTGAAAAAGCTATGTGTAGCTCACATCTTAACCCAGACTTTTGCAGATGAGTTACCCTTTCAGCTTCTTGTTTGTTTTTTCCTGCTAGCAGGTGTTAGATGGAACAGCCATTCTAAGCTGTCAGAGAGATTCAAATAATGCTGCAGGAAAAGACCAGACTTACCTTTCTCTTTTGTTACCAGATGTGTACCCCATGGTCACTTTATATCCTGTAGAGCATCTTTGTTTAGGTAATGGAAGGTCCCATATCGCCTTTCCCAGAATAGTAGGTACCAACTTGTCTGAGATTCCATAATTACAGTTGTCCCCTCAAGTGATATCTTTGCCATAATAATGACACTTTCCCAAGTGACTTGAATTTACTTCCGGTTTCAAAATATTTTAAATTATGCCTCACCTGGAAGTCAGTCAATAGAAAGCTCTGAATCAAAAATAGGTTATTGGGCATGAGACTTGCTAAGGGCCCATGTGTGTCTCATCAGTATCCATGAGTGACAAGTAGGATTCTAACTCGCAAGCTAAGTGGGGGTGGACAAGGAGATTATGCATCACTCTCATAAAGATCTGCTTTATCACAATTTGAGTAGGTAGAGAAGGGAGAGTGGGAGTCCAGGCCAGGTCGTGACTTCTCTTAGTTTCCTGCCGTTGAGATGATTAACTACAAAAATAGGGGAGTATTTTGATATCTGACTTCATGAAGAAATATAATTGTAAATAAATTTAGTTGCAAGTTATATACTAGTTGAGATACCCTGAATTACAAGCCATGAAGAAAGAACAGTTAATAACCAAAATTAATAACATTTTCTAAAAACTGCAATATTTGAATTTAGAAACTATGAAAAACCCACATTGGTGTTTATTTGGGATTCCAAAATAGTTTCAACAAATAAAGTTCATGAACAGATTTCTTCCTTGCCTTACTCTTCCTCTCAACATGTCGTTTTGCTGTACTATCTCATATAATCATCCTAATAGCCTTCTAAAATAAGGCAGTAAGATTCATATTTTGTAGAGGAGGAGTTTGACCCAAAGAAAAGTGACTTGAGAACAAATAGTTGATGGTTATAAAACTAAATGTCTGAGTTGAAGACACTTGCCATTATGTCAAGCTAACACTAATTAATTCACTGAAATATATTGCCCTCAAACCATGACTATTTCATGTAACTTCCTTTTAAGTTATGTGCTTAATAAAAAGTTGTAGAACTTACAAATTTAAAGTGTATGGTATAATTAAAGTTTGTATATTAGCTCTGATATTACCTGAAATATTCTAATAATTTCCAACATTTGGAAAATATTTTGCTTTAGTATTAATACAATAATACTATTTATCACCATTTCTTTATACATAGTAATCAACAACTAAGTACTGAAAACGAAGGAGAAAGGCAATCTGTAAAATGTTCTGAAAGGAGCGATCATGGTAAGACTTGTGATAGTGAATGACTCTAAGAGTTCCCACCATAGATAAAGAGTAAGGAAGTTCTGATAAAAAAAGAGCAGTTAAAAAAAACCACAATGTGTAAGTTACAAGTATAGTATTCGGAAATCTTGTCCTTAATAAACTAGTATCTAGTATTATTTAAACAGTCAATTGAGGTGATTTAAAATCTGGGACAATATTGTTTGAAAAGAAGTTAATTTATTTATTCACGAATTCTAATATCCTATATGATGTGGTTATGTAAAAAAGTAAAAAGATTTCAGTTAGGATGTAGTATGTTTCCTCTATATTCACAGTATAACAAATTGGACTGGTTAAATATAGATGTCTTGTTTAGTTTTTACAACAAATAGATTACACTTAGTAAATGAATACTTGTTATTACATAGTGATTTGCCTCACTAAAAAGTCACTAAAACTATGAATTCAACAATACTTTCCTGGCACCAAAAACAAACAGCAAACAATAAGAACTACAACACTTAGCCACAGTGAAACAATCCCAATGATACTGGTTTTGAAAGATATCTACCAATAGTACAGAAGTCAGAGAGGCAATGCCAGTTGAGAAGCATAGCTTATTTTACATATTATACCAATAAGGTCTCATTATGATCAACTTCATTCCTCAGAAGTCAAAACAGAATGAGGCACGTTGACTTCATTAGAACAAGACCATCCTTCTGCTTGTTGGATAATTATCATGACACTGTAATTTCCTTAGAACTGGATGCTCTGCTGCCACTGGTCAAAGATAATCATAATAAATATTCAAATAGTTCAACTTAGGACTCAACAAATTATAATAAAACTAGAAAAAAGTTTCACATTAACAAAAATGCCAGTGAGCTACCCAGCTGTGGCACTGAGTTCATTGTGCAACGTGAACCGTATGAGGACGCCTTGGACATAGTAGACCTTCATCGAGAACTTGTGTAGGTTGGTTTTACAAACTATAGGAAACACAAAGATGCAATAGAGTTTTGACCTTGAAGGTGCTCATAGTATCAGACAGCTGCCCCTGGTTTATATCTCTGTATTTTTGAACCAGAATTTTCAAATACAATTTCAAAATTCAGTTACTCATTGGCCCACTTAATGGTTTGCTATTTAATTCTCATATATCTTAAAGTACTAAGCGTTATTCTGATTTTACAGAATTCATTCCATTTACAATGTAGGTCTTTTTCTAGGTGTATGTCTTTCTCATTCTACTTAACAAATCTCCTTAATTTATGATGGAACAACGATAGTTGCTGTTATTTCCCCTCTGTGAAAGCCATTCATTAAGAGCCCATGTTTGACTAGGGCAGTTGACAGTAGCAAAATGAAGCAGAGAAAGAAAAGAAGTCTAGTTCATATGCTTTCATGAGGATTAAGTACAAAATGTTAGTAGAGGGAGAGAAATCTAAGACTGTTGATTAAAAGGTCTCCAGTGTGTGCACTGGTGTGTGAATTGGACATGGAGAATAGGACTTTATCAGACGAGCAGGGAAGAGCAACAGGTCAACAGGAAAGACCAGATTTTTTGCATACATTTTGAGTTTGTTGGAATATCCATGGGTAACTCAGCATACATTTTGGATACAGTTTCTTTGATTCTTTACCTTGTCCTGTCAACAACGGCCCCTTGAGCCATGTTTGTAGTGTCATAAGATGTTAAGAAAAAGTTTAGAAAGAAAGAAATAGAACTCTGTAATCACTAGAACACTATTGTACTATCTTTGAGAATTATCGTGTTACTCTCACTACCCCAGTTACTTGATAGATCCACAACAATTGTACAAGGGAATTAAACCCTGCTTAGTTGGAGAAAATTCCCGGTGTGATGTTTCATTTTCTTATAGGAACTTTCATACTATAGAACGTGTTATCAGTCATTAGGATTCTGTATCTTATATTTTCAATAAATAGAATTGTTGCTTATTTCACATTATTTTCTGACATCATCATTTCATTTATCTCTTTCATACTTTTATTGAAATAGATCAAGAGGAATGTTTGGTAGAAGAAATAAGAATAACCAATTCCACGACTGGTATGTGTGAAATCACCTTCTGCTTCTAATCATGTAGAATATAACATCACCCATCATAAATGCCACATAATGCCATTCTGTTAGGGGCGCCTAAATCCACACCTGCATGTGCTTGTTTACTAGAAAAATTCATTGTACTCAACATATAGTTTTACTCCTACCTGTGATTTACTAGAGTGGAAGGAGAATAGGAAACTCAGCAAGCAGAAAAGGTGAGTGTGAAAAAGTGCAGAGGACACCTGGCACAAGCTTGCAAAAGCCCTCTCCCTGTGGAGTTCCCAAGATATGCTAAAGTATTCTAGTGTCAAATTCTGACAACACATGTGAAATGCCATCTACCAGCCCCAGAGTCCAGTTAAACTCAGTGCCAAGGGTTTATGGCACCCTAGTCACATGGGCATCTTCTCCATAGTGTGTGCCAAAACTCTAGATGGCCAGATGGAAAGCAAATGTTCAGGATGAACCCCATTGGTTATACAAACTCCTGGATCTGGCTGGATGGGCTCCTATAGTTTTTCTTCATTTCTTCCTTAATACACTAGTATTCAGTATTATTTGAACAGTTAATTGTAGGTGATTTAAAATCCGGAGCAATATTGTTGGACAAGAAGTTCATTTATTTAGTCATGACTTTGAATATCCTGTATGATAGCTTTATGTAAAAAAGTAAAATGATTTTAAGTTAAGATATAGTATGTTTCTTCTATAATCACAATATAACAAACTGAACTTGTATAGAATGGATCTTTAGTTTTTACAACAATTGGATTAAACTAAATGAATGAATACTTGTTATTACATACTGCTTTGTGTCACTAAAAAGTCATTAAACTAGGAACTGAACAATACTTTCCTGGAACCAGAAACTAATGGGAAACGATAAAAATGACAACAGTTATCCAGTGGTCAAGGATACCAATGAGATTGGTTTTTAAACATATCTAAGTAGTACAGAAGTCAGAGAGGCAATGCCAGTTTAGAAGCGGAGGCTATTTTACATATTATACCAAAAAGGTCTCACTATGATCAACTTCATTCCTCAGAAGTCGAAACAGAATGAGGCATGTTGACTTCATTAGAACAAGACCATCCTTCTGCTTGCTGGATAATTATCCTGACACTGTAATTTCATTAGAACCACATGCTTTGTTGCCATTGGTGAAAAGATAATAGCTATAAATATTCAAATAGCTCAACTTGGACTTAACAAATTATAAAAAAAGTAGAGAAATGTTTCACAATAACAAAAATGCCAGTGTGCTACCGAGCTGTGGCACTGAGTTCATTGTGCCTGCCACCTGAACTGTATGAGGACACCTTGGACTTAGTAGACCTTCAACAAGAACATGTGTAGGTTGGTTTTGCAAATTATAGTAAACGAATGATGATGAAATAGTGGTGACTTTGAAGGTTCTGATAATATCAGCGAGCTCTGCCTGGTTTATTCCTGTGTGTTTTTTTGAAACAGAATTTTCCAAGGAAATCTCAAAATTCAGTTATTTATTGATCTTCTTAATGGTTTGCTATTTCACTCTCAGGTGTCTTTTAGGTACTAGGTGTTATGCTGATGTTCCAGAATTCAAACATTTTAAAAACCCAGTCCCTCCCTTTGAAGACCTTCTTATTATCATTGTGATTTCTGTTATTTACTATACTTTATTCAGTGCCTACCAGAAGCCTGAGCAGAGTAGGATCTTACTCTTGTCATTATTCTTTTGCATTGATGTGTAGTATGTGCCAGACACTTTAAATCTATGGTGAGAATTAGAGTTTTAAAAATGTAGGTGAGCCCGGCCGAGAGTAACTCAGCTGTTGAGTGTCTAACTAGGATCCAGGCAATCGGGGTTTGATTCCCGGTCAGGGCACATGTCCCGGTTGTGGGCTCGATCAGTGACTCTCTCATCATTGATGTTTCTATCTCTCTCTCTCCCTCTCCTTTCCTCCCTCTGAAATCAATAAAGATATATTTAAAAAAAAAAAAAATGTAGGCGAGGCCTTGGCCAGGTAGGTCAGTTAGTTAGAGCATTGTCTCCAAATGCAAAAGTTGTGTATTTGATCCCTGATGAGGGCATATACCAGAATCAACCAAGGAATGCATAAGGAAGTGGAAGAAGAAATCACTGTTTCTCTCTCTCTGTGTCTCTCCCTTCCTGTCTCTCTCACAAATCAATTGAAAAGATTTCTAATTAAAACAAAAGGTGTGGTTGGGGTGTAAAGTAAGCATGCAGAACGTGAAGAAGTTTGCCAGGTAGAAGGGCAGAAGAGGGATGTTTAGCAGGAGGAACTTCTATCGATATGACCGATTTGGCAGCGGGAACAGCAGTGCAAGGGCTCAGATGTACAAGAGAACTTTTCGGCATTAATGCACAGTTTAGTTTTGAAGGTGCACAATGTATCCTGTAGGAATGGTTGGGAATGAGGTGACTACCTAGCTAAGGCAAGCTTTTGAAAGTCTCCTACACCAGAAAGGAAGAGATCTTACCCTGTAGGCCTTGGGCTGTCAGTTACTGCTCTTAATTCAGAGGATCGGTGGCCTAATTAACTGTGGCCAAAACAATAGGAACCAGGATTGTTTTGGTGTTTCCGTGATGTCATCAGGATCCCAGTTGTCCCTTTCCAGGTGCATGGTTGTCAGTGTTAATGTGTCCTTTCCTGGCCAGCTGCTTAGCCAGGGCTCCGAGGCATCATATTCTCACATGACAGTGTGTAAAGGCTGAAAGGGCTGTTTTTCCTTATGCGTTTCTCCTTTCCTTTGAAATTTCTTTTTGAATTATAGTTGGCACACAATATATGACTTTCAGTTATACAACATGGTGGTTTGACATTTACATACTTTAGGATGTGATGACCATGCTAAGTCTAGTCACCCTCTATGTCCATGCAGGTTTTTACGATACTGACACATTCCTTGTGCTGTACAGTACATCTGAATGGCTCACATATGTTGTAACTGCAAAGTTCATTCCTTATTCACATTTTTCTATGTTATCCGTCTCCTCAACTCACTAGCCTATGGCATCCATAAGTTTGTTCCCTGTAGCTATTGAGTGTGTTTCTGTATTGTTTGTTTTGTTGTTTTAGATTCCACATGTGAGACATACAATATTTGTCTTTCTTTGTCTTATTTCCCTTAGCATAACAGCCTCTTAGTCCATCCATGTTGTTTTAAATGGCAAGATTTCTTTCTTTCCATGTCTTAGTGATATTTCATTATATACTATATACTTGCTACATCTTCTTTCTTTCTTTTTTTATCAAAAGACACCTACATTGCTTCCATATCTTGGTTATTGTAAGTAATGTTGCAGTGAACATAGGGGTGCAGATATCTTTTCAAATCTGTGTTCGTTGTAAATGCCCAGAAGTGGATAGCAGTTGTATTTCTAATTTTGTGAGGCATCTCCATGCTGTTTTCCATAGTGACTGTACCAATTTACAATCCCATGAGCAGGGCATGAGACTTTCTCTTTTCTCTCCCATCATGGCCAACCCTTGTTATTTATTTATTCATATCTTGAGGACAGCCATTCCGAGAGGAGTGAGGTGGTCCTGCATTATGGCTTTCATTTGCATTTCCCTGATTACTGATATTGAGCTATGTGTTTTTTTAAATAGGAGGAAGACTTAGAAGCTTGCAGTTTACTTTCTCTAACATTTAATAGGCTTGGGGTACATCACATGCTCACTCATAAATCACTTAGTGGTAACCTACTACTGTGATTAGCTTAGTATAAACATTTCTATTTTTGAGCTGGGCAGATACCACCTTATTTGTGTATCAGGACAGTAAATGTCCAAATACAGCTGGGGGTCTCCAGCAAGAAGGAAAACAAGGGCAGGGAGTCAGCAATATTTACTGCAGGAATTCATTGGAGAGTACTGAGTAGAAGTTTCACAAGTTTAGATTTGATGGGGGCACTCTGGTTGTGGTATGAAGGAAGGATCAGGAAGCTTTTCCTGTAAAGGGCCTGATTTTAGGCCATGTGGTCTGTCATATTTCCTCAAGTCTGCCATTGTAGTGTGAGAGCAGTCACAGACAATATGTCAGTGAGAAGGCAGGACTGTGTTCCAGTGAGACTTTATGTACAAAACCAGATGACAGGTTGTTTTAGACCCATGGGCCCTAGTGTGCAAAGCCCTCATGTAGAGCACAGATTGAAGGAAACCACATAAAGGGAGTGGGAGACAAAGGAAGCTTGGACTAGCATCAGGCCATGATGAAGCTTTCACCCATCCATGCTGAAATCAAGTCAGGAGGGTCAATTCATTCCATTTAAGATGATTGTTTTTCTAGGCGTATGCTTTCTCTATTGTTCTGCTTAAAATATTTTAATTTCTGAAGGAATAATAATAGTTGCTGTTATTTTTTACCCTGTGAAAGCCAACCATTGGAATAGGGCAGTTGACAAGAGCTAAATAAAGCAGAGAAAGAAAAGTAGTATAGTTCATTTGCTTTCATGACAATTAAGTGTAAAAAGTTAGTAGAGGGAGAGAAATCTAAGAGCGTTCAATGATAGGTCTCCAGCTTATGCACTAGCGTGTGAACTGGACATGGAGAATAGGACTTTATCAGATGAGCAGGGAAGAGCAACAGTTCAACAGGAAAGACCTGTTTTTCGCACACATTTTGAGTTTGTTGGAATATCCATGGGTAACTCACCCCACATTTTGGATGCAGTTTCTTTGATTCTTTACCTTGTCCTGTCAACAACTGCCTTTCATAGGAGAGCCATGTTTGTAGTGTCATAAGATATTAAGAAAAAGTTTAGAAACCAAGAAATAGAACTCTGTAATCACTAGAACACTAATGTACTATCTTTGAGAAATATCGTTTTTCTCTCACTACCCCAGTTACTTGATTGATTTATAATTATTGTACAAAGGAAGTAGACCCTGCTTAGTTGGCGAAAATGGTCACAGTGATGTTTCATTTTCTTTACGAAAACTTTCATACTATAGAACATGTTATAAGTTATTGAGATTCTGTATTTTATATTTTCAATAAATATAATTGTTGCCTTTTTCATATTATTTTCTGACATCATCATTTCATTTACCTTCCCATGCCTTTATTCAAATAGATCTACAGGAATCTTCAGACAAAGCATCAAGAAGAAGGAATTCCAGGAGAGGTATGATTGAAATCACCTTCTGCCTCTAATCATGTAGAACATACCATCCCGCATATAAAAAATGACACATAATTCCATTCTGTTAGGGGTTCCTGAACCCACACCTTGGTGGGCTTATTCACTAGAGAAAATCATAGGACTCAGCATATAGTTTTACTCTCCTACCTGTGATTTACTAGAGTGGAAGGATCATAGGAAAATCATCAAAGAGAAAAGGTGCGTGTGACCAAGTGTGGAACACACCAGCCACAAGCTTGCAAGAACCCTCTCCCTGTGGAGTTCCCAGGATGTACTCAAGTATTCCACTGTCAAATTCAGACAAAACATGTGAAATGCCATCTACCAGTCCCAAAGTGCCGTTAGACTCAGTGCCAAGGGTTTTATGGAACCCTAATCACATAGGCATCTTCCCCATAGTGTGTTACACAATTTTAGATCCCCAGAAGGAAAGCAAGTGTTCAACATAAATCCCATTGGTTGTACAAATTCCTGGCTCCGGCTGGCTGGCCTCCTATAGTTTTTCTTAATTTCTTCCTTAATAGAATATTATTCAGTATTATTTAAACAGTTCATAGTAGGTGATTTAAAATCAGAAGCAATATTGTTGGAGAAGCTCATTTATTTAGTCATGACTTCTAATATCCCATCTGATATCTTAATGTAAAAAAGTAAAAGGATTTTAAATTAAGAGATAGTATGTTTCCTCAATAACCACATTATGACCCACTGATATTGTTAAGAAACGATCTTTTGTTTAGATTTTACAGCAAATGGATTAGACTAAGTAAATTAATACTTGTTATTACATACTGATTTGTCTCACTAAAAAGTCAGTAAACTAGGAACTGAACTATACGTCCCTGGAACCAGAAACCAATGGGTAATGATAAAGACGACAACACTTAGCCAGTGGGCAAGGATCCCAATGAGATTGGTTTTTAAAAATATCTACCAGAAGTACAGAAGTCAGCGAGTAAATGCCAGCTTAGAAGGAGAGGTTATTTTACATATTATACCAACAAAGTCTTACTGTGATCAACTTCACTCCTCAGAAGTAAAAACAGAATGAGGCATATTGACTTCATTAGAACAATATGATCCTTCTGCTTGTTGGATAATTGTCATGACACTGTAATTTCCCTAGAACCAGATGCTCTGTTGCCATTGGTGAAAAGATAATCACAATAAGTATTCAAGTAGCTCAACTCAGAGTTAACAAGTTATAATAAAAGTAGAGAAATGTTTCACTATAAGAAAAATGCCAGTGTGCTACCCAGCTGTGGCACTGAGTTCATTGTGCCTGCCGCGTGTACTGTATGAGGACACCTTGGACTTAGTAGACCTTCAACAAGAACTTGTGTAGGTTGGTTTTGCAAATTATAAGAAACACAAAGATGAAATAGTGGTTTGACCTTGAAGGTGCTCTTAATATCAGAGAGCTGTGTCTGGTTTATTTCTGTATGTTTTTTAAAACAGAATTTTCAAAGAAAATCACAGAATTCAGTTATTCATTGGTTCTGTCTTAATGGTTTCCTATTTAACTCTCAGGTGTCTTTTAGGTACTTGGTGTTCTTCTATGTTGCAGAATTCAAACATTTAAAAAACCTGGTCTCTGCCCTCCACGACCTTCTTATTATCATTGTGATTTTTATTATTTTTAGTACTTTACTCAGTGCTTACTAGGTGCCAGAGCACACTAGGAGCTTACCTTTGTCATTATTTATTCTTTTGCATGGGTGTGTAGTATGTGGCAGACACTTTAAATCCATGATGAGAATTAGTGTTTGAAAAATGTGTGTGAGGCCTTAGCCAGGTAGGTCAGTTGGTTAAAGTATTGTCCCCAAGTGCCAAAGTTGTGGGTTTGATTCCTGGTAGGGGTATATACCAGAATCAACCAATGAATGCATAAATAGTAGGACATCAAATCATGATTCTTTCTCTCTCTGTTTTTCCCTTCCTGTCTCTCTAACAAATCAATTTATGAATGAAAAGAAGATTTATAATTAAACATAAAAAGTGTAGGTGGGATGTAAAGTAAGCATGCAGAATGTGTAGAAGTTTGCCAGGTAAAGGGGCAGAAGGGTGATGTTTAGCTGGAGGAACATTGCGTTTGTCAGTGGGAAGAGCAGTGCAAGGGCTCAGATGTACAATAGAACTTTGCAGCATTAATGCCCAGTTCAGTATTGATGATGCACAAGGTGTTCTATGGGAATGGCTGGGCATGAGGTGAATACCTAGCGAAGGCAAGCTTATGAAAGTCTCCTACACCAGAAAGGAAGAGATCTTACCTTGTAGGCCTTGGGCTGTCAGTCACATAGAATGGTCTTAGCTTCAGAGGATCGGTGGCCTAATTAACTGTGGCCAAAACAATAGGAACCAGGATTGTTTTGGTGTTTCTGTGATGTCATCAGGGATCCCAGTTGTCCCTTTCCAGGTGCATGGTTGTCAGCGTTAATGTGTCCTTTCCTGGCCAGCTGCTTAGCGAGGGCTCCGAGGCATCATATTCTCACATGACAGTGTGTAAAGGCTTGAAGGCCTGCTTTTCCTTATGCATTTCTCCTTTCCTTTGAAATTTCTTGTTGAAAGCATAGTTGGCACACAATATATAACTTTCAGGTGTACAACATGGTGGTTTGACACCTATATTTTAGGATGTGATCACCACGCTAAGTCTAGTTGCCATCTATTTCGGTGCAAAGTTACTACGATACTGACACATTCCCTGTGCTTCACAGTACATCCGGGTGGCTCACATATGCTGTAACTACAAGGTTCACTTCTTATTCATGTTCTTCTATATCATGTGTCTCCTTAACCCACTAGCATCTGGCAACCATGATTTTGTTCCCTGTCGTCATGGGGTGTGTTTCTGTTTTGTCTGTTTGGTTATTTAGATTCGACGTGTAAGTGAGACATACTTTATTTGTCTTTCTTGTCTTATTTCACTAAGCATAACAGCCTTTTGGTCCATCCATGTTGTTGTAATTGGCAAGGTTTCCTTATTTCCATTTCTGAGCGATATTTCAATATATAATACATACTTTCTACATCTTCTTTTTTTCTTTATATATCAAAGGACACGTACATTGCTACCATATCTTGGCTATTGTAAGTAATGCTTCAGTGAACATAGGTGTGCAGATATCTTTTCAAATCTGAGTACATGCTTTTGTTGAAGAAATGCCCAGAAGTGGAATGGCAGTTTTATTTCTAATTTTCTGAGACATCTCCATGCTGATTTTCATAGTGACAGTACCAATGTACAATCCCAGGAATAGAGCTTGAGGCTTTCTCTTTTCTACACATCGTGGCCAACACTTGTGATTTATTTATTTATATCTTGAGGATAGCCATTCTGAAATGAGTGAGGTTGTCCTGCATTATGGCTTTCATTTGCATTTCCCTGATTGGTGATGCTGAGCTATATGTTTCTTTTAAACTGAGAGGCTTGCAGTTGACTTCCTCTAACATTTTATAAGCTTGGGGTACATCACATGCTCACTCCTAAACCACTTAGTGGTAACCTAGGTCCTGTGATTAGCTTAGT
Organism: Miniopterus schreibersii; assembly: GCF_964146895.1. Lineage (NCBI taxonomy): Eukaryota > Metazoa > Chordata > Mammalia > Chiroptera > Miniopteridae > Miniopterus > Miniopterus schreibersii. The sequence goes on along the minus strand of NC_138101.1, from coordinate 79,397,650 downwards.
ATAATCATTTCTCTTTCTGGAGCTGGGCAGATACCACCTTATTTGTGTATCAGTACAGTAAATGTCCAAATACAGCTGGGGGTCTCTAGCAAGAAGGAAGGCTATGGTAGGGAGTCAGCAATATTTACTGCAGGGATTCATAGGAGAGTAGTGAGCAAAAGTACCATAAGATTACATTTGTTGGGGTCACTCTGGTTTTGATATGAAGGGGAGATCAGGAAGCTTTTTCTGTAAAGGGCCTGATTTTAGGTCATGTGATCCGTCATATCTCCTCAAGACTGCCATTGTAATGTGAGAGCAATCATAGACAATATGTTAGTGAAAAAGGATGATTGTGTTCCAGTGAGACTTTATGTACAAAACCAGATGACAGGTTGTATTAGACCCCATGGGCCCTAGTTTGCAGAGCACTCATGTAGAGGACAGATTGAAGAAAACCACATAAGTGGAGTGGAAGACAAAGGAAGCTTTGCCTCCTTGGACTAGCATCAGGCCATGATGAAGCTTTCACCCATCCAAGCTGAAATCAAGTCCGGAGGGTCAATTTATTTCATTTAAGATGATTGTGTTTTTCTAAGCCTATGTCTTTCTCATTTGTTCTGCTTAAAACATTTTAATTTATGAAGGAATAATAATGGTGTGATTTTTGCCCCTCTGAAAGGCAATCATTTGACTTGTGCAGTTGACATCAGCAAAATAAAGCAGAGAATGAAAAAAGGTCTAGTGCACATGATTTCATGATGATTAAGTGTAAAAAGTTAGTAGAGGGACAGAAATCTAAGCTGGTTCGTTCACAGGTCTCCAGCTTGTGCACTGGCCTGTGATTTGGACATTAGGTCTTCATCAGATGAGTAGGGAAGAGCTACAGTAAACAGGAAAGACCAATTTTTTCCCACTCATGTTGAATTTGTTGGAATGTCCAGGGTAAGTCAGCCTATATTTTAGATACAGTTTCTTTGACTTTTAACCTTGTCCTGTCAACAACTGCATTTCATAGGAGAGCCATGTTTTTAGTGTCATAAGATGTTAAGAAAAAGTTTAGAAACCAAGAAATAGAACTCTGTAATCACTAGAACACTATTGTACTATCTTTGAGAAAAATCGTGTTACTCTTGCTACCCCAGTTACTTGATAGATTCATAACTATTGTACAAAGGAATTAAACCTTCTTTAGTTGGAAAAAATGGTCACTGTGATGTTTCATTTTCTTTATGTAAACTTTCATACTATAGAACGTGTTATCACTCATTAGGATTTTGTATTTTATATTTTCAATAGATGGAATTGTTGCTTTTTTCACATTATTTTCTGACATAGTTTCATTTATCTTTCATCCCTTTATTCAAATAGATTTAAAGAAATGTTTTGTAGAAGTAATAAGTGTAACCAGTTCGTCGAGAGGTATGTATGAAATCACCTTCTGCTTCTAATCATGTAGAACATATAATCCCGCATCATTAAAATGCCACATAATGCCATTCTGTGAGGGGTTTGTAAATCCATACCTACGTGTGCTTATTTACTAAAAAAATTTATAGTACTCAACATATAGTTTTACTCCTACCTATGATTTACTGGAGTGGAAGGAGCATAGGAAACTCAGCAGGGAGAAAGGGTGCATGTGAAGAAGTGCGAGTACACCACAAACAGGCCAGCAACAGTTGTCTCCCTGTGGAGTTCCCAAGATATGCTAAAGTATTGCAGTGTCAAATTCTGATAACACATTTGAATGCCATCTACGAGTGCCAGAGCCCCGTTACATCAGTGCCAAGGGTTTTATGGCACCCTAGTCACATAGGCGCCTTCCCCATAGTGTGTGACTTTCAGGTGTACAACATGGTGGTTTGACCTTTACATACTCTAGGATGTGATCACCACGCTAAGTCTAGACACCTTTTATCTCCGTGTAAAGTTATTACGATACTGACACATTCCCTTTGCTGAAAGTATATCTGGGTGGTTCACATATGTTATAACTAGAATATTGACTTGTTATTCACATTTTTCTATATCATGCATCTCCTGAACTCACTAGCCTCTGGCAACCATGAGTTTTTCCCCTGTAGCTATTGAATGTGTTTCTGTTTTGTTTTGTTGTTTTAGATTGCACCTGTAAGTGAGACGTACTATATTTGTCTTTGTCTGTCTTACTTCACTTAGCATAACAGCCTTTTGGTCCATCCACATTGTCATAAATGGCAAGGTTTCCTTCTTTTCCTGTCTGAGTGATATTTCATTATATACCATTATATACTTGCTACATCTTCTTTCTTTCTTTGTCTATCGAAGGACACCTACATTGTTTGCATATCTTGGCTATTGTAAGTAATGCACAGTGAACATAGAGATGCAGATATCTTTTCAAATCTCTGTTTAGGTTTTTGTTGTATAAATGCCCAGAAGTGGAAAGGCAGTTCTATTTCTAATTTTGTGAGGCATCTCCATGCTGTTTTCCATAGTGACTGTACCAATTTACAATCTCAGGAGCAAGACAGGAGGCTTTCTCTTTTCTCCGTATCGTGGCCAACACTTGTGATTTATTTATGTATATCTTGAGGACAGCCATTCTGAGAGGAGTGAGGTTGTCCTGCATTATGGCTTTCATTTGCATTTCCCTGATTAGTGATGCTGAGCTATGTGTTTCTTTTAAATAGGAAGAAAACTGAGAGGCTTGCAGTTGACTTCCCCTACCATTTTATAGGGTTGGAGTACATCATATGCTCACCCCTAAACCAGTTAGTGGTAACCTAGGTACTGTGATTAGCTTTGTATAATCAATTCACTCTTTGGAGCTGGGCAGTTACCACCTTATTTGTGTATCAGGACAGTAAATGTCCAAATGCAGAAGGGGGGTCTCCAGCAAGAAGGAAGACTAAGGTAGGGAGTCAGCAATATTTACTGCAGGAATTCATGGGAGAGTACTGAGCAGAAGTGTCACAAGATTAGATTTGATGGGGGCACTTTGGTTGTGGTATGAAGGAAGGATCAGCAAGCTTTTTCTGTAAAGGGCCTGAATTTAGGCCATGTGATCTGTCATATCGCCTCAAGTTGCCATTGTAGTGTGAGAGCAGTCATAGACAATATGTCAGTGAAAAGACATGACTGTATTCTAATGAGACTTTATGTACAAAAGTGGATGGCAGGTTGTTTTAGACCCATGGGCCCTAGTTTGCAGAGGACAGACAGAAGAAAACCACATAAAGGGAGTGGGAGACAAAGGAAGCTTTCCCTTCTTGGACTAGCATCGGGCCATGATGAAGCTGAATTCAAGTCAGGAGGGTCAATACATTCCATTTAAAATGTTGGTGTTTCCTTAGGAGTATGTCTTTCTTGTTTGTTCTGCTTAAAAAATCTTCTTAATTTACGAAGTAACAATAATAGTTGCTGATAGTTTTGACCCTGTGAAAGCCAAGCGTTTGACAAGGGCAGTTGACAGCACCAAAATAGCGCAGAGAAAGTAAAGAGGTCTAGTTCATATGTTGTCATGACATTTAAGTGTAAAAAGGTAGTAGAGGAATAGAAACCTAAGGTGGTTCATTCATAGGCCTCCAGCTTGTGCACTGGCATGTGAATTGGACGTGGAGAATAGGACTTTATCAGATGAGCAGGGAAGAGCAACAGTTCAACAGGAAAGACCTGTTTTTTCGCACACATTTTGAGTTTGTTGGAATATCCATGGGTAACTCACCCCACATTTTGGATGCAGTTTCTTTGATTCTTTACCTTGTCCTGTCAACAACTGCCTTTCATAGGAGAGCCATGTTTGTAGTGTCATAAGATATTAAGAAAAAGTTTAGAAACCAAGAAATAGAACTCTGTAATCACTAGAACACTAATGTACTATCTTTGAGAAATATCGTTTTTCTCTCACTACCCCAGTTACTTGATTGATTTATAATTATTGTACAAAGGAAGTAGACCCTGCTTAGTTGGCGAAAATGGTCACAGTGATGTTTCATTTTCTTTACGAAAACTTTCATACTATAGAACGTGTTATAAGTTATTGAGATTCTGTATTTTATATTTTCAATAAATATAATTGTTGCCTTTTTCATATTATTTTCTGACATCATCATTTCATTTACCTTCCCATGCCTTTATTCAAATAGATCTACAGGAATCTTCAGACAAAGCATCAAGAAGAAGGAATTCCAGGAGAGGTATGATTGAAATCACCTTCTGCCTCTAATCATGTAGAACATACCATCCCGCATATAAAAAATGACACATAATTCCATTCTGTTAGGGGTTCCTGAACCCACACCTTGGTGGGCTTATTCACTAGAGAAAATCATAGGACTCAGCATATAGTTTTACTCTCCTACCTGTGATTTACTAGAGTGGAAGGATCATAGGAAAATCATCAAAGAGAAAAGGTGCGTGTGACCAAGTGTGGAACACACCAGCCACAAGCTTGCAAGAACCCTCTCCCTGTGGAGTTCCCAGGATGTACTCAAGTATTCCACTGTCAAATTCAGACAAAACATGTGAAATGCCATCTACCAGTCCCAAAGTGCCGTTAGACTCAGTGCCAAGGGTTTTATGGAACCCTAATCACATAGGCATCTTCCCCATAGTGTGTTACACAATTTTAGATCCCCAGAAGGAAAGCAAGTGTTCAACATAAATCCCATTGGTTGTACAAATTCCTGGCTCCGGCTGGCTGGCCTCCTATAGTTTTTCTTAATTTCTTCCTTAATAGAATATTATTCAGTATTATTTAAACAGTTCATAGTAGGTGATTTAAAATCAGAAGCAATATTGTTGGAGAAGCTCATTTATTTAGTCATGACTTCTAATATCCCATCTGATATCTTAATGTAAAAAAGTAAAAGGATTTTAAATTAAGAGATAGTATGTTTCCTCAATAACCACATTATGACCCACTGATATTGTTAAGAAACGATCTTTTGTTTAGATTTTACAGCAAATGGATTAGACTAAGTAAATTAATACTTGTTATTACATACTGATTTGTCTCACTAAAAAGTCAGTAAACTAGGAACTGAACTATACGTCCCTGGAACCAGAAACCAATGGGTAATGATAAAGACGACAACACTTAGCCAGTGGGCAAGGATCCCAATGAGATTGGTTTTTAAAAATATCTACCAGAAGTACAGAAGTCAGCGAGTAAATGCCAGCTTAGAAGGAGAGGTTATTTTACATATTATACCAACAAAGTCTTACTGTGATCAACTTCACTCCTCAGAAGTAAAAACAGAATGAGGCATATTGACTTCATTAGAACAATATGATCCTTCTGCTTGTTGGATAATTGTCATGACACTGTAATTTCCCTAGAACCAGATGCTCTGTTGCCATTGGTGAAAAGATAATCACAATAAGTATTCAAGTAGCTCAACTCAGAGTTAACAAGTTATAATAAAAGTAGAGAAATGTTTCACTATAAGAAAAATGCCAGTGTGCTACCCAGCTGTGGCACTGAGTTCATTGTGCCTGCCGCGTGTACTGTATGAGGACACCTTGGACTTAGTAGACCTTCAACAAGAACTTGTGTAGGTTGGTTTTGCAAATTATAAGAAACACAAAGATGAAATAGTGGTTTGACCTTGAAGGTGCTCTTAATATCAGAGAGCTGTGTCTGGTTTATTTCTGTATGTTTTTTAAAACAGAATTTTCAAAGAAAATCACAGAATTCAGTTATTCATTGGTTCTGTCTTAATGGTTTCCTATTTAACTCTCAGGTGTCTTTTAGGTACTTGGTGTTCTTCTATGTTGCAGAATTCAAACATTTAAAAAACCTGGTCTCTGCCCTCCACGACCTTCTTATTATCATTGTGATTTTTATTATTTTTAGTACTTTACTCAGTGCTTACTAGGTGCCAGAGCACACTAGGAGCTTACCTTTGTCATTATTTATTCTTTTGCATGGGTGTGTAGTATGTGGCAGACACTTTAAATCCATGATGAGAATTAGTGTTTGAAAAATGTGTGTGAGGCCTTAGCCAGGTAGGTCAGTTGGTTAAAGTATTGTCCCCAAGTGCCAAAGTTGTGGGTTTGATTCCTGGTAGGGGTATATACCAGAATCAACCAATGAATGCATAAATAGTAGGACATCAAATCATGATTCTTTCTCTCTCTGTTTTTCCCTTCCTGTCTCTCTAACAAATCAATTTATGAATGAAAAGAAGATTTATAATTAAACATAAAAAGTGTAGGTGGGATGTAAAGTAAGCATGCAGAATGTGTAGAAGTTTGCCAGGTAAAGGGGCAGAAGGGTGATGTTTAGCTGGAGGAACATTGCGTTTGTCAGTGGGAAGAGCAGTGCAAGGGCTCAGATGTACAATAGAACTTTGCAGCATTAATGCCCAGTTCAGTATTGATGATGCACAAGGTGTTCTATGGGAATGGCTGGGCATGAGGTGAATACCTAGCGAAGGCAAGCTTATGAAAGTCTCCTACACCAGAAAGGAGGAGATCTTACCTTGTAGGCCTTGGGCTGTCAGTCACATAGAATGGTCTTAGCTTCAGAGGATCGGTGGCCTAATTAACTGTGGCCAAAACAATAGGAACCAGGATTGTTTTGGTGTTTCTGTGATGTCATCAGGGATCCCAGTTGTCCCTTTCCAGGTGCATGGTTGTCAGCGTTAATGTGTCCTTTCCTGGCCAGCTGCTTAGCGAGGGCTCCGAGGCATCATATTCTCACATGACAGTGTGTAAAGGCTTGAAGGCCTGCTTTTCCTTATGCATTTCTCCTTTCCTTTGAAATTTCTTGTTGAAAGCATAGTTGGCACACAATATATAACTTTCAGGTGTACAACATGGTGGTTTGACACCTATATTTTAGGATGTGATCACCACGCTAAGTCTAGTTGCCATCTATTTCGGTGCAAAGTTACTACGATACTGACACATTCCCTGTGCTTCACAGTACATCCGGGTGGCTCACATATGCTGTAACTACAAGGTTCACTTCTTATTCATGTTCTTCTATATCATGTGTCTCCTTAACCCACTAGCATCTGGCAACCATGATTTTGTTCCCTGTCGTCATGGGGTGTGTTTCTGTTTTGTCTGTTTGGTTATTTAGATTCGACGTGTAAGTGAGACATACTTTATTTGTCTTTCTTGTCTTATTTCACTAAGCATAACAGCCTTTTGGTCCATCCATGTTGTAATTGGCAAGGTTTCCTTATTTCCATTTCTGAGCGATATTTCAATATATAATACATACTTTCTACATCTTCTTTTTTTCTTTATATATCAAAGGACACGTACATTGCTACCATATCTTGGCTATTGTAAGTAATGCTTCAGTGAACATAGGTGTGCAGATATCTTTTCAAATCTGAGTACATGCTTTTGTTGAAGAAATGCCCAGAAGTGGAATGGCAGTTTTATTTCTAATTTTCTGAGACATCTCCATGCTGATTTTCATAGTGACAGTACCAATGTACAATCCCAGGAATAGAGCTTGAGGCTTTCTCTTTTCTACACATCGTGGCCAACACTTGTGATTTATTTATTTATATCTTGAGGATAGCCATTCTGAAATGAGTGAGGTTGTCCTGCATTATGGCTTTCATTTGCATTTCCCTGATTGGTGATGCTGAGCTATATGTTTCTTTTAAACTGAGAGGCTTGCAGTTGACTTCCTCTAACATTTTATAAGCTTGGGGTACATCACATGCTCACTCCTAAACCACTTAGTGGTAACCTAGGTCCTGTGATTAGCTTAGTATAATCATTTCTCTTTCTGGAGCTGGGCAGATACCACCTTATTTGTGTATCAGTACAGCAAATGTCCAAATACAGCTGGGGGTCTCTAGCAAGAAGGAAGGCTATGGTAGGGAGTCAGCAATATTTACTGCAGGGATTCATAGGAGAGTAGTGAGCAAAAGTACCATAAGATTACATTTGTTGGGGTCACTCTGGTTTTGATATGAAGGGGAGATCAGGAAGCTTTTTCTGTAAAGGGCCTGATTTTAGGTCATGTGATCCGTCATATCTCCTCAAGACTGCCATTGTAATGTGAGAGCAATCATAGACAATATGTTAGTGAAAAAGGATGATTGTGTTCCAGTGAGACTTTATGTACAAAACCAGATGACAGGTTGTATTAGACCCCATGGGCCCTAGTTTGCAGAGCACTCATGTAGAGGACAGATTGAAGAAAACCACATAAGTGGAGTGGAAGACAAAGGAAGCTTTGCCTCCTTGGACTAGCATCAGGCCATGATGAAGCTTTCACCCATCCAAGCTGAAATCAAGTCCGGAGGGTCAATTTATTTCATTTAAGATGATTGTGTTTTTCTAAGCCTATGTCTTTCTCATTTGTTCTGCTTAAAACATTTTAATTTATGAAGGAATAATAATGGTGTGATTTTTGCCCCTCTGAAAGGCAATCATTTGACTTGTGCAGTTGACATCAGCAAAATAAAGCAGAGAATGAAAAAAGGTCTAGTGCACATGATTTCATGATGATTAAGTGTAAAAAGTTAGTAGAGGGACAGAAATCTAAGCTGGTTCGTTCACAGGTCTCCAGCTTGTGCACTGGCCTGTGATTTGGACATTAGGTCTTCATCAGATGAGTAGGGAAGAGCTACAGTAAACAGGAAAGACCAATTTTTTCCCACTCATGTTGAATTTGTTGGAATGTCCAGGGTAAGTCAGCCTATATTTTAGATACAGTTTCTTTGACTTTTAACCTTGTCCTGTCAACAACTGCATTTCATAGGAGAGCCATGTTTTTAGTGTCATAAGATGTTAAGAAAAAGTTTAGAAACCAAGAAATAGAACTCTGTAATCACTAGAACACTATTGTACTATCTTTGAGAAAAATCGTGTTACTCTTGCTACCCCAGTTACTTGATAGATTCATAACTATTGTACAAAGGAATTAAACCTTCTTTAGTTGGAAAAAATGGTCACTGTGATGTTTCATTTTCTTTATGTAAACTTTCATACTATAGAACGTGTTATCACTCATTAGGATTTTGTATTTTATATTTTCAATAGATGGAATTGTTGCTTTTTTCACATTATTTTCTGACATAGTTTCATTTATCTTTCATCCCTTTATTCAAATAGATTTAAAGAAATGTTTTGTAGAAGTAATAAGTGTAACCAGTTCGTCGAGAGGTATGTATGAAATCACCTTCTGCTTCTAATCATGTAGAACATATAATCCCGCATCATTAAAATGCCACATAATGCCATTCTGTGAGGGGTTTGTAAATCCATACCTACGTGTGCTTATTTACTAAAAAAATTTATAGTACTCAACATATAGTTTTACTCCTACCTATGATTTACTGGAGTGGAAGGAGCATAGGAAACTCAGCAGGGAGAAAGGGTGCATGTGAAGAAGTGCGAGTACACCACAAACAGGCCAGCAACAGTTGTCTCCCTGTGGAGTTCCCAAGATATGCTAAAGTATTGCAGTGTCAAATTCTGATAACACATTTGAATGCCATCTACGAGTGCCAGAGCCCCGTTACATCAGTGCCAAGGGTTTTATGGCACCCTAGTCACATAGGCGCCTTCCCCATAGTGTGTGACTTTCAGGTGTACAACATGGTGGTTTGACCTTTACATACTCTAGGATGTGATCACCACGCTAAGTCTAGACACCTTTTATCTCCGTGTAAAGTTATTACGATACTGACACATTCCCTTTGCTGAAAGTATATCTGGGTGGTTCACATATGTTATAACTAGAATATTGACTTGTTATTCACATTTTTCTATATCATGCATCTCCTGAACTCACTAGCCTCTGGCAACCATGAGTTTTTCCCCTGTAGCTATTGAATGTGTTTCTGTTTTGTTTTGTTGTTTTAGATTGCACCTGTAAGTGAGACGTACTATATTTGTCTTTGTCTGTCTTACTTCACTTAGCATAACAGCCTTTTGGTCCATCCACATTGTCATAAATGGCAAGGTTTCCTTCTTTTCCTGTCTGAGTGATATTTCATTATATACCATTATATACTTGCTACATCTTCTTTCTTTCTTTGTCTATCGAAGGACACCTACATTGTTTGCATATCTTGGCTATTGTAAGTAATGCACAGTGAACATAGAGATGCAGATATCTTTTCAAATCTCTGTTTAGGTTTTTGTTGTATAAATGGCCAGAAGTGGAAAGGCAGTTCTATTTCTAATTTTGTGAGGCATCTCCATGCTGTTTTCCATAGTGACTGTACCAATTTACAATCTCAGGAGCAAGACAGGAGGCTTTCTCTTTTCTCCGTATCGTGGCCAACACTTGTGATTTATTTATGTATATCTTGAGGACAGCCATTCTGAGAGGAGTGAGGTTGTCCTGCATTATGGCTTTCATTTGCATTTCCCTGATTAGTGATGCTGAGCTATGTGTTTCTTTTAAATAGGAAGAAAACTGAGAGGCTTGCAGTTGACTTCCCCTACCATTTTATAGGGTTGGAGTACATCATATGCTCACCCCTAAACCAGTTAGTGGTAACCTAGGTACTGTGATTAGCTTTGTATAATCAATTCACTCTTTGGAGCTGGGCAGTTACCACCTTATTTGTGTATCAGGACAGTAAATGTCCAAATGCAGAAGGGGGGTCTCCAGCAAGAAGGAAGACTAAGGTAGGGAGTCAGCAATATTTACTGCAGGAATTCATGGGAGAGTACTGAGCAGAAGTGTCACAAGATTAGATTTGATGGGGGCACTTTGGTTGTGGTATGAAGGAAGGATCAGCAAGCTTTTTCTGTAAAGGGCCTGAATTTAGGCCATGTGATCTGTCATATCGCCTCAAGTTGCCATTGTAGTGTGAGAGCAGTCATAGACAATATGTCAGTGAAAAGACATGACTGTATTCTAATGAGACTTTATGTACAAAAGTGGATGGCAGGTTGTTTTAGACCCATGGGCCCTAGTTTGCAGAGGACAGACAGAAGAAAACCACATAAAGGGAGTGGGAGACAAAGGAAGCTTTCCCTTCTTGGACTAGCATCGGGCCATGATGAAGCTGAATTCAAGTCAGGAGGGTCAATACATTCCATTTAAAATGTTGGTGTTTCCTTAGGAGTATGTCTTTCTTGTTTGTTCTGCTTAAAAAATCTTCTTAATTTACGAAGTAACAATAATAGTTGCTGATAGTTTTGACCCTGTGAAAGCCAAGCGTTTGACAAGGGCAGTTGACAGCACCAAAATAGCGCAGAGAAAGTAAAGAGGTCTAGTTCATATGTTGTCATGACGTTTAAGTGTAAAAAGGTAGTAGAGGAATAGAAACCTAAGGTGGTTCATTCATAGGCCTCCAGCTTGTGCACTGGCATGTGAATTGGACGTGGAGAATAGGACTTTATCAGATGAGCAGGGAAGAGCAACAGTTCAACAGGAAAGACCTGTTTTTTCGCACACATTTTGAGTTTGTTGGAATATCCATGGGTAACTCACCCCACATTTTGGATGCAGTTTCTTTGATTCTTTACCTTGTCCTGTCAACAACTGCCTTTCATAGGAGAGCCATGTTTGTAGTGTCATAAGATATTAAGAAAAAGTTTAGAAACCAAGAAATAGAACTCTGTAATCACTAGAACACTAATGTACTATCTTTGAGAAATATCGTTTTTCTCTCACTACCCCAGTTACTTGATTGATTTATAATTATTGTACAAAGGAAGTAGACCCTGCTTAGTTGGCGAAAATGGTCACAGTGATGTTTCATTTTCTTTACGAAAACTTTCATACTATAGAACGTGTTATAAGTTATTGAGATTCTGTATTTTATATTTTCAATAAATATAATTGTTGCCTTTTTCATATTATTTTCTGACATCATCATTTCATTTACCTTCCCATGCCTTTATTCAAATAGATCTACAGGAATCTTCAGACAAAGCATCAAGAAGAAGGAATTCCAGGAGAGGTATGATTGAAATCACCTTCTGCCTCTAATCATGTAGAACATACCATCCCGCATATAAAAAATGACACATAATTCCATTCTGTTAGGGGTTCCTGAACCCACACCTTGGTGGGCTTATTCACTAGAGAAAATCATAGGACTCAGCATATAGTTTTACTCTCCTACCTGTGATTTACTAGAGTGGAAGGATCATAGGAAAATCATCAAAGAGAAAAGGTGCGTGTGACCAAGTGTGGAACACACCAGCCACAAGCTTGCAAGAACCCTCTCCCTGTGGAGTTCCCAGGATGTACTCAAGTATTCCACTGTCAAATTCAGACAAAACATGTGAAATGCCATCTACCAGTCCCAAAGTGCCGTTAGACTCAGTGCCAAGGGTTTTATGGAACCCTAATCACATAGGCATCTTCCCCATAGTGTGTTACACAATTTTAGATCCCCAGAAGGAAAGCAAGTGTTCAACATAAATCCCATTGGTTGTACAAATTCCTGGCTCCGGCTGGCTGGCCTCCTATAGTTTTTCTTAATTTCTTCCTTAATAGAATATTATTCAGTATTATTTAAACAGTTCATAGTAGGTGATTTAAAATCAGAAGCAATATTGTTGGAGAAGCTCATTTATTTAGTCATGACTTCTAATATCCCATCTGATATCTTAATGTAAAAAAGTAAAAGGATTTTAAATTAAGAGATAGTATGTTTCCTCAATAACCACATTATGACCCACTGATATTGTTAAGAAACGATCTTTTGTTTAGATTTTACAGCAAATGGATTAGACTAAGTAAATTAATACTTGTTATTACATACTGATTTGTCTCACTAAAAAGTCAGTAAACTAGGAACTGAACTATACGTCCCTGGAACCAGAAACCAATGGGTAATGATAAAGACGACAACACTTAGCCAGTGGGCAAGGATCCCAATGAGATTGGTTTTTAAAAATATCTACCAGAAGTACAGAAGTCAGCGAGTAAATGCCAGCTTAGAAGGAGAGGTTATTTTACATATTATACCAACAAAGTCTTACTGTGATCAACTTCACTCCTCAGAAGTAAAAACAGAATGAGGCATATTGACTTCATTAGAACAATATGATCCTTCTGCTTGTTGGATAATTGTCATGACACTGTAATTTCCCTAGAACCAGATGCTCTGTTGCCATTGGTGAAAAGATAATCACAATAAGTATTCAAGTAGCTCAACTCAGAGTTAACAAGTTATAATAAAAGTAGAGAAATGTTTCACTATAAGAAAAATGCCAGTGTGCTACCCAGCTGTGGCACTGAGTTCATTGTGCCTGCCGCGTGTACTGTATGAGGACACCTTGGACTTAGTAGACCTTCAACAAGAACTTGTGTAGGTTGGTTTTGCAAATTATAAGAAACACAAAGATGAAATAGTGGTTTGACCTTGAAGGTGCTCTTAATATCAGAGAGCTGTGTCTGGTTTATTTCTGTATGTTTTTTAAAACAGAATTTTCAAAGAAAATCACAGAATTCAGTTATTCATTGGTTCTGTCTTAATGGTTTCCTATTTAACTCTCAGGTGTCTTTTAGGTACTTGGTGTTCTTCTATGTTGCAGAATTCAAACATTTAAAAAACCTGGTCTCTGCCCTCCACGACCTTCTTATTATCATTGTGATTTTTATTATTTTTAGTACTTTACTCAGTGCTTACTAGGTGCCAGAGCACACTAGGAGCTTACCTTTGTCATTATTTATTCTTTTGCATGGGTGTGTAGTATGTGGCAGACACTTTAAATCCATGATGAGAATTAGTGTTTGAAAAATGTGTGTGAGGCCTTAGCCAGGTAGGTCAGTTGGTTAAAGTATTGTCCCCAAGTGCCAAAGTTGTGGGTTTGATTCCTGGTAGGGGTATATACCAGAATCAACCAATGAATGCATAAATAGTAGGACATCAAATCATGATTCTTTCTCTCTCTGTTTCTCCCTTCCTGTCTCTCTAACAAATCAATTTATGAATGAAAAGAAGATTTATAATTAAACATAAAAAGTGTAGGTGGGATGTAAAGTAAGCATGCAGAATGTGTAGAAGTTTGCCAGGTAAAGGGGCAGAAGGGTGATGTTTAGCTGGAGGAACATTGCGTTTGTCAGTGGGAAGAGCAGTGCAAGGGCTCAGATGTACAATAGAACTTTGCAGCATTAATGCCCAGTTCAGTATTGATGATGCACAAGGTGTTCTATGGGAATGGCTGGGCATGAGGTGAATACCTAGCGAAGGCAAGCTTATGAAAGTCTCCTACACCAGAAAGGAGGAGATCTTACCTTGTAGGCCTTGGGCTGTCAGTCACATAGAATGGTCTTAGCTTCAGAGGATCGGTGGCCTAATTAACTGTGGCCAAAACAATAGGAACCAGGATTGTTTTGGTGTTTCTGTGATGTCATCAGGGATCCCAGTTGTCCCTTTCCAGGTGCATGGTTGTCAGCGTTAATGTGTCCTTTCCTGGCCAGCTGCTTAGCGAGGGCTCCGAGGCATCATATTCTCACATGACAGTGTGTAAAGGCTTGAAGGCCTGCTTTTCCTTATGCATTTCTCCTTTCCTTTGAAATTTCTTGTTGAAAGCATAGTTGGCACACAATATATAACTTTCAGGTGTACAACATGGTGGTTTGACACCTATATTTTAGGATGTGATCACCACGCTAAGTCTAGTTGCCATCTATTTCGGTGCAAAGTTACTACGATACTGACACATTCCCTGTGCTTCACAGTACATCCGGGTGGCTCACATATGCTGTAACTACAAGGTTCACTTCTTATTCATGTTCTTCTATATCATGTGTCTCCTTAACCCACTAGCATCTGGCAACCATGATTTTGTTCCCTGTCGTCATGGGGTGTGTTTCTGTTTTGTCTGTTTGGTTATTTAGATTCGACGTGTAAGTGAGACATACTTTATTTGTCTTTCTTGTCTTATTTCACTAAGCATAACAGCCTTTTGGTCCATCCATGTTGTTGTAATTGGCAAGGTTTCCTTATTTCCATTTCTGAGCGATATTTCAATATATAATACATACTTTCTACATCTTCTTTTTTTCTTTATATATCAAAGGACACGTACATTGCTACCATATCTTGGCTATTGTAAGTAATGCTTCAGTGAACATAGGTGTGCAGATATCTTTTCAAATCTGAGTACATGCTTTTGTTGAAGAAATGCCCAGAAGTGGAATGGCAGTTTTATTTCTAATTTTCTGAGACATCTCCATGCTGATTTTCATAGTGACAGTACCAATGTACAATCCCAGGAATAGAGCTTGAGGCTTTCTCTTTTCTACACATCGTGGCCAACACTTGTGATTTATTTATTTATATCTTGAGGATAGCCATTCTGAAATGAGTGAGGTTGTCCTGCATTATGGCTTTCATTTGCATTTCCCTGATTGGTGATGCTGAGCTATATGTTTCTTTTAAACTGAGAGGCTTGCAGTTGACTTCCTCTAACATTTTATAAGCTTGGGGTACATCACATGCTCACTCCTAAACCACTTAGTGGTAACCTAGGTCCTGTGATTAGCTTAGTATAATCATTTCTCTTTCTGGAGCTGGGCAGATACCACCTTATTTGTGTATCAGTACAGTAAATGTCCAAATACAGCTGGGGGTCTCTAGCAAGAAGGAAGGCTATGGTAGGGAGTCAGCAATATTTACTGCAGGGATTCATAGGAGAGTAGTGAGCAAAAGTACCATAAGATTACATTTGTTGGGGTCACTCTGGTTTTGATATGAAGGGGAGATCAGGAAGCTTTTTCTGTAAAGGGCCTGATTTTAGGTCATGTGATCCGTCATATCTCCTCAAGACTGCCATTGTAATGTGAGAGCAATCATAGACAATATGTTAGTGAAAAAGGATG
This sequence comes from Miniopterus schreibersii, assembly GCF_964146895.1. Taxonomy (NCBI): domain Eukaryota; kingdom Metazoa; phylum Chordata; class Mammalia; order Chiroptera; family Miniopteridae; genus Miniopterus; species Miniopterus schreibersii. Next base: position 79,381,908 of record NC_138101.1, on the reverse strand, counting down.
ATTGTGTTCCAGTGAGACTTTATGTACAAAACCAGATGACAGGTTGTATTAGACCCCATGGGCCCTAGTTTGCAGAGCACTCATGTAGAGGACAGATTGAAGAAAACCACATAAGTGGAGTGGAAGACAAAGGAAGCTTTGCCTCCTTGGACTAGCATCAGGCCATGATGAAGCTTTCACCCATCCATGCTGAAATCAAGTCCAGAGGGTCAATTTATTTCATTTAAGATGATTGTGTTTTTCTAAGCCTATGTCTTTCTCATTTGTTCTGCTTAAAACATTTTAATTTATGAAGGAATAATAATGGTGTGATTTTTGCCCCTCTGAAAGGCAATCATTTGACTTGTGCAGTTGACATCAGCAAAATAAAGCAGAGAATGAAAAAAGGTCTAGTGCACATGATTTCATGATGATTAAGTGTAAAAAGTTAGTAGAGGGACAGAAATCTAAGCTGGTTCGTTCACAGGTCTCCAGCTTGTGCACTGGCCTGTGATTTGGACATTGAGAATAGGTCTTCATCAGATGAGTAGGGAAGAGCTACAGTAAACAGGAAAGACCAATTTTTTCCCACTCATGTTGAATTTGTTGGAATGTCCAGGGTAACTCAGCCTATATTTTAGATACAGTTTCTTTGACTTTTAACCTTGTCCTGTCAACAACTACCTTTCATAGGAGAGCCATGTTTTTAGTGCCCAGAGATATTAAGAAATATGTTGGAAACAAACCAATAGAACTCTGTAATCAATAGAAGACTATTGTACTATCTTTGATAATTATTGTTTTCCTCTCGTTCCCGCAGTTACTTGATGGACTCATATCTATTGTACAGAGGAATGAAACCCTGCTTAGTTGCAGAAAATTGCCAGTGTGATGTTTCACTTCCTTTATAGGCACTTTCATACAGTAGAGCATATTGTCTATGATTAGCATACTGCATTTTCTATTTTGAGTAATTGCCTTGTTTTTTTGTTTCATATTGTTTTCTGACACCATCATTTCTTTTATGTGTTCGTACCTTTCTTCAAACAGATCTCCAGGAATCTTCAGAAGAAGCATCAAGAAGAAGCAATTCCAAAAGAGGTATGCTTGAAATCACCCTCTGCCTCTAGTCATGTAGAACATAAAATTCCGCCTCATAAAAATGCCACATAATGCCATTTTGTTAGGGGTTCCCGAAACCACAACTATGTGCGCTTATTCACTAGAAAAATTTATAGGATTCAACATATACTTTTACTCCTATCTGTGAATTAAGAGAGTGGAAATATCATAGGACAATCAGCAAGGAGAAAAGGTGCATGTGACAAAGTATGGACAACACCAGGCACAAACTTGCAAGAGTTGTCTCCCTGTGGAGTTACCAGAATGTGCTCAAGTATTTCACTGTCACATTCTTACAACACATGTGAAATGCCATCTACCAGTCCCAGAGTCCCATTAAACTCACTGCCAAGGGTTTTATGGCACCCCAGTCACATAGGCATCTTCCCCATAGTGTGTGCCAAAATTCTAGATTGCCAGAAGGAAAGCAAGTGTCCAGAATGAATCCCATCAGTTGTTTAAAGTCCTGGATCACACTGGTTGGGTTCCTATAGTTTTTCTTAAATTCTTCCTTAATAGACTAGTATTCAGTATTATTTAAACAGTTAATTGTAGGTGATTTACAATCCGGAGCAATATTGTTGGAGAAGAAGTTCATTTGTTTAGACACAACTTCTAATATCCCATATGATAGGTTTATTTAAAAAAGTAAAAGGAGTTTTGAGTTAAGATGTAGTTCCTTTCCTGTATAATCACAGTATAACAAACTAAATGTGTTAAAAAGCGACATTTTGTTTAGTTTTTATAGCAAATGGATTACACTAAGTAAATGAATACTTGTTATTATTTACTGCTTTGTCTCACTAAAAAGTCACTAAACTTGGAATTGAACAATACTTCCCTGGAACCAAAAGCCAATGGTTAACGATAAAAACCAAAACACTTAGCCAGAAGGCAAGGATCCCAATGATTGGTTTTTAAACATATCTACCAGAGTACGGAAGTCATAGAGGCAATGCCCGTTGAGAAGCAGAGATAGTTTTACATATTATACCAACAAGGTCTCACTATGATCAACTTCATTCGTCAGAAGTCAAAACAGAATGAGGCATGTTGACTTCATTAGAACAAGACAATCCTTCTGCTCGCTGGATAATTGTCATGACACTAATTTTCTGAGAACCAGAGGCTCTAATGCCATTGTTCAAAAGAAAATCATAATAAATATTCAAATAGCTGAACTTGGGCTTAACAAATTATAATAAGAGCACAGAAATGTTTCACAATAAGAAGAATGCCAGTGTGCTACCCAGCTGTGGCACTGAGTTCATTGTGCCTGCCACGTGAAATGCATGAGGACACCTTGGACTTAGTAGACCTTCAACAAAACTTGTGTAGGTTGCTTTTGCAGATTATAGAAAACATGAAGATGAAATAGAGGTTTGACCTTGAAGGTGCTAATATTATCAGAGAGCTGTGCCTGGTTTATTTCTGTGTGTTCTTTTGAAACAGAATTTTCAAAGAAAATCTCATGAGTCAGTTATTCATTGGTCTTCTTAATGGTTTGCTATTGAACTCTCAGGTGTCTTTTAGGTACTAGGCATTATGCTGATGTTGCAGAATTCAAATATTTTAAAAACCTGATCCCTGCCCTCCAAGTGCTTGTTATTATCATTGTCATTTTTATTAATTCCTATACTTTTTTCAGTGCTTACTAGGTGCCAGAGCACACTAAGAGCTTACCCTTGTCATTATTATTTCTTTTCATTGGTGTGTAGTATGTGCCAGACACTTTAAATCCAAGACGAGAATTAGAGTTTGAAAAATGTGGATGAGGCCTTGGCCATGTACATCAGCTGTCTAAAGCGTTATCTCCAAACGCTTTAAAAGTGGTAGGTTTTGTCCCTGGTCAAGGCACATACCAGAATCAACCAAGAAATGCATAAGGAAGTGAAAGAAGAAATCACTGTTTCTCTCTCTCTTTGTTTCTCCCTTCCTGTCTCTTTCACAAATCAATTCAAAACAAAATTATTAAAACATAAAAAGTGTAGGTGGGATGTAAAGTAAGCATGCAAAACATGAAGAAGTTTGCCAGGTAAAGGGGCAGAAGGGTGATGTTTAGCAGGAGGAACATGTAGGGAGAGGACCCGTTTGGCAGCACAAACGGCAGTGCAAGGGATCCGATGTACAAGATAACTTTGTGGCATTAATGTGCAGTTCGGTTTTGATGGTGCACAATGTGTCCTGTGGGAATGGTTGGGAATGAGGTCAATACCTAGCTAAGGCAAGCTTATGAAAGTCTCCTACACCAGAAAGGAAGAGATCTTACCCTGTAGGCCTTGGGCTATCAGTCATATAGAATGCTCTTACTTCAGACAATAGGTGGCCTAATTAACTTTGGCAAAAAGAATGGTATACCAGGATTGTTTTGGTTTTCCATGATGTTATCAGGATCTCATTTGCCCTTTTTCAGCTGTGTGTTTGTCAGTGTTAATGTGTCCTTTCCTGTCCAGCTGCTTATCGAGGGCTCTGATGCATCATATTCTCACATGACAGTGTATAAAGGCTGGAAGGACTGCTTTTCCCTATGTTTTTCTCCTTCCCTCTGAAATTTCTTTTTAAAAATATAGTTGGCACACAATATATGACTTTAAGGTGTACAGCATGGTTCTTTGACATTTACATACCTCAGGATGTGATGACCACGCTAAGTCTAGTCACACCCTCTATGTCCGTGCAAAGTTACTATGATACTAACGCATTCCCTGTGCTGTACACTGCATCCGAGGTGCTCACATATGCTATAGCTGCAAGATTCACTTCTTATTCAAGTTCTTCTATGTCATGCGTCTCCTCAACTCACTAGCATCTGGCAACCATGAGTTTTTCCCCTGTAGCTATAGGGTGTGTTTCTGTTTTGTTTGTTTTAGATTCCACATGTAAGAGAGACATACTATATTTGTTTTTGTCTGTCTTATTTCACTTAGCTTAACAGCCTCTTGGTCCATCCACGTTCTCATAAATGGCAAGACTTCCTTCTTTTCATGTCTGAGTGATATTTCATTATATACCATATAATTTTCTTTCTTTATCTATCAAAGGACACCTACATTGCTTTCATATGTTGGCTATTGTAAGTACTGTTGCAGTGAACATAGGGGTGCATATATCTTTTCAAATCTGTGTTCCTGCTTTTGTTGAAGAAATGCCCAGAAGTGGAATGGCAGTTTTATTTCTAATTTTCTGAGGCATCTCCATGCTGTTTTCCATAGTGACTATACCAATTTACAATGCCAAGAGCAAGGCACGAGGCTTTCTCTTTTCTCCATATGGTGGCCAACACTGTTTTTATTTATTTATTTATTTATTTATTTATTTATGTATTTATTTATTTATTCATATCTTGAGGAAAGCTGTTCTGAGAGGAGTGAGGTGGTCCTGCATTATGGCTTTCATTTGCATTTCCCTGATTACTGATGTTGAGCTCTATGTTTCTTTTAAATAAAGGAAGATAACTGAGAGGCTTCCAGTAGACTTCCGCTAACATTTTTTCGGCTTGGGCTACATCACAGGTTAACTCCTAAACCACTTAGTGGTAACCTAGGTCCTGTGATTAGATTAGTATAATCAGTTCTGTTTTTGGAGCTGGGCAGATACCACCTTATTTGTGGTATCAGGACAGTAAATGTCCAAATACAGCTAGGGGTCTCCAGCAAGAAGGAAAACTAGGGCAGGGAGTCAGCAATATTTACTGCAGGAATTCATGGGAGAGTACTGAGCAGAAGTGTCACAAGATTATATTTGATGGTGGCACTCTGGTTGTGATATAAAGGAGGGCTCAACAAGCTTTTTCTATAAAGGGCCTGATTGTAGGCAGTGTCGTCTGTCGTATCCCCTCAAGTCTGCCATTGAGAGCAGTCATAGACAATATGTCAGTGAAAAGACATGGCTGTGTTCCAATGAGAGTTTATGTACAAAACCAGATGACAGGTTGTATTGGACCCCATGGGCCCTAGTTTGCAAAGCCCTCATGAAGGGGACAGATTGAAGGAAACCACATAAAGGGAGTGGAAGACAAAGGAAGCTTTGCCTCCTTGGACTAGCATCAGGCCATGATGAGGCTTTCACCCATTCATGCTGAAATCAAGTAAGGATTGTGTTTTTCTAGGTGTATGTCTTTCTCATTTGTTCTGCTTAAAAAATCTTAATTTATGAAGGAATAATAATAGTTGCTGTTATTTTTGCCCCTGTGAAAACCAATCATTTGACTTGGGCAGTTGACAGCAGCAAAATAAAGCAGAGAAGGAAAAGCTGGTTCATTCATAGGTCTCCAGCTTGTGCACTGGCGTGTGAACTGGAGGTGCAGAATACGACTTTATTAGATGAACAGGGAAGAGCAACAGTTCAACAGGAAAGACCAGATTTTCCCCATACATGATCAGTTTGTTGGAATATCTGTGGGGAACTCAGCCTACATTTTAGATATAGATTCTTTCACTTTTTACCTTGCCCTGTGAACAACTACCTTTCATAGGAAAGACATGTTCTTAGTGTCATAAGTTATTAACAAAGATGTTAGAAACAAACAAATAGAACTCTGTAATCACTAGAACCCTATTGTACTGTCTTTGAGAATTATTGTTTTTCTCTCGCTACCCCAGTTACTTGACTAATTCATATCTGTTGTACAAGGGAATGAAACTGTGCTTAGTCCAAGAAAACAGCCAGTGTGATGTTTCATTTCTGTTTTAGTCACTTTCATACAGTAGAGCATGTTGTCTATCATGAGGATTCTGCATTTTCTATTTTGAGTAAATTGTATTGTTGTTTGTTTCACATTGTTTTCTGTGTTCATCGTTTGATTTATCTTTTCATTCCTTTATTCAAATAGGTCTACTGCAATGTACAAAAAAAGGAATAAGAAGACCCAGTTCCAAGAGAGGTATGCCTGAAATCACCCTCTGCCTCTAATCATGTGGAACATACCATCTGGCATCATAAAAATGCCACATAATACCATTCTCTTAGGGGTTCCGACCCACACCTAGGTGGGCTTACTCGCTAGAAAAATTCATAGGACTCAACATGTAGTTTTACTTGTACCTGTGATTTACTAGAGTGGAAGGATCATAGGACAATTGGGAAGGAGAAAAGGAGTGTGTGACAAAGTGTGGAGGACACGAGGCACAAGCTTGCAAGAGCTGTCTCGCTGTGGAGTTCCCAGGATGTGCTCAAGTATTCCACTGTCAAATTCTGACAAGACATGTGAAATGCCATCTACCAAACCCCAGAGTCCTTTTAGACCCAGTGCCAAGGCTTGTATGGCACCCTAGTCACATTGGCATCTTCCCCATAGTGTGTGCCAAAATTCTAGATGGCCAGATGGCAAGCAAGTGTTCAGAATGAATCCCATTGGTTGTACACACTCCTAGATCACGCTGGATGGGCTCCTATCGTGCTTCTTAATTTCTTCCTTAAGAGACTAGTATTTATTATTATTTAAACAGTTAATTGTAAGAGATTTAGAAACTTGACCAATATTGTTGGAGCAGTTCATTTATTTACTCACCACTTCAAATATCCCATATGATATGTTTATATAACAAAGTAAAAGAATTTTAAGTTAAGCAGTTGCATGTGTCCTCTTTAATCACAGTATGAGAAACTTAACATATTAAGACAGGATCTTTTGTTTAGTTTTAATAGCAAATGGATTACACTAAGTATATAAATATTTGTTATTGCATATTGATTTGTCTCAGCAAAATGTCACTAAAACTAGGAACTGAACAATACTTTCTTGGAATCAGAAACGAATGCTAAAGGATAAAAATGACTCCACTTAGCCAGTGGGCAAAGATTCGAATGAGATTGGTTTTGTTCTTCTTAAAGAATCTTCATTGGTGAAGGAAAATAATATTTGCTGTTATTTTTCCCCTGTGAAAGCCATCGTTAAGAGCCCCTGTTAGACTAAGGCCGTTGACTGTAGCAAAATAAAGAAGAGAAAGGAAAGAGGTCTAGTTCATATGATTTCATGATAATTAAATGTAAATATTATGGAGAGGGAAACCTAAGACGGTTCATTCATAGGTCTCCAGTGTGCACACTGCCATGTGAACTGGAGATGCAGAATGGGACTTTATTAGATGAACAGGGAAGAGCAACAGCTCAACAGGAAAGACCAATTTTTCCACATACATGTTGAGTTTCTTGGGGTATCCATGGGTAACTCAACGTATATTTTGGAAACAGTTTCTTTGACTTTTTACCTCGTCCTTTCAATAACTGCCTTTCACAGGAGAGCCATGTTTTTAGTGTCATAAGATATTAAGAAAAACTTTAGAAACAAAGAAACAGAGCTCTGTAATCACTCGAACACTACTGTAATGTATTGGAGAATTATTGTTTTTCTTTCGCTACCTTAGTTTCTTGATTCATTCAGAACTATTGTCAAAAGGAATTAAGTGTCCCTAGAGAAAATTGCCAGTGTGATGTTTTATGTCATTTATAGGCACTTACATACCTTAGAGAAGGCTGTCTATGATTAGGATTCTGCATTTTCTATTTTGAGGAAATTGCCTTGTTTTTTTGTTTCACATTGTTTTCTGACATCATTGTTTCACTTATCTTTTTGTTCCTCTATTCAAATAGATCTACTGCAATCTACAGAAGAAGCAGTAAGAAGACCCAGTTCCAAGAGAGGTATGCTTGAATCACCCTCTGCCTCTAATCATGTGGAACATACCATCCCGCATCAGAAAATTGTCACATAATGCCATTCTGACAGGGCTTCCTGAACCCACAGCTAGTTGGGCTTACTCACTAGAAAATTCATAGGACTCAACATGTAGTTTTACTCTTACCTATGATTTGGGAGAGTGGAAGGATCATCGGACAATCAGGAAAGAGAAAATATGTGTGTGACAAGGTGTGGAGGACACCAGGCACTCACTTGCAAATCTCTCTCCGTGTAGAGTTCCCAGGATGTGCTCAAGTATTCCACTGTCAAATTCTGACAAGACATGTGAAATGCATCTACCAGCCCCAGAGTCCCTTTAGAGTCAGTGCCAAGGGTTTTATGGCACCCTAGTCAGATGGGCATCTTCCCCACAGTGTGTGCCAAAATTCTAGATGGCCAGAAGGCAAGTAAGTATTCAGAATGAATCCCATTGGTTGTACAGACTCCTGGATCACATTGGACGGGCCTCCTATAGTGTTTCTTAATGTCTTCCTTAATACACTAGTATTTATTATTATTTAAACAGTTAATTGTAAGAGATTTAGAAACTTGAGCAATATTGTTGGAGAAGAAGTTCATTTATTTAGTCATCACTTCCAATATCCCATATGATATCTTTATGTAACAAAGTAAAAGGATTATAAGTTAAGAGGTTGCATGTGTCCTCTATAATCACAGTATGAGAAACTTAACGTGTTTAGACAGGATCTTTTGTTTAGTTTTTATAGAAAATGGATTACACTAAGTATATAAATACTATTTATTGCATATTGAATTGTCTCAGCAAAATGTCACTAAAACTAGGAACTGAACGATACGTTTTTGGAATCAGAAACCAATGGTTAAGGATAAAAATGACTCCACTTAGCCAGTGGGCACGGATCCGAATGAGATTGGTTTTGTTCCTCTTAAAGAATCTTCATTGATGAAGGAAAATAATATTTGCTGTTATTTTCTCCCCTGTGAGAGCCATCGTTAAAAGCCCCCGTTAGACTAAGGCGGTTGACTGTAGCAAAATAAATAAGAGAAAGGAAAGAGGTCTAGTTCATATGATTTCATGATAATTAAATGTAAATGTTATCATGGAGAGAGAAATGTAAGATGGTTAATTCATAGGTCTCTAGTGTGCACACTGGCGTGTGAACTGCAGGTGGAGATTGGGACTTTATTAGATGAACAGGGAAGAGCAACAGGTCCACAGGAAAGACCAGTGTTTTTCCATACATGTTGAGGTTGTTGGGGTGTCCATGGGTATCTTTTTTTCCCTTCATTCAAATAGATCTACTGCAATCTACAGAAGAAGCAGTAAGAAGACCCAGTTCCAAGAGAGGTATGCTTGAAATCACCCTCTGCCTGTAATCATGTGCAACATACCATCCCACATCATAAAATTGTCACATAATGTTATTCTGACAGCGGTTCCTGAACCCACAGCTAGACAGGCTTATTCACTAGAAAATTCATAGGACTCAACATGTAGTTTTACTCTTACCTATGATTTACTTGAGTGGAAGGATCATAGGACAATCAGGAGAGAGAAAATGTGTGTGTGACAAAGTGTGGAGGACCTGGGTACCCGCTTGCAAGTCTCTCTCCCTGTGGAGTTCCCAGGATGTGGTCAAGTCTTCCACTGTCAAATTCTGACAAGACATGTGAAATGCCATCTACTAAACCACAGAGTCCCTTTAGAGTCAATGCCAAGGGTTTTATGGCACCCTAGTCACATGGGCATCTTCCCCATAATGTGTGCCCAAATTCGAGATGGCCAGATGGCAAGCAAGTGTTGAGAATGAATCCCATTGATTGTACAAACTCCTGGATCATGCTGGACGAGCTCCTATAGTGTTTCTTAATTTCCTCCTTAAGAGACTAGTATTTATTATTATTTAAACAGTTAATTGTAAGAGATTTAAAAACTTGAGCAATATTGTTGGAGAAGAAGTTCATTTAGTCACCACTTCAAATATCCCATATGACATCTTTATGTAAAAAAGTAAAATGATTTTAATTTAAGAGGTTGTATGTTTCCTCTATAATCACAGTATGAGAAACTTGTTAAGACAGTATCTTTTGTTTAGTTTTTATAGCAAATGGATTACACTAACTATATAAATACTTGGTATTGCATATTGATTTGACTCAGCAAATAGTCACTAAAACTAGGAACTGAACAATATTTTCCTGGAATTAGAAACCAATGCTTAGGGATAAAAACGACTCCCCTTAGCCAGTGGGCAAGGATCCCAATGACATTCGTTTTGTTGTTCTTAAAGAATCTTCATTTACGAAGGAAAATAATATTTGCTGTTATTTTCTGCTTTGTGAAAACCATCACTAAGAGCCCCTGTTAGACTAAGGCCGTTGACTGTAGCAAAATAAAGAAGAGAAAGGAAAGAGGTCTAGTTCATATGATTTCATAATAATTAAATGTAAGTGTTATCATGGAGAGAGAAATCCAAGGTGGTTCACTGATAGGTCTCCAGCGTGCACACTGGCGTGTGAAGTGGAGGTGGAGAATGGGACTTTATTAAATGAACAGGGAAGAGCAATAGCTCAACAAGAAAGACCAGATTTTTTCCATACATGTTGAGGTTGTTGGGGTGTCCATGGGCATCTTTTTTTTCCTTTATTCAAATAGATCTACTGCAATCGACAGAAGAAGCAGTAAGAAAACCCAGTTCCAAGAGAGGTATGCTTGAAATCACCCTCTCCCTCTAATCATGTGGAACATACCATCCCGCATCAGAAAATTGTCACATAATGCCATTCTGACAGGGCTTGCTGAACCCACAGCTAGGTGGGCTTACTCACTAGAAAATTCATAGGACTCAACATGTAGTTTTACTCTTACTTATGATTTACTAGAGTGGTAGGATCATAGGAAATTCTGGAAGGAGAATATGTGTGTGTGACAAAGTGTGGAGGACAGCAGGCACTTGCTTGCAAGTCTCTCTCCCTGTGGAGTTCCCAGGATGTGGTCAAGTCTTCCACTGTCAAATTCTGACAAGAAATGTGAAATGACATCTACCAAACCGCAGAGTCCCTTTAGACTCAGTGCCAAGGGTTTTATGGCACCCTAGTCACATCGGCATCTTCCCCATAATGTGTGCATAAATTCTAGATGGCCAGATGGCAAGCAAGTGTTCAGAATGAATCCCATTGTTTGTACAAATCCCTGGATCAGGCTGGACGGGCTCATATAGTGTTTCTTAATTTCTTCCTTAATAGACTAGTAGTTATTATTATTTAAATAGTTAACTGTAACAGATTTTCAAACTTGAGCAATATTGTTGGAGAAGTTCATTTATTTAGTCACCACTTCCAAAATCCCATATGATATCTTTATTTAAAAAAGTAAAAGAATTTTAAGTTAAGAGGTTGTGTATTTCCTCTATAATCACAGTATGAGAAACTTAACATGTTAAGACAGGATCTTTTGTTTAGTTTTTATAACAAATGTATTGCACAATGTATATAAATATTTGTTATTGCATATTGATTTGTCTCAGCAAAAACTCACTAAAACTAGGTACTGAAAAATACTATCCTGGAATCAGAAACCAATGTTTCAGGATAAAAACGAGTCTACTTAGACAGTGGTCAAGGATCCCGATGAGATTGGTTGTGTTCTTCTTAAAGAATCTTCATTGGTGAAGGAAAATAATATTTGCTGTTATTTTTCCCCTGTGAAAGCCATCGTTAAGAGCCCCTGTTAGACTAAGGCCGTTGACTGTAGCAAAATAAAGAAGAGAAAGGAAAGAGGTCTAGTTCATATGATTTCATGATAATTAAATGTAAATGTTATCATGGAGAGAGAAATGTAAGGTGGTTCATTCATAGATCTTTATTGTGCACACTGGCGTGTGAAGTGGAGGTGGAGAATGGGACTTTATTAGATGAACAGGGAAGAGCAATAGCTCAACAGGAAATACCAGTTTTTTTCCATACATGTTGAGTTTGTTGGGCTATCCAAAGCATAACACACCCAACATTTTGGATACAGCTTCTATGACTTTTTACCCTGTTTTTTCAACAACTCCTTTTCATAGGCGTGCCATGTTTTTAGTGTCATAAAATATTAAGGAAAAGTTTAGAAAGAAAGAAATGGAACACTGTAATCACTAGAACACTGTTGTACTAGCTTTGACAATTATTGTTTTTATTTCACTACGCTAGTTTCTTGATTCATTCAGAATTATTGTCAAAAGGAATTAAATGTCCTTAGAGAAAATTGCCAGGGCGATGTTTCATTTCATTTATAGGCACTTAAACAGAGTACAGACGGCTGTCTATCATTAGGTTTCTGCATTTTGTATGTTGAGGAAATTGCCTTGTTTTGTTTTCCACATTATTTTCTGACATCATCATTTCATTTATCTTTTTGTTCCTCTATTCAAATAGATCTACTGCAATCTACAGAAGCAGCAGTAAAAAGACCAAGTTCCAAGAGAGGTATGCTTGAAATCACTGTCTGCCTCTAATCATGTGGAACATACCATCCAGCATCATAAAATTGTCACATAATGCCATTCTGATAGGGGTTTCTGAACCCACACCTAGGTGGGCTTACTCACTAGAAATTCAAAGGATCAACATGTAGTTTTACTCTTACCTATGATTTGGGAGAGTGGAAGGATCATAGGACAATCAGGAAAGTGAAAATGTGTGTGTGACAAAGTTGGAGGACACCAGGCACCCGCTTGCATGAGCTCTCTCCCTGTGGAGTTCCCAGGATGTGCTCAAGTATTCCACTGTCAAATTCTGACAAGACATGTGATATGCAATCTACCAAACCCCAGAGTCCCTTTAGACTCAGTGCCAAGGATTTTATGGCACCTTAGTCACATCGGCATCTTCCCCACAGTGTGAGCTAAAATTCTAGATGGCCAGATGGCAAGCAATTGTTCAGAATGAATCTCATTGGTTGTACAGACTCCTGGATCACGCTGGACAGGCCTCCTATAGTGTTTCTTAATTTCTTCCTTAATACACTAGTATTTATTATTATTTAAACAGTTAATTGTAAGAGATTTTAAAACTTGAGCAATATTGTTTGAGAAGAAGTTCATTTATTTAGTCACCACTTCAAATATCCCATATGATATCTTTATGTAAAAAAGTAAAAGCATTTTAAGTTAAGAGGTTGTATGTTTCCTCTATAATCACAGTATGAGAAACTTAATGTGTTAAGACAGGATCTTTTGTTTAGATTTTATAGAAATGGATTACACTAAGTATATAAATACTTGTTATTGCATTTTGATTTGTCTCAGCAAAAAGTCACTAAAAGTAGGAAGTGAACAATACATTTTTGGAATCAGAAACTAATGCTTAAGGATAAAAACAACTCCACTTAGCCAGTTGGGAAGGATCCCAATGAGATTGGTTTTGTTCTTATTGAAGAATCTTCATTTACGAAGGAAAATAATATTTGCTGTTATTTTCTCTCCTTTTAAAGCCATCGTTAAAGAGCCCCTGTTAGACTAAGGCCGTTGAATGTAGCAAAACAAATAAGAGAAAGGAAAGAGGTCTAGTTCATATGATTTATAATAATTAAATGTAAATATTATCATGGAGGCAGAATTCTAAGACTGTTCATTCATCGGCCTCCAGTGTGCAGACTTGCATGAGAACTGGAGGTGGAGAATAAGACTTTATTAGGTGAACAAGAAAGAGAAACAGCTCAATAGGAAAGACGAGTTTTTTTCCATATATGTTGAGGTTTTTGGGGTGTCCATGGGTATCTTTTTGTTCCTTTATTCAAATATATCTACTGCAATCTACAGAAGAAGCAGTAAGAAGACCCAGTTCCAAGAGAGGTATGCTTGAAATCACCCTCTGCCTCTAATCATGCGGAACAAAGCATCCCACATCATAAAATTGTCACATAATGCCATTCTGGTAGGGGTTCCTGAACCCACACGTAGATGGGCTTACTCACTAGAAAATTTATAGGATTCAACATGTAGTTTTACTCTTACCTATGATTTAGTAGAGTGGAAGGATCATAGGACAATTAGGAAAGAGAAAATGTGTGTGTGACAAAGTGTTGAGGACACCGGGCACCCACTTGCATGAACTCTCTTGCTGTGTAGTTCCCAGGATGTACTCAAGTATTCCACTGTCAAATTCTGACAAGACATGTGAAATGCCATCTACCAGTCCCAGAGTCCCTTTAGACTCAGTGCCAAGGGTTTTATGGCACCTAGTCACATCGGCATCCTCCCCATAGTGTGTCCCAAAATTCTAGATGGCCAGATGGCAAGCAGATGTTCAGAATGAATCCCATTGGCTGTACAGACTCCTGGATCACGCTGGACAGGTCTCCTATAGTGTTTCTTAATTTCTTCCTTAATACACTAGTATTTATTATTATTTGAACAGTTAATTGTAAGAGATTTAATAACTTGAGCAATATTGTTGGAGAAGAAGTTCATTTATTTAGTCACCACTTCAAATATCCCATATGATATCTTTATGTAAAACCTAAAAGCATTTTAAGTAAAGTGGTTGCGTGTGTCCTCTATAATCACAGTATGAGAAACTTAACATGTTAAGACAGGATCTTTTGTTTAGTTTTTATAGAAATGGATTACACTAAGTATATAAATACTTGTTATTGCATATTGATTTGTCTCAGCAAAAAGTCACTAAAACTAGGAACTGAACAATACTTTCTTGGAATGAGAAATCAATGCTTAGGGATAAAAATGACGCCCCTTAGCCAGTGGGTAAGGATCCCAATGAGATTGGTTTTGTTCTTATTAAAGTATCTTCATTTACGAAGGAAAATAATATTTGCTGTTATTTTGTCTCCTGTGAAAGCCATTGTTAAGAGCTCTTGTTAGACTTAGGCCATTGACTGTAGCAAAATAAAGAAGAGAAAGGAAAGAGGTCTAGTTCATATGATTTCATGATAATTAAATGTAAATGTTATCATGGAGAGAGAAACCTAAGACGGTTCATTCATAAGTCTCCAGTGTGCACACTGGCATGTGAACTGGAGGTGCAGAATACGACTTTATTAGATGAACAGGGAAGAGCAAGAGTTCAACAGGAAAGACCAGATTTTCCCATACATGATCAGTTTGTTGGAATATCCATGGGTAACTCAGCCTACATTTTAGATACAGATTTTTCACTTTTTACCTTTCCCTGTGAACAACTACCTTTCATAGGAGAGCCATGTTTTTAGTGTCATAAGTTATTAACAAAGATGTTAGAAACAAACAAATAGAACTCTGTAATCACTAGAACCCTATTATACTGTCTTTGAGAATTATTGTTTCTCTCTCACTACCCCAGTTACTTGATTAATTCATATGGATTGTAGAAGGGAATGAAACTGTGCTTAGTCCAAGAAAACTGCCAGTGTGATGTTTCATTTCTGTTTTAGTCACTTTCATACAGTAGAGCATGTTGTCTATCATGAGGATTCTGCATTTTCTATTTTGAGTAAATTGCATTGTTGTTTGTTTAACATTGTTTTCTGTGTTCATCATTTGATTTATCTTTTCATTCCTTTATTCAAATAGGTCTACTGCAATCTACAAAAAAAGCAATAAGAAGACCCAGTTCCAGGAGAGGTATGCTTGAAATCACCCTCTGCCTCTAATCATGTGGAACATACCATCTGGCATTATAAAAATGCCACATAATACCATTCTCTTAGGGGTTCTGACTCACACCTAGGTGGGCTTACTCACTAGAAAAATTCATAGGACTCAACATGTAGTTTTACTTGTACCTGTGATTTACTAGAGTGGAAGGATCATAGGACAATCGGGAAGGAGAAAAGGTGTGTGTGACAACGTGTGGAGGACACGAGGCACATGCTTGCAAGAGCTCTCTTGCTGTGGAGTTCCCAGGATGTGCTCAAGTATTCCACTGTCAAATTCTGACAAGACATATGAAATGCCATTTACCAGTTCCAGAGTCCTGTTAAACTTAGTGCCAAGGGTTTTATGGCATCCTAGTCACATCAGCATCTTCCCCATAGTGTGTGCCAAAATTCGAGATGGCCAGATGGAAAGCAAGTGTTCAGAATGAATCCCATTGGTTATACAACTCCTGGATCAACCTGAGTGGGCTCCTATAGTTTTTCTTTATTTCTTCCTTAATAGACTAGTATTCAGTGTTATTTGAACAGTTAATTGTAGGTGATTTCAAATCCAGAGGAATATTGTTGGACAAGAAGTTAATTTCTTTCTTCACGACTTCTAATATCCCAGCTTTATGTAAAAAATAAAAGGATTTTAAGATAAGAGGTAGTAGGTTTCCACTATAATCACAGTATAACACACTGGACTTTTTAGGAAAAGATCTTTTGTTTAGTTTTTACAGCAAATGGATTAAACTAAGTAAAGAAATCCTTGTTATTACATACTGCTTTGTCTCACTGGAAAGTCACTAATCTAGGAACTGAAGAATAGTTCCGTGGAACCAGAAACAATTGTTAAGGATAAGACTGCCAACACTTAGCCAGTGGGCAAGGATCCCAATGAGATTGGTTTCTAAACATCTACCAGTAGTACAGAAGTCAGAGGCAATGGCAGTTGAGAAGCAGAGGTTATGTTACATATTATACCAACAAGGTCTCACTATGATCAACTTCATTCATCACAAGTCAAAACAGAATGAGGCATGTTGACTTCATTAGAACAAGACGGTCCTTCTACTTGTTGAATAATTGTCATGACACTAGTTTCCTTAGAACCACATGCTGTATTGCCATTGTTCAAAAAATAATCGTAATAAATATTCAAATAATGCTATACGGACTTAACAAATTATAATAAGAGCAGAGAAATATTTCACAATAAGTAGAATGGCAGTGTGCTACCCAGCTGTGGCACTGAGTTGATTGTGCCTGCCACGTGAAATGCATGAGGACACCTTAAACTTAGTATACCTTCAACCAGAGCTTGTGTAAGTTGGTTTTTCAAATTATAGAAAACATAAAGATGAAATAGAGGTTTGATCTTGAAGGTGTTCATAATATCAGAGAACTTTGCCTGGTTTATTTCTGTGTGTTTTTCAGAAACAGAATTTTGAAAGAAAATTAAAAATTCAGTTAATCATCGATCCTCTTAATGGTTTGCTATTGAACTCTCAGGTATCATTTAGGTGGTAGGTGTTATACTGATGTTGCAGAATTCAAACATTTAAAAACCCGCTCCCTGCCCTCCAAGAGCTTATTATCATTGTCATTTTTATTATTTCCTATGCTTCACTCAATGCATACTAGATGGCAGAGTGCACTAGGAGCTTACCCTTGTCATTATTTATTCTTTTCATTGGTGTGTAGTATGTGCCAGACACTTTAGAGCCATGATGAGGACTAGAGTTTGAGAAATGTGGGTGAGGCCTTGGCCAGGTAGGTCAGTTGGTTAAAGCGTTGTCCCCAAATGTGTAAGTTGTCGGTTTCGTCTCTGGTCAGGGCACATACCAGAATCAACCAAGGAATGCATAAGGAAGTGGAAAAAGAAATCACTGTTTCTCTATCTCTGTTTCTCCCTTCCTGTCTCTGTTAGAAATCAATTTAAAAGAAGATTTATAATTAGAACATAAAAAGTGTAGGTGGGATGTAAAGTAAGCATGCAGAAGGTGAAGAAATTTGCCAGGAAAAGCGACAGAAGAGTGATGTTTAGCTGGAGGAACTTTCCGTTTGGCAGTGGGAACAGCAGTGCAAGGGCTCAGATGTACAAGAGAACTTTGCAGCATTAATGCCCAGTTCTGTTTTGATGGTGCACAATGTGTCCTGTGGGAATGCTTGGGAATGAGGTTAATACCTAGCGAAGGCAAGCTTATGAAAGTCTCCTACACCAGAAAGGAAGAGATCTTACCCTATAAGCCTTGGGCTGTCAGTCACATAGAATGGTCTTAGCTTCAGAGGATCGGTGGCCTAATTAACTGTGGCCAAAGCAACAGGAACCAGGGTTGTTTTGGTTTTTCGTGATGTCATCAGGATCCCAGTTGTCCCTTTCCAGGTGCATGGTTGTCAGCGTTAATGTGTTCTTTCCTGGCCAGCTGCTTAGCGAGGGCTCCGAGGCATCATATTCTCACATGACAGTGTGTAAAGGCTGGAAGGCCTGCTTTTCCTTATGCGTTTCTCCTTTCCTTTGAAATTTCCTGTTAAAAGTATAGTTGGCACACAATATATAACTTTCAGGTGTACAGCATGGTGGTTTCACATTTATATACTTTAGGATGTGATGACCATGCTAAGTCTAGTCACCCTCTATGTCCGTGCAAAGTTACTACGGTACTGACACATTTCCTGTGCTGTACACTGCGTCCGGGGTGCTCACATATGATATAACTGCAAGGTTCACTTCTTATTCATCTTCTTCTTTTTCATGCATCTCCTCAACTCATTAGCCTTTGGCAACCATGAGTTTATTCCCTGTAGCTATGGGTTGTTTTTCTGTTTGGTTTGTTTTGTTCGTTTTAGATTCCACATGTAAGTGAGACATACTATATTTGTCATTGTCTTATTTCACTTAGCATAACAGTTTCTTGGTCCTTTCATGTTGTGGTAAATGGCAAGATTTCCTTTTTTCATGTCTGAGTGATATTTCATTTATGCCATATATTGTTAAATCTTCTTTTTACCTATCGAACGACACCTACATTACTTTCATATCTTAGCTATTGTAAATAATGTTGCAGTGCGTATAGGGGTGCAGATATCTTTTCAAATCTGTGTTCCTGCTTTTGTTGAAGAAATGCCCAGAAGTGGAATGGCAGTTTTATTTCTAATTTTCTGAGGCATCTTCATGCTGTTTTTCATACTGCGTGTACCAATTTACAATCCCACGAGTGGAGTGGGAGGCTTTCTCTTTTCTCCACATCATGGCCAACACTATTTATTTATGTATTTATTTATGTATGTATGTATTTATTTATTTCTTTATTCATTTATTTATTTATTTCTATCTGAGGACAGCTATTCTGAGAGTCTGAGGTGGTCCTGCATTATGGCTTTCATTTGCATTTCCCTGATTGGTGATGCTGAGCTATATGTTTCTTTTAAATATGAGGAAAACTGAGGGGCTTGCAGTTGACTTTGGCTAACATTTTATAGGCTTGGGGTACATCACATGCTCACTCCTAAAACACTTAGTGGTAAACTAGGTACTGTGATTAGCTTAGTATAATCATTTCTCTTTGTGTATCAGGACAGTAAATGTCCAAATACAGCTGGGGATCTCAAGCAAGAAGGAAGACTAAGGTAGAGGGTCAGCCATATTTACTACAGGGATTCATTGGAGGGCACTGAGCAGATGTGTCATACGATTACACTTGTTGGGGGCACTCTGGTTTTGATATGAAGAGGTGGTCAGGATGCTTTTTCTGTAAAGGTGCTGATTTTAGGTCATGTCGCCTGTCATATCTCCTCAAGTCTGCCATTGTAGTGTGAGAGCAATCACAGACAATATGTCAAGGAGAAGGCAGGACTGTGTTCCAGTGAGACTTTATGTACAAAACCAGATGACAGGTTGTATTATTGCCCATAGTCCCTAGTTTGCAAAGCGCTCATGTACAGGACAGATTGAAGGAAACCACATAAAGACAATGAAAGACAAAGGAAGCTTTGCCTCCTTGGACTACCCTCAGGGCATGATGAAGCTCTCACCCATACATGCTGAAATCAAGTCAGGAGGGTCAATTTATTCCATTGAAGATGATTGTGTTTTTCTAAGCGTATGTCTTTCTCGTTTGTTCTGCTTAAAAAATTTTAATTTATGAAGGAATAATAATTGTGTAATTTTTGCCCCTGTGAAAGCCAATTGTTTGACTTGGGCAGTTGACAGTAGCAAAATAAAGCAGAGAAGGAAAAGATGTCTAGTTCACAGGATTTCATGACCATTAAGGGTAAAAAGTTAATAGAGGGAGAGAAATCTAAGCTGGTTAATTCACATTTCTTCAGCTTGTGCACTGGCATGTGAATTTGACATGGAGAATAAAATCTATCAGTTGAACAGGGAAGAGCAACAGTTCAACAGGAAAGACCAGTTTTCCCCCATACATGTTGAGTTTGTTGGAATATCCATGGGTAACTCACCCTATATTTTGGATACAGTTTCTTTGACTTTTACTTTGTCCTGTCAACAACTACCTTTCACAGGAGAGACATATTTTTAGTGTCATGAGATATTAAGAAAGATGTTAGAAACAAACCAATACAAGTCTGCAATCAATACAACCCTATTATACTATCTTTGATAATTATTGTTTTTCTCTCAATACCTCTGTGACTTGATTGATTCATATCTATTGTACAGAGGAATGAAATCCTGCTTAGTTGGAGAAAATTGCCAGTGTGATGTTTCATTTCCTTTATATGCACTTTCATATAGTAGGGCATATTGTCTGTCATTAGGATTCTGCATTTTCTATGTTGAGTAATTTTCCTTGTTTTTTTCTTTCACATTGTATTCTGTCGCCATTTCATTTATCTTTTCATACCTTTGTTCAAACAGATCTCCAGGAATCTTCAGAAGAAACATCAAGAAGAAGCGATTCCAAGAGAGGTATGCTTGAAATCACCCTCTGCCTCTAATCATGTGGAACATAGCATTCTGCATCATAAAAAGGCCAAATAATGCCATTTTGTTAGGGGTTGCGGAACCCACACCTAGGTGGGCTTATTCACTAGAAAAATTCATAGGACTCAACATAGAATTTTACTCCTACCTGTGATTTACTAGAGTGGAAGTATCATAACACAATCAGCAAGGAGAAAAGGTGTGTGTGACAAATTGTGGAGGACACCAGGCACAATCTTGCAAGACCTCTCTCCCTGTTGAGTTCCCAGGATGTGCTCAAGTATTCCACTGTCAAATTCTGACAAGACATGAGAAATGCCATCTACCAGTCCAAGAGTCCCTTTCCTCAGTGCCAAGGGTTTTACCGCACCCTAGTCACATCGGCATCTTTCCCACAGTGTGTGCCAAAATTCTAGATGTCCAGATGAAAAGGAATTGTTCAGAATGAGTCTCATTGTTTGTACAAACTCCTGGATCAAGCTGGACTTGCTCTCATAGTGTTTCTTAAGTTCTTCCTTAATAGACGAGTATTTATTATTATTTAAACAGTTAATTATAAGAGATTTAGAAACTTGACCAATATTGTTGGAGAAGTTCATTTATTTAGTCACCACTTCAAATATCCCATATGATATCTTTGTTTAACAAAGTAAAAGGAATTTAAGTTAAGAGGTTGTATGTTTCCTGTATAATCACATTATGACAAACTTAACATTTTAAGAAAGAATCTTCTTTTAGTTTTTAAAGCAAATGGATTACACTAAGTACATGAATACTTGTGATGGCATATTGATTTGTCTCAGTCAAAAGCCACTAAATCTAGGAAGTGAACTATACTTTCCTGGAATCAGAAACCAATGCTTCAGGATAAAAACGACTCCACTTAGCCAGTGGGCAAGGATCCCAATGACATTGGTTTTGTTCTTCTTAAAGAATCTTCATTTACGAAGGAAAATAATATTTGCTTGTATTTTCCCAATGGTGAAAGCCTTCGTTAAGAGCCCTTGTTAGACTGAAGCCGTTGACTGTAGCAAAATAAATAAGAGAAAGGAAAGAGGTCTAGTTCATATGATTTCATGATAATTAAATGTAAATATTATCATGGAGAGAGAAATCTAAGAGGTTTCATTCATAGGTCTCCAGTGTGCACACTCGCGTGTGAACTGGAGGTGGAGATTGGGACTTTATTATATGAACAGGGAAGAGCAACAGCTCAACAGGAAAGACCACTTTTTTTCCATACATGTTGTTTCTTCCGATATCCATGGGTAACGCACCCAACATTTTGGATACCATTTCTATGACTTTTTACCCTGTTTTTTCGTCAACTCCTTTTCATAGGGGTGCCATGTTTTTAGTATTATAAAATATTAAGGAAAAGTTTAGAAAGAAAGAAATAGAACTCTGTAATCACTAAAAAACTGTTGTACTAGCTTTGAGAATTATTGTTTTGCTTTTGCTACCCTAGTTTCTTGATTCATTCAGAACTATTGTAAAAAGGAATTAAATATCCTTAGAGAAAATTGCCAGTGTGATATTTCATTTCATTTATAGTCACTTGCATATAGGAGATCAGGCTCTCTATAATTAGGATTCTGCTTTTCCTATTTGGAGGAAATTGCCTTGTTTTTTTGTTACACATTGTTTTCTGACATCATCGTTGCATTTATCTTTTTCTTCCTTTAATCAAATAGATCTACTGCAATCCAAAAAGGAAGCAATAAGAATACCCAGTTCCAAGAGAGGTATGCTTGAAATCACCCTCTGCCTCTAATCATGTGGACCATACCATCCCGCAGCATAAAATTGTCACATATGCCATTCTGACAGGGGTTCCTGAACCCACACCTAGGTGGGCTAACTCACTAGAAAATTCATAGGACTCAACATGTAGTTTTACTCTTACCTATGATTTCCTAGACTGGGAGGATCATACGACAATCAGGAGAGAGAAAATGTGTGTGTGACAAAGTGTGGAGGACACCAGGTAACCGCTTGCAAGAGCTCTCTCCCTGTGGAGTTCCCAGGATGTGCTCAAGTATTCCACTGTCAAATTTTGACAAGACATGTGAAATGTCATCTATGAAACCCCAGAGTCCCTTTAGACCCAGTGCCAAGGGTTTTATGGCACCCTAGTCACATCTGCATCTTCCCCATAGTGCGTGCCAAAATTCTAGATGGCCAGATGGCAAGCAAGTGTTCAGAATGAATCCCATTGGTTGTACACACTCCTAGATCACGCTGGATGGGCTCCTATTGTGTTCCTTAATTTCTTCCTTAAGAGACTAGTATTTATTATTATTTAAACAGTTAATTGTAAGAGATTTTAAAACTTGAGCAATATTGTTGGAGAAGAAGTTCATTTATTTAGTCACCACTTCAAATATCCCATATGATATCTTTATGTAATAAAGTAAAAGGATTATAAGTTTAGCGGTTGCATGTGTCCTCTATAATCACAGTATGAGATACTTAACGTGTTAAGACAGGATCTTTTGTTTAGTTTTTATACCAAATGGATTACACTAAGTATATAAATACTTGTTATTGCATATTGATTTGTCTCAGCAAAAAGTCGCGAAAACTAGGTACTGAAAAATACTATCCTGGAATCAGAAACCAATGCTTAAGGATAAAAATGACTCCACTTAGCCAGTGGGCAAGGATCCCAATGACATTCATTTTGTTGTTGTTAAAGAATCTTCATTTCCAAAGGAAAATAATATTTGCTGTTATTTTCTGTTTTGTGAAAACCATCGGTAAGAGCCCCTGTTAGACTAAGGCCATTGACTATAGCAAAATAAAGAAGAGAAAGGAAAGATGTCTAGTTCATATGATTTCATGATAATTAAATGTAAGTGTTACCATGGAGAGAGAAATCTAAGGTGGTTCACTAATAGGTCTCCAGCGTGCACACTGGCATGTGAACTGGAGGTGGAGAATGGGACTTTATTAGATGAACAGGGAAGAGCAATAGCTCAACAAGAAAGACCAGTTTTTTTCCATACATGTTGAGGTTGTTGGGGTGTCCATGGGTATCTTTTTTTCCCTTTATTCAAATAGATCTACTGCAATCTACAGAAGAAGCAGTAAAAAGACCCAGTTCCAAGAGACGTATGCTTGAAATCACCCTCTGCCTCTAATCATATGGAACATACCATCCCACATCATGAAACTGTCACATAATGCCATTCTGACAGGGGTTCCTAAACCCACACCTAGGTGGGCTTACTCACTAGAAAATTCATAGGACTCAACATGTAGTTTTACTCTTACCTATGATTTCCTAGACTGGGAGGATCATACGACAATCAGGAGAGAGAAAATGTGTGTGTGACAAAGTGTGGAGGACACCAGGTACCCGCTTGCAAGTCTCTCTCCCTGTGGAGTTCCCAGGATGTGCTCAAGTATTCCACTGTCAAATTCTGACAAGACATGTGAAATGCCATCTACCAAACCCCAGAGTCCCTTTAGACTCAGTGCCAAGTGTTTTATGGCACCTTAGTCACATCGACATCTTCCCCATAATGTGTGCCCAAATTCTAGATGGCCAGATGGCAAGCAAGTGTTCAGAATGAATCCCATTGGTTGTACACACTCCTGGATCATGCTGGATGGGCTCCTATAGTGTTTCTTAATTTCTTCCTCAATAGACTAGTATTTGTTATTATTTAAACAGTTAATTGTAGGCGATTTAAAATCTGGAGCAGTATTGTTGGAGAAGTTCATTTATTTAGTCACGACTTCTTATATCCCATAGTATGTCTTTATGTAAGAAAGTAAAAGGATTTTAAATTAAGAGGTTGTATGTTTTCTCTGTAATCACAGTATGAGAAACTTCACTTGTTAAGAAAGGTGTTTTTGTTTAGTGTTTATAGCAAATGAATTACACTAACCATATAAATACTTGTTATTTCATATTGATTTGTCTCAGCAAAATGTCACTAAAACTAGGAACTGAACAATACTTTCCTGGAATCACAAACCAATGGTTAAGGATAAAAATGACTCCACTTAGCCAGTGAGCAAGGACCCCAATGAGATTGGTTTTGTTGTTCTTAAAGAATCTTCATTTAGAAAGGAAAATAATATTTGCTATTATTTTGCCCAGTGTGGAAGTCATAATTAAGACCCCTATTAGACTGAGGCCA
This sequence comes from Miniopterus schreibersii, assembly GCF_964146895.1. Taxonomy (NCBI): domain Eukaryota; kingdom Metazoa; phylum Chordata; class Mammalia; order Chiroptera; family Miniopteridae; genus Miniopterus; species Miniopterus schreibersii. The sequence continues at coordinate 79,357,426 of NC_138101.1, read as the reverse complement.
TTGACCGTAGCAAAATAAAGAAGAGAAAGGAAACAGGTCTAATTCTTATGATTTCATGATAATTAAATGTAAATATTATCATGGAGAGAGAAATCTAAGATGGGTCACTCATAGGTCCCCAGTGTGCACACTGGTGTGTGAACTGGTGGTGCAGAATGGGACTTTATTAGGTGAACAGGGAAGAGCAACAGCTCAACAGGAATGACTAGTTTTATCCCATCAATGTTGAGACAGTTGTGATATCCATGGGTAACTCACCCTACAGTTTGGAAACAGTTTCTTTGACTTTTTACCTTGTTTTTACAACCACTGCCTTTCATAGGATTGCCATGTTTTTAGTGTCATAAGATATTAAGGAAAAGTTTAGAAACAATGAAATAGTACTCTGTAATCACTAGAACACTGTTGTTCTATCTTTGAGAATTATTGTTTTTCTTTCGTTATCCTAGTTGCTTAATTCATTCAGAACTGTTTTCAAAGGGAATTAAAGTGTCCTTAGAGAGAATTTCCAGTGTAATGTTTCAATTCATTTATAGCATCTTTCATTGTGTAGAACATGTTGTTAATTATTTGGATTTTGTTTTTTCCATTTTGAGTAAATAGGATATTTGTTTTTTTCACATTGTTTTTGACATTATTGTTTAATTTATCTCTTTCATGCCTTCCTTCAAATAGTCCTACAGGGATCTTCAAAAGAAGTATTAAGAAAAACAGACTCCCAGAGAGGTATGTTGGAAATCACCGTCTTCCTCTAATCATGTGGAACATACCATCCTGCGTCATAAAAATGCCACATATGCCATTCTGTTAGGTGTTCCTTAACTCACACCTAGGTGGGCTTATGCACTGAAAAGATTCATAGGACTCAACATGTAGTTTTACTCCTACCTGTGATTTAGTAGAGTGGAAGGGTCTTAGTTCAATCAACAAGGAGAAATGTTTTGTGTGACAAAGTGTGGAGGACACCAGGCACAAGCTTGCAAGAACTCTCTCCCTGTGGAGTTCCCAGGCTATACTTAAGTATTCCAGTGTTAAATTCTGACAACACTTGTGAAATGTCACCTACCAATTCCAGAGTCTCGTTAAACTCAATGCCAAGGGTTTTATGGCACCCTAGTCACATCAGCATCTTCCCCATAGTGTGTGCCAAAATTCTAGATGGCCAGAAGGAAAACAAGTGTTCAGAATGAATCCCATTGGTTGTTCAAAGTTTTTAGTCACAGTGAATCCCTCCTTACCTGTTAAGAAATTGTGTATACCCTCTCCTGATTCAGCTTATCTGGCACCAACCCAGGGTTAGCCATTTGAGTAAGACTTTCTATGGATAGCTGGTTTAGGCTTGCTGTGAAATATTTTTCTGCCCAGCAGTTATTGTCCTGACTGAATTTTTGGGATTAACTTAAAATTTTATTTTTAAAGCAAGTAATATGATTATATAACATTGTGCTGGTTTCAGTTGCATCATGCATATTTAATAGCAATGCCAGCCACTTTTGTTACTCTTGGTGAGTATTTCACAGGTATTTGTATATAAATGACTTGAGCAATATTAGGCATTTATAATCTTTTCTTTTTATTCGAATAATGTTTCAAGATCATTTTTAGATAAAATCAGCATGATGATTTCTGATTTAAAATAAAAATAAAAATTGTCTTTTAATTATAAGTATGATTTAGTTTTGATTTATATTGCACTTATTCCCTGTTTATAATTATAAAGAAGATAGTCAATGATATTTATCAGTGTTTTTCTTACCTTTCCTAGTACATATACAATTCAAGTCATTTGCTTGTTTATATCTTTTCATCTGCTTCATTCAATTGAGGGGATAATATCCATATTCTGATACTTGGATATTTCTTTTTTATATATTTATTTATTTTAATTTATCTTTATTGTTGAAAATATTACAGGTGTCCCATTCCCCCCCCCCAATTGATCCCCTCTACCTCGTTCCCACCTCCTCCCCAGGACTTTACCCCATTATTGACTGTGTTCATGGGTTACCCATATATGCATATAACTTCTTTAGTTAATCTCTTCCCACCCTCCATCCCCTTTCCCTCTTTTCTCTGAAATATGATCATCTGTTGCATGCGTCAGTGTCTCTGGATCTATTTAGTTTGTCAGATTCTTTTGTTCATTAGCTTTTTATTAAAGAAGACCCTTCAACATTTCCTGTAGTGCTGGTCTGGTGGTGATGAACTTCTTTAGTTTTTTCTTATCCTTGAATCTCTTTATCTGACCTTCAATTCGAAATGGTAGCTTTGCTGGAGAGAGCAATCTTGGTTGCAGTTCCTTGTTTTTCATCACTTTGAATATTTCTTGCCTCTCACTTTTGGCCTGCAAATTTTCTGTTGAGAAATCAACTGACAGTTGTATGGGCGCTCCTTTGTAGGTAACTAACTGCTTTTCTCTTGCAGCTTTTAAGATTCTCTTTTTGTCTTTAACCTTAGGCATTTTAATTATGATGTGTCTTGCTGTGGGCCTCTTTGGGTTCCTCTTGTTTGGGACCCTCTGTGCGTTCTGGACTTGTAAGTCTATTTCTTTCCCCAGTTAGGGGAAGTTTTCTGTAATTACTTTTTCAAATAGGTTTGCAATTACTTGGTGTCTTTCTTCCCCTTCTGGCACCCCAATAATATGAATGTTGGGCCTCTAGAAGTTGTCCCAGAGGCTCCTTATACTATTTTCATATTTCTGGATTCTTTTTTCTTTTTTCTCATCTGTTTCAGTGCTTTTTGTTTCCTCACGTTCTGAATTGCTAATTTGATTCACAGTGTCCTCTACTCTACTGTTGATTCCATGTAAATTATTCTTCATTTCAGTTCGTGTAGCCTTCATTTCAAATTTGTACTTTATTATCTCATTGATGGTCTCACTTGTTTTTGTAATACTCTTACTAATGTGCTTTGAGCATCCTTATAAACAAAATTCTGAACTCTGTATCTGTTAGCTTGCTTGGTTCTATTTCATTTAGTTCCTTTTCTGGAGATTCCTTTTGTTCTTTTCTTTGTGACATGTTTCTTTGCCTCCACATTTTGGCTGCTTCCAAGTGTTTGTTTCTATGTATTAGGTAGAGCTGCTGTGTCTCCTGGAATTTGTAGAGTGGCTTTGTGTAGTAGGTGTCCTGTAGGGTTCAGTGGCTCAGCCTCTCCAGTCACCTGATCTGGGCTTTCTAGGTGCTCCCCTGTGTGGGCTGTGTGCTCTGATTTGTTGTAGTTGAGGCTTGGTTGCTGTTGGTGTCCCTGGGAGGAATTGACCTGCAGGCCAATTGGCTATGAGGACCAGCTGCAACTACAACTAAAGAGCTAGTGTGCTGGAGGCACCCCTATGGATCAGGATTTACTTCAGTGAAGCTTTGGTGTGCACCAATTGTGCCCCTTGAGTGTTTCACTTGTGGATGTAGTAGGGTTATAATCCAGTGTGGTCTAGTCTGACCACCAAGTGCACTGTCTCTGGGGCCTCCTGGGAGGTGCAAAGTCAGCCTCTGCCAGTGCCTTGCCCAAGTTCACCCAGCATGAGCTACACAGCAAACCGTAGTTGGCCGCTACTTGCGCTGGGCTTAGAGGTGTCCAGGAGAGGCCAAGTTATGCAGGCTGCCACTAGTGCCAGGGCTGTGGCCACTCACAAGACATGTGGGGCATGCTGCTGCTTGCTTGAGAGATTTTAGGAAAGTCCTAAATAAATGATTTGAGAGGCCACTTGCATAGAAAAGCCACTGGAAATGGCTCGGTTGAACTGGCATGTAGGGAGGGGCGGGTCTCCTGGAATCACCGGGGCGAGGCCAAAGGTGTGAGTCAGTTGGTAGAGATTCAAATATGCCACCTGCCTGCTGGCTCTGTGGGGGGAGGGCTTGAGAAAGGAGCAATGGCCTCTGCCAGCTCTTCTGCCTGGGAGAAAGCTGCCCCTCTACCTCTCGCCCTGATTTCAGGGAAGTTAGTTCCTCCCCAAATGTCCCAGATCCTTTCTTTTTTATTTATTTTTTAATATATCTTTATTGATTTCAGAGAGAGGAAGGGAGAGGGAGAGAGAGAGATAGAAACATCAATGATGAGAGAGTCATTGATCAGCTGCAGCCCACAACAGGGGCATGTACCTTGACTGGGAATTGAACCCTGATCACCTGGATACTAGGTCGACGCTCAACCGCTGAGCCATGCCCAGCCGGGCCACATCCTTTCAAGTTGCTGCCCAGAGCTGGGGCTCAGAGGGAGCGTGTCTGAGTGAGTTCATGTGCAGGCCCTTTAAGAAGAAGTGCCTGGGACTCCTGCAGCCTCCGCATCCCTAGGCCACAGTCCCCGCTGGTTTTCCAAGACCGAAGTTGTGGGGCGTTCTCTTCCCATTCCTGAAGACCTGGGCTGGGGGGCCTGATATGAGGCTCGGACCCCTCGCTCCTCTAGGAAACCTCTACTGCCAAGATGTCCCTCCCAGGTTTATCCTTCGGCTCCAGGTAATCACCTCTCGGTGATTCATCCCCAATCCGCCCGCCTCTTCCCCCCTCCCGCTGGACTCGGTGCTCCTTTAGTTCCCTCCTTTAGGGCTTCTGTTTAGCCAGATTTCAGGAGGTCCTGAGTGATGGTGGTTTTGTATTTTAGTTGTAATTTTGATGTGGTTGTGGGAGGCAGCGGGTGCAGCTGTTATCTATGCGGCCATGTTGTTTCCTCACTGGATCTTTATATTAATTTTGAAGCTGCCTGTGTCTTGAAAATAGTGTTAATATGTTGCTCTATGTTAATAGCAGGTTCAGCAGATATTTTTTAAAAAACAATTAGTAAGCATTATTTTTTTAAAACATTTTTAGATTCATAGCAATACTGAGTGGGAAGTACAAGAGTTCCCATAAACCCCACATCCCCATACACACAGCCTCCCTCAGTTTTGACATCCTGCACCAGAGGGGTACATTTATTACAACGGATGTACCTGCACTGACTCATCATTATCAACCAAAGTCCATAGTTTACATTAAGGTTCACTCTTGGTGTTGTACATTCAGTGGGTTTTGACAAATGTATGATGATATGTGTGGACCATTAGGTATCACAGAGAATCGTTCCACTGCCTTAGGAGTCCTCTGTGCTCTGCTTCTTCATCCCTCTCTGCTCCATAAGCTCTGGAACCCACTGCTTCTTTTACTGTCTCCATAGTTTTGCCTTTTCCTGACTGTTGAATAGTTGGAGTCATATAGTGGGTATCTTTTTGAATGTTTAAAAAATTAAAATCCTGAGGTACTTGAATGTAGTTACCCAAGATGTTCTTTGTCCTTTGTGGTTTGTTCTTGTTCATCAGCATAGGATCTGATGACATATGCCACACAAGCCAAAAAAGCATGATTTCTGTAGGCATTTGCCACTAATGGGGAGGGTTGAGAAAAATGACCTCATGCACTACTGCAGGGCACTAACTGTTTGAACCACGCTGCTGTATGTGGTGGGTCCAGATAGACTCTAGCAATGGAAGGAGACAGTCTCAAGGGGTTATACTTTATACTACTGGAATCAAAGTCTTTCTTACTTATCTCGCAATTGGGTATAGGAAGAGAAAGGGTCTGTTTCCTTTGTTTTGCTGTGCTGCCAAGTGTAGTGCTTAGTGACCAAATTTCCTTGTGATAGAGTGTTTCATCCTAAACCAGCTAGTCTTCACTGAAGAACTGGAGAAGTGGCCATTGTGTTACAGCAAACTAAGCACACCCTCTTCTAACTGCTCTTCATGGCAGGAGTCCAGAAAACTCATGCTACTTAAGTTTGATATTGTTCGTTTATGATACTGCTTCTCCTAATGATATCGTTTTCTGTCAGTCTGATGGGGTTTGGGTAGGGTTATGTTCATTGTAAATAGCAGTTCATATGTAGGTATCACATTTTGATGGAGCCCACTCTTTTCTTTTCTCTTGCATTTGATATATTTAAAAAAGGGAAAGTAAATATTCCTAACGTATTAATGGCCTATCCATTATATCATTACTATTCACTCTAGTATAGTCTTCAGGTGTGGTCCCAAAGGAATCCTTCCTAACAAAGCATTAAAGTCCTGTATTTTTCTATTGTTGCTTTAAAGTGTATTTTACTTTTTCTTTAATAGGGGGTGAGAGCTCTGAAGAAGACTCTTTAAGGAGGTAGGATTTTAAAAAATTATGTTAGTTAAGAAATGCATTTCTAGAGTGTTCTACTGTGGGGTAGGCCCAATATTATGTAATTAACATGTTACATAGTCATCACAATAGCTTTGCAAAGTAGCTATGCTATTATAGCTTACTTTTTATTAATTAGGCAACTGTGATTCAGGGAGGTTGATTAATTGACCAATGACTCCAACTACTGATCCATGACTTGACTGTCAACCTACTTGGCTCCCAAATCTATTCTGTGGTCCCTCAACATACACTGATAAGTCCCTGTACAGCACTGGCATCGAGATAAGGATGCAAATCATATCAACTCAGAAAGTCACATCTAACTGTGTGTTAACTCTGATTTAGAGTTTTTCTAAGAGGCCCAGTTAGTCCAAGCATTTGTCTTGCTATACTTGACAATTGCAGTGGTAACTAGTACCTCCTTTTCCCATTAAAGGCCGTAGGGCACTTCACAGTTAGCTATGGCCACAGAACCAAAGGTTTTATCCAAGCAAGGCCTAATCAGGCAAGTGTTTCTAGGTATAATGATATCTCTTCTTCTAGAAATGAATTCCTTATCTGTAAGTAACAAATGTCTATGTGTAGACCATGTTATGTTAATTAAATTCGACATCTATTTAGAGGATATTTCTAATTGACTACTTTATTTACTGACTTCCCAGTCTGGTTTTCCCCTCAGGCTAGCACCTTTGCCTAGTTGTATTAAGTTTTTTCTTTTTTTCCTAGAGTCCTTTTTTCCTCTTCCATGACTTTTCTTGATATTTTTACTTTCTTCTCTATTTTTGGTGTTTCTTTCATTGTGCTATTTTTTCCCACTTCTGCCAGCGGTGGTGTTCTCCATTTTTCTATAGACAGAATCAAAGGCACATAGAATTTCAGGAGTTTAAGGAATTTTAGCAATTAATTAATGAGAAAACCTTCTAGCACTTCAACCTGTGTTTCATAACCTGGTCAAGTGGTTGTTCACATGTAGAATTTGAAACTCCAAGAGATTAAAGCGACTCTTTGGAACATAGTAAGTGGTGGAAATGAAATGTAAACTCAGGTTTCTAAGTGTTATAATCTTCCCTCTTTATCATCCTGTAGGTGAGTGTTTTAATAATAGAAATATGGGGAATGGGTCTAGTGAACACAGTGGATAGAGGTTAGGAGTGGAATTAACAGGGGAATCCCAAGTTTCAAGATGAACAACACTGGGTTGGGATAGGAATTAGAGTTTTAGAAAAGAGATGAGAATATGGGGGTTCATGACAAGTTAATGATAAGTTATAAGAAGGAAGCCACAGGATGTTGGTAGTTGTCTAGAAAGGCACATTAAAAAAAGGGGCTCAGGAGAATCCTGATGAGGTTGCTGCTCTTTTGTTTGTTTATTTGGAGGAACTAGGACAATTACAGAAAGCTATTAAAATACTTTGAGCCACTGGAAAGATTCTTTTGATCACAAGCAGGACTGTGGTATTATCTACCTGAACTCTGACTTACAGAGTGGGGCTTTTGGTCCCATTGAGTCTTAGGGGACTGGAGATTGCTGAACGACATAGATCTATGGCCCAAGGCAGGTGTCTTCTCACCTCTACCTCTTTTCCCAATTAGCTGATGTGCTTCCCATGTACACGCAGGGTTGGGCAGGGGCAGGACTAGCTGTCAAATCAGTAATGGGGTTGGGTAGTTGATAACACGCCTATATTATGAGTGAATCACTGAGACTCTATTTAGTTTGTTTTCCAGGAGCAGGGAAATAGAGAGCTCCTATTCTTGGTAATTGGAGCCCAGCCTTGTATCAGGAGTCTGTGCCTTCATAGGTTGAAGATTTAAAGGTTGAAGACTGTCATTGAGTCTGCAGAAGGGTGATCTGGGAGTGGAAAGGCTAAGAACACATAAATTTGTTCATTGACATTTGGACATTTAACTTTTAACCATTTCAGGGAACTTCCTGTACAGTTTTAGGGTAAAAGGAAGGAATGGGTTCTCCTTAATAAGTGGTTTCCATGTTCAAGAATCAAGAGTGCCATTTTTACTGATGTAGATTAGTCTTTGAACCAGGGACAGATGATGGGGAAGAGACAGTGTATCTTTCTACCTTGGTTTAAGTCATCAGATTTGTTCCAGTTCAGGTTACAAATTTATGTTAGCCATTAAGTGGTAAAAAGAAATTAATCTCAAGCAGAGTGTGTCTTCATTAAATAGTTCATAGGTTGGGAGAGGTGGCAGCAGAAATAGATAACTAAAAGCTTTTCTAAAACAGGGGCCTGATGTTAATTATATCAAGAATCTTCATTTGATACATAGATAGCTGATTTTTCGCTTAAAATTTTTTGTTGCTTTTTTTTAAAGAAATGAACTCACTCTTTTTGTTTGTTTGTTTGTTTGTATATTTTACTGTAAAGACTTTCCAGCAAACCTGGCATTAATGATTCAGTTCCTATATCCCACCATGAAGATTTCAAGGTAATGTGCTCTCTTGTGAAATGAATTTTCCTGCCCTCGATTTAATTTTGCGTGGTAGCACTTACTCTTAAAATTTTGTAGTAGACTACCTTTAGGTTTGTACCAGAAAATTAGTCTTTTTATTTTTAAATCCTCAACCAAGGATATATATTTTTTAAATTGGTTTTAGAGCGAGAGGAAGGGTTAGAAAGAAAAATCAAGAGGCTATCTCCCGAGTGTGCCTCAACTGTGATTGAACTGGCAACCTGGGTATGTGCCCTGTGAATCAAACCCATGACCCTTCTGTGCATGGGATGATGGTCCAACTAACCGAGCCACACCAGCCAAAGCAGAAAATTTGTCTATTTTATTGCGTGATTCCTTTTACATGCAATTTCTACAGTAAGTGAATCTATGGAGACAGAAATCAGACAAATGGTTGCCAGAAACTGCAATAGGGGGAATGGGGAGCTATTGTTTCATCAGAATGGGGTTTCCTACTGGAGTGATGAAAAGTTTTCAAACTAGATAGAGGTGATCATTGTACAACATTGTAAATGTAGCAAATGCTACTACATTTTTCACTTTAAAATTGTTAACTTTATGTTTGGTGAACTTGACTCACGAAAGATAGAATACTGTCATAACAACAATCAATCAGTCGATCAAATTAAGGTCACGTTACACATTTTAAAACAATCCGATGGGCTCATTTGAAACACGTATTCCGGTGAAAGTTTGCATTGTTAATTTGAGGTTTCTTGTTTCTTGAGGTAAACCTGTATTGCTATGAATTTCCCTCTTAGGACTGCTTTTACTGTGTCCCATAGATTTTTGGGTGGTCTGTTACCATTTCATTTGTCTCAAGATATCTTTTGATTTCTTTCTTGATCTCATTGTTAACCCATTCACTGTTTAGTAACATGTTATTTAGCCTTTATGTGTTTGTGTGGTGTTTTGTTTTTGTTTTTGTTTTGCAATTGATTTCTAGTTTCGTACCATTGTGGTTGGAGAAGATGTGTGAAATGATTTCAATCTTTTTAAATTTATTGAGGCTTTTTTTATGGTCTAACATGTGGTCTATCCTGGAAACTGTTTATGTGCACTTGAAAAAAATGTATACCATGCAGTTTTGATTTGTTTTTGTTTTTGTTTTTGTTTTTTTGTTTTTTTGGAAGATCTCACTGTTGATGTCAATGGGGTATTAAACTCCCCAACTATGATTCTACCAATATTTGCTTTATATATTTAGGTGCTCCTATGGTGGGTGCATATATGTTTACAAGGGTTATTTCTTCTTGTTGGATTGATTCCATTATCATTATGTAATGACCTTCTTTGTCTCTTGTTGTAGCCTTAGTTTTAAATTCTAGTTTGTCTGATCAAAGTAGTGCTATCCCAGCTTTTTTGTTTGCATTTGAAAATTTTTTAAATTAATTTTTAAATTTATTGACTTGAGAGAGAGAGAGAGGAAAGGAGAGAGACAGAGAGAGACAGAGGGATAAAGAGAAACATTGATTTGTTGTTCCACTCATTTATGCATTCATTGGTTGCTTCTTGCATGTTCCGTGATGAGAGACTGAACCCACACACTTGGCATATCAGGACGGCCAACTGAGCTACTTGGCCAGGGCCCGTTTTGTTTGCATTTGCAGGAAATATCTGTTTCCATCCCTTTACTTTCAGTCTGTGTGTATCTTTCGCTGAGGTGGGTGTATTGTAGACAGCAAAGGTAGGGATCTTTTTTCTTTTTTTTAAATATATATTTATTGATTTCAGAGAGGAAGGGAGAGGGAGAGAGAGGGATAGAAACATCAATGATTAGAGAGTCATTGAATGGTTGTCTCCTGCACACCCCCGGCTGGGGATCGAGCCCACATCCTGGGCATGTGCCCTGACCAGGAAGTGAACTGTGATCTCCTGGATCCTAGGTCAATGCTCAACCGCTGAGCCAAGCCCAGCCAGGCAGGATCTTGTTTTCTTATCCATTCATCTACTCCATGTCTTTTGATTGGAGCATTGAAGCCATTTACATTTAAAGTGATTATTGATAGGTACACCCTTATTCCTATTTTATTCTTTATAATTATGTCCTCTCTGTTTTTCATATTCTTTGTATAAAAGTCCCTTTAATATTTCCTCTAATACTGGTTTGTTGGTGATGAACTCCTTTAGCTTACCTGGGAAGCTCTTTTTTTCTCCTTCAATTTTAAATGATAGACTTGCTGGGTAGAGTAGTCTTAGTTGTAGGTTCTTGTTTTTCATTACTTTGAATAGTTTGTGCCAGTATCTACCAACATGAAATGTTTCTGTTGAGAAAGCATCAGACAGTCTTATGTGGGCTCCCTTGTAGGTAGCTATCTGTTTTCCTCTTGCTGCTTTTAAGATTCTCTTTTTGTCTTTAAACTTCACCATTTTCATTTTGAAGTGTCTTAGTGTGAGCCTTTTTGTGTTCATCTTGCTTGGGACTCTCTTTGCATCCTGCACTTGTGTGTCTTTCTTCCTCACCAGGTCAGGAAAGATTTCAGTCATTATTTATTCATATAGGGTCTCATTTGTTTGCTCTCTCTCTTCTCCTTCTGGCAACCTTATAATGTGGATATTGCTATACTCTGTGTTGTCCGAGAAGCCTGTTAAACTAGTCTCAATTAAAAAATTTTTTTTTAAATTATTTACTTATTTATTTTGCTGTTCTAATTGGTGTTTCCTGCTACCTTGTCTTCTAAATCAATGATTCTATTACCCTTTTCATCTAATCTGCTATTGATTCCTTCTAGTGTATTCTTCATTTGTGACTGCTTCTTTTATATGGTTTTTTTGTCCTTTTTTATACTTGCTCTCTCTCTCTCTCTTTTTTTTTAAACATGTCTTTGTTTCAGAGAGAGGAAGAGAGAGAGAGAGAAACATCAATGATGAGAGAATCATTGATCTGCTGCCTCCTGCATGACCCCCACAGAGGACTGAGCTTGCAAGCTGGACATGTGCCCTGACAGGGAATTGAACCACAATCTCCTGGACCATAGGTTGATGCTCAACCTCTGAACCACACTGGCCAGGCTACACTTGCTATTTCTTTATTGAAGTTCTCACTATGTTCCTTGACTATCTTTGTAACCATGTTCTTGAACTCTGTATCTGGTGTATATCTTGCCTCCATTTCATTTAGTTCTTTTTTGGTGGATTTTTCTTGTTCTTTCATTTGGGGCATGTTTCTTTGTTTCCCTATTTTTGCTGCATCTCCATATTTGTTTTTGTGTATGGGATAGATCTGCTATGCCCCCCAGTCTTGGTATAATAACCTTATGTATTAAGTGTCTTGTGAGGCTCAGTGGCACAATCTTTCTGATCACCTGAGCTAGGTGCTCCAGGAAAGTCACTTGTATGTGTTATGTGAGCCCTCCTTTTGTAGAGTCTTGATTGTTATTGGCCTTTTCATGGATGGGGTTGATCCTCAGGCTGGCTGACCACGGTATGCACTGTGTTGCAGTGTGAAAGCTGATGCCATGTTGAGTTATTTACGCCATCATGGTCTGGTCCTTGCAGAAATCTTTGGGTGTCGCTCTCATGGAGCTAATTGGATCATGCTCTGAAGCCCCCCACCACATGTATTGGTACTTGGCCCTCTTTGGAGGGACTCTGGTGCAAGTCAGGTTCTGCCAGTGACTTCCCTTGGGCTACCTGTGTGGAGTTACAAAGCAATCAGGGTTTGTGACTGCCTCTGCTGTGCCTGGGTGTGCCTAGGAGGGGCCGAGCTGTACACCAACGCCTCCTTCCACCAGCACCAAGCCTGTGGGGCAGGTGAGCAAAAAGCCCAAATCACCCTGAGGTCCACCTCTGCCTACCAGCTTTCTGTTGGGGTCAGTCACTGAAAAAGCTCCTGTTGGTATGTGAGTTGCATGAGGTAAGTGAGTCATCAGGTAGGTGAGAGTGGTGTTCACCAGACTGATACAGATTCAAAGTCAGCTTCATTACTGGGTGTGAGGCTACTCAGCAAAAGTTCCAAGATACACTAATGCCAGCTACCACCCACAGGGTATCCATGGACCTTTGAGTTTGGGTTGGGTGGAGCCTCAGGGAATCATTAGAGTAAAACCAACAGAATTCATCAGGCCCCAGAAGGCCAAGATTTGGCTGTGTGAAGGGAGGGCTCTTCATTGGAATGGTGGCCTTAGTTAGACCTGCAAGGGAAAAATGGCCCCCACCCCAAAGTCACACAACTTGGTCTCTGACACCCCTTTAATCCACCTCAAGAGACCTCCATGAAGTCTACACAATAGGCCCAGGCAGCTGACTCCTTTGTCGTGTGTTGCTCCATAGGGTAGAGATCAGGGAGTCAGGACAGTGGGGCTAGTAGATTCCCCAGGTTGATGCTGTAACGAAGGGAGTGCTTGGCCCAGGAATGATGGCATCTGTGGGCATTGTGGGAGAGAGGCTCAGCATAGGGAAGGGACCCAGAGGTCATACCTTCAGCTCTCTTCCCAGAGCCATTCAAAGCAGTTTCTCCTCGCATGACTCCATTCCACTGCGAGACACCCTTTCCTCATAGTCCCAGAGTGAGTGTTTGGAATAAGACTTGTGTGCTGGCCCTTTAAGAGGGCTCCTGTCTTTCCAGCAGACTCCCATTTCTTCCTGGAGGACAGAATCCTTGCTGATTTTCAGAGCCAGATATTATGTGGGCTCCTCTTCCCACCTCTGGTACCCAAGGCTGGGGACCCCGCTGTGGGTTGAGACCGCATGCTCCTCAGGGGGGAACTTTGCAGCTGAGATACCCCTCAGCATTCTCAACCACCATAAGTGGGTGCGGGGCCAGCCCTTTTTGAATCTCTGCCCTTCCTACCAGTCTAGCTGAGGATTCTTCTGTAGTTCTTGGTTACAAGAGTAATGTTCAGCTAGTCTTTAGTTGCTTATGTAGGTTGGTAGTTATGTAACTTAGTAGTAATTCCAGTTCGGTCCAGGGAGGAGGTGAATGTAACTCTCAGCTCCTTTGGCTCCATCTTAGATCAGCTCTAATAAAATTCTGAAATGCAGTGCAGGTGCTCACTATTGAGGATATGGTTAGGTGAAATGCAGTGCAGGGGCTCACTTTTGAGGTTATGGGGAGGTGAAATGCAGTACAGGGGCTCACTGTTTAGGATATGGGGAGGTGAAATATTTTAAGTGATGAAGACTTTTAACATTAAAATTCAGCTACTGAGTTATTTTTGATAGATTTAACATCTAATGAATTGTGACACAATTAAGTTTGAGGGTTCATATCTTTCTTTTAATTTAGACCAAGGCCAGTAATTGTTTTACTTCTCAGTTATAATCCAGTGGTTTGGGAGTAGCTAACTATAGATTAAGATTTCTAAAAGTTAAATTTTAATTATATTCTAATTTTCCTTTGTCCATACTTGATTACTTAAGGGTGAAGTTATTTCAAACATATGTACCCTTACAGCAAAGACAGCAGAAAACCAAAGCAAGCAAATTCATCTTCCAACTTTGCATCTGGAAAAAATGTCTCAGGACTCAGAAATAAATAGGGCATGTGACGGAGAGTATACTTCCGCATATTCAGGACATCCTTCTGTGCAAAAGGATGAGGAAATGTGGCTTAAACATGGCAAATTCAAACAGAGGAAGAATTTACAACTTACCAGTGATAAGTTAAAGCAGAAGCGTCATGAATTTTGTGAAAAAGGCACTAGCGAGTGTCCTGAGGAAGGACCCCTACATCACTCTAAAAAAGGAGCAAGCATAAGACAAATGCCTTCTAATCTGACAAATAAAATACTTGATTGTGGGGGAAAAGATGCATTTGGAATGCCTCTCTCTGAAGTATTCCAGACATTTCCTGGAGGAGAAGAACCCACCCTCAAAAATGTGTTTCCATCTCATTCACGCTCTGGTTCCCCGGAGGGCTCTCCCTGGTCATCTTCTTCTGAGCTTTGTTTAAGCGAAAAGGAATTACACTCTGAGAATGATCACAAACCTGACACTGAACATGTTTTAAACAAAAATGAAGAGCCTTTTTGTAGTGATACAGAAAATATCAAAGGAAGGAACCCAGTAGTTACATCCAAAGTGAAAGAAGACCAAGAGTTTGATATGCAGATGACAAAAAATATGAACCCAAATACCACTAATAGGAAATTAGGCGTCAGACATACCCCTCAGCCTAGTGGTCTAAAAAGTCATCTTGATTTGCAGATTGCCAGCCACAGTGAAAAAAACCACATGATTCAAATAAAAAGGAACGATACTTATGCTGTTACAAATACTTATAAGGAAACAAAGCCAAATCAAGGCTTGTTGCAGAAGCCATTATATGCAGATCATTGCAGTGCTAGTAACTATAATAAAAGCATGGAATCTGAAATACAAGAATGGAGTTCCTCTTACCCCTATAGTGTCGGAACACCTACAGGATGTGAAACTGAAGCATTAGAGCAAGATGTACAAAGGCTTAACATGGACATGTCGAAAGCAGAGCTCCTGGCTCTGAGAAAGAGAGGTAGAAGTTCATCTGATAATTTATCGGTAAGTATTTTATTCCTAGTAAAGTAGTTCAGTGTACTTCCCCCCATTTTACATTTATTACTACTTGAAACATCATGAACAAGAAATAAAAGTTATTGTAACAACAAAAAATTTCATACTTTTCTAAGAGCAGCTTTATAAATTTTATCCTATTCACCATTTGTACTTTGATATATGAGGCTTCTTTTGTGTTTCTGTATTCACACTAGAGAAGAACTGTGGGTCAGAAACTCTGGAGTCTGCACACCTGGGGAAGAACCTGAACTTGCTTATCTTTTTAACCTCTCCATTCTAGATTGTGATAACTGAATGAGTTCATTGATGGATACAGAAGTGCTTAGGACAAAGCCTAGGTTATCAGTTATTAGTAGAGGTAGTTTTTATAGCTGACTTTGAAAGTACTAGAAAAGGATAATACCTATGGGATATTCTTGGGGGAAAAAAGAATTTCAGGAAATTTAGTCTATCTTAATATATTCAGGATGCACAGTCTTACTGTGGGGTAGCCATATGTTCAGACTGTAAACTCAAATTTTAAGTGTAGAGTTATTAATCATTTGTATAATACATTCTCGTTCTGTGGTGACTCAGACAAAGCCCTTTCCAATTCTGAGAGTCTTAAAAATTCTCTTGTGATTTCTTTTTCACTTTAAAAAATTCATCATCTTATTAAATTTTTGAACTTTGGAGTATTTATGCTTGTCTAAAGTTAGAGGTTGGATCCAACTCTATTTTTTTCCAGAGGGATATCCACTTATTGCAGCCTTATTTTATATAAACTTATAGGTTATTCTTTAATTTCAGAGGCTATCATGATATGTCATTTCAATGAGTGTTAGCTACAAGTGTGGTTTGTTTTACTTAGGTTTCTGATAGGTATGAAAAAGAAGAAAGCCTGTTGCCTGTAATTCACAAGTTGCTGGATGAAATTGCTGTACTCAGAATGGAAGTAGATGCAGTAAAAAATGAGAACCGAGAAATGGAAAATAAATGTTTGAAGTACATTGCAATTGCCAAAGAAAAGAATGACCATCTTCAGAAGACAACAAAAATGAATGAGGAAACATTGACAAAAACAATATTTCAGTATAATGGACAGCTTGCTGCTCTGAGAGCTCAGAATGCAATGCTCAACTCTAAACTGGAGAATGAAAAACAAAACAGAGAAAGACTAGAAGCAGAAGTTGAATCATGCCGACCTAGACTGGCTACTGCTCTACAGGATCGTGAACAATGTCCGACATCAAAGAAAGACCTACAACTTGGTTGCCAGAGAAGAAGAGATGAATGGTTTTCTTTCCGGGACAAAATGAATTTGGACATGTCTGACCTTAAGGAAAGGAATGAGATTCTTTCCCAACAACTTTCTAAAGCTGAAAGTAAGCTCAGTAGCCTAGAAATTGAGCTTCATCACACAAGAGATGCTCCCAGAGAAAGGACCTTGGTTTTAGAAGGCGCAGAAAGAGACCTAAGCAAAACAAAGGGCGGAAAGACGGAAATTGAACACGTGTATCAAAGTGAACAATGTAAAGTGAATAAACACATTGCAGAGCAGGAATCCTTAAGGGAGAAGTTACGTCAACTACAAAGTGAAAATATGTTGCTTCGACAGCAGCTGGATGATGCTCACAGCCAAGCTGACAGTAACAAAAAGACAGTTGTTACTATCCTAGATCCGCTTCAGGAGGTCAGAAAAATATTTCCAGCTGAACATGACATAAATGAGTTAACCAATGAATGGCATCATTTAAAAGAAAGAATATATAAGCATGAAAATGATAACGCAGAAGATGTAAGTATCCAGACAGATAAATATTTTTCCAGTTTCCTAAAAGAAAATTCAGAGTAATATTTGATGATGGTTCAATGTGAATCTAGTTGAGTATTAAAAGTATATAGATTATAAATGTGTTTGCTCTGTCAGCGTAAAAGACATTGTATCCAGCAACTGAACATTAGGTCTGAGAGGTGCTTTGTTTTGAGTCAAGACTTTGTGTTGCCTATGAAATTTTAAGAGGTTAAGCCATAGATTGTTAATAGATATAGACTGATATGAAAGTTTAGTCTTATACTGATACAATAATAATTTTAATCTTTCTGTCACCACATCTTAATACCTTTAGGAAGCAGATAAATGGAAATGCTCATACCTAAAATGAGGCATTTTGAAATTAAGATTCAATTAAGTGGATTATCTTGACACCTAATTTCAGATTTTCCAGATGAACTGAAGTGCAGATGCTGTATCTCATAGTACCTTTCCTTCAGCGGCTTCTTATAGATTTTAGTTGGTATTATGTTATTTTGAATTTGAATTAAATTTGGAAATATTTCAGTCTCAAGTAATATATTCATGAGACCCCTCAGCTCTTTTAAAAGCATCTAGTTTTCATTAAATCATAATTTGGGACAAATGTGATGAGTTTTAGCAAATTTGTATTTGATTAAATCTTTCCATTACTATTTACAATTTTCTTTGGATATTTTTACAAGTGATTGGATTGTGTTTCTCATGTCAAGGCCTAATTACTATCAGTTGGAGAAAAGTTTGTCCAATACAGAGAGAATTGTAACTCTCTGTGATTTCTTAATTTGGCATTGGATCTCCATTTCAGACTAGTGACAGGTGGCAGGATTTATGTGTAGCAGGGAGAGAGGGCAAGGCCAGGTTACCTAGGGCCTCAAAGGCCATTGGAATGACTTAACTTTCTATTATGATAGGAATCTACTGGAAGGATTTGAGCAAGGGATTGAATGTGTGAGGAACTCTGAAGTTCATTGAAGCCTCTGGTTAAAAAAATAAAATAAAAAGAGAAAAATGTTCCACAATGTTGAACTTACTACCACTTGATCCACTTACATACCCGTTTCTCTTTGGGACGTCAGTAGATTGTAAAGCTTTGAGATTCATGAAGAGGGTCGTGGTTTGAGAGAGGGGCTGAATCAGCTGTCTAAGTAACCTAATATGGATTAGGCAGGAGGATTACATTTCTGTGTCTTTAACCTGATTAAGCAAACAGGAATCTGTCCATTATGAGGAAAAGAAGGTGGATTGATGTACGTGGTGATATTTTCCCAGTTACATATTATGTTAACAATATGTGACTCTAAGTACATCCATGGTGGGGCAAAAGTAGGTTTACAGTTGTTCGTATGGAGAGTAATGCAGTAATTAGTAAATAACAATACAAAAGTTAACTGTGTTTCACATACTCACAGCTGTAACCTTTAGCCCTATCCTGTATGTGAAGTTATAATTATTAACATAATTTAATTAAAATGTGATTTCTAAAACCAGTAACGGAAATATCTTACTAGGCAGTTGTGAGACAACTTGAACAAGACCTGGCTGATACCAAAAAAAAACTATCTATGTTAGAGGCTTCCCAAAAGGTTGAATCACCCTATCGTATGAATTTAGAAGACGAGAAAAAGAAGTTAAAGAAAGAATTAGATGAAAGCAGAAGTCAAGTATGTATGAAATTTAACATGTCATCAGTTCATTTATAGGCCGTTAAACAATATAAAATGTTTTAGGGTACTACTTTTCATGGTCAGCTTTCTTTTCTATTTTTATTGTAATTAATTTATTATAATTTTATTATCTTTATAGTGCACTTATTTCTTAAACCCTGGCTTTTATCCTGCCATTTGTGTTTTATGTTTTTTCTTATAATATTCACCCTTAGGAAAGTTGAGAATTATGCAGTGTTCTTCATAGAAGTCAAGAGGCTTTTTTTTTTTTTTTTTTTTTACTAAACAATATTTTTAGTGATATCTCCATTATCATGATGAGGCAGCCAGATAAAATCAAAGGATAATGCTGAATGGAATGTTCCAGAAAATTGTTTTAGTTCTTACCTTCATTTTGGTGAATAGATATAGAATCTGTATTTATTTTACAGATTTTGAAATAACTTGTACAGGAAGGTCGTTATACAAACTGATTGAAGTAGGCATGTCCTTCATTTCCTCTCAGAATATTATGAAAGCATGGAAATAGTCAGACAATTAAGAAAATTAGATCAACCATTGGATTTTTTTTTGACAAAAGCTGTATTGATATAATTTACATATCATATAATTTGCTCATTTCAATGGTACAAATAAATATTTGTAAACATATTCAGAGAGTTGTGCATCTGTCATCTCAGTCAATTATAGAATATTTTTATCACTCCAAAAACAAACTCCACATCTCTTAGCTGTCACTACCAGCTTCTCATCTCGCCCTGCACCAGGCTACCACCAGTCTACTTTTTCTCTGTTGATTTGTCTATTCTGGATATTTCATATATTTGCAAGCACACAAGTTGCAATCCTTTGTGATCGGCTTCTTTCACTTAATGTAATGTTTTAAAGGTTCACCCACATTATAGCACATGTCAATATTTTATTTCTTTTTATTGCTGAACAATACTTCATTGTGTGGCTCAACCATTTATCCATTCATCAGTTGATGGCACTTTGTGTTGTTTTCACTTTTTGGCTGTTAATAATTCTACTATGAAGATTAGTGTACAAGTCATTGTGTGAACTTATGTTTTTATTTCCTTGCCATTGGATTTTATCCTCTGAGATAACTGGGCTGGTTTCAGCATCTTTCTGCTGTTACTCATGCTGTCCATTCTGTCTTTTCAGTTTCTGTTCCTCTTGCCTATTCCTACATCTATCTGGACCCGGCTCCCAATCTCTCCTTCTCCATGAAGTGATCTCTGACTGTTTGAACTCTCATTGACCTTATTCTTTTAAGCACTTGTCATCTCTTCTGTACAGGAGAATTTAGCCATTAATTTTACATTGTTTGAATTTTTCTCATGAAAGATAATCTTGTCTTTATAAGTATAAATTTCCCCGTGATGTATATTATATGATATGAGTGTATGATATTATATGACATAGTCATATAAATTGGAAATATTTGAGCTTAACTATTGTTAGAATAAAATTAAATACTTTATATCATGGATGGATTTGGGATTCAAACCCAGATATTTGATCAACACAGTGTTGAGGTGAAGAGTCTGAATTGGCAAGAAGATAGCCCTAGCTTTCTCAAGCCTTCAAACAATATAGTTGAGTATGCATGTGAAAGGCAAGTCAGAAGACTTCCCTAGGTCAGGTCTCTATGGAATAGGAAATTATTATTATTTTTTAAAGGCAAATAATTGATAATCTGATGCTCGTGAAAAACATTTGCACTATAAGAGAAAAAAGACAGAGAATGCTGGTTAACGAAGGTGCCCCCAAGATCAGAACAGAACTCTAGCACACTCAAAGTAACACCAATAAGAATCAACATAAAACGTACAAGATTAGCATCTACGTAGGTGACCCATATCACATCATGGTTTATGAGTGTGTGGTTGAGGATATTGTCTATGAGGAACTCGAAGGGAGAAAGAGAAGGACAGATGAGCTCAGCAAAGGGGTCAGGGCTGGAAATGTTGATGAGGGAATCTGGTCTGAAGTGTTGAGATTTAAGGAACTCTGAATTTTAGGAAAGGAATAGACTGCTCTCTACCTATAAGTCTGTCTCTGTTTTGCTTGGTAGTTCAGTTCATTAAATTCCAGCTATGAGTGAAATCATATGGTACTTGTCTGCTGAAGGTGTTTTTGGTGTTGAGGGGTGTGTGTGTGTGTGTGTGTGTGTGTGTGTGTGTGTAGGGATGGATCGAAAAAGAAAAAAGCTAGAGAGAACTCATGGACATGGACAACAGGGTGGTGATTGCAGGGCTGTGAGGGGATTGGGGGGAGGTGGAAGGGGGCATAGAGGGGATACATGGTGATGGAAAGAAAGAAAAAGAAGTGAGGTAGAAAAAGAATAAAAAGTAATAAAAAAGAAAAGTGTGAAGCTGGGTGATGAACCTATGGAGGGTAAATATAATACTCTATCTTCTTTTGTTTGTGTTAGAAATTTTCCATGAAAAAGGTTAAATAAAAACAGATTGTCTTAGGTGAGCACTGTCTCTATCTGCTGCTTGAGTGAGCTCCCCCAGTTCCTTCTTCAGAGCACTCCTCTTGTGCATGTGTCCGCGATTCGAGCCTATCAGCTTTGAGCCTGTCAGCTTTCTGTCTCTTAGGAATTCTTCATAATTTCTGTTGTATTGATTATATACTTATTTTCATGTGCTAAGTATACAGTCTCTAGCCCATATCTTTAGTTTAATGTGCTGCTATAAACAAAGACCATTAAATTATAAAACCAGGTATTGAGTTTCTTAAACTTGTTACATCATGGCATTCAACAGGGTGAAGACAAATAAGCGTGCTACCACTGTGTTCCAAAGAAACAGAAAATAAATAAAGAGTAAAAATAAATTAAAAAGGAATAGAAAGAGTCGAGGACTGTCCATCATGTAGAAATGAATTGGGGTTGGAGGCCCAGAGGGTGGGGGTGTGGTCCTTGTTCCAGTAGCTGTGGGAAGTAAAGCAGCACAGGGCCTAAAGGACCCTCAGGAAGTGCTTGGGGCAGTTACAGGGCTGGAGTCGATTCTCCTGTCAAAGGAGAGGAGTGGGGAGAGCAGGAGCCTGGGGGTGAGCCTGCATTAAAGAATGCTAGCGTTGAGTGGAAGTGGGGAGCAGGATGATGGAAAAAGCTACAAGGATCAAGTAAAAGTTATGATTTTATACAATACAGAGAAGACAAACTTTGTTTAAAGAGAATAGTGTTTAACAGAAAAGGAGAGATTGAAACTTACGGAAGAAGCTTACAGAGAACGAGAGCATCTCATCCAAAGTCATATTTGCTTGCGAGTTTTTCAAAGATTATGTTAGTAAGATTCGATTTAATAAAACCTGGAATATGTTGAATTATTAATGAAAATGTTTCTAGGACAGCTTTAGAAACTAAAATGTCAATATAGCCATTCTCTTAAAGTTGTTTTTTTTTTTTAACACTTAGTATTTTATATGTCAAAACCTCTGTTTTAACAAATTTTGGCAATTTAAATTCCAGACAAAAAGTGGTGAAACTGTAAAGTCAATTTAAGCTGCTGTAAGAGGTCATATTTTTCAAATCTGTCCTTATGAGCACCAGGTTTATAAACTAGATTTTATAAACCTGTCTAGTACGTTTTATAAACCTGTCTATGCATATTATGTATGAACTCATGAGAAATCATATTTTTAAGAAAGAAGAGTGAGTGTTTAGATTTTTAAAAATAATTCTCTTTAAAAGTGTTTTTTACAGATTCAGCATGAAAAGAAACACATAAGGAAATGGGCTGAGTTAAAATCCCCCCTGCAGTCTTGCCTGCGTGAAGTATTAAAGAAGACAGGGGAACTGGAGAAAGAGCTCACTAGGTAAGGTTTTAATATTTCAGACCGTTTCCACCTTCAATTAAGATGTAACTGTCATTTACTTTATTAAAACCAAAATCCAAATTTATTTCCTATCTGTAATTTTCATAATTAAACAAATTATCCTATTTAAAAATTTACTTCAGAAACTCACAGCACTATCTGAAACTGCTTTGAGGCCCAAAATACTATACTTCTTTTTTCTTTAAATACATCTTTATTGATTTCAAAGAGAGGAAGGGAGAGGGAGAGAGAGAGATAGAAACATCAATGATGAGAGAGTCATTGACCCGCTGCCTCCTGCACGCCCCTGACTGGGGATCGAGCCCGCAACCCGGGCATGTGCCCCGACTGGGAATCGAACCCTGATCTCCTGGATCCTAGGTCGATGCTCAACCGCTGAGCCACGCCCAGCCAGGCTGTACTTACTCTTTAGTGATCCCTAAAAGAATAATGAGGATGCATTTTGCATTTCCTGTCGACTGCACTTTTCATGTCTACCTTGAATTTTTACTTCTGCAAGATGTCTTTGCTCTCTGGTGACCTTTCCTACTTTCAGTAGTGAGTGTGCTTCCCTTCAGCATTCAAGTAGTTTAATATCTAAAAGCCTCCCTGTGTCATTGTTTAACAACATCAAAAATTCTCTTGATTTGGCTTATGTTTCTTTCTCCTTTGTTAGTTATAAAATATACCACACATACAAAAATGTCTGTATGACTTAAAGAAGTTGTATAATCGTGTTTTTACCACTAGTAAAAAAATAAAGGGATTTTCCCCAATCTGGGAGTCCCCACATGGCTTCCTTTCTGTTTATTTGCCGAGCACTTAAATTTGTTCTCTGATCCTCCCCAGTGTTTTCCTCTCATTTCACTATCCTTCTCTACACTGCTTTGTATCCCTTTCATTTTGTTAACGTTGTGCTAGCAAAGATATCTTCTTAAAACTGCCTTGAAGAGACTGCTCCACACGCTCTCTTGGACTTCCCTTCTTCTAAAGCCCGGCCCCTTTCTAATTCTGCCTTCAATTCCGACCTCAAAGATTTTTCTCTCCTGCTTCTCCTTCTGTTTCGAATGAGCCCCTTGATGTTTTTGTTGGTGCCTTTCTTCTTGCAGACTGTCGTCAAGAGGTACCAAAAGGTATTTTTGTGTCTCTTCAGAACATTCACTTATGCTTTTCTTCTTCACTTGGGGTACTGATCTCTGGTTTATAGTTGATATTTAATAATAGGTTAATGTTTTATATTGCCATAATAAAATGAATATTAATAACTTATTTATAAGAACTCTGCATAGTTTCAATAGTAACTCTGTATCACATATGTCATGAGTTTTTTTCACCTTACATTTATAATTTAGATAGTATGCTTTCAAACAATATTAGATTGGAACAAATAAGAGGATCAGAATTTATAGATTTATTTATTTTATATGATAGAACATAGTATCTGTTCAAATACTTATCAAATATTTACTCTTAAAGAATTGGACTTACTCATTTTGTACGTTTCTGCAGATTTAAGGAAATCTTAAACATTACACAAAGGAAGTTAAATGAACATGAAAACGAAGAGCTTAGTTTTCCTGAAGATTTAGAACAAAGTCTAACTGAAATGGAAATTCAGACTAATATGTTAAAACAGAAGGTAATTGTAAATCAGGTTTGGGACCCCAAAATCACCTACCTTGGGAAATACATATCATTCAATTCTTTGAGCAGTGAAATACAGATTTTTCTATTAATTGTATAGACTTGGTATCAGTGAACAAGAGCCTTTTTTCTTTATCACTTTTCTATAAAGAGGGCATACTGTTAATTCTCCTGTGCCTTGAACCCTGGCAAGAAGCATACCATTACTGGACCCCAGGCACCAGCACCAAATTAAAATCCCTTTTGGCAATGACTTTATTGAGATATAATGAAAATACCACACAGTTCACTCATTTAAAGTGTACAATTCAGTGGCTTTTTCTATATTCCAAGAGTTACACAGTCATCATCACAATCCATTTTAGAACATTTGCATCACCCTAAAAAGTAACCCTGTGCCCTTTAGCAACCACCCTGTGCCCGTTTCCACTTCCGCACCCTTCCTAGCCCTAGGAACCACTACTGTCCGCTCCGTCTCCCCAGTTTTGTCTATTCTGCACATTTCATATCAGTGGAATCACACAATATGTGGTCCTTTGTGACTGCCCTTTATATTTAGCATGATGTTTTCAAGGAACATCTATTTTGCGACATGTATCACCAGTACTGCGTTTCTGTTTATTGCTGAATAACATTTCATTGCATGGAGCAACTACATTTTTTTATCTGTTCATCATCTGATGGACCTTTAGGGTTGTTTCCACTTTTTGGTTTTGTTAATAATGCTGCTATGAGCATTCATATCCAAGTTTTCATTCCTTTGGGAATATATTTATAAATGGAACTGCTGGATCATATATTTAATTTTTGAGAAACTGCCAGACTTTTCTCCAAAGTGGCTGCACCATTTTGCATTTTCATTCACAATGTATGAGGGTTCCTGTTTCTCTGCATTTTTGCCAACATTTGCCATTGCCTGTCTTTTGACTGTAGCCATCCTGGTGGGTGTGAAGTGGCATCTTATTGTGGTTTTGATTTGCAATTTTCTAATGACTAGTGATGTCCACCATCTTTTCACATGCTGAGTATCCATCTGTATATCTTCTTGGAAAAGCTGTCTCTTCAATCCCTTCACCCAGTTTTAATTGGATTGTTTTTTTATTATTGAATTGTAAGAGTTCTGTATATATCCTAGATACAAATCCCTTATTAGATAAAGGATTTTCAAATATTTCTTCCATTCAATAGCTCCCCTTTTTACTTACTTTTCTTTTTTTTTTTCTTTAAATATATCTTTATTGATTTCAGAGAGAGGAAAGACAAAGGAGAGAGAGAGACAGAAACATCAATGATGAGAGAGTCCTTGATAAAGCCCACAACCCGGGCATGCGCCCTGACTGGGAATCAAACCCTGATCGCCTGGATCCTAGGTCGACGCTCAACCACTAAGCCAAGCCCGGCCGGGCGCCCTTTTCACTTTCTTGATGGTGTCTTTTAAAGCACAGAAGTTTTGGATTTTGACCAAGTCCAGTTAATCTATTTTTGTCTTTTGGTTTCACATCTAAGAAAAATACCCAAATCCTGTCATGAAGATATACACCTATCTTTTCTTCTAAGAGTTTTATAGTTTTAGCTTTTACATTTTGAGTTAATTTTTATGTTTGGTAGGAGGTACAGATCTAATTTTACTCTTTTGCATGTGGATATCCAGTTGTCCCAGCACAATTTGTTAAAAAAGACTATTCATGTCTGATTTAACTGTTTGGCTCCCTCGTCAAAAAGCACTTGGCCATAATGTGAGGGTTAATTTTTGGATCCTCCCTTCTAATTCATTGATTGATAAGTCTGTCCTTCTGCTAGGCCCAAATCAAATTTTATGAGTGCTCTTTCCCAGTCATCTTGCCTATTACCAGCTGTTTTATGTAATAATAAAAAGTGAGTGCAGTGGAATGTTTTTAATGCTCCTTTTGTGGAGATATTTTGCTTGATAAAGTCAGCTTGTGTTTGCTGACTCTGACAGGAGGGGAAAGTAGGCTCACAAAGATAACGCCCATTCCTTTTACTCTCCATTCCCACCTTTAGTCTCTAACCCAGCGCCTCCTGCTTCGCTTCATTTCCATTAAACCCTGTAACAGATCTGCTGCCTTGGCATTTACTTCATGTGATGAGCTCATAATTCATAGACTCGCCGGCAGGTTTCACTGCCCAGGGAGGAGAAGGTTCACACCTGGCTTGTCCCCTCTCCTCTTTGGAAATGTCTCAATTTGAAATCTCAAAAATGTAAAGCCTATTTGTCCTTCATGGAGAAATATTGTTGTGTGACATAAAGACGAGTTGGTCTTACCTTCCCTTACAGACAAGCTTGAGGTAAGGTAGAAGGAAATTGTATGTAAATGGTGCTGAAGGACACTACATTGGTTTTACTGCTGACATTTAAAGTGATTTCATAAAGTTCTCTATTTCATCACTGAGGAAAGGAAAACTTGTCCTAACCATGGACTGCTTCTCCATGGCCCTTGGCTCTTCTCCCTGAGCCCTTTTCATAAGAGATGACCTGTGCTTACAGCTCTTTTCTCAGCCCGCCTCCTCCCTGTAGAAGGTCTAAGACCCACAGGCCTCTTTTTATTGTGCACTGTCTTGTTCTCCTTTAGTCCAAGTGAGCAAGCAGGGGTTTTGCTACTACAATTCTCTTAGAAGCTTTGAGTTTCCTGTGAATTTTATTGGCGTTCATACCATTAGAAAAGCCACCCTCACACATTGTTTTAAGGTAAGCTCTTCACCTTGGGCTTCCTGGAGGTGTTGTAGGACAGTGCCTTGAAAACTCTCACATTCTGAAAATCCTTAAAGGCATCTGAGGCACCACATGAGTCTTTCTGAGGTCTTAAGGGTTTTATAAGTCTTGGCTTCATCCTTAGACCATGCTTTCCTGGAACACCCTGGATTTGATGTTACCCAGAAGCCATGTGTGTATTTTAGCATTATTTGACCATTGGACATGTGGGAGAAGCTCTAAATGGGAAATGGATATTTGAACCCGGTAAGTTCTGGTTCTTTGCCATTTAATAGTCTTCCTTTAGCTCATCTTTCTAGTGCATTTCACTTTCAGGGCTTCCTAGGGAGAATCCCGTCATCCTTGTTTCAGTGTCATTTTGCTCACTTGCCCAGAAGTGCTTGCTGTCAGCCTCCTCAGGGCTATGAGGCCTCCACTCACTGTTTCTTGGAGGCCCTTTTGGTTTTCATTGTCACAGCCCTATACATTATTTCTGGCTTCACCTACCTCCTGTTCAAAGGCACTCCGCCACGTGTGCGTCAGCACTCCATTTTTAATATCCGTATCTGTGCCAGTTATTTATTGGTGCTTAATAAACCACCCCTAACCCCTGTGTCTTAAAACAGCATTTACTTTGCTTGCAAATCTGCAGTGAGGCCAGCTCATTTCTTTTCCACTTGCCATCAGCTGGGATGACATGAAGCTGGGAACTAGACTCATGTAAAGGCTATTCATTCACCTGTTTGTCAGTTGCAGCAGGCTTTTGGCTGGGACATTAGCCGGGGCAGTCTCAGCTGGCCACCAAGATGAGGACTGACTACGCGGCCTGGGCTGCTTCATCCTTCACAACAGGGTGGCCGGGTTCTCAGGGTGAACTTCCCAAGAGAGAGTGAGACCACCAGTGGGAGCCGTATCACCAGACATAGAAGTCACACAGCAGGTCCACTACATTCTGTTCACTAGAAACCAGCGACTAAGGCCAGCACTGCTTCATGGAGAAGTGCAAAGGAGTTGTAGACATGTTTCAGTAACTGCCTCACTCGCCTTGTCTTAGCAAACAATCATCATCTCTAAGGCAGTTGTTCCTCCCATACCCTTATCACTGACATTCCAGCAGGTTTGTTGTTGACGGTGCTGTTCTTTCTGTTGAGTTTGGTCCCTTATTTTGTGGGGAGTAACAAAGAATTTCAATATTTCACTGTTGATTTAAGCCCCACATTTTTAGGGCTCATCTCGCTTAAACTTTTACAGTGAGAGATGTGATTTCTCCGTAATCCATGGGATCATTTTTTCTTGGAATGCAATTCAAATGAGCATCAACCGTTTGTAGTTCAATACAAGACTTATGGCGTTAGAATCCATATTTAGAAGATTCATGAATTAGAGTCTCATTTTGAAAGTCTTATTTTGGGATGCATTTGTTGACTCAGTCCTAAATACCTCAAAATGATATCCCTGCACTTCTTTAAAAATTATGAAGAGTTAAGATGGGGGAAGAGGTAAGAGACTTTCTGCTAAGAGGTGACACATAGTCATTTTGTGGAGGAAAGACATGAAACAGTCACAGAAAAAAAGTATAAAATCAACTGCAGACTCTGTGTGGCATATATGACGACACTAAATATATGTTTGTGACTCCTGGTTGTTTTAACTTTGATCTTGATTCTGAGTAATCCAAGGTTCCACATTCTAAGACTGTACTACAGTACGGATAACATTTTACTGCAACTGAATTTGTTTCAAAATGTCACAATTAACTGGTGTTGAATTAAGACTATTCTCAGTCCACAGCTTCATAACCAAACTATATTATTTCATTCACGCAGAATGATGATTTCCTAGCAATACTGGAACCTGCATCTTCACCATGTGCACATGTGGATGAAGAAAATACACTTCAACAGGCATTACCATCAGTGAAAGCAATTCAAAAGAAATGTGAAAAACTAGAGGATAAAAAAGAGAAGTGGAAACAAAAAGCAAAAATGCTCGAAAAACAAATGGAAATGAAGATGTCAGAAATAGATCAGTATAAACAGATGATTGGCACAAGAGCAGCACAGGATTTAAGGGAAAAATTAGAACAAGTCCAGCTGTTGTTAAAGGTTAATTTCTTGATCTTTAATGTGCTTTATTTCATTTCAGTGCAAATTTCACTTTGGACATAGACATTGTATGTGTTTCCCCCACTTCCCTTAATAGCAATTTGTTCTGTAGATTTCAGGAAGGAAGGTGGCATGTTTCTCATTTCAGTATTTTAATTTCCATCATTATTATCACTAAATTGAGCATTCAGAATGATTCTTACTAGAGGATCATTTTCTTTTTAAGACCAGTTGATGTTAAACCAGACTATAAGGAAGAAAAGGAAGAAAAATTTTGATTTAAAAATTGTACTATTAAGTTCTATTGTTCAATTTTTAAAAATGTCAATTGATTCTATTATTTTTTGAGTTATCAGAGTGCATGAGTACTAATAAAAGAAAGATTTTATGCTAAGTGAAATGAGCAAGTCAGAGAAAGACAAATACCATATGACGCTACTAATATGTGGAATCTAATGAACAAAATAAACTGAAGAACACAATAGAACCAGAGGCATGGATACATGGACCAGACTGACAGATGTCAGAGGGGAGGGGGTTCGGAGGGCCTGGAGAAAGGAAGGTGAAGGGATTAGCTAAAGAATATATCTGCATAGACCATGGACACAGACAACAGTGTGGTGATGGCCAAGGTGGGAGGGGGGTGGGGGCTGGTTAGAGGTGGCAAAGGGGCAGAAAACGGGGGACATCTACAATAGTGTTAACAATATAAAATTTAAATAAAAAAGGAAGATTTAAATTTATTTTTATAATTTAGATTTAATTTAGTTGACATAATATTTTAAACCAGCTTGCTTTCATGTTTAAAGCTGCTCTGTGAATCGTTGACTCAAAATTAAAGGAAACAAATATAATTATTCAAATTATACTTTTTTAAAAAAATGTATCCTTCTTATTTGCTTCAGCTGCAATCATTACCTCAAGAAGATCTGCAGGAGTTAAGCGAGACTAATAAAGCTTCATTAAGAAGGGGGTTGGAACTCATAGTTCAAGATCTGGAATCTGGACTTTCCATATTGGAAGAACATGACCAACTCCACCAGAGAGAAAACCAATGTGCAAAGTCACTTTCAAGTCAGCTAGTCAAGTAAGTCAAAACGCAAAATCAGAGAAAACAAATTTACCTCATTAATTAGTTTCTAAAGCATAATTTTTATCAAGCCAGGTTCATGAGATTAGTAGGGATGGAAGCTAACTAAGTAGTATAATTTTGGAAAATTATCTTAGTAAATGAACTTGTCTATCAAATGTTTGTCCAGGACAGTTTGCATCTCTTCCCCATTTTATTTTTCCCCCCTTAATATTTTCCTAAGTTAACCTACATGATGTACTAGCCTTTAAGCTGTTTTTGAAGCTTTATAATTTAGACAGCGATATTTTTATAAAGTTGCTTGTTGTCATTACCCTAAATAGAAATATTAACGAGTTTAACTATTTTTGGAAAATAACTTAAACTGAAAGGGTTAAGTGCTGGGCACATTCTGGCGCTTGGTAGATTTACTTTCTTCATTGTGACCTTTGTTATTATCACTAGAGGGCGCCTTGAGACAAACTATCCTTTATAGTTTTTCTGCTCAAAGGCACGCAGGTTAATGGGGAAAGATTGACAGGGGAGCAAGGCAGTATGATTGACACAAATGCTAAAAAGAATGTGGTGGAGTCCTGAGGGGGGGTGGGGAGGACAGAAAGGGCGGCTCCCCTCCAGTGCCTTGGGAACAGTGTTATGAGCTGATGCCTCTGGAGCTGTTTTCGTTCATTTTGATCCCCAGCGAGGCTGTCTTGTTCCCATAGAGGTTGTTGCTCTAAATTATGCCTCCATGGGAAATGTTTAAAATCCCCAAGGTAATGCGTGTATTGTACAAGGGTGGTGAAAGCAAATGCTTGACAGTGTCTTTGAGGGATTATTTTAAAAAATCTCTCAAGTGGTTCACTAGATATGCCCAAGGGCATCCTCCAGAATCTTGTAGGTACAGTCCTTCCAGGAGGCAGCAAGTGTCACCTGAGAAGCGGCCCTCATCACAGCCATTTCTCTCCCCTGCCTGCTTTGGATTACTTGTTAGTGAGGAACCCCCTCCCCCCTCCCTAGAAACATAGTGCTTCTCTAGGACAACTTAGAACCTATACTTGAATATAGAAGGTCTGCTCCAACACATTTTCATTGTTAAAATGGGAAATTCCGTTTACTACTGTGGCTACTTAAAAAAATGCAGGTCACTTAGGGAAAAATAAAATACTAAGCATTTGTTGTTTACAATCTTCACAGGACTAAGGAGAAGATGGCAGAGGTAAAAAATGAACTTCTCAGGCAGAAGCAACAGGAGAGATAGTTACACAGCACTCCCGGCACGATGCCAGTCTAGGAGACACTTTTTGTTGAAAATGCTAATAATAGTTTTGTACCCTCTAGAAATTCTACTACAAGATACAACTTGGGGACTCCTGCCTCAAGAACCCTTTTTATGAATTAAATTAACTTGTAATACTAAAAGGATTAATTTCTGTTTTCAAGTGATCATTTTTTGTCATCTTCTTATGTGAGAGAACGTTCTTAATTGCTACTTTACTTACAGCATTTTGATTTCAATTTTTATAAAATGTCTTGCAGAGTAGTTGTACATTTTCTAAATAGTTAAATTAAGGAGATATATGAATTTTTAATTAATTTACTTTTTAAATTTATCTTTATCATTGAAAGTATTGCAGATGTCCTTTTCTCCCCCCACTGATCCCCTCCACCCAGCATCTGCCCCCGCCGGTCCACCCACCCCAGGCCTTCTCTCCACTGTTGTCTGTGTCCATGGATTATGCATATATGCATATAAGTTCTTCGATTAATCTCCCCCCTCTCCCCGACCCCCAACCTCCCTCTGAAATTCATCAGTCTGTTCTATACTTCTATGTCTCTGGATCTATTTTGTTTATCAGTTTATTTTGTTCATTAGATTCCACATATGAGTGAGATCATGTGATACTTGTCTTTCTCTTACTGGCTTATTTCACTTTGCATAATACTCTCTAGGTCCCTCCAGCTATCTCAAAAGATAAGAGATCCTTCCTTTATGACAGCTGCATAGTATTCCACGGTGTACATGTCCCACAGCTTTTTTATTCACTCATCTACTGATGGGCACTTGGGCTGTTTCCAGATCTTAGCTATTATAAATTGAGCTGTTATGCACATAGGGGTGTATAAATTCTTTCTGATTGGTGTTTTGGGTTCCTTAGGATATATTCCTAGAAGTGGGATCACTGGATTAAATGGCAGTTCCCTATTTAATTTTTTGAGGAAACTCCATACTGTTTTCTACAGTGGCTGCACCAGTCTACATTCTAGCAAGAGTGTACTAAGATTCCCTTTTCTCCACATCTTCACCAACACTTGTCATTTGATGATTTGTTGATGATAGCCATTCTGACCAGTGTGAGGCACTTTTAAATATATATATATATGTTAAACATATATATATATATATATCTTTATTGATTTCAGGGAGAGGAAGAGTAGAAGGAGAGAGATAGATAGAAACATCAATGATGCAAGAGTCACTGATAAGCTACCTCCTGCATGCCCCCCACTGGGAATCAAGCCCACAACCAGGGCATGTGCCCTGACTGGGAATCAAACTGCGATCTCCTGGATCATAGGTCGATGCTCAACCTCTGAGCTCCACTGGCTCGGTGTGAGGCATTTTTATATACCAATAGTGAACTCTCAGAAAGGGAAATTTAAAAAGCAATTCCATTTACCATTGCAACAAAAAATTTAAGATACTTAGTTATAAACAACCTAGGAGGTAAAAGACCTGTACTCAGAAAACTATAGGATGATAAAAAAAGAGATAGAGGCCTGGCTGGACATGGCTCAGCACTTGAGCATTGACTTATGATCCAGGAGATCTCAGTTAGATTCCCAGTCAGGGCACATGCTTGGGTTGTGGGCTTGATCCCCAGTAGGGGGTGTGAGGCAGGCAGTAGATCAATGATAACTCTCTCATCACTGATGTTTCTATCTCTTTCTCTCCCTCTCCCTTCCTCTCTCTGAAATCAATAAAGATATATTAAAAAGAAGAGAAAGAGATAGAGAAAGATATAAACAACTTGAAGAATATACTGTGTTCATGGATTGGCAGAATTAACATCATTACAATGTCTTCACCTGAGGATTTTTTCCATTGATTTTTAAAGAGAGGGGAAGGGAAGAGGGGAGGGGGGAGAAAGAAAGGTAGAGAAACATTGATGTGAGAGACACACATTGATTATTTGCCTCCCACACATGCCCCAGCTGGGGCTTGAGGTCAAGCCTGAAACCCAGGTACGTGCCTTTGACCGGGAATCAAACCCTCGACCCTCTGGTGCATGGGCTGACACTAATCACTGAGCCACACCGGCCAGGGCAGTTTTAGGTGCTTCTTGATAGCTTGCTTGCAGGTGAAGTGTGACTTTAATTGTTTGATTCTGTTATGTTCCAGTCTAGTTGTAAGTGATGATGAAGTATGGAGAGATCAGTTCTACAATGGAAACGTTATGAAAGAACGAGGAAATAACAGTTTTTAGATTACTTATATAAAATTAGCTTAAGTTTTGTTTTTTTGTTTTTTACTTTTAAAAAAAATTTTTAGGGTGACATTAGTTAATGAAATTGTATGCGTTTCAGGTGTACAATTCTATGACACATCACCTGTATATTGTGTTGTGTGTTTACCACCCAAAGTCAAGTCTCCTCCCATTACTATTCACCATTTGATCCCCCTTCACCCTCTTTTTTTTAATCATCAACCAAGGATATTTTTTCCATTGCTTTGCAGAAGGGGGGTGGGGTGAGAAACATCGATGTGAGAGAGACATTGATTGGTTGCCTCCCACATGCACCCCAATTGGGGCCTGGGATTGAGCCTGCAACTGAGCCGAAGTATGTGCCCTTGGCTGGAGTCCAATCTGGGATCATTCATTCTGTGGGTCAGCGCTCTAACCACTGAGCCAGACGGGCTTGGACCCCCCTTTAGCCTCTTCTACCTGCCCCCACCCCCTTCCCTTTGGGAATCACCATATTGTTATCTGTGTCTATGAGGATTTTTTTGGGTTTTGTTTTTTTTCCTTAATCCTTTCACCTTTTTCACTCAGCCCCACAAACCCCCTTCCCTCTGACAGCAGTTAGTCTGTTTGCTATCTAATCTGTTTCTATTTTGTTAGTTTATTTTGTTCAATAGATTACACATATAAGTGAGATCATACGGTATTTGTGTTTCTCTGACTAGTTTATTTCACTTAGCATAGTGCTGTCCAGGTCCATCCATGCTGTTGAAAAGGGTAAAATTTCCTTCTTTTTTGTTTGCTTGTTTTTTTACTCCTCACCTGAGGATATTTTTTCCATTGCTTTTCAGAGAGAGTGGAAGGGAGAGAGAGAAAAAAACATTGATGTGAGAGAGACACACTGATTGGTTGCCTCCCACATGGGACTGGGGCTGGGGACCAAGCCTGCAGCTGAGGTACATGCCCGTGGCTGGGACTGAACCTGGGACCCTTCAGTCTCAGGCTGATGCTCTAACCACGGAGCCCAACCAGCTCGGCAGATTTCATTCTTCTGTACAGCTGACTAGTATTCCACTGTGTAAATGTACCACAGCTTTTTATCCACTCATCTACTGATGGGCACTTGGGCACCAGACCAAGTTCTTAGAAAGATATTCGACATCTTTTCAGTCTTCTTAAAGAATGACTCATGGCTCTTCCAGATATTTCAGCATTATAATATTACAATAGAATTTCCTGTCCCACATTCTAACATCACGGATCCGTCTATTTCAAACAGCAAATGTCTGGGAAGTGAACAAAAAATGTTTATGGACAGTTGACAAAATGTTACAAAGTTAGTACATGAAAGTTGGTACACTCTCTTCCCAGGAGAGCCCTCAGACCTTTCCTCAGAGCCTGGCTGTTCCTGCTTCATGTTGACTTCCAATGAGTTCAATTAACTTTTTCCTCAACCTTAAGTAGGTTAAAAATAAAAAATTAGAAAGGATCAGAAAGTGTGCTGTAGAGCAGCAAAAAGGGAGAATCTCGGAATCTCTGGGGAGAGAGGGGACCTGAAAATCGGTAATAAACATATTTAACTGCTTAAAAAAGCAGGGCTATCAAGCCCCGCTGACAGCCTTCCGTGCTCTATTGGGGTCACTGCATCACGGGGCAGCATTTTTACTGAGGTTCATGGTGATTCACCAGAGCACATTTTATGTTCTTTATATAGTGCATAATATGTTTTGATAAGATTTTCATAAAAAACAATGCCCCCAAAATATTCATGCTTGAAGGATTAAGGGTTATTTTTTTATTATTATTTTTTAAAATATATCTTTATTGATTTCAGAGAGAGGAAAGGAGAGGGAGAGAGAGAGATAGAAACATCAATGATGAGAGTCATTGATCGGCTGCAGCCCGCAACCCGGGCATGTGCCCTGACCGGGAATCGAACCCCGATCGCCTGGATCCTAGGTCGATGCTTTAACCACTGAGCCATGCCCGGCCAGGTAGGGTTATTTATTTTTATGGCAACTCTCTCCCCTTTAATTTCATCTAGATAAAATAGAAACTGTTGCACACAAGCCTATAATAACTATTTCAGTCTTTTTGTTAATGGTGATTGGAAATGAGAGTCCAACCACAGACTGTTCAGATGATGAATACAACACTACTTACTTTTGTGGCCGTGACTTACATTTATTGCTAATCTGAATTCTGAACCACAATCTTAATGGCTTCAAATAGTTTCAAGTATTTCTCCTTTTTAGTCCATTACTAGAATTTCCATATCTAAACGACAGATGTTTTGAGTGTGGTTTTACACTAATATTTGCCCAGTAGCCACTGTGGTACAGTGAGAAAAGTGCTGGACAGGCAAAAAGAATGTGTGAAACCTAGATCCGGCTCTGTGGGAATTGATTTGTGACTTCGGGCAAGTCACATGCTGGCCCTGTTTTTCCATCTAAAATGAGGCTATTAGATTAGATGACACCCTTTGTGTCTTTCAGTGCTAACATTCAGTGATTCATTGGCCAGTCATTAAATAAACATTAGAATAATTTATTGAGCTCTTACATTTTCTAAGTGACTACATTTTTATTGCTCAAAAAAACCCCACATAAAAATAAATGCCTAGATTAATATTGTGACAACATTCTGACTATATGGTAATTCAGTCAGCCCAGAAAATACTAATAGGCCCTTTTCTGTGCCTTCCACTGGACTAAACTCTAGGGGGTACAGGAGTAGTAAGTATATATTATAGTCCTGGTCTTAAGAAACTCAGTCTTCATAGAGAAAAGACTTAAATATATGGAACAGATGAATAATAATAAATCTGAGGTCAGTAAAAGGGGGATCATTTTAGCTTTATGGAGGAAGTGGAAATTGATCTTTAAAAACATTTTTAAAAATTTATTTATCTTGAGAGAGAGAGAGAGAAAAACATTGATTTTTTTGTTCCACTTATTTATGCATTCATTGGTTGATTCTTGTGTTCCCTAACTGGGGATGGAACCTGCAACGTTGGCGTACTGGAACAACGCTCTAATAAATTAAGCTACCCGGCCAGGGCCAGGAATCGATCTTGAGTATAAGATTAGGGAAGATTTCAGTATGGGGTGAAGAGGGTGTGGGGCATGTGGAGCAGGGGAGACTAGCACAAAGGACCAGAGGAAGCAGGAAGCCCATTGAAGGACAGCACCAACAGGGCAGGAGCGCCTGGGACAGACTTCATCTTGATATCTAAGCACATGTAAGTACAGCATTTCCTATATGAAAGAAACATGAGTTCTATTTCTTAATTGTATTGCTATGTCTATAATCAAAACAGAAGGCAGTAATAGAAGAATACAAAACCAAACACAAAATGCATAGATGTA
Organism: Miniopterus schreibersii; assembly: GCF_964146895.1. NCBI lineage: Eukaryota > Metazoa > Chordata > Mammalia > Chiroptera > Miniopteridae > Miniopterus > Miniopterus schreibersii. The sequence continues at coordinate 79,320,681 of NC_138101.1, read as the reverse complement.
CTTTATTTCTTCGATGTATTCATAAGTTAGAACATATGCAGACATTTATTTATTGAAGTTAATTTTCAGTTAGTTACACAAATGAAAGGCACTTGCAGGGATTATGCCACAGTAATTAATTCAGTAATTCAAGGTGAGGTAGAGGGGAAAGGTCACAACAGAGGAGACTGGGATCCCAGTGTTTGGAGCCTAACGATTTAACTGAGCAGCCTTTAGCTGGGTTGGAGTCTCAGTATTTTTGAAAGGGTTGTGGTTCCTAACATTCTAATTGATTCAGGCTTAAAGAAATAGAGCAAAAATCCTTGATCCTTTTGCAGGTATAAGTTAGTTGTTTTTGCAACAAACTCAGATACTGAATTCTTTTTTATTAAAATAGTTTTATTTTTTAAGGAAAGCATTTAGGCTACATTTGCATAGTTTGAAATACTTTATGCTGAAATAAATGTTTCTTTTGCAGGTGCAGTAGTGCTGCGTGTTGCAAAATCATGGTTTAGAATTGGATCATTAGAAATTTTGGCTCATTATGGTGAACTGGATTTACTAAGGTTAGAAAGTGATTTTTTTAAAAATGGTAGAAGGCAATTTGAAAATGCTTATTTATGTGCTGGGAAGTTAAATATTTTTGGTTTTCAATTTATATATATATATGTATGTGTGTATATATATTTAATTCTCACCCGAGGATACGTTTTTATTGATTTTAGAGAGAGGAAAAAGGGGGAGAGAGAAACATCAATGTGAGAGAAAAACATCCATCATTGCCTCCGGTACACACCCCATCAAAGGACTGAACCACAGCCTAGGCAGGTGCCCTGACCAGGAATGGAACCTGTGCCTTTTTGTGTGTGGGATGACGCTCCAACCAACTGAGCCACCGAGCCAGGCATTAATAAATATTCTTAATACTTGTTGTGTGTCTAACGTTGTGTGGGTTTTCTAGGAGGATAAAAAGAGAAGCGCAGGACCTGGCAGACACTTTCTCAAGGAATTTTTTGTTTCGTATGCACCCTCATTGCAGCGGAGGGCCTCTGTGCCACTCAGACACCTGGGTAGAAGTGACTCAGACTCCTCATTTCTGCAGCCTCAAGAGGGCCAAAGCTCTCCTTTTAATTTCTGGGATTCCCGTCATGTGTCCTTTGTCTTATTTCTCTTTTTTCCTGGGCTGCAGTTTTGACATGTGTGTTATGCCTGTTCACACTGGGTTGACCCAGATGTGAGACTCAGCCCCTTCAACAGCATGAGGAAAAACAATAGACTAAATTTCCACAAAGCATTTAAACACAGAGTGCAACCAATCCACGTGCCTCTTTTACATCAATGGCTCTCTCTCTCGCTCTGTCTCTCTCTCTCTCTCTCTCTCCTCTCTCTCTTTGTCCCTCTCCCTTCCTCCCTTCCACTGTCTCTAAAAATTAATGGAAAAATATCCTTTGGTGAAGATTAACAACAACAAAATATAAAACAGTTTTTAAAAACCATTAGAAATATACATATAAGCAAAAAAATTCTCTTAGACAAACTAGAATCATTTGGAATATAGATCTTATATTGTAATTACTAGTTTAGTAAACCCAGATACCTAGTCCATGCAGAATAAGGGGGAAAATAAATGAGGGAAATGAATGAGCAGAGCAGAGAAGTTATCACACTTGACATGACTGTTCACTGAGTCTCTCTCTTTTCCCCCCAATTTATTTATTTTAAATATTTTTAAATTGTAGTTGATGTACGATATTATATTAGTTTCAGGTATATAACCCAGTGATTAGACATTTATATAGCTTATGGAGGGATTACCCCGATAAATCTGGTGCCCATCTGACACCATACATAGTTATTACAATATTACTGACCGTATTCCTATGCTGCACTTTACTTCCCCATGACTATTCTGTAACAACCAATTCATACTTCTTAACCCTTTACCTTTTCAACCATTCCCCCAACCCATTACCCATCCGGCAACCATCAAAATGTTCTCTATATCTGTGAGTCTGGTTCTGGTCCGCTTGTTTGTGTATTTTGTTTTTTAGATTCCACATATAAGTGAAATCATATGGCATTTGTCTTTCTCTGACTTATTTCACTCTAGGTCCACCCGTGTTGTTGAAGATGGCAAAATTCATTCTTTTTTATGGTTGTGTCATATTTTGTTGTATACATGCACTACTTCTTTAACCATTCGTCTGTTGGTGGACACTTAGGTTGCTTTCATCTCATGGCTATTATAAATAATGCTGCATGAACATACGGGTATATATGTTTTTTTGATTAAGTGTTTGGGGTTTCTTCAGATAAATACTCAGATGTCAAATTACTGGGTCCTTCATTGTCTCTTTTTATAAACTTTGTGTTAAAGTCTATTTTGTCTGGTATAACTATTGCTACCTAAGCTTTTTTCATTTCCATTTTCAAGAAATATCTTTTTCCATCCCTTTGCTTTCAGTGTGTATGTATCTTTGATCTGAGGAGAGTCTCTTGTATACAGCATCTGTAAGGGTCTTTTTATTGGAACGTTTAATCCATTTGCACTGAAAGTAATTGTTGTCAGATATGTCCTTACTGCCATTTTATTATTCATATTTCTGATCTTTATTTTCTTCTTCTTTTTTAAGAAGACCCCTTACCATTTCTTGTAATACTGGTTTGATGGTGATGCACTCCTTTAGCTTTCTCTTGTCTGGAAAGTTCTTTATCTGTCCTTCCATTCTAAATGATAGCTTTGCTGGGTAAAGTAATCTTGGTTGTAGGTCTTTCCTTTACATCACTGAATATTTCTTGCCAATCCCTTCTGGCCTGCAAAGTTTCTGTTGAGAAACTGACAGTTTTATGGAAGCTCCATTGAGGTAACTAACTTGCTGCTTTTATGATTCTCTCTTTGTCTTTAACCTTTTGCATTTTACTTATGATGCCTCTTTGGATTCATCTTGTTTGAGACACTCTGCACTTCCTCAACTTGTATGTCTATTTCCTTCACCAGGTTAGGGAAGTTTTCCATCATTATTTTTTCAAATAAGTTGTCAATTCCTTGCTCGTCTCTTCTCCTTCTGGTATCCCCATGATCTGAATGTTGGTATGCTTGCTATTGCCCCAGATGCCCCTTAAACTTCCTCATTTTAAAAATTTTATTTTTGCTGTTCTGATTGAGAGTTTTCAGCTACTTTATCTTCCAAATTGAGGATTTGAGCCTCTGCTTCCTCTACTCTACTGTTGATTCTCTGTATTGTATTCTTCATTTTAGTTACTGTATTTTTCATTTCTGACTGGTTCTTTTTTATGTTTTTTATCTCTGTTTTTATGTTTTTCTATCTCTTTGTTGAAGTTCTCACTAAGTTCACCCACTTTTCCCCTAAGTTCTTTGAGCATCCTTATAACCAGTGATTTGAACTCTGCATCTGGTAGATTGCTTGTGTTCATTTTATTTAGTTTTTCCTAGAGTTTTGTTCTGTTATGTCATTTGGGACATGTTTTTTTGTCTCCTCATTTTGGCTGCCTCCCTGTGTTTGTTTCTATGTGTTAGGTAGAGCGGCTATGTCTCTCTGTCTTGGTAGAGTGGCCTTATGTAGTAAGTGTCCTGTAGGGCGCCATGTCACAGCCTTCTGGTCACTTGAACTAGGTGCTGCAGATACACCCCTCTGTGTAGACTGTGTGCATCCTCCTGTTATAGTTGATCCTTAATTGCTGTTGGTATGTCAGTGGGAGGGATTTACACTCAGACTAATTGGCTTCGAGGACTGGCTGCAACTATAGTGGAGGATCTGCTGTGCAAGGACCAACCCCATGGTGCAGAATTCACTTCAGCGGGGCTCTGGTGCCCAGAGTCTGCTCCTTCAGTGTGTCACTCATGGAAGTGGTTAGGCGGTGCTCTTATGTGGTCTGAAGCTGTCCATGTGGTGCGCTGGCTCTGGGACCTCCCAGGAGCTATAAGCCAAGATCAGATGCCCCCTGTGCCCTACCTGGGGCCACCCAACATGAGCTACAGAGCAATCTTCAGATGGCTGCTACTTGTGCTGGGCTTGGAGATGTCCAGGAGGGGCCAATTCTGATCTGAGGCCAGCTGCCACTGGTGCCTGGCCTGGGGCCACTTAGTGAGAGGCACAGGACACAATGAAGCCAGATGCTGCTTTTTGGGGTTTGTGAACCTTTGAGAGATTTTAGGAAAAACTGCAGCATGAGCCAAGACAGGCCATTTGTTTGGAAAAGCCACTGAAAATAGCTTAGGTGGGCCTGCAAGTTTGGTGAGGTGGGGGTCTCAGAGAGTCACCAGTGCCATCTGAAGAGTGTTAGCCACGTGGATGGAGACTCAGATATGGCACCCACCTGCCAGCTCTGTAGGGGTTACGGGGAGGGCTCAGCAAAGGTACAGTGGCCTCTGTCAGCACTTCTGTCTGGGAGAAAGCTGCCCCTCCAACTCTCAGCCAAAGCCAGACAATTCAGTTCCTGCACATATGTCCCTGGCACCTTATGAGCTGCTTCCCCAGCACTGGAGCTCAGAGTTAGTGAATCTGAGTAAGTCCATGCACAGGCCCTTTAAGAGGAACTGCCTGGGCCCGGTTGGGTGTGGTTCAGTGGTTGAGCATCTACCTAGGATCCAAGAGATCACGGTTTGATTCCCCATCAGGGCACATGCCCGGGTTGCGGGCTCGATCCCTAGTGGGGGGTGTGCAGGAGGCAGCTGATCAATGACTCTCTCATCATGGATGCTTCTATCCCTCTCTCCCTCTCCCTTCCTCTCTCTGAAATCAATAAAGATATGTTAAAAAAGAAAAAGAAAAAAAGAAGAACTGCGTGGGACTCCAGCCACCCTATGTCTCACTCAGCCATAATCCTTGCTGGTTTTCACAGCCAGAAGTTATGGGACTGGAACCTTGGGCTGGAGAGGAGAGCGTTCCTCGCTCTTCAAGGGGGACCTCTGCAGCTGAGATAGCCCTCCTGATTTTGAACTGCCATAGGTAGGTGTGGCAGCCTGTTCTGCATGTCTGCCCCTCTTATCTGTCTTGATGTGGCTTCTTTATATCCTTAGTTGTAGAACTTCTTTTCAAGTAGATTTCTATTGGTTCTGAATGATGGTTGTTATGTAGTAATTTAGTTGTAATTTTGATGTGGTTGTGGGAAGTTCTCCTTCACTATCTTGACGAAAGCTTCTCTGAATCTCTTTAGCAAATGTTCACTAAGTTTGTGGTCATCTCAGCTTGAGGAGAGAGTTGTCTATTCTCACTGGGCATTATTTCTAACATCCCATTTGTTTTTTGGTCACTTCTGTTTGGATTCACCATGTCACTGAAATTGCTCCATCTGGTGGCCATACTTCAGCTGTATTTCACTTCTCTCTCTGACACTGATGTACAGAGGTGACCACTTCATCCTTGAAATGCCTCCTCTGGCTAACATGACTACATAGACCTTTCTGTTCCCAAATGCCTGCAACAATCTTTGACGTATAGGCACTTACTGAAGTTATTAAATGATTAAAGTATTGAAAAATGCATATATACAACTCTAATCCACTCCTGTTGTTTTGATTGGGTTTTAGTAATTCTCAAATAATATCTACAACCTCCAATTTTTTTTGGATTCTCTCTTATGCAATGCAATAACATGAGTAGTCGACTAACTAGAGAAGTTGGTTAAAATGGGGAGTAAAAACATGATGCATATGCAACTTAAATATTTTAACTTCAGACATTGGCCAGATTTTTCTCATCTCCTTATGACCTCCACACATAGTCACTCCCTGCTGTGTTGTTGTTTTTCATCCTCACCTGAGGACACGCTCAGGGAGAGGTAGGAAGAGAGAGAGAAACAGGGATGTGAGGGAGAAACACCGATTGGCTGCCTTCAGTGTGCTCCCTACCCGGGGATCAAACCAGCAGCCCTTCGGCACATGGGGTGATGCTGAACCAACCGAGCTATTCCGGCCCGGCTGCTCTGCTGTTTTTACACTTTGTGTGCATTTCTACAGTGGCATGTGTTGTGCTGTAATGTCATTATTTTTGTATGTTCTTCTCCCCTAATTGACTATATGCTTTTTGAGGGCTGTGTCTGAATCTTGTCATTCTTCTTCCTGGCACCCACACAGGGCGTGGCACACAGTAGGTACAGTAGCTATTCCATGATGTTTATTGAACTGATTTGAATTTGTAACGTAATAAGATGGAATCTAATATGATCTTAGAAACACATTTCTAGTTTTGATTAGTATTGAGGAAATATTTATCTATTGCTGTTTTAGGGGTATACAATCTTATTTTAATTTTAAAAATGTTAAGAGTGAACCTAATGAATTCATGAGTGGCAAGGGTGGATTTAGGTGATTGGATATTAGAGACTATATTTGGAGGAACACTGATACTATCTCCTTTTCATCTCCAGGACATTATTAGATTTCATCATACAGGAACATTTCCCCTCAGTAGATGTCAAAGAACCTAATAGATTTGTGGTAAGTTTTTAAAGAGAAAGGGCAATACTTTGTTTTCTCTCATTGGCCTGTCAACATTAGTGGTTACAACTTAGGACTTAAAAAACTACAGTTAGGCAAGGAAATGTAGAGCATCATGAGCATTTTGTTAGAGGAGAGTAAGATGAACGGCTTCATAAGCAAGGCATAGGGAAGAAATTTGTTTTGTTTGAAGGTTCTCTAGAAAACAAGAACAGGTGCTACTGCATCCTGACTGTACACATTATTTTTGAGCAGCATTTATAAGTTGGTCACATATTTTCTTTTCTCACCCATTAGATATATAGCTGTTTCTGTAGTTGTAGTTTTAAAATAAACATAACACATAATAGGAAAATGTGGTTTTCTATTCCTGTGGAAATTTTTTTATTTTCATAACTTTTTTCATTCTTTTAACAGTCACAGAGAAGAGGATTCCATTATTTATCTTGGTGACTCATTTCAAAGCTTAATAACTCACTTCCCTTACATTTAACTCCCTTGTGCTGAATTCTCATGCTTTTTCCTTTTTTTCTTTGTTAATCCTCACCTAAGGATGTTTTTTCCATTGATCTCTAGAGAGAGTGAAAGGGAGGGAGGGAATGAAAGAAAGAGAGAGAAACATTGATGTGAGAGACACACATCAATTGGTTGCCTCCCGAACATCCCCCCACCCTGACTGGGGTGGGGATGGAACCTGCAACCCAGGGACCTGCCCTTGACTGGGAATTGAACCTGTGACCCTGCGGTGCATGGTCCAGTGCTCTAACCAGTGAGCCACGCGGGCCAGGGCGCTTTTTCCTTTTTTTATTGGACATTGAGAAAGCCTGATCATAATACTGTGTATGAGCCTTTTATAAATTATTTCTAAATGAATAATTTTATGTTCTTCCATATATAATTTCTGTTTCTTTAGTCAACTATTGGCCCACATTTGTAAAATCTGAAAAATTTCTAAATTTTATTTTAGGACTTTTTTTCTATTGTGGTATCCAAGACAGCACAACTTATTGCCCTGTGGATGTCTGTTGGTTTTGCTCATGGTAAGTTATCTATTAATGTTTCACTCTTCCAGTGAGAAAGTAGAATTAATCTGTTGAGGCAGGAGGCTTCTTTTTTAGGTATATCAAAATATTCCTGCCATTGAGCTTCTTAACATTTATAGCATACAAATTTTTTTTAGCAACAATTTAAAATGGTTTTGAATTGAACAGCATACACAAAATAGAATAAGGATGACCTTGTGAGTCTATATTTAGACCTCCTTAAAGGTATTTTCAAAATCTTAATTATTAAAGTATTACATGCTTGTGGTAAAGAATTTAAAATATACACAAGTCATTTTGAGTTCCATTCTCTGGGATAATCATTATTAACCATTTCATACCAAGTTTCCTAGACTTTATTTTGATGACATTCACATCTCTCCTATAAAAACAGCCTGGTTGCATTGGCAGGAATATCTGCCTGAACTAGGAATAGCTGAAAAGCAAGGTCTCTAGATAAATACCAAAGGAGGATTCCACATTGCAAAACTTTTTGAAATTGGCTTTAATTACCACACACTCTCTGTGTCTCACTTGGGGTTGGGTGGAGAACAGCGTAGGTGTTTCAGAGCTTTTGCTGTTATAAACTGTGCTGCAGTGATCACCACACAACTATCCCTTTGTATTCTCGAAGATGAGTTTTTGAGGATAAACTCCTACAAGTGGAATGGCTGCATTAGAGAGTCTGTACATTTAACATTTGGATAAAAAGGGCCATCTTTCTCTGAAAAAGGTCGAAAATCTCTCTGTTGAACACTGTGCCACCATGCCCAAAATCCTATATGAGGCTGGTGTGCCCATGGCTTCCTCCTACCCTACACTCTGCCCCCATCCATGAACCCCACACCTAAGAGGTCACTCTCCTCATACCCCCACACTGCTAGTGGTCTGCAACTCAGGACTGTTACGGGGACACATATCCATATTTTCCCCCTTTCCCCTTTTCACAGCCTTTGAAAATTAATTTTATTCCTTTACTAGTCTCAATTCCATTCCAAATAATTTATTGTTTGAATAACTGCTAGAAATTGAGGATAAATAAGAGGAAGTTTTATTTCTTGGGGCTTTTGTTCCTAAAGTACTTGAAATCTTTGGGAACTGGGGAATATAAAACAAAAGGCTAAATTGATTTTTAAAGTACAGTTTTAGTATATATTAAGCTATTTGTCTTCATCAGTTAGACTTTCAATTGATAATAAAATTTTGCTTCATTTCTAATACAAATGCATTTCCCTGATCTTTTCTATTCTGGATAATTTTATACAGTTAAAAAATGCTTTGTTGCCCTGGCTGGTTTTTCTCAGTGGTTAGAGCGTCAGCCTGCATACCAAAGGGTTGTGGGTCCGATTGCCAGTCAAGGACATGTACTTGGGTTGAGAGTTCACTCCCCAGGCCTGGTTGGGGCACATGGGGAAGGCAACCAGTTGATGTGTCTCTCTCACATCAATGTTTCTCTCTCTCCCTCTCCCTCCCCCTTCCCCTCCTTCTCTTCCTCCCCCTCCTCCTTCCCCTCTTCCACTTTCTCTGAAAAGTAATGGAAAAAATATCCTCGGGTGAGGATTAACAACAACAACAAAATGCTTTATTTTATTATCATGTTTTTGGAATTTTTTATTGTTGTTTTAGGTGTTTGTAATACTGATAACTTCAGTTTGTTATCCATTACAATTGACTATGGTCCATTTGGTTTTATGGAGGCCTATAACCCAGGTATGTATGATTTATATGTATATATAAATATGCCTTATTTCACAAGTTTATTTTAAACTGTTATACCTAATACAGTGATTGGGTAGTAAAAGAATTGGGGTCAATTGTAGAATGGTAATTTTGTGTGGTACACAATCTTCTAGGTGCCATAGGGATACAAAAATGAGCTCTTTGTAACCTTAGCCCTCAAGGAATTAGATATTAGTGAAGATAACATGAAGCACAGTAGGGAATATGTTATCAGACAGACATGAGTTTGATTTCTGGCATCTGACCCTTAATGCCCTTGGACAAGTTACTTGACCTCTTACTTACTAACCTATAAAATGGAGGTGACAATAATATAATACTTGACCCTGGAAAGATCAGAGTGGGCTTTGAGGATGACATGCTACTTGAGTTTGAATTTGAAGTATGTATGTGGTGACCTGGAAATTCTTGTAGGTTAGACATGTATTCTTCTATTAGGCAAATATTCATAGTATAAAGTATTTTCATGTGTATGGACATTAAATATTTATATTACTTTTTAGTTAAATGTTTAATGTCAGAAAGAGTTTTATCTAATAAATGTAAATTTATTAAGTTTAAGTATAAACTTAAAAATGAGGAAAATAGCTCACTGTATAAGGATAGTATTTTTGTTTTAAACAGATTTTGTACCAAACACATCTGATGATGAAAGAAGATATAAAATAGGAAACCAGGCCAATATTGGGATGTTTAACTTAAATAAATTGTTACAAGCTCTAAACCCATTACCGGATCCAGGGCAAAAGCAGCTGTGAGTAAATCCTAATTAAATCTGTATAAAAATATAGTTGTATAAGGATCATATTTTGAAATGGAAGAAAGTAACATCTTAAAAACCAGCTTATTTAGTCTTTAATAATGACAGTATTCCAACTCTGTTTTTTTCTCTAGTACAGTTTTTGCTTTTTTCCATAGTTTTCAGGATAAGTTGTTTTCCTGTTTATTGCTTTTTAGATGTTGCAAAGTTTTAGTTTATTTCTTCTTTGATCTAAGGGTTATTTATCACTATTTCTTAATTTCTAAGTAGTTGAACTTATGTCCATATTTTTGGGATCAAAGAATGTGTTTAGTAAAATCTACTATTCAAAATGTGTTGAGGGTTTGTATAGCCCTGCTTTACCTCAAGAGTGAGGGCTGAAGCCTTGCTCTTACCCTGTAGGTCTGCCTGTGTCTTCCAGGACCCAGCAGCTACTAGGCCAGGGTTATGTTAAAATATTTGTTGATGTACCATTGGACATTGAATTTCTTGAGGGCAGGGCCATGTTTTATTCATTTCTGTGTCTCTAATGTACTTGCTAGAAGATAAAACATATTTTGTTTTCCACTCTCCTCCCCCTACCTCCAATCTAAAATTTACTGTTTCCAGTACAAGATTCCAAGTGGAAGACAAGGCATATAGTGATTTTATTAATCTCAGGTAGCAAAAAATTACTACAATAAAGATAAAAAAGTTTTATAACCCATGTATGGCTTTCTTAATTAATTTAAAACTATAGTGGTAATACAGTCACATAGTTCAAAATCAAAATGATATAAAATGATATTCATTCAGCAGCTTCATCCCATTGATGGAGACAAGCAGCTTGTCTCCATTAATTTTACATCTCTTTTGCCCTGCAGAGTTCATTCATTCATTCAACAAATATTTATTGAGCTCCTCAGTATGTGCTAGACACTGTTCTAAGTGCTAAGATGATAGCAGTGAATAAAACAGCACAATAAACACCCTCATAGTGCTTACTTCTGGTGGGAGAGACAGTCAATAAACGGAATAAATAAGTTATGTAACATATTAGAAGGAGATAAGTACTATGGAGAAAAATAAAGCAGTGGGTAGGGAGTATAGGGAGGGAGACAGGGTTTACAGTTTTAAAAGGATGGTCAGCAAAGATCCTGAGCAAAGACCTGAAGGAGTCACAGGGACAAACCCTGCAGAGATACCTGGGGGGAAGCACTACAGGCAAAGGAATAGCCTGTGCGAAGGCCCTGAGGTGGGAGTGTGCGGGGTGTTTAAGGAACAGCAAGGTGGTTGCCACAGAATGAGCAAGGGGAAGAGTTGTAGGTGAGGTCAGGAAGGTAAAGGGAGCCTAGCTTCAGAATGTGTTGAGTTTTATGTAATTGAAAATACCTTTAAGAATGTTAAGAAATAGAAACTATTTGTTTAAAGATGGGTTTAAGGTTACAAACTCTAATTTTTATATTTTTATGAAATATTTCACTATATGTGTTCATACATTCAGACACGTAAAATATTGTGTTGGGTGAGTTACTTGTAATGCATTATTTTTGGTCTAAGAAGATTTTAAAAGTACACCAAAAAACCCATTTATATCAACATTTATCCTGTAAGCTAATTGTATATAGTGTTTCAGAAGTGACATGGTTTGATTTGTACTGTATTCAAATCTTTGAGTAAATTAGTATTGATAATTTTCTCTAAGATATGATATACAATTAAATCACCAAACCAGAATCAGTAGTACATAATCTAATGTTATTTAATACATGAGAAAGTTCTTTTTTTTCTTGTAAAATGTAATTCAAGAATGCTAATTTTAAATCAAGGTTTAACTGTTCTTTTTTCCTTCCCATAGCGCTGCTCAGATTCTTGAGGGGTATCCTATCCTTTATTACACAAGGTTTGTCCTTTTTGAATATAGATGTTAAAGCATCCTGGTTGGTTTGAGGACAGTTCTTAAAATAGTGAGAAATTTAATAACATATTAAATTGACATTTCTTCTTTTAGATTTGGAGAATTATTCAAAGCCAAATTGGGATTACTTGGAGAAAGGGAGGGTGATGATGATTTAATTGCATTTCTCTTACACGTGAGTTTATAATTTAATCTTTTTTCTGATTAACATCTGAATTACTAATTAGCATCTTCTCAATGAACTGAGATTGGTAAATATACTTATTTTCATTAGCTCATGGAAAAGACAGAAGCTGATTTTACCATGACATTTCGGCAGCTCAGTGAGATTACTCAAAGCCAGTTATAGGAGCTCAATATTCCTCAGGTATTAGTTTGTGACATTTGGCTTTTTTCTTAATTCTGTTTGTTTTTTTTTAACAGGTTTATTGAGGTATAATTTATATACCATAAAATTTCACTCACCTTAAGTATACAATTCAGTGATTTTTAAAATAATTTACATATCTGTGCTGTTATCACAATTCAGTTTTGGAACAATTCCATCACACTTCTGGTCCTTTGTGCTCTTTTGCAATCAGTTTCTGTTTCTATTCCCAGCACCAAGCAACTATTAATTTACTCTCGATCTCTCAAGGTTTTCACTTTTAGACATTTCCTATAATGGAATCATACAATATGTGGTCTTTTGTGTCTGGCTTCTCTACTTTACATGTGTTGAGGTTCATTCATGTTGTAATCTGTGTCAGTAGTTCTTTTCTCTTAGTTTCCGAGCAGTACCCCATTGTATGGACATACCACATTTTGCTGATCCATTAGGGTCATTTCCATTTTTTGGCTATTGTGAATAAATACTGCTCTGAACATTAGTGTACAAGTTTTTGTGTGAACATGTTTCATTTCTCTTGTGTATATTCTAGGAGTGGAATTGCTGGGTGGTTTAATAAATCTGTTTAATTTTTTAAGAAACCACCAAACTGTTTCCGAAGTGGCTGCACTTAATTCACTTTTAAGAATATGTGTTGCCTTTTTATTTAAGTTATAATACATTGAGTATATTATTTATGGAATAATATGGGTATTGCCAGAAGATTTCTACTTATTATAGATTTTTAGAAACATAGATCTATTTTTAATGTCTCAGTCCTATATATTGCAGTTCTTGTTTTTGTCATTGTTGAGACTAAAACCTAGCCTCATTTTTTTCATTTCAATTTCTTCATTATTATTCATGACATTCTCTGTATAATGTTATTTTTTCACAATTAAAAAAATTCAGCCTCATTTATACACTCATTTAATGAGTACTTATTGAGAACCCATTGTTATTGACAGTTTATTCTGGGAGAGGCATTATAATAAATACTTTATGAAATAATAAAAAATATTGTTAATAATAATATAACAACAGTAATAGCTAACATTTGAGTGCTTATTATGTTCCAGGCACTATTCTAAGAATTTTATATGTAAAATTGGTGACATAACATGAGGTGGGTACCATTGTGATCTCTGTTTTACTGATGAAGAAACTGAGGCATAGAGAGGCAACAAGTGCGAGGTCACACAGCTCGTAAAAGTCTGGCTGGATGCAAACACAGGCAGCTTTCCCCAGAGTTCAGGCTCCTCATTCCTGAGCTCCGCGCATCTTTCTCGTGTAAGAAAAGGATGGGCTTCTTCTCTCGGTCCCTTGATCCAGTCAGTCACCAGGGGAAAGGCAGCTTGGGATAAGTCATAAAGCTTGGAGTTGAGAGTCCTGTGGAGTTGTGGATGTTTAGGGGTCATGTTCATCGCGGGCACTTAGGAGGCCGTGTGCTGCAGTGACTGAAGAGACAGGCCTTGGTGGCAGAGTGGGTGCTTCACATCCAGAGTGCCCTTTGGACAGGCCACGTGAGCTTGTACAAGTTGCTCAGTTTCTCTGGCCCTCACTTGTTTCCCCTGTAAGAGGATTAATAATCATACCTACCTCATAGGTGCTCAACTGTTCCCTCTGAGTAGAGATTTCAGACTCTGTTTTTTCAGCGTGATCTCCACATGGGATTTAAAGGAAGGGCTGCCATGATTGAAACTATTCTACCAAGAGGCTTCAGCTCTTACAACTTGTTTATAACTACTTTCAAACAAGAATAGCTGTCAGTGTAGGAAATGAGAGTTAAACTAGTGTTCTTTGAAAAAGAAGCATAGCAAGTGTTATTGTAAAGGTAGGTATGGATCATACTAATTATAAGAAATGGTTATTTTTTGCCCTGGCCAATGTGGCTCAATGGTTAGAACATCACCCCACACCCTAAAGGGTTGCAGGCTCCATTCCCAGCCAGTCGGGTCTTGCATGGGAGGCAATCAATTGATGTGTCTCTCTCACATCCATGTTTCTCTCTCCCTCCCCCCCACTTTCTCTAAAAATCAGTGGAAAAAATATCCTCGGGTGAGGATCAACAAAAAAAAGAAAAAGAAAAATTGTTTTTCTCATGGGCATGGATAGCCTTAAATTACATTTCCAGGACTGATTTGAATTAAAAAAAGGTCTACCTGTTCAGTTGGAAATACCAAAAAATGTTAACCAATAAGAATCTTTGATGTAATTGAAAAAAGTGTTAGTGATGAATCTATCAGAATTAATAATTAATTACTGATAATCACTAATTATCACTTAATGTGTAGAAAACTGAGACAAAGTAATATTAAAGTGACTTGTTCAAGTTTTGACAGATCTCAATAGTTAAATTACTAAGAGTTGGGATAATTTAATTGTGAAGAGCTTATTACACTTTTCATCATTTCAATAGTTAATTTCCGTGTCTTTTGATATGAGACCTTTTCAATCCCCTGACACCAAAGAATTGCTCATTCTTTGGTGTTCTCTTATCCTTAATATACGTATTTCTATAATACATATATATTTTATAAATATGTATATTTCTAAAATGGCATTGAATATTTTGTTTATACACTTTCCTTAAATGCAGGGATCATGTCTTATTAATTTTTATATCCTTCCCACCTAATAAAGTTCCTAGCAATAGTTGACGTTACAAAAATATTTGTTAAGTAAATTAATAGGTGACTAAATAAAATGCAGTTGCAAATTAAGCTTTTAAAAATAAATTACATTAAGGGAGTTCCCTATTTAAAGGAAGACTTTTGGTCATGCAAGTAGTCACATGTATGTAATCTCTTTGATAGAACTTTGTATATTTTTATTTCTCTTAAGTCATGCCATTACATGTTTGTCTATGAATTAGATTTTAGAGTTAAATATTATATAAAGAAAATGGAAATATTATTCCTTTTTAGTACTACTTCTACTTGAGATAGTATACCTTAAAAAATCTGGATATGATAAGTTATTAAAGAATATAATTAAAAGGAACGTGGAGTTAAAATGAACTGAACCAATACAAATAGAATAAGCAGCCTATTGCTGTACTTTCATTTAGCAATTCTGGGCACTGAAGGTGACTTCAGAGCATGAACTCTTCCCTGCCTGGGTGTCCCAGTACCTTTTGAGACTGAAGAGGTAAGGCAATCTAATGATCTGCAAAAAAGCATAAGATATATTGCTTTAGCATAGTTAATCCATCAGATCCCTCCCTTTTCATTTTTCACCATTTCCTTTTTACTCCTGGGCACTTCGCACGCTTGAGGCGGCTGCAGTAACACCTCCCCCGCATCAGCTCTTCAATCACACAGTTCCCCAGGTTTTCCAAGCCCTGAAAGTGGAGGAGAGCTCCTCGGGCTTTCATCCGATGTTGACTTACTGGCACATCTTACACAATTGTAAGAAGTTATTTTGTTTCATAACTCAAAATGAAGTAGAAGCAACAAACAGGAAGGAGTAAAGGAGTTGTGGGTGGAGGCAGCTGAAGGGACAGACAGGAGACCGCAGGACACACGGGAGCAAATCGCCCTCCCAGTTCCATGGCCACCGAGGGCTGTTTGTAAAGATGGTCCTGAGTAATCAAGGAGAAGTTAAAATATTTTCAGAAAACTGTGTTTAAGATAAGGAAAGGTTTTGGTCAATTTAGACTATTTTTAGACAAATATAATTTAATTTGTAAAAATAAAAGGTTTGATATTATCTAAAATAACTAAACAAGGTAGTATTTTACATATTTAATCGACTCATATTTTCTGTATTCCTTTCAGACACTGATTCAAGGTGATTTTTAATTTTTTTCAATACTTGTCTTGTGAAATAATTCCCACCCTTTTGAAAAAAAGATAATTTGGGGAGACAGTAGGTAATTTTTCTTTTCTTTTATTCATATTTTAATAACATGAATGATTCAGATTCTGAAAGAAGGAGAAGAATGATGGGTAAGTAATCAGTTTCATTTTTAAAGAACTAAATAATCACATAAAAGCAACATTTTTTAAACCAGAAGGAACTACCTGAGGGAACTAAGCTTTATTTTTTTTAAACAAGAAGAATTCTAGATGAATAAATTTTAGCTGAGTTGGACTATCATATATGAGCTTTCTAATTTCAGTGGGTGGTTTTTAACTCAGAGCATGATAGCTTTGTTTTCAGCCAGTTTGCATATTGGTGTTAAAGTGATTCAGCCTTAATAGATGGTGGAGAGAGAGACAGAAAGGCGGTTTGGGTTATGGCGGTGAGACCAGGTTTTCTCCTTACCTGGTTCTTTGTCTCGTGGAGTCTAAGAATGAAGTTCACGGACAACAGAAGAGTAAGGGAAAGAGTACAAAGGTTTAGTGTAAAGAAAGCAAAGCTCTGGGGTGCGAGAGGGGTCCTGAAAAGGGTCGCCTCTGCAGCTCACTAGTCTAGGGGTTTATATTTCCTATATTTGTTCCTCATGGGCTCCTTCTAAGAATTCTACCTTAGTGACAGCCACCCTCTTTGTTTTTAGTTTCCCACTTCAGGGGGTCGGGTGTAGGGCACACTTCTTTTTCTCGTATCCTGTTTGCCCAGGACGTTTCACCTTTGCATGGTTCCTTTTTCCCCAGGGTCCCCACCCTAAACTCCTGGCCATTTCTAACTCCTCGGTAGAAAGAACATGAGTTTTAGAATCTGGCAGATGAATCACATCTTGCCACTTTTTAGATGTATAATCTGAAAGATATTTACCTCTCCAAGTTTTAAGGCCCTTAGCTATTGTAAAATGTGGATATTTTGCAGGGATGTTGTAATGATGAGCAATAATATATGTGAAGGATCTTGTTACAGTGCCTGGGCTAAAATAAACATTCAAGTAATGATAGCTCTAAGAATAAATCATCTTTATATATTGATTTCAGTTCGCTATGTGACATGTGGCTTGGAGAAAGGAACAATAGAATTTCTTTTTGCAATATGAATTCTAAGTCCTTAAGTACTCTTGCCTTACTTAGGGGTTGTATAGAGCTACTGGTGTCACCAGGGACCTGATTCATGTAGATGAAATAGGGATGACACTAATAGGTAGGTTACTCTAGGTAGCTCCAGCATTACACGATTCAGCTTATATTGCTAGGAAGATATTTTCAAAAGCCCTAAAATATCTGCATCTGCAATAAAATGAGGCTGGTTGTAATTCTAAAAACTTAGTGTAATTTTGCTTTTCTTCATGCCTACTCGTGAATTTGTGGCACATGGTCAGAAGAATCTATCTTGTTTGGTCAGCTGATTAGAACACAGCTATTTAAAGCTCAAGGCAGCTGCACTGAAGTCCTGGGCTTGAGCCTCGCTATAGAGCACAGCCCCAGGCCTACTCCACTGACCGCCCCCCCACCTTGGAAATGGCCCCCACCATGAGGGACCGAGTTGGCCCAAACCAGGGCTGGCTCAACACAAACTTACTGCTTTTGGAAAATAACACAAGGTGAACCTTAGACTGATTGCAAGTCAGACACCTTTCCTTTGTGTTCTGAGGCCTCTCAGTGGAAATTAGACAAGGTCATTTGGTGATCCAGGTGAAAGGGCTTTCAGTTAAGGCAGCGATTTGCAAGGTGTGCGCTACTGCACAAGAACTGTTAAGGGGCTGGGGCGGCAGAGGGGCGCCCCGGCCGCCGGCTGGGTGGGGGCTTGGTGTGTCCCCTGAGATGATGGTGTGGGCCTAAGGGGACTGCGGGGGTGTGGGGCTGGGGCAGTGGGGCGTCGGGGGTGCACAGCCAGGGGAAGAACGGCCGCTGCACATCCTGTGGTGAGGGGCGCAGTGTGGCCAGAACCGCGCTGCTGCGGGTGGTCGCCAAGGACGCGGCCCCTGGAGTTGTGTCCCCACCCTGTCCGAGAACCACACCGCAAGCTCTGCCATGGACAAGGCTGCAATGAGCTCAGGATGTGGAGCACTTCGGGCTCCTCTCGCTGTGATCCAGTCTGGCCCCTGGCCTGTCCTGATGCAGACGCTCAGCTGGCAGGGCGGCCAAACCAGGGGACAGCGGAGGAAGGAGAGAGACACGGGGACCCAGCCAGGAGCTGCAGCCTCGGAGAGGGCGGGGGCGGGGCAGAGGGCAGGGGGGCGGGGAAGGGCACAGTTCCCCTGCTGCACCTTGGCTTCCTGACCTCCTGACTGGCTGGGGCACAAGGGCAGGCTGAGTGAGCAGTTCTTCTGGGCAAGGGCCCTGGAGGCAGGGGGTGCCACCGTGCCCCACATCTCCCTCCTCCTCTCCACAGGAAGCCCAGGGAGCTGCAGGGCAGGCATCTGGGCCAGGAGCTGGGGTGGGGGAGGAGGGGAGCTAGGATCAAGCAGGGGCCTTCCCTCCACACCCCCAGGCCCCATCCCCCCCCCCCCCCAGTCCTGGCTCTTAGCCCTAAGGAAAGTGTCCATTCCACGACCTTCCCTTTCCCTCTTCTGCCTCTACAGGATTCTCACTCACCCCGCCTCCAGGCCACTGCCCTAAACAAGCAGCAAGTTGAGAGGCCCCTCCCTCCCTCCATTCACCAGCCCAGCTCCTCTCTCTCCTCCCCCGACAGTCCCCAAGTAAAGCCCATGCCCACCGGGAAAAAGTAAAACATGCACTACCTGACTATTTAGTCAGGGGCACTGACTTCTTCTTCCTTAGATTTTCAAATTAAAAAATGCAACAGCCAGCACAACAGTAGCCATCTGGTATGAATGAACCAGAATTATACTTTTTTGGTCAGATTGGCAAAAAATATAAAGTATTATTTGGTGTGTCGCAGAATTTTAACTAGTTTATGTGTGCCATTAGATGAAAAAGTTTGAAAATCACCAAGTTAAGGTGATAGTGTAAATTTAAATAGTGGCCTCAAGTTAATCTTGCAGACTTCACCTTTTCTAGATAGTAGAATAAAGGAAATTTTCTACTTTATCCCTCCTCTGGGGCATCAGGGGGGGGGGAAGAGAGAGAGGGAAGAGAAAAAGTTGAATATATTTCCAATAATTTTCCTTTAAATTATTTTAATAACTACTTAATAATGAATCAGATTTCTATTTTAACATATATAGTTTATTGAATTGAATATATGATAAATCTAACTACCAGTTTTATTGCGAGCCCATCAGAGATTGGTTGAGTTTAATAATTGGAAGTGTTCAGCTTTTTATGGCCGTTGGGTCTGCTGAATTTCTGATTCATTGATATTTTCCAATGGCATGTTTTATTTGAGATTATGATGTACTCATAAAACATGATCTTAAGTTTCTTTTCCCAGCACTAAATTTACTTATTCAGCAAACATATATTAAGCCCCTCTTATGTGCTAGTTTTTGCACAGTCACATTGTCTAAAGCTGAAACTACAAAGATGAATTAGATACTTGCCCTTAAGTAGCCTATATTTTAGTTTATCAATGATCACCAAATTATGTGGAACTGTGGTTGGATTTTTGTTTTGAACATAATTCTCCTTACCCAACTGCTTAAATGTTGTTTTTTAATTTTTTTTTTTTTTAAGTCCTCACCCAAGGATATTTTTTCCACTGCTTTTTCAGAGAGTGAGAGAGAGAAACATCAGTGTGAGAGAGACACATCGATTGGTTGCTTCCCACACATACCCCCGCCCTGGCTGGGGACCGAGCCTGCAACCAAGGCCCTTGGCCAGAATCAAACCCAGGACCCTCCAGTCTGCGGGCCAATGCTCTAACCACTGAGCGAAACTGGCTAGGGCAACAGATACATAATTTTATGATTTTTAACTACTTTGTATATAATATGATCCAAAGTACTTCTGCTTGTAGCTGCAATTCCCAATGTATTTTAACGGTATTTTGTTGGCAGATTTCTAGAAAATGTTTGTCAAATTTGCCTAAGTTGAGTGCTTCCACAATTTTGATTGCATGTAGTTTTCTTTTTGTTTAAAGATAGTATATATATATATATATATATATATATATATATATATAGTGTACAGAGGTTTTTATTTAAAGTAGTTCTGTATAAATTCTTTAAAATTTTAAAAAGGCAAACTTGTAAAAAGAATAAAAAGATTCCTGTATTCCCAAAGACAATTCCTATTTACTTTTTGATGCATTTACTTCAAGTCTCTCTTTTTCTGTGCATTGATTAGGAAAAAATACAGTAGTAATCATACAGGGCTATAATTTTGGATCTTTTTTTCACTAAAAATAAATTAAGCAGTTTTTCTTTTTTTATAATGTAACATTTTAAATAGCTGCATAATAATACGTCTTTGAAGGTATATATAATGTTTTACTTAACCATACCCCTATTATTAAGTATTTAAGTTATTTCTAGTTTTCCTTAATAATATGAATAATATTTTTAATGTTTAAATTTGCCCCCATAGACTATATTTTTAGAGAATTAGAATTACTGAGTCACAGGGCACTTCTATTTTTAATTATCTCTCATATCTTGGCATACCTTTAAAAACAAGTTGAAATGCAATTTGTTTCCTGCATTCAAGTAACTCAGAAAACTGCTGTTGAAAACCACAAAATAGTAATTTCTAGAATTTCCCTTATGCCACCCAGTTGATAAATTATTTTGAAAAAAACCTCATCTCAAATAAAGACATAGTTTCTGGAATTTTTCTAAATGTGCCATTGTTATAATACTTTTTAGTATTTAAAAATGCATGGTTACTATCAAAAATAGAACTTTGCCTGCAGGTAACCTTTCCTGTGTGTTCTTGGCAGCATCAGCTCTAAGCAGTGCTCCCGAGTCAGACCTTAGTTCTGTGATTGTGGATGTTAAAAGCAGCAACTTTTCTCCTCTCCACTTAGAATAAAGGGCCTAATTCAGATGAATTCACTGCTTTCTCTGTTCTTTATAAAATGCTTAGTGAACTGAACATACTGAAAAAGACAACTTGATGAAACACTGAAAAGAAAAAATATCGCTCAAAAAGTTTTTTCTGTACCATAAGGTAATAAATACTGTACATTGTTTATAAATGATCAAAATTGACTAATGCTGATCATTTCTTCTCTTTAGAGCCTTCCAGCAAAGTTCTCGAATATTATCTAATTTCAGCTGTAATTTTGTACGGCCTGTGTTGACCTAGTAATTTGTGGTTCCAATATGTGCTTCCCCTCTTGTTTAAGCTGTTAATCCTAGATACGTGCTGAAGAACTGGATGGCAGAATCTGCAGTGCGAAAAGCAGAAACAAATGATTTTTCAGAGGTAAGGTGGTTGACTTCTGCATTTATTTTTATTAATTTTATTAAATTTTATTTATTTTATTTTTTTTTAATTTTAAAATATATCTTTATTGATTTCAGAGAGAGGAAAGGAGAGGGAGAGAGAGAGATAGAAACATCGATGAGTCATTGATCGAGCCCACAACCTGGGCAGTGCCCTGACCGGGAATCAAACCCCGATCGCCTGGATCCCAGGTCGATGCTCAACTGCTGAGCCATGTCCGGCCAGGCTATTTTTATTAATTTTAAATATGTCACATTTTAAACACACTGACTTTGTTTGCAGACGTGATACACTAGACCATTGCCAGCACTAGCTTTCCAGAATTTTCAATGCCTGGTCTCTCTTTTTTTGTGTATCAGTAAATTACTTTCTCATATTTTCTGATTTATCTTTTAATAAAATTTAAAAATATTCCTTTATATTATATAGGTACATTATTTGAACATCTGAGGGTTTTATTCTGCTGCTGCTGTTTATGTTTGGGAAATTTGGATTCAATCTCTGAAATCCATGGAGGCCTGATGGCAGCAGCAACCTGGCTCCACTTAAATTGATCTTGAGAGCAGTGAGGATGAATGAACTAGGTCTGTGCACATCAGCACGGATGAAGCTCGCATATAACATTAAGCAA
The DNA here is from genome assembly GCF_964146895.1 of Miniopterus schreibersii. Lineage (NCBI taxonomy): Eukaryota > Metazoa > Chordata > Mammalia > Chiroptera > Miniopteridae > Miniopterus > Miniopterus schreibersii. The sequence goes on along the minus strand of NC_138101.1, from coordinate 79,298,604 downwards.
AACAAGCAGTGCCAAAGGAATACACACAGGGTGTTACCACTTAGTTATACCAAAAACCATGCCAAGTCATATTATATGCTACTTAGGGATAGGCACGTATATAGTAGAAGTAACAAAATGACCAGAGATGACAAACTTCAACTTTGGACAGTGGTGACTTTGCAGTAAGAAGGAAATTTGAGTCAGGAAAGGAAACTTGGCCCAAAAATTGGAAGTATTTTATTTCTGAAGCTGAATGGAAGCTACACAGGAGTTCATTATATTATTCTGCATACCTTCTTCTGTGCCTCAGCTATTTCATAGTTAATTGTTTAAAATGCATTGCATATAATATATATTTTAGAAGTGGAATGGCCCTGGCACCTATGCTGTCACTCTTTTGTCCTGTACAGGAGCAGACATTGTTGGTGATCATGGCTCTCTCACTCTCTAAAACTGGTCACAGCCTCAGAATCATTCTCATCACTACTTTCCCCATCAGAGTTCACATGAGAGAGGAAATTGGCTATTTCTAGTTTGGAACTTGGATTAAATTTTTATTTTAGTAGTTTAATTAGCCAGACAACTCTAGGTTTTCATTTTAGAAACTAAAATATTCTTAAATAATAATCTTTTTCTTTTTTTTTTTTTTTGGTGTTAAGAAAAACAAAGAAAAGGGAAATAACTCAGTAATCTTTAGGTAAAGCAGTCTAAGCTGAGGAAACTAAACATTGTTTAATAAGTTGTTTCATTGGCTTGTTCCTCCCTTTTGTTTCTTCCCTTCCTCAAAATTATATTTGAGTAACGATGCAGTGCCCACAGTGGGTGGGGAGGTATCTTCCCAAGTTCAAGTAAACATTCAGACGCACAAGACTATCACAGGCTGCTCTTGGCCCCACTGCCCTCAGAAAGACACAGGACAGAAGCGTGGCTACAAACAGGGCGACGTCAGGGTCCCCTGGGCAGGCGTCTGGCAGCAGCCGCACCAGCAGCAGGCACCGTGGGAAGCTCGGGTGTGAGGAGGCGAGAGCCGCGCTGGAGAGCGGCGGGGGCGATCCTGGCTGCTGTGAGGGGCACTCAGCGAGCAGAGGGTGCAGATATTCTTTCCAATGACTGTTTCAGTTTTCCTTGGATATATTCCTAGAAGTGGGATCATGGGTCATAAGGCGGCTCCATTTTTAATTTTTTGAGGAACCTCCACACTGTTTCCCATAGTGGCTGCTCCAGTCTGCACCCCGCCAACAGTGCACAAAGGCCCCCTTTTCTCCACACCCTCGCCAGCACTTTTTTGTTGTTTTATTGATAACAAAGATTTGGAAGAAGCCCAAGTGCCCATCAGTAGTTGAGTGGATAAAAAAGCTGTGGTTCAGCCCAGCTGGCATGTCTCAGTGGTTGGGCATCGACCTAGGATCCAGGGGACCACGGTTCGATTCCTGGTCGGGGCACATGCCTGTTGTTGCGGGTTCGATCCCCAATAGGAGGCGTGCAGGAGGCAGCCGATCAATGACTCTCTCATCATTGATGTTTCTGTCTCTCTCGCCCTCTTCCTCTCTCTGAAGTCAGTAAAGACATTAAAAAAAAAAAAAAAAAAGCTGTGGTACATTTACACAATAATACTACTTGGTTGTGAAAAATAAGGAAATGTTAGCCTTTTCGACAGGTGTGGATGGATCTGGAGAGTATTAGGCTGAGTGAAACAAGCCAGTCAGAGAAAGACAAGTACCGTATGATTTCTCTTGTATGTGGAATCTAATGGACAAAATAAACAAAACAGAAACAGACTCACAGATACAGAGATCAGACTAACAGCTGTCAGAGGGTGGGGGTGCTAGGTGATAAGGCGAAAGGATTAAGCAAAAAAAACCCCAAACCCAAACAACTCAGACACACAGACAGCAGTGTGGCGATTACCAGAAGGAGAGGGGTGAAGGGGATCTAAATGGTGATGGAAGAAGACTGACTTTGGGTGACGAACACACAATACAATATACAAATGATATGTTATAGAAGTGTAATTTGAAACACAATTTTATGAACCAAGGTCATACCAATAAATTCAATAAAAATAAAAAAGCTTCACGTTCCACAGAAAGCAATCTCTCTTGCCAGAGCCATAGGTGTAGTTTGCAGTGTCCCCACAGGAGACCTGCCTTGGGAGTCACCACACTAAAGAAAGCCCTGAGGAGTCTCTCAGGTGTTCAGTTTTCCAGTCTGGAAGCTATTTTTCAATCGGAAGCAATGGTGTCTGATGACACAGCGGACACACCACCTCCCCTCGTCAGGGCGCCAGGGAGCAGGCCTGGGACATTCACTGAGGGTTCACTGTCATGCAGGAAAGGAACAAGGTTTTGTTAAACCTTTTACATGAAACCATTTACACATACAACGTATGTTTACCTTCTCGCTTCAAACATTTCTCGAGAATCCACTCTACATGAGGCGCTGTGGAGAAGTACTAAAAATTGATTCAGGGAGCTTTCAAACTAGCAGGTGAGATTAGGTAGGTCTAACGCTGACTTTACTGAAAGGCTACGTATAGGAAGGACCTGGGGCGAAGTGAAGAGCAGCGCTAAGATCGCTGCTGCTGCAGTCTTCCTATTAAAATACTGTAATATGGTAATATACCCTATTTGATCTCTTGGCTTTACTTTCTTATAATCATCTGCCTTTTTCTATTAGAACTAGGCATTTTCTTAGGAATATCCAAGGAAGTGATAAAACCACTGGAAAAATATTTTTAATTGAGATATAGCTGATGTAGAACACTGTATTAGTTTCAGATGTATAACATAAGGACTTGATATTTGTGCATATGAATGATCACCACAGTAACTAGCACCATACATGGTTACAAAAATCTTTTTTTGCTTGGGATGAAGACTTTTTAAAATGTTTTTAAATTGATTTTTAGAGAGAGGAAGGGAGAGGGATAGAGAGATAGAAACACTGATAAGAGAGAAACATCATTGATCGGCTGCCGCCTGCATGTCCCCTACTGGGCATAGAGCCCGAAACCCAATCATGTGCCCTGACCTGGAATATGACTGTGACCTCTTGGGTCCTGGGTCGAAGTTCAACCACTGAGCCACACTGACCAGGTGGGATGAAGACTTTTAAGATTTATTTTCTTAGCAGCTTTCAAATATGCAATACAGTATTATTAACTGTAGTCACCATGCTGTACATTACATCCTCATGACTTAACTGTTTCATGACTGGATGAAAATACACATTTTGTTCCTAGAATTATTGTTTAAAGAGGTGTGTTCTTTGATGCCTCAGTTTATTACCGTGGGGCAAAACTGCAAGTGAGGAAGCAGCCTAAGTTGGAATCCATGCCCTTGATTTGGAAAGATTGCAAATTATTGAGAGTTTTATTTTTGTAAATACTTTAGAAAATTATAATCCTTTTACTGCTGTGAGTTTTAATATCATCAAGATATATATATAGTCTTTGTAACACTACATATTCACTCTCCTGTTTTAACACAAAACTAGTACTTAAGTAACTTTCTGTGGAACAATAGAAATTTTAAGTAACAACTATAGTTGAAGTTTTAATAAAATATAAAATGTTTAAACATTTTCAAACCAATGTAAAACTTGCCTTGTTGTTTTAGAAATTTAGAAAATTGATAAGGGTCCTAAGGAAGAAAATCTATATTTACCTACTTAAATTGTTTACAGGTGTATCTTCTGCAGCAAGGTCTTCAGCATCCTTTCCAGAAGCATTCTGCAGCGGAGAAAGCAGGCTACTCCTCACCTACTCCTTCTTGGGCTAGAGATCTCAGAGTTAGCTGCTCATCTTAATTTGGAAAAAATTAATTAATGAATATTTCTATTATTGAACTCAACATGGAATAATCAATTTGATAAATTCTTAATGGCCATCTACATTTTGATGACAATCCTGAATTGCATAATAATGATTGTATATAAAAGTATTTTTTAACCAAATAAACTGGACCTATTCTTTGTAACATCTTTGTGATCATTTTTGTTCTAATTAATAAACTTAATGGAATAATAAAGTATTTTTGGTAAATTGTGAGTTATTCTCAATAACTAAAAAATCTTGAGAATATTTTAATGAATTTGTAAGTGTCCATCGAATACTCACTATGTACCCAGTACTCTGGGGCACATCTAATAAGTATAATAGTTTCATTGTACTCCTAGAGCTTTTTTTGTCTGTTGTAATTCTCAAACATTTACCAAAGTAAAGAGCATAGTTTAATGAACCTTATTTACCATTCACCTAGCTTATTAATCATCAGTGCATGACCAATCTTGCTTTCATCTACACCCCTACACACTTCCCCCATGTTCCTAGTTACTATTTTAATTAAGGTATAATTTATATATCCCCAAGTATTTTAAAGAAATTCCCAGACATTTAATTTACAGATTTTTGTATGCATCTCCAAACATCAATAATTTAAAGCATATGCACATGATACCATTGCACCTTAAGAGAATTAACAATGAACTCCCTAATGCATGAAATCAAATAGCCAGTTTTCAAATTTTTCCTATTTTATGTTATCAGCATCATTTTATTTATTTGAATTGGGATACACATAAGGACTGTACATTAAAATTAGCTGACAAAATCTCTTACGTGTTTTTTTAATTTTTTTTTTATTCATTTTAGAGAAAGAGAGGAAGAGAGAAAAGGAGAGAGGGAGAGAGAGAGACATTGATTCATCGTTCCACGTATTTATGCATTCACTGCTTGATTACTGTATGTGCCCTGACTGGAGATCCGACCCACAACCTTAGGTTTTCAGGATGACACTCTAATCAACTGAGCTATTCAGCTAGGCCCTCTTAAGTTTCTTTTGATATCTGGATACATCTTTTTTTCTTGCAATTTTTTGTTTTGTTTTAGTTGAAGTAACCAGATAATTTATTCTGCAGTGTTTCCTAGTCTGTATTTTGCTGGTTGCATCTCTGTGGTATTGTTTAATATGTGTCCCTTGTATTTCTGTAAATCTAGCGCTTGATTCAGATTTGATAAAAATACGTGCTACCAGGAGGCAAGTGTCATGTCCTTCCACCAGGTCTCATTTTGTAGTATCAGGAACCACTGACAATCACCTTGACCCACTGCACTGACTCAATAAGGTTGCAAATGATGATAATCTAATCCTATCACTCTTTTGTTAGGAATCCTTTCAGAGAAGAAAACTTCTTATTATTAATTATTTGGTTATCCTGAGATACAGAAAGGCCAACTAATGATGGGTTCCCTAGCATGCTCCAAAGACAAGCACTGGGCTTGATTATGTTAGTGTCAGTATGAACTCCTGAATTTAAGCATATTTTGTTTTAAAATAATTGCATTTATTATCCTTACTGATGTACAAAGTGTCCTGTATTTGGCCAGTGAGGTTTTATTCATATTGGCTTCTTTGGACATGATCCTAGTTTCTGATAACATCCTTGTTTTCTGGTGTGATAAGATGTTCCATGTTCATCCTGTATACTTCTTACCTTAGCCCTGGAACCTATTGCTAGCATGTAAAAAAAGAAGTATAATTGATGTGCTAAAAAAGGAAAGAAAATGGAATCATATAAAATGCTCATTTAGCTCTTTGGCAGGTGATGTCAGAGGACTGGCAGCATGAGAGATCCTCTTGGTCTCTCCCCTTGAAGTTTCAACAATTTGAACAGCTATAACTCAACAAAGGATTCCCTGCTCAATGCCCAACACCTGAGAGATCCATGCACTGAAACATCTAAAGGTGGGCAAGTGGAGCAAAAGGGGAAGGCAAAAAGGGAGAGGGGCTAATAGGGGCCAAGGGTGCAGCCTGGCAGCTGGGAGCTCACAGCAGGGCTTTGCGGAGAGGCAAGGAATCTGGTTGCGGCCGACTCTCTCTTCAGCTGGGAGTAGCAAAGAGACTTGGGCACCAGCAGGAGTGAGCAGTATGAGCTGTGGCGGAGCCAAGAAACCAGGGCAAGGACACACAGCACAGGAGTATGGCTGTGGTTGTCAAGTTGTCGGCATTTCAGGTGGAGAAACACAGCAATGGAGCCTCGTTGCTTCCCCTACCTTCCAGAATGTGCTTGCCTTCCTTTGCCCTTGGTGTTGGGTTGTGGAGCACATTGTCTGTGAGCCTGAGAACTAGCCCTACATAATCCCATTTCTCTCTGAGTGAAGGGTGCACTCTGTGACTGGTTCCAGGGTTGGTGTGTAGGAGAGACCTGGTATAGGACCAAGATCACCATTACTGGGAGGACAAAGTAACAAAGAAGCTGGCGGCTTTCCACAGCCACTCCCAACCCCGATGCATTGCAGCTACACTGACGGCAGCCAGAGACTGCAGGTCAACACTGGGATTTCACAGAGCTAAAAAGAACTTGTGATTCAGTGCCACCTACTAGAATAGAAAGACCTCTTCATATTAGTCTGCTAGAGAACTTCCACTCACACACTGATGCCTAGACAGAGAAGAAATCCAATACCATGAATAACCATGAAGGTGGTAAGGCTTATTGGAAGGAAAAGGAAAAATCTCCAGAAAACAGAGACACTGAACTATGTGACATAAGTGACAGAGAATTCAAGATTGCAGTTCTGAAAATAACGACATATGAGAAAATACAGACAGGCAATTTAGCAAGCTCAGAAAACAATGAACAAAATGAGCACTTTTGTCCAGCTCAGAGGCTGAGCATATGCCTGGGTTGTGGGCTCGATCCCCAGTGGGGGGTGCGCAGGAGGCAGCTGATCAATGACTCTCTCATCATTGATGTTTCTATCTATCTCTCTCTCCCTTTCCCTTCCTCTCTCTGAAATCAATAAAGACATATTTAAAACACACACACACCACAAAAAAAGAGTACTTCATTAAAGAGATTGAAACTTTAAAAAAGTACCAAACAGAAATCCTGCAGATGTAGAACTCAATAAAAGAGATCAAGTATAAACTAGTGAGCACAGAAAATAGAACTGAAGGTAGGAAAGGATCAGTGATATTGAAGGTAGAAATCTAGAAATGAAGCAAAGGGAAGAAGAGAGAGACTTGAACATAAAAAATGAAAGAGCTCAATGAGAACTATCTGATTCCATCAGAAAGAGCAGAACGGCATTGAGGGGCGGGGATCTCACACCCGGAGCGAGGAGAGGGGAAGGAGTACCCTGCGCACAGGGCAGAGGGACCCAGGGGAGCAGTGGGTCCACGAGGAGGGGACGGTGCCTTCCTAATGAAGCAAAGCTTCTAATGGTGGAAGGCGCCTTCCTAGGAAACAAAGCTTCTAGTGGCAGACTCAACTGGTGTCTAATGCTGACCGTGGGAAAGGCTGTCCCAGGGTGTGTGGTGTCTGAATGGTAAGGAACCAGGGGTTGGGACTGAGTGGCCGCACACAGGGACCCTCTGCCTGCCTGTAAGGCATTGTGTTGAGTCCCAGAGAGCACTGAACCTGTGTGGTGCGGGGAGGGTGAGGAGCCCTCCCGCCCTGAGCTCCCGGTGCAGAGACTCTGGGATTTGTGACCGGCCCTAGGGGGCGCTGTGGTGGCGCATGGAGCAGCCCCAGCTTTGCTGAGACCAGTGGTGCGGGGAGCTGCGTGGAGCTGCCTTTGGGTCCCCTCCTGCTGGGTGCCATGTTGCGCCTATGGCGGGACCTTGCAGGGTGTACTCTCTGCCTGTGTGCAACATACAGGCAGAGCAACTTTGTGCATTTTTGAGTCTGATCACAGAACTGGCTCCCACCCTCCTGGCATGCACTATGTGCACAGACCAGCAGAGGCTGGGATTGGGGTCTGCACAGTAGAGGGTCTGAGGGGCGGGCCTGGTGCGACCAGTCAACCAGAGCTGAGCAGGGAGGGACAGAGCCCGCCTGCCTCTCCTGCAGCCAGGAGCACCCACCCCAACAGGAAAGGGGCGGGCCCAGCTCACTGAGGCCCCAGACACCCCTGCAGGGCATAGTCTTGAGGGGTAAGGGAAAGCAGCTCACAGGAGGACTTTACAAGAATAGCACTCAGGGACTGTTGTTTGGGAACTGGAGGAAATGCTGAAAGCCCCTGCTGGGGGCTGGGCAGGCAAAGGGCTCACCAGAATGTTCTTTAATCGAACCCACTGAGCCCAGGCTGCTGAAATGGCCCATACAGAAAAGGCAGCAGAAGGAAGTCAATCTGAAACTGCAGCAGGTCAGAGCCTGGGGAACTAGAATCAGAGGACAGGGTAGGGACTGAGAAGCTGGCGGTGGAGCAGAGACTAACTCCAGCAGAGTGAGCGCCTGAACAGCAACACCTCTAAGGGGGTGATACCCTGGGCTACACTAGACACGCTGCACCCTAAAGACTACAGAAGACTGGAGCAAGGGCAGGAAACTACAAAGTTGCAAAATAGCTGACAAGAGGAGGTGGTCCACGGAGAGCCTCAGATCAACCATCTGCCTAAGGACACCAGAGCCAAACCTAGACGGCTCCTCACATTGGATGATACACAAGCACCTCCCAGGAGAACAAAAACCAGCACACAAAACAGTGAGCCTCAGACAACATAAGCTGCCCAGAAGAAACCCACCTGATTGACTCTTTCTGTCTGTTTGTTTTTTCTCTTTTTCCCTTAGGAAGAAGAGAAAGGGAAAAAATTATTTGTTTTTTCTTTTCTTTAAATTTTATAATAATTAAATTTTTTTCAAAATTTTTAATTAATTTTTTAAAATTTTATTTTATGTTTTTAAAGAATTTTATTTTGCTTACCTTGTTTTTTGTTTTATTTCTGTTTTGCTTTGTTTCTTTGCTTTGTTTTGTTTTATCCTTGCTTCTAAAATCAAGACTTTCTTGGTATTCCTGCTTAATGGCTGGGACTTTATCATTACAACCAACAAGTTTACTGCTTTTCTCTATAGTTTACCCCAAATCTCTTATGGGACTCCCTCCCTGCCGAGGCTTTATCTCTCCTCTTGATCCATTGGCATAACTTTTTTTTTCTTTTCTTCTTTCTTCTTCTTTTCCTTCTTTCGTTTTCCTCCCTTCTGTCTTCCTGTCTTTTTGTTAGATTGTTAGTTTCTCTTATTCTCTTTAATGTATTTTTAGTTTTTCATTTTCAACTATTATCCTATTCCTATTCTCTCCATTAATTTTTTGCTGGCCCTTCTTTCAGAATCTTTTCTCTGCCTCTATTATCTCCCAGTAGCTTCTCTATCTTTTACATTTTAGTTTATTATTATTTTCTAAATTTTAGTCACTATTAACAACAACATACTTCTCTCTCTCTAAGCTTTACTTTTCGTTCTCTTTAAGCTATTTTTTTTTTCTCTCTAGAACTTGTGTTCTCCCTTTACTCTCCCAGTTCTATTTTCACTTGGGTTGTTTTCATTGTGAATGTGAAGATAATTTGTATGGTACCCCTTGTTTCCTGGAAATTTAGTTGGGTATTGTCCTGCCTTGACAGCACCAGTACAACAGCTTACACGATGAGGTTGGGGCTGAGACACACAGTTAGCCAACCTGAGAGGAGAGCCCTCCCAAGGACTGGTAAACAACACTCTAGACCCAACCACAACAGAAGAACACAAAGAACCCACAAAAGGGACACTCACAAAAGGGACACACCTAGAGCAAAGAGCTCAGAAGTATAAGGAAAACACACCTCTGGGTTCTACCGGTCTCACAATACAAAATCCCTCCCCACAAGACTGGGAGACAGCAAATACACCTAATATATAGATACAAACACTAAGACCTACCAAAATGGGGAGACAAAGAACCCCCAAATTAAAGAAAAGTAAAAATCACCAGAAAAAGACTTTGATGAGATGGAGTTAAGCAAATTATCAGAAACAGAGTTCAGAGTATTAATTATGAAGATGTTCAAGGAACTTAAGAAGACACTAGATGATAAGATAGAGGACCTTAGTGAAAATATGAAAAAAGAGATATATAACATAAACAAAAGTCAGACAGAGATAAAGAATGCTGTATCTGATAACAAGAATGCACTGGAAGGAATTAAAAGCAGGCTCAATGAAGCAGAGGATACAATAAGTGACTTAGAAGACAAGGTAGAAAAAAATCAATCAGAGCAGCAAAAAGGAAAAAACACTTAAAAGCATGAGGACAGTGTAAGGGAGCTTTGGGACAACATGAGGTGAAACAACATTCATATTATAGGAATGCCAGAGGGGGAGGAAAGAGAGCAAGGGATAGAGAACTTGGTGGAGGAAATAATGATAGAGAACTTCCCTAAGCTGGCGAGGGAGAAAGCCACACAAGTTCAGGAAGCACAGAGGGTTCCAAGCAAGAGGGACCCAAAGAGACCCACTCCAAGACACATCATAATTAAAATGGCAAATGTCAAGGACAAAGAGAAAATATTAAGGGCTGCAAGAGAGAGACAAGCAGTGACCTACAAGGGAACCCCCATAAGGCTCAACAGAGACTCTTCAGGCCAGAAGAGAGTGGCATGAAGTTCTCCAGGTAATGAAAAGCAAAAACATGCAACCAAGATTGCTTTATCCAGCAAGGCAATCATTTAAAATAGAAGGGGAAATAAAGAGCTTCCCAGACAAGAAAGGCTAAAGGAATTCAGTACCACCAAATCAGCATTGCAAGAAATGCTAAAAGGACTGCTTTAAGAAAAAGAAAGAATACTGAGAGAAAGGCACATCAGCATAAAGGGGAAAAATCACATTAAATAAGTTTATATCAATAGTAACCTTACATGTAAATGGAATAAATGGTCCAATCAAAAGACATAGGGTAGCTGAATGGATAAGAAAACAGAATCCAAATATATGCTGTCTACAAGGGACCCACCTGAGAGCAAAAGACTCACACAGGATAAAAGTGAAGGGATGGAGTAAAATATTCCATGCAAATGAAAGGAAAAGGAAGCTGGAGTAGCAATGCTTATTTCTGACAAAACAGACTTTAAAATAAGGACCATAACAAGAGACAAAGATGGTCACTACATAATACTAAAGGGATCAATCCAACAGGAGGAAATAACCCTTATAATCATTTATGCACCCAATACAGGGGCACCTAAATATATAAAAAATTTCTTGGTGGACTTTACGGGGGAGATCAACAGCTACACAATCATAGTGAGGGCCTTTAACACCCCACTGTCAGCACTGGACACATCATCAAGACAAAAAAATCAACAGGGAAACACAGACTCACTAGACCTAATGGATTTAATTAACATTTACAGAACATTTCACCCCAAAGCAGCAGAATACACATTCTTCTTAAGTGCACGTGGAACATTCTCAAAAATAGATCACATTTTAGGACACAAGGCAAGTCTCTACAAATACAAGAAGAATGAAATCATATCAAGTATCTCCTCAGATCACAATGCCATGAAACTAGAAATCAAGCAGTATAAAAAAACTCAAAAATATTCAAACACATGTAAGCTAAATAGCATGCTATTAAACAATGAATGGGTTACCAATGAGATCAAGGAAGAAATCAAACACTTCTTGGAAAAAAAATGAAAATGAAGAGACAACCCCAAATCTATGGGACACAGCAAAAGCAGTCCTGAGAGGAAAATTCATAGCATTACAAGTCTATGTCAAGAAACAAGAAAAAGATCTAATGAACCATTTAACATAACAACTAAAAGAACTGGAATGAGAACAGCAAGAGAAGCCCTGAAGAAGTAGAAGGAAGGAAATTATACATATCAGAGCAGAAATTAATGACATAGAAACTAAAAAAACAATACAAAAAAATCAATGAAACCAAGAGCTGGTTCTTTGAAAAGATAAATAAGATTGATGCACCTTAAGCCAGACTCATCAAGAAACAAAGAGAGAGGACCCAAATAAATAAAATCAGAATTGAAAGAGGCAATATAACAACTCACCCAACAGAAATACAAAGGATTATAAGAAAATACTATGAGCAACTAAATGCCAACAAACTGGACAACATGGGTGAAATGGACAAATTCTTAGAAGCATACAACCTTCCAAAGCTGAATCAAGAAGAGGCAGAAAACCTGAATAGGCTGATAACAACTAATGAAATTGAAGCAGTGATCAAAAAACTCCCAGCAAACAAGTCCTGGACCAGATGGATTTACAGGCAAGTTTTACCAAACATTCAAAGAAGAATTAACAATATTCAAACTATTCCAGAAAATTCAAGAGGAGGGAAAACTCCCAAACTCCCAAACTCTTTTTATGAGCCTAGCATCATCCTAATGCCCAAAACAGAGAAAGACACTACAAAGAAAGAAAATTACAGGCCAATATCCCCGATGGACAAAAATGCTAAAATCCTCACTAAAATACTAGCAAACCGGATCCAGCAATACATTAAAAAGATCATACATCATGACCAAGTGGGATTTATTCCGGGGATGCAAGGCTGGTACAACATCCGCAAATCAATGAATGTGATACATCACATAAACAAAATGAAGAACAAAAATCATATGATCATATCAATAGACGCAGAAAAAGCATTTGAGAAAATCCAGCACCCATTTCTGATAAAAACTCTCAGCAAAGTGGGAACAGATGGATCATACCTCAACATAATAAAGGCCATATATGACAAACCTATAGCCAACATCATACGCAATGGTGAAAAACTAAAACCATTTCCCTTAAAAACAGGAACAAGACAGGGATGTCCACTTTCACCACTCTTATTCAACATAATACTGGAAGTCCTAGCCACAGCCATCAGACAGGAAGAAAACACAACAGGTATCCAAGTTGGAAAGGAGGAAGTAATACTGTCATTATTTGCAGATGACATGATATTGTACATAGAAAACCCTAAATAGTGCATCAAAGTACTACTAGATTTGATAAACAAATTTGGCAAGTAGCTGGATACAAAATCAACATCTGGAAATCAATGGCATTCTTATAGACCAACAGTGAACTTTCAGAGAGAGAAACTAAAAAAAAATACCATTTATCATTGCAACTAAAAAAATAAGATACCTAGGTATAAACTTAACCAAGGATGTAAAAGACTTGTACTTGGAAAACTATGGGACACTAAAAAAAGAAATAGAGGAAGATGTAAACAAGTGGAAGAATACACCATGCTCATGGATTGGAAGAATTAATATCATTAAAATGTCCATACTACCCAAAGCAATTTATAAATTCAATGCAATTCCCATTAGAATACCCACAGCATATTTCACAGACGTGGAACCAAAAAAGACCCCAAATAGCTGCAGCCATCTTGAGAAAAAAGAACAGAGTGGGATGGATCACTTTTCGGGACATCAAACTGTGCTACAAAGCCATTGTAATGAAAATGGCCTGGTATTAGTACAACAACAGGCATATAGATCAATGGAACAGAACAGAGACCCCAGAAATAGACCCACGCCATTATGGTCAGTAAATATTCGACAAAGGAGGCAAGAGCATACAATGGAGTAAAGACAGTCTCTTCAATAAGTGGTGCTGGGAAAATTGGACAACTACATGCAAAAAAATGAAACTAGATCACCAAATTTCACCATACACAAAAATAAACTCAAAATGGATAAAAGACTTAAACGTAAGTCATGAAACCATAAAAATCCTGGAAGAGCCCGGCCTGGAGTGGCTCAGTGGTTGAGTGTCCACCTGGGATCCAGGAGATCGGGGTTTGATTCCCGGTCAGGGCACATGCCCAGGTTGTGGGCTTGATCAATGACTCTCATCATTGATGTTTCTATTTCTCTCTCTCCCTCTCCTTTCCTCTCTCTGAAATCAATAAAGATATATTTAAAAAAAAAAAATCCTGGAAGAAAACATAGGCAGTAAAGTCACAGACATCCCACATAGTGTAATTTTCACTGATGCATCTCCTAGGGCAAGAGAAACCAAAGAAAAAATAAACATATGCTACTACATCAAACTAAAAAGCTTCTGCACAGCACAAGAAAACAGCCTCAAAATACAAAGGAACCACACGGTCTGGGTAAACATATTTGCCAAGGATGTATCTGATAAGGGGCTAATTTCCAAAGTGTACAAAGAACTCATACTACTCAGCAAGAGGAAGACAAACAACCCAATTAAGAAATGGGCAAAGGACCTGAATAGACACTTCTCCAAAGAGGACACAGAGATGGCCAAGAGACATATGAACAAATGCTCAACGTCGCTAATTATCAGAGAGATGCAAATTAAAACCACAATGAAGTATCACTTCACACCTGTCAGAATGGCTGCCATCAAGAACTCAACAAACGACATGTGCTGGCGAGGGTGTGGAGAAAGGGGAACCCTGGTACACTGCTAGTGGGAACGCAGACTGGTGAAACCACTATGGAAAACAGTATGGAGGTTCCTCAAAAAATTAAAAATGGAGCTGCCTTCTGACCCAGTGATTCCACTTCTAGGAATGTATGCTAAGAATCCTGAAACACTAATCAGAAAGAATATATGTACCCCGATGTTCATAGCAGCACAGTTTACAATAGCCAAGATCTGGAAATAGCCCAAGTGCCCATCAGTAGATGAGTGGATAAAAAAGCTGTGGGACATTTACACCATGGAATACTACGCAGCTGTAAAGAAGAAGGATCTTGTACCCTTTGGGACAGTATGGATGGACCTGGAGAAAATTATGCTAAGTGAAATAAGCCAGGCAGCAAAAGACAAACATCACATGATCTGACTTATATGTGGAATCTAAAGAATTTAATAAACTGATGAACAGAACAGATTTAATGACATGGAAGCATAGATGAGACTGAGGAATGTCAGAGGGATGGAGCAGGGCGGGTGGGTGGAGGGGGAGGGAGTAACCAAAGAATTTATATGGGTATATGCACAACCCAAGGACAGGGACAATGGTGGGGAGAGGGACTGGGGAGGGGGATGGGATGGGGTGGAACGGGTTATTGGGGAGAAAAAGGGACATTTGTAATATTAAAAAAAAAAAATCAAGTATATTATTAGAAGTGTTGAAATTGCATTAGATTTATACACTGATATTTCTAGAAAGACCATCTTCTGGAAAAAAACTTTTATTAATTTGATGCTCTGAACATCATAAACTGAATGCGCTTCACACACCAGTTTGGTTGGCTTGGAAGGTGAGACTCATCCACTGACTTGGAAACCACAGGACAGACAGCACAGCGGAAAGATGCTCTACACTCTGTGAGTTTACTGGCTAGGAAGGCACTGGGGAGCGGCGATACCTTCTGCATCCTTCCTAGTGCCAGCACTTGAGTATTTTCTCTAAAATGACCACGATGTCAGGACAATCAAGTCACAAAAAATACCTGTGGTTGGAAAGGACGAGACCCTGTCCCGCAAAGACACCCGCAGGTTCCCCTTAGGACGCGTTGCCCCTCTTCTTCTGCAGGGCTTTCATGAGGTCTGACATGAAATCCTGCTCCCCGCTGGGCGGCCCTGGGCTCTCCTGCCTCTTTGGGGGAATGGGGGGCCTTTTCGTGACAGCGGGGGACGGCCTCTGGGATCCGGGCGCCAGGGCGGGCGGGGGCGGGGGCGGGGGAGGTAAGGACCCCGCGTCCCCCCCAAGCGCTGGCGGAGGCGGGGGCACGAAGTCCGGAGGCTCGTCGTTAAAATCCGGGGGTGGTGGCGGGAGCTCGTCGTCGTCCAGCGGCGGGGGCGGCGGGGGCGGCGGCGGCAGGTCGTCGGGCGGCGCTGGGAAGCCCGTGCCCTTGGGCTTGGGGGGTATCACTGGGCTGCCGCTGGTGTCCGAGGACCGCCGCACGGGAGGGGGCGGTGGCAGGCCGGGCTTGGGAGCGTGATGGGCCCTGGGCGCCCCTGGGTCCTGGTGGCCAAGAGCTGGCCTCTGGTCCTGCAACAAAGCAACACCAGCGTTACTCCGGCCACGGCCACGGTGGGGTGACGCTGCCGTCGCCCCCGAGCGCGCTGAGCGCGGCCCTGTCTGCTCCCCGGGAGCCTCGGCCCCGACCCTGCGGCTACAAGGTTGTTCCTGAGCCCATCTTTCCTCTGGGAGGGGAGAGGGCTCCAAGCGGCTTTAACAGTATTACCCCGGCCCTAAAACCCACCGCGCCTCCTCTAAACGGAAGACTGCAAGACTGCACCGTCCCAGGAGTTGCAGGCTGTGTTTTAGACTGTGTATCGCCTCAGGACCAATGTTATCTTTAAAAGAGCTTCAGTGGGATAGAGTTTAGCTAGTTGAGAGGTAGCTTGAGGAGTTAAAAATAGAAGTAAACCGCCTCTCCTGGAATTCCCACTTAGGCCTTGGTTCCCAAGAAAAAGCCCCAGGGTCACAGGCAAATGCATCCATAGCATTTTTCTCGGCCTGAGTTGAGCTGGTTGTGAAGCTCAGTTGTCAGGAGCAGGTGTCTGGAAGATTTCTTTGCCCCTGTACCACATCCTCAGTGGCAGAGACCTGGTTAAGGAGTGTCCCAAAACCTTCCCAAAATCTCAAATGTCCTACTTTGATTAGCACCAAGAAGGCGGAAGGGAAAAAGAAAACCAGAATAGTTCTCTCTGGGCTCCAGGTAACCTTTGTGCAAACCCAGCATAAAGGCCTCCTGTCCTGGCAAAGAAATGTTTCCCTGCTGGCACGCTGAGAAGAAAAGGGCCTTTTCCCAGGACCTTGGGCTTCTAGGGAGGAGCTAATTACAGGCTTGCTCCCTCTGACAGAACAGCTTCAGGGCATGTGGTAGGTGGGTGGAGCGGGAAGGCGCACACCGGGTCCACAGTCCTAAGGATTTACCTTTTCTTACTGTGTGAAAGCCGGCTGGCTAATTATAATCCCTATTATTGCCTATGTCTCAGGGTTAAAATGCGATCAAATGAGGTCAATGTGAGTGGTTCTGAAGAGGAAAATCATGAGGCATGTGCTATTGGTAGAAACCAAAACACCAAACTTGCCCAAAGGCTAACAAAAGCACAGACCTTCTTCTGCCAATGGTAGAAGAGATAATAATAAATTGTATTTATAGAATGCAACTTCCCCAGAAATTTCAGGCATCTGAATTGAGTCCCTCTGTTTAGTGATAACTATCATTGTAATTTACATTTTATCAGGATTTCATTTTCTTTCTCTGTCTAATAACCTCTTCCAACTACAGATTCCATTTTGAAGTTTTTTCCTAAGAAAGTGCCTTATGGTAGAGTTTCTACTTTATTTAGTTTATTTGCTTAACATGATAAGCTAATTAACTGATGATGTACTTTTAAAAAATTTCTGAACAGTCAGTTGGGGAATTGGTGTTCACATATAGTTAAGTGATTTCTATTCCGGGATCTTTTTCATCGCTTTCAGTATTTAAAAATGTTTGTCTTCAGCTGGCATCACAGAAACCGTGAAAATAATAACAGCTGAAAGCACATGCACGATGAGATGGCAGAAACACAACGTATAACTGTCTACAGTGGTTTTCACAAATTCCGAGAAGTTCAATCAAAATAAGATTGATTTGTTTCCACCACTGGCTGATGGACAAAATGAAAGGTGGAAATGAAGAGAAAATTTTCTGAAGGTGCAATTATTTAAGGTTGTTTTGAGTCACACACATGGCAAGTTTCAAGGAAACTGGGATAGTCAACTGAGATGTTACCAATTGGGCTAGTAACTAAATTATAGCTTTTAACTACAGCTTTTAGATATATTTAATGAATCTTCATTAACCTCCTCTACTGAAAAAAAGTTAGAGAGAATGTTATGCCAATTTGGCTATTATTTTAAAATGTGTTTTCTTCTCCATCACCCTGAAATATATGTAGAACATTAACAGAAAAATATAAATTGCACATTTTATAGTGAAATCCTTTTACTAGTAGTCTTTTAATCTGGTTTTGGGACTCAGTAATCATTTAATGTAGGGCTTCTGACTAATTGGTTGCTCTAATTTATTCAGAAAAAGTAAGTAGAAATCCCAAGGGCTTAAAACCCAGGAGCCACTTTCAGACAGTGTAAAACCATTGACTAAACCAAGAAAATCGCTTCAGTCAGATATATGTAGCTAAATTAAAAACAGTTATCAATCCTCAGCATTAAAAAAGGAATCTTACATTTTCCCAAAGCAGTGTGATAGCAGTTGGTTTTAACTTTCCATTCTAGGCTATATAATTTTAATATAAAAAATATAAAGCAATTACCTAAATGAAGTTATAGTCCCTTAGTTGTAACTAGCTATTTTCTTTTTGAAAGACCAGTTACTAGAACACCACTAATGGTTTAGAATATGGGTTTACCGGTGACAGTTTGATATAATTATGTCTGTTGCTCTCTGGCCTACCTTAGTTGTGTCAACTTGTCTCTGGGCTTCTTCAAGAATAGCATTCACAGAGTGTGCAGCCTGGGGAATCTGACCATTGGCCTGGGCGGTGCCTGTTTTAAGTCCTGAGAGGGAGGAAGAAAGACAAGAAGAGTGGGGAAGACATTTCAGCATTCTTGAAAGTCCATCTGAAAATATAAAGCAGTTTATATCTCCAATGCAAAGGAAAGGGATTCATGGGCATAGTATGGTTAACTGGGCCTTAGGAAAAACCTGAGGTTTTATGTCAAGACTTTGTGAGGTTCTGCAAATAGTTCAGGAAAGTGCATGCTTTATACAGGCTACAAAATCTGGATTACCTGGGGGACAACTAGTATGTTCTGCTTTTAAACACTTTTGGTCATTGGAAAATAAACCTTAAAAACCTCTTTAAAAAAATTCCTGTTGTTGAAATGTATCTGGTTTCATACACTGCTATATATAGGAACAACTTCTTAACATTATCCTCAGCAAAAGGTACTCTGGGCACAAAAATAGTAGAGGGAACTGAGCAAAATGTGCAGCCTCCCCCAAATACCCCCCTTCATAACCCACATGGTTTGCAAAGGGCCGATCCCACCACTCCACCTGGTGGAGCAGAAGACGGCATCCCCCTGGGTGAAGCGAGATGGCTTAAGAATGGGCATGAAACAGAGCCCTTCCTGGGACTTTTCCAGAGATGAGAATCTTTGAACTAAGATTTTTGCTGTGTGAAAAAATAAGCCTAGAGGGTCAGTGGCAATCCTTGCCACCTCACAGCGACAGTATCTTCATGACATCACTTCAACCTCTGGATCCTGCTGTACCCGAAAGCAGCCTACCCCTGGACTTTCTAGTTTTGTGGGTTAATAAATCTCTCCCCCTCACTTTTTGTGGCTTAAACTACATTGAGTTGGATTTTTGTCCATTGCCATATAGAGTCCTGACTGAAAGTAGTTGCCAAAGTCATGGAATCACTTAGTAAGTACTAAAAAACCTCCATGACTATTGTCCAGTAAGAAAGAAAAACTGCCATTAATAAAAAATCAATGGCCCTGGCTGGTTTCTCAGTGGTTAGAGCATCAGCCTGCACCCCAAAGGGTCTCGGGTCCCACTGCCGGTCAGGGGCACATACCTGGCTTGCAGGTTGAATCCCTGGTGCCCCACATGTGGGAGGCAACCAATCGATGTGTCTCTCTCACATTGATGTTCCCCTCTCTCTCTCTTTCCCCCTTCTCCCCTCTCTCCCTTCCTTCCACTGTCTCTAAAAAATTAGTGGTTCCTAGTATGGTTTATTTAAAAAAATCTCAGCATGTTTGTTCTCTGTAGGGCTGATGTCAATGACAGAACCTAAGAATTTTTGATAAGACTACAGCAGCACCAACATGGGTTAATTTACTATTTAGTAAGGATATTCCATCATGTACAAGATTCACCTTTTTAATCAATGGAAATCTCACTTGACTGCTGCAATGGTGTTCTTCAAAAATTGGTTTTAAGCATTCATTTAGAAGGAATGGAACTAACATTTATATTGCATTTAGCATTAAGGTCATTAACATACGTTATTTTACTTAATCTTCAGAGAAATCCTACAAGGTATTAAATCATTTTTTCAATTGTTGTCCCAACCATCTTTGAATTCCAGCTAAGCATCTATTATCTGCCAGGCACTGCACTTGGTGCTGGGGGAACCACAATACACAAGATAGAAACGGTCCCTGACCTCATGCTTTCCATCAGTCTAGAGGAGGGAACAGATACTAAACTAATAATCACACAGACTATCATGACAGAAAAAGGCCTCTCTGTCTTTGCTGTGGCCTTCCACAATTTATGAGAAGCACCTCATAATTAAGCCCCAAGATTGTTGGTTCCTCTGATTGAAACAGCCCCTCTGTTCAAAGGGTGGGACAAGATAAGCTGCTCTCAAGGCTACATTCTTTGCACCCCCCCTCCTCCCTGCTGTTTTCACAACCCAGGGATAATTCACACTGAGGAGGAGTCTCTAGTTAGTAGAAGGTTCCCTTCCCCCTCCCCTTCAAACAGGCCTCTTTTGCACTCTTTGTAACTTTTGCTCCAAGCATGTTTCACAGGCTTGGGGAAAATACTAAGACACCTCCCTAGGACGTCTGTCGGACTATCTCCTGGAAAGCAAACAAAGTATAACTTTTCAGGACAACCTCCCTGGTACCTGATCAACTTCAAGACAACCCAAACCCCTCCCTTCCTTGTCGCCTAGCAATGTACCTGCTTAAACGCAGGCTGGCCCTTAGATTCTTGCCATTGTATTGATTATCATGCATCAGCCCTTTCCCTTCTGGGGGTGGGGGAAAGTAATATAAACTTTTTCTCTGTATCTCTTCTCTTAGTTGTGAAATCTTTCATAGCCTGCGTCACCAGCCCAAAACCCTAACAGATTATTAATTATGACTGGCTTAAAAAGGACAGCTCACTTGAGACCTGAGGCTATGTAGGGATAAAATCTCTGTTTCAGAAAGGATGGTGCTGGGGGATTTGTAGAACTGGGCAAAAGCAAATGGCATATGTGGTAGGAATAGGAAGACAGGGATGGAGAAACAGGCAGGAGAGATGGGCAAGCCCATATTATGCAGCTTTGTTGGTCTTGCTGAGGATTTGAGACTATCTGAGAGAAGTGGCAAGCTTCCAAAGGGCTTTAGGTAAGGGAAGGTGACTCGTGGAGGGGAAGAAGCCTGCAAATGCAGGCTTAGCTGGAGGCCAACTCAACTCAACTAGTGCATGAGGCCAGCGAAAGATGGCTTGGGTTTGATGGCAATAGAGATGAAAAAACACGACAGATTTAACCAATATTTAGAAGGAAGAATCAACAGGATTTAGGAGTGAATGGATTTGAGGGTGAGTGAGCTTTTATTGCCTGTGTCCTACATGACCAGTTGGGCAGATGATGATACTCTTTACGGAAACAGAACAACAAACAGTGGGGGAGCAAGTTTGGAGGGTAAGATGATATCAGTTTTACAGATGTTGGGTTTGAGTTGTCTGTGACGTATCCTAGGGAAGCCACAGAGCAGAATGTTCAATACATTGGTGTGGAGGTCAACAGAGAAGGCTGGATTGGATTTGTATACTTAGAGATGGTGCTGAAAGTGGGTTAAAGCACTTAGGGAGATTGTATAAAATAAGAAAAGGGTTAGAATTGACTGGCCTTAGGTAATTTAAAGTGGGAAAGAAGAACAGTTAGTAGAGGAAGTTAGAAAAAAATAGAGAAGGTGGGGTGAGGTGGGGATCTGGAGTGTGTGATATCTTGAAAGCCAATAGAGGAGATTGTTTCAAGCAGGAGTGGTCAACTGTGTGGATGTTGCTGACAAGTCAGATAAGAAGAGGCGTTAGCAATAGTTAGATTTAGCAACATAGAGGCCACTGGTGAGATTAGCAAGAACATTTTCTATGGGGTAATGGAGGCAGAAGCCTTACTGGATGGGTGGAAGAGTGAATGGAAGTAGAAGAGTGGAAGTAAAAGACAGCAAATGTGGTCCACCCTTTAGAATAGTTTGGCTGTCAGGTGAGGCAGTAGCTGGAGGGGGATGTGGCATCGTAAGGTTTTAAAATTTGTTTGCTTGAAGAAGGGAGCCATGTTGATGAGAAGGGCCCAGTAGAGCAGCAGAGAAAGGTATAAGGAAGCACCTGTCTTGCCTTCATCCTGGGTTCCTGGCACAGAACTTCTAAAACCCTTGGTATTTCCCAAGTTATCTGAGTATCTTTGTTATTCGTGAGAACCTAAGATAACATATGAGTTTATGCTAATAATGTGGCTCAGGATGGGGGCTGCTTACCAGAAAGACCCTAACCTCTGGGGAATGGAGGGGGCTGGGGACTGAATTCAATCATATTGCCAATGATTCAATCAATCGTGCCCATGGCCCTGGCCGGCGTGGCTCAGTGGTTAGAGCACCGGCTTGTGTAGCAGAGGGGTTCGATTCTGGTCAAGGGCACATAGCTGCACTACAGGTTCGATCCCTGCCCCCAGTCAGGGCGCATGTGGGAGGTAACCAATTGATGTGTCTCTCTCACACTGATGTTTCTCTCTCCCCACCGCCTTCCACTCTCTAAAATATTAGGAATATGAGGAAAAAATATTCTCACTCCTCAGGTAAGGATTAAAAAAAGAAATCATGCCTGTGAAATGAAATTTCAGTAAAAACTCTGGACAGTGAACACAGTGGAGCTTCCTGGTCGTGAGTGCATCAAAGTGCTGGGAGGGTTTTGCACCCTAATTCCACATGAAGGTGAAATGGAAGCTCTGCATCCAGGACCCTCCTGGATCTCACCCTATGTGTCTTTTGATTTGGCTGGTTCTGATTATATCTTTTCTATTAAAGTTGTAGTCCTAAGAATAACATTTTCCTGAGTTCCTTCAGTCATTCTAGCAAACTGCTGAATCTGAGAGGGTCATGGAAACCCCCAAGTTTGTAGCCAGGAGGTCAAAAGTGTGGGTGGCCTGGAAACTCCTGAAGTGTGGCTGGCATCTGAAGGAAGTGCAGCCTCCTTGGGACGGTGTCCTTAGCCTGTGGGGTCAGAGCTGTGCTGCAGTACACCAGTTGGTGTCAGAAGAGGGGACCGGAGCATGTATGGAAGAGTTGGCTCTTGTTAGGAGGTGACATAATGGACGCAGTCCAGGATGGGTGCAGGTGCAGACAAGTTGCTGGGTTTGTTGGTGGGAAGTTAAAGGAGTTCCCTTTTGATGGGTCCATTTTCTCTGATGAGAGTAAAGGAGCTGGGGGGTTGGAAGTCTGAGGAGAGTGAAGTACATCTAAGATAATTAGGGAAACTCGAAGATTACATTGACTGGAACAGGTTTCCTCAACATTACTGACTGGAAAATTCCTTGTGTGTGAGCTGTCCTGTGCACTGTAGGAGGCAGCATCCCTGCCCTCTGCCCCTTAGATGACCCCAGCATCCCCCAAGGTGCGAGAACCACAAATGTTTTCAGACCTTGCCAGTGTTCTCTGGGGGCCATAGTCTAGAGGAACTGGACAAGAGAAACATAGTAAGATCGAGAGGCAGTAATAGGGACCATTTGTGGTTGATGTCCCCAAATTTGTGGTGGAGTCAATGTCTATTGTACGTAAAGCCCTCCAGGAGGAAAGGATGTCTCAATCCCTGTCCTCGCCCTAGAGAAGTCTTTCCGCTCCTACCCTCCCCTTCCCTCACTCTCCACATCTACTAGGGTAACAGTGGGCAGCGTCATTGTGAGTTAAGGACAGTCATTCTGTTCTCTTCCCTTCGTCCTTCATCCCGTCCACCTCCGTTGTTCCCCTCTTTTCTTCCTCTGTTTCTTTAAATGACTGGTGCTGTAGTTACCTTTGGCTGAGGCTGGTATTAAGACTGAGACTTAGGGGAGAGATGTCCATTTCAGGCTTTGGGCTTAAACCACAAGCTCTAGTTTATTTTACCAAAGAGCCTTGAGTTAGGAATTATGCACACTGGCCCAGCTAAGCAAAATGCAGAATTCTAGTTCTGTGTTCCTGGTGTATATAATTCTTTTTCTTGGGACCTTCCCAGGAGGGATGCCTATAGCTGGATATGGGATCTGTGGGTGCCCTATCATAATAGCATCTCACAACATTCCCAAATCCCCATGACCTCTGACATATACATAACTGGCAGACTTAAGGCCCTGGCAGGGAGAGTACTCCATTTCTGCCCCAAGTGGGTCCTGGGTGCAATTCAAAAGGGGACTGAAATTCAGTTCTGATGGGACCACCCAGAGTTAGCACCAGACTCCACAATTTGAGGGCTCAATCTCCGTAAGACAGCCCTCACTTTAGTGCCAGTCACCCAAACTTCTGACTACTAGCCCTCTACAAGTTCAGGGGTTCCTATGACCCCCTCAGGAGGTTCAGTAATTCCCTAGAATGACTCACAAAACTCAGGAAAACACTATACTTACAGTTTTATTATAAAGGATACACATAGGGCAAGGTCTCGGACTTGAAGCTTCCATGCCCTCTCCCTATGGAGTCAGGGCACATCACCCTCCTGGCACATTCATATGTTCACTAACCAGGAAGCTCCCCCAAATTTCAGTGTCTCAGGTTTTCACTGGGGCTTCATTACATATGCAGGATGGACTTAATCACTGGCCCTGTGACCAAGCTCAAACTCCAGTCCACCTCCTCTCCCTGGAGGTCACACCCCTGGAGGTTTTAACCCTCTAATCAGGTGCTTGGTCTTTTTGGCGACCAGCCCCCATCTGAAAGTCCACCCCAGAGTCATCTCTTAGCTTAACAAAGACACTCCCATCACTCAGGAAATTCCACAGGCTATTGAAGCTGTGTCAGAAATTGAGGCTAAAGACCAGACCTAGTCTTTACTGAACCACAGAAAAGGGTTTGTGAAATGAATGTATACAACTTAGCCAACGATGAAGCTCCTGCAAGCCTGACTGAAAATGGCTCTTCCTAGTTACTGACCTAAACACTTCCTGAGAGATACATGAAACCTGTCTAGGTAACACTATGTGCAAAACACGAGTTGCTTAATTCTGGGAAATAGCTGATATCCTTAAGGTATCCCAATTGTTTTAGAACTGTTCAGCTCATAATTACATAGCTGGTGTGTCAGCTAGCTAAGAGGTAGAGGTGATGGTGGTGAAAGATAACTAGAAAAATTATAAGACTTGGTAAGAAATACAACTAAAGGAAGTGATCCTCATTTCAGAGAAAAATACTCAGAACAAAAAGATTTTTTGGCTGTCTGGAAAGGTGCCTTAGAGTTCCCCCAAGGTCAAAGAACTTAGGACCTATGGTTGACTCTCAGTGAGTGAGACTCCAGGCTACAGTCTCTGCCCCAGAAGGAGGTCAGCAGTCTGTTGGAAAGGGGGCGGATGCCCCTGAGAGAAATACCCCAGGATGCCTCGTCCCGGAGAGTGACAGTCTAGGAACTTCAAGTGATATTTCACCCCTAAGTGGAAGACTGATGAAATTAGGATTCCTTCTAGGGTCGCTGAAACCAGCTCCCAATCAGTCCTGGCAACCTTTTATTTATAACAACACATATTTATTCTACGCCAGCCTTGTAAACCCTGGGGATCCACCGTGGAACAAGCAGAAATGGTGGCTGTTCTTTGGACACTTAAGAGTCTGGTGGAAAACGCAGGCGAGGAACAAATTAATGGTTCACAGGGCAGCCAGACTGGATACATCTAAAAGAAGTATCTTTAAATGTTCCTCAAGTCGCCCTAATGGCAACTTCCACACATTCAAGCTGCTTTTACCCTTTCAAGCAGCAAAGACCATAAATGCTGGCCTTTGCTTTGACCACCCTTTAACACTGGAAAACGATGACTAGACTGCTGCCATAAATGGTTGGTTCCAGATAGTTCAGCCATTATTTATCATAAAGATAATGTGTTTGAATTACAGCTCAGCTGCTGAGAGGAGACTGGATAGTAGTTTCTCTCAGCTTCAGTTTTCTCAACTGGGGCGTGGGCTAATAGTTTCTACTTTGCAGGGCTGTTGTAAGAACCAGAAGCTATGTAACGCTGCACAGAGTACCCACTTCATCCCGCAACACCCTGTCCTCAGAAACACAACAAGGAGCCGTAATGCTACCCCTTAAAATGTGATGTCCAGGATTGGGTACAAGGCTCATGAGGTCACTGAGGCAGAACATCAGGGAATGATCTTGTCCTTGGTGTGGGCAGTGTGCTGGAGACTAATGAAGCCTTGAGGAGTCAGAAATGGCCAGGAGTTTAGGGTGGGGACCCTGAGGAAAAAGGAACCATGCAAAGGTGACATGTTCCAGGCAAACAGAGTATGAGAGAAACACGGTTGCCCTACAGAGAAAAACAAGTTTGCCCTACATCCTGCCCCCTGAAGTGGGAAACTAAAAACAATGAGGGTTGGCTGTCACTAAGGTAGAATTCTTAGAAGGAGCCCATGAGGAACAAATATAGGAAATATAAACCCCTAGACTAGTGAGCTTTGGAGGCGATCCTTTTCCGGACCCCTCCTGCACCCAGAGCTTTGCTTTCTTTACAGTAAACCTTTGTACTCGTTCCCTTACTCTTCCGTTGTCCATGAATTTCATTCTTCAACTCCATGAGGCAAAGAACCCGGTAAGGAGAAAATCTGGTATCTCTTGGACAAATAGAACATTTGTACTCTGATGAGACAGCTCCCTACCAGCTCACTCTTAAACTGATGATCACCATCTTATCTACAAGCATATCTTGAAAAAAGGTCAAAGCTTTGCTAAAAATCACTTATAAAGAAACAGATACAGGGGTGTGTATGTGTAGATCTTTTTTTTAAGTCCTCACCCGAGGGTATTTTTTTTTCTTTCTTTTTAGAATGGGGGGGAACATCGATTGGTTGCCTCCCATCCGTGCCCCAACAGGGGATGAAACTTGCAACCTAGGTATGCTCCCTGCCCGGGAATCAAACCTGCCACCTTTATGGTGTGGGAAGGTGTGCCAAACTATTGAGCCAATGGGCCAGGGCAATACGTGTAGATCTTGAGCCTGACCATCAGAAGGGAAATGTACTCTGTACCATCTACAAAGCTCTGTTTTTATAAAATGTGTTGGATAAGTTTGAACGTGAGCTCTGAGCTTGACCAAGCGTCAGGATTTCTGTTGTGCATGGTACCTGTAGAAGGTGGAGCTGGTGGAGCTGCATTGGCGGTGCCCAGGTTTGTCCACCGAGAGGCCAGCCCAGCCCTTGCCACGGCCCGCTGATAGTTGTCATAGAGGGTTTTTCCATACTAGGGAGGAAACACAAAAGAAGCAAGAAGTCATCCATTTATCCCAAATTCTGCACTCATTTGCAATATACTTATTGAGGGGGAAAATACTTCAAAGTACTCTTTTTACCTTTTCCCCAAGTTGTTTTTTAATATAATTGACCCCTGAACAGTACAGGTTGGAACTGTGTGGGTTCATTTATATGCGGATTCTTTTCAACAAATACTATAAATGTATTTTTTCTTCTAATTTTCTTAATACCATTTTTTTTCTTGCTTTATTGTAAGAATACAGTATATGATACATATAACATATAAAATATGTATTGCCCAGGCTGGGTGGCTCAACTGGTTGGAGCACTGCCCCATAAACCAAAAGGTTGTGGATATGGTTCCCGGTCAGGGCACATTCCCAGGTTTCGGGGTTTGATCCTCTGTCAAGGTGTGTGGGGGAGGCGACTGATGGATGTTTCTCTCTGTCTCTCTCTCCCTCTCAAATCAATAAGCATATCCTCAGGTGAGGATTAAAAAAATAAAAAATAAAATATGTGTTAATTGACTGTTGATGTTATCGGTAATCCCAGTCAACAGGTAGGCTATTAGTAAAGTTTTTGGGGAGTCAAAAACAGCTGAGATTTTCGACTGTGCAGGGGTCGGCACTTCTAACCCCCAGGTTGTTTAAGGGTCAGTGGTATCAGTATTTCAATAACAATTTTTTTCATGTGTTAAATAATTTTCCAGTTTAGCAGAGACAGTTAATACTTTTACCCAGACATTAGAGGACCACTTTAGCCATGCAGTTCTGATTACATGTCTTTATGTAATTCTATACCTTATGTATGTAATTACATCTCATGTTTCTTAATTACACACTATGCTTGCAATGCTCTCCATGAGTAAAGAGAGATCTGAAAAGTCTCACGTGAAAGTAAACCCCTGATTCTCAGATCATTGGAGGGGTCCATGTTTCTACCTGTCACCTATTGCAACAATCCAATGGGCAAATAAATAAGGACAGTATCGGCAGCACTGACCCATTAAGAATGAGTCAGTCATTTCTCAGGAGCACGAAGACGACTCAGGCCAGGAAGCCGGTAAGCAAATTCAAATTCAAGAGAGGGTGGAGTCCAAATGCTCACTCACCTTTGCGATCCTTATTCCTGTGATCCACTGGCTTAGAGTTCTTCCGTCATCACAGCAGAGGTACTTGATGTACTGGGACTCCTTCTGAATTTGGGGATGCTAGAAAACAGTCATTTCAAAGACCATCTATAAACTCTTCATTCATTAGTGCCTTTCAAAGAAATTTTAAAACGTTTTTATTGAATTTATTGGGGTGACATTGGTTAATAAAATTATGTAGGTTTCAGGTGTATAATATTTCAAAAAATTTTTAAAACTCTGACAATGTATGTGATTTCCTGAGATGGCAAAAATTACTGGAGCAATTTGAGGATTAAGAAGAGGGATACTTTTAAAACGAGCTAAATTTTGAAAGGATTTAAGAAATCTGGGACATGATTTATCGTAAGTACTCCTTACTGTCTTATAAATAATAATTTTCACTTCTGCTTTTTCAACTTTTGAAAGTTTTCACATCTACCATGTTTCTATCCCCAAAAGAAATCTGAGTCATTTCACCATCTACCAGATTAGGGAATTTACCCAACGTAAATCTTATATCACAGAATCAGTAATGTTTTGGTGACTCCTAGTCAATCCTAGGGTTATTTCTGCTACCAGGAATTATCCTTTCTTAATTGTCCTCTCCTACCCAAATGGGCCATTTTGGCTTCTGGATGGATGGCCTGGAGAAGGAATAATTCTGTCTATTCTCAAGTGGCAATGACCTTGGGGATTGTAGTAGGAATCATCAGCCCTTCTGGGAGCTCCCAATCAGTGAGAACAGTGATATGCGCAGGCAGGGAGGGGAATAGAGACAGAGGCCCCTGGCCATACATTTCACCCTGCACTCATCTTTCTGAATCCTCACTGCCTTTGTAATCTCTGTTTTATGTCTCTGGTAGTCCGTGTACTCCATGAGGGTGGGAACCATGTCTGCCATTCACTGCTGAAGACCCCCAGGGCTTAACACTTGGCCTGGTATATGGTCAGTATTCCAGTCTAGAGATGGAAATAATTGTTAAAAGAAACAAACAAGTACAAGAATTCTTGTTCAGCCAGAAGTCTTATGGCCATACCACAAGGGGCAGGCAACCAAATCGAGGTTCTAAGATGTGAACCATGTAACTTTTCGTGGGTGGTTATAATTTTTCATAAGTTTTATGATACAGGAAAATAATTTCCAACCATAACCATTGTGTGTGTTCACCCGCATGCCCCCATCCCCTTCTCCCCTCTCCATTTCTCAGAGGAGTTTGTTAATCCTGCTAGGATAAGCATACAATTGCTGGTGGTGCAGAAAGTGAGATGGATTGCCAAGAGAGCTGGAAGCCATGTTCAGTGGGCAGGAAAGGAGTGAAGCTGTCCACTCCCGCTTTCTGGGTATTTGCACAGACCTCCCCACTTCACTTTTGCTTTTGGCTTAATCACTGACCTTCAAGGAAATGGCTATTTTCAAAGCTGACCTAAGCCAAGGGCATTGTGCCTTGAACTTCAGTTTGAATCTGAGAAGCAGCAGTGGAGTAGTCACCTTTCTGATCTATCTAACGACACAGCCAGTGAGAGTCATTGGTATTGCTATCTGTGCCCCAAACAAATAACAAGACCCACAGAGACCCTAAGTGCTTGATGAGAGGTTAGTAATTCTTGGTTTTACAAATGGGAAAACTGAGGCTCAGAGAGGTTACTATATACTTTACCCCGGGGTCCACTAGCAGCATGGAATCTCTTGTCCTGCCCCTTAGAATTTATGCATTTATATCAAGCTATGAAGCCAAAATTCCAGACTCTAAAGATCCCTCAGAAACATTCAGAAATTATAAAGAATTCCTCCTTTTGGCCTTTGAGCCAATTGAAGAAAGTCTACCTTTATACTTTTACCTTTATATAAACTGTTCCCTTTATTGAGGTCCCTCAGCCCTCTGAATTTGTGACAGCATCATTTGAAGAACAGTCAGTTCCTATTTATTTAGGTACCGCAGGTTCCCCTCTCTCCTGAGCTCCACACTAGGCTCCTGAATGTTGCCTGTCATTTTCTGTTCTGGCTGACAGATGGCAGCACGCATTTCTGAATGCGTTTTGAATGTGTAACACCTTGTTATTGGGTTCAGTGCTTCCTCATTAATTCTGAATGTTAGAATTTTTTTTTTTTTTTTTTACTGCACAGGGAATACTTTATTATTTTTGCAACTTTTCTATAAGACAAACTTTTCAAAATAAATTTTATATATGTGTTATATATATAGTTATATATAAAACACAAAAGTAATATATGCCTATAATAAATTATTTTTAGTAGTACCACATTATAGTGGAAAATGAACATCCTCTTCTTATCTATCCCTCACACCCACCAACACCACCAGCCCCATCCCACTCTCCAAACTAACCACTGTGAACAGTTTGGTATCTATTAGCAAACAAGTCAGACTTTTTCTTTTTTCTCTTCTTAAGTTTAATGCTAATGCCTTTATTTTTAAATTCCTTCAGTGTGGGACAATATTTGTCTTGTTCCCGACTTTATCTCTAGGGCCTAGAATAATGCTGAGCATAGGGTAGGCAATTAATAAGATATTGAACTGAATAGACAGATATGAACGTTAGATTTTATTTTTGTAAATGTTACCCCAACTAAGCATCCCCTTTGGAGTCCCTTAAAATTGAAACTGTACATCAGCTCAGATAATGTGGCCCAATAGTAAAGAAGGATTTGTTAGCATTAATTAATCAGAAGGTCACATTGATGAAAAGTATACTAAGCTGAGAATTTATTCCCTGAATGGAATCTGACATTCCACAAATGCCTGAAGCACTCCTTTCAACAATAAAACTCACAGAGCCAAACCAAAGTCTTTCTCTTTCAGTACCAGAAACACAGTTCCCTAATTTAGAACAAGGTTCTTGTTCTGACTGTCAAGAAAGAGGGGTAAACATGGGTCTGTCTCTTGAGCAATTTAGTGCTTAAAATGGTTCTTAGAAAGCAGCTATTTTTTTTTCTGAGAAATTAAAAAAGGTGATACTGTTGACTTGGTTTTGCTATATTAGAAGTTTTGAGTATTTATTTATTTATTTGGTGCATGTCATATGAGAGCCAGGTTCCCAGGAGCAGACTATAACTCACATTGTACTTGCCATGAAATTCACAAAGCGGTCTGTATAGAGATATCCACTTAAAGAGTACAATAAATTTCATCCAAATTGAGTAAAATGTGGTCATTCCCTTAAACATATGGCTTTTGAGCATAAACAGAGGCAAGAGCTCTTGAACTTGAGTTCTAACAGTGGCTCCTCCTATGGTGAGGAGGCAGATGTACAGATCTTGGTTCATTTTCTCCAACATTAGTGGAACGAGCTGCACTAACTTCCTTACACCACATGTGCAGTACGAACATATACAGTAGAATTAAGCATCAGATGATCTCGAGGATCTCTGGCAATCCTCAGATTTTATGGTTCTAAGATGAGCTACCTAGTGGACACCAGGCTCCTTCCTGGCTCCCTTGTTAACACAAATCCTCTTGGCTCCCAAGACATCATATAGCAAGTCACTGTGCTGGTTCTCCAGATGTCTTGGGACCTCGCCAAGGGGTTTACTGACAAACTGATACTTTTGTTGAAAAATGATTTGCAAAGCAGTTTAAGGGAAAAATTCTGGTTCAGTGCCACCAGCCAGACTCTTCCGCAATTGGTTTGATTGTTTCTGACCATAAAAAGAGAGAAGCTTGGCACAGAACACAGAGGTCTGGGCAATTGCAGAATTGTAAGTTTCCTGTTAAAAGGGAACTTACAGATCTTCTAAACTTACAAATGAGGAAACCAAGTGCAAGAGAGGGGAAGCCATTTGTCCAAGTCCAAAGAGAGTGTCAGAACCATAACTAGAACCAAGGCTCCACACATTCAACAAATACCTCTGGGTGCCTGGAAATATACCAAGCCCTAGGTAAATAAAGATGAGTAGGAGGCTCACACCATAATTAAGAAGGAGTGCCGAGGGTTGTTGCTGGGGGGCACACATGTACACAATATATGATTACTCTGTGACATGGTACATTTCATAGTAAATTTTGAAAACAGACTGAGAAAGTGATAGAATGTTGTAATACATTTAAGGAGCATCTAGAAAGTCTGTGTGGCTAAGGCCTGGGAGCCATGGAAAGAAGAGGCAGAAAATAAGCTGGACAGAAGTCATGGAGCCCAAGGCTATGTGTTGAACTAGTATCTGGACTTGTCCTCTAGGCAGTGGGTCTATCAGACATTTTAAAACAGTAGAGTAATACAGGCAGAACTGGTGGCTATGTGGAAGGTGGATTGCAGTGCAGAGGAAGGACAGACAAAGGGAGGGCTGGAGGAGAGACGTCTCTGAGGGAAAATCAGAACTTGATGATGGACTGGCTAAGAAAGGGAAGAGAATGGACTTCAAGGATGATTTCTCTTCTAGCTTGGAAAAGTAGGTGGGGATTATGGGTTTAATTGTGTTCCCTCCAAAGATCTGTCAAAGTCCGAAATAGAATATTTGTTGATTAGTGTCCTTGTAAGAAGAGAAAAAACATAGACACATGGAGAGAAGATGGCCACATGATAATGGAAGCAGAGGCTAAGGTAATGCAGGTATAAGCCCTGGAATGACAAGGATCACTGGAATTTGCCAGAAGAGAGGAGACAGGCATGGACAGATTTTTCCCTCAGAGCCCTTCCAAAGGAACCAATTCTTCTGATGTCTCCATTTTGAATTTCTGGCATCCTGGATTGTGACAGGATACATTTCTGTTCTTTAAAGTCACCTAGTTTGTTGTATTTTGTTATCGCAGCCCCTGGAAACTGATACGGTGGGTGATGGTGCCAGTCATCTTCAGAGGGACTGCAAAAAGGAGTTTGTGAGGGTTGACAGGTTATGGTCAAAGGCCAGGACTCAAATTCCAATTTTTCTGATAGCATCCGCCGTGGTCTGGCATAATCAGTAAGCTCACACTGAATAAAAACCTTCTGGGCTGGACTTATCTGTTAGTGTGTGTCCATGGAATCATGCAATCTCTTAACATGCTTCTCCACATCTTGAACTCCTTTTGAAATGTATGTATGCGTTGTTTGAATTCTGTAAATCTGCTTATCCTAATGAAATATTTGAATATCAACAATTTTTTTTTCATAGTGGTCAGAAAGGGAAATATGTGACCAAAATGTTCATAAATCAAGTTCTCCAAACTGTGATAGAGCCTTATACTCAGCAAATTTATAGATATTGCCAATGTTTTGGGAAGGAACTGACAAGCATGTAAAAGAACAAAATGAGCAGGGTGACTGCACATGAAGAAATTGGCTTGAGGACAGAACTGATCGTCATTGTGAGAAAAACGGAAATGCATGTTCCACTAGGGTTGCCTCTGACCCTTGTTGGTTCCTAGATCCATGAGGCCTGCTGGCTTCTCCACCTCTGAGCTTTCTTCCCCGTCAGGGAGGCCCTGACTCTTTCCTGAAGGCATAGGTCTTGGATAGAAGGGTTTCAGAAGTTCTAGTCCAATACCCCGGGTCTCAGTGTTCCATTCTCACTGAAGCCCAGGATAACCTGTGTTCCAGTCTGATAATTCAACTCAAGCTATGACTCTAGGACCTAGTCCCAAATGTGTGAGTCAGCACGGGAAACTGAGACTGTTCACTATGTCTAAAATCCCATCTTGGGACTTCTAGGTCTGAAATCTTGTCTTTCTCCTGCCAGACATCCCTGTTCCAGTCTCTGGTGGCTGAGCCCTATGGTTTGGGCCCTTGCTCCTTTTGACAACTTTCATCCTGTTTTGTCCACTCGGAAGGGTATTTCATTACCAGACTTAGGATACTTTCTAACGCTCTGAGCTTAATAAAAAGGGAGATTTCTGGGCCCCATCCTTAAACATTTTGATTCAGTAATCTGTATTCCTTTCTTTTTTTAAAAAAATACATTTTTATTGGTTTCAGAGAGAGAGGAAGGGAGAGAGAGAGATAGAAACATCAACAATGAGAGAGAGTCATTGATCGGCTGCCTCCTGCAAGCAATCTGGGCACGTGTCCTGACGTAATCTATTTCTAATGAGCCTCTCCTGACTGTGATTCAGCCAGTTTACTGACCAATTTCAGAATCTTTCTCCAGAACCTTCTCCCTGCTTGAGAGATATAGGCAACACTCCAGAGATGAAGTGCACACAAATGCCCACATGGAAATGAAGGCCTCCCTTCTGGTGATTTTTCAGGGTCTCAGGATTCCAAACGAGGGCCTTGGGGTCAGATAGGAACACAATGAAGACACAGTTCAAGGGCGCTGGTGGTGGGGGTATGGTGGATAAGAGAAGATATTTTGTTTCATAGTAAACAGTGTCTGAGAGAGAGGTGGTCTCTGAGTCACCAGCTGGCTTCTCATCCTCGCTTAGGTTCCACATCTATAAACTAGGGAGAATCATGGATTCTCACCTCATAAGATTGATAAAAGGATTAAATGAGTTAATATATGTAAAATTCTTAAAACACTGCATCCTAGATTCTATATAAGTGTTTGCCATTATTCTCATTACCCTTTCTATCCCAGGAACAGAGAAGTGTAGGAACCTGAAGTAGGCGGGGGAATACTTCTCATCTCTCTCTTTCTTCTGACCCCAACAGGCCCCACCTCAGGGCCTTTGCACTTACTGTTCTTGTTCCTGGAACGGTCTCCTCCAGATAATTCTTATTCGCTCACTTCACTCACATCCCTTGGTCAAAGGTCACTCCCTTGGAGAGCCTTTTCCTGAACACCTCACCCAAAGAATTCCTGGCCCCAGTCCTGGCACATCTGTCCCCTACCCTGCTTTATATCCATAGCCTCATCATGCCCTGACATCACATTACATGTTTTTTGCTTATTGCCATTTCCCTCACACTGAATGTAAATTCCATGAGGACAGAGATTATCGTAAGTTTGGTTCACTTCTGTATTCCTGGCACCTGGGACAGTGCCTAGCAGATAGCTGGCATTCAGTAAATACTGAATGAATGAATGAATGAATGAATGAATGAATGAATGAATGAATCTTGCTCTCTCTCTTTCCCCCGTCCCTGTACAGCCATTATCCTGGACTACTCTGTCTAAGGCAGGCTTCTCAACAGCAGCACTGCTGACATTTGTGGGCAGCTAATCCTTTGTTATAGGGGTTGCCTTGTGCATTGTAGGGTATTTAGCACTGTCCCTGACCTCTACCCATCAGAGATAAGAAGTAACAGCCCCAGCCCAAGTCATGACAAACAAAAATGTCTCTAGGTATTGTTAAAGGTCTGCTGGGGGGCAAAATTGCCCTGGCTGAGAAATACTGGGGGAGTTCAGGCTGATTGAGCTAGAATAGTGGTTGTTGTTATTATTATTTGTAATGAAAGTAGATGCTCAGTAACAACAAAGTGGACTATGAACATCTAAATAAACACCACACATTATCCTGAGCCCTCAATGAAGCCAATCACGTCAACCAATTATTCGATAATAATAATAATAAAAAATAAATAAAAGTAAATGTGTAGGGATGGGTTACTTAGTAGTCAAAATTATTAAATAAGACTGAGCCCAATTATTGTATTTGACTAAGAAAAAAACAAAACCGATGCAAAAAAAAGATTTTTTTTCCTAGTTTTTATATTTTCTGTATTTTTCTAGGAAATCTTGTTAAATTCTTAATTTCTAAAAACTTCTTACAGTGGAATAAGAGTCCAATAAATAAAGATCTGAAAAATTTAGTCAGTATTATCAATAAAATTATACATAAAATTTGTTCAAAATGTAGAGCTTTCATTTTCATAAGTGATGAAGAAGCCGGGACAGATTCCCTTTACTTTTTTCTTTTTCTTTCTTTTTTTTTAAAGTTGAATTGATTGGGGTGGCAATTGGTGAATAAAATTATATAGGTTTGAGGTGCTTGTTGTATTGTGTGTTTATCATGCCGGGGTGAGTCTCCTTTAGTCACCATTTATCCCCTTTACCTTCTTCCACTGCCCCACCCCTTCCCCTCTGGCAGTCACCACACTGTCAGACAGATTCACTGTGAGTTGTAGACTTGGGGAATGATCTGAACTTGCAGAAATGTTCCCTCCTTTTCCTATTTTGGTTTAAAATAAAAAGCTTATTATATTATTATACTTGTGGTTAACTATATAACATTTAATATTTTTTTCCTTAAAAGGAAATATTAACTCAAATTGCTTATAGACATAAAGTAAGGACTTCTTACAACATACCTTTAAAACAAAGCAGTAGTCAGTGGGTGCTTTATATTTCACTTTACACTGAGTCCC
Source organism: Miniopterus schreibersii (assembly GCF_964146895.1). Taxonomy (NCBI): domain Eukaryota; kingdom Metazoa; phylum Chordata; class Mammalia; order Chiroptera; family Miniopteridae; genus Miniopterus; species Miniopterus schreibersii. The sequence goes on along the minus strand of NC_138101.1, from coordinate 79,262,317 downwards.
ATAGTAAATGTTGACATTTTCAAACTGTATGAAACACGCCAGATCTCGAGATGTCTGAAAGAGAAGGAAAAAAATAACTGTAACACAGTTGACAGTTAATATTTTCCCAAGGTTGTTCTTGATGGCACAACTAAGGATGACATTTTAGTAGAAAAATATTCAATTTCAGGTAATTTATTGAAGCATCCACCATGTTTAGCTTTCTAAAAGCATTTTCAGAGGTAAAGGAGGTCACCCAGGGAGTTCATTCCGCAGGCCCAGGAGTAGAGGGAAAGATCCTACTGCTGTCCTGGCTCCTGCACATGGACCCCCAGGGTCACAGCTGACGGCCGTCACTGAGACATCATTAGTGATGCACAAGACCAGGTGGCCGGCCACCTTGTCAGAAATGTCATTTTGGCTTTTGCCATTCTAAGTCAGTGATGGACTTCATGATTGAGCATGAAAAAAAAGTCCCCTTTAGGAGGAACAACGAGAGGTAAATGTGACGTCAGTAAATCAGTGCACACTTCATGCATTTCCTCCTGAGAAAAAGATTCCTTTCACGCTTTCTCCTCAGGGCTGATGGAGCTGCTATGGAAACAGGAACCTCTCCTCCACCTATAACGTGGAGACTGTCACCTCTAATCTACATATTTGGTTACACTTCAATGACAAATTTGTCCTATTACTTTTTCCCCATCACTTTCTGTAATTCTTTACCTAGTTAGTGAATAAAGAGTGAAGGGAAGAATTGCTACACCTCAGTGCACAGTTATGCCTTTACTTATGGTTGTTCATTTTTTCCTGTATGGTATTTTCTTCTTGATTTTCAAAGTTTTCATTTGTTAATTAGAAAAATAAAACATATGCATTATAATTGAAAGAATAATGCATATATACAGATATAATAAAATGAAAATCTTCCTTCATCACTACCTTTTGTAATTCCACTCTTTTCCATAAGTACTATCGTTAATAGTTTGGTAGTATTCTTCCAGATGTTTTTGGGTAAGCATTTGTACACATATGTATGTGTAGACATCCCCACATACATACATATTCTTACACACACACAATTTTTAAAAACATAATGTGATTTTACTATAAATACTGTTTCATACCAATTTACATTCCAGCTTCTGTGCATGAGAGTGCCTGTTTCTCTTACCCCTCCTACTGAAATTTGGATATTATCAATATTGTTAATTTTATCAGTCTCATGGGAGGAAATATTTCACCAATTTACATTTCCCTGATTTTAATAAGTGGAGCAACTTTTTAATTATTCAGTGGCTACTGATATTTCTTTTTCTGTCAGTTCTCACTAAGCTTTATCTTTTTTTTATTACGAGTATGTTTATCTTGTTCTTATTGATTTGCTGAACTCTTTGTATTTTATGGATCTTCACATTTGGTTATACATGCTGCTGATGTACTCTCTGGCTCTATAGCTAATCTTTAATTTCTTGTTTGGATCTTTGGCCATGAGGGATTAAGAACAACTTTGTACAGTCAAACCTGTCAATTTTCTCCTTATAATCTTGAGTTTTTAGTCTTGCTTAAGAAGGCTTCCCTACCCCTAAATTATGAAAATATTAATGTATATTTTCTATTAAGATTTTATATTCCCTTTTTCCTAAATATGTTTACTTAGTCTAGAATTTAATTTGGAACATGGTATAAGCCTGGAAACTTTTTTCCAAGTGGATGTACATTTATTTCAATGCTATTAATTGAATACTTCATTCTTTCCCCACTGCTGTAAAATGCTTACTTTAATTTCCTTTAGAGCAGATGGCTCTCTGTTCATCTGTTTGTGTCTACCTATCCTACTTTTATCTTATGTTTTTTAGGGGAGGAGTTCTATCTCAATGTTCTTCACAATTTTGGGGGTATAACCTTTCTGATTAATTTTAGGAACAGTGTGAACTTCAAGTAAAATGAATTAGGGATTGAATATATAGAATATTGGGGGTGAGCATCAATATCTAGTAACCTGTCACATTTCTACTTATCCAGTTATTTCACTCCCTTTATTAAAATTTATATTTTATGCCATATAAGCCTTCAACATTTCTTGTTAATGGTTAGGTATTTTGCATTTTTATTCCTACTATGTATGGAACATTTTCCATTATATTTTAATTTGTATATTGCTTGTATAAAGGAAAACAATTTCTGATTTGGTAAATTTTTTTGGTCCTAATAGTGTTTCCGCTGAGTGTCTTAACATTGTCTGGTAGACAATCGTGTCAACAATGAATAGCGAATTTTTGCCTCTTCTTTTCCAATAAATACATTTCTTATTCTTTTTCTTGCCTTCCTGGCTGATTCCTCCACTCCACTGTTAACAGCAGCCGTGAGAGAGCGCCCTTGTCCTACTCTAATAGCACTGTGTTGTTTGCGGTAGGTTTATTTATGTCTCATTTATACATAAATGCCAAAGACATAACATTTCTAAAATAAAACAAATTATTCGTCGGTCAACTGTGACATCCCCGGAGTGGGACTGGACTGAGGATGGTGGGGCTGGAACAGTGGCAGCTCCAAGACTGAGACGAAGGAGGAGCAGTAGCTGCCGTGGGCCAAGCATCATCCATAGTGCCTGTCCTGCGTTCCAACCGAGGTGACAGAGCCCTACAGAGTCCCGACAGACCTGGACCGTCACCGTGACTTCACCTGCATGGGACTGTGGGGCAAGCCTATCGGAAGCCCGCAATTTGTAAATATGCCATTTGGTGGTGCCCGGGACTGGACAGTGAAGGCGAAATGTTTCTGTTTTCCCCAGATATAGATGAGAGAAATATTCTAAAGTTTTTAAAAGGTAAACAAAAGATGGAAATGCCCTGAGCCTCTAGGAAGGGCCTTTGAAAAAGCTAATGGTCAGGGGCGGAACAACAAGATGGCGGCGTAGGTAACAGCTGCACCCGCCGCCTCCCGCAACCACATCAAAATCACAACTAAAACACAGAACCACCATCCCTCAGAGCCTCCTGACACCTGGCTGAACAGAAGCCCCACAACCAGGGACCTGAAGAAGCACCGAGACCGGTAGGAGGGGCGCAGACGCGGGCGGATGGGGGCTAAATCACAAAGATGTGCTGCAGGCCCACACCCGGTGTCGCGGTTGAAACCTGGGAGGGAATCTCGGCCGCGGAGGTTTCCCGGAGGAGCGAGGGGTCCCAGCCCCACAGCAGCCCACAGCCCAGGGCTCCAGGCCGGGAAGAGACGTCCCCACAACTCTGGGCTGTGAAACCAGCGGGGACTGTGGCTGAGGGTCCCGGAGGCTGCGGGAGCCCCAGCAGCTCCTCTAAAGGGCCCGGCACCGACTCACTCGGACGCTCCCTCTGAGCCCAGCGCCGGGCAGCAGCCGGAAAGGACCTGGGACACTTGGGGAGGAACTAACCTGCCTGAAGTCGGGGAGAGAGGTGGGGGGGCAGCTTCCTTCCAGGCAGAAGAGCTGGCAGAGGCCGTTGCTCTTTGGCGAGTCCTCCCCGCACACAGCCGGCAGGCAGGCGCCATATTTGAATCGCCAGCGCCTGCCTCACACCTTTGGCCCCGCCCCATGATCCTGGAGGCCCCGCCCCTCACCACCTGCAGCTCATCCAGGCCATCTCCAGAGGCCTTTCTATTCAAGTGGCCTCTCAAGCCTCATGCTTAGGACTTTCCTAAAATATCTCAAACAAGCAGCAGCATGCCCCATACAGCTTGATAAGTGGCCCCAGGCCTGGCACTAGCGGCAGCTGCACTGGCTCATAGCTTGGCCTCTCCTGGACACCTCCAAGCCCAGCACAAGTAGCAGCCAACTACGGTTTGCTGTGTAGCTCATGCTGGGTGGCCCTGGGCAAGGCACTGGTACAGGCTGACTCTGCACCTCCCAGGAGGCCCCAGAGACAGTGCACCTGGTGATTAGACTCTACCACGCTGGACTACAACCCTATCACATCCACGAGTGACACTCAAGGGGTGCACTTGGTGAACACCAAAGCTCCACTGAAGTAAATCCTGATCCATAAGGGTGTCTCCAGCACAGCAGCTCTCTGTAGTTGCAGCTGGTCCTCACTGCTCATTGGCCTGGGGGTCAGTTCCTCCCAGGGAAGCCAACAGCAACCAAGGCTCAACTACAACAGGACAGTGCACACAGCCCACACAGGGGAGCGCCTAGAATGCCCAGCTCAGGTGACTGGGGAGGCTGAGCCACTGGACCCTAAAGGACACCTACTACACAAAGCCACTCCACCAATTCCAGGAGACATAGCAGCTCTACCTACTACATAGAAACAAACACCTGAAAGCAGTCAAAATGCGGAGGCAAAGAAACATGTCACAAAGGAAAGAACAGAAGAAATCTCTAGAAGACGAACTAAATGAAATAGATCCAAGCAAGCTAACAGAGAGTTCAGAATTTTGGTTATAAGGATGTTTAAGCAGATGGTTAGGGAAATAACTGAGAAAATCGATAACATAATAAAGCACCAATTTAAAATGAAGGCTACAGGAACTGAAATGAAGAATAATTTACAGGGAATCAACAGCAGAGTAGAGGACGCTGAGAATCAAATCAGGAATTTGGAACATGAGGAAACAAAAAACACCCAACCAGAAGAGCAAAAAGAAAAAAGAATCCAGAAATATGAAAATAGTGTAAGGAGCCTCTGGGACAACTTCAAGAGGCCCAACATTCATATTATTGGGGTGCCAGAAGAGGAAGAAAGACACCAAGAAATTGAAAATCTATTTGAAAAAATAATTACAGAAAACTTCCTCTACCTGGGGAAAGAAATAGACTTACAAGTCCAGGAAGCACAAAGGGTCCCAAAGAAGAGGAACCCAAAGAGGCCCACAGCAAGACACATCATAATTAAAATGCCAAAGGTTAAAGACAAAGAGAGAATCTTAAAAGCAGCAAGAGAGAAGCAGTTAGTTACCTACAAGGGAGCACCCATAGGACTGTCAGCTGATTTCTCAACAGAAACTTTGCAGGCCAGAAGGGAGTGGCAAGAAATATTCAAAGTGATGAAAAACATGGAACTACAACCAAGATTGCTCTCTCCAGCAAAGCTATCATTTAGAATTGAAGGTCAAATAAAGAGCTTCTCAGACAAGGAAAAGTTAAAGGAGTTCATCACCACCAAACCAGCACTACAGGAAATGTTGAAGGGTCTTCTCTAAGAAGAAGCTAATGAACAAAAGAATCTGACAAACTAAATAGATACAGAGACATTGACACATGCAATGGACGATCATATTTCGGAGGAAAGAGGGAAGGGGAGTGGACGGTGGGAAGAGATTAACCAAAGAAGTTATATGTATAACCCATGGACACAGTTAATAACGGGGTGAAGGCCTGGGAAGGGGGCAGGAGGGAAGTGTAGGGGGTCAATTGTGGGGGAAAAATTGTATACCTCTAATACTCTCAACAATAAAGATAAATTTAAAAAGTAAAAAAAAAAAAGAAAGAAAGAGAAGAAAAAGCTAATGGTCAGAATGAGAGTTAAAATTACATTTCAAGGAAAAACTTACTGTCTGCTTGTAGATTTGAGGCACTAACCCTGAATCACCAAGGAGAGTTAAATTGACATCTAAGGTACTCTGCTAAATTACATGTGAAAATGCATATAGTACACCTCAGAATACAACTCCAATGTTCAGAGGATCAGGGCTAAAATCTAAATGAAAATCTATCAAGACTTCTAATACCTCTTTGATTCTAGATAAAAGTTTTACTATAATGACTATAGATCAAGAGAATAAATACAGGGGGAAAAGTCCTCAGGAATAAATATATGAAGAAACAAATTAATCTCTAGAAAAATGCTTTGGCCATAATTTTTGAAACCTGATTTTAAAACGCATAAAATTCTTCACCTTCGAGAGAGAGCTGCGGGAAAAATTACAGAAGGAATCCTGTGATTCTGTCCCAATCGGGTATGTATTTGTATGAACATTGTAATAATATCACTCTCACAACAAAGAGAGTGTATTTAAATTGCCACCTGAGTATTTCTTTAGTTTCACTTTCATGAAATTTTTTTTTTTGCTATTTTTCCCCCCTTTCTGACCTTAGTCTTTCCTTTGGGTACGTAATAAATTCCAGAAGCTCGTAAAAGAAAATAGCGCCTTTTCCAGGATTTCTTTCCATCTTCTTTCAAATAGAGAGCTCCTTCAAGTTCTGGCACAATGATGGATGTTCCGCAGAAACTTTCCTGAAATTGAGATTCCAATTGTATAAACACATGAAAGATAAAACACATTTTGTTCACATTTAAACAAACTGTGGCAAACTAGCCTTTAAACTAAAAGTCATTTCTGTCTACAATTCTGATTGAAAGTATGTTTGTATTGCCTTCTTTTTGCCTAAAGAGGAGAATTCCATGGTGCTTGAGTCCTGGCTCCTGAGTTAGACTTCAAGGCTTCTTGACCACTTAGCTCTATGACAGCGGGCAAGTCACTAAACCTCAGTTTCTTTACTTGCAAAAATGGAGTAATAATAGTTCCTACCTCATAAAGAAGGTTGTGAGTAAAATTTTGGTATATGGTAAGAAAAGTACTAAAGGCTATTATTCTTATAAGTTGGCAAATTAAAAAATTATTACTTTTCCTGTAAGCAAAAAAGATTACTATTTCACTGCTAGGAAATAGAAAAATTACAATGTATAATTCTATACATCAAATATGTGTATGTTAATAACTTGGGATGGTTTTCTTATCAAAGAATGAAGAAGGCTTATTAATACTATGATGTCTGAAAGGATACTGCCTAAGTACATTTTTCTAGATGTAGATTTTCAAAGGTCAAAACTTGCATAGATTTACAGTTCTTAGTAAATTTCTTTTAAAAAGCAATGTAGTAAAATTGCACATATTATTCCATCTTCCAGTTCAAATACTCAAACTTATTTTTTGCTTTCTATTGTAACTCTCAACCTCCTTTCATTCAGTCTCATAGAGGTAGAATAACTTCTAATTTTGTATCCTTCAAGTAAATTTATACGTAGTGGAATTGAGGTACATTTTTCTGTTCACATTCCCTCTAGTTTCCTCCAAATTTAGCTAGTATTAGTTGTCTTGTCAATATCTCTTAAATTCAGTCAGGTTTTTGGGCCAAATTAGAAAGCTGCATAGTGCTCGTTTTTCAGAGCAGAACATGCTTTGTATTTGTGTTCACATCCAAACTTTTAAAACACTGCTGAAGTCCTCTAACAAGAATGCTTTAGGCAACTGTATACATCAAGCATAACCAGTCCCGGACTTACAGTAGCCGATGTATAAGCACTGATTGAAAACAAATGGCTGTGTGGGGAAACTACTCACAGCCCTCCACGTCTGCCAGTGTTGACTACTACGTATGTATGCTCAGAACTCCAATCTCCTTGCTGCTGGGGACACCTGGCGCCTTATCTTCCTCAACTCAACCTGGAGTCTGGCAAATGCAGAAAGAACCTCCCCATTCCCACTATTGGGCCTCCCTGGGAAATGTCCACTGTGATCTTGTTCCCAAGAACCAGAATTTGTAATGTGGGACCTTGGGCATGGCAGCAAGGTTCTGGGGTCTGATCCTCTGATACAGAGCTGCGAGGCCTGGAGGTAATGGAAACATGTGCGGGAACCTGGGAAAGACCCTGGTGCATGGGAGACAGTGCTCTTCAGCATCAGCAGACTGACTCCAGGTGGGAATGTGGGCCAGGGCATCACCAGGTCTTGTGTTTTATCAAGTGAAATCCAAAATCTACTAACTCGGGAAAAGGTTGTCAAGGACAAAGAAAACCTGTCTGGGGCTCCAGCATGCCTGCCCATTTGAGACTGTGACCTGGTGTTCATCTACATTACACACTGAACAGAGCCTGGATTCATAGCATAGCTACTATGTGAAAATTCATTAGGAATTTCAAAAAATCAACCATTACATGAACTTCCAGAAGACAGCCCTATGGTGATAATCGCAGATGTCTGTACAGTAATGGACACACTGCGCTTCCACCACCTCCCTGGGTCTCTGAAATAATTCAGTAAGATCCTGGAGACCAAGGTTCTTGGACTTGCCCAATAACACAGGAACATCTATAGGCAGAGCCAACTTTGTATCAGGTCTCAAACTCCAAATCTTTGATTTCCTACCACACCTGGCTTCTGGGAGGGCACCTTAGAATTCACTGTAAAGCAGATTTGGAAATCCTGACATTTGACTTCTGTGGAACACTTAAACAATGAATCCTAAGGAGATGAGTTTTATGCAGATTCATAGGTCTTTTAGTTAAGAATTACTAATCTAACTTCATGAAGAGGAAAATATACTGTCTAAAGCCATACTTTTAAACAAGTGACTCAAAGAGCCAATTTAATTATCTAAATAGCTATAATTTAGTAATAATGTGATTTAAAAACCCCAAGTTAACATTTCAGTGTGTCTCAGAATCACCCATTGTTCTGAGAAGCAAATAATTTAAAAATAGATACAATGAACATCCTCTTTTTCTTCTATTCTGCAAAATTAAACTTACCTCAAGTAAGCATTCCTTGTTCTTAGCATTCATCTCACTTTTTTCCTTGCTTTCTTTTTTTCCTTTGTTATCCAGGTAAAAATTCTAAATAAAATATTAGAAGTCAGATCAGTTAGTCTTCATCACCACGCCAGCCACTGCAGGAACTCACGGTCTGGCTGGAGAGAGATGTACCTGTAGCAAGTCAACTGGGAACCACAGCGAATGCTGCCAACCAAGTGCTTCCCGAGAGCCTCACGAGTGCTGACGGCCACATAACTGGGCTAAGTAAACCTTCTCTTTCTCCCAAGTGCACCATCAATGAGGAAACAAACATAAGATCGAAAACACTGGTAAAGGCTACGACATCATCTGATTGTAATTCCATGGTCTAGAACACGTGGAAATGCTGGATGCTGGGAGGCCCTAATGCACTGGGAAGAGCCTGGGGCTGGAGTGAAGGTGGAATGCATGTCCCCTGCCTGAGAAGGGGGCTGCTCTGGCTGGTGGACACCATGTAGGATTCCAAGGCCCTGTGGACTCAAGGTTCTGGCTTATCAAGAGAGGCCTGAAGTCTGGAATTTTATAAATGTTGGCAACTAATTTTAATTTAAAAAAAACTGGTGGGTCAATCACAACACAGAGGGGCTGCTTGGCAACTCCCAAGGACAGACAGAAGTGGAAAGGGCATTCCATTTTTTTTCAATCCTCACTCGAGGATATTTTTTCCATTGGTTTTTCAGAGAGAGTGGGGAAGAGAGAGAGGGAAACATCAGTGTGAAAGAGACATCGATTGGTTGTCTCTTGCACATGCTCTGACCAGGCGGGGCCGGGGATCGAGCCTGAAACCGAGGTACATGCCCTTGGCCCAAATCGAAGCCCGACCCTTCAGTGCGTGGGCCAGTACTCTAACTGCTGAGCCAAATTGGCTAGGGCAGACAGGGCATTTCTTGAAGGAGAGCCAGCCTAACCAAGGCAGGGAAGACCATGGCACTCCTAAATGGGTGCATGTTCTCTAAGCAGAGTTGGTATAAATTTATGTAGCATATCTTGTTGATTCTGAATATCAATGAGGTGGCTGAAACTAAATGTTAAATGCATAAATTCCCCCCAAAATTCATGAGCATCCAAGGGCCAAGTTTTGCATCACCAGTAAAGCTGAAGTGTCAATATACAAAGTGATTGTATGAGTGACCGCTGTCATAGCTGAGGATTTTTACGTGAAAATGTAGAGTTTTATAAAATAATGCATGAAAAAATGTATTAAAACTAGAACATATACCTCTGGAGCACACTGAATAAATTAAGGACCCTCCTGAATATAGACACAGAAGCTTACTTGTACCAGAGGAGTGTTTCTGCATGTGTGATCCCTGATCCCCCTTGGACCCCGGGCTCCCAACACACTGAACTGAAATCTGTGGGGCATGCACCTGGAAATCTGCATTCCAACATTGTCCCTGGATGATTTTTATTCATACTGGAGTTTGAGAACAGAATGTATACTGGACAGAGTAAGGAAGCAAACTGCAAGTAAAATTTGCAGGATTAGGGCATCTCCTAAACATATCATGCAAAAGAAGGGTGACTTGCTAACTTAAACAGAGGGAAAAGGTCAAGTACAATTCCTTCTATAATTCTTATTGAATTATCTTTTAATATGTTTTCAAGTCTTTTATTTACTTGCTATTTAGAAGGATAGCATATTGTGAATTAGTGTGATTTCATAAAGAGGTCAGAAACTATTTTAATTTTACATGCTTGGCTTGAAGACTATGCCTAGCCCTGACAGGTAACGTGTACTACCTGCCAGAACGCTACACTAAGGCCTTACAGGTATGCTTTTCATTGCATCCATTTAAGAACCACATAAGATCAGCGCCATTGCTATTTTAAAGATCAGGAAGCGGGAGGATTAAGGAGTTTGCTCAAGGCCAGTCAGTGCGAGAGCTTTGAGTTTTTTCATAATTTTTCTCTGCTCTAAATCCCACAGGAAAAAACCCAGCGCGGCAGTGTGGGTGTACTTAATGCCACTGACTGCACACCTACAAATGATTAAAATGGTAAATTCTGTGTTATGTACGTTTTACCGCAATAAACAACTGAGATGACCTAGTCACAGGAATAAATTCAAAGAGGGCCACTGGCAAGCACATCTTGCATGGGGGTCCTAGAAATGCGAATCATGTTCGAGTTCAAAGGCTGAAAAGAGAACTTGAGGAAGACTCCACAGCATGTGCTTGCTTGTGATCACCATCTGGGAAAAGGAGAGTGTGTGTCACCCTCAGCAGGGACAGGTAAGGGCCTTTCTCAACTGTGAAGGGCCCCACTGAATAGGATGGGGGATCTGCAGCCACATCTTTCTCTGAGATCCCTCTCTCTTTTTTCAGCTTCTGAATAACTCCCTCCCTTCCAAGTGACAGTGCTACACTGTACTTTTGTTTTGATGAAAAATGCAAAAACACAAAGTAAATCTGAGCTGGAGATCGGGAGGGGTGGTCCCTAGAAAGGACTGGTTGCCTTTGGGCCAGGGATTCCACCTGGCACGAGGTCAGCCAACTCACTTGGAGCTGCTCTGTGGTGAACAGCTGGACTCAGAAGTTAATTCCTTATCTGTCGCAAAAGAAACTCTGGAAAATCCGATGAATAATAAGAGAATCATAAAACGGGAAATGAGACTTTCAATCATGGCCTGATCTCTTTTCTTATAGTTTCTGAAAATTCAAGATTTGGGACAGCTGGACAGGAAAGAAACAGAAGAAATACGTTACTTACTCAGATGCCAACTTCTTGGAATAAAGAGTAAATCAAGCAAACAGTTGTCAGTCCAAGAACAAATATTTGTGAGCACCCTTTACACGTAAAATATCTCTGTTCTTAAGAAGCTTTCTATCACATTGAGAAGATAAATATAAATAGATAGAAAGGTGGACAGATGACTACATGCAGGGGTTGGCAAAAGCAGGTTTACAGTGTGAGTACACAAAAGTTTATTCTTTTTCTTTTTTAAAAACATATCTTTATTGATTTCAGAGAGAGGAAAGGAGGGGGAGAGAGAGATAGAAACATCAGCAATGAGAGAGTCACTGATCGGCTGCCTGGCCCGCAACCAGGGCATGAGCCCTGACTGGGAATCGAACCCCGATCACCTGGATCCTAGGTTGACGCTCAACTGCTGAGCCACACCCGACTGGGCGACACAAAAGTTTATTCTTGCATTGCTTATTTATTAATTATTGTCTCTAATTATTATGATTAACCTGCTTTTACCCACCCCTGTATGTATTTATAGATGGGGGGAGCTATAGAAGATACTGTGTAAATTCAAAATGAGCCAAATCGATAGGTTTTGAGAGAGGAAGAAATCACTATGGTCAAGGAAGACTTTACAGAGGAGGTAAAAATCTGACTTAGATCTTGAAAGATGTTCAATATTCACATAGGAATAAAGGAGAAAGGAGAGCATTTGAGGCAGGAAGAAAATCATGTTCAAAGGCCAGAGGTAGTTAAACATTGGGTCTCTGTGGACCACCAGTGAACAGCCGGTCCGGCTGGAGCTGGGGATTCATACAGCGCACGCGACGAATGCAGCCCACCGCTCCCCATCCTTCCCGCCTTTCCCGCTGCCCCTGGTCAGGGGCCTGGGCAGGGCCTCCCTGGGATGGGCAGGGCGTCCTTCCTTGTCCCACTTAGGCCGGGTTTGGCCCCCTGACTCGCTTGGCCGACAGCATGCAGGTGGAAGGGTCGGTGCACCCACTGAGCAGAGGACGGTGGCGTGTTTCCACTCCCGCTCCTGCCCGCGCCATTCACCATGAGGCTGTGTCACAAGCACCTGCCGGGCCGAGGACCAGAGAGGCCTGTGGAACTACCTGAACCTGACTCACAATCTGGAGCCAAGGACAGCTGACCCGCAGACACAGGAGAGGGGAAATATCTGTTGCTGTAAGTCACTGGGATCCTGAGGCTGCTTTTATGCATCAAACACTGGCTAATACACACACCCACGCTGGCTGGTGAAAGGATCTGTGTGCTGAAGCCAAGGGCTGACTCTGCTTTAAAACAGTAGCCATCCTGGGGACCATAAATGTGATTACTGTAGGACTTCTCTCCCAGCTGGGCCTGGCCCTGGGTGGTACAGATAAGCCTTGGTGGGAGAGGGAGGTGGGAAAGGAATGGAGGAAAGACGGCCCTGAGGGGTCTCCCAGTGGCTGGAGCCCTTCTGCACCTGAGGGGAGGAATGAAGTTGTGTTCTCTCTCTGCTCCTTCCTCGAGCAGCCAACAATAAACCACAACCACCACCAAAGTTCAGTTAAGAAACGGAACAAACGAAGGAATGGAAATTGCCTAAAATATCAGTGGGGCATTATGGATGATTGAAATTTCCTCTCTCGTTTTTCAACTTTTTAAACACAATACATTGATATTATATTTGAAGTCAGGAAAATAAAAGATGTTACTAAAAGAAATAAAAAGCAATACAGTAAGCAAGCAACCTGAAGTTGATTGATTTTACCAATACCTTTCCTGAAAACCAGATTCTTCTGGCCTCTAGTGACGAAAGGCTAATGTGAACACTGGAGTGCTGCTCCCTCTCCAGACACAGTCCTCAGTCCTTAGGACTGTTTGGGGTTTCAGGCAACGACACTGGTCTTTGCACAGCAGGGCTACATGCCAGCACAGCCAGGAAAATGAAACCCTTTAGGTTACAGCTGACTGCCATGTGAACACCTGGCCCTGTGTTAGGAGGAGCAGACCAGCTGCAAAGAATCAGCTGGCAAGGAGAACTTTCCAGATTGAGAAACGAAGCTGCTTCTTGAATAAAGTTGCTTTTATTAGGATAGTAAGGTTCTACTGCCCCAACACACTTTACCCAAAAGAGGCAGTGCCACCCGGGTAAGAGGGGCCTGTGTCTGACACCACGCTTTTAGAAGGTCCCTGTTTGGACCCTCAGCCAGCCACTCCCCTGCTTACCGTGAAACCAAAGCTGCTCTAAAATATAAAACATATTTTTTAAAAACCGTTAAATGGATGCTGGTGGGAATCAAACTGCCATGGAACTGTAGTTAGTTTTCATTGGATAACTTTGTAAAATGCCAAAATTTATAATATGCTGCACACTGCATTTTTTGCACTTATTTAAACTTGTGTTGAAAATTGTATATGCCAACATACGAATGCGTGCGGCACTACAGAGTTTTTCGAACTTCTCCTAGGGGACATCAAGCACAGGAGTTTGTCCATTCACAGAGGAGCCACCATTTGAGGTCTCTATGTGGGAAGTGAGCAGAATCAGGGTCTGCCCAGAGGGAGAGGAAGGACTGAGCTTGTGGAGGGGCCGAGTGATAGAGGGAGAAGAGGCCCGAGGGAGGGCCGGGGTCAAGATGCTGCTGGCTGTGGTCCCCACAATGTTCCCCATCCAGCTCCAGCCCCTGAAAGTCCCGGTCATGCTTCCTATCTTTCACTCGTCTGTCTCTTTTCAATAACCACTTCGAAAAAATTTCTAATTGGGGCCGTTTCTATCACAACCAAGCGATCCCCAGTGGCAGTTTGTGGCAGCGTCTGCGCCCTCAGACTTCAGCAATGGCTCTGAAGGACGACTAATCATCTTGGATCCTCATCAGGACTCGGCAGTCAGGCTCATACGCAGTTCCTGCCTCTTGGGGATGAAGCTAAAACAATGAGTGTCTCAAAGAGCTGAAAGTCTCTTTTTAATGGAATAGGGCCCAATAGCAACCAGTATGCGAATTCATTGCTGTGTTTCCTCACTTTAAAATAGAGCGATCTGTTATAAACTCCTGGTGGAATTCCTTCTTAGTTAAGCATCTCTGGGTCCACAAATTTGCAGAACTAGTTTCTCTCCATAAATTTATTAGACATGACTGCTGAACTTCAGGTGGGCTCAAACCACTTTACTTCTACCCATAATGTCACCATGTAGTGAGCAGTTTTCATGCTGGATTTGATCCTGCGGGGGGGGGGGGGGGGGTAGGGGAGGGGGAATGTGCGCACAGCAGTACCAGTTATTCAAATGCAGAAGCTGAGTTTAAGTGTTGTCAGAAAGCATGCCAAAGCCCCCCCACCCCCCGCCAAGTCAGCAGGTGACACCCGAGACCCAGGTGAGCAACATTACTTTTCCAGTCATCACGGAAATGGGTGCCTCATATGTGTGCCGGCATGAGCACACCGCTGATGTGCGCAATTCCCTCCCGGCTCGTTTCTGATCATTGAGCTCAAAGCCTCTCTTGGCATTCATTTTACTGTCTTCTCTCAGACCTATCCCTGAGATAAGTAATGTGTAAAAGACTTCCATTAAGTATTAAAGATTCAATATTGGAATGTTAAACATGAAATTAAGTTTTATATAGTTTGGTAACTTTCCAAAAGAACTGATACTCTGGGTCAGATAAGCTCTTTCTCAGTCAAGCTGCAAATGCTAACCCATCCTTTAGACATCAAACAGGCTCAGGCTAGCCAAGAACAGACTGACCTTGGCATTGTGAGCGCAGATGTCAAGGAGAAAGTCAGAATCTGAACTCTCAAGCACACTAGGGGTCTACATGTGCAAACCTATGAGAACAGGCACCCTTGTTCCCTAAGGGCACAGAGGACGTCGTTTGCCATGTAAAACCATGTGACTGTTAGACAGCAGCACATGGCTCTCCAGGAATGGTGACTTGGGCCATGCTCTTGCACATACTTCTATACAGAGAGCAGAATAATAAATGTGGGCTTACTCTGATCTGGGCCTCTTGGGTCAATCTCTTCTCACTGTGGGAAACTGTGGCAGTTTAGTAACTTCGCAGTGGTACCGCCCTGATAGCTGTACACAATTGATCTTGGCTGAGACCTTCCACAGTCACTAGGTCTACCAGTTCCATTCCTACCATCTAGGAAGCTCTGAACAGAAGAATCAGTCTGTGAAAACTGCTCATCATTGTCCTCAATGATGGTCTTAAGATCAGACAGAGGCCTCCTTTCTGTCTTTAATCTCAGTTTTCTCATCTGTAAAGAAGGAATAGCAATATATCCTTCTTAATCCTCATAGTTTTAAAGATTAAAGATAACATATACAAAACATCCAGCCTAGAATATAGTAGGTATTAAGTGAATAGTTTCTAGTAATTTTCCTCTTTCCCTGGATCCTCAGTTTCTTTCCCCTGCATTTGAAAATAAATAGTTTTTGTTACAAACTTCCATGAAAATAAGTTCCTAGGTTTGTCACCTTAGGAAATGAGAAACAATAATATTTAATATGAGTCAGTTCCTATCATTAAACTTTATCTCTAGAAGTTTCACTATGGGGATTATGGGGACTGTGACAGAAATCCAGGCAATTCCTTCCCCCCCTGGATTCTGACAACAGGTTAGACGAGTGTCTCAGCAATGGAATGGTTTCCACTATCTTGTGAGAACAGGAAAACAACTCAAGGAAAAATTTAGGGCCATGTCTCTAAGGACATTTAGAGATATAATATTTCTCATCTGAAAGAAAATGCTTAAGTGAACTGTGTAAATTTCCTGCTAATTTTATGGAGGGTGAAATGGGATTTTTTGAAGGAAGAGGGACAAACTCAGCATTTTTCAAATCTAGCTGTAGTGTTCCCCTGCCGACCCTTTTCTCTTCTGGTGCTTCTTGCCCCAGCGAATGGCGTGAGGATCTGCGTCTGAAACCAGAGTGGTGGTGTCATCTCTGCCTCCTCCTTCAGCGTTTCCCTATCAACCACCATAAATTCGTCCTCCGAAACATCTCCCACTGCCCTCCAGTACATCACCATCTCCTCTTGCTGGGCTTCTGTAACCACCTCTCCATTTTACTTTGCTTCCTCCAAATCCATTCTCCATCGTGTGGCCACATGATCTTGCCCATATTCAGATCCTTCAGTGGCTCCCTGAGAGCCTCCGGTTAAAGGCCAACATCTTGAACACTGTTCACAAGGCTCTTGACCACCTTGTCTCTGCTTCTTTACAGTCTAAATAAAATCCTGCTAAGACCATATGATTTGTATGAAATAACTTGGTCAGGAATAAAATCACAGCAGAAACACCAAATTGGTTAAAAACTTTCCTTGCTGTGCCTAAGACTTCTGGCCCATTTTTCAAGTATGTTCTTTTTTAAAAAAATCTCTATTTCATTCTTAGGCAGTTTGGCGTCTATTCCTGAAATTCTGGGTTTCTGAGAGGGACATTAGTGTAAACCAACAGCCCGATGCCACTGGCCTTTGCACTGTTGCCAGCTAAGAAGAGGGGACCTATTCCAGGCACTGAGAGTCCTGCCAGGTGTCAGGCCTCCAGCAGCTCTGACAGGCATCGCGATGGCGGAAAATACAACAAACGTTACCTTTGACTACTTTCAGTGACTTCAGAATCTTCCATCATATCATTACCTTCTGCAGATAGCATTTCACTCATCATCTCTACTTTCCATAAATCATGTTTCTGTAAGAACAAAGCCCTAGCCCTAAAGATAAAAAATATCCACAGCACAGAGGCATACAGAGTAGGGCTAAGGGCAGACCACGGACTTAGCCTGTAGACAGAGACTGACTATAGAGCGATCTTGCCCTGATCTAGGATGAGTGAACAGGAAAAACCAACATCATGCTTATGACAAAGTATTGCAGGACCTCAGGAGAAGTACCATCTGAAAGACTTTCCAAACAGCATATCTATACAATTAATGAACTTCAGGATTCAGAAAAAAGTTGCAGGAAATTATTACCTTCAAGAGAAGGTGGTAAGATAGATGGAGGGTATTTCTGGGAGAAGTGTCTCATGCAAACACGACCTGGAAAATGGTCCCAGTCCGCCTCTCTCACCTTAAGCTCACCATGCTGAAGTACTAGCCATGCAGAGTACTGATCAGAAGATAGATTATTCAACCAAACACTGAGAAAATAGCAGTGCTTAACATCAGTCTCTTAAAAAATGCATCCATTTCAATTTTGGTCTTTAAATTTGATTGTAAATTAAGAGAGTCTGCTCACTTGGTTTTAAAGAACATATTATTATCCAAAAGAATTCATTAGGAAGATTTCTGCCAGCCCCTATGACACAGTAGCTTGCAGTTCGGCCAAAGCTCCACAAAAAGAGCTAAAAAGCTGGCTCCAAAAAATCTGTGTGAAGGCTTTGGAGAGTTGCAGAAGCAACCAGGACTCTAAGGACCAAGATCCAAGACAAAAAGAAACTAGAAAGAGGTGTCTGGACATTCTTGGAGCCACATTTCCCCTCAGGGCATTTGTAGGTTCTGAGCCTGAGGTGAGGCTGGGAATCAGGGCAGAGGACTTGAACAGACGCTTCACAAAAACGGATATTCAAATGGGTAGTAAACACTTGAAAACATACTCAAATCGCTGGTAACTGGAAAATTAAACTTAAATCCACAGAAGATAATACTACACACCCACAGAGGACAGCTAAACAAACAAATTGGCAAGCATCTGGAACAGCAAGAATTCCCATATAATGCTAATGGGAGGGCAAACCATAGAGTTACTTTAGAAAACAGCCTGGCACTATTTTCTAAAGCCAAATCTATGCCTAGGTGATGATTCAGCAATTGCACTCGTAGGTCTATATATGCAAGAGAAGTCTACATGTGTTCAACAAAGACATGTGCAAGGATGCTCCCAACAGCATTACTTGTTAAAGCCCCAAACTAACAACAAATCAAATGTCCATCAGTAATACAATGAATAAACATATTTTGGTATAGTCACACAATGGAATACTAAACTGCAAGGAAAAAGAATAAAGAATTGACTGGCTGGTGTGGCTCAGCGGTTGAGCATTGACCTAGCATCCAGGAAATCATGGTTTGATTCCCGCTCAGGGCACATGCCAGGGTTGCGGGCTCGACCCCAGTCGGGGGTGTGCAAGAGGCAGCCGACGAATGACTCTCTCATTATTGATGTTTTTCTCTCTCTCTTTCCCTTCCTCTCTCTGAAATCAATAAACATATATTAAAAAAAAAAATAAAGTATTGCTATATGCAACAACACAAATGAAAGCTGGATAAAAACAGCTAAGCACAAAAGAGACTATGATGCGATTCCATTTTACATAAAGTTCAGAAATGAAAAAGTGATAGAGGTCAGAATCGTGAATACCTTTGTAGTGGGGTTAATGGCTGGGAAGGGGCAGAGGGAGGCTGCAGGAGCACTGCGGATGCTCTGCATCTCATGTGGGTCGTAACTGAGCGGGTATGTTTAGTTTCTAAAAATTCATAGAGCATAGTGATGTCTTGCGCACTAATTCATTAGACACTGTGGCAAAATGCAGGCAGCCACTAGCACCCATTCCTTTTCCTCTTCTTATTTAACAATAGTACAGCCATGTTACACAACTGCCAGGCACTATTTTATAGACACAATGCGGAGGAGTGGTGCAAGTGGTGGCCCTGAATGTAACTTCCCAAATGTAGCTATGTGTGTGGTTGTGTTACAAGACAGCAAGAAGCTAGAAAAATTCCAAGGCAGGAGGAACAGGGAAATCGAAACAAGAAAATTAAATAAGGCCAAACAGTTTGGCAGCCTGCAGCCAGCTTATAAACAGCAGGTCCTTATCTTCCTCCAACCAAGGAGAACAAATGGTTAATGTCTCTCCAAAGACAGCAGAGAAGGGGGAGAAAGGGGAAGGAAGAGCGCAGTCTTATCTCATCCTACTCCCCGAACAGACAAGCCAGTGGTCTCTGGGCCTGGAAAGATAAAAATTGCCAGGTGTTTTTCACAAATTACGGGAAAGGCACCACATAGTAAAAGAGGGACTTTTAAAATTAATCTGTACCAAGATATTCCGCAGAGGACTTTTAAAATCTATAGATAGAAAAGTATATAAGGCACCTCCCAGCCCCTCACCCCGCTTGATCCTCGGATTAGCTGAGAGAGCCCAACCGTGCTTTATGCCAGACAGATGGACTCGCTTTGCTCCTGTAATAAATTTGCATGCTTTACGTTCTTCATAAATTACTTTCTTAATAAATGTGCTTCAACACAATGCAATTCTCTGGAGTCACTTGTTTGAATTCAATCATACAAGAAGATAAGAATCGAGGCGTGTACAGCTCTCTCCCTCCAACTCTGACTCTGGGGGCTGTGCCAACACCTCCTCTCTGGTGTCTGGGAGACGTGCCTGTAACAGTTGTTCAGAGAGAAGCCACATTTCTCAGCCTCCCTTGTAGCTCACCATGTAACTTCAGTTCTGGTCAATGGAATATAAGCAAAGTAAAAGGGACATTTCCAGGTCTTTCCAGTAAGAACTCTGGTGATGCACTGCCCTGGCCCTTTCCTCCCCTCACCCAGACTGGAAAATAGCCAGGTGGAAAAGCTGCCTTGGACCCAGAGATGAAAGTCACGTGTTCAGGATGGCAGAACCATTCTACTAGACCTTCCAACCTGTGTCTGGGCTGGTATGTGAGAAAGAAAGACGCTTCTAGCTCAGATGGTACCCTAACTAATACAGGCATTAAAGCATGGGATTGAAGGCAGCTATGGTTTGAAAACTTTGTACTCTCATTGTTTGCAATTTGTCACAAGCAACAGTATGTAACTGCTTTGTTGTGGGTCTGCCACCACGCAACCTGGGGAAGACCCTAGAGAAAAGCACGGTCCAGGGGAAAGAGCATCTTCCCGTGAGAAACCTGCTCTAGAGTATCCTTTAATTCTGACTCTAGTAAATGAGACTTGTTTTATTTAACCTGAAAAATCTAAAGGTGTCTGGCTGTCTCCAAGGAAGGCTCTCATGGGTGTCTAACATTCTTTGACCCTCCTGAAAAGACTTAATGACCATCATGCAATTACAGCTGGCTGGGGGCCACAGTGGGAAAGGCCTCGACTTCTGTGACATCCTCATAGACATGACTTGAAGGAAGCTTTTTCAAACACGGAGAACACTGCGTTTTATCACGTAGACTGTACAACTAAAGCACCAGACGTTGTACATTTCCCAGGTGCTCCTTTTGGTGATCCCAGCATCAGTAAGCACCAAATATGAACAACAAAGGAAAAAGTGCCTTCAAAATATGAACCGTTAAGGACCCAGAGAGCATCGAGGTATATGGGTTAATGTAGCCAAAGAGAAATACGGACACGGAGGAAGGATCAGTCGAAGGATTGATGGGTTTTGGGTGGTGAATGAAAAGACACAAAATGAATTCTTTTCTTTCTGGATCTTTCAGGGGGCGCTTAGTTTACATATGGCCCTAAGAGTTGAGTTTGTGTTTCTTTGAAAGGAATATACTTGTGGTGTTTTGTGAGATAGTGAGTGATGTGGTTAGTCCACAGGCGACATTTTAAAAAATCCTCCATTTTTTTTATGGCTTTAACAGTATACAAGTTATCTTACCTGGGGGTTTTTAAATACAGCATATTTTTCCTCTCTCTTCAAAAATACCACTTTATTTTCTGTGTCTCTGGTCCAGTCTGATAAGACTTCAACAACATTTTCATGGTCTTCAAAAAACCTTTCTGATGAAACAAGAAAAGCAGGCTAGTATTAAGCACATTGCCTCATACTTCACATAGCTTTTTAGAAACTCCTGTTTCTTACATGATCTCACATTGTAACAGCCCTGTTCTATTTAACTCTCCAGTGTCAGGTGTTTAGCTTATTTTCCATAAAAAAAAATCACAGATGAAGCTACACTATAGTAATAATGGCCAGCCATCCCATTTTTTCATATTGACATTTTTGATTGTAAATAGTTCCAGGTGGAGGTGAACATCCTGTCTGTAAGGAGGACAATTAGGCAATAATCAGTTTAAACAACTGTGAATGAAGCTGTGAGATATGCGATAAGCACTCTAAAATATCGTTCCTTAAACTCTAAAAGCAATACACCAATATCGGAACCAGACCTAAGCATAAAGGAAGGCTTTCGTTTTTGTGTTTGACTCAGAGTTGAAGAAAACTTCGAGGGGTTCTTTCAGTGTAGGCTATTTCCTCCAGAAAAAAATCTCACCAAAAGCTTCTAACACAGGCAGTGCTCTATTCCACCAAGCTCTCCTGGCAGACAATTGTTCTGTGAGTGGTATTAAGAATGAGAAGTGACAGTATTTCTTTTCTTTTTCTAAGTCAATTTCTATCAACAGTACTTTCTCTTTGGGGCAGAGACTCTTCAGTAGACAAAGTATCAGACATTAAGCAAGTGGGAGGCAGAAAGGGGAAATGGACAGTGATGTGAGGCGGCTACACTATAGTTAAAAAAGCAAACTCTAAAGAGACATCAGCAGACAGATACCCAGGCCCTCCCACAATCTGCTCAGTTTACTAAGCATGCAGTAAGAAGCATCATCCTGCCACTTTCTTTCCCTTAGGAACCACTAGAGAAGTGACAGCAATAATGCTTACATTTCCCAAGGTCTGGCCACCTGCTATCACCTGAGTCTCTTCCCCACAAAGAAATGAAGAGGAAAGAACTGAACCTGACAGAAGGGAGGGGATGTCTGGGAAGTCTCGATGGCCTTCAACCAAACTCTTCTGAGTAGACCAAAACCCATATTAAAGCAAACCCACAGGTATTTGGAGAACAGCCTGGAGCTGGGGGTGGGACTTACCAATTTGTAGTTCTGGGTATGTTTCATAAAGACACCAGTCCACACTGCAGTCACAATGGGTTTTCTCAAAAAGGTTGTCTAGAATGTCTCGGACCAGCTGCCGCTCATCCACCATCAGCGACTTCGTGCTGTTATCATCCATGTGCACCTTGACAACCAGCTGAGGATAAAGCCACAGAGCAGCCACTGAATGTCAGCAACTGAAGAAGGCCACCAAGATTTAAGGTTTCAAAATTGCTATTGCTTCTGCTAATTTACACGAGCATGTGTCCCACGAATGAACTCCATTTGAACTCACACTCTGAACACTTGTTTAAGGAGTTAGGAATGTAGAGGTGGAGAAACCAATTCACAAAAATAGAAAAACGTACAATAAACAAAGTCCTTGCCCTGCCTTCAGAGACTGCATTCTGGTGAGGGGGGCCGAAGACAAGTGCTGACTTCCTGTTCTCCTGACATCTGGCTGTGACTTACTCAAGGTTCATCCTGGAGCCCAGGAGCATTTCTTGATTGAAAGCCACACCTGTATCTTTGTAATAAATTATTCTCTTTTGTTTGGCTGGAGCTGGGTCCCTTTTCTTGCAGCCCAAGAGCTCTAAGACAAGTAAGACTAAGCTGGCGAGCCTACCGTTCTTTGAAGGTGGGGACTGCACAGTGACATGGCATCACTGAGGAGCCTGAGAACCAGGCTGTATCTCAGCAGAACACGGTTGGGATCAGAGGTGGATTAAGTGAAATAAAGTAGACTGAGAAAGAAGCTATTAAGGAGACATGCAGGCAAATTAATGATCTAATTGACTTTTCATTCTGTATGTAAAAATTCTACTGCACTGAGTTCACAGTCAAATTGGTAGTTACCTCTCTCCAGACCTGGAGGGTTTGGTGGGAGCAGCATTTACTCATCTCCAATAAGGACATAGGATTTCTCTGGCTTTTCCCAGACAACTCATAAAAGTTATTCCATTTCTGATCCTCAAGAGAGACCATGATTCTGATGCAATACAAGAAAATTCATGAAGTAATGCAGCCAGGGTTTGTCTTTGACATGTGTGTATTTGCAGTGTATTTTTAATTACAGTAGTTTATTATTTATGAGTGTTACAGGTTATAATGGTGGTATATGTACAGTCTTCAAAAGGAAGAGTGGAAAGGTGCCTACTAAACTGATCCTACCTAATGAAGTGGGAATTAGTCTAGTCAGAGTCAATCAAGTTAGGGCCTACCTTTGAGCGGAATGGGTGAAAAAGGTGCTACCTTCCTCCTTCCAGACAATCACTGTCTGACCTCCAACCTGCGGTGCCTGCAGCTACTCCACACACACCCAGTAGAGAAATCCTGGAAACAACATCATAAACCAGAACTATCTGGTACTCTTTTTTTTTTTTTTAAATCCTCACCTGACATATTTTTTCCATTGCTTTTCAGAGAGAGTGGAAGGGAAGGAGGGGGGTGGGGGAGAAACAGAGAGAGAGAAACATTGACGTGAGAGACACATCAACTGGTTGCCTCTCACATGAGCCCTGACCTGGGCCAGGGATGGAGTCTGAAACCGAGATACACTCCCTTGGCCAGAATCAAACCTGGGACTCTTCAGTCCACAGACTGATGCTCTAACCATTGAGCCAAACTGGCTAGGTCTGATCTTCTTGCTTACATTTCTATTCTAACTTAAAAAGGGAAATAGCTCAAGATAAGTTCTGCCTATTCAGTTTGTGTAGGGTTGGTCATGGTAATTCACAAAGGAGACTTATTATTTTAAAAAGTGATTAGATGGACTGGAGAAAGAGGCCATACAACTGGTAACATTTCTTCCTCCCCAAAACTTTCGGTTAGATTCTGAGCAAGTTGAGGAACTACCCTCCTGTCCCACTTCCACCTAATCTGATCTTTAGAACATCAAGTTGTCAACCGAGAAGGTGCAGTTCCCCTGGAGTGTTAGGCAGAGTTACTGATAGCAAACAAGGGCGTGAGTGGTGATAAATTCTGGGTCAGAGCATGCAAGGACCACAAGTTGAAGCTTCATGTAGTGCCTTGTCTTTCCAGGAGTCAAACTGTAGCCATCAGGGCAGGAAAAGTACAATTCTGGCTCCTGGGATGATTCAAATTCAAGCTTACCTAAGAATACTTCTTTCCAACCTGCAGCCCAGAAACCTCTAGTTGGGTAGTTGCTTTTTATCAAGTTTGTCTTTTGATGCATTTAAAATGATAGGGCCAGTGCCAAAGACACATTCACCTGACCCGAAAAATGAGGCCTGGAGGGTTGCATGGAAAAACAGATATTCTTCAAAGAGAGGTCTATACTATGATTTATTTTCTCTCTGCTGAGAATTATTGCTATAAAGTAGCGATTTTCAACTTTTTTCATCTCATGGCACACATAAATGAATTTCTAAAATTCTGCAGCACATCAAAAAAAAAAATTTTTTTTTGCTGATCTGACAAAAAACAAAAAAGGTATAATTTTGATTAATTCACACCGAATGGCTGTTGTGTTGTTGGCTGTTGTCATTTTTAAATTTGACAATAGAAGGGGAAAAATGTCAATGCCCCTGAGTAAATAGTCAGGTATGGCATGTTTTAAAAGTTCTTGCAGCTCACTGCCAATGATAGGATTTAGAAGACTTAATCTTCCTGGTGGAAAAATTAATGATGTTTGACCACATTTCATTCTTTCTTAGATCTTGAGAAAATAAGGCATGTTGGTGTTTTCTTCTATTTCTCTCTCTCTCTCTATATATATATAGAAAAAAATAAACCACATAATTTGACAATGATGAAAAGTTGTTTTTTTGCAGAAATTGCAAACTAAATTTAATCCACATGTAGTTATAAATGTCCACAATTATGAAACTTAGAAAATGAAAAAAACAAGAGAAGGCTGGTGATTTTAGCAAGAAGGAATCATATTTATTATTTTTCACACCTTCCATCTCATTTGCAAACTGAAGAGTATCTACACCAACACGTAACAGTGCTAAATCGCAGTTATGTGATTTAGCAAACTAAGTACTTTTCATATCTACACTATGTGATACAGGGTAGAATGGTTCAAGAACGAAAAGCTTGCCTTTTCTAATCCATTACAGTAGCGATTTTCAACTGGTGACCTGTAGGAATTTTAAAACATGCACTACCTGGCTATTTAGTCAGGGGCACTGGCCTCTTTTCCCTTAGGCTGTTAAATTAAAAAATGACAACAGCCAACACAAACAACAGTAGCCATCTGGTGTGAACAAATCAAACTTATAGCTATATTTATTTGTCAGATGGACAAAAAATGTATTTTTGGTGTGCCCCAGAAGTTTAGAAATTCGTTTATGTTTGCCAGGAGACAAAAAGGGTTGAAAATTGCTGCATTCCAGTACAGATTTTATAGTTTTTAGAAAGTCTTTTTGTTCTTCTGCAAGCTGTTAAATGAAAGAATAACCCAGGTCTGAGTCATTTGCAATATTTTCTTCTTCTATAATAAAATTTATAAATGGAATTGTTCTCCTGGGTTACAGGAGCTTTAAAACAAACAAAATTAACAAGTGAGTCTATGTTCCCAGTTCCCAAAGCTTTGTCCTACAAGATGTGTACATTTCAGAACACTGGAGGGCAAAGTACTTGAGATAACTTGTTTTCCATAATCTTGAGAAAAGCCCGGTGTAGATGATGTGTGGGCACATACTAGTCATTTTATTGATGTATGAGTATGTGAGTTATTTTCTTAACGTTCTGTGCCACACACAGACTTCTGTTTTAAGACAGACATTTGGAGTGTCTGAAATCAGCACAAATATACAAGCTGGCCTTTTAATTTTCCTTTTCCACTGATCAGGATGGTTTTTCTGCTTTACATCTTCTTGTTGTATCAGGACAGGTTGTGACTGGTGTTACTGTCACTTTTCACCTCCTGTTCTCTCCAATTCTGATACACAGCGGAAAGCAGCTGCTCTCTCTTCCCTGTTCTCTTAACCTCCAGCTGAAGCAAACACACTGAATGTGTTAGTTGCTCTACCTTTTCATGTAAGAAGCAACTTCTCTTTTCATTTCCCCTCTTGAAAATATATCTAACCTGGCCCTCATTTTATAAACAACCAGAGGTTTGATTGGGCCTATCACTCCTTCCTGCTTTACTTTCTCTTGGGCACTTCTTTCTCCTGCTAGAATTTATCTTTCCACAAGCAGGGACCTCGCCTGATTTGTTCACCTCTCTATCTCCCTAGCGCCTGCTCTGCGAGATGGGGATGCATCAGTGAAGAACACACACAATCTCTGGAGGAGCCTCTGTGGGGGTAAGGAGCAGATGTAGGCAGTAAATACGACAAATGAATAAGGTAGACTGTGCTGGAAGGTAACAAGCACTGAGGAGAAGAAGGAAGTTGGGAAGGGCAGGGAGTTACTGGGTGTGTATGATGTCTGATAGGAAAGGCCTCCCTGGGCAGGTGACCAGACCTAGAAGAGGGGCAGAGAGGACCCCCTGGAATCTGGGGGAGAGCTTTCCAGGCGGCAGGGCAAGGGTGTGCCTAGACCATTTAAGCAGCAGCCCTGAGACCATGTAGTAAGAAGGGGGTGAGTGAGGGAGTGGTGCGAGGCAGAGGGCAGCCAGGTCACAGAGGGGCTTCAGGCCATCGTGAGAGTGTGTGCTTTACTGTGTGAGCTGAGTGCCACCGGAGGCTTTGAGCAGAGGGACAAGAAGCGAGGATGGGAACTGGAGCACACGAGGAGAGGCTGGTCCTAGAAACATGACAGTTTCTAAGTAACAGGAAAGACTATGGACTCTGTGTCACAGGTGCAGGCAGGCAGGCAGGAAGTGCAGCGGGCAGCAACACCATTAGCTGAGCGGGTGTGGAGGGGGAGAGGGGTCCTGGAGGGTTTAAGAGAGGACAAGGTAGAAGGAGTTTCCGAGGTTAGTGGGAGAGTGACTGGACTGGTACAGCTCAGGCAGCACTGAGGGCCCAGGCTGAGGAGAGCTGGACTGAACCGGGCGTCACAGGATGCATGGAACCGGGTGATCTGGAGACTCAAAGAGAAAACTGAAGGTCTGGGTCCCGTTCTGATTGTGTAGCTCATTCAGTGAGTGTTGTCGTCCCCACACACCAAGGTTGCGGGTTTGATCACAGGTTGGGTCACATACAAGAATCAACTAATAAATGGGTGAGTAAGCAGAACAACAAATTGATGTGTGTTTTTTTTTCTCTCTCTCTAAAAATCAATAAATTTTTTAAAAAGTCTGGATCCAGGGACAGTCATGGAATATTAATTCAATATCGATCAACATGTATTGAATGCCTTTATTCAAAGGGCCATGAACATAAAGTCAAGGGCCCTTGATGAAAAGAATGATTCACCCAACTATATGTGAAAAGCTCTTAAGGAGTCTCAGCGAGAGATATGCTTCAGGAGGTGAATAAGACAAAGAGCATTTCATTTTTCTCTTTATTTATTAACTATTATTAACTTTAATTAGGTATACCTTTCTACTAAAGTTAAACATAGGTGTTTCTGTTATAATACAACATATGTACTCCTGAAAAACCTATGTTCTACAGAAAATGCACAGTAAAATTACAGGCTTAGGTTAGGGGAGATCCCTCAAACCTATGCAGCTTTGAAACCAGAGCACTAGCAGATCAACCTTTGGTACACTGGGAGATAAGTTGGAAATCCAGGGCAGGCAGCGAGGCTGAAGGCTGCCTCAGGGAATATGAAAAATGCACACAAGCGATCACAGAAATGCTGAGATGGATGCAAGGCCAACAGAAGCTGAGCTCTAGCCCAACTAAGGCAGGCCCAGAAGGTGGTGCCACCTGCTATTAGCTAACAGCTAAGCAGAACCAGAGAGGGCTCCTTGGGTGTGAGGGAACCCTGGGTATAGAGACTGGAAAACTTCCAGCTGTATACTAACATAAATGAGCTAACTGATGTCATAGAAAGAATACCTGTATAATTTATCTTTGTCCTTAAATTGAAAAAATTACAATTATTTGGAAAGTACCACTTGACATTGTATTTTTAATAAACAAGTATAATAAAATCTCATTAATTTAACTTCCCCATGCAAAAGTGATCCATAGTTTACCTTCTTGACCTTGGCCTCTTTCAGTTTTTCCAATGCCAGCTTAATTTTATCAGCCTTCGCCTGGGCTTCTTCTTCTTCCTGTAAAATGGTAAGACATTCAATGCAGCCCATTAAAGACTACCAGCTAGTAAACACCTGTGCCGTTGTTAGTGTCTTAGTTACTTTACGTTAGCAAAAGGTTGTATTATAAGGCAGCAAATTTTGCATGATCGATTTTCAGAATTAAGTGACCATAACAGAAATCTCCAGCCCCAAAATATAGAAGGCAGTCACCCTTTATATTAAAGAATAGTAACTTAAAAGATGAAATGATGGCGCTAACAGAACTTCACATATTTGGTCCACAAAAATCTTTGCTTGGCTCAAAACTGGGGTCCAACCTGAGGCGTCTATGGGTAGAGCTGAAGGAATTTAAGCACTTTTGCCCACTTCCAGAAATTATATGCTTTTTTTTTTAACCATTTTAAGTGTACAGTTTCAGTGGCATTGCATAAATTCACATTGCTGTACAATGATCACCACCATCTGTCTCCAGAATTCTTTTCATATGAGGTACTTAGAGTAGTTAAGTTCATAGAGATAGAAAGGAGAATAGTAGTTACCAGGGGCTTCAGGGAAGGGGGAGTAGGGAACTATCATTTAATAAGTATAGAGTTTAAGCCCCAGCTGGGTGGCTCAGTTGGTTGGAGTGTCATCCCGCACACCAAGAGATTTCCGGTTTGATTCCTGGTCAGGGCATATACCTAGGTTGTGGGTTTGATCTCTGGTGAGGGTGTGTACGGGAGGCAACCGATCTGTTTCCTTCTTCCTCCATCAGCCCCTTCCTCTGTCTCTCAAATCAATAAAAACATATCCTTGGGTGAGGATTTTAAAAAATAGGCATAGAGTTTTGGTTTTCAAAGTTGAAATTATATGCATACTTTTGGATCAATATGCACTTTTCTGGGATCCCTAGTTTTCATTAGATTCCCAAAAGTGTCCTTAATTTCCCCAAAGTTAAGACTTAGGCTCAAACTTAAACTTACAATTCACCAAAAGAACACTGACAAACACACATGAGCAGGCAGAAAACAGAATTAAATATTTTATGAGCCCCAAACCTTTTGATTTTTGCAAGTTAATATTCTGAGAGCAGGATTATTAAGGCTCTCCTACCTATATTTATACTGATGAGGAAATGAGCTGTCCTGTTATGTTCTAATTACTTGAAAATAGATATACCTCTTCACACCAGTGGTCCTTAATTTTTTTCTTTTTGAGCCAAAAACGCCTTAAGGAATATGTTGAAAGGGATGAAACCCATAAAACTTCACAGATGCATTAAACTTTGCACATACTTTCAGGAATCATGGCCTCCTTGACATCTTCATGAGCCCTATATTAAGAGCCTCTGCTTGGTAGAACGGCTATTACAAAAAAGACTAGAGATAACAAGTGTTGGCGAAGATGTAGAGAAAAAGGGGACCCTTGTGCACTGTTGGTAGGAGTGTAAATTAGTGCAGCCACTATGGAAAACAGTATGGAAGTTCCTCAAAAAATTAAAAATAGATCTATCATATGATGCAGGAATTTCACTTCTGGGTAGTTATCCAAAGGAAATAACATCACTGTTTTGAAAAGATCTGCGCTTCCATGTTCACTGCAGCATTATTAACAATAGCCAAGACTCGGAAACAGCTGAAGTGTTCATTGATGGAAGAACAGATAAAGAAAACATGTATATATTTATAAAAAAAGTATATACATATATACACACACACATATAAAATACAGTATTATTCAGCCACAAGAAAGAAGAAAACCGTGCCATTTATGACAATATGGGTGAACCTTGAAGGCATTATGTTAAGTGAGAGAAGTCAGACAGAGAAAGACAAATACTGTATGATCTCACTTATATGTGGAATCTAAAAATGCTGAACTCGCAGAAACAGAGAGTAGAGTGGTGGTTGCTAGGGCATGGGGGATGAAGGAAATAGGGAGATGTTGGCGAAAGGGTACAAACTTCCAGTTATAAGGTAAATTAGTTGGGGGATCTAATGTACAGCATGGTGACTATAGTAAAAAATACTGTATTATGTACTTGAAAGTTGTTAAGGCAGTAGTTCTAAATGTTCTTACTACATATACACAGAAAAGGTAACTATGTGGAGGGATGGAGGGATAACTAACCTTATTGTGGAAACCATTTCACAACCTGTATATCAAATCATCATGTGTACACCTTTAACTTACAGACTATTACGTCAGTTACAGCTCAATCAAAATGAAAAAAAGAACCTCTGCTCTATGTGGATCATCACTTTTTAAACAATTTTTCTACAATAAGTACACAATATAGCAATGAATATGACTTAATATTTGATTTCTATTTAATATTTGTTCATTCAAAAGGCATTGCAGAAGCTTTCAGGGTTACTAGAGTCATATTTATGAACACCAACCATCATCACACTGCTCAACAAATGTGGAAGCCACAAGAAATGGAGCGATATTCTTGCTCTAAAATATTTTAATGTGATTTACTCTAAGAAAAAAATCTTAAAAGTTCTTTTTTCACTTTTATGAGAGACACGTTATTAGTTAATGTCCCAAATAGTGACCACATCAAGTTTCTAGCTGTTTTCCCAGTTTTCACAAATGTACTAATATCAAACACTCATCGCCTGCCTGCCCCACAACACCCTTCCCTAACTACATTACAAGTGACTCTTAGATATATCTTTGCCCCAATTCAGCAAAATTCCACTTAGTTCAATTCAGAAATATGTAAGGAATGCTTTCAATTCTTCATGTGCTGGGCTAGCACCAGGGACACAGAAATGTAGAAATCAGTTCCCCAGTTCACACCAAGTTAACAAAAAATTACCCCCAAAGTTAACTATTATCAAGAAGCGCTGCATATAAATATAGATTTTTCCAAACTATAATAATGCCTGATTATGGTCTTAACATGTTCTTTATACACACTATGCATCTTATTTTTAGAGGACTCTGCCTTTGCATTGAACATAGTCAGTATTCTTGTTTCTTAGTATCTCAGAACTTTCAGGTACAAAATTATGAATGTAACTCTCACTGAAGAAAATCAAAATGATGGGTAGCAGAGCCCCTGCCATCTCTGGCCCCACGCACTTACCCGAGAGAGAGGCGCAGGAGGTGGCGGTGGCAGAGGAAGGTCTAACATGGGATCCGCTGGTGGAGGTGGTAAATCATCCTCATAGTGGCTCACACTAGTTACAGCGACATTTGCTCCATAATCAGGCGAGGCTGCGCCACTGAAATGTGATGCTTCGGGAGGCGCAGGGTGATGCTGACTCTGAGAAGACTCCTTCTGTGCCTGGATTGTCCTCTGTTCAGCTTCACTTATATCTGCTATCAGATCCGCCATGAGCGCATCTAAATCTTGGTCTTCCAGTGCATTTAAGGATTCTGATAGGGAAAATCACATTAATAATCAAAACAAAGATTTGTACCTGGAAAAACTGAATCGAGGTCATTTTCAGAATAATATTTGAGCACTGGCCCCGAGGGGCTGAGGGTGGGTGTGGGGCAACAGGGAACAAACTCTCAGTTATAAGAGGAATGAGGCTTGAGGATCTAATGGTGACCATAATTGATAACACTGTATTGTAGAACTGAAATCTGCGGACAGAATAGAACTTAAATATCCTTATATAAAAAAAACCAGAAAAGATATATATGTGTGGAGAGGCAAATCTTCATTGTTCATACGTGCAAGTATATGCTATCTATATGCTAGTATATGCTGTCATAATTTTATAAAAGTGTATTGCTTTTTTTCAACTTCATGAATGTTACCCATGCAAAAGTGACTCATAGTTTACCTTCTTCTTTCATTCAGTGTTATGATGGAAATGGCAGACAGGAATAATAAATTTATATGGCAAATAATAGAAAAGAGGATGGGAAAAAGAGAAAATTGGAAGAGGTGTATTGCAGTTTATCAAGATACAGGTATTGGCATGTACACATTTAGCAAAAAATTACTGAAAAGAACAGAAACAAAGAAACCCAGTGAATGTCAGAAATAAAACTTGGAACTCAGGATTTCCGTAACTGGATTTCTTTGTTATTTTGCTTTTCAGTCTTTTGGTAGACACTGCCAGTCTTTGGAAAATCTGTTTCAAGAGTTGCCATGAATTCTCATTCATTTGGAAGCGATTACTTTAAAATTCATTGTAATCTGAACGGCACATGGGCTTAAGATTGTGTCTGCACTAAACAAGAAGAGAGATTGTTGTTAATAAAATAATGTGACATCTCAGGGAGAATAAAAAATGTCAAATAGAGCAAATGTATCATATTATATGTTAAGTATATATAGAAATTAAAATATATGGCATTTGGAAGCATCCATTCATATATTATCAATCATTATTCAACAAACAGTTCAACATTATCTTTGAAGAAACATTTACTTATTAATATTTTTATACCTACTGTACCATATTACTCTAAAAACTTCTAGATTAAAAAAATTCCCTTTACTTCTTACAAAAAACAAGATAGTTTTGAGACTTTACTCAAATGCAGGATCGTGTTCCCTTTCATTGCTGACAAAAATATCTTCTTGCCCCTGCAACTCAATCCAGACACACACAAAATGCAATCTGAAATGCAGAATTATAAAAATTGTACTTACCATGATGTCAAGGTTCCTTAAATTTTGTTTTCAAATTATAGTTCCACACATATTTCAGTCATTATTATCACTTCAAATTACTTAAGAAAAGAAATTATTATGCTTACCATTTAAATCTTTAAAACCCACACTGTAGTTAAATTCAGCCCTGGGAGGTTTAGGGTCTGACGGAGGAAGCGTGTCGACTCCTAAACTCTGTGGAAACAGATCCCCGCCCCCAGAAAGTTAATCGTGACGCTAACATTTCTGCAGCACATTTAGTCATTAAGTCAAAAGTGACTTATTGTTAACACATTTTCTCTCTAAATATGTTCTTTAAAAATGGTATCCCTATTTGAGAATGTTTTATGTGATTTCCTCCCACTCCCGCATTAGATTACAACTTAAAAATTATTCTAGAAAGTACATCTTGAAACAAAACAGGTCAACTGAGAATGATGACAATGAGAAAGTTAATTTTTACAAACAACAGAAAATATTTCCTGTAATGATGCATTTGTGACATATACACTATACAGTATTCTTTAAAAACATACACTATTCTTCATTCATTTTGTAGAAAAGTTTAAGATCCCTACCTTTTTTAGGAATATTGGGTTGTTTTTATTTCAATATTTTATGCAAGAAGCGATGAGCCAACCATGCTCTGAATCTATGAGAACACTGCAGGGCACACTAGCTCACGCGACTCTGTAACCTGGGTCAGTGGTTCTCAGGTCAGCAGCCTCTGGGCTCCAGTCAACAGTGACTGACTCTGAGTTTATCTGGTCTTTCTTAGACCTGGGGCCTATGGCTGAGTGGCTTTCATGCTACTTTGAGGGGACAAAGTTCTTACAGTGTAAAGAGGCCACAGTAACTCCCTTTAGTCCTTTAAAGTGTAGCATTTTCCTCCAAAATTGGTCAAATTTACCAAAGGCCCAGCCGGTATGGCTCAGTGGGTGAGCATCGACCTAGGATCCAGGAGATTGAGGTTCGATTCCCAGTCAGGGCACATGCCCAGATTTCGGGCTCGATCCCCAGCAGGGGGCGTGCAGGAGGCAGCCGATCAGTGACTCTCTGTCATCATTGATGTTTCTCTCTCTCTCTCTGCCTTCCTCTCTCTTGGAAATCAATTAAAAAAATATTAAAATATATATATAAATATAGACACTAGAGATTATATAATTTTCTAACCTAGTCTTTCTATAAAAGTAAGTGCAGGGGAGACTGTTTAGTGGTAGTGGTTGTGGGAGGGATTCACTTGGGGAAAATCCCTCTATTGGCTAAATGTTTGACCACGATGAGCATGGGAATTGCCATGACAGAATGAATGTGTGACCGATGTCTTCAAACAACTGAACTCAGGCATAATTAGGCAAAAAGCTTTATTTTTTTCTCCACCATTGGTCACAGTTACATCAGCAATATATAATATCATCAATCTCCAGTTGTTTTATTTTATTTTAAAAAAATATATCTTTATTGATTTCAGAGAGAGGAAGGGAGGGAGAGAGAGAGACAGAAACATCAACGATGAGAGAGTCATTGATCGGCTGCCTCTTGCACGTCCCCTACTAGGGATCGAGCCCGCAACCCGGGCATGTGCTCTGACCAGGAATCGAACTGAGATCTCCTGGATCCTAGATCGATGCTCAACCGCTGAGCCACACCCAGCCTTACAGCTGTTTTTTTTAAAGGTACCTCTCTTTTCATATTAAAATCAAATTCTGTAACTCCATTTTCTCTAATTTGATTGTAAAATGGGGGATTTACCTGGGTCAAAAGATCCATCTCTCCCAGCAAATTGCTGAACATTTGGTCTATATCATCATTTGACTCCTCCATCTGAAAAAGAAAGAAACCCAGATATAAACAGTCTAATAAAAGCCTGATCTCTGGATAATTGTCCCATCCCTTTTTCTCCCCTCCAAGTGCTCCATCCATGGGTAAGTTGAGAAGAGATGGCCATGTGGAGAGGAAGGTTCATTTCAGTCTGAAATTCTATGACTGTTCCCTTTCCAATTTGCTCGGTCCAAGATCCAACCAAACCCTGGGAAACTGCCTCAGAGATACAACCAGACTTTGTTTCTCCAGACTAAACAAGTCTCTTTGGGGCCAAGGAGACAAAGTGGACATTGTTCAGGAATTCACCTCACCACAGAACACCCTTCTTAGAAGAGTTGAGAAAGCCTCAGGCAACAGGTGGTTATGAAGGAAAGAGATGCAGAACTTCCCCTCCACTTAAAAATTTACAGAAATGTGTCAGGAGTGGGTAAGCATCTTTACCAAATGATTCCTGCTTTACAAAGGCTCTCTGAAACAGCAGCATTAGTATATTTACTTGGAAGTATTGGGATGATAAACACTAAAATGGTCACAATCCAGCGATAAGAGGAGGAAATAAATCATGTAGTATCTTACATCAGAACCTTTCTTTGCCTAAGACAAATGAAGCAATTGCCCAAGAGAGGAAAAGTGTTTCTGTACAGTGGGGTGGCAACCCTCTTCCTAACATTTGGGCAGGGCTGAATTAGGAAATTAAGAGACATGATTACGAGGCTTCTTTCAGCTGCTAATTAGTAATACGCTGTTTGGCAGAGGGAATTAACTACTTCTCTTGTAAGATAAGTTTGCTGGAGATAATTTATAAGGGTCCTAAGTGCTCTAAAACATTAGAAGATTAATGCTAATTATAGTCCAAGCTAAGAAGTCTGGTTAGAGTAGAGGATCAGCATGTATTGTTCAAGCCAAATAATATTTATGTGTGTATGCGTAAGTTTGTGTTTTAATCATTATATATGTTAACTTAAACATATACAAAAGTAGAGAAAACAATATGATTTTCATGTACTCAATGTCCAGCTTTAACAATGATCACGTCATGACTGATCTTTTAATTTTAAATATCTTATCTATATTTTCTCCCAATAATTGTTTCGAAGCAAATATTATTTTTCCATAAATATTTCACTATGTAACTCTAATAAAAGATTTTTTTACCATAACCATACTACTGTCATCTCGGTGATGATTATTAATTTTCCAGAACACCCTATCTGGCCTCCAGTGGAGGAGGTATCTTGCAGGAGCATGGGTAGCTACAAAACTGGGCTGGCCAGGAAAGGGCCAGGACAGGGACTTCAGTTAAAACTCGCGCGGTCTCGATACCATGGGACAAGCACATTCCGAAGGAGCAGGCACATGAGAGAATCAGGTGTGCATACACACGGGGCAGGGAGGGACCCAAGGGGGCCATCCAGCGAACGCTCAGGGTCATATCACACAAGGCGAGCACAGGTACGAAAGTGACAGACAAGGCACACACCGCCCGGTGTGAGTCCGTGTGTGCAGATCTAAGAGGCCAGGGAGGGCTCAGGCAGAGACCAGGGAAGAAACACGGGAGATGCCCATCCTATTTTATGTGGGCTGTTGGCCTTAGAGTTGACTGCAGTCAGAAGGAAAGAGAGCTGCAGGTCGGGAGGGGAGTCAAAGCGGGACCCACTGGCATGTGGTTTTACCCCCTCCCAGTTGCTTACAAAGTATCTGACTCACACCCTCCCTTCTTCAAATTACCTACAAAATGGAGGAAAGAAAGGTTTTCAGTCAACAAAGTACCCATGGCTTCACAAACTGTCTCTGCAAAAAGTTAATTTGGTGTTTAAAATCTTATAATGGACGATTCGTTCATTGTTTTAATAAGAGGAAATGAACAGAATAAATGATAAAATTTCAGAACTGCCCATTTACTTTCATTAGAATATTATGTACTACAATAATGTGACAAAATAGAAGAATCTTTCAGATGAATTATTTTTAACAGGAAAAGTTGACAGCATTAGTGTTAACATATTTCACATTTTTCATAAGAGAAAAGTAACCCATTCAAAGTGGAAAAACAGATTTATCTTCTGAACTCAAAAAACTGCCAGCCAGCATTACAGTGTACTCACAGTAACCAAAGACAATGCTAATAAGAATCCTGCTATTGATGCTTTCTCTTAAATCATTAAATTTGGAAAAGCACTGAAGTGAGGAAGAATAAAGTCTTGAAAAGGAACATGGTACCCGTGAGTCAGAAAAACCCATTGAGCCCAAAGACCTTGGTTTCCAGCCTGTGCCCACCATCCATTCACAGCAGCTCAAGGACACGCCACAGCGAATCTTACACTTAACATGGAAATAACTGAAACCAGCATTCTCGTGACTTCTGCTGACACTCTTCCTAGGTTAATCTGGGGAAAATCTTTCCCCCTGCCCTTTCATTCCTTTCCCCCAGAGTCTGTTGATATGGAATTATTAAAAGCAGTCAGCTCAAAAATGTGCTGTAAATCTATCTAGTTGTAAGTAAATCTGCTACTGAAGGAACCACAGTTTAGAAGTGTCGCATCCTTGGTGAACATAAGAAGACATTAATTTGAGTTGAGAGCTATTATGAACATAAATTCATGAATTTGTATTAATCTATAAATATAATCATTTTGCATACTTATCCATCCCGCCCCACAGGAAAACCTTATTTCTGGAATGGACAGAAATATATACGAGTCACACAAATATATACAAGGCACACACACAAGTGTGAGAAAAAGGGATGTGCCTGTTTGTATGTGTGGTATTTTCCAATGGTCAAAATGAAGCTGAGGGAGGGAGGGAGTGGGAGAGGGAGGGAAACACCCAGGCTCTAGAGCTGCAAGTGTTATTTGGGTTAACAGCAGGGTGGGGCAGCCTTGGTGAAGTAACGGATTGCAAAACAAGCGCTGTGCACAGCATGTTGGGTGGAATTCACATCTTTTTGTGAGTATGTCATTTCTGAGTTCCTTTTCTGTCTGGGGAAGAACATCAACAGTTGAATAAAATAAAACTAGAATATTACTTTATCAGATAGATTTCATTGTTGTTGTTTTTTTGGAGGGTTAGGGTGGGGTAGGGAGGGGATAGGAGAGAGGCTGGAGTCCTTCCTTAGATTTCCTGAATGTCCAAGGAAATTTTCCCCAATGCTCAATATTTCCCTAAGGCTCAGATTTCTAAGCCTTAGTTTTCATCCTCCAATAGTTTCTCTTCTCCACATGTATAAATTTCATATATAAAATTCATATATACATATTTTAAAAATCTACCCACAGAAAAATATGGTAACTCTGTGAGATAATGGGTGTGTGAGCTGAACGTATTGTGGTAATCATTTCACGATATATAGTCGCCGCATTATGTTGTACACCTTAAACTTACACAGTGTTATATATGTCAATTATATCTCAATACAGCTGGGGGGAAATCTATCTTAAGTACAGTATATATTTATTTACATCTATGGCAAAATTAACCTCATATGCTTAATTCAGTTTGGATGCAGGAGTCATTGCTCCTTGGATTAGTAATTTTAGGACAGGCCTTATTTTATCTGTCAGGGTAGTTGCCTAAAATGAGCCCATTCACCATGTAACAGGCATTTTCATTATTTTCTCCCTCTGGTGCATTCTCCTCCCACATGCCCTATTTTAGCTAGTGGTTGTCATCCACTTATTAGTCCAATCTAGAAACCTTGGTGTAATCCTCGACTCCTCCCATTTTTCCATCGAATCAGTCAAAAATGCTGCTGGTTTTTCCTGGGAAGTGCTCTCCTTTATATCCCCACTGTGAAGCCATAGGTCAGACCCTCATCAGCTCATCAGCCTCCAGTCTCCCAGATCCCCCATCAAGCCTCACCACCATCACTGGCAATTTGAAATAGGAATTTGCATGTGTCACCCTCCTGTTTGAAAACCTTCAAGGCTGATCAAGATAAAGTGGAGGCAGTTCAGGTCTTAAGATGTCTTTCGAGGCCTTCATAATCTCCCCAACCTACTTTTCGACTCTTGCCATTCAGGGCCCTTGACATTGTCTGAACAGGCTTTAAACATTTCTTTGTCTTATGCTATTTCCTTTAAATAATATCCTCTTCTGTCCACTTCTCCTTCATAAAATCCTATTATCATTCAAAATCCAGCTTTTGTGTCAATACTTCAATGGTGTCTTCATAATCAGTAGAGATATTTGCCAGCCATTGCATCTGGGAACCATATCAGTAAATTCTGGTCCCAAACTCAACCTTGATAACGCATTTAATTTCCCTGGGCTTGTTTCTCTGTCTGTAACATGAGGAGACTAGTATATAATTCATAGGATTGTTGTGACATTTAAACAAAATAGCATTCAGTCCTTGGTGTAACACCAGTAATAGCACTTACCATACTAAATCATGTTGTTTTTGTTATCATGTTAGAATTTCTTCCCAGATTGGGAGCTGTTATTGAGTAAGGATAGATCTGGTTCATCTTTGCATTGAAAAATGCTTTGTTGAAAGCCTAAGTAACCTCCCAAACTAACAGGAAAAGTGGGCTAGAGCGCAGGTCTCAGGCTGCATAGAAAGCTCTCTAGCGGTTCTACCTTCTGCGCCCTGGACATGGAGCGGTGCACTGCTCTCAGGGGCAGGCCACTCACTGCGTTGCAGGGACGGACCGTCCTTATAAGTCGCCAAAGTCCATGTTTCCTATAGGTATCGGGGCAATTAAACAAAAAATCTGTCTCTAAGCCGTTGTCACAGCTCTAGGTTTGTGGAACCACACCCACTACAGCAATAGTTCTTTTTTTGCAGTGCTTTCCAAGTGAGTTAATACTGACATTTACACAGATAAATTTTGTTGGTAAACAGAAAGGTTTCCTTGGAGCTCACATCCATATAAGCTTGTATCAGTTTTGAAACCCAAAATTTTTTGAGCAAAATCTAATAGCTACCCAGCTTGAGTGACACTATCAATGACTTTCCTTCTTAGGTAATTCAATCTAAAGCCAGTTAATATTTCAAGTAGTAGGTTAATTAACCATTATTTATTACATAAAAGCAAGTATGTCTTCTACCTTAATTATTCCTTTATTCACATAATATATCTAATTAATTTCAACCCCGTAAACATAGATTTATACCACACTTTAGAACAGCTGAATTATAAGATTTCCTTTCTTCCTTTTTCTTTTCTTTTTACAGTTGCATAGTATTCCATTGTGTAAATGTATCACTGCTTTTTTATCCACTCATCTACTGATGGGCACTCAGGCTGCTTCCAAATCTTTGCTATTGTAAATAACACTGCAATGAACACAGGGGTGCATGTATTCTTCCAAATCAGTGTTTCGGGTTTCTTCAGATACATTCCCAGAAGTGGAATCGCTGGGTCATTAGGCAGTTCCATTTTTAATTTTTTGAGAAAACTGCATAATGTTTTCCACAGTGGCTGCACCAGTCTGCATTCCCACCAGCAGTGTACTAGAAATATCTGAGATTTTACTATGTTTTCTTCTAGGATTTTTTATGGTTTCCAGTTTTACATTTAAGTCTTTAATCCATTTTGTGTTTATTTTTGTGTATGGTGTAAGAATGCAGTCTATTTTCATTTTTTGCAAGTAGTATCTGTCCAATTTTCCCAGTACCATTTATTGAGTCATGTGTTTATATTTAAATTTTGTAAGAACAAAAATGAACACACAGATGAACATGCTCAAATACTGCTCTCTTATATATGATATACTTCCTTGCTATGAACTGAATTTTGAGCATAATAGTATTAGATTAAGGGTTAATTTAAAGCATTTAAAACTAAAAGATTTATTCATAAAAACATACAAGTTTGTATATTAAATAAAATAGGTAATAACACTCATAAGAATTTTTCACAAAACAAAAAAACAATTAAAAAGACTACTTTTCATAAAGATTTTATAAAGTGGGCCTAACAACTTCTTCCTAAAATCAAAAGGTTAAAATGTTTTTCTTGTGATTATCAATTCTTGGCTTTACAGGAATGACACAATCAGTGGCGGCCACCATCAATGCCATACAGTCTCCAGTTATTTCAGTTTTTATAAGGAGTTTATTGTCAAAAGTCTGCTTTTTGTAGCATCCAATTAGGATATTATGAACTCATGGGTGGTCTAATTTGAATGGTTCAAGGCTCATCTTTTCAGCTGTGCTCTTAGTTATGCATAATCTTTACTTGAATTTGGATACTGATACCAATTACGGAATAAAAATTTTAGAGCAGTAGGAATTAAAGGAAAAACCAGAATACTTGTTAGTAAAAAATTTAAAGGAAACAACAAGGGATATATAAAAATGACTTTCTGATCAATAAAGTGATCAGTCAGTTAAGTTCAGACATGTTAGAATTGATCTTCAAAATTCTAGCAGGACAGTTGCTACCGATCTACCAAGGAGAAAACAATCCTCTCTGTTGCTCCTGAGCATGGCTGTGGGGGGAGAGAGAGAGTGGGGGTTGGGAGAGAGGGAGAGAGTGGGAGAAGGAAAGACAGAGAGAGTGGGGGGGGGAGAGGGAGAAAGCTCTCTCCATTCTCTCTGCCTGGTGATACAATAACTAGTAACTCTCAGATGTTCTCACTCTGTGCCAGGCCCTGTCCTTGTGCTTTACTTGTACTGCTGATTAAACCCATCCTCACAGCCACTTTAGGTAGGACACTTCCATTTCCATCTTACAGAAGAGGAAACGAAGGCACCCAGATTAAGTAACTTGCCTGAAGTTACACAATTTAAGTCAGTCAACAAATATTTATTGATCCCAGATACTGTGCTAGGCCTAAACAAACCTCTGGGAGATTGTTCTCTGCGGGTTTTCCACAACTGCATTTCTCTTCATAAATGTGCTAAGGATGAACTATCTGACTTTACCTACATACCACACCCCTTCCCGTTTTAAAGCTGCTGAAATAAAAATGTTTGCATCCTTGCACTGAGACTGTTAATTATTTTACCCTCCATCGTATCATGTATTTCTTAGTCCAGGTGAACAGTGTTTTGAGTCTATAGCTAGATTAACTGAGCTCCAATATAACTAGATGAGAAAAAAGGTTGAAAAATATGAGGCTCTGTCAGTATCAATTTGCTTTGGTATTTTTATTATTTAAAAACTTTTTAAAACCTATGCTTTTCAAGGAAAAAGTCAGCCCACACATTACAACTACAGATACAAAAGAAGAGAAAATTTTAAAAAATCTGTTGATGCTAGGGATCACACACAGTATGAAATATGTTGTGCAGCATCCAGACGATCACAAATACTTGTGGAAACTGAAGTAGCTTGAGAGCTAGAGTACGGTATGGCTGGAAAATAATTTGACAATATTGGATTTTACCTGATTCCTTCAGTGTTTTTTATTTTTTAAAATGCAGTGAAGGCACTTATCAAGAGGAAGTGGTTCACAGCACATGGTTAAAGGTTGGGGGAAGGGGAGAGGCTAAAGCTTCAGTGCAACATGAAACAGGAAACAGAAGCATCTCTGAAATTACACATAATATCAAATACTACTCAAGAAAAAGTAAGATGAAGAAATCTCTTGGTTCAGTACATCTGAGACCAGTGAAAATTTTAAGAAATAGACTGACTAACAAACAGTTATTAAGTTAATAGGATAACAACTATGGTCATATGAATAATTCAGACCGACACAACAATCAATCACAAGGGAAACTGGTGTGGACACTGCAAAAGGAATGGCCAAAACAATAGGGTTCTTTGGTAAGCAATATTGCGATGGTCAAAGTTAGAGGAAAAACATTTTAAAATAAAAAGTTAATCATAAAATGACATAATGTCAATAATTTTAAAACCATTAAGAGGGTGCTTTGAAAAGCCTTAGAATTTGTCACAGTGTAGAAACTGACACACATACACACAACATGGGATGGGCTACCATATTTTTTAAAGTATGATTTGATTTTTAAATTAGCTTAACTTCTTAATTGCTTTGCTTTTGAGTGAATGCAGGGTGGACTGGGGCAGAGTAACATACTCTGCTGAGTCAAGCTCTAGGGCAGATGAAAAGTGATATGGCTGTAAAAGACCCCAAAATGTCCAACAGGACTCAGAAGTAAACAGTATGTGACACAGGGAAACAAAGGTCAGCTCATATGAACACGATATTCTCACTTCCATCTGTCCAGATGGCTTTTCTATATCTCTGGGAGACAAGCTGTACACTAGTTTCATTTGGATATACATGGTCTGAAAGATGAGATTTTAAGTTCCCTTTTCATTCTGTTTTGAACATCTAAATAAGAATTGGGGAACTGCTTTTGTATTTCGGATCTACTGTGACATGAAACTAAAGTGACAACGTAATTTAGGGTTTGTGAAGACATGAAAATAGAAAAACATTATTCATTCATTTGCAAATAAAACTTCGGACATTAATTTTCATACACAAACTCCTGTGAATAGTTATCTGCATTCACTGTTTCACTCATCTCTATTTTCTCTTGAATTTGCCCTGCTGTGGCTGAATGTTCGGGTCCCCTCCCACCCCAAATTCATATATTGATGCCTCAATCCCCAAGGTGATAGTATTTGCAGATGGAGCCTTTGAGAGCTAATTAGGTCATGGGGGTGGAACCTTCATTAGAAGAGCATGAGAGAGCATGCTTCTTCTCTCTCCCTCCCCACCATGTGAGCATACAAGAAGACAGGCCACAAACCAGGGAGCAGGTCTTCACCAGACACAGGACCTGCCCATGCCTTGGACTTCACAGATTCCAGAACCGTGAGAAATAATTGTTGTTTATGCCACTCAATTTATGGTATTTTCATATTAGCAGCCCAAATTGACTAAGACATGTACCCCTTTGGACTTTTGTTCCCTCCATGTCACCAAAGTGTGTCAAGATTACCAATGACCTTCATGTTACTAATCCAATGGTTGATTCTTAGCATCTTAAAAAGAACTTAACACCATTCATGGATCACTCTCTGTTGGAAATCTTTGTTCACTCGGCTTCCATGGAAGCCTTTTTTCCCCCTTCTCCTCCTAACAGAGGCCAATTAACCTTGAAGCTTCAGGGCTCCTCACTAGCAGGCCTCTTCTAAGACTGCATTTCTCTTCTGACACCCTGCAATGGCATGGAACACTGTTCTCCTGCTGGGAGATCATCCTGGTAGGGGTCCCAGGGATTGGAGTGAGGCCAGTGGGCTGCCAGCACTACTGCCACTTCAGCTGGACTCCAGCAAGAGCTAGATTCATGGTAGATCTCAAGGACTGTGGATCCCATCGTTTATTCCAGGGAGAAGGTCTGAAGGAGATGCTGTTGTGTTCTGTTCCTTGCATGGGGTCACCCTGACCCAGGATTCATTCTGGCCACCTTACATCACCCTCAGGACCAGCCTAGCAGTTGGGAGTGGGCAGAAACTGAAGGCTGTGTGGTCCTGGCTGAGCTGGACCAGCTACTTTTTGGGCCATGGGGAGCTATAGGGTGTCATGCCATATCTAGAGAGAGCAAATACTTAAGTTCTCTGGGGTCTGCTTCTGGGCAAGAAGCACCACTACAGTGAGA
The DNA here is from genome assembly GCF_964146895.1 of Miniopterus schreibersii. Taxonomy (NCBI): domain Eukaryota; kingdom Metazoa; phylum Chordata; class Mammalia; order Chiroptera; family Miniopteridae; genus Miniopterus; species Miniopterus schreibersii. The sequence goes on along the minus strand of NC_138101.1, from coordinate 79,218,222 downwards.
AACCACAGAGGAAGTCACAGATGAGGCCTTACCATAGAGAGCTGTGAGATTGAAACATACTTTTTCTAAACTATCAATAATAAAATTAATTTTGAGCAACCATGCTGGAGGAAAGACTAAATTTTCTACTTCCTCTATAGAAAACTGTAGTTCATAGTTATCCTCAAATGGAGAGTTGATCAAAGAATATGCAACCAAAAACATGGGGAAAAAACATATCAGGCAGTTCATTAGTACTAATAAAAATATGCTACTTTTTGGATTTTGTGATGTTTGTAGTATGTGTTTTCTTTTTTTTTTTAATCCTCACCCAAAGATATTTTTCCATTGCTTTTCAGAGAGAGTGGGAGAGAGAGAAACATCGATGTGAGAGAGACACATCGATTGGTTGCCTCCCACACCCGCCCCAACAGGGGTGGGGATCTAGCCTGCAACCGAGATACATGCCCTTGAGCGGAATCAAACCTGAGACCCTTCAGTCCCCAGGCTGGCACTCTAACCACTGAGCCAAACTGGCTAGGGCTTGTAGTATGCATTTTAAAGAGTTAGTAATTTGTTGTGATTTTGTTTCTCTAAATAAATATTTACTTAAGTTCTTAATTTTTTATTCATAATTACAATGGCAGTCTCCCCAAACTGTATAAGATTTAGGTCCCAGGGATCTGGCTCCATCCCTGTCTACCTTAGTGGCCTCTCCTTGCAGCTGCCACTGGTGGTTCCTCTCATCTCCTTGATCCCATAGTTTTCCTCCTAGGCTCCATCTACACTCACCCCCTAGGTGACATAAAGCTTTAAATACCATATATATGCTGCCAACTCCCAAAATGTATCTCTAACCCAAACCTCTCTTACATCGCATAGTCAACTGCTACTTGGCACGGCCCTGCCTCTGCCTCTCTGATTTTATCTCCTTTAACTTTGCTCACACGGGCTTCCCAGCTGTTCCTTGGTAAACATGCATCTGCACATGCTTTTCTCTTTGTTTGGAACACCTGTTTCCCACTTCTCCAAATGGGTTCTCTCTCACTGCCTTCAGGTCTTTGCTTAAATGTTCCCTCATTACTGAGGCCTTCCCTAACCGATTTCAAAATCAGCTCTTTCCCACACCCCAATTTTCCCTATTTATATTCTCTCCTTGCTCACCAACTAGAATGTAAGCCCCATGAGACAGGGTTTTGACTGTTCTGTTTACTGCTGAATTCCCAGAAAGTAATGTAGATACATGATAGAAACTGAGTGAATGGATAAATAAAAAGCAATATATTCACCTAAGCTTACGAGGGCAGGGGACACCTTTGTATTCCTAGTGCTGAGCATGGTGCATGCCTTGGTCATGGAAGACCTTTAAAAGTATTTGAACACTTTTGTACTTTGAATAAATGAATGCCTTACGGCAGAGCAATGGAGAAGAAATGAAGAGAGGAGGAGACAGATTAAAAAAATAAAGAAATGCTTCTACAACCACCCACAGGTGGCAAGAATAAATAATGGGTGTTGACACCAATGGGTGAAAGAGAGTTGAGGAATGATATTCACTAAAAGTGTCATCGCCCCCCCGCCCCCCAACTCTGCTAAGTCAAGCTCCAGGGTAAGTGAGAGGTGAGATGGTTGAGTATGACCCAAAATGCTAAACAGAACTCAGGAGTGAAAGAGTATGTGACACAGAGAAACATATTATTTAACACTTTCGAAGGGAATATTTTAAATGGAAAAAGCTGGTGGAGACACTTTAACCAAACGATCACACTTAGAATCATCACTGATGAGCCATTCTGATATCACGTGCCCCTGATGTGATGAACTGAGCACATGGCTTCTCTATAACTCCACTGCCAGAATCTTTAAGCCTGAGTCTAGCTAGTCAAGAGGAATCGATAAGACAAATCCAAAATGAGGGAAATGAACAAAATAACTGGTCTGGACTCTTCAAATATTAAAAAAAACCAGTTTTTGGATAATCTGGACTATTTGACTATAGACTATGTATCAGGAAAATGTGTTAGATTAATTAAGTTTCCTGAGGGTGATAACTGTATTGTGGTTGTACAAGAGAGTGTCTGTTCTTAACAGATACGTGGTGAATATAGAGCAAATGTGATAAATGTAAACTATTAGTGAATCTAGGTGAAGACAATACGGGTGTCCATTGCCCTATTCTGATTTGTTGAAGTTTTGAAACTTCAAAATACAAAGCTGAGGAAAAAAGAACGGATCTTTAAGTCAGGAGGTAGACTTCAGTTTAAAAAAGCAAAGCACAGCAAAACAAAACAAAAACGAAAGAGGAAGAAGAGAGAATGAAAAGTAAAGGCAAGCAAAGACAATGCAAAACACATACACCCTGCGCACTGCTGAGATGTTATCTCATCTGATTTTCACAAAAACCAGGGAAGGTCCATATCTGGCCATGACCCTGAGATCCACCCCTTGTCGAAGTGGAAAAGGAGAGGAAGGCATATGCCTGGGTCTAGACGTCTTGCTTAACGAACAGGTTGGAATGGCAATTACCTGGTAATCGTAAGATTTTGATTGCTGATTTAAAAATATTAGTCTTCTCTCTTTTTCCAAACTCCAAGTTGAAAGTGGAAAAAGATGAAGAGAGGGGGCTAAAGCACTTTGGCTTCCACTCTTCATTTTGGTTTGGCAGTGAAGCTCAATGTGTTCTGGTGCAAGGAAGGTTTCCCTCTCTGATCGCTAAAATTCTCAAATATCCAAGCATGGGAATAATAGTGTCGAGTGGCCTTTTAACTTCCAAGAGTGCAGTGGGGATATCTACTAAACATTCTGAAGAATTAAGGGTCATGATCTTGGCCATCACTGGTGTCATGAGAACCAGTCATGTCCACTGAGAGAGCACTGATTCTAGGCTTCGCTTAGAAAGCATAGCCTCCCAGGAGCCGAGTCCACCATGGCAGCAGCCACACAACTGCTGAATTACTACTCTAGGACTGGTGGTGTGTTTTGAATGGTTTCTAATTGCAAAATAAATCTACAGGTTGTTGCAGAACATAAAAAAACCACTGAAACCAAAAGGAAAAACAAAGGTGATTTATTTCTTCAATTAAAAAACGTATTTTACATTTTAATGCTTCTGAAATCATCATTCATCCAGTGGAACATGAAATTTGGCTACCAGCAACAGGAATCAGCTTATGACATACAAACTGAGTAGAGCACAAAAGGTGTCTACTCCTGTAATTGTCATTTAAGTTATCTGTATTGGTAGTAGAATACACAGTTCAGCTTAATTTAAATTTAGATGTTAAATCATCATTTAAAAAGCTTTCAAAAGGATACAAAATTATTGTCTGAAGAAGTCTGCCGTTCACAGACCAGGATACACAATTAATGGCATCAGAAACTGCCAAAGCTCTGACTGTAATTTTCAAAGTGAAAAGCAAATGATATGGCAGATTTATGCATCGTGAAGAATTATCCTTTATGTACCAAATGCCTACCTAGCAAATGCTTTTAATTGGAATTCAAGAGTTCAATACTTAAGACAATAAGGAAAAATAAGTCTTTAAAACAAACAAGAAATTCAGAAAGTTTATAACTTTCTTTGATAAGCCTAAAAATTATATTGCAAACTCCAAAGGTTTTAGGGAATAAGACTCTGTATGGGCTTAGGTAATGGACTGTCGAGCGTCCTGTCAGGCTCTGCACATCTTAGATTCTTAATTTAGAATCTTTAGATTCTCAGCTTGAAGAAGAGAAGACATATTTATTTGTAATACAAACATGAAGGGATATATAATTGCACGAACAACTGTATGCTATGTCCCACAATGTTTCTGAACACTTAATGCAGTGTCCCCTACTCCAAAAAGAAAATGTTAATGAATTAATCAATGAAATATGATAACAATGTTGAATGGTCTCAGGATGAAAACTGAAAAATGACCTTTGCCTTTAACCACACAGAAGTCACTGGTTATCTCTGGAGGAACATTGGGAGTGGAAGCCAAACAGAGCACCTTCAGAAGTGAGTGGGAAATAGAGATAAGAACACAGACAATGTTCCTGAGAAGGTGGTGTCCACAGATATTGTAAAATGCTTTCCTCTCTATCCTTTGGAATTCTCCCAAAGTCATTTTCACGGCTCCAAGCATCTTTCATGTGGATGTGTTGCACCATCATTTAATCAGTTGTCTATTATTGGAAATTTATAGTTAGCTTTTCCTTTCAAAACATGATGATATGACCCACATGTTTTCACTTGCAGAAAAATTATATGCAGCATGGCTTAAGGATAAAGCTGGAAATATCAAGCAATTCTTGCCTTTCTTCGGGGTGAAGCATTTTCTGTTTCCCATCTTGGTTAATGTTTTGCACCTGGCACCTAAAACCCCAAAGGATTGTGGCTATTGGTTAAGATGACAGACAAGTGTGATGAAGACTTCATTAAAGAGCTCAAGCAGTGTGTGTCCCATTGTGCCATTAATTTCTCAGAATTTGGAAGTATTTACAGCCATATCTTTGAGTGTTCGTGTGTCCATAATCTATACGGGTGAAAGATGCCATGCAAAACATCTACCTAAGAAAAAAATTGAGGTACATTTAAAATTTTTCAGTGGCAGCCCATTTTTATTCTTTCCCTAAGTCTTTTAATAAATTTTCTCTCTGCCCCCTCAAACATGCTACTGAACACTTTACACCCTTCTAATTTTTATTTTTTAAAATATGTTTTTATTGACTTTAGAGAGAGAGGAGAGGGAGAGATAGAAACATCGATTGGCTGCCCCTGCACGCCAGCTCCTGGGGATGGAGCCGCAACTTGAGCATGTGACCTGACCTGGAATCAAACCAGTGACCTCTTGGTGCATGGGATGATGCTAAACCACTGAGCAACATCAGCCAGGCTTCACTCTTTTATTTTTAAAGCAAGAAAGAAACTGAATTTTTACTCTCCTACATTCAAGATGATTCGGTCCTTAAAATAAAACCAAAAAATCTAGTATTTTTCTCCAAAATCACTATCCTTCAGTAGCTAAGATGCAGTGCATGAGCTTCTATTTTGTGTGCCTTTCCCTCATGACATGTGGGCCTATCAAGGTGGGCCTCAGAGGGGGACCACTCAGAGCAGACAAGACCCTCCCACAGCGACACAGAGTCTAGAGCAGAGTGTACTGCCACTTGTTGACTGTGTAACCTTGGGCAAATTACTTAACCTCTCTGTTTTCCTCCTCTCATCTTTGAGAAAGGTGTGATAATAAGCTGCCTCATGGGATCAAAGTGAGAACTCTAGAAATTAATACATGTAAAGTGCACAGAACAGGGCCTGGCTTAGGTCTGAGAGCTTAGTAAGTGTGAGTCTTAATACTATGAAGCAATTGGAACTGTAGTCATTTTTGTAGCCTCCGGGAAGCCTGAAAATCCCTTGTGCAAAGACACAGGCTGAGGGCAGACATTCCCATCATGGTTTTGGAGCGGAGAATGATGGTGACTACAACATGCCATATTATTAGAGTCAACAGTCTCCTGACCTGGACCCTCCCTCTCCCCCATCCCTTCCCCACCAGGAAAACCACCTGGCTGCAGGGATGTTCTTGGTTGTAGTTGGTGGGGAGGTTATGAATTGAAAGAAAAGGGAGAGAGATTTTTAAGAGGCCCTAAAGATACACTGGAACTGTCCAGAGTAACTGCTAGGTCCATGCTAATTACCCAGTGATCAAAAGAGGAAGGCAGAGCTGCCACCTTGGGAAGGGTGACGGTGAAGCCACAACAGGAAGAACATGTAACTTGCAGGGACAGCATCAGTGTCGTAGCTGGGGAGTCATAGGGGGTACAGTAGGAATGAATTCGATCCTTGGCACAGGACAGTCACATCTGAAGGCTCATGTGAGACATGCTCTGGACTCCGGGAATGAGATAGGGAGAACCTATGAGCTGGGCTGCACACACACCATTGAAGGTGGTTAGACAGTAACCGTATTGGCCAATTGTTCCCTTAGGTTGGCACAGCCTAAAGAAATGGGCACCATACAAACATACACAGATAGCAATCACTTGTTTATTTTCACCTAAGCACATTTGCATATATAATGATAGTCTTTTACCATGACTTTTCACTTTTAAATTCACTCACTTATTAGCTCAAGAGGCATTCAGGGAATGCAGACTCTCTGCCAGACCCTGTGGTAATTGCTAGAATCCATACCTTGAATATTTGTTAAATGAATGAAGTTCCCATTCTAAAGAGGATGACCTATATGGAAATAACACTACATAAGGAAAACGTAAAAGACACAGATAAAATAATAAGGGATCAAAGAAGAGACACCATTACTTCTCCTTGGGTGAGATGTTATTCTTGGCAGCCTGAGAAGATGGTGGGATAGACAGCTGGTAAGAGCAGGAGCACGCACTCTGCAATCTGAAAGATCGGGGTTCAGCGTTGCACTTACTGTGTTGTGGTACTGGGAAACTTAGCCTTAATAGCTTTGCTTTCTAAATCTATAACATGGGGATCTTTTGCTGGGTTCCTGTAAGGATTAAATATGATAATGTGATGTGGAGAAAGAGAACCCTAGTACACTGCTGGTGGGAATGCAGACTGGAGCAGCCACTATGGAAAACAGTATGACATTTCTTCAAAAAATTAAATATGGAATTGCCATTTAACTCAGTGATCCTACTTCTAGGAATATATCCTAAGAAATCTGAAACACCAATCAGAAAGAACTTATGCGCCCCTATGAGCATAGCAGCACAATTTACAATAGTTATGATCTGGAAACAGCCCAAGTGCCCATCGGTAGATGAGTGGATAAAGAAGCTGTGGGACATTTACACAATGGAATACTATGCAGCTGTAAAGAAGAAGGATTTCTTACTCTTTAAGACACCATGGAGGGGGCTGGAGAGTATTATGCTAAATGAAAACAGCCAGTCAGGGAAAGACAACTATCACATGATCTCACTTATATGTGGATCTAATGAACAAAATAAACTGATGAACAAAATAGATCCAGAGACACAGGAGCATGGAACAGGCTGACAAATCTCAGAGGGAAGGCAGGGGTGGGGGAGTGGGTGGGGAGGGATTAATCAAAGAACTTATACACATACATGCATAACCCATGGACACAGACAATCGAGTGATGAAGGCCTGGGGGAGTGTGGATGTGGGGTGGAGGGGATCAATGGGGGAAAAATGGGGACATCTGTAATACTTTCAACAATAAAGAGTAATGTTAAAAAATATGATATTGTGTGCAAAGGGTTTACCACATGTTAAATGCTCAATAACTGGTAAGAGTGATCGTATTGTCATTGTCACTGTTTAGTTAGTACATGTATCTTATGAGAAGATTGTCAGACACTGGAGAGCACATGGCAGGTTGATACAGGTGAGTAACCCAGTGAGGTCAAAGCTAATCTTTGGATTTGGTTCTGCATTTTCCCTGCAAGAGTGTGGATCCTCAGAGCAGCAGCAGCAGCATCGCCCAGACACTTGGTAATGCAAATCCTTGAGCCCCACTCCAAAATTACTGAATCAGAAACTTTGGGGGTGAGGACCAATAATCTGTGCTTTAACAAGCTTCCCAGGTGATTCCATTGTTTGAGAACCACTGCTTTAAAAATAGATGGCGAAGTAAAAAAACGATAGGGCACTGGCAAGTGCAGAAAGTAGAGGGATTATGAGAACCAAAACCTGTAGCCAAGACAAAAATGGCTTGTGATAAACCCAAGAAAAGAAGGCACTTTCCATACCCTGCATTATCCCAGTGTTGAAAATGCCTTAGAAATTATCATCTCTTTTTTTGTTTGAAGGAACAGAATAAAAAAGAACCTAGTGTTTTAATCTTAGAGATCAAGGACTCAAGCTCATTTTTACCATTAATGTTCCTGCCCTGGGCACTGCATAACCTCTTGAAGCAAATATTCACTCAATTCCTGTAGGATCACGAAGCACTTCTTTTCTGTTTCATCACAAAGAGCATATTCACAGCATAATTATGATAATGATGATGACTGCTGGTGTTTTAAATATGAATACTTCTCCCATTAAGACATGGGGTCTCTGTTCCCTCCCTTGATGGAGGAGGTATGATGGAAGTGAAACTGCATGACTTTGGAGGGTAGGCCATTAAAGCTCCCCTCCCCACTACCCTGGCTCCTCCTGTCCCCCTTACCCCCCTTGGCCTCTCAGAATTCCCTCCAGACATTCCTTCTAAGAGGCTGATGAGGCTGCCAGGCTGTGAGAAGCCTGAGCTGCCTGGAGGGGCCACAGGAGGTGCTCTAGAAACCAGTCAGTCCCCACCCAGCTCAGGGGTTAAGCAGATGAGTGAAAAACTCTCCACATGAGCCTAGTCTCTAGCTGTGTGAGTCACCTCTAGCTGTCCAAATCTTCCCAACTGAGATCACAGACATCCTGGAGCTGAGACAGGCTAGCCCTGTTATAGCCTGTCCAAATTCCTGACCCACAAGACACATACCTGGTTGTTATCCAAACCAAAGGGGAAAGCTGCCATCTATCAAGCCCCACATTCATCAATAGAACCCTACAGTTAGCCTCCTAGTCAAGAAAGAGGTTTATTACAGCTGCCAAGTACATGCATACCACATTCCTATAATATTCTGGTCCTTCAATTAAAATTATGAATCAATTACCAAAAGTCATGAAATATTTGAGGAAAAACAAGAGCATGGGAGCATCAAGACCAAGAACCAGAATATTGACACCTGAGGAAACAGAATTGATGAAAGAAATTGAAAAAGGGTTTTAAAAAATTTCAACTGATGTCTTCAGAGAGATTTAAGTTGCCATAATGAGAATAAGCTGCTATTAAAAAGCAACCAGAAAATAAGAAAACAAATTAATACCACTTACAAATACAGATGCAAAAACCCCAAATACAATTTTAAAAAATTAATTCCAGAAGTATATTAAAAGAACAATATACAATAACTAGGAATACAAGGACAGCTTACCAGTAGGAAACAGAGTAAATCACTTCATTAAGTATTAAATGATAGATCATATGATCATCTCAAGGTATGGTGAATAAGCAGCTGGTAAAATACAATATCCGTTCCTGATAAAAACCTCTCAGTAAGGTTGAAATGGTTGGTACTTTCCTTAACTTGATAAACGGTATCTACCAGAAACCAATGGAAATCCTTATTCTAATTGTAAAACACAGAAAACTTTCCTATTAAAGTCAGACACAAGCCAGAGTCTCATCATTATTGCTATTATTTATGGTTGTTCAGGTGGTCTTAGAAAATAAAAGTCCAGAAAAAAGATCTCAAATTTATAGATAGTCCATGGCATAATTTGGCAAACGCTTTCTATAAAGGGCCAGATAGTAAATATTTTAAGTTTAGCAGCTCAAATGGTCTCTGTCACAGCTCTCTAGTTCTCTCTCTGTTGCAGAAAAAGCGTTGCTGTAGATAGTATGTAAACAAGCATGGCTACTATCAATAAAACTTTATTTACAAAAGCACCACAGTGGATTTGGGACCTCGGCAACAGGGACAAAATTAGCATAATATATAGGTGATATAATTGTCTACACAGAAAATTGAAGAGAATGAAGTGAGAAGTATAATTAATAAGATAGCTGATGTAAGGTAAATATGTATATTCAAAATAGTAACATTCTTATACACCCAGCAAAATGTTAGAAAATGATATGGCACAAAGATCAAATTTATAGCAGTAGCAAAAGATGTGAAAAATAAATATAGAAATAATAGTGAGCAATTTGCCAATTCTAGATAGAGAATACTATATGGCATAGTAGTAGACTTGAACAAATGGAGGGACATCATGTTACTAGAAGGAAACATTCAATATGGAAAAGATGTCACTTGTTCCTAAATGAAGATAAACTTTTTACAATTCCGATTAAATGCACCAATCGGTAAAACAAACAAACAAAGAAAAGCTGACAAACTGATTCTAAACTTCATCTGAGAAAAAAATATTATCCTTAAATAATAACATAAAAATGTATTTTAAAGAAAAAAATTTTGGTGCTTTACAATTTGCATAAATAAACCAGTGGAAGAGAACAGAGATTGCAGAATTCAAATTTAATATATGAAACAGTTGAGAGTTAATCAGTAGAAAATAATAGATTATTTAATAAATGATATTGAGACAACTGGCTATCCATTTGGAGAAAACAAAATGAGATCCCCATCATACACAAAATAAATTCAAGTTGGACTAAAAATCTAAGTGTAACAGTAAAACTATAAGAATAATAGAAGAAAAAAGTTTTTCTTTCTTCCTTCTCTCCCTTTCCTTCCATATAATTTTGTGGTAGATGCTACTAACTGGCTTTTGAACACTCTCCAAGTACCTTTTATACTGGTCCCATAATACTGAAGCTGGAAATCTAGAAATCACATTTTCCTTGCAGTTAGGGTTCTACCTGTAATTCAGTCAAAGAGACACACTGATGTGACCTATGAGCAACATGAAGTGAAAGCCACACGTGAAGAAAACAGAATCTTCTGGGGGCAGTTGTCCTGTCCCTATGATCTTAGATTGAGTAGTGGGAGCTAGCAGCAGTGAGGTTTTGCCAGAACAGCCCTGAATGGATGGTTGGGCATTTCTTCTGGCTGTGTTATTCCTGACTGTTAACATTAGACATAACTCCCCAATCCCTCCCAGTTTTGTATGCAGCCATATACACCTGGTAATAAATGCCTTCCTGGTTTAATTTAGATTGTTTTGTTGTTATTTTTTTTTAATTGAGGTATAATTGACATACAACATTATATTAGTTTCAGGTGTACACTACAATGATACAATATCTGTATATATTACAAAATGATCACTGCAATAAGTCTAGTTAACATCCATCACACAGTTAATAAATATTTTTTGCTTGTGATGAGAACTTTTGAGATCTACGGATTCTGTTATCTGATCATTACAAGTAGTGAGGAGTTTTCCAAGCATGACCTAAAATCCTGTAGTTTTAAAAGAACTCTTTTAGCCCTGGCCAGGTAGCTCCATTGGTTGGGGTGTCATCTCAATATGCCAAGGTTGTGGGTTTGATTCCTGGCCGGAGCACATTCTGGAATCAACCAATGAATGCATGAACCAGTGCAACAAGTCAATGCTTCTTTCTCCCTCTCCCCCCCGAAAAAAAAAATCAATAAAAAAATAAGACACTCCTTTATATTCATTTGTTCATCAATAGATATTAAATATCTAAATATCATGGAGATGTTCTTTCTCTTTGGTTCACTAATTCAACCTTTGATAATTTAATTCAAGGAAATTTATAAACTATGTAAGAATTCTATAAGACTGAAGGTGAAACTGCAGCATTATTGGAAATTAAAAACAATTTAAATATATAACAAATATGGAAAAGTTAATTACTGTATGTACTCAATGGGTTTCTTGGTACCATTAAAAAATGATGGCTGTAAAGACTGTAATAATATATTTAAGTAAAATAATAAGATACAAAATAATTTATATTGTAACATTATAATAATATGAGAAAGCCAAAGGCATAGAAAAAATACTAGAACAACTCAACATGTGAAACAGTGCTTGTATTAGGGTGCTGGTCTATATTTCCCAAATTTTCTATAGTGTATTGATTTCACAATTTAAAATAGAGTTAAGAGTCACAATTGGTTTCAAGCCCATAGAAATGACTTAAAGGGCATGTTAGTAAAACCAGAGTTATAAATATATATATTACATATGTAAAATATACATATTTTAAATTGAGGTAATTGACATCTAACATTGTGTATGTTTAAGGTGTACAATGTGTTGATCTGCTACATTTATATATTACAACATGATTATCACCATAGTGCTAGCTAACACCTCTATCATGTCACATAATTATCATTTCTTTGTTTGTACCCTTAAACAACATTGCCCCAATTCCCCCACCCTGCAGGCCTGGTAACCACCATTCTACTCTCTGTTTTAATTAGTTTGTTTTTTGTTTTGTTTTGTTTTTTAGATTCTAAATATAAGTGACATCATACAGTATTTGTCTTTTTCTGTTTTACTTATCTCACTTAGCACAATGCCCTCAAAGGCCATCCATGTTGTTGCAAATGGCAAGATTTCCTTCTTTCTTGTGATTGTATATATATATATATACCACATCTGTATATATATATATACCACATCTTTTTTTTTCTACAGTGTAAAATTTTTATACTTAGAATTAGCCAGCTGGACTTAGTTTAGATAATCCTAATTTTGCTGGCAACATTCAAAACATCACAGTCGGGAGCCAGTCAAACATATGCCTTCTTTCCTCCATCAGGCCTGATCAGGGTTTTGACCTTGGCCACATCAATGTCATAGAGCTTCTTTACAGCCTGTTTGATCTGGTGCTTGTTGGCCTTGACATCCACAATGAATGTAAGTGTATTATTGACTTCTCTCATCTTCATGACTCACTCAGTAGTCAGGGGGAACTTGATGATGGCACAATGGCCAAGCTTGTTTCTCCCGGAGGCACTCTTCTGAGGATATTTAGATGGGTGACGTGCAGATCTTCTTTTTGTGGTTGTGGACCCCTTTCAGCACTGTTTTCTTTGCCTTCAAAGCCTTTGCTTTGCCTTCGGCTTTAGGAGAAGCAGGAGCTTTCTCTATTGCTTTCAGTGCCATCTTTGTGAAAAGCCGTATCTTCTTTATCCATGCATCCATTGATGGACATTTAGGTTGTTTCCATATCTTGGCTATTGTAAATAATGCTGCAATGAACATGGGAGTGCAGATATCTCTTTGAGATTCTTTCATTTCCTTTGAATATATACCCAGAATTGGATATCCCAGATCATTAGGTGGCTCTACTTTTAATTTTTTGAGAAACCTCCATACTGCTTTCCATAGTGGTTGAACTAATTTCTGTTCTGATCTACAGTGCACAAGCATTCCTTTTTCTCTACTACCTTGTCAACACTTGTTATCCCTTGTCTTCTTGATGACAGCTTTCTCATAGATGTGAAGTGAGATCTTATCATGGCTTTGATTTGCCTTTCCTTCATGATTAATGATGTTGAGCACCTTCCCATGTACCTGCTGGCCATCTGGATGTCTACTTCGGAAAAATGTCTCTTCATAACCTCTGTGCATTTTTAAATCAAAAACTTTTGTTGTTATTGAATTGAATGAGTTCTTTATATATTTTGGATATTAATTCTTTATCTGATATACGATTTGCAAATATTTTCTCCCATTCCATAGGCTGATTTTTTATTAAATTCTAATGTGAGGGCTGCTCACCAAAAGGAAAAGAGACTCTTCTCCACCCTACTCAATTGTGACTTTACTCTCCAAAACATTGTTGAAGATCAATTTGAAATGGAGGACAATTTGAAGTGGAAAGTGCATTGCATTCTTTGTCTTTCTTGCCTAGACTCTAAAAATTCTTCGTGAAAAGGAAATGCAAACTAAAATGTATCCTTCACGTGTTGTTTCTGATTGGCAAATTTTATGATGACTATTTTATTTGTAAAACTGGTAATTCAGTTGTTTCTTTTTTTATTATTATGCTCAGTAACTTTCCTGGGAGAGTTTTTCTTATTATAAGCTAATTATTTTCTTTATTTTCTGGAGGCAACAACTGCAATTAAACAAAGAATTCACACAACTCAACAAGAGTAAGACAAACAATCCAATTAAAAAATAGGCAAAGGACCTGAATAGACACTTCTCCAAAGAGGACATACAGATAGCCAAGAGGCATGTGAAAAAATGCTCAACATTGTTAATTATCAGAGAGATGCAAACTAAAACCACAATGAGGTATCACTTCACACCTGTCAGAATGGCTGCCATCAACAAATCAACAAACTACATATGCTGGCGAGGGTGTGGAGAAGGGGAACCCTGGTACACTGCTGGTGGGAATGCAGACTGGTGCAGCCACTATGGAAAACAGTATGGAGGTTCCTCAAAAAATTAAAAATGGAGCTGCCTTTTGACCCAGTGATCCCACTTCTAGGAATATATCCTAAGAATCCTAAAACACTAATCAGGAAGAATATATGCACCTCTATGTTCATAGCAGCGCAATTTACAATAGCTAAGATCTGGAAACAGCCCAAGTGCCCCTCAGTAGATGAATGGATAAAGCTGTGGGACATTTACACCATGGAATACTATGCAGCTATAAAAAAAGAAGGACCTCGTACCCTTTGGGACAGTATGGATGGACCTGGAGAATATTATGCCAAGCAAAATAAGCCAGGCAGAGAAAGACAAACATCACATGATCTTATTTATATGTGGGATCTAAAGAACATAATAAACTGATGAACAAAATAGATTCAGTGACATAGAAGCATGGAATAGACTGATGAATCTTGGAGGGAAGCTGGGGGTGGGTGAGTGGGGACAGATTAACCAAAGAATTTATATGCATATATGCATAACCCATGGACACAGACAATAGTGTGGTGAAGGCCTGGGGTGGGGAGTGGGTGCGGGGTAGAAGGGAGGTCAACAGGGAAAAAAGGGGACATCTGTAATACTTTCAACAATAAAGATAAATTTAAAAAAAAAAGAATTTAGCATTATTTGTCTTGGTTCAAAACTGATTCATCATGAAATTTTACAGCCAAGAATATATTCTTTTATTTATGGAAATTATTTTGAAGACTAAATCAATGTTTTACGGAAAATAGTACTGAACAATTTGGCTTACAAAATTATGACCTTAGCAATGGTAGTATACTTCCTCTCTATTTTACTGACTAATGGGGAAGAAAAAATAGAACTATTATACAGGATTTGAGTAAAAATTAAGCTTATCTCATAAGATATTTATTAAAAACCAGTCATATACAGTAAAATTACAATAAATTCCCTAAAGGAAAAATTGTACAACCTACATCCTCTAACCAAAATACAATAAAAATAGAAACTAATAATAAAATATTAAATAAATTTAAAAATCCTTACGAGAAAAGCATTTTCCTAACAATTTAGGGATCAGAGAAGAAAATCTCAAAAGAAGAATTTCAAACTATCTAGAAAATAAACACAATGAAAGCTACACACTACATATACACATACATAATTTAACCAAAGTGAAATTCAGAAGAAATTTTGGAGAAAAAGAAAAAATGAGACTTCCACAATGACACTGATTAAAGCAGAACAGTAATGATGTAGGAATAAAGTAGATAATAATGCCACATAGGATGCAGAAACATATTAAAGAACATCAAAGAATTTGGTCTTTAGTAATCTTAACAGAATCTAACACATAAAATAAAATACAGTCTTAATTTTTTTGATTCATGTATTATAGAGTCTTTGTTTTGTACCTATTTTACCACTTATTTCTGAACATTGCAACTGTGCAGTGATGCCCTACTATAAAAGGCAGATAATGTAATAAGGTACAACTTTGCTTTTTTTTCCCCCTCACTTGAGGATATTTTTTTTCCATTGACTTTTTTTTTTTTTTTTTCAGAGAGAGTGGAGAAGAGGGAGCAGGAGGAGGGAGAGAGAGAGAAACATGCATTGATGTGAGAGAAACACATGGATTGGTTGCCTCCCGCATGTACCCCAACCCAGGAGGGGATTAAGCCTGCAACTGAGGTAGGCGCCCTTGACCAGAATGAAACCCACAGCCCTTCGGTCTGAGGGCTGACACTAACCATGGATCCAAACGGGCCAGGACAACTTTGCTTTGTTTTGATATGAATACTGAGAGAGAAATATGATACTGTGCTTGGTTAATTTCTTCACACAGTTGTGCATGAACTTTTGCAGATAACATCTCAGTAAAACTTCCAAGAAACCATCCATGGACTCCTCACACCCCATTCCATTCCATTCCATTCCATTCCATTCCATTCCATTCCATTCCATTCCATTCCATTCCATTCCATTCCATCCCATTCCCATTCCATTCCATTATTCCATTCCATTATTCCATTCCATTCCATTCCTCCTATTGTCCAAGGGGGATGTCTTGATAAAGGTATTAGATAGTACAGATGTTCAGATTTCATAAATATATATAAAGATGTAGCTTTAACTACTTTCTGAAGTAAAGGTGGCAGTAAACTTGCCATTTCATAAAAATGACTTAATCATTTCAGCTGTGATCCAGATTATCTTTGGGGCAGATCCTCCCTGATCTTTGTTTTATATTATCCTTATTCCTATTACCTAGTCTCTGAAGACATTGAATGAAACAGAAACATCTTACTTATCTAAATCTCCACCTCTCTCTTAACTTTAAGCCTGCATTTATACTTCCCATCATCTGCAGGGCATTTCCACAAGGCGTCCCACCAGAGACCGCAGCATGGCCCCGTTCCAGCTTCCTCTCCTCCACCCCAGCCCAGTTCCCTTGGCTTGCCAATACAGCCTGTGGTGCAGCAAGATCCAAGCCAGAGGTTATCTTGGGAACTGGGGAGAAAGTCAGCACAGAAGGCTCTGAGTGAAAATCAGATCCTGGGGAAGGAGTGGAGCAGTGCAGTGAAGTGAGGCTGAGACTGGGTGTCTGGGCAGAAGACACCAAAGTCAAGTATAAGTGCTACCAGAATTGTGAAACTGAAACAGAAGCCCCACATTAGGAAGTGGGAAAGCAGATGAGGCAAAGGCAAGAACAGGCTGGGAGAAGAAATACCATCAGCGTGGGCTAACAATAGCTGTGGATGTTTGTGACAGACAGGCTCAGACTTGGTTCTGAAAGGAGCCACCTAGACAAAAATAGCCTTTTCCCCAGACAGCAACCTCCCTCCTCCCCCAAATCAGCCTACATCCATCTTGACCTACAGCCAGGGCAAATTGTTAGCTTCCAGTTCCTGAGGTCCCCAATCTGATCAGTTAGTGTGTCCTGTAAACTCGGCCTTCCAAATGCCCTTGAACTTGTCCCATTCTTCCCACAACTACCACCCTAGTTCAGCTCTTCCACAGCTGTAACCAGAACTATGCCACCTGCTTACTTTTTATCTCCATACCTCTAGTCTTTCCCTCTTAAACCCAGGGTCTACAATGCCACCAGTTTTCTTCTTAAAACCCAGTTCAGTTCTTACCTTTTCAATTAGCAAAACTTTTCAGTGGCTCTGTAGTCTGTAGAATATAATCTAAACCCTTTAATGTATGTGGCTTTTAAATTCTTCCACAGTCCAACTCCACCAACCTCTCCAACTTCATCTTTTAGACATTACCCTGGTCTCCCCATAAAACCTACTCTGCTGCTATAACTGCAGTTTCTTTATAATCCCCTGGCACACCAAATGCTTTCACTTAATGTATTGAAGCCAGAGCACAGGTTGCTTCTAATGCATCTTTCCATCTTCCCAGTGGTTGGAGCAGCACCTTGAACACAGGGCCTTGTGCTCCATATTTTAAAAAATATCTTATTAAGATAAGATTCCCATAGCATACAAGTCACCCATTGAAAGCGTCTAATTCAATAGCTTTTCGTATATTCACAGGGTTGTGCAACAATCACCACAATATAATTTTAGAATATTTTCTTCTCCCCTAAAAGAAACCCATACCCTTTAATAGTCACTTGCCATTCCCCCTCCCCCTCCCCAGGACTATGAAACTATCACTCTACTTTCTCTGGACATTTCACATATTTGGAATCATTCAATATGTGTTCTTTCATGGCCAGCTTCTTTCACTTAACACAATGCTGTCAAAGTGCATCCACAATGCAACATGCATCAGCATGTCATTTCTCTTCATTGCTGAGCACTTCATTGTACTGAACCATTACATTTTGATTACCCATTCATAATTTGATGGACATTGGGGTTAGTTCTACTTTTCAGCTACTATGAATTATGCTGCTGTGGACATTTGTGTACAAGATTTTGCATGGATATGTTTTCATTTTGGGACTCCTGGGAGTGGAACTACTGGGCTGTACGGTAACTTTATTATTTAACTTTTGAAGAACTGCTAGACTTTTCCCAAAGGTATGGAATGATTTTACATTCTACCAACAGTATATGAAAGTTCAAATTTCTCCAGTCTCAGCCGTACACGCGCCTGTCGTTTTGATGACAGCCTTCCTAGCGAGTGTGACAATCTCACTGTGGTTTCCATTTGCGCTTCTCTTATGTCTAACGATGGGGAGCATCTTTTCATGTGATTGGTCATTTTTACATCTTCTCCAGAGAAAAGGCTACTCAGATCCTTTCCCCAGTTTTAAAAGGGGTTACATATTATATCTTATTACATACTATGTATTATATATAATTATATGTTATATCTATAAAATATATTATTATGTTGTTGTTACAATAGAAGTCTTTCAACATTCTGATATATGCTTTGCAAATCAAGTATTTTCTCCCATTTTGTGCACTGTCTCTAGTCTTTATTCTTTCCCTTCCTTCCTTCCTTCCTTCCTTCCTTCCTTCCTTCCTTCCTTCCTTCCTTCCTTCCTTCCTCTTTCCTTCTTTCTCTTTCTTTCTTTCTTTCTTTCTTTCTTTCTTTCTTTCTTTCTTTCTTTCTTTCTTTCTTTCTTTCTTTCTTTCTCTCTCTCTCTCTCTCTCTCTCTCTCTCTCTCTCTCTCTCTTTCTTTCTTTCTTTCTTTCATTTTTTAAATATATCTTTATTGATTTCAGAGAGAGAAAAGGAGAGGGAGAGAGATAGAAACATCAATGATGACAGAGTCCTCATTGATCGGCTGCCTAGCCTGCAACCGGGGCATGTGCCCTGATCAGGAATCGAACCCCGATCACCTGGATCCTAGGTCCACACTCAACCACTGAGCCACGTCTGGCTGGGCCTATACCTTTTTCTTAAAAAAAATTATCTTTATCGACCTAGCCGGTCTTCTCAGTGGTTAGAGCGTTGGCCCTGGCACGTACCTCGGTTGCAGGCTTGATCCCTGGCCCCTGTAGGGGCAGGTGCAGGATGCATGAGGCAACCAATCGATGTCTCTCTGTCTCTCTCCCCTCTACTCTCTCTGGGAAAAAAAAAAAGCAATGGAAAAAGTATCTTCGGGTGAGGATTAAAAAAACATTACTTTATTGTTGAAAGTATTACAGATGTCCCCTTATCCCTCCCCCATGGACACCCTCCACCCCACACCCATGCCTCCCCCCCAGGCCTTCACTGCACTATTGTCTGTGTCCATGGGTTATGCATATAGGCATATAAGTTCTTTGGTTAATCTCTTCCCACCATGCCCCTTCTCCCTTCCCTCTGAGATTCCTCAGTCTGTCCCATGCTTCCATATCTCTGTATCTATTTTGTTAGTTACTTTATTTTGTCCAATAGATTCCACATATGACTGAGATCATGTGATGTTTGTCTTTCTCTGACTGGCTTATTTCACTTAGCATAATACTCTCCAGGTCCCTCCATGCTGTCTCAAAGGGTAAGAGATCTTACTTTTTTACAGCTGCATAGTATTCCATTGTGTAAACATACCAAAGCTTTATTATCCACTGATCTACTGATGGGTGCTTGGGCTATTTCCAAATTTATACTTTCTTGATGGCACTGTTTGCAGCACAAAAGTTTTAAAGTTGGATGTAGTACAATTTATTTTTACTTTTTTCGATAGAGCTTTTGGTATATCTAAGAAGCTATTCCTTCATCCAAGCTCATAAAGATCTACTCCTATCCTTTCGTCTAAGAGTTTTATCATTTTAGCTCTTATATTTAGGTCTATGACCCATTTTGAGTTAGTTTTGTGTAGTGTGAGTCATTATTTTTTAAGGGATGTTATTGAGAGCAGTGTTTTTTAGACCTAAAGGATCTCCCCCAAAAATGCACATTCAATCAAAATATACTCACTGAATCATTTGTGCAAATGCAAGCAGTAGTGAACCAGACACTATGATAAAAATAGGAAAGGAACTGTAGCAGCAAGTACTATACTATTGTAATCCAGGAGCAATCCAAATGGATTTTGGGTAAATTAATGATTGTTCCTGCAAAGAACTGACTCCACCAAAACTGGTTTAGATCCATAGGAAAGTTATTGATTAACCTGGCATGGAAATTAATCCTTGGCTTAAAACACACAGACACCAAAAAAACAAACAAAACAAAATACCCCCAAACCTCAAGAACCCCAAAGAGTGAATTACCAGATTGAAATTCACTTCTAGAAGCATATGTGTTTTATGTTCTATGTGTTTTATGTTTCACATAACTGTTACCATGTAACTTTACTAAGTTGAACTGAAAATTGCAAAACACTTTTTTTATGGTGATACCTTCACAGTACTTAAATTATGCCCCACATTTATATTTCGATTAGCTAAGCAATATATTGTTTTTCTCAGATTTCTATCATTTGTTTGCCTCTTGGTAAAGAATCTGAACCTCTTGCACCACTGGCTCAGTCCCAGCAGATTTCTGAGCAACATGATTGAAGTTCTGCTACAGCAACTACCAGCCAAAAACAAATTATTCTCTTGTCCCTTCATAATGTGGTGTCAAATTGTGGAGGGCCATTCAAGACCCTTCTCTGTCACTAACCCCCCGGGGGCAACTGCCCTGAGGCGTTTTCCAAAAGTGACCAGGGTCTATACTGTAGCCCACAGGAACGTCAGCAGTTTCTAGGACCAGATCTATAGGATGTCTGAGCACTCTTGGTCTAAAGTGTTTAAACATCAATTATGGGAAGTCCATGTCAACCAGAAAAAGGCACACAGGAGGTGAAGGAGGGGGTGACAGGAAGCCAGCACTTCTAGTCCAGGAGCAGAGGCTAGATGATTGATCCATGGCCCTTATAGTTGTGATGCATACAAGCCATTCTGGCACCTCCCCAGGTAGCTAGAACAGCTGCTCAAAGAAAACGTCTGCTAGACTGAGTTCATCCACAATCCACCCGCACAAACCACTCCAAATTCATCAACATCTTTCTCCCATTAAACCTTTGCTTACAGTGAAAGTGGTTTATTTTTCTTCCCTGTACCCACCATTTGTAATACCTCTGTTGTTTCTCCCATTTTTCCTCCTCTCACATGAGTCCCACCCTCTATTCAAGGCCAGCTCAGGGCTCACTGCTGGATCCCAGAGAGCTACCCTTGTCTGAAATCCGGTAGCAGCAGCATTAAGATCACTAATTTAACAGTTCACAAGCTGCCTTATGGTTTACCTGTCTTTTTGTATGTTTTTTTATCTTCTCAAGTACGTTGAGGGACAAAATTTATACTTCAACCCTCTTAGTACTCAGCATAGTACCATAATTGGCACTAGAATTCAATATGTGCTAGCTCTTAGTAATATGTATTAGCACCTACTTTAGAATAAGAATAGTAGGGGTTATAAATATGGAACAATTACTACAGGTCAGACACCTATAGCATCTCATTTAATTCTCAAAACCATTCTATAATGTGGTGACATTATTTTAATTTTACAGGTTATAAAACTCAGGCCCAGAAAAGTTAAATACTTTGTGTGAGTTCAGTGACTGGACTGTGCCCAGGTCTAATGCAAAAGCCAATGCTCACAGTCACCATGCGATGTTGCCTTCTGAAAACATGCATTGTGATTATGAAGAGGTGGAAAGTGGCAGCTACTTTGCTCATAGATATTGATGTTACAGTGTCTATGTGTCCACATCTAATATAAATGGTTGTGTCCATCACACTGTGAGTTCAGGCATGTCAACTTGTATTTTCACCCAACTGTGTGACCCATGCCATGTACTCAGCAAATAAACTTAGCTGCTGAGTCATCCTGGGCAAGTTATTCAACCTCTCTGTTGGCTTCATTTCCTCATCTGTAAAATGGTGATCAAAACAGTCCTTACCTCACAGGGATCCTGTGGTGCCTATAAAGTGATCAGTATAGTGTCTGGCATGTATAAAGTGATATTAGTGATACTAATCTCAACTATTATTGTAATCATTATCATTATCATTTTTATTACTACTATATTACTCCTCTAAAATCACCAGTGGAGACAAATATCAGCCCCTTATTCATACACACACACACGTTCCCAAATCCTCACTGTTTAGTTACTTCTGTCTGCTGCGTTTCTATTTACGTGGACAGTGAGTTGGACTTCCATTTTTTGTAGGCCGGGTACATTTTTTAAAGACTAAGCCAGTGGGAAAGACATCTGTAAGGAGTGTTCCTAGAGATTCTTAACTATTGTGAATGAGAAAGGAATGGCATCAGAATGTCCTTGAGACTTTTCAGACCATACCCAGGGCACCTCCAACTCCACACCTTATCACAGCACCCTCCCAGGAGGGAAGGTATGTTTCTGGAGTTGAGAACCAGTGCAAAGAGAGCTCCTGTTGATGAGGATATGCTATTCTTCCGAACTAGCAGGTGGAAGAAAAAAAAGAAAAAAAAAGTTTACAACTGCTGTTGCCTAGGCCACAGATCACATTTTGCAGGATGTGGGTTTACAACATATAGCTCCACCATTTATCTCCCTTCTTTGTGAGTCCCTGTTATTATTAGGTGGAACCCAACAGTTAGTGCAGGGGAAGAAAGAATTAAAAGTAAGCAATGACAATTTGAGGCTGTTTTTGTTGCTAGAAGACTAATAGGGCATTCTGGGTATAAATTTAAATATGAATTAAAATTGGGTTCCAGCAACAGGTCTCATACTATTAGAAAATGCTGTTTCTTCAGCTTACATCATAATTCACCTAGTAGCCTCCGTACAGCTGAAGAGTCAACAGGCAGTTAGGACACAATATTTGTGCAATTATCTAGAGCTGCACTGTCCACTGGATTTGGAAGACTTAGTACAAAAGAAAAGAACAAAAGAGGTCATCAATAATTTTAATAATACTTAAATTTAGTGTAATTTACTTAAATTTAATGTAATTAATATTAATTAAATGATCATTTTGTATATATACTAAATAAAGTTTATTACTAAGATTAATGTTACTTGTTTCTTTTTACTCTTTCTAATGGGGCTTCTTGAAAACTCAAAGTTATCTCTATGGTGTGCATTATATTCCCAATGGAGAGCTGGAGAGTACTGCTCCAGGACGCTCCAGTTCTGTTGTTACAAGTGCCTAAGGATTTGACTCAAAGTGGTAGACTGTGGTGACTGTGTCATATGAATGTAATCTGAATATTACTAATCAAGTGTTAATCAGAATCTCCCCATTTCCTTTCCCACTGTACTTCTGTACCTTGTGCTCCAGTGTAGTACCGCTAAACGCATGTGGGGCCTGGGGGGACCTTCTTCCCCTGGACCACCTGGAAATACCTTTATCTTCCAAAGCGCCTCTTTGTCACCCCCATAGAATGCCTTCCCTAGAATCACTCTCTTCACCATATTATTTCTGTACTATCACTGCACATGACACATTGCAATGTGTTCATTTACAGGCTTGTCTCTCCCACTCTACTAGAAGCTTCTTGAGGTCAGGGGCCATGTGCCCCCCAACGCTGGCACATGGTTGACCCTCACCAGATATGTGTTGAACTAAAAAAACCCCAAAAAAACAGTTTCAATTACGGTATGCTGAGCAGAGTTTCATTCATCTGAAGTGTGTAAGTACCTAAGCCCCTCTGTAAGCCTCCACAAGAGCAGGAGGGCTTCTCTGCTCTGACAGTCAGTGTAGTGAGCTACCTGGGTGTTTCAGCTTCTCTACTCATGAGGTATATAAATATCTAATCACTATGTTGTACACCTGAAACCACTATAATATTTTATGTCAACTTTAATTGAATAAAATTTTAAAAAATTCATTAAAAAAAAAGTTAGTGCTCTTACGAGACATCTGTTCACAGCATTTCACTGGGTTTACAAATCAATGTTTCTCTCTCCTTCTCTGCCAGCACCCTCCACCGTATTTTCCAGTCTCCCCAAAAAATCAGTGGAGAAAAATATCCTTGGGTAAGGATTGACAAAAAAAACAAAGACTGTCTTGGTTTGCTAAGCCACATTATTTATTTAATCAGAGGGAAGTTATTCTCTTAAAAACACCAGAACCAACAAATATTACATCCCAAACCTAATCAGTTCATTGAATTGTCAGTTGTGAATAGGTTATTATCAGTGGAGATGAAAGTTTGTACTTTAAATAGTGACCTTAGATAAATTTACTTAATCAATAACTTAATTGAGATAATACACTCTAAATCACCTGAAAAGTATTATATGGTATTTTGTTCTGCTGAATAACTAATTTGTTCTTTTCTTTTTGAGATAAAAATGCTAATAACGCACTTATTGAAAACTGGACTTCTGCCCTTAAATGGCTATTAAACGGTAATTAATGACTTAAGTAACATTTTATTAAATACAACTATTTCATAATTATACTGCTTTGATACCTATTACAACTAAAACGAAGTATCAGTTACCTTGATCTCGGTAACTACTTTCTAATACCCACTTTCACTTTCCCAAATATCATAACAGTGTCATCTAACATTCTTCAGGAGCTACTAGTGAACCTTTAGCCCACCTCTAACCCTGGCATCCATTGGAAATCCAGTTCTGCAGGAAGGAAGCTCCCTTGTCTTCCAGATCTGGTGTTAGATTTTGAAAATATCAGTATCTTAAAGTCTAGGCATAAAAAGCTCTTTTGTGGAAAAGGCCTTTATCTTCCATCCCTTAGAATCCTGCTGTTAAACTCATAATCATAGAAACCTTGTCTTGCATACTGCCCATGTTACTGGATAGAAATTTAAGCATGAATATGGGGGCTTCTTACTATTCATTTCTTGTTCTTCCATTTATTAAAAATAATTTTTGTCTTTAATCCCATGGAGGTGGAATATTACTGATTAGCTGACTATATTCTTATTTACAGCCCTTCCAGGAACTTTTGAAAGAATGGTTAAAGCTTTAGGATTCCCAAGATCTGGTTTTATGTCCCATTTCTTAAACTGTGTAGTCTTGGGCAAATTTCTTAAACTCTCTAAACTGTCATTTCTAATTTTTTACCAAGCAAGGGCTTGCTGCCTTACGTGCATAGAAACCAACACCATGACATCAGCTTTTAAGAAAAGAAAGAGCTTTTCTTTGTGAGTCTACTGGCAAGAAGACAGGAGGTTAGCCTCAAATCTGTCTCCCCAGTCCAAGGGCAAGATTTAAGGGGCTTCAGCACAGGATCATCCTGGACAACAGACCCTTCACTTCAGAAAGGGTTCCAGTGTTCAGGCTCTGCTCACAGGGGTCCTTTGGGTCCATGGGGGGTGGGAAGCAGTTAGCGGTGCACAAGTTTTACTTGTGACTGGTGTTTGCTTGTAAGTGGTGCATCCAAGGTTTAATCTTCAGTTCCAAATCTCGTTAGAAAAGGATAGGAGCAGTTTAACCTGGTTCTGAGGTTATGATTTTGTAACATGAGAATAATAATAGTATCTTCTGAAAGAGTTAACAGCTTGAGTTATTACCAATTGATGCTTCATATCCATATCCAAAAGTGAGCTTCTGATCATCTCCCCTCCAACCTCCCCATGTTAATGGCAATTCCATCATTCGGGTGTTTGGGCCAAAAGCTTTGACTCCTCATTGCCTCACACCTCACGTCCACTGTCAGGAAATGCTGTTAGTTCTACCTTCAAAATACATGCTGACTCTCAAAGCTTCCTAATGGGCTTCTTGCTCTCATCCTGGCTCCTGCCAGTTTATTCGCGAGCAGTCCAAGTGAGCCTTTTAAATGTCAGACAGATCAGGTTTACCTCTCCTCAGAATCCCACAATGGGCCCTCAATTTCACTCAGAGCAAAAGCTAAAGATTTTTAAATGGCCTACAAGACCCTATATGATCTGCCACCTCTTCACCTTCCTCTTACCTCTCCAGCCACATCTCCTGTAACTCTCTCCCTGCTCGCTTACCTTTAGCTTCATGGGCCTTCGTGTTCCCCAAATATACCAGGCACACCCCTGCCTTACAGCCTTGGCACTGCCTGTTTCCTCTGCTTGGAACACTGTTCCCTCAGATAGCCTCTTAACTCCTTAGATCTTTGCTCAAATCTCAATAAGGCCAAACCTTACCAACTTCTATAATACTGTAACTATACTTCACTCAGCTTTGTCTTTTCTTATAGCACTTTTCACTAGCTAAGATTTATATTATTTACTTATTTATTATGGTTACTGAGTACTGTCTGTTTCTCCAGACTAGAATATAAGCTCCACAAATGCAGAGATCTTTGTCTCTTCTGTTCACCAATATGTCCCATGCACCTATAGTAATACTTGGCAAATATCTTTGGAATGATCAGATTGTATTTAAAGTAGAAATCTAAGTACTATGGAAAAATCAGCACTTTCTAACTTCGATATTCTTTATTACACTTAAAAGTTATAGTTATCCACTGATGAGTCTTAGTCACTTCATTAATGACTAAGATACTTCCAAGTATTTCCATGATACTTAACTTTAACCATTTATAATCCACTTTGTTTTTATGCTATTTAAGTTAAAGTAAGTTGTCTTTATGTAACAGAGTGTTTATGATCATGTCTACAGTAGGTAGAGATTCTAAATCCAGTTTCCCGAGTGCCAATGTACTCTAATTTCCAGTTTGACATTTTGCAAATCCATGTACATGCTTTCCGAATGCTTTCTAAAAAACCAGCACACTCAGAATGACTCTGTCTAGGAAAAAAAGGGTAATGCTATTTAGAAGTCAGAAGATGTATTGGTAATATTTTCATTCTTAAGCTGGGGTGATAGATATACAGATGTTGGATATTGGCTTTATTATTGGTTATAATTTACATATATCATACATCATATGTTCGTGCCCTGGCCAGTTTGGCTCAGTGGTTGGAGTGTTGCCCCTGGACTGAAAGACCCTGGGTTCCATTCCGGGCAAGTGCATGTACCTTGGTTGTAGGCTCAATCCCTGGCCCTGGTCTGGGCACATGCAAGAGGCAACCAATCGATGTGTCTCTCTCACATACATATTCCTCTCTCTCTCCCCTACTCTCTCTGTAAAAGCAATGGGAGAAAAATATCTTCAAGTGAGGATAAAAAAACCCCATATCATATTTAATATGTATGAACTATTTCATAGTATAAAAGGAACAAAAATAAATCTAGTCCAGTGTTTCCTTGTTCTACAACCAGTCTTTCTTTTCTCTTCAGTTTGCTATCACTCTCTGGACATAAAGTCTTCTAGTCAGTTTGTGGACACAATTGCTGTGGGATTGAGCATTTACCCTCCCTCCCTTCCCACAGCCATTTCACTGATGCGTCTGGGATATGAAATCAAATCAGAAAGATCTCCAGTAGAATATGAAAAAAATTTATACCCACTGCTTCACTGATTTTATCAACCTTGCAAGCTATCAAGGGGGATTAGAATACAATAAAGATGAAAATGAAAACACAAGATTGCTGTCAAAGAAGATTATTTTTTCAGAAGACACATAAAAAGATAATAACTTCACAACTGATTATATTATCTTGCCTTCCTACTAAGAAAAACCTAACTAAACTAAGGAACTAACAAGGTACCCTGGCCAGTTGGTTGGACAGCAGACTGGTGCAAGGAAAGGTCTCTGGTTCTATTCCCAGTCAGGGCACATATCCAGGTTGTGGGTTCCATAGCCAGTCAGGGTGCACAGAGGAGACAACTGATTGATGTTTCTCTCTCTCCCTCTGAAATCAATGAAAATATATCCTCGGAGAGGATTAAAAAAAAAAA
The DNA here is from genome assembly GCF_964146895.1 of Miniopterus schreibersii. Lineage (NCBI taxonomy): Eukaryota > Metazoa > Chordata > Mammalia > Chiroptera > Miniopteridae > Miniopterus > Miniopterus schreibersii. The sequence continues at coordinate 79,190,685 of NC_138101.1, read as the reverse complement.
AGAACTAACAAGGCAAGATCTTGCTTGGTTACCTTCCTTTAATCTTCCCTTCCATGACCCCAAGGAAAGGTCCCATGTTTCTTCACCATTTAAGCCCTTGCACTTGGTATAGCACCTCGAGAGCTGGTACCAGACTGTCTCGGTTCAAAGATCAGCTGTGCTTCTGACTCTGTGTAATCCTCCTAACCTCTCTGTGCTTTCATTTCTTCAATGATGAAAAGGCGATAATAATAGTATAAGCCAGGACGTCCTCATGATTAATGAAATGACACATCTAAATTAGTTAGCACAGGGTCTGGTACAGATTATAAATTATAATTACTTACTATTACCATTTGACTGAGTTGACAAAGAAGAAAGAAAACAGCTTTTATGAAAGTCTTAATGACTCAAGTGCATAGTTAATGTTCATGAAATGTTTGGAAACTGAGTCATGAATTCAAGCTTCAGAATAGGTACTGAGAAGGTGTGGTGCTTTGGAGTGGGGTGACATCTCTGCCTGCTCGTGCCTCAGGGTTGGTACCAACAGGGCCAGCTGCGCTTGTGACATTTTGATGGTACAACTCAGAGGTGGAACTGGCACAGTATCTGTACATTTAGCCAACACTATGGAGTCCTAACTATGGTGCCAGGAATTTGGCTAGGCAGTGGTGGCAGGTCACATCCTCTAGTCCCTAGAAGCTGTCCTCAGGCCCTGACTTGTCACATCTCATGTACAATCTAGCTCCTTGAACTGTTTATAGGTCATTAAATGCCATACCTTAGTGCCACTATTCTCTCTTCTCAAGAGAAATCTAATAATTACTTCTCCAAATACATAGCAGTTTCCTCTAACAGTCATGTTTCTCATAATAATTATAACTCTAATACATATAAACATTACTATACAACCAGTATACCAATGCCTTAAATCCTGGCATGTATTATGTACTTGAATTTATAAGACATGCTTAAATTTTAAGTTATTTGCCAGTTAGGATGACAGGATTAATATGAAATATGTATATATTTTCCCACTAAAATATTAATTATGTAAATAAGAACTGTTCTATCTTGAGGTGAGAATTACTAAGATCATTTTACTATTGCCTATAAAATAAAATCATGAGGTTCTATAAAATTGATTTTGGTGTGACAGACTATAAAAATGAAAACTTAATTTATTATAAGATTTGTGGAATCTCTAAAAGGTGCAAGGTATAAAAATAATTAAAATAAGGTCAAGGAGGATTAGAAGTAAATGAAAATAATAATGCTTTTTAAAAGTAGGATTGTTTAAAAAAATTCAAAGTGGCATATTAAACAGTCATTTTTAGCAATGAATTTTAGAAAAAGGTCATTGGAAGAATAATATGAAATAACTAGGAAATTTTACTTATAAGTGAAAAAAGTAAAAAAAAAAAGTGGGTAATTAGTATATATTCTTAGGATATAAAAATGCAAAAAAATTAATTATTTCTTTATTTTAAATATATCTTTATTGATTTCAGATATATTTTAAATATATCTTTATTGAAGGTAGAGATAGACAGAAACATCAATAATGAGAGAGTCATTGATCGGCTACCTCTTGCACGCCCCTGAACAGGGATCGCGCTTGCAACCTGGGCATGTGCCCTGACCAGGAATCAAACCTTGATCTCCTGGATCCTAGGTCCATGCTAACCGCTGAGCCACTCCCGGCCAGGCACAAAAAATTTAATGGACACTACCATCACTTAGTAAGTACTGTGTTTAAGATTTAAAGTAACTAAATTGTAAAGCAATCCATATTACAAAATTATATTTCTTGAGAAATAACAATTGAAGAATTTTGAAATCTATTATTGACCAGCCTAAATGGGAACATCAATTCAGTTTTTCAACAGAATGGAAATTCACCATCTATAGGCCAGAAATTGATTGTTTAGAGAAACAAAAGGCTTCAAAAGTGTTGAAATATCAGAATCTAACAAAATTTGTTATCATTATTATTTTCTCCATTCTTTTTGGTTAGTGATCAGCAATTCTAACTTTGTCAGCATTCCAGACAGGACAAATTCAAAGAATTATAACAATTGCCTAATCGCTACGTTAATGACAGACATACTGTAGTACAATAATCTCTTTACTGGTAAATCGTATCAGGTCCAGAGAGGCTAAAACAACTTAAACAAGGTCACCCTTGTTCTAGTTAAAGGCAGACATGAACCCAAGTCTCCCAAACACCCACAAAAGACACAAATATTCATTATAGCGTGAAAATTAAGTACTGATAGTCTGAAGACGACATGAAATTCCTTGACCTTTCACCACACATTAAGCAGACAGGAAATACCATCTGGAAAACATGACAGATTTCTTAGTAGAACCTCTGTTAATTTTGCCAGCCAGCATTACTGTTAAGACTGCCCACGTGCCATTCCAGTATTTCAATGAGGCCAGAGGGAAACTGCCACTGGGGGTTATGCAAGGGGACAAAGGCTCTCTTTCTGAAATTTTCAAAGGCCTAGAATTTAAAATTAGTAGTAGCCTAGTATCTGTGCCTTTGTTTAAATCACATTATACCACCAGAAACAATATCCTGGGGAGTAATAAAACTCATGTGCCTTTTCCCTGTATGTTACTCTCCTGTTGCTCCATTTCTCTTTCTCTAATGGTCACATTAAACGTTCTTTTTGAGCCGCTTTGCTGTGAATGGCTAGGAAACAGCACAGTTGGCCTTTCACATGGGATGAATAAGAAGCACCTCCCCAGAAGGAGAGTAAAAGGTACACTGGGCAAAGTTTTCAGCCGGACCCCTGCCTGAGTCCTCCAGGGTATAAGGCCCCCTGCTTATTTCCTTCATGCTATAAAACCACACTCCAGACACTAATTTCCAAGACAAATGATAAAACCTCTGCCTGGTGTCCAAATTTTTCCTCTATCTTTAAAACGAAAAGGACAATTTCGGAGGAAAAGTTGTTTTTAAAAAGAAGAAACAGCTGTCTGAAAGTTTTAAAGGGAGGAAATTCGAATCCTCACCTGCATTTAATCTACATGCCCCGAAATGCGCGGGAATCCCACCCACTGGGGCAGGCTCCGGGCCCTGGAGGACAGATGGCGTTCGTACCGGTTCCTCGGGGGACTTTGCAGCAATTTTCTGGGCAGGAAATCAGTCAAATCTGATGAAACCGAGCTCGGGGAAGAAAAGCCGAAGCCCTAATGCCCGCGGAGCTGGGTCGAGTGTGGAGGTAGGCAGTGGGGACCCTGGGGAGCGGGGTCCAGGCAGGGGTGGGGGGCTGGCGTTCCTCGGGAACCGGAGCCCCGCCTGGGACCCCACGGCCTGACCCACGGTGCAGGGACAGCGCGGAGGGTCCCGGCTGCAGCTCCCAGCGCTCCCGGGCGGCGGCACCGCTTACCTTGAGGGCTCTGCAGGGACTCGAGGGGCGCACGGGGGGGCGCGGGCGGCCTCGGGGCAGAGGCGCAGCTGCGCTCAGGCTGCACCGGGCTCAGGTCCCCCGCCGGGTTGCCTCGGGGAGGAAGTGGTATCAGCTGCCCCTCCCCCCCCCGCGGCCGCAGATGGGGCGCTGGCCTCCCCGCCGCTTAGCATCTGGGTGCAGGCGGGGCGCCTGTAGGAGACACACACTGAGAAAGGCAGGTGGGGGGCTGCGAAAAATCGGGGCTGATCTGCCCCACTCCTCTGACTTGTGCCTCATTTCCCCTTACTAGCGCCCTCTACGCTACAACCTTGACAACCTTGAAGAAAGAGGTGTTTTTGTTCTTGTTTGTTTTTTAAAATCTGGGAAAAGTCATGCTTTCCTGTCTCATCCTTCCCTTGCTTGGCGCCGAGCACCCCCTTCTCTCAGGACCGTTCCCTGGTGAACTGACCCTTCTTTGTCACCTCAATATATTAGTGGCTAAGGGGCTTGGGGCCAGGAGACGGTTCCACAAAGGCCGAGAACCCGATTTCTTTCAAAATGTGTCTTCCTAAGTGTTTGCTTCAGCCCCATCTGGGCTCCCTCTTTCCAGCCCCTTGGGCAAGGTCCTCTTCCCAGTGGGCGCACCCTCCCCTGCAGGGCACCCAGCGGGGGAGTTTATTCTGAGTTCAGCAGCTTGGGGGGGAATGGGGGTGGGAGGAGGCATGGGAGCAGGGGTGGGGACCGCGCCCTCAGCCTAGGCCATTTCTTAAGGATCCGATCCCACTGGTGACCTTCCCACACCCAAAGCTCAACCACACTCAGGTGGCGGGTGCAGCTGTGGCTTCTCACACCTTGCCCGTGGAAGTCCAAAATGGTAATGGTATGAGTCCTGGGGGTGGGAGTGGGGGCAATAACTGTTTAGTTGACATTGCAATTACCCTTTGACCCAGAGATCACACTTCTAAGAATGTATGGCAGATTCTGTGATGAAAAGGAGGAATGCATATGCTCTGCCACTTTCTATTTGTAACAGCCAAGGACTGGCTGGAAATAACCCCATGACCTTCAGAGACCTAGACCCTGAAAGGACCTAGACCTTTTGGGACATGAGTCTCCTGAGAGAAAGTCGGGAGATCCGAAAATACACACCTTAAAATAAGTTACCATTTGTAAGTAGGGTTGGATGACCCTCCTCTTTCCCTATACAGCTGTCTTCAAGTGTTTCTGTGGCATGCAGTTAGACAGACATGAGCAGACCAAGGACAATGGGCCAGGTACAGGAGGTCACCAAGGTGGAAAGCTCACCAAGGTGCTTAGCCAGGGACAATTATAGGGTGGGACCTCCCCTCAGGGGACCTTTCCTCCCCTAGCAAATTGATGGTCCTGCTGTTTGGACCCCTTGCCCTTTCCTCCCTAGAGATAACATCTAGGCCTCGGTTGTATTTCAGCTCCAGGCCCAGAAAAGCAGCAAAACCAGACCATTGACCCCCATCCATGGCAGACCTCAGTACCAAGCTGCATCGGATAATGACCCCACTGCCCTGGTGCCAACCAATCAATCAGTGGAGACGTAGACCCTGAAAGGACACACCTGAAAAATTGCTGAATATTTTATTGAGATCTTCTGGGGCCTCCCTTAAAATCTCCACCCTTAAAACCCTTAGGATGAGGACCCAGTGCCCTCTCCCTCCTGGGAGCACTCCCACACCTTTCCCTTTTCCTCCCCCTCACCCTAGGCTCTTACTATTAACTTCCTCACTCCCAAGCTCCAAGGCCCCCTTCCTTTACCTCTACAACTTGTTTTCTAAGCCCATTTCTTCTAGGAATTACTTCTTCTACCTCTGTGACTTACCAAATAAATGTTCTCTTATAGTTTGGGTCTTGGTGCTGAATTATTTCCTAGCCAGAACCCAAGAACTAAGTTTGCTGAACCCGGTTTGGTCTGACCCCAACAGTCAAGACGCCTGGTGCTGTTCCCTCTGCCTACAACATTGCTATATGGGGAGGTGATGGAAACATAAAGGTATAAATTAGACTTATAAATTAGGTAATTTCAGATAATTCAGTCATTTATTTAATGAGAAACTATTAAGCACCTACTCTTCTAAGAACAATGAAAATAAATAGTGAAGAAAATAATTATTTTTTTCATGGATGGTACATTCTAGTTGGGAGAGAATAGACAATAAAAAAATATTTACCAGGTCAAGCATGAGTGAAAAAGTGGCCACATGCTAAACCTGACAAGCTCAGAGGAGGAGCATGGCAGGCCTTGCAAACTCAAGAGACCTAAAGTAACCACACAGTGTTATCAGTGGAAGTGGGGTATTTCCTTCCCCACTGGGTGCTTGGTGTTGGGGCCTTACAATATCTCAAGAAAAAGAAGTTTCTGAGACTCTCATAGAAGGATTAGTGATTTACATCCCTGGGTTTGCAAAGTCCCATTCCCATGATCTAGTTCTGTAAAATGTGCAGCTGGGGATTCAGCAGAGCTAGAGGCAAAGCCAGCATCCAGTGTTTCCCTGCCATGGTGGAGCTGAGTCCCATGGGTCCCATTAGGCTAGTTGCAGCCTATTAGTCCATTGTGTGTAGGGTCCTCATGTAGGCAAAAGCAGGAGCATAGAAGTCCCATAGGCCAGGAGCACAGACTGAGCAAGAGAGAGAACTCCTTTGTTTAGGAGTTTAAGTATCTCAAGTCTTCTCAAGCTTGCAGTGGCCACGCCTACTCTAGCCAATGACCTGTTCCCAGATGTGACTGATGGACAAGTACCTTCCCTATTTCACCCAGGCTTTACTGGGCATTCATCTATTGCCCTGTCCAGCCCCTTCCCTGGGGAAAATAGACCTGGGGAGTGTGAATTTGCAGCTTCCTGGCAAAGCTGCACAAATGACATGCCTATAAAATTTGGCCTTGCCTTTGCTCCTATCCAGGTATTTACAACTGTGTTTATTACAACGGTATCATTGATGCAAAAAGCAGCAGACCATTCAATGGGTAAGAACAGAAAACCCCAAAACAAAAAACATAACCTGAGAATTTAACACACAGTAAAGTCACTTTTCAAACTAGGTGAGAAAAGGTGGTTTGTGGCACGTGAATAGCCTTTTTTTTTTTTTTTAAGTTCTTAAATGTTACCGTCATGCTCCAAAACAGATCTTGGATTGATTAAAGATTTATTTGGGGGTGTGGACGAAAAGGGGCCATATGCTAACCTGACAAACTCAGGGAAGGCCTGTATGGTGGCCTTGCAAACTCAGAGACCTAAAGTAACCACAAAGGATGGTCTGAAATTAAAACATGTAAACTGAAAGTAGTTTATGGCGGGTAGTCATGTCCTAGGCTAGAACCTTCCCTGACAAAAGTCAATCTTTACCTTAACTGAGCCTGTCTGTTGTCTTTTGCATCTATCAGAGCATACCTTTGGGAGGCCAAGGTAACTCCCCTTTTCCAGACCCCTCAGGGCACAGCCAATGCACCAGGGCAGAGACCACAAATCCTCTCATGTTAATCATGTTGTTATCATGTTAATTGTTGATTGATAACTATCCTGTATCCACAGATGTAAAAGATGTATGTGCCTATCATTTTACTTTTCATCCAACCCCAGAGGTTTCCCCACTTTGCTTTCTCTCACCTCCCTAATCTATCACCAGGGGATTTCTTGTAACCCACCCACGTCTTCTCTTTTGATTGTAATGTATAAAATAAGGAGCAAAACCTGCCATTCTCTGGAGCATTATCGCAATCCTTTGAGATTTTGCCTCCTGACAATTGTTGACAGTTTCCCTGCAATAAACTCTCAAAAATTCTCTATAGGTTTGAATGTTTCTTATGTTGACAAGGGAAATAAAATGTAAATGTAAGAGGTGGGCCAAAGGGAGAGAATTAAGAGGCATATGGAAAATTGCTTTCATTTCATTAGGACAAGGTGCACTGGTTTCCCATAAATTTGCACGTGCGGGGACACATATTGCCATAATCTTTGAAACTATGAAAGCATCCTTCTGTTGTTGCATCTGGCAAATTCCCTGGAGAATAGATCAACTAGAGGTTGGCTGGGGTCCAGACAAATGTGGAAGAGAAATAAATTGAGCCACAAGGAGATTTAGGGACTCTTTTAAAGGGGAGTTTTCTGGAGGAGAAGACCTTGGGGAGCCTGAAGTTTCACAGCACCATAGCCCTGGTCTTAAGCAAAGACTGCTTTTTCACTGCGGTGAATAAATTTTGCAAGCGTCAGGAAACAGCTAACTCCCAGGGATGTTTGAACAGAACCCCAAACCCGCCCACAGGCAATCTCTGAGATTTGCGATGCTTGAGCGGCGCACGTGGGCTCCAGTACCCTTGGCTGTAGGTCTCTGTGCGCATGCGCAGTGATGTCAGAGGCGTTGCTTGGTTACGGTGATTCTGGGCCTGGAGATTCTAAGCCCTCAACTGCCCAAGGCTCTGCTTGAAGGCTGTGGTGGCGGGTTGTTGGAGAGACAGAGAGAGAGAGAGACAGAGACAGAGAGAGAGAGAGACAGAGAGAGAGAGAGAGAGAGAGAGAGAGAGAGACGGGGAGAGAGAGAGACAGAGAGAGAGAGTGTGAGTATTGGGAGCGCGCGGGAGGCGCGAAAAGCGGAGGGGAAGGTGCGGCTTCTCGGAAGCCCGTTGCCTCTGCAATGTTTGGTTTTCGGAGGCGCTCGACCCTGGTCCCCTTGGGTCACCCCCCACGCCAGAGGGGGGGCATCTTTGGAGTTGGAAGGCGCGGCTCTGAAGAGAGCGATGTGGGAGCGATCCACAGAGCTGCCAGGGCCGGCAGCGTGTGGAAAGTGAAGCAACTTCTGTTTTTCGGGAAAAGTCGCTTGCATGACAGAGACGGGATGAGCAGGTAACAGGGAATGAGAGGCTGGGGCGCGGGGTCCCCGGGAGGAGGCGGGTGGGCCCGGGAGGAGCCCCTTCTGCCCAGCTCAGCGGGGGGAGCGCAGGCCGCCTGCCCCGCCCGCTGTCCCGCCTCCGGCGGAGCCGCAGCGCCTCCCGGGGACCCGCCGGGCCCAGCGCTCGGGCCACTCCGTGAGCAGCACAGACACAAGCACAAGGACCCGCTCATAACTCCTCCTACACACACTCTACTGACAGTTTTTAAGCGATTTAACTACATATCAATAATGGAAACGAAATTAAGTGTATACAGCATTTTATATTGATGTTCACACTTTATTCCCATGATAGAGCAACTTCTGGGCTAAAAGTTCTTTAGATAAAACCCAATAACCGTTTATCTCGGGGCACACCTACGTTCCTTACTGAGGGACCTCAGAAGGCACTTTCAGGTGGGAGGATGGCGCTGCCCTTCAATAGGAAGACTCAGTTTCTCAAAATGTGTGCTCTTCCTATGTTTATCAATTTTACAAACCAAATAAGTATGGTTTTAAAATGTTTTGAGTTACGTTGGTTATCTTTCATTATTGTCATGAAATTAAGAAAAAATTTGTGTAGCAGACAAAGGTTTACCCTTCTAGATATCAACATGTGCTATAAATGTCCACAAACTATTTGCTTACTAGTGTCTGAAAAGACAGATAAATGATTGGGAAAGAAGGGAAAATGCCCAAATATACATAAGACTTTAGATCTTGCTACTGGTGACATTTCATGTTTGTAGGAAAAGGTCAAGTACAAAGGGTGGAGAAATACCTGTGAAGTATTTCGAGAAAACTAACTAGATTTTTATCTCCTCCATGTAAATTCTAGGTTGAATTTTTTAAATACACAAAATGAGAAAAGTACCAGAAGAAAACACAAATGCCCATTTATAGATTTTTGTTGGTGGTGGCAAAGACTTCAAAAGCAAGATTTCTGGGGGTTGCTTGAGCAATATAAAAAATTCAAACCCTGTATCCATCAGACAACATTAGCAAAATAGAAGAAAATATACTTGCAAAATATTTACAATGTCTGTGTATCAGAGAAAAAGTGTATGTTCATTTTACAGAGAAGTCTTTGAAATCAACAAGAAAAAACGAATTTGAAAGTGGACAAAGACCTTTTTGCTTATGTACAAGTGACCAATGGACAAAAAAGAAATATTTAGTGCCCCTGATAAAAAAAAGTAATTTATGTTAAAAGAGGAGTAAAATAATGTTTTCCATCCACAGAATTTGTGAAGACGACCAGGGATTGTCCTTATACTGCCGCTTAAAGTTTAAGTTGCTTCTGACTTTTGAAATAGGCAATTTGGTGCTGAGTACCACATTTAAAATGTGTGTGTGTGTGTGTGTGTGTGTATCCTATACCCATCAATTCTATTTATACTAAAATATCTTTATGGAATAATTAGATAAATTACATATAATTTGTTTTTCTCAGCACTGCTTAAAATAGCAATGTATTAAGAAAAAAAATCAGTTTGATTATACATACACACAGACTATCATCTTATGTTAGCTGAAAATATGTGCAAAATGTAACAAAATTCATTTCTGAGCATTCTCAGTGAGTATTTTTTAAAACATCTGATTTCTGCAATGATCAGGTATAGAAATTCTACGAAATATTACTATGAATGAAATCATTCTGGGGAAGAGCAATAATATGAATCTTGCAGAGATAAAATTATTTCTCTTTCTATTTTGTTTTTTTCTGAAGGTTTATTGAGGATGGGTACCTCTTGACAACTTTTAGCCTCTTCAGAAGTAAAGGAAATATATATTTTTAAATTGTTGACACTATAACAGATGTCATCCATTTCTCCCCATTTAGTGCCCCTCCACCCAGCCCCCTTCAACCTTCACCACATTGTAGTCTGTGGCCATGGGCTCCCCATATATGCACATATATGTTCTTTGGCTAATCTCATTCAGTTCCTCTCAACCCCCTCCCTCTGTTTGTTCCATGTATCCATGCCTCTGGTCCTATTTTGTTTGTCAGTTTATTTTGTTCATTAGATCCCACATATAAGTGAGAACATATGGTATTTGTATTTGGCCCATTTCACTTGGCATAATACTCTCCGGGTCCACCCATGCTGTCACAAAGGGTAAGAGTTCCTCCATTTTTATAGTTCTATAGTATTCCATTGTGTAAATGTCCCACAGCTTTTTTATCCACTCATCTACTGATGGGCACTTGGGCTGTTTCTTATCTGCCTGTAGAGTGTATGCACACATATATTTTACTTTATATAGCTTTATTACATACAATATGTAAATGATTATAGATTAATCATTTTAGCTGTCTCCTTGTGAAAATAAAAGATAAAAAAATTATGCCCTGGCCAGTGTGGCTCAGTTGGTTGGAGCTTCATCGCCATGCCCCTCCCATACACTGAGGGGTCACTGGTGCAATTCCCGGTCGGGGCACATACCCAGGTTTCAGTCCCGGGTCAGGTTGCCTACAAGAAGCAGCTTATGGATGTTTCTCTCTTTCTCTCTCTGCCTTTTCCTCTCTCTTGAAAATAAATTTAAAACAAACATAAATATTTTTTAAAAAGTTAAAATTTTTGTTGTTGTTGACAGTATTACAGATGTCTTCCATTTTCTTTCTCTTTGACCCACCCAACCCCCTCCCCACCCAAGGCCTTCCCCATACTATTGTCTGTGTGCATGGGTTATGCGCATATGCATATATGTCTTTGGTTAATCCCTTCTTCTCTCACCCCCTCACCCCCGAGATCTGTTATTCTATTTCATGCATCCATACCTCTGGACCTATTTTGTTAGTTTATTTTTGTTTATTAGATTCCACATATAAGTGATATCATGTGATATTTGTTTTTCTCTAACTGGCTTTTTTCTTTAAAAAAAGCAAATATCAGTGATTATTACTATTGCAGAAGTATCATTTTAGTTTATAAAGGTTTTCTTTAAAAATATTGAACTCTCCTACTATGTTTATCCATTTTTTCAATCCATTTGTACATGAAATATAACCTGAATGCCTATTATGCAGCAGACATATTCTATTCAGGACGTTTTCAATCTCTCTCTCAGGCCCCTTTCATCCTTAAAATCTTCATGTTGCCCAATATGAGCAAAATGAGAAATTCAAAATTGAAGTATTAGGACCTAATCACAGTTGAAGCTTATTCTCCCTCCTTTCAAGCAAAAGTATTTCTGAAGGTAGTAAATTGTAAAAGATGACCTTTACCTGCCCTTTTGAAAATGTATAATAGTGTTAAACCCTAATATTGATCATTGGGAAGATTTGCTTTCCATACAATCTATAAATCTAAATACTGAACAAAATGAGCCATTCTTTTCATTTAAATCCTGAGTTTCCTTTGGCTTAAATTTTCTTGAAAATCAAAGTAAGAATTACTTGAAAAAATTCTTGTTTTGTTCTTTTGGTTCTCGTTCCCCCATAAGGCTTTTAAGAACTAAAACTTATTTAAATGCCAACCATTTGAACAGAAGTGCAACAGGTCTGTTGTATTGACCATTGTTCACTCAGTGAAAGGCGCCCTGGACAGTATGATGCCAGTATTTTATGTATCAATAAGAGTTTTTTTAAACAATGCTGCCAACTATAGTTGTAAGACATTCTGAAATAAAAATTGGATTCCAATGTTGGAGATGTGAAAATGTGAGAGAATAAGCATCTTAGAATCATTGAAATACTCAGTATTCTTTCTGATCCTTAATACACGCCTGCAAAGTAGGTATAATGATACCATTTTACTTAATTGAAATGTTGTCTTTGTAAAGTCGTAGTAATAGTAATAGTGATACTAATATTATCTAACAATTATTAAGCAGTTTTTTGGTGCTAGGAACTGTTGTAAATGGTTTGCATAGATTCTCATTAAAGCAAACTGGTGTCCTGTGAGATAACTACTGTTTTTATCCCCATTTTGTTGATGAGGAAATTGAGGCACAGAAAGGTCAAGTGATAGCTAACAAGTGACAGTTAAAACAGGATCAGACTCAAGCTGAGCTGAATTCCCAGGTCATCCTCTGTTCAGATAGGCTGCTGCTTCATTAATGTGCATAACAAGAACTAGTAAATATTGTACTGTCTCCAGAAGAAATCGAAGGTGTAGGGACAAATTTTTATAATTACCTGAATAATTGTGTATATTGAAATAGTGCACTCTAAGTTCCTAAAGAGTCCTCTCACCTTCATAGGACTGCGCTGCATGTAGCCTGTGCCTGTGGCCATCCCAAAGTGGTGACTCTCCTAATAGAGAGAAATTGCCTGTTGGACCTCTGTGACTCTAAAAACAGGACGGCTCTGATTCATGTAGGTACTAGCCAACTATGTTAACATGCGATGGATTTGATGTAATCACTTAGAATAAAAATGAATTTCTCTCATTTAACTATAAGTCATTGGTGAAACTTGTGGAATGTTTACTTTGAATTCCTAGAGTTTATAATCTATTTCTTGGAATAATACTGACAGGCTTTAGAATATCAGCAGGAAGAGTGTGCAGCTATTCTGCTAGACCATGGTGCTGATCCAGATATAAGGGACATCAATGGCAACACCGCCCTCCACTATGCTGTCCTTGGTCAAAGTAAAGCTATAGTGGAAAAGCTGCTTCTCCACGAGGCCGATATGAATGCAAGAAATAAGGTATACATCAAGTAACTTTATTTACAAAACATTTGAAATACACCTTTTTACTTTAGTTGCAAGCATTTTCTTTCTCACACACATGCACTGAACACAGTATTATCAGGCTGTCACCATGGCAACAACTCCAAAGCCCAGTCAGGGAGGGCTGGAGAAATGTAGTGCCCACGGAAGGGGCAAAGCTCTGTCTCCCAGCTACCCTTCTACCCCAGGAGGACAACTTCCTGTTAGAGCCTGGGAGTGGGTGGGAGGCTCGGAGCCCACAGAGGACTGAAGGCCTGGGGGAGTGAAGTGATGGTGGGGACTGGCTGCTATGCTGGCAGAGGCTTAGGAAATGGGTGCTGCTGGGCACGAGTGGGAGGGGGAGACCTAGTACCCAGCAGGGGGAGGTGGGTGAGTGGAAGTGGGAGGAGGAAGCCGCAGTCCCCAGGCAGTAAAGGAAGGACAGCATGCCACGATAGGTACTGTGATAGGAACAAAGAGTCTTGGAATCAGGACTTTAAATATCTGAAGTGGGATCTGGAGAATGATGTTGAAGTTAACCTGTTGAAAAGGGAGTGGAGGGCATTCTAACAGTCAGTGCCTGCACGGGGGTGAGAGGAAAGCAGCTCTTTTTTCTTTACTTTCTATATTACATGTTTAAGTTCAGAGGATCTTTTATAAGTTTTAATATTCAGTTTGGATATATGTAATTTTATAAATCATAAATTGTTTTTGCTGCTTTACAGGATGGCTGCACACCACTTGCACTTGCTAAACGTGAAAATAGACATCAGATGGTGGAGTTGTTAATACGCAGAGGTGCAAAAGATGACCACATAGAAAGGTACAATAGTTTGTTCTTCCTTTTTAGTTTGTATTTGGAGAGCACACTTATTAAAGCTGGGGACAGTGAAACAAGGAAGGGCTTAGGATAGAAGAAGCAATAGGAGAGAGCCTAGGCAGGGTTGCTTTGGCTCAGTGGAAACTCAGAGAAAAGGGGCTTTGGAGACAGGTTCAGAGAGCTAGCCCAGGATGAGCTTCCACTGCCCACTGCTCCCCTGGTTGCAAGTCTGATGAGGTCTCTTAGAGTTTAGGAGATGGAAGCCTGAGAGGGTGAAGAGGGGCAAGGGAAAGGCTCAGGAGTGCTCCCGAGAGGAGAGTGTGCTTCTCTTTTTGTTTTTAAACCTTAGTATTGATCTAGAGTGGTAACAATCATTCAAATGAGAAAGATTAAATTAACAAGAAGATTAACTTATAATTATGTAGTAAAAAATATGAACATATTATCAGTTAGGTAGAAAAACAATTATTCTGACTGGGCAACTGGAATAGCAGTTAATAAATATAATACTGGAAGATTCTATTTATTTTTAATTTTGATTGATGTCATTTGCAATGTGACCTTTTTCATCATTTATTTTATATTAGCTAGAGGGGTTTCATACTAGTTTTATTAATTATGTATTTTATGGACTCTAACTGATAGTTCACTTGATACAATAGTGGAGTTAGTCTCTCTTACAGTTTTTTAACCTTTACTTTGTATATAGTTTTCCTTAAAAGGTGCATGTTAAATATAAATAGAAGTTGATTTTGTCTTTTGGATAATCCTTTGCTTTAAATTGCTTTGTTTGACAAACACTGATATAATTAGGTTATCCCTAAGTGACTGTGAAAACTGCTACCAGATATAGTCTGGGCTCATCAGTTATTATTCTCTTTCATTTCTAGTATATTTTAATGTTTTTAGTTTTTATTGGTATGGGTAGAAAGAGAAAGATAACTTTAATTGAATAACCACTTCCTTTAATGGAGGCAAGTCATATGTGAGTGATAAAGAAAAGAGACAAGGGCCTTCAATTCACAAAAAATGGAATTTAATTCCCAGCTTTCCTGCTTGCCAGGTGTGTGACCTTGGGAACGTTTCTTAGCATTTCCAAATATGTTTCTGGATATGACAAGGAAGATAGTAATATATCCTTCAAGGGTGATTGTGTGTAAGATTATCTAGTGATTTTATCTTGTAAATATTTACTTTAAAATGCTAGTTAACAGGAAACTGAGGTTTAAAATAATTTCACTGTTAACTTTTAATGGAGTAGGTGAGATTTAAGGCAGTTTGGGAATGGCAGTGAATTAGTCTATGTCATCAGCCAGACTCCAAGCAAAAGGCTAGACCAGTTTGAAGTAACAATGGGCCAGATTCTTTATTTCAGGACTTTTAAGATCTTTATTGATAAGGATCCTAACATTATCCATTTCATTCCAAGTGGGACCTCTATGCATGGGGTTACAAATAAAGTCACATCTCTGTTTTTTCTAACTAGTTACTTGGGGTCTTGAAGTGATCACATTAGCAGAAAAATGTGTATTTGCTGGGGGCTATCTCCTATACTCTCCCCCTTGAATTTTGTAGGAACCTAAAGGATTCCCTAAGTCCAAGGGAGACAGTCTTCTTTCACAAGTCAGATGGAGATGTGAAAAGGACATTCTGATCTTTCTGTTGTTTCCATTGGTTCTATTGCTGCAGAGTTGCTATTGAAACAGGTCCTAAGTCATAATTGATCTTTGCTCCCAGGCTGCCCTTGCTGATCCAGATTCCTGAGAGTTCATGTTGATTCACCCTTGGACTTGAAAGTTACAGCATTTTTTAGTTTATATACATATGCTTATATGCTCAGCCATTATTCTAATTACCAGCACTGTGTTCTGGCAGCTTGGCTTCCTAGCTTTAGCTACCCACAGCCTTCCCCTGACACTGAAAAAGCTATGTGTAGTTCACATATTAACCCAGACTTTTGCAGATGAGTTACCCTTTAAGCTTCTTGTTTGTTTTTTCCTGCCAGCAGGTGTTAGATGGAACAACCATTCTAAGCTGTCAGAGAGATTCAAATAATGCTGCAGGAAAAGACCAGACTTACCTTTCTCTTTTGTTACCAGATGTGTATCCCATGGTCACTTTATATCCTGTAGAGCATCTTTGTTTAGGTAATGGAAGGTCCCATATTGCCTTTCCCAGAATAATAGGTACCAACTTTCTGAGATTCCATAATTACAGTTGTCCCCTCAAGTGATATCTTTGCCCTAATAATGACACTTTCCCAAGTGACTTGAATTTACTTCCGGTTTCAAAATATTTTAAATTATGCCTCACCTGGAAAGTCAGTCAATAGAAAGCTCTGAATCAAAAGTAGGTTATTGGGCATGAGACTTGCTAAGGGCCCATGTGTGCCTCATCAGTATCCATGAGTGACAAGTAGGGTTCTAACTCGCAAGCTAAATGGGGGTGGACAAGGAGATTATGCATCACTCTCATAAAGATCTGCTTTATCACAGTTTGAGTAGGTAGAGAAGGGAGAGTGGGAATCCAGGCCAGGTCGTGACTTCTCTTAGTTTTCTGCCATTGAGATGATTAACTACAAAAATAGGGGAGTATTTTGATATCTGACTTCATGAAGAAATATAATTGTAAATAAATTTAGTTGCAAGTTATATACTAGTTGAGATACCCTGAATTACAAGCCATGAAGAAAGAACAGTTAATAACCAAAATTAATAACATTTTCTAAAAACTGCAATATTTGAATGTTAGAAACTATGAAAAACCCACATTGGTGTTTATTTGGGATTCCAAAATAGTTTCAACAAATAAAGTTCATGAACAGATTTCTTCCTTGCCTTACTCTTTCTCTCAACATGTCTTTTTGCTGTACTATCTCATATAATCATCCTAATAGCCTTCTAAAATAAGGCAGTAAGATTCATATTTTGTAGAGGAGGAGTTTGACCCAAAGAAAAGTGACTTGTTTGAGAACAAATAGTTGATGGTTATAAAACTAGGATGTCTGAGTTGAAGACACTTGCCATTATGTCAAGCTAACACTAATTAATTCACTGAAATATATTGCCCTCAAACCATGACTATTTCATGTAACTTCCTTTTAAGTTATGTGCTTAATAAAAAGTTGTAGAACTTACAAATTTAAAGTGTATGGTATAATTAAAGTTTGTATATTAGCTCTGATATTACCTGAAATATTCTAAGAATTTCCAACATTTGGAAAATATTTTGCTTTAGTATTAATACAATAATACTATTTATCACCATTTCTTTATACATAGTAATCAACAACTAAGTACTGAAAACGAAGGAGAAAGGCAATCTGTAAAATGTTCTGAAAGGAGCGATCATGGTAAGACTTGTGATAGTGAATGACTCTAAGAGTTCCCACCATAGATAAAGAGTAAGGAAGTTCTGATAAAAAAAGAGCAGTTAAAAAAAACAACAATGTGTAAGTTACATGTATAGTTTTCCGAAATCTCTTCCTTAATAAACTAGTATCTAGTATTATTTAAACAGTCAATTGAGGTGATTTAAAATCTGGGACAATATTGTTTGAAAAGAAGCTAATTTATTTATTCATGAATTCTAATATCCTATATGATGTGGTTATGTAAAAAAGTAAAAAGATTTCAGTTAGGATGTGTATGTTTCCTCTATATTCACAGTATAACAAATTGGACTTGTTAAATATAGATGTTTTGTTTAGTTTTTACAGGAAATAGATTACACTTAGTAAATGAATACTTGTTATTACATAGTGATTTGCCTCCCTAAAAAGTCACTAAAACTATGAATTCAACAATACTTTCCTGGCACCAAAAACAAACAGCAAGCAATAAGAACTACAACACTTAGCCACAGTGAAACAATCCCAATGATACTGGTTTTGAAAGATATCTACCAATAATACAGAAGTCAGAGAGGCAATGCCAGTTGAGAGGCATAGCTTATTTTACATATTATACCAATAAGGTCTCATTATGATCAACTTCATTCCTCAGAAGTCAAAACAGAATGAGGCACGTTGACTTCATTAGAACAAGACCATCCTTCTGCTTGTTGGATAATTGTCATGACACTGTAATTTCCTTAGAACTGGATGCTCTGTTTCCATTGGTCAAAGATAATCATAATAAATATTCAAATAGTTCAACTTAGGACTCAACAAATTATAATAAAACTAGAAAAAAGTTTCACACTAACAAAAATGCCAGTGAGCTACCCAGCTGTGGCACTGAGTTCATTGTGCAACGTGAACCGTATGAGGACGCCTTGGACATAGTAGACCTTCATCAAGAACTTGTGTAGGTTGGTTTTACAAACTATAGGAAACACAAAGATGCAATAGAGTTTTGACCTTGAAGGTGCTCATAGTATCAGACAGCTGCCCCTGGTTTATATCTCTGTATTTTTGAACCAGAATTTTCAAATACAATTTCAAAATTCAGTTACTCATTGGCCCACTTAATGGTTTGCTATTTAATTCTCATATATCTTAAAGTACTAAGCGTTATTCTGATTTTACAGAATTCATTCCATTTACAATGTAGGTCTTTTTCTAGGCATATGTCTTTCTCGTTCTACTTAAAAAATCTCCTTAATTTATGATGGAACAACGATAGTTGCTGTTATTTCCCCTCTGTGAAAGCCATTCATTAAGAGCCCATGTTTGACTAGGGCAGTTGACAGTAGCAAAATAAAGCAGAGAAAGAAAAGAAGTCCAGTTCATATGCTTTCATGAGGATTAAGTACAAAATGTTAGTAGAGGGAGAGAAATCTAAGACTGTTGATTAAAAGGTCTCCAGTGTGTGCACTGGTGTGTGAATTGGACATGGAGAATAGGACTTTATCAGACGAGCAGGGAAGACCAACAGGTCAACAGGAAAGACCAGATTTTTTGCATACATTTTGAGTTTGATGGAATATCCATGGGTAACTCAGCGTACATTTTGGATACAGTTTCTTTGATTCTTTACCTTGTCCTGTCAACAACGGCCTTTTATAGGAGAGCCATGTTTGTAGTGTCATAAGATGTTAAGAAAAAGTTTAGAAACAAAGAAATAGAACTCTGTAATCATTAGAACACTATTGTACTATCTTTGAGAATTATCGTGTTACTCTCACTACCCCAGTTACTTGATAGATTCATAACAATTGTACAAGGGAATTAAACCCTGCTTAGCTGGAGAAAATTCCCGGTGTGATGTTTCATTTTCTTATAGGAACTTTCATACTACAGAACGTGTTATCAGTCATTAGGATTCTGTATCTTATATTTTCAATAAATAGAATAGTTTCTTATTTCACATTATTTTCTGACATCATCATTTCAGATAAAATGAAAGCATTATCTCTTTCATGCTTTTATTCAAATAGATCAAGAGGAATGTTTGGTAGAAGAAATAAGAATAACCAATTCCACGACTGGTATGTGTGAAATCACCTTCTGCTTCTAATCATGTAGAACATAACATCACCCATCATAAATGCCACATAATGCCATTCTGTTAGGGGTGCCTAAATCCACACCTACGTGTGCTTGTTTACTAGAAAAATTCATTGTACTCAACATATACTTTTACTCCTACCTGTGATTTACTAGAGTGGAAGGAGAATAGGAAACTCAGCAAGCAGAAAAGGTGAGTGTGAAAAAGTGCAGAGGACACCTGGCACAAGCTTGCAAGAGCCCTCTCCCTATGGAATTCCCAAGATATGCTAAAGTATTCTAGTGTCAAATTCTCACAACACATGAGAAATGCCATCTAACTATCCCGGAGTCCAGTTCAACTCAGTGCCAAGGGTTTTATGGTACCCTAGTCACATAGGCATCTCCCCCACAGTGTGTGCCAAAATTCTAGATTCCCAGAAGGAAAGCAAGTGTTTAGAATGAACCCATTGGTTGTAGGAATGCCTGGATCAGGCTGGACGGACTTTTATAATTTTCCTTAATTTCTTCCTTAATAGACTCGTATTCTGTATTATTTAAACAGTTAATTGAGGTGATTTAAAATCTGGGACAATATTGTTTGAAAAGAAGTTAATTTATTTATTCATGAATTCTAATATCCTATATGATATCGTTACGTAAAAAAGTAAAAAGATTTCAGTTAGGATGTAGTATGTTTCCTCTATAACCACAGTATAAAAAATTGGACTTGTTAAATATAGATGTTTTGTTTAATTTTTACAGCAAATAGATTACACTTAGTAAATGAATACTTGTTATTACATAGTGATTTGCCTCCCTAAAAAGTCACTAAAACTATGAATTCAACAATACTTTCCTGGCACCAAAAACAAACAGCAAGCAATAAGAACTACAACACTTAGCCACAGTGAAACAATCCCAATGATACTGGTTTTGAAAGATATCTGCCAATAGTACAGAAGTCAGAGAGGCAATGCCAGTTGAGAGGCATAGCTTATTTTACATATTATACCAATAAGGTCTCATTATGATCAACTTCATTCCTCAGAAGTCAAAACAGAATGAGGCACGTTGACTTCATTAGAACAAGACCATCCTTCTGCTTGTTGGATAATTGTCATGACACTGTAATTTCCTTAGAACTGGATGCTCTGTTGCCATTGGTCAAAGACAATCATAATAAATATTCAAATAGTTCAACTTAGGACTCAACAAATTATAATAAAACTAGAAAAAAGTTTCACACTAACAAAAATGCCAGTGAGCTACCCAGCTGTGGCACTGAGTTCATTGTGCAACGTGAACCGTATGAGGACGCCTTGGACATAGTAGACCTTCATCAAGAACTTGTGTAGGTTGGTTTTACAAACTATAGGAAACACAAAGATGCAATAGAGTTTTGACCTTGAAGGTGCTCATAGTATCAGACAGCTGCCCCTGGTTTATATCTCTGTATTTTTGAACCAGAATTTTCAAATACAATTTCAAAATTCAGTTACTCATTGGCCCACTTAATGGTTTGCTATTTAATTCTCATATATCTTAAAGTACTAAGCGTTATTCTGATTTTACAGAATTCATTCCATTTACAATGTAGGTCTTTTTCTAGGCGTATGTCTTTCTCGTTCTACTTAAAAAATCTCCTTAATTTATGATGGAACAACGATAGTTGCTGTTATTTCCCCTCTGTGAAAGCCATTCATTAAGAGCCCATGTTTGACTAGGGCAGTTGACAGTAGCAAAATAAAGCAGAGAAAGAAAAGAAGTCTAGTTCATATGCTTTCATGAGGATTAAGTACAAAATGTTAGTAGAGGGAGAGAAATCTAAGACTGTTGATTAAAAGGTCTCCAGTGTGTGCACTGGTGTGTGAATTGGACATGGAGAATAGGACTTTATCAGACGAGCAGGGAAGACCAACAGGTCAACAGGAAAGACCAGATTTTTTGCATACATTTTGAGTTTGATGGAATATCCATGGGTAACTCAGCGTACATTTTGGATACAGTTTCTTTGATTCTTTACCTTGTCCTGTCAACAACGGCCTTTTATAGGAGAGCCATGTTTGTAGTGTCATAAGATGTTAAGAAAAAGTTTAGAAACAAAGAAATAGAACTCTGTAATCATTAGAACACTATTGTACTATCTTTGAGAATTATCGTGTTACTCTCACTACCCCAGTTACTTGATAGATTCATAACAATTGTACAAGGGAATTAAACCCTGCTTAGCTGGAGAAAATTCCCGGTGTGATGTTTCATTTTCTTATAGGAACTTTCATACTACAGAACGTGTTATCAGTCATTAGGATTCTGTATCTTATATTTTCAATAAATAGAATAGTTTCTTATTTCACATTATTTTCTGACATCATCATTTCAGATAAAATGAAAGCATTATCTCTTTCATGCTTTTATTCAAATAGATCAAGAGGAATGTTTGGTAGAAGAAATAAGAATAACCAATTCCACGACTGGTATGTGTGAAATCACCTTCTGCTTCTAATCATGTAGAACATAACATCACCCATCATAAATGCCACATAATGCCATTCTGTTAGGGGTGCCTAAATCCACACCTACGTGTGCTTGTTTACTAGAAAAACTCATTGTACTCAACATATACTTTTACTCCTACCTGTGATTTACTAGAGTGGAAGGAGAATAGGAAACTCAGCAAGCAGAAAAGGTGAGTGTGAAAAAGTGCAGAGGACACCTGGCACAAGCTTGCAAGAGCCCTCTCCCTGTGGAGTTCCCAAGATATGCTAAAGTATTCCAGTGTCAAATTCTGACAACACATGTGAAATGCCATCTACCAGCCCCAGAGTCCAGTTAAACTCAGTGCCAAGGGTTTATGGCACCCTAGTCACATGGGCATCTTCTCCATAGTGTGTACCAAAATTCTACATGGCAAGTTGGAAAGCAAATGTTCAGAATGAATCCCATTGGTTATACAAACTCCTGGATCAGGCTGGATGGGCTCCTATAGTTTTTTTAAATTTCTTCCTTAATAGACTAGTTTTCAGTATTATTTGAACAGTTAATTGTAGGTGATTTAAAATCCAGAGAAATATTGTTGGACAAGAAGTTCATTTATTTAGTCATGACTTCGAATATCCTGTATGATAGCTTTATGTAAAAAAGTAAAAGGATTTTAAGTTAAGATATAGTATGTTTCTTCTATAATCACAATATAACAAATTGAACTTGTAGAGAATGGATCTTTAGTTTTTACTACAATTGGATTAAACTAAATGAATGTATACTTATTACATACTGCTTTGTGTCACTAAAAAGTCATTAAACTAGGAACTGAACAATACTTTCCTGGAACCAGAAACTAATGGGAAATGATAAAAACAACAACAGTTATCCAGTGGTGAAGGATACCAATGAGATTGGTTTTTAAACATATCTAAGTAGTACAGAAGTCAGAGAGGCAATGCCAGTTTAGAAGTGGAGGCTATTTTACATATTATACCAAAAAGGTCTCACTATGATCAACTTCATTCCTCAGAAGTCGAAACAGAATGAGGCATGTTGACTTCATTAGAACAAGACCATCCTTCTGCTTGCTGGATAATTATCCTGACACTGTAATTTCATTAGAACCACATGCTTTGTTGCCATTGGTGAAAAGATAATAGCTATAAATATTCAAATAGCTCAACTTGGACTTAACAAATTATAAAAAAAGTAGAGAAATGTTTCACAATAACAAAAATGCCAGTGTGCTACCGAGCTGTGGCACTGAGTTCATTGTGCCTGCCACCTGAACTGTATGAGGACACCTTGGACTTAGTAGACCTTCAACAAGAACATGTATAGGTTGGTTTTGCAAATTATAGTAAACGAATGATGATGAAATAGTGGTGACTTTGAAGGTTCTGATAATATCAGAGAGCTGTGCCTGGTTTATTCCTGTGTGTTTTTTTGAAACAGAATTTTCCAAGGAAATCTCAAAATTCAGTTATTTATTGATCTTCTTAATGGTTTGCTATTTCACTCTCAGGTGTCTTTTAGGTACTAGGTGTTATGCTGATGTTCCAGAATTCAAACATTTTAAAAACCCAGTCCCTCCCTTTGAAGACCTTCTTATTATCATTGTGATTTCTGTTATTTACTATACTTTATTCAGTGCCTACCAGAAGCCTGAGCAGACTAGGATCTTATTCTTGTCATTATTCTTTTCCATTGATGTGTAGTATGTGTCAGACACTTTAAATCTATGGTGAGAATTAGAGTTTTAAAAATGTAGGTGAGCCCGGCCGAGAGTAACTCAGCTGTTGAGTGTCTAACTAGGATCCAGGCAATCGGGGTTTGATTCCCGGTCAGGGCACATGTCCCGGTTGTGGGCTCGATCAGTGACTCTCTCATCATTGATGTTTCTATCTCTCTCTCTCCCTCTCCTTTCCTCCCTCTGAAATCAATAAAGATATATTTAAAAAAAAAAATGTAGGCAAGACCTTGGCCAGGTAGGTCAGTTAGTTAGAGCATTGTCTCCAAATGCAAAAGTTGTATATTTGATCCCTGATGAGGGCACATACCAGAATCAACCAAGGAATGCATAAGGAAGTGGAAGAAGAAATCACTGTTTCTCTCTCTCTGTGTCTCTCCCTTCCTGTCTCTCTCACAAATCAATTGAAAAGATTTCTAATTAAAACAAAAGGTGTGGTTGGGGTGTAAAGTAAGCATGCAGAACGTGAAGAAGTTTGCCAGGTAGAAGGGCAGAAGAGGGATGTTTAGCAGGAGGAACTTCTATCGATATGACCGATTTGGCAGCGGGAACAGCAGTGCAAGGGCTCAGATGTACAAGAGAACTTTTCGGCATTAATGCACAGTTTAGTTTTGAAGGTGCACAATGTATCCTGTAGGAATGGTTGGGAATGAGGTGACTACCTAGCTAAGGCAAGCTTTTGAAAGTCTCCTACACCAGAAAGGAAGAGATCTTACCCTGTAGGCCTTGGGCTGTCAGTTACTGCTCTTAATTCAGAGGATCGGTGGCCTAATTAACTGTGGCCAAAACAATAGGAACCAGGACAGTTTTGGTGTTTCCGTGATGTCATCAGGATCCCAGCTGCCCCTTTCCAGGTGCATGGTTGTCAGTGTTAATGTGTCCTTTCCTGGCCAGCTGCTTAGCCAGGGCTCCGAGGCATCATATTCTCACATGACAGTGTGTAAAGGCTGGAAGGCCTGCTTTTCCTTATGCGTTTCTCCTTTCCTTTGAAATTTCTTTTTAAATTATAGTTGGCACACAATATATGACTTTCAGTTGTACAACATGGTGGTTTGACATTTACATATTTTAGGATGTGATGACCATGCTAAGTCTAGTCACCCTCTATGTCCATGCAGGTTATTACGATACTGACACATTCCCTGTGCTGTACAGTACATCTGAATGGCTCACATATGTTGTAACTGCAAGGTTCACTCCTTATTCACATTTTTCTATGTTATCCATCTCCTCAACTCACTAGCCTCTGGTATCCATGAGTTTGTTCCCTGTAGCTATTGAGTGTGTTTCTGTTTTGTTTGTTTTAGATTCCACATGTGAGACATACAATATTTGTCTTTCTTTGTCTTATTTCCCTTAGCATAACAGCCTCTTAGTCCATCCATGTTGTTTTAAATGGCAAGATTTCTTTCTTTCCATGTCTTAGTGATATTTCATTATATACTATATACTTGCTACATCTTCTTTCTTTCTTTGTCTATCGAAGGACACCTACATTGCTTCCATATCTTGGTTATTGTAAGTAATGCTGCAGTGAACAAAAGGGTGCAGATATCTTTTCAAATCTGTGTTCGTTGTAAATGCCCAGAAGTGGATAGCAGTTGTATTTCTAATTTTGTGAGGCATCTCCATGCTGTTTTCCATAGTGACTGTACCAATTTACAATCCCATGAACAGGGCATGAGACTTTCTCTTTTCTCCCCCATCATGGCCAACCCTTGTTATTTATTTATTCATATCTTGAGGACAGCCATTCCGAGAGGAGTGTGGTGGTCCTGCATTATGGCTTTCATTTGCATTACCCTGATTACTGATGTTGAGCTATGTTTTTTTTAAATAGGAGGAAAACTGAGAAGCTTGCAGTTTACTTTCTCTAACATTTAATAGGCTTGGGGTACATCACATGCTCACTCATAAATCACTTAGTGGTAACCTACTACTGTGATTAGCTTAGTATAAACATTTCTATTTTTGAGCTGGGCAGATACCACCTTATTTGTGTATCAGGACAGTAAATGTCCAAATACAGCTGGGGGTCTCCAGCAAAAAGGAAGAATAAGGTAGGGAATCAGCAATATTTACTGCAGGGATTCATTGGAGAGTACTGAGTAGAAGTTTCACAAGTTTAGATTTGATGGGGGCACTCTGGTTGTGGTATGAAGGAAGGATCAGGAAGCTTTTCCTGTAAAGGGCCTGATTTTAGGCCATGTGGTCTGTCATATTTCCTCAAGTCTGCCATCGTAGTATGAGAGCAGTCACACACAATATGTCAGTGAGAAGGCAGGACTGTGTTCCAGTGAGACTTTATGTACAAAACCAGATGACAGGTTGTTTAAGACCCATGGGCCCTAGTTTGCAAAGCCCTCATGTAGAGCACAGATTGAAGGAAACCACATAAAGGGAGTGGGAGACAAAGGAAGCTTGGACTAGCATCAGGCCATGATGAAGCTTTCACCCATCCATGCTGAAATCAAGTCAGGAGGGTCAATTCATTCCATTTAAGATGATTGTTTTTCTAGGCGTATGCTTTCTCTATTGTTCTGCTTAAAATAATTTATGAAGGAATAATAATAGTTGCTGTTATTTTTTACCCTGTGAAAGCCGACCATTGGAATAGGGCAGTTGACAAGAGCTAAATAAAGCAGAGAAAGAAAAGTAGTATAGTTCATTTGCTTTCATGACAATTAAGTGTAAAAAGTAGAGGGAGAGAAATCTAAGAGCATTCATTCATAGGTCTCCAGCTTATGCACTAGCGTGTGAACTGGACATGGAGAATAGGACTTTATCAGATGAGCAGGGAAGAGCAACAGTTCAACAGGAAAACCCATTTTTTCCCCCACACATGTTGAGTTTGTTGGAATATCCATGGGTAACTCAGCGTACATTTTGGATACAGTTTCTTTGATTCTTTACCTTGTCCTGTCAACAACGGCCTTTTATAGGAGAGCCATGTTTGTAGTGTCATAAGATGTTAAGAAAAAGTTTAGAAACAAAGAAATAGAACTCTGTAATCACTAGAACACTATTGTACTATCTTTGAGAATAATCATGTTACTCTTGCTACCCCAGTTACTTGATAGATTCATAACTATTGTACAAAGGAATTAAACCTTCTTTAGTTGGAAAAAATGGTCAGTGTGATGTTTCATTTTATTTATGTAAACTTTCATACTATAGAACGTGTTATCACTCATTAGGATTTTGTATTTTATATTTTCAATAGATGGAATTGTTGCTTTTTTCACATTATTTTCTGACATCATAGTTTCATTTATCTTTCATCCCTTTATTCAAATAGATTTAAAGAAATGTTTTGTAGAAGAAATAAGCGTAACCAGTTCGTCGAGAGGTATGTATGAAATCACCTTCTGCTTCTAATCATGTAGAATATACAATCCCGCATCATTAAAATGCCACATAATGCCATTCTGTGAGGGGTTCGTAAATCCATACCTACGTGTGCTTATTTACTAAAAAAATTTATAGTACTCAACATATAGTTTTACTCCTACCTATGATTTACTGGAGTGGAAGGAGCATAGGAAACTCAGCAGGGAGAAAAGGTGCATGTGAAGAAGTGCGAGTACACCACGAACAAGCCAGCAACAGTTGTCTCCCTGTGGAGTTCCCAAGATATGCTAAAGTATTGCAGTGTCAAATTCTGATAACACATTTGAATGCCATCTACGAGTGCCAGAGTCCCGTTACATCAGTGCCAAGGGTTTTATGGCACCCTAGTCACATAGGCGCCTTCCCCATAGTGTGTGACTTTCAGGTGTACAACATGGTGGTTTGACCTTTACATACTCTAGGATGTGATCACCACGCTAAGTCTAGACATCTTTTATCTCCATGTAAAATTATTACGATACTGACACATTCCCTTTGCTGAAAGTATATCTGGGTGGTTCACATATGTTATAACTAGAATATTGACTTGTTATTCACATTTTTCTATATCATGCATCTCCTCAACTCACTAGCCTCTGGCAACCATGAGTTTTCCCCTGTAGCTATTGAATGTGTTTCTGTTTTGTTTTGTTGTTTTAGATTGCACGTGTAAGTGAGACGTACTATATTTGTCTTTGTCTGTCTTACTTCACTTAGCATAACAGCCTTTTGGTCCATCCACATTGTCGTAAATGGCAAGGTTTCCTTCTTTTCCTGTCTGAGTGATATTCCATTATATACCATTATATACTTGCTACATCTTCTTTCTTTCTTTGTCTATCGAAGGACACCTACATTGTTTGCATATCTTGGCTATTGTAAGTAATGCACAGTGAACATAGAGATGCAGATATCTTTTCGAATCTCTGTTTAGGTTTTTGTTGTATAAATGGCCAGAAGTGGAAAGGCAGTTCTATTTCTAATTTTGTGAGGCATCTCCATGCTGTTTTCCATAGTGACTGTACCAATTTACAATCTCAGGAGCAAGACAGAAGGCTTTCTCTTTTCTCCGTATCGTGGCCAACACTTGTGATTTATTTATGTATATCTTGAGGACAGCCATTCTGAGAGGAGTGAGGTCATCCTGCATTATGGCTTTCATTTGCATTTCCCTGATTAGTGATGCTGAGCTATGTGTTTCTTTTCAATAGGAAGAAAACTGAGAGGCTTGCAGTTGACTTCCCCTACCATTTTATAGGGTTGGAGTACATCATATGCTCACCCCTAAACCAGTTAGTGGTAACCTAGGTACTGTGATTAGCTTTGTATAATCAATTCACTTTTTGGAGCTGGGCAGTTACCACCTTATTTGTGTATCAGGACAGTAAATGTCCAAATGCAGAAGGGGGGTCTCCAGCAAGAAGGAAAACTAGGGCAGGGAGTCAGCAATATTTACTGCAGGAATTCATGGGAGAGTACTAAGCAGAAGTGTCACAAGATTAGACTTGATGGGGGCACTTTGGTTGTGGTATGAAGGAAGGATCAGCAAGCTTTTTCTGTAAAGGGCCTGAATTTAGGCCATGTGATCTGTCATATCGCCTCAAGTTGCCATTGTAGTGTGAGAGCAGTCATAGACAATATGTCAGTGAAAAGACATGACTGTATTCTAATGAGAC
This sequence comes from Miniopterus schreibersii, assembly GCF_964146895.1. NCBI lineage: Eukaryota > Metazoa > Chordata > Mammalia > Chiroptera > Miniopteridae > Miniopterus > Miniopterus schreibersii. The sequence continues at coordinate 79,162,198 of NC_138101.1, read as the reverse complement.
TTTATGTACAAAAGTGGATGGCAGGTTGTTTTAGACCCATGGGCCCTAGTTTGCAGAGGACAGACAGAAGAAAACCACATAAAGGGAGTGGGAGACTAAGGAAGCTTTCCCTTCTTGGACTAGCATCGGGCCATGATGAAGCTGAATTCAAGTCAGGAGGGTCAATACATTCCATTTAAAATGTTGGTGTTTTCTTAGGAGTATGTCTTTCTTGTTTGTTCTGCTTAAAAAATCTTTTTAATTTACGAAGTAACAATAATAGTTGCTGATAGTTTTGACCCTGTGAAAGCCAAGCGTTTGACAAGGGCAGTTGACAGCAGCAAAATAGCGCAGAGAAAGTAAAGAGGTCTAGTTCATATGATGTCATGACGTTTAAGTGTAAAAAGGTAGTAGAGGGATAGAAACCTAAGATGGTTCATTCATAGGTCTCCAGCTTGTGCACTGGCATGTGAATTGGACGTGGAGAATAGCACTTTATCAGATGAGCAGGGAAGAGCAACAGTTCAACAGGAAAGACCTGTTTTTTCGCACACATTTTGAGTTTGTTGGAATATCCATGGGTAACTCACCCCACATTTTGGATGCAGTTTCTTTGATTCTTTACCTTGTCCTGTCAACAACTGCCTTTCATAGGAGAGCCATGTTTGTAGTGTCATAAGATATTAAGAAAAAGTTTAGAAACCAAGAAATAGAACTCTGTAATCACTAGAACACTAATGTACTATCTTTGAGAAATATCGTTTTTCTCTCACTATCCCAGTTACTTGATTAATTTATAATTATTGTACAAAGGAAGTAGACCCTGCTTAGTTGGCAAAAATGGTCACAGTGATGTTTCATTTTCTTTACGAAAACTTTCATACTATAGAACGTGTTATAAGTTATTGAGATTCTGTATTTTATATTTTCAATAAATATAATTGTTGCCTTTTTCATATTATTTTCTGACATCATCATTTCATTTACCTTCCCATGCCTTTATTCAAATAGATCTACAGGAATCTTCAGACAAAGCATCAAGAAGAAGGAATTCCAGGAGAGGTATGATTGAAATCACCTTCTGCCTCTAATCATGTAGAACATACCATCCCACATATAAAAAATGACACATAATTCCATTCTGTTAGGGGTTCCTGAACCCATCCCTTGGTGGGCTTATTCACTAGAGAAAATCATAGGACTCAACATATAGTTTTACTCTCCTACCTGTGATTTACTAGAGTGGAAGGATCATAGGAAAATCATCAAAGAGAAAAGGTGCGTGTGACCAAGTGTGGAACACACCAGCCACAAGCTTGCAAGAACCCTCTCCCTGTGGAGTTCCCAGGATGTACTCAAGTATTCCACTGTCAAATTCAGACAAAACATGTGAAATGCCATCTACCAGTCCCAAAGTGCCGTTAGACTCAGTGCCAAGGGTTTTATGGAACCCTAATCACATAGGCATCTTCCCCATAGTGTGTTACACAATTTTAGATCCCCAGAAGGAAAGCAAGTGTTCAACATAAATCCCATTGGTTGTACAAATTCCTGGCTCCGGCTGGCTGGGCTCCTATAGTTTTTCTTAATTTCTTCCTTAATAGAATATTATTCAGTATTATTTAAACAGTTCATAGTAGGTGATTTAAAATCAGAAGCAATATTGTTGGAGAAGCTCATTTATTTAGTCATGACTTCTAATATCCCATCTGATATCTTAATGTAAAAAAGTAAAAGGATTTTAAATTAAGAGATAGTATGTTTCCTCAATAACCACATTATGACCCACTGAAATTGTTAAGAAATGATCTTTTGTTTAGATTTTACAGCAAATGGATTAGATTAAGTAAATTAATACTTATTATTACATACTGATTTGTCTCACTAAAAAGTCAGTAAACTAGGAACTGAACTATACGTCCCTGGAACCAGAAACCAATGGGTAACGATAAAGACGACAACACTTAGCCAGTGGGCAAGGATCCCAAAGAGATTGGTTTTTAAAAATATCTACCAGAAGTACAGAAGTCAGCGAGTAAATGCCAGTTTAGAAGGAGAGGTTATTTTACATACTATACCAACAAGGTCTTACTATGATCAAATTCACTCCTCAGAAGTAAAAACAGAATGAGGCATGTTGACTTCATTAGAACAATATGATCCTTCTGCTTGTTGGATAATTGTCATGACACTGTAATTTCCCTAGAACCAGATGCTCTGTTGCCATTGGTGAAAAGATAATCACAATAAGTATTCAAGTAGCTCAACTCAGAGTTAACAAGTTATAATAAAAGTAGAGAAATGTTTCACTATAAGAAAAATGCCAGTGTGCTACCCAGCTGTGGCACTGAGTTCATTGTGCCTGCCCCGTGAACTGTATGAGGACACCTTGGACTTAGTAGACCTTCAACAAGAACTTGTGTAGGTTGGTTTTGCAAATTATAAGAAACACAAAGATGAAATAGTGGTTTGACCTTGAAGGTGCTCTTAATATCAGAGAGCTGTGTCTGGTTTATTTCTGTATGTTTTTTAAAACAGAATTTTCAAAGAAAATCACAGAATTCAGTTATTCATTGGTTCCGTCTTAATGGTTTCCTATTTAACTCTCAGGTGTCTTTTAGGTACTTGGTGTTCTTCTATGTTGCAGAATTCAAACATTTAAAAAACCTGGTCTCTGCCCTCCACGACCTTCTTATTATCATTGTGATTTTTATTATTTTTAGTACTTTACTCAGTGCTTACTAGGTGCCAGAGCACACTAGGAGCTTACCTTTGTCATTATTTATTCTTTTGCATGGGTGTGTAGTATGTGCCAGACACTTTAAATCCATGATGAGAATTAGTGTTTGAAAAATGTGTGTGAGGCCTTAGCCAGGTAGGTCAGTTGGTTAAAGTATTGTCCCCAAGTGCCAAAGTTGTGGGTTTGATTCCTGGTAGGGGTACATACCAGAATCAACCAATGAATGCATAAATAGTAGGACATCAAATCATGATTCTTTCTCTCTCTGTTTTTCCCTTCCTGTCTGTCTAACAAATAAATTTATAAATGAAAAGAAGATTTATAATTAAACATAAAAAGTGTAGGTGGGATGTAAAGTAAGCATGCAGAATGTGTAGAAGTTTGCCAGGTAAAGGGGCAGAAGGGTGATGTTTAGCTGGAGGAACATTGCGTTTGTCAGTGGGAACAGCAACAAGGGCTCAGATGTACAATAGAACTTTGGGGCATTAATGCCCAGTTCTGTTTTGATGGTGCAGAATGTGTCTTGTGGGAATGGCTGTGCATGAGGTGAATACCTAGCGAAGGCAAGCTTATGAAAGTCTCCTACACCAGAAAGGAAGAGATCTTACCTTGTAGGCCTTGGGCTGTCAGTCACATAGAATGGTCTTAGCTTCAGAGGATTGGTGGCCTAATTAACTGTGGCCAAAACAATAGGAACCAGGATTGTTTTGGTGTTTCTGTGATGTCATCAGGATCCCAGTTGTCCCTTTCCAGGTGCGTGGTTGTCAGTGTTAAGGTGTCCTTTCCTGGCCAGCTGCTTAGCGAGGGCTCCGAGGCATCATATTCTCACATGACAGTGTGTAAAGGCTTGAAGACCTGCTTTTCCTTATGCGTTTCTAATTCCCTTTGAAATTTCTTGTTGAAAGCATAGTTGGCACACAATATATAACTTTCAGGTGTACAACATGGTGGTTTGACACATATATTTTAGGATGTGATCGCCACGCTAAGTCTAGTTACCATCTATTTCGGTGCAAAGTTACTACGATACTGACACATTCCCTGTGCTTCACAGTACATCCGGGTGGCTCACATATGCTGTAACTACAAGGTTCACTTCTTATTCATGTTCTTCTATATCATGTGTCTCCTTAACCCACTAGCCTCTGGCAACCATGATTTTGTTCCCTGTCATCATGGGGTGTGTTTCTGTTTTGTCTGTTTGGTTATTTAGATTCCACGTGTAAGTGAGACATACTTTATTTGTCTTTCTTGTCTTATTTCACTAAGCATAACAGCCTTTTGGTCCATCCATGTTGCTGTAATTGGCAAGATTTCCTTATTTCCATTTCTGAGCGATATTTCAATATATAATACATACTTTCTACATCTTCTTTTTTTCTTTATATATCAAAAGACACGTACATTGCTACCATATCTTGGCTATTGTAAGTAATGCTTCAGTGAACATAGGTGTGCAGATATCTTTTCAAATCTGAGTACATGCTTTTGTTGAAGAAATGCCCAGAAGTGGAATGGCAGTTTTATTTCTAATTTTCTGAGACATCTCCATGCTGTTTTTCATAGTGACAATACCAATGTACAATTCCAGGAATAGAGCTTGAGGCTTTCTCTTTTCTACACATCGTGGCCAACACTTGTGATTTATTTATTTATATCTTGAGGATAGCCATTCTGAAACGAGTGAGGTTGTCCTGCATTATGGCTTTCATTTGCATTTCCCTGATTTTTGATGCTGAGCTATATGTTTCTTTTAAACTGAGAGTCTTGCAGTTGGCTTCCTCTAACATTTTATAAGCTTGGGGTACATCACATGCTCATTCCTAAACCACTTAGTGGTAACCTAGGTCCTGTGATTGGCTTAGTATAATCATTTCTCTCTCTGGAGCTGGGCAGATACCACCTTATTTGTGTATCAGTACAGTAAATGTCCAAATACAGCTGGGGGTCTCTAGCAAGAAGGAAGACTATGGTAGGGAGTCAGCAATATTTACTGCAGGGATTCATAGGAGAGTATTAAGCAGAAGTACCATAAGATTACATTTGTTGGGGTCACTCTGGTTTTGATATGAAGGGGGGATCAGGAAGCTTTTTCTGTAAAGGGCCTGATTTTAGGTCATGTGATCCGTCATATCTCCTCAAGACTGCCATTATAATGTGAGAGCAGTCATAGACAATATGTTAGTGAAAAAGGATGATTGTGTTCCAGTGAGACTTTATGTACAAAACCAGATGACAGGTTGTATTAGACCCCATGGGCCCTAGTTTGCAGAGCACTCATGTAGAGGACAGATTGAAGAAAACAACATAAGTGGAGTGGAAGACAAAGGAAGCTTTGTCTCCTTGGACTAGCATCAGGCCATGATGAAGCTTTCACCCATCCATGCTGAAATCAAGTCCGGAGGGTCAATTTATTTCATTTAAGATGATTGTGTTTTTCTAAGCCTATGTCTTTCTCATTTGTTCTGCTTAAAACATTTTAATTTATGAAGGAATAATAATGGTGTGATTTTTGCCCCTCTGAAAGGCAATCATTTGACTTGTGCAGTTGACATCAGCAAAATAAATCAGAGAATGAATAAAGGTCTAGTGCACATGATTTCATGATGATTAAGTGTAAAAAGTTAGTAGAGGGACAGAAATCTAAGCTGGTTCGTTCACAGGTCTCCAGCTTGTGCACTGGCCTGTGATTTGGACATTGAGAATAGGTCTTCATCAGATGAGCAGGGAAGAGCTACAGTAAACAGGAAAGACCAATTTTTTCCCACTCATGTTGAATTTGTTGTAATATCCAGTGTAACTCAGCCTATATTTTAGATACAGTTTCTTTGACTTTTAACCTTGTCCTGTCAACAACTACCTTTCATAGGAGAGCCATGTTTTTAGTGTCCAGAGATATTAAGAAATATGTTGGAAACAAACCAATAGAACTCTGTAATCAATAGAAGACTATTGTACTATCTTTGATAATTATTGTTTTCCTCTCGTTCCCCCAGTTACTTGATGGATTCATATCTATTGTACAGAGGAATGAAACACTGCTTAGTTGCAGAAAAATGCCAGTGTGATGTTTCACTTCCTTTATAGGCACTTTCATACAGTAGAGCATATTGTCTATGATTAGTATACTGCATTTTCTATTTTGAGTAATTGCCTTGTTTTTTTGTTTCATATTGTTTTCTGACACCATCATTTCATTTATCTGTTCGTACCTTTCTTCAAACAGATCTCCAGGAATCTTCAGAAGAAGCATCAAGAAGAAGCAATTCCAAAAGAGGTATGCTTGAAATCACCCTCTGCCTCTAGTCATGTAGAACATAAAATTCCGCGTCATAAAAATGCCACATAATGCCATTTTGTTAGGGGTTCCCGAAACCACAACTATGTGGGTTTATTCACTAGAAAAATTCATAGGATTCAACATATACTTTTACTCCTATCTGTGAATTAAGAAAGTGGAAGTATCATAGGACAATCAGCAAGGAGAAAAGGTGCATATGACAAAGTATGGACAACACCAGGCACAAACTTGCAAGAGTTGTCTCCCTGTGGAGTTACCAGAATGTGCTCAAGTATTTCACTGTCAAATTCTTACGACACATGTGAAATGCCATCTACCAGTCCCAGAGTCCCATTAAACTCAGTGCCAAGGGTGTTATGGCACCCCAGTCACATAGGCATCTTCCCCATAGTGTGTGCCAAAATTCTAGATGGCCTGATGGAAAGCAAGTGTCCAGAATGAATCCCATCAGTTGTTTAAAGTCCTGGATCACACTGGTTGGGTTCCTATAGTTTTTCTTAATTTCTTCCTTAATAGACTAGTATTCAGTATTATTTAAACAGTTAATTGTAGGTGATTTACAATCCGGAGCAATATTGTTGGAGAAGAAGTTCATTTGTTTAGACACAACTTCTAATATCCCATATGATAGGTTTATTTAAAAAAGTAAAAGGATTTTTGAGTTAAGATGTAGTTCTTTCCTGTATAATCACAGTATAACAAACTGAATGTGTTAAAAAGGGAGATTTTGTTTAGTTTTTATAGCAAATGGATTACACTAAGTAAATGAATACTTGTTATTACTTACTGCTTTGTCTCACTAAAAAGTCACTAAACTAGGAATTGAACAATACTTCCCTGGAACCAAAAGCCAATGGTTAACGATAAAAACCATAACACTTAGCCAGAGGGCAAGGATCCCAATGATTGGTTTTTAAACATATCTACCAGAGTACGGAAGTCATAGAGGCAATGCCCGTTGAGAAGCAGAGATAGTTTTACATATTATACCAACAAGGTCTCACTATGATCAATTTCATTCGTCAGAAGTCAAAACAGAATGAGGCATGTTGACTTCATGAGAACAAGATGATCCTTCTGCTCGCTGGATAATTGTCATGACACTAATTTTCTGAGAACCAGAGGCTCTAATGCCATTGTTCAAAAGAAAATCATAATAAATGTTCAAATAGCTGAACGTGGGCTTAACATTATAATAAAAGCACAGAAATGTTTCACAATAAGAAGAATGCCAGTGTGCTACCCAGCTGTGGCACTGAGTTCATTGTGCCTGCCACGTGAAATGCATGAGGACACCTTGGACTTAGTAGACCTTCAACAAAACTTGTGTAGGTTGCTTTTGCTGATTATAGAAAACATAAAGATGAAATAGAGGTTTGACCTTGAAGGTGCTATTATCAGAGAGCTGTGCCTGGTTTATTTCTGTGTGTTTTTTTGAAACAGAATTTTCAAAGAAAATCTCAAAAGTCAGTTGTTCATTGGTCTTCTTAATGGTTTGCTATTGAACTCTCAGGTGTCTTTTAGGTACTAGGCATTATGCTGATGTTGCAGAATTCAAATATTTAAAAAACCTGATCCCTGCCCTCCAAGTGTTTGTTATTATCATTGTCATTTTTATTATTTCCTATACTTTTTTCAGTGCTTACTAGGTGCCAGAGCACACTAGGAGCTTACCCTTGTCATTATTATTTCTTTTCATTGGTGTGTAGTATGTGCCAGACACTTTAAATCCAAGACGAGAATTAGAGTTTGAAAAATGTGGATGAGGCCTTGGCCATGTACGTCAGCTGTCTAAAGCATTTTCTCCAAACGCTTTAAAAGTGGTGGGTTTTGTCCCAGGTCAAGGCACATACCAGAATCAACCAAGAAATGCATAAGGAAGTGAAAGAAGAAATCACTGTTTCTCTCTCTCTCTGTTTCTCCCTTCCTGTCTCTGTCACAAATCAATTCAAAACATAAAATTATTAAAACATAAAAAGTGTAGGTGGGATGTAAAGTAAGCATGCAAAACATGAAGAAGTTTGCCAGGTAAAGGGGCAGAAGGGTGATGTTTAGCAGGAGGAACATGTATGGAGAGGACCCGTTTGGCAGCACGAACAGCAGTGCAAGGGCTCAGATGTACAAGAGAACTTTGTGGCATTAATGCGCAGTTTGGTTTTGATGGTGCACAATGTGTCCTGTGGGAATGGTTGGGAATGAGGTCAATACCTAGCTATGGCAAGCTTATGAAAGTCTCCTACACCAGAAAGGAAGAGATCTTACCCTGTAGGCCTTGGGCTGTCAGTCACATAGAATGCTCTTACTTCAGACAATAGGTGGCCCAATTAACTTCGGTGAAAAGAATGGTATAACAGGATTGCTTTGGTTTTCCATGATGTCATCAGTATCTCATTTGCCCTTTTTCAGCTGTGTGTTTGTCAGTGTTAATGTGTCCTTTACTCTCCAGCTGCTTATCGAGGGCTCTGATGCATCATATTCTCACATGACAGTGTATAAAGGCTGGAAGGACTGCTTTTCCCTATGCTTTTCTCCTTTCCATTGAAATTTCTTGTTAAAAGTATAGTTGGCACACAATATATGACTTTAAGGTGTACAGCATGGCTCTTTGACATTTACATACCTCAGGATGTGATGACCACGCTAAGTCTAGTCACACCCTCTATGTCCGTGCAAAGTTACTATGATACTAACGCATTCCCTGTGCTGTACACTGCATCCGAGGTGCTCACATATGCTATAGCTACAAGATTCACTTCTTATTCAAGTTCTTCCATGTCATGCGTCTTCTCAACTCACTAGCATCTGGCAACCATGAGTTTTCCCCCTGTAGCTATAGGGTGTGTTTCTGTTTTGTTTGTTTTAGAATCCACATGTGAGAGAGACATACTATATTTGTTTTTGTCTGTCTTATTTCACTTAGCTTAACAGCCTCTTGGTCCATCCACGTTCTCATAAATGGCAAGACTTCCTTCTTTTCATGTCTGAGTGATATTTCATTATATACCATATAATTTTCTTTCTTTATCAAAGGACACCTACATTGCTTTCATATCTTGGCTATTGTAAGTAATGCTGCAGTGAACATAGGGGAGCATATATCTTTTCAAATCTGTGTTCCTGCTTTTGTTGAAGAAATGCCCAGAAGTGGAATGGCAGTTTCATTTCTAATTTTCTGAGGCATCTCCATGCTGTTTTCCATAGTGACTATACCAATTTACAATGCCAAAAGCAGGGCACAAGGCTTTCTCTTTTCTCCATATGGTGGCCAACACTGTTATTTATTTATTTATTTATTTATTTATTTATTTATTTATTTATTTATTCATATCTTGAAGAAAGCTGTTCTGAGAGGAGTGAGGTGATCCTGCATTATGGCTTTCATTTGCATTTCCCTGATTACTGATGTTGAGCTCTATGTTTCTTTTAAATAAAGGAAGATAACTGAGAGGCTTCCAGTAGACTTCCGCTAACATTTTTTCGGCTTGGGCTACATCACAGGCTAACTCCTAAACCACTTAGTGGTAACCCAGGTCCTGTGATTAGCTTAGTATAATCATTTCTGTTTTTGGAACTGGGCAGATACCACCTTATTTGTGTATCAGGACAGTAAATGTCCAAATACAGCTAGGGGTCTCCAGCAAGAAGGAAAACTAGGGCAGGGAGTCAGCAATATTTACTGCAGGAATTCATGGGAGAGTACTGAGCAGAAGTGTCACAAGATTATATTCGATGGTGGCACTCTGGTTGTGATATAAAGGAGGGCTCAGCAAGCTTTTTCTATAAAGGGCCTGATTGTAGGCAGTGTCGTCTGTCGTATCTCCTCAAGTCTGCCATTGAGAGCAGTCATAGACAATATGTCAGTGAAAAGACATGCCTGTGTTCCAATGAGAGTTTATGTACAATACCAGATGACAGGTTGTATTGGACCCCATGGGCCCTAGTTTGCAAAGCCCTCATGAAGGGGACAGATTGAAGGAAACCACATAAAGGGAGTGGAAGACAAAGGAAGCTTTGCCTCCTTGGACTAGCATCAGGCCATGATGAGGCTTTTACCCATCCATGCTGAAATCAAGTAAGGATTGTGTTTTTCTAGGTGTATGTCTTTCTCATTTGTTCTGCTTAAAAATTCTTAATTTATGAAGGAATAATAATAGTTGCTGTTATTTTTGCCCCTGTGAAAACCAATCATTTGACTTGTGCAGTTGACAGAAGCAAAATAAAGCAGAGAAGGAAAAGACGTTTAGGGTATCATGATGATTAAGTGTAAAAAGTTAGTAGAGGGAGAAAAATCTAAGCTGGTTCATTCATAGGTCTCCAGCCTGTGCACTGGCATGTGAACTGGAGGTGGAGAATAGGACTTTATTAGATGAAAAGGGAAGAGCAACAGTTCAACAGGAAAGACCAGATTTTCCCCATACATGATCAGTTTGTTGGAATATCTGTGGGGAACTCAGCCTACATTTTAGAAAGACATTCTTTCACTTTTTACCTTCCCTGTGAACAACTACCTTTCATAGGAGAGCCATGTTTTTAGTGTCATAAGTTATTAAGATAGATGTTAGAAACAAAGAAATAGAACTCTGTAATCACTAGAACCCTATTGTACTGTCTTTGAGAATTATTGTTTCTCTCTCGCCACCCCAGTTACTTGACTAATTCATATCTATTGTACAAGGGAATGAAACTGTGCTTAGTCCAAGAAAACAGCCAGTGTGATGTTTCATTTCCGTTTTAGTCACTTTCATACAGTAGAGCATGTTGTCTATCATGACGATTCTGCATTTTCTATTTTGAGTAAATTGCATTGTTGTTTGTTTTACATTGTTTTCTGTGTTCATCGTTTGATTTATCTTTTCATTCCTTTATTCAAATAGGTCTACTGCAATGTACAAAAAAAGCAATAAGAAGACCCAGTTCCAAGAGAGGTATGCCTGAAATCACCCTCTGCCTCTAATCATGCAGAACATACCATCTGGCATCATAAAAATGCCACATAATACCATTCTCTTAGGGGTTCCGACCCACACCTAGGTGGGCTTACTCACTAGAAAAATTCATAGGACTCAACATGTAGTTTTACTTGTACCTGTGATTTACTAGAGTGGAAGGATCATAGGACAATCTGGAAGGAGAAAAGGAGTGTGTGACAAAGTGTGGAGGACACGAGGCACAAGCTTGCAAGAGCTGTCTCGCTGTGGAGTTCCCAGGATGTGCTCAAGTATTCCACTGTCAAATTCTGACAAGACATATGAAATGCCATCTACCAGTTCCAGAGTCCTGTTAAACTTAGTGCCAAGGATTTTATGGCATCCTAGTCACATCAGCATCTTCCCCATAGTGTGTGCCAAAATTCGAGATGGCCAGGTGGAAAGCAAGTGTTCAGAATGAATCCCATTGGTTATACAACTCCTGGATCAACCTGGGTGGGCTCCTATAGTTTTTCTTTATTTCTTCCTTAATAGACTAGTATTCAGTGTTATTTGAACAGTTAATTGTAGGTGATTTCAAATCCAGAGGAATATTGTTGGACAAGAAGTTAATTTCTTTAGTCACGACTTCTAATATCCCAGCTTTATGTAAAAAATAAAAGGATTTTAAGATAAAAGGTAGTAGGTTTCCACTATAATCACAGTATAACACACTGGACTTTTTAAGAGAGGATCTTTTGTTTAGTTTTTACAGCAAATGGATTAAACTAAGTAAAGAAGTACTTGTTATTACATACTGCTTTGTCTCACTGAAAAGTCACTAATCTAGGAACTGAAGAATAGTTCCGTGGAACCAGAAAGAATTGTTAAGGATAAGACTGCCAACACTTAGCCAGTGGGCAAGGATCCCAATGAGATTGGTTTCTAAACATCTACCAGTAGTACAGAAGTCAGAGGCAATGGCAGTTGAGAAGCAGAGGTTATTTTACATATTATACCAACTAGGTTTCACTATGATCAACTTCATTCATCAGAAGTCAAAACAGAATGAGGCATGTTGACTTTATTAGAAGAAGACGGTCCTTGCACTTGTTGAATAATTGTCATGACACTTTAATTTCCTTAGAACCACCTGCTGTATTGCCATTGTCCAAAGATAATCATAATAAATATTCAAATAGCGCTACACAGACTTAACAAATTATAATAAAAGGAGAGAAATGTTTCACAATAAGTAGAATGGCAGTGTGCTACCCAGCTGTGGCACTGAGTTGATTGTGCCTGCCACGTGAAATGCATGAGGACACCTTAAACTTAGTATACCTTCAACCAGAGCTTGTGTAAGTTGGTTTTTCAAATTATACAAAACATAAAGATGAAATAGAGGTTTGATCTTGAAGGTGTTCATAATATCAGAGAACTTTGCCTGGTTTATTTCTGTGTGTTTTTCAGAAATAGAATTTTGAAAGAAAATTTAAACATTCAGTTAATCATTGATCCTCTCGATGGTGTGCTCTTGAATTCTCAGGTGACATTTTGGTGCTAGGTGTTTTGCTGATGTTGCAGAATTCAAACATTTAAAAACCCGCTCCCAGCCCTCCAAGAGCTTGTTATTATCATTGTCATTTTTATTATTTCCTATACTTTACTCAATGCATACTAGATGCCAGAGTGCACTAGGAGCTTACCCTTGTCATTATTTATTCTTTTCATTGGTGTGTAGTATGTGCCAGACACTTGAAAGCCATGACGAGGACTAGAGTTTGAAAAATGTGGGTGAGGCCTTGGCCAGGTAGGTCAGTTGGTCAAAGCGTTGTCCCCAAATGCGAAAGTTGTGGGGTTGGTCTCTGGTCAGGGCACACACCAGAATCAACCAAGGAATGCATAAGGAAGTGGAAAAAGAAATCACTGTTTCTCTCTCTCTCTCTGATCTCCCTTCCTGTCTCTGTCAGAAATCAATTCAACAGAAGATTTATAATTAGAACATAAAATGTGTAGGTGGGATGTAAAGTAAGCATGCAGAAGGTGAAGAAATTTGCCAGGTAAAGGGGCAGAAGAGTGATGTTTAGTTGGAGGAACTTTCCGTTTGGCAGTGGGAACAGCAGTGCAAGGGCTCAGATGTAGAAGAGAACTTTGCGGCATTAATGCCGAGTTCTGTTTTGATGGTGCAGAATGTGCCCTGTGGGAATGCTTGGGAATGAGGTTAATACCTAGCGAAGGCAAGCTTATGAAAGTCTCCTACACCAGAAAGAAAGAGATCTTACCCTATAAGCCTTGGGCTGTCAGTCACATAGAATGGGCTTAGCTGCAGAGGGTAGGTGGCCTAATTAACTGTGGCCAAAACAATAGGAACCAGGATTGTTTTGGTGTTTCTGTGATGTCATCAGGATCCCAGTTGTCCCTTTCCAGGTGCGTGGTTGTCAGTGTTAAGGTGTCCTTTCCTGGCCAGCTGCTTAGCGAGGGCTCCGAGGCATCATATTCTCACATGACAGTGTGTAAAGGCTGGAAGGCCTGCTTTTCCTTATGCGTTTCTCCTTTCCTTTGAAATTTCCTGTTAAAAGCATAGTTGGCACACAATATATAACTTTCAGGTGTACAGCATGGTGGTTTCACATTTACATACTTTAGGATGTGATGACCACGCTAAGTCTAGTCACCCCCTATGTCTGTGCAAAGTTACTATGGTACTGACACATTCCCTGTGCTGGACACAGCATCCGGGGTGCTCACATATGATATAACTGCAAGGTTCACTTCTTATTTATCTTCTTCTTTTTCATGCATCTCCTCAACTCACTAGCCTTTGGCAACCATGAGTTATTCCCTGTAGCTATGGGTTGTTTTTCTGTTTGGTTTGTTTTGTTCGTTTTAGAGTCCACATGTAAGTGAGACATACTATATTTGTGGTCGTCTTATTTCACTTAGCATAACAGTTTCTTGGTCCTTTCATGTTGTGGTAAATGGCAAGATTTCCTTTTCTTCATGTCTGAGTGATAGTTCATTTATGCCATATATTGTTAAATCTTCTTGTTACCTATCGAACGACACCTACAATTCTTTCATATCTTAGCTATTGTAAATAATGTTGCAGTGCATATAGGGGTGCAGATATCTTTTCAAATCTGTGTTCCTGCTTTTGTTGAAGAAATGCCCAGAAGTGGAATGGCAGTTTTATTTCTAATTTTCTGAGGCATCTCCATGCTGTTTTTCATAGTGAGTGTACCAATTTACAATCCCACGAGTGGAGTGGGAGGCTTTCTCTTTTCTCCACATCATGGCCAACGCTAGTTATTTATTCATTTATTTATTTATTTATTCATTTATATCTTGAGGACAGCTATTCTGAGAGTCTGAGGTAGTCCTGCATTATGGCTTTCATTTGCATTTCCCTGATTGGTGATGCTGAGCTATATGTTTCTTTTAAATATGAGGAAAACTGAGGGGCTTGCAGTTGACTTCGGCTAACATTTTATAGGCTTGGGGTACATCACATGCTCACTCCTAGACTACTTAGTGGCAACCTAGGTACTGTGTTTAGCTTAGTATAATCATTTCTCTTTGTGTATCAGGACAGTAAATGTCCAAATACAGCTGGGGATCTCAAGCAAGAAGGAAGACTAAGGTAGAGGGTCAGCCATATTTACTACAGGGATTCATTGGAGCGCACTGAGCAGATGTGTCATAAGATTACACTTGCTGGGGGCACTCTGGTTTTGATATGAAGAGGTGATCAGGATGCTTTCTCTGTAAAGGTGCTGATTTTAGGTCATGTCGTCTGTCATATCTTCTCAAGTCTGCCATTGTAGTGTGAGAGCACTCACAAACAATATGTCAAGGAAAAGGGAGGACTGTGTTCCAGTGAGACTTTATGTACAAAACCAGATGACAGGTTGTATTATTGCCCATAGTCCCTAGTTTGCAAAGCGCTCATGTACAGGACAGATTGAAGGAAACCACATAAAGACAATGAAAGACAAAGGAAGCTTTGCCTCCTTGGACTACCCTCAGGGCATGATGAAGCTCTCACCCATACATGCTGAAATCAAGTCAGGAGGGTCAATTTATTCCATTGAAGATTATTGTGTTTTTCTAAGCGTATGTCTTTCTCGTTTGTTCTGCTTAAAAAATTTTAATTTATGAAGGAATAATAATTGTATAATTTTTGCCCCTGTGAAAGCCAATTGTTTGACTTGGGCAGTTGACAGTAGCAAAATAAAGCAGAGAAGGAAAAGATGTCTAGTTCACAGGATTTCATGACCATTAAGGGTAAAAAGTTAGTAGAGGGAGAGAAATCTAAGCTGGTTAATTCACATTTCTTCACCTTGTGCACTGGCATGTGAATTTGACATGGAGAATAAAACTCTATCAGTTGAACAGGGAAGAGCAACAGTTCAACAGGAAAGACCAGTTTTCCCCCATACATGTTGAGTTTGTTGGAATATCCATGGGTAACTCACCCTATATTTTGGATACAGTTTCTTTGACTTTTACCTTGTCCTGTCAACAACTACCTTTCACAGGAGAGACATATTTTTAGTGTCATGAGATATTAAGAAAGATGTTAGAAACAAACCAATAGATGTCTGTAATCGATAGAACCCTATTGTACTATCTTTGATAATTGTTGTTTTTCTAGCACTATCTCAGTGACTTGATTGATTCATATCTATTGTACAGAGGAGTGAAATCCTGCTTAGTTGGAGAAAATTGCCAGTGTGATGTTTCATTTCCTTTATATGCACTTTCATATAGTAGAGCATATTGTCTGTCATTAGGATTCTGCATTTTCTATTTTGAGTAATTTGCCTTGTTTTTTTCTTTCACAATGTATTCTGTCGCCATTTCATTTATCTTTTCATACCTTTCTTCAAACAGATCTCCAGGAATCTTCAGAAGAAACATCAAGAAGAACCGATTCCAAGAGAGGTATGCTTGAAATCACCCTCTGCCTCTAATCATGTGGAACATAGTATTCTGCATCATAAAAAGGCCAAATAAAGCCATTTTGTTAGGGGTTGCTGAACCCACACCTAGGTGGGCTTATTCACTAGAAAAATTCATAGGACTCAACATAGAATTTTACTCCTACCTGTGATTTACTAGAGTGGAAGTATCATAACACAATCAGCAAGGAGAAAAGGTGTGTGTGACAAAGAGTGGAGGACACCAGGCACAATCTTGCAAGAGCTCTCTCCCTGTGGAGTTCCCAGGATGTGCTCAAGTATTCCACTGTCAAATTCTGACAAGACATGAGAAATGCCATCTACCAGTCCAAGAGTCCCTTTCCTCAGTGCCAAGGGTTTTACCGCACCCTAGGCACATCGGCATCTTTCCCACAGTGTGTGCCAAAATTCGAGATGTCCAGATGAAAAGGAATTGTTCAGAATGAATCCCATTGTTTGTACAAACTCCTAGATCATGCTGGACTGGCTCTTATAGTGTTTCTTAAGTTCTTCCTTAATAGACGAGTATTTATTATTATTTAAACAGTTAATTGTAAGAGATTTAGAAACTTGACCAATATTGTTGGAGAAGTTCATTTATTTAGTCACCACTTCAAATATCCCATATGATATCTTTGTTTAACAAAGTAAAAGGAATTTAAGTTACGAGGTTGTATGTTTCCTCTATAATCACATTATGACAAACTTAACTTTTTAAGAAAGAATCTTCTTTTAGTTTTTAAAGCAAATGGATTACACTAAGTACATGAATACTTGTGATGGCATATTGATTTGTCTGAGTCAAAAGTCACTAAATCTAGGAAGTGAACAATACTTTCCTGGAATCAGAAACCAATGCTTAAGGATAAAAACGACACCACTTAGCCAGTGGACACGGATCCCAATGAGATTGGTTTTGTTCTTCTTAAAGAATCTTCATTTACGGAGGAAAATAATATTTGCTTGTATTTTCCCAATGGTGAAAGCCTTCGTTAAGAGCCCTTGTTAGACTGAAGCCGTTGACTGTAGCAAAATAAAGAAGAGAAAGGAAAGAGGTCTAGTTCATATGATTTCATGATAATTAAACATAAATATTATCATGGAGAGAGAAATGTAAGAGGTTTCATTCATAGGTCTCCATTGTGCACACTTGCATGTGAACTGGAGGTGGAGAATGGGACTTTATTTCATGAACAGGGAAGAGCAACAGCTCAACAGGAAAGACCACTTTTTTTCCATACATGTTGTTTCTTGCAATATCCATGGGTAACGCACCCAACATTTTGGATACAGTTTCTATGACTTTTTACCCTGTTTTTTCAACAACTCCCTTTCATAGGTGTGCCATGTTTTTAGTATCATAAAATATTAAGGAAAAGTTTAGAAATAAAGAAATAGAACTCTGGAATCACTAGAAAACTGTTGTACTGGCTTTGAAAATTATTGTTTTGCTTTTGCTACCCTAGTTTCTTGATTTATTGAGAACTATTGTAAAAAGGAATTAAATGTCCTTAGAGAAAATTGCCAGTTTGATATTTCATTTCATTTATAGGCACTTGCATATGGGAGATCAGGCTCTCTATCATTAGGATTCTGCATTTCCTATTTAAGGAAATTGCCTTGTTTTTTTGTTACACAATGTATTCTGATGTCATTGTTTCATTTATCTTTTTCTTCCTTTAATAGATCTACTGCAATCCAAAAAGGAAGCAATAAGAAGACCCAGTTCCACGAGAGGTATGCTTGAAATCACCCTCTGCCTGTAATTATGTGCAACATACCATCCCGCAGCATAAAATTGTCACATGTGCCATTCAGACAGGGGTTCCTGAACCCACAGCTAGGTGGGCTTACTGACTAGAAAATTCATAGGACTGAACATGTAGTTTTACTCTTACCTATGATTTCCTAGAGTGGACAGGTCATAAAACAACCAGGAAAGAGAAAATGTGTGTGACAAAGTGTGGAGGACACCAGGTAACCGTTTGCAAGAGCTCTCTCCCGGTGGAGTTCACAGGATGTGCTCAAGTATTCCACTGTCAAATTCTGAGAAGACATGTGAAATGCCATCTACCTAACCCCAGAGTCCTTTTAGACCCAGTGCCAAGGGTTGTATGGCACCCTAGTCCCATCGACATCTTCCCAATAGTGTGTGCCAAAATTCTAGATGGCCAGATGGCAAGCAACTGTTCAGAATGAATCCCATTGGTTGTACACACTCCTAGATCATGCTGGACAGGCCTCCTATCGTGCTTCTTAATTTCTTCCTTAGGGGACTAGTATTTATTATTATTTAAACAGTTAATTGTAAGAGATTTAGAAACTTGACCAATATTGTTGGAGCAGTTCATTTATTTACTCACCACTTCAAATATCCCATATGATATCTTTATATAACAAAGTAAAAGAATTTTAAGTTAAGCAGTTGCATGTGTCCTCTTTAATCACAGTATGAGAAACTTAACATATTAAGACAGGATCTTTTGTTTAGTTTTAATAGCAAATGGATTACACTAAGTATATAAATACTTGTTATTGCGTATTGATTTGTCTCAGCAAAAAGTCACTAAAACTAGGAACTGAACAATACTTTCTTGGAATCAGAAACGAATGCTAAGGGATAAAAATGACTCCACTTAGCCAGTGGGCAAAGATCCGAATGAGACTGGTTTTGTTCTTCTTAAAGAATCTTCATTGATGAAGGAAAACAATATTTGCTGTTATTTTCTCCCTTGTGAAAGCCATCGTTAAGAGCCCCTGTTAGACTAAGGCCATTGACTGTAGCAAAATAAAGAAGAGAAAGGATTGAGGTCTAGTTCATATGATTTCATGATAATTAAATGTAAATATTATGGAGAGGGAAACCTAAGACGGTTCATTCATAGGTCTCCAGTGTGCACACTGCCATGTGAACTGGAGATGCAGAATGGGACTTTATCAGATGAACAGGGAAGAGCAACAGCTCAACAGGAAAGACCAATTTTTCCACATACATGTTGAGTTTCCTGGGGTATCCATGGGTAACTAAACGTATATTTTGGAAACAGTTTCATTGACTTTTTACCTTGTCCTTTCAACAACTGCCTTTCACAGGAGAGCCATGTTTTTAGTGTCATAAGATATTAAGAAAAACTTCAGAAACAAAGAAACAGAGCTCTGTAATCACTCGAACACTACTGTAATGTATTGGAGAATTATTGTTTTTCTTTCGCTATCTTAGTTTCTTGATTCATTCAGAACTATTGTCAAAAGGAATTATGTGTTGCTAGAGAAAATTGCCAGTGTGATGTTTTATTTCATTTATAGGCACTTACATACCATAGAGAAGGCTGTCTATGACTAGGATTCTGCATTTTCTATTTTGAGGAAATTGCCTTGTTTTTTTGTTTCACATTGTTTTCTGACATCATTGTTTCACTTATCTTTTTGTTCCTCTATTCAAATAGATCTACTGCAATCTACAGAAGAAGCAGTAAGAAGACCCAGTTCCAAGAGAGGTATGCTTGAATCACCCTCTGCCTCTAATCATGTGGAACATACCATCCCGCATCAGAAAATTGTCACATAATGCCATTCTGATAGAGGTTCCTGAACCCACAGATAGGTGGGTTTACTCACTAGATAATTCATAGGACTCAACATGTAGTTTTACTCTTACCTATGATTTATTAGAGTGGAAGGATCATAGGACAATCAGGAAAGAGAAAATATGTGTGTGACAAGGTGTGGAGGACACCGGGCACTCACTTGGAAATCTCTCTCCGTGTGGAGTTCCCAGGATGTGCTCAAGTATTCCACTGTCAAATTCTGACAAGACATGTGAGATGCATCTACCAGCCCCAGAGTCCCTTTAGAGTCAGTGCCAAGGGTTTTATGGCACCCTAGTCAGATGGGCATCTTCCCCACAGTGTGTGCCAAAATTCTAGATGGCCAGAAGGCAAGTAAGTGTTCAGAATGAATCCCATTGGTTGTGCAGACTCCTGGATCACATTGGACGGGCCTCCTATAGTGTTTCTTAAATTCTTCCTTAATACACTAGTATTTATTATTATTTAAACAGTTAACTGTAAGAGCTTTTAAACCTTGAGCAATATTGTTGGAGATGAAGTTCATTTATTTAGTCACCATTTCCAATATCCCATATGATATCTTTATGTAACAAAGTAAAAGGATTATAAGTTAAGAGGTTGCATGTGTCCTCTATAATCACAGTATGAGAAACTTAATGTGTTAAGACAGGATCTTTTGTTTAGTTTTTAGAGCAAATGCATTACACTAATATATAAATACTTCTTATTGCATATTGATTTGTCTCAGCAAAATGTCACTACAACTAGGAACTGAACAATACGTTTTTGGAATCAGAAACCAATGGTTAAGGATAAAAACGACTCTACTTAGCCAGTGGGCATGGATCCCAATGAGATTGGTTTTGTTCTTCTTAAAGAGTCTTCATTGATGAAGGAAAATAATATTTGCTGTTATTTTCTCCCCTGTGAGTGCCATCGTTAAGAGCCCGTTAGACTAAGGCCGTTGACTGTAGCAAAATAAATAAGAGAAAGGAAAGAGGCCTAGTTCATATGATTTCATGATAATTAAATGTAAATGTTATCATGGAGAGAGAAATGTAAGATGGTTCATTCATAGATCTCTAGTGTGCACACTGGCATGTGAACTAGAGGTGGAGATTGGGACTGTATTAGATGAACAGGGAAGAGGAACAGGTCCACAGGAAAGACAAGTTTATTTCCATACATGTTGAGGTTGTTGGGGTGTCCATGGGTATCTTTTTTTCCCTTTATTCAAATAGATCTACTGCAATCGACAGAAGAAACAGTAAGAAGACCCAGTTCCAAGAGAGGTATGCTTGAAATCACCCTCTGCCTCTAATCATGTGCAACCTACCATCCCACATCATAAAATTTTCACATAATGTCATTCTGAGAGCGGTTCCTGAACCCACAGCTAGACAGGCTTATTCACTAGAAAATTCATAGGACTCAACATGTAGTTTTACTCTTACCTATGATTTACCTGAGTGGAAGGATCATAGGACAATCAGGAGAGAGAAAATATGTGTGTGACAAAGTGTGGAGGACACCAGGTACCCTCTCGCAAATCTCTCTCCGTGTGGAGTTCCCAGGATGTGCTCAAGTATTCCACTGTCAAATTCTGACAAGACATGTGAAATGCCATCTACTAAACCACAGAGTCCCTTTAGACTCAGTGCCAAGGGCTTTATGGCACCCTAGTCACTTGGGCATCTTCCCCATAATGTGTGCCCAAATTCTAGATGGCCAGATGGCAAGCAAGTGTTCAGAATGAATCCCATTGGTTGTACAAAGTCTTGGAACATGCTGGACGAGCTCCTATAGTGTTTCTTAATTTCCTCCTTAAGAAACCATTTTTTATTATTATTTAAACAGTTAATTGTAAGAGATTTAGAAACTTGAGCAATATTGTTGGACAAGAAGTTCATTTATTTAGTCACCACTTCCAATATCCCATATGACATCTTTATGTAAAAAAGGAAAAGGATTTTAAGTTAAGAGGTTGTATGTTTCCTCTATAATCACAGTATGAGAAACTTAACTTGTTAAGACAGGATCTTTTGTTTAGTTTTTATAGTAAATGGATTGCACTAACTATATAAATACTTGTTATTGCATATTGATTTGACTCAGCAAATAGTCACTAAAACTAGGAACTGAACAATACTATCCTGGAATTAGAAACCAATGCTTAAGGATAAAAACGACTCCCCTTAGCCAGTGAGCAAGGATCCCAATGACATTCGTTTTGTTGTTCTTAAAGAATCTTCATTTACTAAGGAAAATAATATTTTCTGTTATTTTCTGCTTTGTGAAAACCATCGGTAAGAACCCCTGTTAGACTAAGGCCATTGAATGTAGCAAAATAAAGACGAGAAAGGAAAGAGGTATAGTTAATATGATTTCATGATAATGAAATGTAAGTTTTATCATGGAGAGAGAAATCCAAGGTGATTCACTAATAGGTCTCCAGCGTGCACACTGGCGTGTGATGTGGAGGTGGGGAATGGGACTTTATTAGATGAACAGGGAAGAGCAATAGCTCAACAGGAAAGACCAGTTTTTTTCCATACATGTTGAGGTTGTTGGGGTGTCCATGGGTGTCTTTTTGTTCCTTTATTCAAATCGATCTACTGCAATCTACAGAAGAAGCAGTAAGAAAACCCAGTTCCAAAAGAGGTATGCTTGAAATCACCCTCTGCCTCTAATCATGCGGAACATAGTATCCCACATCATAAAATTGCCACATAATGCCATTCTGATAGGGATTCCTGAACCCACACCTAGGTGGGCTTACTCACTAGAAAATTTATAGGACTCAACATGTAGTTTTACTCTTACCTATGATTTACTAGAGTGGAAGGATCATAGGACAATCAGGAAAGAGAAAATGTGTGTGTGACAAAGTGTTGAGGACACCAGGCACCCACTTGCATGAGCTCTCTTGCTGTGTAGTTCCCAGGATGTACTCAAGTATTCCACTGTCAAATTCTGACAAGACATGTGAAATGCCATCTACCAGTCCCAGAGTCCCTTTAGACTCAGTGCCAAGGGTTTTATGGCACCCTAGTCACATCGGCATCCTCCCCATAGTGTGTCCCAAAATTCTAGATGACCAGATGGCAAGCAGGTGTTCAGAATTAATCCCATTGGTTGTACAGACTCCTGGATCATGCTGGACAGGCCTCCTATAGTGTTTCTTAATTTCTTCCTTAATACACTAGTATTTATTATTATTTGAACAGTTAATTGTAAGAGATTTTATAACTTGAGCAATATTTTTGGAGAAGAAGTTCATTTATTTAGTCACCACTTCAAATATACCATATGATATCTTTATGTAAAGCCTAAAAGCATTTTAAGTAAAGTGGTTGCGTGTGTCCTCTATAATCACAGTATGAGAAACTTAACGTGTTAAGACAGGATCTTTTGTTTAGTTTTTATAGAAATGGATTACACTAAGTATATAAATAATTGTTATTGTGTATTAAATTGTCTCAGCAAAAAATCACTAAAACTAGGAACTGAACAATACTTTCTTGGAATCAGAAACCAATGCTTAAGGATAAAAATGACTCCACTTAGCCAGTGGGTAAGGATCCCAATGAGATTGGTTTTGTTCTTAATAAAGTATCTTCATTTACGAAGGAAAATAATATATGGTGTTATTTTCTCTCCTGTGAAAGCCATCGTTAAGAGCCCCTGTTAGACTTAGGCCATTGACTGTAGCAAAATAAAGAAGAGAAAGGAAAGAGGCCTAGTTCATATGATTTCATGATAATTAAATGTAAGTGTTATCATGGAGAGAGAAACCTAAGACTGTTCATTCATAGGTCTCCAGTGTGCATACTGGCGTGTGAACTGGAGGTGCAGAATAGGACTTTATTAGATGAACAGGGAAGAGCAACAGTTCAACAGGAAAGACCAGATTTTCCCCATACATGATCAGTTTGTTGGAATATCCATGGGTAACTCAGCCTACATTTTAGATACAGATTTTTCACTTTTTACCTTTCCCTATTAACAACTACCTTTCATAGGAGAGCCATGTTTTTAGTGTCATAAGTTATTAACAAAGATGTTAGAAACAAACAAATAGAACTCTGTAATCACTAGAACCCTGTTGTACTGTCTTTGAGAATTATTGTTTCTCTCTCGCTAACCCAGTTACTTGATTAATTTATATGGATTGTACAAGGGAATGATACTGTGCTTAGTCCAAGAAAACTGCCAGTGTGATGTTTCATTTCTGTTTTAGTCACTTTCATACAGTAGAGCATGTTGTCTATCATGAGGATTCTGCATTTTCTATTTTGAATAAATTGCATTGTTGTTTGTTTCACATTGTTTTCTGTGTTCATCGTTTGATTTATCTTTTCATTCCTTTATTCAAATAGGTCTACTGCAATGTACAAAAAAAGCAATAAGAAGACCCAGTTCCAAGAGAGGTATGCTTGAAATCACCCTCTGCCTCTAATCATGGGGAACATACCATCTGGCATCATAAAAATGCCACATAATACCATTTTCTTAGGGGTTCCGACCCACAACTAGGTGGGCTTACTCACTAGAGAAATTCATAGGACTCAACATATAGTTTTACTTGTACCTGTGATTTACTAGAGTGGAAGGATCATAGGACAATCTGGAAGGAGAAAAGGTGTGTGTGACAAAGTGTGGAGGACACGAGGCACAAGCTTGCAAGCGCTGTCTCGCTGTGGAGTTCCCAGGATGTGCTCAAGTATTCCACTGTCAAATTCTGACAAGACATATGAAATGCCATCTACCAGTTCCAGAGTCCTGTTAAACTTAGTGCCAAGGGTTTTTTGGCATCCTAGTCTCATCAGCATCTTCCCCATAGTGTGTGCCAAAATACGAGATTGCCAGATGGCAAGCAAGTGTTCAGAATGAATCCCATTGGTTATACAACTCCTGGATCAACCTGGGTGGGCTCCTATAGTTTTTCTTTATTTCTTCCTTAATAGACTAGTATTCAGTGTTATTTGAACAGTTAATTGTAGGTGATTTCAAATCCAGAGGAATATTGTTGGACAAGAAGTTAATTTCTTTAGTCACGACTTCTAATATCCCAGCTTTATGTAAAGAATAAAAGGATTTTAAGATAAGAGGTAGTAGGTTTCCACTATAATCACAGTATAACACACTGGACTTTTTAAGAGAGGATCTTTTGTTTAGTTTTTACAGCAAATGGATTAAACTAAGTAAAGAAATCCTTGTTATTACATACTGCTTTGTCTCACTGAAAAGTCACTAATCTAGGAACTGAAGAATAGTTCCGTGGAACCAGAAACAATTGTTAAGGATAAGACTGCCAACACTTAGCCAGTGGGCAAGGATCCCAATGAGATTGGTTTCTAAACATCTACCAGTAGTACAGAAGTCAGAGGCAATGGCAGTTGAGAAGCAGAGGTTATGTTACATATTATACCAACAAGGTCTCACTATGATCAACTTCACTCGTCAGAAGTCAAAACAGAATGAGGCATGTTGACTTCATTAGAAAAAGACAGTCCTTCTACTTGTTGAATAATTGTCATGACACTAATTTCCTTAGAAGCACATGCTGTATTGCCATTGTTCAAAAGATAATCATAATAAATATTCAAATAGCGCTACACGGACTTAACAAATTATAATAAGAGCAGAGAAATATTTCACAATAAGTAGAATGGCAGTGTGCTACCCAGCTGTGGCACTGAGTTGATTGTGCCTGCCACGTGAAATGCATGAGGACACCTTAAACTTAGTATACCTTCAACCAGAGCTTGTGTAAGTTGGTTTTTCAAATTATACAAAACATAAAGATGAAATAGAGGTTTGACCTTGAAGGTGTTCATAATATCAGAGAGCTGTGCCTGGTTTATTTCTGTGTGTTTTTCAGAAACAGAATTTTGAAAGAAAATTAAAAATTCAGTTAATCATCGATCCTCTTAATGGTTTGCTATTGAACTCTCAGGTATCATTTAGGTGGTAGGTGTTATACTGATGTTGCAGAATTCAAACATTTAAAAACCCGCTCCCTGCCCTCCAAGAGCTTATTATCATTGTCATTTTTATTATTTCCTATGCTTCACTCAATGCATACTAGATGGCAGAGTGCACTAGGAGCTTACCCTTGTCATTATTTATTCTTTTCATTGGTGTGTAGTATGTGCCAGACACTTTAGAGCCATGACAAGGACTAGAGTTTGAAAAATGTGGGTGAGGCCTTGGCCAGGTAGGTCAGTTGGTTAAAGCATTGTCCCCAAATGCGTAAGTTGTCGGTTTGGTCTCTGGTCAGGACACATACCTGAATCAACCAAGGAATGCATAAGGAAGTGGAAAAAGAAATCACAGATTCTATCTCTCTCTGTTTCTCCCTTCCTGTCTCTGTCAGAAATCAATTAAATAGAAGATTTATAATTAGAACATAAAATGTGTAGGTGGGATGTAAAGTAAGCATGCAGAAGGGGAAGAAATTTGCCAGGTAAAGGGACAGAAGAGTGACGTTTAGCTGGAGGAACTTTCCGTTTGGCAGTGGGAACAGCAGTGCAGGGGCTCAGATGTAGAAGAGAACTTTGCAGCATTAATGCCCAGTTCTGTTTTGATGGTGCAGAATGTGTCCTGTGGGAATGCTTGGGAATGAGGTTAATACCTAGCGAAGGCAAGCTTATGAAAGTCTCCTACACCAGAAAGGAAGAGATCTTACCCTATAAGCCTTGGGCTGTCGGTCACATAGAATGGTCTTCGCTTCAGACGATCGATGGCCTAATTAACTGTGGCCAAAGCAATAGGAACCAGGATTGTTTTGGTTTTTCTTGATGTCATCAGGATCCCAGTTGTCCCTTTCCAGGTGCATGGTTGTCAGCGTTAATGTTTCCTTTCCTGGCCAGCTGCCTAGCGATGGCTCCGAGGCATCATATTCTCACATGACAGTGTGTAAAGGCTGGAAGGCCTGCTTTTCCTTATGCGTTTCTCCTTTCCTTTGAAATTTCCTGTTAAAAGTATAGTTGGCACACAATATATAACTTTCAGGTGTACAGCATGGTGGTTTCACATTTACATACTTAAGAAGTGATGACCACGCTAAGTCTAGTCACCCTCTATGTCTGTGCAAAGTTACTACGGTACTGACGCATGTCCTGTGCTGTACACTGCGTCCGGGGTGCTCACATATGATATAACTGCAAGATTCTCTTCTTATTCATCTTCTTTTTCATGCGTCTCCTCAACTCATTAGCCTTTGGCAACCATGAGTTTATTCCCTATAGCTATGGGTTGTTTTTCTGTTTGGTTTGTTTTGTTCGTTTTAGAGTCCACATGTAAGTGAGACATACTATATTTGTCATCGTCTTATTTCACTTAGCATAACAGTTTCTTGGTCCTTTCATGTTGTGGTAAATGGCAAGATTTCCTTTTTTTCATGTCTGAGTGATATTTCATTTATAACATATATTGTTAAGTCTTCTTTTTACCTATCGAAAGACACCTACATTGCTTTCATATCTTAGCTATTGTAAATAATGTTGCAGTGTGTATAGGGGTGCAGATATCTTTTCAAATCTGTGTTCCTGCTTTTGTTGAAGAAATGCCCAGAAGTGGAATGGCAGTTTTATTTCTAATTTTCTGAGGCATCTCCATGCTGTTTTTCATACTAAGTGTACCAATTTACAATCCCACAAGTGGAGTGGGAGGCTTTCTCTTTTCTCCACATTGTTGCCAACACTATTTATTTATTTATGTATTTATGTATTTATGTATTTATTTATTTATTTCTATCTGAGGACAGCTATTCTGAGAGTCTGAGGTGGTCCTGCATTATGGCTTTCATTTGCATTTCCCTGATTGGTGATGCTGAGTTATATGTTTCTTTTAAATATGAGGAAAACTGAGGGGCTTGCAGTTGACTTCGGCTAACATTTTATAGGCTTGGGGTACATCACATGCTCACTCCTAAAACACTTAGTGGTAAACTAGGTACTGTGATTAGCTTAGTATAATCATTTCTCTTTGTGTATCAAGACAGTAAGTGTCCAAATACAGCTGGGGATCTCAAGCAAGAAGGAAGACTAAGGTAGAGGGTCAGCCATATTTACTACAGGGATTCATTGGAGCGCACTGAGCAGATGTGTCATAAGATTACACTTGCTGGGGGCACTCTGGTTTTGATATGAAGGGGTGATCAGGATGCTTTCTCTGTAAAGGTGCTGATTTTAGGTCATGTCGTCTGTCATATCTTCTCAAGTCTGCCATTGTAGTGTGAGAGCACTCACAAACAATATGTCAAGGAAAAGGGAGGACTGTGTTCCAGTGAGACTTTATGTACAAAACCAGATGACAGGTTGTATTATTGCCCATAGTCCCTAGTTTGCAAAGCGCTCATGTACAGGACAGATTGAAGGAAACCACATAAAGACAATGAAAGACAAAGGAAGCTTTGCCTCCTTGGACTACCTTCAGGGCATGATGAAGCTCTCACCCATACATGCTGAAATCAAGTCAGGAGGGTCAATTTATTCCATTGAAGATTATTGTGTTTTTCTAAGCGTATGTCTTTCTCGTTTGTTCTGCTTAAAAAATTTTAATTTATGAAGGAATAATAATTGTATAATTTTTGCCCCTGTGAAAGCCAATTGTTTGACTTGGGCAGTTGACAGTAGCAAAATAAAGCAGAGAAGGAAAAGATGTCTAGTTCACAGGATTTCATGACCATTAAGGGTAAAAAGTTAGTAGAGGGAGAGAAATCTAAGCTGGTTAATTCACATTTCTTCACCTTGTGCACTGGCATGTGAATTTGACATGGAGAATAAAACTCTATCAGTTGAACAGGGAAGAGCAACAGTTCAACAGGAAAGACCAGTTTTCCCCCATACATGTTGAGTTTGTTGGAATATCCATGGGTAACTCACCCTATATTTTGGATACAGTTTCTTTGACTTTTACCTTGTCCTGTCAACAACTACCTTTCACAGGAGAGACATATTTTTAGTGTCATGAGATATTAAGAAAGATGTTAGAAACAAACCAATAGATGTCTGTAATCGATAGAACCCTATTGTACTATCTTTGATAATTGTTGTTTTTCTAGCACTATCTCAGTGACTTGATTGATTCATATCTATTGTACAGAGGAGTGAAATCCTGCTTAGTTGGAGAAAATTGCCAGTGTGATGTTTCATTTCCTTTATATGCACTTTCATATAGTAGAGCATATTGTCTGTCATTAGGATTCTGCATTTTCTATTTTGAGTAATTTGCCTTGTTTTTTTCTTTCACATTGTATTCTGCTGCCATTTCATTTATCTTTTCATACCTTTCTTCAAACAGATCTCCAGGAATCTTCAAAAGAAACATCAAGAAGAACCGATTCCAAGAGAGGTATGCTTGAAATCACCCTCTGCCTCTAATCATGTGGAACATAGTATTCTGAATCATAAAAAGGCCAAATAATGCCATTTTGTTAGGGGTTGCGGAACCCACACCTAGGTGGGCTTATTCACTAGAAAAATTCATAGGACTCAACATAGAATTTTACTCCTACCTGTGATTTACTAGAGTGGAAGTATCATAACACAATCAGCAAGGAGAAAAGGTGTGTGTGACAAAGAGTGGAGGACACCAGGCACAATCTTGCAAGAGCTCTCTCCCTGTGGAGTTCCCAGGATGTGCTCAAGTATTCCACTGTCAAATTCTGACAAGACATGAGAAATGCCATCTACCAGTCCAAGAGTCCCTTTCCTCAGTGCCAAAGGTTTTACCGCACCCTAGGCACATCGGCATCTTTCCCACAATGTGCCAAAATTCTAGATGTTCAGATGAAAAGGAATTGTTCAGAATGAATCCCATTGTTTGTACAAACTCCTAGATCAATCTGGACTGGCTCTTATAGTGTTTCTTAAGTTCTTCCTTAATAGACGAGTATTTATTATTATTTAAACAGTTAATTGTAAGAGATTTAGAAACTTGACCAATATTGTTGGAGAAGTTCATTTATTTAGTCACCACTTCAAATATCCCATATGATATCTTTATTTAACGAAGCAAAAGGAATTAAATTAAGAGGTTGTATGTTTCCTCTATAATCATATTATGACAAACTTAACTTTTTAAGAAAGAATCTTCTTTTAGTTTTTAAAGCAAATGGATTACACTAAGTACATGAATACTTGTGATGGCATATTGATTTGTCTCAGTCAAAAGTCACTAAATCTAGGAACTGAACAATACTTTCCTGGAATCAGAAACCAATGCTTAAGGATAAAAACAACACCACTTAGCCAGTGGGCACGGATCCCAATGAGATTGGTTTTGTTCTTCTTAAAGAATCTTCATTTACGAAGGAAAATAATATTTGCTTGTATTTTCCCAATGGTGAAAGCCTTCGTTAAGAGCCCTTGTTAGACTGAAGCCGTTGACTGTAGCAAAATAAAGAAGAGAAAGGAAGGAGGTCTAGTTCATATGATTTCATGATAATTAAATGTAAATATTATCATGGAGAGAGAAATCTAAGAGGTTTCATT
This sequence comes from Miniopterus schreibersii, assembly GCF_964146895.1. Lineage (NCBI taxonomy): Eukaryota > Metazoa > Chordata > Mammalia > Chiroptera > Miniopteridae > Miniopterus > Miniopterus schreibersii. Next base: position 79,132,236 of record NC_138101.1, on the reverse strand, counting down.
CATAGGTCTCCAGTGTGCACACTGGCGTGTGAACTGGAGGTGGAGATTGGGCCTTTATTAGATGAACAGGGAAGAGCAACAGCTCAACAGGAAAGACCACTTTTTTTCCATACATGTTGTTTCTTGCAATATCCATGGGTAATGCACCCAACATTTTGGATACCATTTCTATGACTTTTTACCCTGTTTTTTCATCAACTCCTTTTCATAGGGGTGCCATGTTTTTAGTATCATAAAATATTCAGGAAAAGTTTAGAAAGAAAGAAATAGAACTCTGTAATCACTAGAACACTGTTGTACTAGCTTTGAGAATTATTGTTTTGCTTTTGCTATCCTAGTTTCTTGATTTATTGAGAACTATTGTAAAAAGGAATTAAATGTCCTTAGAGAAAATTGCCAGTGTGATATTTCATTTCATTTATAGGCACTTGCATATAGGAGATCAGGCTCTGTATCATTAGGATTCTGCTTTTCCTATTTGGAGGAAATTACCTTGTTTTTTTTGTTACACATTGTTTTCTCACATCATCGTTTCATTTATCTTTTTCTTCCTTTAATCAAATAGATCTACTGCAACCCAAAAAGGAAGCAATAAGAAGACACAGTTCCAAGAGAGGTATGCTTGAAATCACCCTCTGCCTCTAATCATGTGGAACATACCATCCCACAGCGTAAAATTGTCACATATGCCATTCTGATAGGGGTTCCTGAACCCACACCTAGGTGGGCTTATTCACTAGAAAATTCATAGGACTGAACATGTAGTTTTACTCTTACCTATGATTTCCTAGAGTGGACAGGTCATAAAACAACCAGGAAAGAGAAAATGTGTGTGACAAAGTGTGGAGGACACCAGGTAACCGTTTGCAAGAGCTCTCTCCCGGTGGAGTTCACAGGATGTGCTCAAGTATTCCACTGTCAAATTCTGAGAAGACATGTGAAATGTCATCTACGAAACCCCAGAGTCCCTGTAGACACAGTGCCAAGGGTTTTATGGCACCCTAGTCACATCTGCATCTTCCCCATAGTGCGTGACAAAAGTCTAGATGGCCAGATGGCAAGCAAGTTTTCAGAATGAATCCCATTGGTTGTACACACACCTAGATCATGCTGGATGGGCTCCTATTGTGTTTCTTAATTTCTTCCTTAAGAGACTAGTATTTAGTATTATTTAAACAGTTAATTGTAAGAGATTTTAAAACTTGAGCAATATTGTTGGAGAAGAAGTTGATTTATTTACTCACCACTTCAAATATCCCATATGATATCTTTATGTAATAAAGTAAAAGGATTATAAGTTTAGAGGTTGCATGTGTCCTCTATAATCACAGTATGAGATACTTAACGTGTTAAGACAGGATCTTTTGTTTAGTTTTTATACCAAATGGATTACACTAAGTATATAAATACTTGTTATTGCATATTGATTTGTCTCAGCAAAAAGTCGCGAAAACTAGGAACTGTACTTTCTTGGAATCAGAAACCAATGCTTAAGGATAAAAACGACTCCACTTAGCCAGTGGGCAAGGATCCCAATGACATTCATTTTGTTGTTGTTAAAGAATCTTCATTTACGAAGGAAAATAATATTTGCTGTTATTTTCTGCTTTGTGAAAACCATCGATAAGAACCCCTGTTAGTCTAAGGCCGTTGACTGTAGCAAAATAAGGAAGAGAAAGGAAAGAGGTCTAGTTCATATGATTTCATGATTATTAATTGTAAGTGTTATCATGGAGAGAGAAATCTAAGGTGGTTCACTAATAGGTCTCCAGCATGCACACTGGCATGTGAACTGGAGGTGGAGAATGGGACTTTATTATATGAACAGGGAAGAGCAATAGCTTAACAGGAAAGACTAGTTTTTTTCATACATGTTGAGGTTTTTGGGGTGTCCATGGGTATCTTTTTTTTCCTTTATTCAAATAGATCTACTGCAATCTACAGAAGAAGCAGTAAAAAGACCCAGTTCCAAGAGACGTATGCTTGAAATCACCCTCTGCCTCTAATCATATGGAACATACCATCCCACATCATGAAACTGTCACATAATGCCATTCTGACAGGGGTTCCTGAACCCACACCTAGGTGGGCTTACTCACTAGAAAATTCATAGGACTCAACATGTAGTTTTACTCTTACCTATGATTTCCTAGACTGGGAGGATCATACGACAATCAGGAGAGAGAAAATGTGTGTGTGACAAAGTGTGGAGGACCTGGGTACCCGCTTGCAAGTCTCTCTCCCTGTGGAGTTCCCAGGATGTGCTCAAGTATTCCACTGTCAAATTCTGAGAAGACATGTGAAATGCCATCTACCAAACCCCAGAGTCCCTTTAGACTCAGTGCCAAGGGTTTTATGGCACCCTAGTCACATCGACATCTTCCCTATAATGTGTGCCCAAATTCTAGATGGCCAGAGGGCAAGCAACTGTTCAGAATGTATCCCATTGGTTGTACAAACTCCTGGATCACGCTGGATGGGCTCCTATAGTGTTCCTTAATTTTTTCCTTAATAGACTAGTATTTATTATTATTTAAACAGTTAATTGTAAGAGATTTTAAAACTTGAGGAATATTGTTGGAGAAGAAGTTCATTTATTTAGTCACCACTTCAAATATCCCATATGATATCTTTATTTAAAAAAAGTAAAAGGATTTTAAATTAAGAGGTTGTGTATTTACTCTATAATCACAGTATGAGAAACTTAATGTGTTAAGACAGGATCTTTTGTTTAGTTTTTATAGCAAATGGATTACACTAAGTATATAAATACTTGTTATTGCGTATTGATTTGTCTCAGCAAAAAGTCACTAAAACTAGGAACTGAACAATACTTTCCTGGAATCACAAACCAATGCTTAAGGATAAAAACGACTCCACTTAGCCAGTGATCAAGGATCCCAATGAGATTGGTATTGTTCTTCTTAAAGAATCTTCATTTCCGAAGGAAAGTAATATTTGGTGTTATTTTGCCCAGTGTGCAAGTCATCATTAAGAGCCCCTGTTAGACTTAGGCCATTGACTGTAGCAAAATAAAGAAGAGAAAGGAAACCGGTCTAGTTCATAAGATTTCATGATAATTAAATGGAAATATTATCATGGAGAGAGAAATCTAAGATGGTTCATTCATAGGTCCCCAGTGTGCACACTGGTGTGTGAACTGGTGGTGCAGAATGGGACTTTATTAGGTGAACAGGGAAGAGCAACAGCTCAACAGGAATGACTAGTTTTATCCCATAAATGTTGAGATAGTTCGGATATCCATGGGTAACTCTCCCTACATTTTGGAAACAGTTTCTTTGACTTTTTACCTTGTTTTTACAACCACTGCCTTTCATAGGAGAGCCATGTTTTTAGTGTCCTAAGATATTAAGGAAAAGTTTAGAAACAATGAAATAGTACTCTGTAATCACTAGAACACTGTTGTTCTATCTTTGAGAATTATTGTTTTTCTTTCGCTATCCTAGTTGCTTGATTCATTCAGAACTGTTTTAAAAGGGAATTAAAGTGTCCTTAGAGAGAATTTCCAGTGTAATGTTTCAATTCATTTATAGCATCTTTCATTGTGTAAAACATGTTGTTAATTATTTGGATTTTGTTTTTTCCATTTTGAGTAAATAGGATATTTGGTTTTTTCACATTGTTTTTGACATTGTTTAATTTATCTCTTTCATGCCTTCCTTCAAATAGTCCTACAGGGATCTTCAAAAGAAGTATTAAGAAAAACAGACTCCCGGAGAGGTATGTTGGAAATCACCGTCTTCCTCTAATCATGTGGAACATACCATCCTGCGTCATAAAAATGCCACATAATGCCATTCTGTTAGGTGTTCCTTAACTCACACCTAGGTGGGCTTATGCACTGAAAAGATTCATAGGACTCAACATGTAGTGTTACTCCTACCTGTGATTTAGTAGAGTGGAAGGGTCTTAGGACAATCAACAAGGAGAAATGTTTTGTGTGACAAAGTGTGGAGGACACCAGGCACAAGCTTGGAAGAACTCTCTCCCTGTGGAGTTTCCAGGATATACTCAAGTATTCCAGTGTTAAATTCTGACAACACTTGTGAAATGTCACCTACCAATTCCAGAGTCTCGTTAAACTCAATGCCAAGGGTTTTATGGCACCCTAGTCACATCCCATAGCATCTTCCCCATAGTGTGTGCCAAAATTCTAGATGGCCAGATGGAAAACAAGTGTTCAGAATGAATCCCATTGGTTGTTCAAAGTTTTTAGTCGCAGTGAACCCCTCCTTACCTGTTAAGAAATTGTGTATACCCTCTCCTGATTCAGCTTATCTGGCACCAACCCAGGGTTAGCCATTTGAGTAAGACTTTCTATGGATAGCTGGTTTAGGCTTGCTGTGTAATATTTTTCTGCCCAGCAGTTATTGTCCTGACTGAATTTTTGGGATTGACTTAAAATTTTATTTTTAAAGCAAGTAATATGATTATATAACATTGTGCTGGTTTCAGTTGCATCATGCATATTTAATAGCAATGCCAGCCACTTTTGTTACTCTTGGTGAGTATTTCACAGGTATTTGTATATAAATGACTTGAGCAATATTAGGCATTTATAATCTTTTCTTTTTATTCAAATAATGTTTCAAGATCATTTTTAGATAAAATCAGCATGATGATTTCTGATTTAAAATAAAAATAAAAATTGTCTTTTAATTATAAGTATGATTTAGTTTTGATTTATATTGCACTTATTCCCTGTTTATAATTATAAAGAAGATAGTCAATGACATTTATCAGTGTTTTTCTTACCTTTCCTAGTACATATACAATTCAAGTCATTTGCTTGTTTATATCTTTTCATCTGCTTCATTCAATTGAGGGGATAATATCCATATTCTGATACTTGGATATTTCTTTTTTATATATTTATTAATTTTAATTTATCTTTATTGTTGAAAGTATTACAGGTGTCCCATTCCCCCGCCCCCAATTGATCCCCTCCACCTCGCTCCCACCTCCTCCCCAGGACTTTACCCCATTATTGACTGTGTCCATGGGTTACCCATATATGCATATAACTTCTTTGGTTAATCTCTTCCCACCCTCCATCCCCCTTCCCTCTTTTCTCTGAAATATGATCATCTGTTGCATGCGTCAGTGTCTCTGGATCTATTTAGTTTGTCAGATTCTTTTGTTCATTAGCTTTTTATTAAAGAAGACCCTTCAACATTTCCTGTAGTGCTGGTCTGGTGGTGATGAACTTCTTTAGTTTTTTCTTATCCTTGAATCTCTTTATCTGACCTTCAATTCGAAATGGTAGCTTTGCTGGAGAGAGCAATCTTGGTTGCAGTTCCTTGTTTTTCATCACTTTGAATATTTCTTGCCTCTCCCTTTTGGCCTGCAAATTTTCTGTTGAGAAATCAACTGACAGTTGTATGGGTGCTCCTTTGTAGGTAACTAACTGCTTTTCTCTTGCAGCTTTTAAGATTCTCTTTTTGTCTTTAACCTTAGGCATTTTAATTATGATGTGTCTTGCTGTGGGCCTCTTTGGGTTCCTCTTGTTTGGGAAACTCTGTGCGTTCTGGACTTGTAAGTCTATTTCTTTCCCCAGGTAGGGGAAGTTTTCTGTAATTATTTTTTCAAATAGGTTTGCAATTACTTGGTGTCTTTCTTCCCCTTCTGGCACCCCAATAATATGAATGTTGGGCCTCTAGAAGTTGTCTCAGAGGCTCCTTATACTATTTTCATATTTCTGGATTCTTTTTTCTTTTTTCTCATCTGTTTCAGTGCTTTTTGTTTCCTCACGTTCTGAATTGCTAATTTGATTCTCAGTGTCCTCTACTCTACTGTTGATTCCATGTAAATTATTCTTCATTTCAGTTCGTGTAGCCTTCATTTCAAATTTGTACTTTATTATCTCATTGATGGTCTCACTTGTTTTTGTAGTACTCTTACTAATGTGCTTTGAGTATCCTTATAAACAAAATTCTGAACTCTGTATCTGTTAGCTTGCTTGGTTCTATTTCATTTAGTTCCTTTTCTAGAGATTTCTTCTGTTCTTTTCTTTGTGACATGTTTCTTTGCCTCCACATTTTGGCTGCTTCCAAGTGTTTGTTTCTGTGTATTAGGTAGAGCTGCTGTGTCTCCTGGAATTTGTAGAGTGGCTTTGTGTAGTAGGTGTCCTGTAGGGTCCAGTGGCTCAGCCTCCCCAGTCACCTGATCTGGGCCTTTTAGGTGCTCCCCTGTGTGGGCTGTGTGCTCTGATTTGTTGTAGTTGAGGCTTGGTTGCTGTTGGTGTCCCTGGGAGGAATTGACCTGCAGGCCAATTGGCTATGAGGACCAGCTGCAACTACAACTAAAGAGCTAGTGTGCTGGAGGCACCCCTATGGATCAGGATTTACTTCAGTGGAGCTTTGGTGTGCACCAATTGTGCCCCTTGAGTGTTTCACTTGTGGATGTAGTAGGGTTATAATCCAGCGTGGTCTAGTCTGACCACCAGGTGCACTGTCTCTGGGGCCTCCTGGGAGGTGCAAAGTCAGCCTCTGCCAGTGCCTTGCCCAAGTTCACCCAGCATGAGCTACACAGCAAACCATAGTTAGCTGCTACTTGCGCTGGGCTTGGAGGTGTCCAGGAGAGGCCAAGTTATGCAGGCTGCCACTAGTGCCAGGGCTGTGGCCACTCACAAGACATGTGGGGCATGCTGCTGCTTGCTTGAGAGATTTTAGGAAAGTCCTAAACAAATGATTTGAGAGGCCACTTGCATAGAAAAGCCACTGGAAATGGCTTGGTTGAGCTGGCAAGTAGGGAGGGGCGGGTCTCCTGGAATCACCGGGGCGAGGCCAAAGGTGTGAGTCAGTTGGTGGAGATTCAAATATGCCACCTGCCTCCTGGCTCTGTGGGGGGAGGGCTTGAGAAAGGAGCAATGGCCTCTGCCAGCTCTTCTGCCTGGGAGAAAGCTGCCCCTCTACCTCTCACTCTGATTTCAGGGAAGTTAGTTCCTCCCCAAATGTCCCAGATCCTTTTTTTTTTTTTTTTTTAAATATATCTTTATTGATTTCAGAGAGAGGAAGGGAGAGGGAGAGAGAGAGATAGAAACATCAATGATGAGAGAGTCATTGATCAGCTGCAGCCCACAACAGGGGCATGTACCTTGACCGGGAATTGAACCCTGATCACCTGGATACTAGATCGACGCTCAACCGCTGAGCTATGCGCAGCCGGGCCACATCCTTTCAAGTTGCTGCCCAGAGCTGGGGCTCAGAGGGAGCGTGTCTGAGTGAGTTCATGTGCAGGCCCTTTAAGAAGAGGTGCCTGGGACTCCCGCAGCCTCCGCATCCCTAGGCCACAGTCCCCGCTGGTTTTCCAAGACCGAAGTTGTGGGGCGTTCTCTTCCCATTCCTGAAGACCTGGGCTGGGGGGCCTGATATGAGGCTCAGACCCCTCGCTCCTCTAGGAAACCTCTACTGCCAAGATGTCCCTCCCAGGTTTATCCTTCGGCTCCAGGTAATCACCTCTCGGTGATTCATCCCCAATCCGCCCGCCTCTCCGCCCCTCCTGCCGGACTCGGTGCTCCTTCAGTTCCCTCCTTTAGGGCTTCTGTTTAGCCAGATTTCAGGAGGTCCTGAGTGATGGTGGTTCTGTATTTTAGTTGTAATTTTGATGTGGTTGTGGGAGGCAGCGTGTACAGCTGTTATCTATGCGGCCATGTTGTTTCCTCACTGGATCTTTATATTAATTTTGAAGCTGCCTGTGTCTTGAAAATAGTGTTAATATGTTGCTCTATGTTAATAGCAGGTTCAGCAGATATTTTTTAAAAAACAATTAGTAAGCATTATTTTTTTAAAACATTTTTAGATTCATAGCAATACTGAGTGGGAAGTACAAGAGTTCCCATAAACCCCACATCCCCATACACACAGCCTCCCTCAGTTTTGACATCCTGCACCGGAGGGGTACATTTATTACAACGGATGTACCTGCACTGACTCATCATCATCAACCAAAGTCCATAGTTTACATTAAGGTTCACTCTTGGTGTTGTACATTCAGTGGGTTTTGACAAATGTATGATGATATGCGTGGACCATTAGGTATCACAGAGAATCGTTCCACTGCCTTAAAAGTCCTCTGTGCTCTGCTTCTTCATCCCTCTCTGCTCCATAAGCTCTGGAACCCACTGCTTCTTTTACTGTCTCCATAGTTTTGCCTTTTCCTGACTGTTGAATAGTTGGAGTCATATAGTGGGTATCTTTTTGAATGTTTAAAAAATTAAAATCCTAAGGTACTTGAATATAGTTACCCAAGATGTTCTTTGTCCTTTGTGGCTTGTTCTTGTTCATCAGCATAGGATCTGATGACATATGCCACACAAGCCAAAAAAGCATGATTTCTGTAGGCATTTGCCACTAATGGGGAGGGTTGAGAAAAATGACCTCATGCACTACTGCAGGGCACTAACTGTTTGAACCACGCTGCTCTATGTGGTGGGTCCAGATAGACTCTAGCAATGGAAGGAGACAGTCTCAAGGGGTTATACTTTATACTACTGGAATCAAAGTCTTTCTTACTTATCTCGCAGTTGGGTATAGGAAGAGAAAGGGTCTGTTTCCTTTGTTTTGCTGTGCTGCCAAGTGTAGTGCTTAGTGACCAAATTTCCTTGTGATAGAGCGTTTCATCCTAAACCAGCTAGTCTTCACTGAAGAGCTGGAGAAGTGGCCATTGTGTTATAGCAAACTAAGCACACCCTCTTCTAACTGCTCTTCATGGCAGGAGTCCAGAAAACTCATGCTACTTAAGTTTGATATTGTTCGTTTATGATACTGCTTCTCCTAATGATATCATTTTCTGTCAGTCTGATGGGGTTTGGGTAAGGTTATGTTCATTGTAAATAGCAGTTCATATGTAGGTATCACATTTTGATGGAGCCCACCCTTTTCTTTTCTCTTGCATTTGATATATTTAAAAAAGGGAAAGTAAATGTTCCTAACGTATTAATGGCCTATCCATTATATCATTACTATTCACTCTAGTATAGTCTTCAGGTGTGGTCCCAAAGGAATCCTTCCTAACAAAGCATTAAAGTCCTGTATTTTTCTATTGTTGCTTTAAAGTGTATTTTACTTTTTCTTTAATAGGGGGTGAGAGCTCTGAAGAAGACTCTTTAAGGAGGTAGGATTTTAAAAAATTATGTTAGTTAAGAAATGCATTTCTAGAGTGTTCTACTGTGGGGTAGGCCCAATATTATGTAATTAACATGTGTTACATAGTCATCACAATAGCTTTGCAAAGTAGCTATGCTATTATAGCTTACTTTTTATTAATTAGGCAACTGTGATTCAGGGAGGTTGATTAATTGACCGATGACTCCAACTACTGACCCATGACTTGACTGTCAACCTACTTGGCTCCCAAATCTATTCTGTGGTCCCTCAACATACACGAATAAGTCCCTGTACAGCACTGGCATCGAGATAAGGATGCAAATCATATCAACTCAGAAAGTCACATCTAACTGTGTGTTAACTCTGATTTAGAGTTTTTCTAAGAGGCCCAGTTAGTCCAAGCATTTGTCTTGCTATACTTGACAATTGCAGTGGTACTAGTACCTCCTTTTCCCATTAAAGGCCGTAGGGCACTTCACAGTTAGCTATGGCCACAGAACCAAATGTTTTATCCAAGCAAGGCCTAATCAGGCAAGTGTTTCTAGGTATAATGATATCTCTTCTTCTAGAAATGAATTCCTTATCTGTAAGTAACAAATGTCTATGTGTAGACCATGTTATGTTAATTAAATTCGACATCTATTTAGAGGATATTTCTAATTGACTACTTTATTTACTGACTTCCCAGTCTGGTTTTCCCCTCAGGCTAGCACCTTTGCCTAGTTGTATTAAGTTTTTTCTTTTTTTCCTAGAGTCCTTTTTTCCTCTTCCATGACTTTTCTTGATATTTTTACTTTCTTCTCTATTTTTGGTGTTTCTTTCATTGTGCTATTTTTTCCCACTTCTGCCAGCGGTGGTGTTCTCCATTTTTCTATAGACAGAATCAAAGGCACATAGAATTTCAGGAGTTTAAGGAATTTTAGCAATTAATTAATGAGAAAACCTTCTAGCACTTCAACCTGTGTTTCATAACCTGGTCAAGTGGTTGTTCACATGTAGAATTTGAAACTCCAAGAGATTAAAGCGACTCTTTGGAACATAGTAAGTGGTGGAAATGAAATGTAAACTCAGGTTTCTAAGTGTTATAATCTTCCCTCTTTATCATCCTGTAGGTGAGTGTTTTAATAATAGAAATATGGGGAATGGGTCTAGTGAACACAGTGGATAGAGGTTAGGAGTGGAATTAACAGGGGAATCCCAAGTTTCAAGATGAACAACACTGGGTTGGGATAGGAATTAGAGTTTTAGAAAAGAGATGAGAATATGGGGGTTCATGACAAGTTAATGATAAGTTATAAGAAAGAAGCCACAGGATGTTGGTAGTTGTCTAGAAAGGCACATTAAAAAAAGGGGCTCAGGAGAATCCTGATGAGGTTGCTGCTCTTTTGTTTGTTTATTTGGAGGAACTAGGACAATTACAGAAAGCTATTAAAATACTTTGAGCCACTGGAAAGATTCTTTTGATCACAAGCAGGACTGTGGTATTATCTACCTGAACTCTGACTTACAGAGTGGGGCTTTTGGTCCCATTGAGTCTTAGGGGACTGGAGATTGCTGAACGACATAGATCTATGGCCCAAGGCAGGTGTCTTCTCACCTCTACCTCTTTTCCCAATTAGCTGATGTGCTTCCCATGTACACGCAGGGTTGGGCAGGGGCAGGACTAGCTGTCAAATCAGTAATGGGGTTGGGTAGTTGATAACACGCCTATATTATGAGTGAATCACTGAGACTCCATTTAGTTTGTTTTCCAGGAGCAGGGAAATAGAGAGCTCCTATTCTTGGTAATTGGAGCCCAGCCTTGTATCAGGAGTCTGTGCCTTCATAGGTTGAAGATTTAAAGGTTGAAGACTGTCATTGAGTCTGCAGAAGGGTGATCTGGGAGTGGGAAGGCTAAGAACACATAAATTTGTTCATTGACATTTGGACATTTAACTTTTAACCATTTCAGGGAACTTCCTGTACAGTTTTAGGGTAAAAGGAAGGAATGGGTTCTCCTTAATAAGTGGTTTCCATGCTCAAGAATCAAGAGTGCCATTTTTTACTGATGTAGATTAGTCTTTGAACCAGGGACAGATGATGGGGAAGAGACAGTGTATCTTTCTACCTTGGTTTAAGTCATCAGATTTGTTCCAGTTCAGGTAACAAATTTATGTTAGCCATTAAGTGGTAAAAAGAAATTAATCTCAAGCAGAGTGTGTCTTCATTAAATAGTTCATAGGCTGGAAGAGGTGGCAGCAGAAATAGATAACTAAAAGCTTTTCTAAAACAGGGGCCTGATGTTAATTATATCAAGAATCTTCATTTGATACATAGATAGCTGATTTTTCGCTTAAAATTTTTTGTTGCTTTTTTTAAAGAAATGAACTCACTCTTTTTGTTTGTTTGTTTGTTTGTATATTTTACTGTAAAGACTTTCCAGCAAACCTGGCATTAATGATTCAGTTCCTATATCCCACCATGAAGATTTCAAGGTAATGTGCTCTCTTGTGAAATGAATTTTCCTGCCCTCAATTTAATTTTGCATGGTAGCACTTACTCTTAAAATTTTGTAGTAGACTACCTTTAGGTTTGTACCAGAAAATTAGTCTTTTTATTTTTAAATCCTCAACCAAGGATATATATTTTTTAAATTGGTTTTAGAGCGAGAGGAAGGGTTAGAAAGAAAAATCAAGAGGCTATCTCCCGAGTGTGCCTCAACTGGGATTGAACTGGCAACCTGGGTATGTGCCCTGTGAATCGAACCCATGACCCTTCTGTGCATGGGATGATGGTCCAACTAACCGAGCCACACCAGCCAAAGCAGAAAATTTGTCTGTTTTATTGCGTGATTCCTTTTACATGCAATTTCTACAATAAGTGAATCTATGGAGACAGAAATCAGACAAATGGTTGCCAGAAACTGCAATAGGGGGAATGGGGAGCTATTGTTTCATCGGAATGGGGTTTCCTTCTGGAGTGATGAAAAGTTTTGAAACTAGATAGAGGTGATCATTGTACAACATTGTAAATGTAGCAAATGCTACTACATTTTTCACTTTAAAATTGTTAACTTTATGTTTGGTGAACTTGACTCACGAAAGATAGAATACTGTCATAACAACAATCAATCAGTTGATCAAATTAAGGTCATGTTACACATTTTAAAACAATCTGATGAGCTCATTTAAAACATGTATTCTGGTGAAAGTTTGCATTGTTAATTTGAGGTTTCTTGTTTCTTGAGGTAAACCTGTATTGCTATGAATTTCCCTCTTAGGACTGCTTTTACTGTGTCCCATAGATTTTTGGGTGGTCTGTTATCATTTCATTTGTCTCAAGATATCTTTTGATTTCTTTCTTGATCTCATTGTTAACCCATTCACTGTTTAGTAACATGTTATTTAGCCTTTATGTGTTTGTGTGGTGTTTTGTTTTTGTTTTTGTTTTTGTTTTGCAATTGATTTCTAGTTTCGTACCATTGTGGTTGGAGAAGATGTGTGAAATGATTTCAATCTTTTTAAATTTATTGAGGCTTGTTTTATGGTCTAACATGTGGTCTATCCTGGAAACTGTTTTATGTGCACTTGAAAAAAGTGTATACCCTGCAGTTTTGATTTTGTTTTTGTTTTTGTTTTTTTGGAAGATCTCACCGTTGATGTCAATGGGGTATTAAACTCCCCAACTATGATTCTACCAATATTTGCTTTATATATTTAGGTGCTCCTATGGTGGGTACATGTATGTTTACAAGGGTTATTTCTTCTTGTTGGATTGATTCCATTATCATTATGTAATGACCTTCTTTGTCTCTTGTTGTAGCCTTAGTTTTAAATTCTAGTTTGTCTGATCAAAGTAGTGCTATCCCAGCTTTTTTGTTTGCATTTGAAAATTTTTTAAATTAATTTTTAAATTTATTGACTTGAGAGAGAGAGAGAGGAAAGGAGAGAGACAGAGAGAGACAGAGGGATAAAGAGAAACATTGATTTGTTGTTCCACTCATTTATGCATTCATTGGTTGCTTCTTGTATGTGCCCTGATGAGAGATTGAACCCACACACTTGGCGTATCAGGACGGCCAACTGAGCTACTTGGCCAGGGCCCTTTTTGTTTGCATTTGCAGGAAATATCTGTTTCCATCCCTTTACTTTCAGTCTGTGTATATCTTTCGCTGAGGTGGGTGTATTGTAGACAGCAAAGGTAGGGATCTTTTTTCTTTTTTAAAAATATATCTATTGATTTCAGAGAGGAAGGGAGAGGGAGAGAGAGAGATAGAAACATCAATGATTAGAGAGTCATTGAATGGCTGTCTCCTGCACACCCCCAGCTGGGGACCAAGCCCACAACCTGGGCATGTGCCCTGACCAGGAAGTGAACTGTGATCTCCTGGATCCTAGGTCAATGCTCAACCGCTGAGCCAAGCCCAGCCAGACAGGATCTTGTTTTCTTATCCATTCATCTACTCCATGTCTTTTGATTGGAGCATTGAAGCCATTTACATTTAAAGTGATTATTGATAGGTACACCCTTATTCTTATTTTATTCTTTATAATTATGTCCCCTCTGTTTTTCATATTCTTTGTATAAAAGTCCCTTTAATATTTCCTCTAATACTGGTCTGTTGGTGATGAGCTCCTTTAGCTTACCTGGGAAGCTCTTTTTTTCTCCTTCAATTTTAAATGATAGCCTTGCTGGGTAGAGTAGTCTTAGTTGTAGGTCCTTGTTTTTCATTACTTTGAATATTTTGTGCCAATACCTACCAACCTGAAATGTTTCTGTTGAGAAAGCATCAGACAGTCTGATGTGGGCTCCCTTGTAGGTAGCTATCTGTTTTCCTCTTTCTGCTTTTAAGATTTTCTCTTTGTCTTTAAACTTAGCCATTTTAATTTTGAAGTGTCTTAGTGTGAGCCTTTTTGTGTTCATCTTGCTTGGGACTCTCTTTGCATCCTGCACTTGTGTGTCTTTCTTCCTCACCAGGTCAGGAAAGTTTTCAGTCATTATTTATTCATATAGGATCTCAATTGTTTGCTCTCTCTCTTCTCCTTCTGGCACCCCTATAATGTTGATATTGCTATGCTTGTGTTGTCCCAGAAGTCTGTTAAACTAGCCTCATTTTTAAAAAATTTTTTCAATTAATTAATTTATTATTTGTTGCTCTAATTGGGTGTTTCCTGCTACCTTGTCTTCTAAATCAATGATTCTATTCCATTTTTCATCTAATCTTCTGTTCATTCCTTCTAGTGTATTCTTCATTTCTTACTGCTTCTTTTATATGGTGTCTTTGTCCTTTTTTATACTTGCTGTCTCTTTTTTTAAACACGTCTCTATTTCAGAGAGAGGAAGAGAGAGAGAGAGCGAGAAACATCAATGATGAGAGAATCATTGATCTGCTGCCTCCTGCATGACCCCCACTGAGGATCAAGCTTGAAAGCTGGGCATGTACACTGACTGGTAATTGAACCACAATCTCCTGGACCATAGGTCGATGCTCAACCTCTGAACCACACTGGCCCAGGCTATACTAGCTATTTCTTTATTGAAGTTCTCACTATGTTCCTTGAGTATCTTTGTAACCATGTTCTTGAATTCTGTATCTGGTGCATATCTTGCCTCCATTTCATTTAGTTCTTTTTTGGTGGATTTTTCTTGTTCTTTCATTTGGGGCATGTTTCTTGGTTTCCCCATTTTGGCTGCCTCCTTGTATTTGTTTCTTTGTATGGGGTATGCCCCCCAGTCTTGGTATAATAACCTTATGTATTAGGTGTCTTGTGAGGCTCAGTGGCAAAATCTTTCTGATCACCTGAGCTAGGTGCTCCAGGAAAGTCACTTGTGTGTGTTATGTGAGCCCTCCTTTTGTAGAGTCTTGATTGATATTGGCCTGTTCATGGATGGGGTTGTTTCTCAGGCTGGCTGACCACGGTATGCACTGTGTTGCAGTGTGAAAGCTGATGCCATGTTGAGTTATTTCCACCAACATGGTCTGGTGCCTGCAGAAATCTTTGGGCGTCGCTTTCATGGAGCTAATTGGATCATGCTCTGAAGCCCCCCACCACATGTATTGGTACTTGGTCCTCTTGGGAGGGACTCTGGTGCAAGTCAGGTTCTGCCAGTGACTTCCCTTGGGCAACCTGTGTGGAGTTACAAAGCTATCAGGGTTTGTGACTGACTCTGCTGTGCCTGGGTGTGCCTAGGAGGGGCCAAGCTGCACACCAACGCCTCCTTCCACCAGCACCAAGCCTGTGGGGCAGGTGAGCAAAAAGCCCAAGTCACCCTGAGATCCACCTCTCCCTACTAGCTTTCTGTTGGGGTCAGTCACTGAAAAAGCTCCTGTTGGTATGTGAGTTGCATGAGGTAAGTGAGTCATCAGGTAGGTGAGAGTGGTGTTCACCAGATTGATACAGATTCAAAGTCAGTTTCATTACTGAGTGTGAGGCTACTCAGCAAAAGTTACAGGATACACCAATGCCAGCTACCACCCACGGGGTATCCGTGGACCTTTGTGGTTGGGTTGGGTGGGGCCTCAGGGAATCATTAGAGTAAAAGCCAGCAGAATTCATCAGGCCCCAGAAGGCCAAGATTTGGCTGTGTGAAGGGAGGGCTCTTCATTGGAATTGTGGCCTTAGACCTGCAAGGGAAAAATGGCCCCCACCCCAAAGTTACACAACTTAGCCTCTGACACCCCTTTAGTCCACCAGACCACCTCAAGAGACCTCCATGAAGTCTACACAATAGGCCCAGGCAGCTGACTCCTTTGTAGTGTGTTGCTCCATAGGGTAGAGATCAGGGAGTCAGGACAGTGGGGCTAGTAGATTCCCCAGGTTGATGCTATAACGAAGGGAGTGCTTGACCCAGGAATGATGGCATCTGTGGGCATTGTGGGAGAGAGGCTCAGCATAGGGAAGGACCCAGAGGTCATACCTTCAGCTCTCTTCCCAGAGCCATTCAAAGCAGTTTCGCCTCGCATGACTCCATTCCACTGTGAGACACCCTTTCTTCATAGTCCCAGAGTGAGTGTTTGGAATAAGACTTGTGTGCTGGCCTTTTAAGAGGGCTCCTGTCTTTCCAGCAGACTCCCATTTCTTCCTGGAGGACAGAATCCTTGCTGATTTTCAGAGCCAGATATTATGTGGGCTCCTCTTCCCACCTCTGGTGCCCAAGGCTAGGGACCCCGGTGTGGGTTGAGACCGCATGCTCCTCAGGGGGAAACTTTGCAACTGAGATACCCCTCAGCATTCTCAACCACCACAAGTGGGTGCAGGGCCAGCCCTTTTTGAATCTCTGCCCTTCCTACCAGTCTAGCTGAGGGTTCTTCTGTAGTTCTTGGTTACAAGAGTAATGTTCAGCTAGTCTTCAGTTGCTTATTCAGGTTGGTAGTTATGTAACTTAGTAGTAATTCCAGTTCGGTCCAGGGAGGACGTGAATGTAACTCTCAGCTCCTTTGGCTCCATCTTAGATCAGCTCTAATAAAATTCTGAAATGCAGTGCAGGGGCTCACTAGTGAGGATTTGGTTAGGTGAAATGAGGTGCAGGGGCCCACTGTTGAGGTTATGGGGAGGTGAAATGCAGTACAGGGGCTCACTGTTTAGGATATGGGGAGGTGAAATATTTTAAGTGAGGAAGCCTTTTAACATTAAAATTCAGCTACTAATTTATTTTTGATAGATTTAACATCTAATGAATTGTGGCACAATTAAGTTTGAGGGTTCATGTTTTTCTTTTCTTTTCTTTTAGACCAAGGCCAGTAATTGTTTTACTTCTCAGTTATAATCCAGTGATTTGGGAGTAGCTAACTATAGATTAAGAATTCTAAAAGTTAAATTTTAATTATATTCTAATTTTCCTTTGTCCATACTTGATTACTTAAGGGCGAAGTAATTTCAAAAATGTATATCCCTACAGCAAAGACAGCAGAAAACCAAAGCAAGCAAATTCATCTTCCAACTTTGCATCTGGAAAAAATGTCTCAGGACTCAGAAATAAATAGGGCATGTGACGGAGAGTATACTTCCGCATATTCAGGACATCCTTCTGTGCAAAAGGATGAGGAAATGTGGCTTAAACATGGCAAATTCAAACAGAGGAAGAATTTACAACTTACCAGTGATAAGTTAAAGCAGAAGCGTCATGAATTTTGTGAAAAAGGCACTAGCGAGTGTCCTGAGGAAGGGCCCCTACATCACTCTAAAAAAGGAGCAAGCATAAGACAAATGCCTTCTAATCTGACAAATAAAATACTTGATTGTGGGGGAAAAGATGCATTTGGAATGCCTCTCTCTGAAGTATTCCAGACATTTCCTGGAGGAGAAGAACCCACCCTCAAAAATGTGTTTCCATCTCATTCACGCTCTGGTTCCCCGGAGGGCTCTCCCTGGTCATCTTCTTCTGAGCTTTGTTTAAGCGAAAAGGAATTACACTCTGAAAATGATCACAAACCTGACACTGAACATGTTTTAAACAAAAATGAAGAGCCTTTTTGTAGTGATACAGAAAATATCAAAGGAAGGAACCCAGTAGTTACATCCAAAGTGAAAGAAGACCAAGAGTTTGATATGCAGATGACAAAAAATATGAACCCAAATACCACTAATAGGAAATTAGGCGTCAGACATACACCTCAGCCTAGTGGTCTAAAAAGTCATCTTGATTTGCAGATTGCCAGCCACAGTGAAAAAACCCACATGATTCAAATAAAAAGGCATGATACTTATGCTGTTACAAGTACTTATAAGGAAACAAAGCCAAATCAAGACTTGTTGCAGAAGCCATTACATGCAGATCATTGCAGTGCTAGTAACTATAAAAGCATGAAATCTGAAATACAAGAATGGAGTTCCTCTGACCCCTATAGTGTCAGAACACCTACAGGATGTGAAACTGAAGCATTAAAGCAAGATGTACAAAGGCTTAACATGGACATGTCGAAAGCAGAGCTTCCGGCTTTGAGAAAGAGAGGTAGAAGTTCATCTGATAATTTATCGGTAAGTATTTTATTCCTGTAAAGTAGTTCAGTGTACTTCCCCCCATTTTACATTTATTACTACTTTAAACATCGTGAACAAGAAATAAAAGTTATTGTAACAACAAAAAATTTCATACTTTTCTAAGAAGAGCTCTATAAATTTTATCTTATTCACCATTTGTACTTTGATATATGAGGCTTCTTTTGTGTTTCTGTATTCACACTAGAGAAGAACTGTGGGTCAGAAACTCTGGAGTCTGCACACCTGGGGAAGAACCTGAACTTTCTTATCTTTTTAACCTCTCCATTCTAGATTGTGATAACTGAATGAGTTCATTGATGGATACAGAAGTGCTTAGGACAAAGCCTAGGTTATCAGTTATTATTAGAGGTAGTTTTTATAGCTGACTTTGAAAGTACTAGAAAAGGAGAATACCTATGGGATATTCTTGGGGGAAAAAAGAATTTTAGGAAATTTAGTCTATCTTAATATATGCAGGATGCACAGTCTTACTGTGGGGTAGCCATATGTTCAGACTGTAAACTCAAATTTTAAGTGTAGAGTTATTAATCATTTGTATAATACATTCTCGTTCTGTGGTGACTCAGACAAAGCCCTTTCCAATTCTGAGAGTCTTAAAAATTCTCTTGTGATTTCTTTTTCACTTTAAAAAATTCATCATCTTATTAAATTTTTGAACTTTGGAGTATTTATGCTTGTCTAAAGTTAGAGGCTGGATCCAACTCTATTTTTTTCCAGAGGGATATCCACTTACTGCAGCCTTATTTTATATAAACATATAGGTTATTCTTTAATTTCAGAGGCTATCATGATATGTCATTTCAATGAGTGTTAGCTACAAGTCTGCTTTGTTTTACTTAGGTTTCTAATAGGTATGAAAAAGAAGAAAGCCTGTTGCCTGAAATGCACAAGTTTCAGGATGAAATTGCTGCACTCAGAATGGAAGTAGATGCAGTAAAAAATCAGAGCCGAGAAATGGAAAAGAAATATTTGAAGGACATTGCAATTGCCAAAGAAAAGAATGACCATCTTCAGAAGACAATAAAACTGAATAAGAAAACATTAAGAAAAACAACATTTCAGTATAATGGACAGCTTGCTGCCCTGAGAGCTCAGAATGCAATGCTCAACTCTAAACTGGAGAATGAAAAACAAAACAGAGAAAGACTAGAAGCAGAAGTTGAATCATGCCGACCTAGACTGGCTACTGCTCTACAGGATTGTGAACAATGTCCGACATCAAAGAAAGACCTACAACTTGGTTGCCAGAGAATAAGAGATGAATGGTTTTCTTTCCGGGAAAAAATGAATTTGGACATGTCTGACCTTAAGGAAAGGAATGAGATTCTTTCCCAACAACTTTCTAAAGCTGAAAGTAAGCTCAGTAGCCTAGAAATTGGGCTTCATCACACAAGAGATGCTCCCAGAGAAAGGACCTTTGTTTTAGAAGGCGTAGAAAGAGACCTAAGCAAAACAAAGGGCCGAAAGACAGAAATTGAACACATGTATCAAAGTGAACAATGTAAAGTGAATAAATACATTGCAGAGCAGGAATCCTTAAGGGAGAAGTTATGTCAACTACAAAGTGAAAATATGTTGCTTCGGCAGCAGCTGGATGATGCTTACAGCAAAGCTGACAGTAACAAAAAGACAGTTGTTACTATCCTAGATCCCCTTCAGGAGGTCAGAAAAATATTTCCAGCTGAACATGACATAAATGAGTTAACCAATGAATGGCATCATTTAAAAGAAGGAATATATAAGTATGAAAATGATAACGCAGAAAAAGTTGTAAGTATCCATACAGATAAATATTTTTCCAATTTCCTAAAAGAAAATTCAGAGTAATATTTGATGATGGTTCAATGTGAATCTAGTTGAGTATTAAAAGTATATAGATTATAAATGTGTTTGCTCTGTCAGCTTAAAAGACATTGTATCCAGCAACTGAACATTAGGTCTGAGAGGTGCTTTGTTTTGAGTCAAGACTTTGTGTTGCCTATGAAATTTTAAGAGGTTAAGCCATAGATTGTTAATAGATATAGATTGATATGAAAGTTTAGTCTTATACTGATACAATAATAATTTTAATCTTTCTGTCACCACATCTTAATACCTTTAGGAAGCAGATAAATGGAAATGCTCATACCTAAAATGAGTATTTTGAAATTAAGATTCAATTAAGTGGATTATCTTGACACTTAATTTCAGATTTTCCAGATGAACTGAAGTGCAGATGCTGTATCTCATAGTATCTTCCCCTCAGTGGCTTCTTATACATTTTAGTTGGTATAATGTTATTTTGAATTTGAATTAAATTTGGAAATATTTCAGTCTGAAGTAATATATTCATGAGACCCCTCAGCTCTTTTAAAGGCATCTACTTTTCATTAAATCATAATTTGGGACAAATGTGATGAGTTTTAATAAATTTGTAATTGATTAAATCTTTCCACTACCATTTACAATTTTCTTTGAATATTTTTACAATTGATTGGATCGTGTTTCTCATGTCAAGGCCTAATTACTATCATTTGGAGATGTTTGTCCAATACAGAGAGAATTGTAACTGTCTGTGATTTCTTAATTTGGCATTGGATCTCCATTTCAGACTAGTGCCGGGTGGCAGGATTTATGTGTAGCAGGGAGAGAGGGCAAGGCCAGGTTACCTAGGGCCTCGAAGACCGCTGGAATGACTTCACTTTCTATTATGATAGGAATCTACTGGAAGAATTTGAGCAAGGGATTGAATGTGTGAGGAACTCTGAAGTTCATTGAAGCCTCTGGTTAAAAAAATAAAATAAAAAGAGAAAAATGTTCCACAATATTGAACTTACTACCACTTGATCCACCTACATACCCCTTACCCCTTTCTCTTTGGGACGTCAGTAGATTGTAAAGCTTTGAGATTCATGAAGAGGGTCGGGGTTTGAGAAAGGGGCTGAATCAGCTGTCTAAGTAACCTAATACGGATTAGGCAGGAGGATTACATTTCTGTGTCTTTAGCCTGATTAAGCAAACAGGAATCTGTCCATTATGAAGGTGAATTGATGTACGTGGTGATTAAGAAGGTGAATTGATGTACGTGGTGATATTTTCCCAGTTACATATTATGTTAACAATATGTGACTCTAAGTACATCCAGGGTGGGGCAAAAGTAGGTTTACAGTTGTTCATATGGAGAGTAATGCAGTAATTAGTAAATAACAATACAAAAGTTAACTGTGTTTCACGTACTCACAGCTGTAACCTTTAGCCCTATCCTGTATGTGAAGTTATAATTATTAACATAATTTAATTAAAATGTGATTTCTAAAACCAGTAATGAAAATATCTTACTAGGCAGTTGTGAGACAACTTCAACAAGACCTGGCTGATACCAAAAAAAAACTGTCTACGTTAGAGGCTTCCCAGAAGGTTGAATCACCCTATCGTATGAATTTAGAAGACGAGAAAAAGAAGTTAAAGAAAGAATTAGATGAAAGCAGAAGTCAAGTATGTATGAAATTTAACATGTCATCAGTTCATTTATAGCTCATTAAACAATATAAAATGTTTCAGGGTACTACTTTTCCTGGTCAGCTTTCTTTTCTATTTTTATTGTAATTAATTTATTATAATTTTATTATCTTTATAGTGCACTTATTTCTTAAACCCTGGCTTTTATCCTGCCATTTGTGTTTTATGTTTTTCCTTATAATACTCACCCTTAGGAAAGTTGAGAATTATTCAGTGTTCTTCATAGAAGTCAAGAGGTTTTTTGTTGTTTTTTTTGTTTTTTACTAAACAATATTTTTAGTGATATCTCCATTATCATGATGAGGCAGCCAGATAAAATCAAAGGCTAATGCTTAATGGAATGTTCCAGAAAATTGTTTTAGTTCTTACCTTCATTTTGGTGAATAGATATAGAATCTGTATTTATTTTACAGATTTTGAAATAACTTGTATGGGAAGGTCATTATACAAACTGGTTGAAGTAAGCATATCCTTCATTTCCTCTCAGAATATTATGAAAGCATGGAAATAGACAATTAAGAAAATTAAATCTGGATCAACCATTGGATTTTTTTTTACAAAAGCTGTATTGATATAATTTACATATCATGTAATTTGCCCATGTAAATGGTACAAATCAATATTTGTAAACATATTCAGAGAGTTGTGCATCTGTCATCTCAATCAATTATAGAATATTTTTATCACTCCAAAAACAAACTCCACATCTCTTAGCTGTCACTACCAGCTTCTCATCTCGCCCTGCACCAGGCTACCACCAGTCTACTTTTTCTCTGTTGATTTGTCTATTCTGGATATTTCATATATATGCAAGCACAAGTTGCAATCCTTTGTGATGGGCTTCTTTCACTTAATGTAATGTTTTAAAGGTTCACCCACATTATAGCACATGTCAATATTTTATTTCTTTTTATTGCTGAAAAATACTTCATTGTGTGGCTCAACCATTTATCCATTCATCGGTTGAAGGCACTTTGTGTTGTTTTCACTTTTTGGGTGTTAATAATTCTACTATGAAGATTAGTGTACAAGTCATTGTGTGAACATATGTTTTTATTTCCTTGACATTGGATTTTATCCTCTGAGATAACTGGGCTGGTTTCAACATCTTTCTGCTGTTACTCATGCTGTCCATTCTGACTTTTCAGTTTCTGTTCCTCTTGCCTATTCCTACATCTATATGGACCCGGCTCCCAATCTCTCCTTCTCCATGAAGTGATCTCTGACTGTTTGAACTCTCATTGACCTCATTCTTTTAAGCACTTGTCATCTCTGCTGTACAGGAGAATTTAGCCGTTAATTTTACATTGTTTGAATTTTTCTCATGAAAGATAATCTTGTCTTTATAAGTATAAATTTCCCCGTGATGTATATTATATGATATGAGTGTATGATATTATATGACATAGTCATATAAATTGGAAATATTTGAGTTTAACTATCGTTAGAATAAAAATAAATACTTTATATCACCGATGGACTTGGGATTCAAACCCAGAGATTTGATCAACAGTGTTGAGGTGAAGAGTCTGAATTGGCAAGAAGATAGCCCTAGCTTTCTCAAGCCTTCAAACAATATAGTTGAGTATGCATGTGAAAGGCACGTCAGAAGACTTCCCTAGGTCAGGTCTCTATGGAATAGGAAATTATTATTATTTTTTAAAGGCAAATAATTGATAATCTGATGCTCGTGAAAAACATTTGCATTATAAGAGAAAAAACAAGACAGAGAATGCTGGTTAACGAAGGTGCCCCCAAGATCAGAACAGAACTCTAGCACACTCAAAGTAACACCAATAAGAATCAACATAAAACGTACAAGATTAGCATCTACGTAGGTGACCTATATCACATCATGGTTTATGAGTGTGTAGTTGAGGATATTGTCTATGAGGAACTCGAAGGGAGAAAGAGAAGGACAGATGAGCTCAGCAAAGGGGTCAGGGCTGGAAATGTTGATGAGGGAATCTGGTCTGAAGTGTTGAGATTTAAGGAACTCTGAATTTTAGGAAAGGAACTGCTCTCTACCTATAAGTCTGTCTCTGTTTTGCTTGGTAGTTCAGTTCATTAAACTCCAGCTATGAGTGAAATCTTATGGTACTTGTCTGCTGAAGGTGTTGGTGGTGTTGGGGGGGAGGGGTGTAGAGATGGAGCGAAAAAGAAAAAGCTAGAGAGAACTCATGGACATGGACAACAGGGTGGTGATTGCAGGGCTGTGAGGGGATTGGGGGGAGGTGGAAGGGGGCATAGAGGGGATACATGGTGATGGAAAGAAAGAAAAAGAAGTGAGGTAGAAAAAGAATAAAAAGTAATAAAAAAGAAAAGTGTGAAGCTGGGTGATGAACCTATGGAGGGTAAATATAATATTCTATCTTCTTTTGTTTGTGTTAGAAATTTTCCATAAAAAAGGTTAAATAAAAACAGATTGTCTTAGGTGAGCACTGTCTCTATCTGCTGCTTGAGTGAGCTCCCCCAGTTCCTTCTTCAGAGCACTCCTCTTGTGCATGTGTCTGTGATTCGAGCCTATCAGCTTTGAGCCTGTCAGCTTTCTGTCTCTTAGGAATTCCTCATAATTTCTGTTGTATTGATTATATACTTATTTTCATGTGCTAAGTATACAGTCTCTAGCCCATATCTTTAGTTTAATGTGCTGCTATAAACAAAGACCATTAAATTATAAAACCAGGTATTGAGTTTCTTAAACTTGTTACATCTCCCCTCAACTTCAGTGTAGCTCTAGCTCATGGCTTTCAACAGGGTGAAGACAAATAAACATGCTACCACTTTGTTCCAAACAAACAAAAAATAAATAAAGAGTAAAAATAATTTAAAAAGGAATAGAAAGAGTCGAGGACTGTCCATCATGTAGAAATGAATTGGGGTTGGAGGCCCAGAGGGTGGGGGTGTGGTCCTTGTTCCAGTAGCTGTGGGAAGTAAAGCAGCACAGGGCCTAAAGGACCCTCAGGAAGTGCTTGGGGCAGTTCCAGGGTTGGAGTCGATTCTCCTGTCAAAGGAGAGGAGTGTGGAGAGCAAGAGCCTGGGGGTGAGCCTGCATTAAAGAATGCTAGCGTTGAGTGGAAGTGGGGAGCAGGATGATGGAAAAAGCTACAAGGATCAAGTAAAAGTTATGATTTTATACAATACAGAGAAGACAAACTTTGTTTAAAGAGAATAGTGTTTAACAGAAAAGGAGAGATTGAAACTTACGGAAGAAGCTTACAGAGAACGAGAGCATGTCATCCAAAGTCATATTTGCTTGGGAGTTTTTCAAAGATTATCTTAGTAAGATTCGATTTAATAAAACCTGGAATATGTTGAATTATTAATGAAAATGTTTCTAGGACAGCTTTAGAAACTAAAATGTCAATATAACCATTCTCTTAAAGTTGTGGTTTTTTTTTAATACTTAGTATTTTATATGTCAAAACCTCTGTTTTAACAAATTTTGGCAATTTAAATTCCAGACAAAAAGTGGTGAAACTGTAAAGTCAATTTAAGCTGCTGTAAGAGGTCATATTTTTCAAATCTGTCCTTATGAGCACCAGGTTTATAAACTAGATTTTATAAACCTGTCTAGTACGTTTTATAAACCTGTCTATGCATATTATGTATGAACTCATGAGAAATCATATTTTTAAGAAAGAAGAGTGAGTGTTTAGATTTTTAAAAATAATTCTCTTTAAAAGTGTTTTTTACAGATTCAGCATGAAAAGAAACACATAAGGAAATGGGCTGAGTTAAAATCCCCCCTGCAGTCTTGCCTGCGTGAAGTATTAAAGAAGACAGGGGAACTGGAGAAAGAGCTCACTAGGTAAGGTTTTAATATTTCAGACCGTTTCCACCTTCAATTAAGATGTAACTGTCATTTACTTTATTAAAACCAAAATCCAAATTTATTTCCTATCTGTAATTTTCATAATTAAACAAATTATCCTATTTAAAAATTTACTTCAGAAACTCACAGCACTATCTGAAACTGCTTTGAGGCCTAAAATACTATACTTCTTTTTTCTTTAAATACATCTTTATTGATTTCAAAGAGAGGAAGGGAGAGGGAGAGAGAGAGATAGAAACATCAATGATGAGAGAGTCATTGACCCGCTGCCTCTTGCACGCCCCTGACTGGGGATCGAGCCCGCAACCCGGGCATGTGCCCTGAGTGGGAATCGAACCCTGATCTCCTGGATCCTAGGTCGATGCTCAACCGCTGAGCCACGCCCAGCCGGGCTATACTTACTCTTTAGTGATCCCTAAAACAATAATGAGGATGCATTTTGCATTTCCTGTCGACTGCACTTTTCATGTCTACCTTGAATTTTTACTTCTGCAAGATGTCTTTGCTCTCTGGTGACCTTTCCTACTTTCAGTAGTGAGTGTGCTTCCCTTCAGCATTCAAGTAGTTTAATATCTAAAAGCCTCCCTGTGTCATTATTTAACAACATCAAAAATTCTCTTGATTTGGCTTATGTTTCTTTTTCCTTTGTTAGTTATAAAATATACCACACATACAAAAATGTCTGTATGACTTAAAGAAGTTGTATAATCGTGTTTTTACCACTAGTAAAAAATAAAGGGATTTTCCCCAATCTGGGAGTCCCCACATGGCTTCCTTTCTGTTTATTTGCCGAGCACTTAAGTTTGTTCTCTGATCCTCACCAGTGTTTTCCTCTCATTTCACTATCCTTCTCTACACTGCTTTGTATCCCTTTCATTTTGTTAACGTTGTGCTAGCAAAGATATCTTCTTAAAACTGCCTTGAAGAGACTGCTCCACATGCTCTCTCGGACTTCCCTTCTTCTAAAGCCCGGCCCCTTTCTAATTCTGCCTTCAATTCCGACCTCAAAGATTTTTCTCTCCTGCTTCTCCTTCTGTTTCGAATGAGCCCCTTGATGTTTTTGTTGGTGCCTTTCTTCTTGCAGACTGTCGTCAAGAGGTACCAAAAGGTATTTTTGTGTCTCTTCAGAACATTCACTTATGCTTTTCTTCTTCACTTGGGGTACTGATCTCTGGTTTATAGTTGATATTTAATAATAGGTTAATGTTTTATATTGCCATAATAAAATGAATATTAATAACTTATTTATAAGAACTCTGCATAGTTTCAATAGTAACTCTGTATCACATATGTCATGAGTTTTTTTCACCTTACATTTATAATTTAGATAGTATGCTTTCAAACAATATTAGATTGGAACAAATAAGAGGGTCAGAATTTATAGATTTATTTATTTTATATGATAGAACATAGTATCTGTTCAAATACTTATCAAATATTTACTCTTAAAGAATTAGACTTACTCATTTTGTACGTTTCTGCAGATTTAAGGAAATCTTAAACATTACACAAAGGAAGTTAAATGAACATGAAAACGAAGAGCTTAGTTTTCCTGAAGATTTAGAACAAAGTCTAACTGAAATGGAAATTCAGACTAATATGTTAAAACAGAAGGTAATTGTAAATCAGGTTTGGGACCCCAAAATCACCTACCTTGGGGAAATACATATCATTCAATTCTTTGAGCAGTGAAATACAGATTTTTCTATTAATTGTATAGACTTGGTATCAGTGAACAAGACAGCCTTTTTTCTTTATCACTTTTCTATAAAAAGGGCATACTGTTAATTCTCCTGTGCCTTGAACCCTGGCAAGAAGCATACCATTACTGGACCCCAGGCACCAGCACCAAATTAAAATCCCTTTTGGCAACGACTTTATTGAGATATAATGAACATACCATGCAATTCACTCATTTAAAGTGTACAATTCAGTGGCTTTTTCTATATTCCAAGAGTTACACAGTCATCATCACAATCCATTTTAGAACATTTGCATCACCGTAAAAAGTAACCCTGTGCCCTTTAGCAACCACCCTGTGCCCGTTTCCACTTCCGCACCCTTCCTAGCCCTAGGAACCACTACTGTCTGCTCCGTCTCCCCAGTTTTGTCTATTCTGCACATTTCATATCAGTGGAATCACACGATATGTGGTCCTTTGTGACTGCCCTTTATATTTAGCATGATGTTTTCAAGGAACATCTATTTTGCGACATGTGTCACCAGTACTGCGTTTCTGTTTATTGCTGAATAACATTTCATTGCATGGAGCAACTACATTTTTTTATCTGTTCATCATCTGATGGACCTTTAGGGTTGTTTCCACTTTTTGGTTTTGTTAATAATGCTGCTATGAGCATTCATATCCAAGTTTTCATTCCTTTGGGAATATATTTATAAATGGAACTGCTGGATCATATATTTAATTTTTGAGAAACTGCCAGACTTTTCTCCAAAGTGGCTGCACCATTTTGCATTTTCATTCACAATGTATGAGGGTTCCTGTTTCTCTGCATTTTTGCCAACATTTGCCATTGCCTGTCTTTTGACTGTAGCCATCCTGGTGGGTGTGAAGTGGCATCTTATTGTGGTTTTGATTTGCAATTTTCTAATGACTAGTGATGTCCACCATCTTTTCACATGCTGAGTATCCATCTGTATATCTTCTTGGAAAACGTGTCTCTTCAATCCCTTCACCCAGTTTTAATTGGATTGTTTTTTTATTATTGAATTGTAAGAGTTCTGTATATATCCTAGATACAAATCCCTTATTAGATAAAGGATTTTCAAATATTTCTTCCATTCAATAGCTCCCCTTTTCACTTACTTTTCTTTTTTTTTTTTCTTTAACTATATCTTTATTGATTTCAGAGAGAGGAAAGACAAAGGAGAGAGAGAGAGACAGAAACATCAATGATGAGAGAGTCCTTGATAAAGCCCACAACCCGGGCATGTGCCCTGACTGGGAATCGAACCCTGATCGCCTGGATCCTAGGTCGACGCTCAACCACTAAGCCAAGCCCGGCCGGGCGCCCTTTTCACTTTCTTGATGGTGTCTTTTAAAGCACAGAAGTTTTGGATTTTGACCAAGTCCAGTTAATCTATTTTTGTCTTTTGGTTTCACATCTAAGAAAAATACCCAAATCCTGTCATGAAGATATACACCTATCTTTTCTTCTAAGAGTGTTATAGTTTTAGCTTTTACATTTTGAGTTAATTTTTATGTTTGGTAGGAGGTACAGATCTAATTTTACTCTTTTGCATGTGGATATCCAGTTGTCCCAGCACAATTTGTTAAAAAAGACTATTCATGTCTGATTTAACTGTTTGGCTCCCTCGTCAACAAGCACTTGGCCATAATGTGAGGATTAATTTTTGGATTCTCCCTTCTAATTCATTGATTGATAAGTCTGTCCTTCTGCTAGGCCCAAATCAAATTTTATGAGTGCTTTTTTGCAGTCATCTTGCTTATTACCAGCTGTTTTATGTAATAATAAAAAGTCAGTGCAGTGGAATGTTTTTAACGCTCCTTTTGTGGAGATATTTTGCTTGCTAAAGCCTGTGGCCAGCTTGTGTTTGCTGACTCTGACAGGAGGGGAAAGTAGGCTCACAAAGATAACGCCCATTCCTTTTACTGTCCATTCCCACCTTTAGTCTCTAACCAGCGCCTCCCGCTTCGCTTCATTTCCATTAAACCCTGTAACAGATCTGCTGCCTTGGCATTTACTTCATGTGATGAGCTCATAATTCATAGACTCGCCGGCAGGTTTCACTGCCCAGGGAGGAGAAGGTTCACACCTGGCTTGTCCCCTCTCGTCTTTGGATATGTCTCAATTTGAAATCTCAAAAATGTAAAGCCTATTTGTTCTTCATGGAGAAATATTGTGGTGTGACATAAAGACGAGTTGGTCTTACCTTCCCTTATAGACAAGCTTGAGGTAAGGTAGAAGGAAATTGTATGTAAATGGTGCTGAAGGACACTACATTGGTTTTACTGCTGACATTTAAAGTGATTTCATAAAGTTCTCTATTTCATCTCTGAGGAAAGGAAAACTTGTCCTAACCATGGACTGCTTCTCCATGGCCCTTGGCTCTTCTCCCTGAGCCCTTTTCATAAGAGATGACCTGTGCTTACAGCTCTTTTCTCAGCCCGCCTCCTCCCTGTAGAAGGTCTAAGACCCACAGGCCTCTTTTTATTGTGCACTGTCTTGTTCTCCTTTAGTCCAAGTGAGCAAGCAGGGGTTTTGCTACTACAATTCTCTTAGAAGCTTTGAGTTTCCTGTGAATTTTATTGGCGTTCATACCATTAGAAAAGCCGCCCTCACACATTGTTTTAAGGTAAGCTCTTCACCTTGGGCTTCCTGGAGGTGTTGTAGGACAGTGCCTTGAAAACTCTCACATTCTGGAAATCCTTAAAGGCATCTGAGGCACCACATGAGTCTTTCTGAGGTCGTAAGGGTTTTATAAGTCTTGGCTTCATCCTTAGACCATGCTTTCCTGGAACACCCTGGATTTGATGTTACCCAGAAGCCATGTGTGTATTTTAGCATTATTTGACCATTGGACATGTGGGAGAAGCTCTAAATGGGAAATGGATATTTGAACCCGGTAAATTCTGGTTCTTTGCCATTTAATAATCTTCCTTTAGCTCATCTTTCTAGTGCATTTCACTTTCAGCGCTTCCTAGGGAGAATCCCGTCATCCTTGTTTCAGTGTCATTTTGCTCACTTGCCCAGAAGCGCTTGCTGTCAGCCTCCTCAGGGCTATGAGGCCTCCACTCACTGTTTCTTGGAGGCCCTTTTGGTTTTCATTGTCACACCTCTATACATTATCTCTGGACCCACCTACCTCCTGTTCAAAGGCACTCCGCCACATGTGTGCATCAGCACTCCATTTTTAATATCCGTATCTGTGCCAGTTATTTATTGGTGCTTAATAAACCACCCCTAACCCCTGTGTCTTAAAACAGCATTTACTTTGCTTGCAAATCTGCAGTGAGGCCAGCTCATTTCTTTTCCACTTGCCATCAGCTGGGATGACTTGAAGCTGGGAACTAGACTTATGTAAAGGCTATTCATTCACCTGTTGGTCAGTGGCAGCAGGCTTTTGGCTGGGACATTAGCTGGGGCAGTCTCAGCTGGCCACCAAGATGAGGACTGACTGCGCGGCCTGGGCTGCTTCATCCTTCACAACAGGGTGGCCGGGTTCTCAGGGTGAACTTCCCGAGAGAGAGTGAGATCACCAGTGGGAGCTGTATCACCAGACACAGAAGTCACACAGCAGGTCCACTACATTCTGTTCACTAGAAACCAGCGACTAAGGCCAGCACTGCTTCATGGAGAAGTGCAAAGGAGTTGTAGACATGTTTCAGTAACTGCCTCACTCGCCTTGTCTTAGCAAACAATCATCATCTCTAAGGAGGTTGTTCCTCCCATACCCTTATCACTGACATTCCAGCAGGTTTGTTGTTGACGGTGCTGTTCTTTCTGTTGAGTTTGGTCCCTTATTTTGTGGGAAGTAACAAAGAATTTCAATATTTCACTGTTGATTTAAGCCCCACATTTTTAGGGCTCATCTCGCTTAAACTTTTACAGTGAGAGATGTGATTTCTCCGCAACCCATGGGGTCGTTTTTTCTTGGAATGCAATTCAAATGAGCATCAACCGTTTGTAGTTCAATACAAGACTTATGGCGTTAGAATCCATATTTAGAAGATTCATGAATTAGAGTCTCATTTTGAAAGTCTTATTTTGGGATGCATTTGTTGACTCAGTCCTAAATACCTCAAAATGATATCCCTGCACTTCTTTAAAAATTATGAAGAGTTAAGATGGGGGAAGAGGTAAGAGACTTTCTGCTAAGAGGTGACACATAGTCATTTTGTGGAGGAAAGACATGAAACAGTCACAGAAAAAAAGTATAAAATCAACTGCAGACTCTGTGTGGCAAATATGACGACAGTAAATATATGTTTGTGACTCCTGGTTGTTTTAACTTTGGTCTTGATTCTGAGTAATCCAAGGTTCCACATTCTAAGACTGTACAACAGTACGGATAACATTTTACTGCAACTGAATTTGTTTCAAAATGTCACAATTAACTGGTGTTGAATTAAGACTATTCTCAGTCCACAGCTTCATAACCAAACTATATTATTTCATTCACGCAGAATGATGATTTCATAGCAATAGTGGAACCTGCATCTTCACCATGTGCACACCTGGATGAAGAAAATACACTTCAACAGGCATTACCATCAGTGAAAGCAATTCAAAAGAAATGTGAAAAACTAGAGGATAAAAAAGAGAAGTGGAAACAAAAAGCAAAAATGCTCGAAAAACAAATGGAAATGAAGATGTCAGAAATAGAACAGTATAAACAGATGATTGGCAAGAGAACAGCACAGGATTTAAACGAAAAATTAGAACAAGCCCAGTTGTTAAAGGTTAATTTCTTGATCTTTAATGTGCTTTATTTCATTTCAGTGCAAATTTCACTTTGGACATAGATATTGTATGTGTTTCCCCCACTTCCCTTAGTAGCAATTTGTTCTGTAGATTTCAGGAAGGAAGGTGGCATGTTTCTCATTTCAGTATTTTAATTTCCATCATTATTATCACTAAATTGACCATTCAGAATGATTCTTACTAGAGGATCATTTTATTTTTAAGACCAGTTGATGTTAAACAAGACTATAAGGAAGAAAAGGAAGAAAAATTTTGATTTAAAAATTGTACTATTAAGTTCTATTGTTCAATTTTTAAAAATGTCAATTGATTCTATTATTTTTTGAGTTATCAGAATGCATGAGTACTAATAAAAGAAAGATTTTATGCTAAGTGAAATGAGCAAGTCAGAGAAAGACAAATACCATATGATACTACTAATATGTGGGATCTAATGAACAAAATAAACTGACAAGCAAAATAGAACCAGAGGCATGGATACATGGACCAGACTGACAGATGTCAGAGGGGAGGGGGTTCGGAGGGCCTGGAGAAAGGAAGGTGAAGGGATTAGCTAAAGAACATATGTGCATAGACCATGGACACAGACAACAGTGTGGTGATGGCCAAGGAGGGGGGGGGTGGGGGCTGGTTAGAGGCGGCAAAGGGGCAGAAAACAGGGGACATCTACAATAGTGTTAACAATATAAAATTTAAATTAAAAAGGAAGATTTAAATTTATTTTTATAATTTAGATTTAATTTAGTTGACATATTTTAAACCAGCTTGCTTTCATGTTTAAAGCTGCTCTGTGAATCGCTGACTCAAAATTAAAGGAAACAAATAAAATTATTCAGATTATACTTTTTTAAAAAATGTATCCTTCTTATTTTCTTCAGACGGATCCATTACCTCAACAAAAGCCACATAGTAAAGTTTCATTAAGAAGGGAGTTGGAACCCATAATTGAAGATCTGGAATCTGAACTTCCCAAATTGGAAAAATATGACCAACTCCACCAGAGAGAAAACCAATGTGCAAAGTCACTGTCAAGTCTACTACTCGAGTAAGTCGAAACACAAAATCAGAGAAAATAAATTTACCTCATTAATTAGTTTCTAAAGCATAATTTTTATCAAGCCAGGTTCATGAGATTAGTAGAAATGGAAGCTAACCAAGTAGTATAATTTTAGAAAATTATGTTAGTAAATGAACTTGTCTATCAAATGTTTGTCCAGGACAGTTTGCATCTCTTCCCCATTTTATTTTCCCCCCCTTAATATTTTCCTAAGTTAACCTACATGATCTACTAGCCTTTAAGCTGTTTTTGAAGCTTTATAATTTAGACAGCGATATTTTTATAAAGTGGCTTGTTGTCATTACCCTAAATAGAAATATTAACGAGTTTAACTATTTTTGGAAAATAACTTAAACTGAAAGGGTTAAGTGCTGGGCACATTCTGGCGCTTGGTAGATTTACTTTCTTCATTGTGACCTTTGTTATTATCACTAGAGGGCGCCTTGAGACAAACTATCCTTTATAGTTTTTCTGCTCAAAGGCACGCAGGTTAAATGGGGAAAGATGAACAGGGGCGAAGGGCAGTATGATTGACACAAATGCTAAAAAGAATGTGGTGGAGTCCTGAGGGGGGGCGGGGAGGACAGAAAGGGCGGCTCCCCTCCAGTGCCTTGGGAACAGTGTTATGAGCTGATGCCTCTGGAGCTGTTTTCGTTCATTTTGATCCCCAGCGAGGCTGTCTTGTTCCCATAGAGGCTGTTGCTCTAAATTATGCCTCCATGGGAAATGTTTAAAATCCCCAAGGTAATGCGTGTATTGTACAAGGGTGGTGAAAGCAAATGCTTGACAGTGTCTTTGAGGGATTATTTTAAAAAATCTCTCAAGTGATTCACTAGATATGCCCAAGGGCATCCTCCAGAATCTTGTAGGTACAGTCCTTCCAGGAGGCAGCAAGTGTCACCTGAGAAGCGGCCCACATCACAGCCATTTCTCTCCCCTCCCTGCTTTGGATTACTTGTTAGTGAGGAACCCCCTCCCCCACTCCCTAGAAACATAGTGCTTCTCTAGGACAACTTAGAACCTATACTTGAATATAGAAGGTCTGCTCCAACACATTTTCATTGTTAAAATGGGAAATTCCGTTTACTATTGTGGCTACTTAAAAAAATGCAGGTCACTTAGGGAAAAATAAAATACTAAGCATTTGTTGTTTACAATCTTCACAGGACTAAGGAGAAGATGACAGAGGTCAAAAATGAACTTCTCAGGCAGAAGCAACAGGAGAGACCTTTACACAGCACTCCCGGCACGATGCCAGTCTAGGAAACACTTTTTGTTGAAAATGCTAATAATAGTTTTGTACCCTCTAGAAATTCTACTATAAAATACAACTTGGGGACTCCTGCCTCAAGAACCCTTTTTATGAATTAAATAAACTTGTAATACTAAAAGGATTAATTTCTGTTTTTAAGTGAACATTTTTTGTCATCTTCTTATGTGAGAGAATGTTCTTAATTGCTACTTTACTTCCAGCATTTTTATTTCAATTTTTATAAAATGTCTTGCAGAGCAGTTGTACATTTTCTAAATAGTTAAATTAAGGAGATATATGAGTTTTTAATTAATTTACTTTTAAAATTTATCTTTATTGTTGAAAGTATTGCAGATGTCCTTTTTTCCCCCACTGATCCCCTCCACCCAGCATCGGCCCCCTCTGGCCCACCCACCCCAGGCCTTCTCTCCACTGTTGTCCGTGTCCATGGATTATGCATATATGCATATAAGTTCTTCGATTAATCTCTCCCCTCTCCCCACCACCCGACCCCCAACCTCCCTCTGAAATTCATCAGTCTGTTCTATACTTCTATGTCTCTGGATCTATTTTGTTTATCAGTTTATTTTGTTCATTAGATTCCACATATAAGTGAGATCATGTGATACTTGTCTTTCTCTTACTGGCTTATTTCACTTTGCATAATACTCTCTAGGTCCCTCCAGCTATCTCAAAAGGTAAGAGATCCTTCCTTTATGACAGCTGCATAGTATTCCATGGTGTACATGTCCCACAGCTTTTTTATTCACTCATCTACTGATGGGCACTTGGGCTCTTTCCAGATCTTAGCTATTGTAAATTCAGCTGTTATGCACATAGGGGTGCATAAATTCTTTCTGATTGGCGTTTTGGCTTCCTTAAGATATATTCCTAGAAGTGGAATCACTGGGTCAAATGGCGGTTCCATATTTAATTTTTTGAGGAAACTCCATACTGTTTTCTACAGTGGCTGCACCAGTCTACATTCTAGCAAGAGTGTACTAAGATTCCCTTTTCTCCACATCTTCACCAACACTTGTCATTTGATGATTTGTTGATGATAGCCATTCTGACCAGTGTGAGGCACTTTTAAATATATATATATATGTTAAACATATATATATATATATCTTTATTGATTTCAGGGAGAGGAAGAGTAGAAGGAGAGAGATAGATAGAAACATCAATGATGCAAGAGTCACTGATAAGCTACCTCCTGCATACCCCCCACTGGGAATCAAGCCCACAACCTGGGTATGTGCCCTGACTGGGAATCGAACTGCGATCTCCTGGATCATAGGTCGATGCTCAACCTCTGAGCTCTGCTGGTTCAGTGTGAGGCATTTTTATACACCAATAGTGAACTCAGAAAGGGAAATTTAAAAAGCAATTCCATTTACCATTGCAACAAAAAATTTAAGATACTTCGGCCTGGCCAGGCGTGGCTCAGCAGTTGAGCATCGACCTAGGATCCAGGTGATCAGGGTTTGATTCCCGGTCAGGGCACATGCCCAGTTCCAGGCTAGGCAGCCAATCAATGACTCTCTCATCACTGATGTTTCTATCTCTCTCTCCTTCTCCTTTCCTCTCTCTAAAATCAATAAAGATATATTTAAAAAAAAAAAAATTTAAGATACTTCGGAATAAACAACCTAGGAGGTAAAAGACCTGTACTCAGAAAACTGTAGGACAATTAAAAAAAAGAGATAGAGGCCTGGCTGGACATGGCTCAGCACTTGAGCACTGACCTATGATCCAGGAGATCTCAGTTCGATTCCCAGTCAGGGCACATGCCTGGGTTGTGGGCTCGATCCCCAGTAGGGTGTGTGAGGGAGGCAGTCGATCAATGACTCTCTCATCATTGATGTTTCTACCTCTTTCTCTCCCTCTCCCTTCCTCTCTCTGAAATCAATAAAGATATATTAAAAAGAAGAGAAAGAGATAGAGAAAGATATAAACAACTGGAAGAATATACTGTGTTCATGGATTGGCAGAATTAACATCATTAAAATGTCCATACTACCCAAAGCAATCCATAAATTTAATGCAATCCCTATTAAAATACCAATGGCATATTTCACAGATCTAGAACAAACACTCCAAAAATTTATATGGAACCCAAAAGGACCCTAAACAGCCACGGCAATCTTGAGAAAGAAGAACAAAGTTGGAGTGATCACAATACCAGATACCAAGTTATACTACAAAGCCACTGTAATCAAAACAGCCTGGTACTGGCACAAAAACAGGCATATAGATCAGTGGAACAGAACAGAGAATCCAGAAATTGACCCAAGCCTTTATGCTCAATTAATATCTGACAAAGAGGCAAGAGCATACAATGGACAGTCTCTTCAATAAATGGTGCTGGGAAAATTGGACAGGGACATGCAAAAAAAGAAGCTAGACCACCAACTCACACCATACACAAGAATAAACTCAAAATGGATAAAAGACTTAAGTTGTGAAACCATGAAAATCCTTGAAGAAAACGTAGGCAGCAAAATCTCAGACATCTCTCGCAGCAGTATGTTTGCCGATATATTTGAATTTTTAAAATGAGGGTCACTTATGTCTGTATATCTTTCCAGCACTTGAATGACTGGTGACTAAGGTGGCAATGATAGGGAGTCTTGAAATAGCAACTAGCCTTCATTGTGTATCATGGTTATTAATATATCCGTTCTTCATCTCCTTAATGGAGTTCTTTAAGCTCCAGAATTTGTTTGGTTCTTTTTATAGTTTTCTTCTCTTTGGTAAAGTACTCCTTCTGTTCATTAATTTTACTTCTGAGCTCATTGAACTGCCTTTTGAGTTTTCTTGTGTCTTGTTGAGTTTCTTCATGACTGCTGTTTTGATTTCTCTCTCATTTATATCACAACCAGCGGTTATTTTGAGTTTCTTTCTGGAGAACTGTCATTTTCTTTCTTTGTTAGTGTTACCTTGGTGTGGTCCATGCTGCTTAATGGGTTGTTTCTCTGCTGGTGCATTTGAAGTAGTGAACACTTTTCTTATTTAGGGACATTTGGTTTCCACAATTCAGCAGGTTGATAATTTGGGGTCTTTCTTTTGTTTTCCAGCAGGTGGTGGGGTAGCACAGGATTTGTTTTCTCTCACTGTGCTACTTAAGCTTGGGGAGAGGGGTGCGGTGATTCAAGGTGTGGGAGGCTTAGCCTTGGACATGGGAGTGGTGGCAGCAGGCTGACCAGGGTGGTGGGTGCTGGTGCTGGACCCGGGTTGCCTGGGTCTCAGGGCACCACCACCATGGCAGGCAGGGGGATGTGGCCAGTTGAGGGGAGCCAGTTTGTGAGCCCACTGAGCTGCGGCCTCATTCCCCGTGGCCACTGGCAGCACTGTGCTGCGGCCAGGAGGCTGGAGACTTGTCTCTGCTGCTGCTACTGGTCTGTGGTGGTGTGAGCACTGCTGCAGCTGGGCAGGGATCTGGATTTTGGGGTGGGGCTAGGAATGCTGCTGGACTGTTGCCCCCTGATGGTCTGCAGTGTGGGGGCTGCACCCTAACCCATCCACAACTACTGGGTTTGCTGGGGCTGTGGGTTCAGCCTGCTGCAGCTATGGGCCTGTCCCTGTTCTCCCTCCACCCTGCCTCTCCTGCGCGTTCCAGTAAGCCCACCTTTGAGGGCCTGGTGTGTGGACCACTTAGTGTGTCGAGCAGAGGAGCCTTTGTTGGGTTCTGGACAATGCACATTAAGTAGAAGTCGGGGAAGAAGAAAACCTTTCTGTGAGGGCTGTGGAGTCACCTTTCTTGGAGCTGTGGCGGGAAGGTGGCAGGTGACACCCGCTTCCCCTCTGAGATGGGAGCAGGGGCTGCGGGCAGACAGCCGCCCTCCCGCTGGTTCCCAGCGCATCACCCGAGGCTGCTCAGCAGGAGGTTCAGGGACCCACTGCTGGCCCTTGGGCGACACAGCTTCTCCAGGAAGAGCCCCGAGCAGGCGAGTGACCTCAGTTCCTTCTCTCGGACTCGCCCACCAGGCAAACCTCTGCTCTAGGGGCGGGTGGAGAGAGCCCAGGTCCTCCTGTGAGAGGAAGGCAGGGAGGCGGGCCCTGCCCTTTCTGATGGTCAAATCATCATGGAAATTAGCGCATGTCTGTCGTTCACACCGACTAAGGATGAGAAAGTGGGACAGCAGCGTGCTAGGTGCTCAAGAGAGACCTGCTGCGTGTTTTAAATCCTGCTCTAGGTGACCCACAACATGGATCACTCACGCCTTGACTGGCTTGGTAAACCAGGTTTTATTCGGGGGAAGGAATCGTTCTTGTAAGGGAGAATTTCCTCCATTTCAGCTTGTTCGGTTTAACTGAAGACTTTCTCCTTCGTTTCTTGTCCTGCGCTTTATAAACCGAGTGTCCTGGCCGCTCCTAAGAGGAGACGTGATGCTAATTTCCGTCCCTTGATTTTTATTCATGACATTGAAACGTACAGTTTAGTTAGAAAGCTGCTGTTTCGCGTCCCGTGCCGAAAGGTTGTTGAGCCCCATGACAAAGTTCTGCGCCTTGGTTTTCTCTGAGTTACTTAAAAGCCTGTGTGTCTTTCCTGAGTGTGAGGAAGC
The DNA here is from genome assembly GCF_964146895.1 of Miniopterus schreibersii. Taxonomy (NCBI): domain Eukaryota; kingdom Metazoa; phylum Chordata; class Mammalia; order Chiroptera; family Miniopteridae; genus Miniopterus; species Miniopterus schreibersii. Next base: position 79,093,450 of record NC_138101.1, on the reverse strand, counting down.
AGCTGCCACGGAGCCCGAGGCTCAGGAGGGGGACTCAGAGCCCGCCTCTGGCCTGTAGCTGGTTGGCTTCGTGACCTCGGGCGATCGACCTATAATCTCTCTGAGCCTTTGTTGCCTCTTGTGGAAAATTGGGGACTTGGACTAAATCAGTGATTTTCATACCTTAAGCAATTTTCTTTCAAGGACTAGAACTTTAAAAAAAATTTTTCTTCATGAAACTGTATTATATAAAACAGAGACTCAGAGCTGTCTAGCTAAAGGAGGGAAGGAAACTCAGGCTCTGCAATGCTATCTTGTCCCCGGTGGAAACTCAGATTCCTATGGGATATAGTTTGAGAACTACCAGTAGTGAGAAAAATCCTTCTAATTATAAATCCTTTGAATTTAAAGTTGCCGATGCATTGTTTTTATGTGCATAAGTTCCTCACCTTTCTATATCTTTGGTAAATGGAAAAATATAAATAAAATTGCAGATGTGTTCTCCTTATTAATGTTGGACTTCAAGCTCCTTCCACCATCTGAACAGAATCCTCACTTAGAAATAAGCATAAATGTCACAGAAGTAAATATTTAGGAAAAGCGCTTTTTGGGGAAAAGATAGTCACATTAGTGGTTTCTTAATTCAAGTTGTGTAAAAATGTGCTTTACATTGTACATATTGTTTATTAATGGTAACATAAAATTGCTTCAGTAAAGGCCTCTCTCTATGAGGTGCTGAGTTAGTACCACAAGGCCTGTCGAGCAAGGTTGCTGCCACCCTCTCTGTTTAATAAGCCTGTCGCTCATGCTCCTGGTAAAGTGGGACGGAGAACAGCCTCTGAAAATACTGGGGAACATCTTAGGCAACAAATTTGTCTTCACATCTAAAACTTGGAAAGGCATCGGGTATCACATTATCATGATCGCCACAGTGTTTATGTTTAGCAGAGTATTTTAAACCCCGTTTCAGGCTTTTAGGGAGAGGATACCTTTTACAAGAAAGGTTTAAGTTAAGAATACTCTAGATTGGGATATGTAATACGATTTGCAATATCCCCACACATTTTATAGTGAAGAAGACTATAATTATAATTAGTTGAATGTTGCCAAATTTATCCTTAATTTCTAGAAAGAAATGTTTCAGTCATAGAACAGACAGCAAAATAGCTTTATTTATTTATTTATTTATTTTTGCTGGTAGAATTTTCACATGACCTATGACAGTACCGCTTTTGTCATTTTAGGTTGAAAAATTAATGGCATAGAACATACTTTGAGATTTTAATTTTCTAGAAGTATAAGAATAGAAAAGTCACTTTAAAGAAAAATTCATTAAAATGGAAAACAAGCCCCTAAACTTTTAAAAAGGGAAGTTTTTCTAAGACTTGAAAAGTAATGCACTCAGTGTGAAATATGACTTGACTCGTTTGAACTTCTTTGAACCAATGGGATGAAACATCACTTTTCTCAAGTTATATTTATTCAATAGACCAAGATTAATTATGCTTTTTATCAGGTTAATCTCAATAGCATTACATATACATGCTTTCTGTTATCTAAAATTAAAATAATAGAATTTGAGTTTATTTTATTTATGTGATTATTTTTCTGTTTACGCAATCCCCAAGTTAGGTCTAGTCTCTAAAAGCATTGTTTAAAGGACGCATTTCATAAGCTCTTTATCATTCCTATAATAATGTCTCTTATTAAACTGAAATAGTATAAATATATTTGACTTCCTTCAGATGCAGCAGGAGCTTGAAAAAAAAACTAACTAGAAAACTAAAAGAAGGTATGTTGCCAAAATTTGCTAATTAAATTGAAACATCATTGATTTCTGAAACACATTGTAAGTGGGAAAGGGCATTTTCCATGTTCGGGTAACAGGCGCTGCACCACGTGTTTTCTTGTCCAAAGCGGGTGAACAGTGAAAGCGCAGCATGAGGAAGATGCGCTTACTCTGCATCTACTCATCGCGTCCTGTAGCTTTTAGAAACCTCAAAAGTCCGTGCATCTCTCTCTTTTTTAATTCCCCCCCCCCCCCCCCCGAGGAGATGTTTTTACTGATTTTAGAGAGAGAGGGAGGGAGAGAGAGAAGCATTGATGTGAAAGATAAACATCGATTGATTACCTCCAGTTCCTGCCCCCACCGGAGATCAAACCGGAAACCTAGGTAAGTGCCCTGATGGGAATCGAACCTGCAATCTTTTGTTTCACGGGACAGTCCTACAGCTGAGCCACCCAGCCGGGCCGTGCATCTCTCATTTCTGGCCACCCCCTTCCTTTCCTCTGTGATGCTGATGGAATGTCAGCTGAAACTGTTGCCAGAAATCTGGGCGTCACCCACTTCTCGTGATTTCACCAGCGATGTAGGACCTAGTCAAGCAGCTACAGTTCACCTAGCTATCACCCGAGGGCGACATTGAGATCTCCAGTCACTGACTTTGTCATTCATTTACCTTCTGCCCTCAGGAAAATCTCCAGATTCCTTTGCATGGAGTAAAAACACCGAAGTCCACTGTTTTCACCAAATAATTCAGACTTGCCTCTAGGTGCCACTTCCCCTCCTCCGCCCCTTTGCTCCAGCGTCTGGCAAACGAGGCGATTCGGCTCCACAGGAGCCCCCCTCACCCCTAGTCTCGGCACCTGCTGCCGTTCTCTTTCTGGCATACGTTTCCCGTGTCCTTCGGGTATCAACTTACACATCCCCGCCACCCAGAAGCCAGCCACACTGACACAAAACTGGATTGTCCCTTCTGTGTGCTCCGGTGGGGCCCTGTTTTATATTCGCCACGGTACATGCGGCTCTGAGTGGAAACTGCCTGCTCATCCGTCTGTTCAGTTTACAGCGTGTGATTGTCCAGGGTTGGCCTGAGCAGCTTCCCCTCTAACTCCAGCGCCTGCCGTGCCCCTGACTGTGTGGCTGTTGAATGAATGAATGAAGCTCAAGGCAGCCAGATGCCTGCTACTTAGCCATGATAGCAATTCTGTTTTGTTTATTTTTGTTTCGGTTTGGTTTTTTATATAACACTTTGTTAAACTTATTGGGGTGACAATGGTTAATATGAGCATATAGGTTTCAGGGGTGGGTTTCTATGTCACAAGATCTGTATATTGCTCTGTGTGCCCCACTCACAGTCATATCTTCCCCCGTCACCGTATATTAAGACCCCCCTTCACCCCCCACCTCCTTCCCTCTGGCAACCAGCACACTGCTGTTTGTGTCCACAGTAGCCCTTCATTCCGTGTGCATCGCGGGCAGACTACAGGCCATAGTAACCTTGTGCTGTGCACTGTCGTCATATACAGATGTTTTCATTCTTCTTAACACTTATACTTAGTGGTAGTTTAGATAAAGAATATAATTTTCCTTTTCTTTCCAGGTGCTGCTGCATTTGAATCCAAATCCTTTAGAGCTTATCCTGTAGGATCCATTGCTCAGTGAACTTCACATCAAGATCTACTTGTGAAAACGTCACGAGAACATGCACAGATTTTGAAGAAAAATTATATGACCTGAAACAACTAGTAAAAATTTATTTACTGGACTGTTTACATAACATTTTAATAATTGTTTTCCATTAACACATAACATGTGAGATCTTGATTAAAGAAAAATATTTCTGGATCATGTGTGTGATGAAAATTATAGTATTTTAAACTATGTTTCTTGGCATCTAAGTTTCAAGCATGTTTTCTAAGTGAAAGCCAGCACTATGGAGGTTTACATACTGGAACTGCCCAAATACCAGCTGTTTAAACCACACCCAAACCACCAAAATGTCATTCACACTTTAGTGGTGTTAATTGATAGCTTTTTTATATATTCCAATTTTATCACTATATTTGATCCTAAAGATTTAGACAGACATCACTTCTATATCTGCTTCTGTGGCTGCCATCAATGTTGGGATGTATTACAATTGTTAGTTATATTGCCATTAGACTCATCGCATGTAATTTTAGACCCTGATTCATAGATCTTTCCTTGTGGGGAAATAAAGTTTGCCTAAGGCTTCTCCCCTTTTCTATTGATTTATTTTTTAGAAATAGTGTTAAAATTAGAGAAAGCTCCAAGTTTTAGTACAAAGAACACTTTTCCCCTGAACCCTTTGAAAGTAAATTGCTGACATTATGCCAACACCCCGATTCCTTTAGTGTTTATTTCCTACCAGTCAGTGCCTTCCACTTGCTACCAGACCACCCTCACAATCAGGAAGTAACACTAATACATTCTATTACTTCATCCTCATATTCTTTTCCATTTTTGCCACTTGTCTGTAGTGTCTGTTATAGCAAAAGGATCCTGTTCAGATCCCTGGGTTGCATTTAGCTGTAGTGTGTGTTCGTCTCCTTCAGTCTGGAGCAGGCCCTTAGTCTTTCCTTGACTTTCGTGACCTTGAGTCTTTTGAAGAGTAAGCTCCCATAACGTAGACTGTCCTTCGGGTGGATTTTTCTGATGTTTCCTTATGATGAGATTTCGGTTATACATTTTTAGCCAGAGATCACAGAAGTAGTCCTACACTCCTCTAACTGTGTCCTGTGGTGGGACCTACACTGTTGCTTTACCATTCTTGGTGATGTTAATGTGGATCAGTGAGGGGAGTACCTGCTTGGTTTCTCCTCTATAATGTTTCCCTCTTCACTTTATAAGCAATTAGTGTTTTATAGGGAAGCACTTTGGGACTATGCAACTATCTCTTCCCTACACTTCTGATTAACTCATTTATCAATATAGGTTCATGGCTTTTTTTATTCAATGCGTTACAATTTGTTAAAATAATTTTTCTGAATTTATTTTTCTTTTAGAAAACTTTGTATTGGCAGTTTCAGACTTACAAAAAAGTTGCAAGAATAGTAGAAAGAATTCCTGGGTACCATCCCCCAAATGCTAACATTTTACTACATTTGCTTTACCCTTCCTCCCTTCTCTCTTCCTAGATAAATATAAATGTAGGTATGACACATATATACACACACATATATATAAAATCTGAAAGTTACAGACATGGCTCTTTACTCCTCAGTACTTTAGTGTGCATTTCCTATGAAAACGGAATTATCTTACCTAACTGCGGTATAATTATCAAAATGGGGGAATTAAAATTGGTTCAGTATTAATATTTAATCTTGGATATCATTTAGATTTTCCTATTGTCTCAGTAATATCCTTTATAGTCAAAGAAAATCCATGACGCTGTGTTGTGCCCATTGTCCCGTTTCTTTAGTCTCCTTCATCTGGGACAGTCTTCAGGCTTCCTTTGCTTTTCATGACTTTCAGTTTGAAGAGTGCAGGCAGTTATTCTGTGGACTCCCATTCAGGGCCGCGTGGAGCTCCCTCACGCAGCTCAGGTTATGCCGTCCGGGCGGGCGCGTCCCGCAGCGATGCGGATCTTCCAGCACAGCGACCTGGGGCACACGCTCGGCTCCAGGCCTGGCGCTGTTGACCTGGAGCGTGCGGTTAAGAAGTGTCTGCCAGGTTTGCCCACAGGAAAGTCACTATTTATGTTTTGTATTTCACAGATCCCTTGTGTGGGGTCCTCTGAGCGGTGCCAATACCTGGCCCCTCCTCTGAATTTCTCGCAGCTGGTACAGCGCCCGCCGATGATTCCTGCTGGAATCAGCTGGCACCATGTTGTCTGCCAGGTGCTGGGGCTCATTCCGCCATCCCTTCTGCACCGAGACAGTTAAAGACAAGTGGGCACGAGGGAGAAGGGAAAGCTGACTGTTTTGGTGCTTAATTCCCCCCGATTGGGCCCGTGGTGGCCTTTCGGGGTGCCCTCCTGTCTTTCTTGAGCACTCCCTTGCTCTCTGGGCAACAGGATGTTCCAGGCTCGCCCTGCGGTTTCCTCCCCAGCCCTAGAATCAGCCTTTTCCATAAGAGCCCCGATTCCTCTTAGGGGCGAGGACGTTTAGAAACCAAGGCCCCGGCGCTGGCTGTGGGGGTGCGCGTTGCTCCCGGGCTGTCATTGCTCACGGGTCCCTCAGAGCAGCAGGGACCGTGTGTGTGCAGATGGACACGTACATCCGCGCACATTCGCCTGCAGTTCTCTGGAAATATATTGAAAAGCAGGAGTTCTCACCAATCTAACCCCACATGGTTCGTTCTAGTTGTTTCCTTTCCATTTTTAATCCCTTTCCTGGCAGTAAGCGGGCCCCATCCGCAGTATCTGATTATCTGGTCAAGCTTCTTGTGGGTAACCAGCTCTGTCGCCCCTGCCCCTGCGCACGTGTCCTCACCCCCACCTGGATTGTGACCCCCACACTGGGCTGTCTCCACTGCTGTCCCTTCCAGGCATGTGCCCTCTTCACCCCATCCTTCCTCACCCCGTGCCGGGCCACCTCTTCTGCAGATGACTTACCCTGTCAGCTCTGAAGGCCAGGCTGGGCTGTCCTGCCTGCGGGGTGCCCCCTGACCTTGCTGTCTGACCCCTCCTGCCATGTCGCCCGCCTTTCGGGGTGCTCTGGCTCCAGCTCCAACACTGTGCAGGGGACCCTCCCAGACACACCTTCCTCGTTCCATCCGGGCTCCAGCACCTCGCTCTGGGCCACCGCACCTCCCTGCCTTTGTCCCCACGCCTTTGAACCAAAATGTTTGGAAGAGAAGGAAGCAGGAAAGGGCTCCAAAAACCTTTTATAAACAACTTGTCAAGCACTACAAATATACCGCAAGGATTCTGATTGGAATTGCATTGTATCTGTAAATAAATTGTGGAGAAAAGACGTTTATAATATTGAGTTTTCCAGACTATTTAATAGTCTGTCTGATTAACTCTCAATGGTTAAAAATATTTTCCATAGAGATCTTGCATATATTTTTTATATTTATTCTCAATTATCTAATACTTTTGAACCTAGTATAAATGTCATTTAAAAAATCAATTTTCTTTTTCTTGCCAGCTTTTAGAAATAAAATTGTTATGTTGCATTTTAAGCTTGGATTCAGTATTTTGCAAAACTCTCATTTTTTCTTACTTGAATATTTTATCTGCAGATTCTTTTGGATTTTCTACATGAACAGACATGTAATCTATAAATTGTGATGGTTTTGTTTCTTCTTTTCCAGTGCCTAGAATATTATTTTTCTTACTCAAGAAGGGTTTCAAAAAAGGGTGGGGGAAGAGTTGGTATCTACTTCTTGTCGAAATTGCAAAGGAAAAACAGAATATCTCTCTATGATTATGTAGATAGTGGGGTTTTAAAAGTAGGTATCCTTTATTAGTGTATTAGTTTTCTCTGGCTCTGTAGCAAATTGTTATCGGTGGAAGTGTGGTCTTGGGGTACCACTGGAAGAAGCATTTCTGGAGGCTCCCACGGGAGGATGAGATTTGGTAAGAAGCTTTATTTCCACAGAATTACACCCCTGGGTTTCCAAAGCGCCATCTCCCTTAGTCCAGTCAGAGAAGTGGAGCTGGGATTTCAGTGGAGCTAAAAGTAAAGCCAGTGTCCAGAGTTTCCTTTCCATGTCCGAGCTAGGTCCAGGTCAACATCAGGCTGGTTACAGTCCATCAGTCCATTGTGTGTGTGGTCCACGCACGTATTTATTATTAGCAGTTGTATTGAAGTACACTGGCCTAACATTTGTTCCATTTAAAAAATAAACATATCACTTGGGCCATAAAAAATATCAATCATTTTTCCTTGCTGTTATAAGATTAATGATAAACTGTTTTGTGTACAGCATTTCTATATGTGTGCTGTTTCAATTTTTAGTGAAAAGATACTTTTACTAAAAAAATAGTTTTAGCCTTGGCCGGTGTGGTTAGAGCATTGGCCTGTGCACCAAAGGGTCATGGGTTTGATTCTTGGTCAAGGCACAGATCTGGATGCAGGTTCCATCCCTGGCCCCAGTCAGGGCGAGCGTGGGAGGCAAGCAATCGACGTGTCTCTCTCTCACATCAATGTTTCTCTCTCACCCTCCCTCCTTCCCTCCCTTCCACTCTGTCTAAACATAAATGGGAAAAATACCCTCAGGTGAGAATTAACAAAAAATAAAAATAAAAAGTTTTATATCCAATAAAAAAGTTATCATCCACAAACTTTCCAGAGGCATTAGATAAGTATTAAAAGAAAAAAATTGTGAAGTACTGATACATGCTGGAACATGGATGAATGGGCTACAGAATATCAGGACAGGTTTGAAAGGGGAAGTCAGGTTAGATGAGTGTTAAACCTGAAAAAAATGAGTGACTTTAAGGAGACCATTCATTGTATGCTGTAACCTGGGAAAACGGGTTCAAGAAATTATGGTTAAGATTGGAGGGAAGACACAGAAAAGATGAACTGTAAGGGAGGGAGGGAAAGGAAAGAGTATATTGACTGGGTTATTGATTTTCTTATAGATGGTGGTCTGATGGGATGATCTCTTCTGGGGGGGTATCTAATCCGGGAAATTTAGTTGTGGATAAAGTCTGTTTAAAAAGCAGGTGCTTTTGGTAGGCGCAGAGCTTGCTGTTCCCACACATCTCACTGTGGAAAGCTGCATAAAATAAAATCCAAAGGAATATATTAGAAAAACGTCTCAAGCAAAGATCAAAGGGAAAGAAGAAGAAAGCACTCAGACCCGCAGAGGGCGCGGGGCTGCCTGGAGAGCAGGGCAGAGGCCCCTGAGCGGGCTCCTGGGACGTCCCGCTGGAGCTGCCGGCGGAGGAAACGGGGCAGCGCGGGCGCCAGGCCTGGGCCCGGGGGGCACCCCTGCGGCGGGGATGACACGGGAGGCCGCCGGGGCCACTTCGCAGGGCAATTTCCTCCCAGAACTGGCTGCAGTTCTCCAGCTGGGACAGCCGTGGGGACCCGCGGGCGGGACAGCCTTCCCTGGGGAGGAGGCTCCCTGCCTGAGGAAGTCACAGCAAACGGAGCGACGCTGTGGCCCGGGGCCAGCACAGGCTCGGGGACAGCGTGGAGACCGCGTCCCGAGGTGGGGCCCAGCGCCCTGCAGCGGGAAGGCGCCAGGACGCGGGCCCGCAGCGCGAGGTCAAAGCTGAGACTGGAAAGGCTGCGGGGAGACTCTCAGTGAGGCCCGACCCGGGCCTGCGGCCACCGCGCACTTTAAAGAACAAAGGCAGGAATTTCTTAAATGACAATCGGGGTGTGCGAGTGAATTACAGTCCCTGTTACATCTTGGCTGCACAGAGTAAATCCCACGGGGTCAAACTTAACCGCTATGGGAGGTTTCTCCCAATTGCTTTTAAAAAATTGGGATGTAACGTAACGTTCACTGTTTGAAAGTGTACAAGTCAGTGATTTTTAGTACATCAGCTATATGTGAAACCATCGCCACTCCCTAATTCCAGAATATTTCCATCACACCAAAAAGAAACCCTGTTCATATAAGCCCTGAGTCCCAACTCTCCCCTCCCCAGTCTGCTGGTCACGACAAATCCGCTTCTATTTTTCCCCATGGATTTGCCTGTTCTTGACATTTCCTAGAAATGGAATCAATCATTGTACAGCCTTTTGTGGTTGGCACCTTTCACTTAGCGTGATGTCAAAGTTCCCCCATTTTGTCACGTGTAGCGCTCCTCATTTCTTACTAGAGTGACTGACACTGTTCTGCTGGGTGGGTGGACAACACTTGTCTCCCCATGATCCTGGACCCCAGCAAGCATCGTGGGCTGACCAGCATGTGGGTAAAGTTGAAACCACTCTTTCTTTTTTAGATCCTTCTGAGTTTCTATCATGGTCTTTGACAATACTAAGTTCTGAGTTTTGGAACATGATTGTATGAGTGATAACTGTAATAGAAGTTGGGGACTGCTTTGTTTTCTAAAATGTGTAGGTGTGGAAAACAATTGCTGTGTAAACTTTTTATGCTTTGAATCCCTACCAGGGAGGCTCCCGAGCTGCTTCGCAGTGAACGCACAGGGTTTCGATGTCCTGCGCTCGCCTCCCCGGAAAGGCTGCAGCTGCTGAAGGAATGCAGACCCGGGCGGTTCATCTGACTGAAATCGAGCAGAAGGAGATGCTGCAAAGAATGACCCCGGCCTTTAAGTTGGGATTTGGGACTTTAATTTCTTTGGATTAGTAACACACAAGGACATCAGGACTTTTTTACACTTTAGCCCTTTTGGACTTCAACAGAAAGATTTTTGGATTTTAATTTTTTAAGATTATAACCTTTTAATTATATCACTAGGAAATTAATGAGAGGAGTTATTGTATTTTTGGAACATCACTATATGTTGACATGATTTGAAAACTATTTTTTAAAATTTAATTTGGAATATTTAAGTTTTATATCTTAACGTTATTTGATCTCACTGCAGAAACTCTGGGAGGCTACATTGGTTTGTGTACACAATTTTGGGATAGGAAGTGTCTCTGAGTTCAGAATGGACATTGAGATTATTCAATTAATAGACCATTCTGTCCCATTTCAGAGCCTAGAGCAAAATCTAATTCTTTCAGCAGAAAGAAAGGTCCAAGAGAGCCTCAGAAGGACCCACTTATTAATAGGGAAGGACTTATGATAGAAATATTATATAATGTTTGGTGTACAATAGGAAAGATATTAGAAAGTGGTGAATTAAAGTTTATGGACTTTGAGAGGTGCTTGCTTTTCATTACAGCAACAGCTTACACTAGTATGTACAAGTGGTTTTCTGTGAATGAATTTGACTTTAGGATGTAGATTATATTCCTGGGATTTATGTTTATCAACAGAAGGCTCATTCCGTTCATGATCTGACTGTCCTTAAGAGTGGAAACCCTTTATCACTGATATGCTAAAGCTCTCTTGCAACTCAGTGGACCATAATTGTGCCACACTTCAACTTTTTGCTATACCCAAAACTTAGATTGAGCAGAGCTCTAATATTGAAGAACATGATACACAGCTTCAAACTATAGACCTGGACATTTAGGATACGTTATAAAAATAGAGTCTATTCTAAAACTCCTTTGGTACCTCGGGGTTAAATATATTTCTAATCTTTCAGTAAATTTGTGAGTGTATTTAGATTGATATTAAATATTACAAATCACACTTGTTTCATAAATGCGTAAAACGTGATCACATTGTAAATTCTATCCTTCTACCAGTATTTTTCCACTTAGTGGTGACCTGATAGAATCACATAATTACATAATTTCTATTTAACTGTTTGTTTGGTTTTTAAAATTTATTCTAAATAACACTCCAATGAATACCTTAGCATGAACTGCAGTACCTGGTTATAATAACCTTCTCTGTGGGAGCTAAGACCTGGTGATATGAGGGGGAAAGATGTTGGTGTGAAGATACCAATTTGTATTGGAATTCACCCTCAGAGCAAGATTAAAAACAGCCCCTCAGAAGATCCCTGCGCTCTGAGAAAGCATGAGGCGAGGGTCTACTTTTTAGGAATATGTACTTTTTGAGTGGGTTGAAAAAATATATAGTAGCAGTAAGAAAGCAAAAACCAAAAAATAAGAATAATTGACTTTCCATCTCTTAAGCCAGTGGTTGGCAAACTATGGCTCAAATCTGACCTGCTGTTTCTGTACAGCCTGTGAACTAAGAACATTTTTTGTATTTTTAAGATGTTTGTAAAAGATCAAAGGAAGAATAATATTTTGTGATATGTGAAAATTATATGAAATTTGAATTGCAGTGAATAAAGTTCTATTGGAACACAAATAACCCCTTCCTTTTGTTTACATATTGTCTACTCTCATGTTCCAACAGACCCTGTGGCCAACAAAGCCAACAAATACATACCATCTGGCTCTAGCTCTCTACTCCCTTTACCACGCACTGTTTCCCGGCAGCATGTGGCCGTCCCAGGGCCATGACCGGCTGCGGCATCAATCCTGATTCAGCCGGATGGCAGCCAGGGGTTTCCACAATCTTAGTTGAACAGTGGTGGTTGATGGGCTGGGTCAACGTGCTCAATGTGGTAGATTTTTTTTCAGTGCTGTGCCCTAAAATGGCTGGAATGAGTAAACAGCTATAATATATTTCTATTTCTTATTCCTGTAATTGGATATGAGATCATATCTTGTCTACTAACTACATCACTGGTTCAGATCCTTGATACCCAAAGCGTGGCCCACAGCCAAGGAAACGCATCACCATCTGGGAGCTTATTAGAAACGCAGAATCTCAAGTCCCACTCCACGATCCTCAGGCACACTGAAGTGTGAGGAGCACAGGTTTAGACAAAAACAAAAGATTTCCTAAAAATGGGAAGCTGTTTGAGGAAAACAGATGAAGTATGACTGAACTTAGTCACAATAAAAAAAAAAAAGTTGACTATTACATGCCAGGTGCTATGCTAGGAACAAGGAACCTAAAGATGGAAACTTTTATTATGAAAACATTTAAACATACACAAAAATCAAAAGATTAACATAATGAACCTGATCCACCTTTCATGGAAGGGTTTTAGCATCCTTTGATTCATTGCTTGGATGCAGTATCTTATTAAGGCTTGAAAAATGATGAGGTTTACATTTTTATTATTGCTTTAGCTCTGATTAGCTGGAATTCTTCTATAAAGAATTTTCCCTTGTCATCCAATTATTACTCTAAAGTACAGATTTTATGAGGAAAGCAGAATTACTGCTTGTACTTTCCCTTTCATCACCAGTTTTCAGAAGAGCTACTTCCAAATGTTTATAGTTTTACTTTTTGTTAAGCATCTTTATGAACTCATGGAACTGTATAGATTTATAACACATGGGTTATATGTGATTTAATCCACTGTAGTCATGTTTAATTGTCCCATCTTTAGGGAGTGGGAACCCCTTTGGTTAATTATCTTTTTACACTGCCCTAGTATTCTGATAGGTCCTTTCTTTCCGGCATGACAAGATACTTAAGGAACATTTTGTAAAAGTCCTGTATTAGACCTGGGCAAGGAAGTCTAGCTACTTTTATTGGGAAATAGTGTTTAGAGACCACCATCTAGGTGATAGTGATTAGTAAAGCCCATTGCCACTAGGCATCATTTCTTTTAGGCCTTTTTAGTGGACAGACTAGGAAACACATATTTTCATAGAAAGGGAAAAATATATCATGGATTCATACTGATGTTTTCAAATCAATGGAAGATTATAGAATTTTTGCTTAACATCTTGAAAAATATATAAATTATAAAAATGTTTGGGAAAAAAATATTTGTGTATTTTTACCCTGAAAACATGAGATCCTAATAACATCAACATAATTACTTATTTGCTTTAACATACAATATATGTATACCTAATATTTTCAAAATAACAATACAAATATTGTTTTACTAACACTAAAGTAACTGGATTCAATTTAGGATTTCTTTGTAGTTCTTTTTTTCCTTGGGATATACTTTTAGGTTCTGTGGTGTGGTTTTTTTGTTGTTATTTTTAAATTTATCTTTATTTTTGAAAGTATTACAGATGTCCCTTTTCCCCTCATTGATCCCCTCTACCTAGCACCATCCCCCCTTTCCAAACCCTCACCACACTATTGTCTGTGCCCACAGGTTATGCATATATGCATATAAATTCTTAGGTTAATCGCTCCCCACCCCTCACCTCCACCTTCCCTCTGAGGTTTGTCAGTCTGTTCTGTGCTTCTGTGTCTCAGGATCTATTTTGTTCATTGGTTTGTTTTGTTCATTAGATTCATATATGACTGAGATCATGTGGTACTTGTCTGTCTCTGGCTGGCTTATTTCACTTTGCATAATACTCTCCAGGTCCCTCCAGGCTGACTCAAAAGGTGAGAGATCCTTTTTTATAGCTGCATAGTATTCCATGGTGAAAATGTACTACAGTTTTTTAATGTATTCATCCACTGATGGGCACTTGGGCTGTTTCCAGAACTTATCTATTGTAAATTGTGCTGCTATGAATATAGGGTGTTTTGGGTTTCTCAGGATATACTCCTAGAAGTGGGATCGCTGGGTTAATTGGCAGTTCCAGATTTAATTTTCTGAGGAAACTGCACACAGTTTTCCATAGCGGCTGCACCAGTCTGCATTCCCACTGGCACTGTATTCAAGAAGGTGCTTGATGTGATTTAAATCTTCTTGGACTTGTGGAGACTTGTTTTGTATCCTAACATGTGTCCATCTTTCAGAATGTCCTGTGTGCACTTGAGAAGAGTGTTTATTCTTCGGCTTTGGGGTGGAATGTTCTGTAAATGTTGATTAAATGCATCTAATCTGGTGTGTCATTTAGAGTCCCTGTTCCCTTGCTGATTTTTTGTCCGGGAGATCTCCCTAGTGAGGTGGGTGGGATGGTGAAGTCCCTCCTATGGCTGTATTGCTGCCGATGTCTCCATTAACGTCTGCAGAAGTTCTTTTAATATTGAGGTGCTCCTATCTGGGGTGCACATGTGCTTACAGGGTTACGCCCCTTGTTGGATCCGTTCCTTTAGTATGTAGGGACCTTTATTTTCTCTTGCTGTGGCCTTCATGTTGAAGTCTATTTGTCAGATATGAGTATCGCTGCCCAGCTTTTTAAATTTCCATCTGCAGGAAGGTGAGTATCTTTCCCTCCTTCACCCTCCCTGGCTGCGCGGAGACAGGGCCGGAGGGGACGCAGCGCCCCCGCCCCGAGCCCCGCCTGGCCCGGGCCCCGCACCCGCTGGAGGAACGGAAGTCCCCCTTCCCCACAGTCAGCCTCCAGCCCAGGAGGCCCCCCCAAACAGAATTTCCGGGCGGGGGGCAAATCCCTGATGGTTTTCTTTCCCGGGGCCTGGGGGGTGCATTTCTCGCCAAGTTGCGGGATTTCTCCTCTCCGGGTGAGGGCGGCTCTTCCTCCGGGCGGGGCGGGCGGGGTGCGCTCGGCCCCGGGCCAGCCGCCTGAAGCACAGCGCCCCATCCTCCACCCTGCAGCCCCACTTTAGGATGAGCCAGAGCAGCAGACGCTCCCGCAGAAGCGCTGCCCTCCCCCCTCCCTGCGCAGAGGAGCGGCCCCGCCGAGGACGCCGACTGGAGAGTCAATGAGCCGGGCTCAGCTCCCGCGCTGCCCCGCCAGCTCCCCGCCCGCCCGCGACCCAACTGCTCCCCTTCCCAGACAGAGAGGAGTTGGTTTTTCTGCCTTTATAGCCTCCCGCAAACACTGCTGGGGCTGCGGGTTTGTTTAGGGCAGGAGCCCCGGAGCCTCCGAGGGTGGCCAAATAAATCTCCAAACGCTCAATGCGGTGCCATGGGACTTAGTCTCGGTCACCTGGGCACAACCCCGCCCACCCGCCTCCCTCCCCCACCCCCAGGGCTCGCACCCGCCCTCAGCCCCGCGCTCAGAGGCCGCCCACTTCCCTTCCCCCGAGGCTGCGGGCCACCCGCCGGCGGGACCTCGGGCAGGACCACCCCCCGGAGCTCCCTGGGGGCGACCTTCCCCCACCCTGGGGACGGCCCCCTGCGAGGCGGGGAAGGTGAGCAGGTGAGTGCGTGAGGGCGGCTTCACCGCCTGCAGGGGAGTCATGTTTGCGGGAGAGCGGCCCCGCAGGTTGAAAGGGTGACCTGCCGGGGCCCAGGAGCTGAGGAAGGAGGGACGGAGCCAGTGTTGGGGGCCCGCGGGGCGCAGCTATTCCTGCGCTCAACCCGTCCACTGGGGTCCTCCGCCGGCTCCTGGAGCAGGACACTCACTGCACCGTGTAGCCCGATCCCAAATTTATATTACTTATTGGTTCCCAGCTTCCCCTGCCTGAACCTATCATCTGATTTTAGTTCCTTTGTATTTATAGGTAATCTCAAGAGATTGGTTTTAATGGAATATTTAAATGCAAATATTTTTTGTAAAACTGCATAGAATTTATCCTATAACTTTTTCCTAATTTGTTGTTGAACCGTTCAGTAATTACAAAACGTGTGATGAATTCTGTAATGTAATGAAGAGCCGGAAGTTTTTTAAAAAATAGTAGCAGTTTGGATACCCTACTTCTTTCTGCATGTTCCCCAGTTTGCGGTCACTCCTGTCTTGTCATAATTTCTTCTTTTTAAAATGCCCCCCATTGGCATCTGTCAGCTGGGACTTGCCCACCCCTCTGTGCCCGTGATTTTAAGCTGAAATGAGTGCGGTCCTTTCATCTGCCCCACAGTGTGCAGCGTGTCCAGCACTAGGTCAAGGCAGCTCGGAATCTTTAAGGGAGAATCTAAGTGTAGAGGTGGTGTCGGTGGAGCTCACTTGAAAAGCAAATGCTTCAAGGCCTGAGTCAGACCTTTGCCCATGTATCTGGAAGAAGCCGGTGCTGCAGGAGGCGGCTGTATGAATGAAAAATGAATCTAGGACCCTGAATTTTATTTTCAGTTTAGTATTTACGCTTTTAATGGACTACAGATATGCTGAACAAACTTCTGTAAAAATTGGCCCATTTATATGTACCTAGCCATTCTCTGAGAGTATAATTTTAAGGAAATATTAATATAGATTATTGGGTACACTGTTTCTTTCCTTTGAACAGGCCACAAGTTTTGTCTGTAAAATACATTTCCCTGTGTTTCAAGGTGAGCTATAAATAAATCCATACAACTAAAATTTTAACTTACATGTCAAATCCGTTACCTTTTCAATGGGAAAAAAACAATTCTGTTGTAGTTCTAGTGAATAAAAGTACTTAAAAATGAAGTTATTTACTCAAAAATAATCTTTAAAATCTTGAATGTTATCGCTTGATTTAAAAAGAAACCCATCTTTCATTTGAAGCTTCTCAGATAATTCGGATTAAACTCTTTCTCTCTCTTCATAGAGCTCAGTTTGTACCCTGTTGGAAGCTTTTTAGCACTTACATCATCTGCTTGATAATGGAGCTGTTAATGTGTGTGTTGTGCATTTAATCATGAGTTCCAGAAGATGAAAATTGTGTCTTATTAATTTTTGTGTCCCCAACAGTGCTTTCCCCATAGTACTTGTTCAGTCAACCTTTAGTGAGTTAACTGTGGTGGACCAAAGGACTTCAGACAGGTGCAGCACACCTGCCTCCAGGGAGGCCATTCCTCCAACCGAACTGGGGACACTAAGTTAGTCTTTCCTTTTATCACATGGCTTTTTGCCTCTCACTAGACCTTTAGTTGTTGTCTCCTCACTTTTGAATTGTGCCTTTTAGCCTTCTTGTCAAGTTTGTCATTTCTAGAATTCAACAAGGATGTCAGCTTGTCACACATCAACCTCCTGGACATTGCCCACGTCACCTCCCTGGGACGCCGGGCTGACACGGACTTTGCAGAATCCCTCTTCTCTGCACAAGGACTCTTTTCCTGCTTGCTTCACCCTTCCTGTCAGACAGCGAGGACCTCTGAACCTGGGGATGGGCAGATCTAGGCCCCTTGGCAGCAGGAAGCAGTTACAGCAGACAGAGACCTTCAGCCATTTCTCCTTTGTGAAATTAGAGAGATTTATTTTTTCTCGGGGAATGATACTGTTGTAATGACCTGGTTATTAATTAACTGGAAAGGAACCGAGGGAAGGCCAAATATTACAGGCACGCCCAGTTAATGCCTTTATGCCACCAGCATTAGTCTCTGTACTCCTGTCATCAGGTTCCTCTTTCAACTATTTCCCTTCCATAACCTACTGTGGAACTTGGAAGGCCAGTTTTCCCTGCCTATTCCTATGAAGAATTGGCCAAAATAACCGAATTTTTGAATACCATCTTGCATCTGTATCTAGTTGGAGGGGTGTGTGTATAGTTTTTAATAGAACAATAACAAATGTCTTAAAATTCTTTAATGTGTTTTTAAAAATGTCTTTTTAAATCTACCTTTTTAGTAAATCCTGTGGAAATGACCATGAATAGTTTTTTAAAGTATTACATAAGTTAAGAAAATATTACCTAAAGGTATTTCACATTGAATAAATCTAGAATATACTTAGTTCAAATATTTAGAAAGAGCTTTATTTAACAACTGTTATTTTATAACTACTGTGAATTTGAGTGTAAAAACATAACTTTGCTTAGTTACTAAGTGGTTGATAGCTGTCCACTCTCTGCAGAAGTGTATCTGAATATCCAGGAGAATAATACCTGAAAAAAAAAGAATTTTTTATTAGATACTGATGAAAAGATTCAGCTCAGTAGGCACAAAAGATTCAGTATAAGGTTGTTTTTATCAGAAATAATTCTATGAATGAAACCTCTGAATAATTACGCTCCAGTAGTGCTTTGTGCAGAAGGTTAGAGCCTGTCAAGAAAAAGAACATTGCCCTGGCTGGGTGGCTTGGTTGGAGCATCATCAAAAGATTGTGGATTTGATTCCCAGTCAGGGCACATACGTTGGTTGCAGGTTTGATCCCCGGTCAGGGTGCATATGGGAGGCAGTCGATTGACGTTTCTCTCCCTCCCTCCTTCCCTCCCTCTGTCCAAGCATATCCTCAAGTGAGGATTGAAAAAACACAACAAAACACCAACTCACAAGACTGCTAGATAACAAAACATTTAAGGGCTATCAATGCAGTGGCAAAGAATATTTTCAAAGGAAGATACTTGCACCCAGTGATAGTATTTTATGGAAGTGACTTTGTTTTTATTATGTCAAGTGACTGATGTTGCTTTAATGATCATAGCTAATAGATTTTTTTTCATAAGTTAGTCAACATAGTGTATAATTACTAATAAACTTCTGCATTCAGATTATTTTAGAGGTTATTCTCAATGTATGTTTAAATCAGGCCTGTTTACCCATAAAAACAAAAATTTCTGGGAGCTTAATTCATACTAAAGAACTATTTCATAAGTGGTTTACAAGGAAATTAATCAATTTCATTTCTACAGTACTATAAGTTATATCTATATATAGAACATTTTATGAAAGGTTTAGTATAAAAGTATTAAATATATTGGTTAATGTATTGTGGGATGCTTCATACACCATGGAAAGAATTTACATGCATATAAAAATATGTCACAACCTGGCAGACATTCTAGAATATAATAAATGACTAAAAAATCTAAACTCTACTTTAAAACTTTCCAAAACACTTAAAATAAGCCTCCTAAGGTGTTTTGTCCAGAGAGAACCTAAAGTTTGAGACTTGTTTTGTCCTTTGTTAGTTATCTTTATCCTCAGATGCTTGGCTTAAAAACTCATAACTGAGAGAATACTAATTTCTTCCACAATTTGTCAAGTTACAGTGGATAAAACAGAGCTATATTTTCTTAATAGTGTGCTTTTATAGGGAGCCATAGTTAAACATACATACAAACATAAAAAACTACCTTAAAGAATGTTTCTCTCCTAAAGGCTACCTACTCTGGAAAAAATTTTCCTTCATCAGATCTCTTCAAAGAATTCATACCCTGAGGAATTCACAACCGTTTCCCTCTCTGAGTTAGTCACAACATTTAAAGTAGCCCTCACCTTCCCAGGACTTATGCATATGTCAGACACAAGATAGGTATTTTTATGTAAGTGGCAAGAGGTATATAAAAAAAATAAAAACCACAGTTTTAAAAATTGTGCTGCTGTATGGTAGGTGCTAACCACATACTCCTCATAAAAGAACCGAAATGAACTTCCAAAAAAGAACTGTAAATTCCTTTTCTCTGCTCGTTAGCTACTGCTAGCCCAATTTACTTCTATATGGCCTTTAAGAATATAAGTGAATTAACCTTGCTCTAGACCCATGTAGAATTTGGGTTATTATATAGTTACCATGTCAGAAATGTGCCAAAACAAAAGGCATGTATGCACGCTCCTCTCTCCAAATGCGATGGCTCCTAAAGGCATCTTCCCCTCCCGAGTTTAGGCGGAGATCCAGGAAACAGAAGAGTTCCGAAATATCCCTGACTGTGGTGTAGACAAGGGCTAGAACTCAGATCTTCTAAATGTTGTCCTGGATCCCTTCTCTCTCATCATACCAACTACCTTTATTAGAAATTTTTAAAGATTACTAAAATTGGAAGGCAATATAAAGTAAATGTTTAGGCTAAAAAGAGCAGAGAGAATGTGACCATTGATAATTGGTCTTATAAAGAATAATTAGTTCTAAAACAGTCAAGTGATCCTTGAAAATATGATTGCAAAAATAAAACCACTTTAAGATTGTATTTGTCTCTTTTCATAGAAAGACAAAGTTTCAAAGATTTCTAGAAAACCGCTTTATAGAACCTAATACTTTTTAAAAAAAATCAGAAACTTGAAAAAGTGAGCTAACCAAACTTTTTCATAACTAGCCAATTTAAAAAACAAAATCCTAGGTCCTAGAATGTTAGAAGTTAAAATTTTACAATAGTATTTTGACAAGGCACCATATTAGAGTCTAACATGAGAGTTTTTTTATTTTCCCTTATGCTCTGTAAAATAATCCTAGAAAGGAGTAGAAAGAAGACTTCTATTCAAGAAAGTTCTTTAACCACTGATTAATTCTAATAGGTCATTCCATCTGGGGGGCCCTTTAGTTTGCTTTGTTTCATTTTTCTATAATTTTGTTAGCAAATTGTACTGAAAGTTATTTTAAACTTACATAAAATAGTATTCTTCCTAAAGGAACATGCAAATGTGTAAAGATTAACTTGATTTTCTTTTCTTGAGAAAAGATTTTCAAATTTTCTTCATTTAGTGGTTTTACACATATTTCATATGCTATATAAACTTCTTGGTATTATCATATTTGTAAATTATATATAGTAGATATACATTTTATGATGTTCCTTTGGTATATTTTATATGTATTAATATTTTCAAAGCTAACTTATTGGCACTCTTTTGGTCAAGGAGTTCGCATAAACCTTCCAAAAGTGCACAAACTTAACATCTTTGGAAGGAATTTACCTGCAGAATATATGTGAACAGAAAACAAATTTTAAACTTAAATAAAATTATTTTTGTGTTTTTAAATTAATGTTTCCATATGTATTAAAAATCACTAATATTAAATAGGAAGAATCATTTATATAAGTTATAAGTTTTAAAATTGAAATTTATATTCTCTTGTATTAGAGAAAGAAAGAAGTGTAGGACTAGAAAAATGTGACCTTTAATTCTGCAGGTGTTGTGGGCATTTTCACATAATAAAAATGGTATGGTTCTCTATTTTGCTTACAAGGTCTGAGAGGATTAGGTTTAATGCTCTTCAAATTAACCTCATTTTAAAAAATTAATCTTGAAAGTAGCTTCCTGCTACATTACTATGAAGTACCTGCATATCATAGACAACATTTATTGTTTTCAAATATAGATTGTAACTTTCTTTTTGATAGTTAACATATTTATTTTCTACTTGTAATACTCCCATTAATATAAGTGTAAGCTTAATAATATATGCAGGGAACTATGACAATCAGAACCTATAGGCCTATTTTCTAAATCAGGTTCACAGTAAAGATTAATTTGAACTCTGTATTTGGGTATTCTTTACTAAAGCATGTCTTAAACTAGTGCAGAAATGTCTCAAATGACATTGCAGTTTAACTTGGAAATGTGTGTATCAATCAGAACATTGTTTAACTTTAGTGAAAAATGTGATTAAGAGCACAGGTAAAGGCATACACTGGTCTCATGTAGTATCTCGTAGGTCACATTTTGACACTGGATATGAAATGTAGGTTTGAAAACAGAAAAACCACATCATAATGTGAACTTCTCAAAGTCTACTTTTCCTACCTTACTATTTCCTCTGGGTAGCAGTTGTTAATGCTGTTGATGTATTCCTGGAGAAGAGACCCAGGTTCTGCTTTGATCTCCTGAACCTTTTTCAGTCCACCACTTGTTACAAAAAGTCGTCGAGCTTTGCTATCGTGTGGCAGCACCTTGAAAAGCGAAGCGCATGAAAATGTCAGCTTTGCACCCAAGCCAGTTTGGCTCAGTGGTTAGAGTGGTGACCTGCGGACTGAAGGGTCATGTACATGGGTTGCAGGCTCGATCCCCAGCCCCATGAGCCTAATTTGCTGATGATTAAAGTAAAATTCAGTCTTTTTAGAAATGTATGAACTTTTTATGTTGTGCAGATGGAATAAAGGCGATGAACATGAGCAAAGGCAATGGAGATTTACTCATATACATAAAACAAAGTGGTGTCCCTCCTTTGCTGACACCCATTCTAAATCTTTCCCCGACCTACAAAATTAAAGGCACACTCCTTAACAATGCCCAGGCCTTCTGGGACTCAGCAGCTAAATACCTCTCCAGCTTCCTTTCCCATTAATCTCTACCCCAGATTTTGTCAATAACCTCAAAGGGTACGCGCCAGGCCATTTCTCACTTTGCCCTGCTGTTTCCTCTCCTAGGATTCCCTTCCCTTCCCACGCACCTCCCCGCATTTCCTTGGCTAATTCTTGCTTACCTTTTAAGAGTCAGCTCAGGTGTTACTTCCTTTCAGAAACTTTCTCTGGGACACCCCTATTCCCTTATCCCAGGGAGAGTTAGGTACTTTTCTTCTTTCATTGCATTCTGTTAAACCCCATGCACTTGCCATATAATATTTTAATTATCAATCTATATGTCTGTCGCACATAAATGTCATGAAGGCAGAAACTGCACCTTTACTCATTCATTTATTCCTCTCGTGCCTGGTGCCTAATAGATGCTCAATTAATGTTCAGCAAATGAATGAACATACTAAGGAGTAGGCAAGAAAAGGAAATTGAGATGTTAAAGGGACAGAAGAAGAATCAGGAAAGCAAGGAATCAGCAAATCCGAGGTTTTAAGAAGCAACCAGTGAGCACTAAAGAAGGTCCCTGGGTTTGACAGCGGGTCTGTGTGTGGCGAGGACAGAGTCGGTGCGGATGAGGAAATTTACTCCGCATGGCTACAGCTGACCAGGCGAGGAAGGCTCGGAGGGGGTTCGCAGTGTGGGGATCACCCTCTTCCTTGGTGGTCGCTACTATTCCCTCTGACAGAAACACCCTTTCTTTCCCCGCCATTCCCACCCTTTCTTCAGAGCCAGCTTTTTTCACTTGTACTTGCCCCACTGAGTCCCCCGGGAGCACCTCGGTGCACTCCTTATTCCTTCTTTCTAAGATGAGTTTATCAGGAAGTCTCGCACCCTGATTTTCTAACTGTTTCTTCTCGTCTCCCCAGCTAAGTTATAAAGTTCCTTGGAGAAGAACTTTGTCTTATTCTTTTTGTCTCTCTCAGAGCTTTACAGGGTACATGTAGGCATTTAACAAATACTTAAAGCTGCAAAAGGAGCGGGCTAATAGAATGTTAATACACATCACAATAAAAGACAATAAAAGATTACACTAGTATATATTTCAAAAAAGGGAATGGTCGCCTGGCCGGGCGTGGCTCAGTGGTTGAGCGTCCACCTGGGATCCAGGTGATCGGGGTTCGATTCCCGGTCAGGGCACATGCCTGGGTTGCAATCAATGACTCTCTCACATTGATGTTTCTATCTCTCTCTCCCTCTCCTTTCCTCTCTCTGAAATCAATAAAGGTATTTTTTTTTAAAAAAGCAAAAAATTCTTAAAAAAAAAAAAAAAATGGAATGGTCTGCAGATATATCAGTTTTTAATGTTTTTGGCCTGGAGAGTTTTCATCCCTCCTATGTCTGTCCCCAGCCACAGTAAACTATCTTTTAACCTCCCGCCTGGCTTTCCCTCCTCTTTCTAGTGCTCTGGTATCTTTAGATTAAGAAAACACAAAATTCTGCCTGAAGCAAATACTCCCAAAGGCATATTTATAAGAGTACATAATATGAGGTATGTCTTTATTTTATCTTGGCTATCCAACCTTCCACAAATCTCACTGATTAATTTTTATTTACTTTAGTGACTGATTTTCAACTCTTAATTTTGGTTAATGTTCATTTTTATGTGCCTGGGATTGAGCTAAACTATTTTCATATAACATCTCATTTAACTTTACAGTGATCCTATGAAATAGGTATTCTTATTACCCCATTTTATGGGGAATCATACTAAGGTTTAGAAAGGTTAAGACTCTGATAAAGATATTACAGCTTGTAAATGTAAATCCAGGTACCCCAACTCCACAGCTTGAGCTCAGAGCTACTATGGGATAGTACTTCCACAGACTCCATCTTCTTAAATATCCTGAGCCCAATTTAACCAGTTCTTTTTCTAAAAATTTTTAAATTTTTTATTGATTTCAGAGGGGCAGAGGGAGAGAGAGAGAAACATCAATGGTGAGAGAGAGTCATTGATCTTCTGCCTCCTGCATGCCCCCTGCTGGGGACTGAGCCTGCAACCTGGGCATGTGACCTGACCGGGAATCGAATCTCAATCTCCTAGGTTGATGCTCAACCACTGAGCCACATCAGCTGGGCTAACCAGTTCTTGATAGCTTAGGATCACACCCTGGCCGTCAGTGGCTGTGGTAAGGCAGTCATTCTCTCTCAGCCTTTGCTATCAGTAGTCAGTCCTGCTGGCTAGCGGCTTGACCTTCCTACCATACTACTTTCAATCTGCAATAATCTAAGAAATATGACCGCTTCATTTGTTAAAATTATTTGTAAAATAAGTCAGTAAACTTCAAATGACTAAGAGCATCTCTGGTAAGTGCATTAACTTTGTGCAGAAAATTTCAGTGGCTCAGAGACTTTTCTCTTTTTTTTTACAAGACCTTTGCAGTGTTCCCAGATGAGTGAGGCTAACAGACACCAGGGAAATTACTAAAAGTTACTTATCAATGTAAATTATGTATATTATGAGGTTTTTATGTGTTGACACACTATTTACTCCCCAAGAACACTAAAAAGAGGGTACAGAGATTGTGAGGAGAAAGGAAGTGTGAATTATGTAGGTGTGAATTTTATTCATCTCTGTTACCATCCCTGTCAATACAATCAATGAGAGTTAAGTAGGAGAACCCTGCCCCCATCTTACGGAAGAAAACATTGACCAACAATGTTACTTCATTTTCATTTTCTTCGCCCACTTGCAGGCTAAGAGTTCTTCTTACCTTACTGAACTGTCCGACCACATGCTTCAGAATATTGGGAGGAGCATCATAGAGAAATGGCTCAAGGGCTGGTAAGTAGGTGCATTTTTGTAAGATACTCTTTATGGCTTTTTTACTCTATGAAAACACAAAGCAAAATACATACCAAAGTAAGCAATCAGTTAAAGCTTGACCAAATTCATGTCTCATGTTCCTGGAGTTTGAAAACAAAATCAATTTCCTGGTTTAAGCTATAGTTGTTTCATTTTTAAAAAGAGTTGTCAGAAAAACTATCTTACATTGATTTTATCATAGAATAAATACCCTGCCAGTTGTCTTTGTGTCAAATTTTAAAACATATAGTGTCTTATTGAGCTCTTAAAATACCTATGAGGAAATTAAAATTAGAAATCATAAAGCTACAGACAAAATTAATATGTATTACATTTTATTAGAGTAAAAATTTGTATATGTGAAACTGAGATAACTAATCTCCTATTCCTTCCAATCAACAAATGAGAAAATACTTGGTTTAGTATAGAAAGCCATCATCAGGCATTCTGTGTTCTCCAAAAGGCCTCATGGCTTATAGGTATGTAGTCAGGAATATCCTACTGTGTGCATTATTCAGTGAGCATTTGCAGATATGCTGCTATAGATCATGGGTAGAAATTGCCCCACTCACAGACAGAAGCACAACAGAATCTCTTCAACTGTAGAGGAAAGCTCAACAATAGCGAGTGTATCACCCACAAGCAAAAGAACAGGAACCCGCAGGTACCTTTCCCACCACCCCCAGCACTCTGTATTTCATGGGGACACCACATGGTGCTGCCCCCTGCCAAAAGTGTGGCTGAAGAAGGGCTCTGATGTGACTGGAGCACATCCCTGCAGCCAGCTCTAAGGTCAGAGCTGGTTGTGATTCTGTTTCCTTGTATTAAAGTCAGCTCCCTTCACTTTGGAAGGCTGCACAATTGGGTTTATCTACAGCTGTTTCCACTAGAAATCCACATCTGCTTGTGTGCGTGTGGTTTGTGCTTCAGGACCAGGATCCTGACAACCGTTCCTCTGATCACCTGTTCTCTCTCTGAGGCCTTAGCTGACCTGATCTTCTGGAATCTTACTATTCAACAGTTAGCGATGCTCTTGAATGTCAAGGAGCATTTTGATTTTCACACCATGAATTCTATAGTTGATAAATGGATTCTGCAAAACCTTTCATCACATTTGTGCTCGCTAATAAAGGAACTCTTGAATTTATGGTTTTCCAGAGACCCAGACTAAGCAGTCTTGTAATCTCTTATCTCTTGACATATTTGTGTCTAAAATGTTGTTTTATAAACTAGATTAAATAAAACGAGTTAAGTAATGCAGCCCAAATTTTTCCACCAGTATTATAACAAGTTGGAATTAAACTCTCAATTCCCAACACACCTAGTTACCTTTCTGATGAATCATCTTAGGATCATGGTGAGTTCAGCAGGTCAACAAATTTAACTTAACTGGTGACAAGGTCAACTAACAGTATAGCAGAGATCACATTCACCATACCAGCAGACAGCCGTAATCTAACAGTTCCAAATTGGTGATATACTGTCAAGTTATTAATCAAGAACCCTCTAATTAGAGGGCTAGAGCTTCGAATGACACTAAAAATTCACTGAGCTTTACTATCCTTTGTCAAGAAATAAACTAGATTTATGACTATATATACTTCTATATTAGGAATGTATGTCATGGTTAATAATCAGCTGTATTATCCAGCATGAAAGGAATATCAATATATTAATTAAGATTTTGTTTACTTGTTAATTTCTGGGTTTAAGATTTTTAACATCTTTATTGAGATACACCTTATCGTAAATTCATTCATTTAACTCGTTCAATGGTTTTTGGGTAAATTTACAGAGTTGTGTACCATCAATACAATCTTGCTTTAGAATATTTTCATCATCCCAGAAAGAAACTTCACGCCTATCTGTAGTCATTCCCTATTCCCTTACCCACTTATCTCCACCATCCCCAGGCAACTACTAACCTAATTTCTGTCTATAAATTAGACTTTTCTGGACAATTTATATAAATAAAATCACATGATGTGTGAACTTTTGAGTCTGGCTTTCTTATTTAAGTACAATGTTGATGAGGTTCATCCATGTTATAGCATGTATCAGTACTTAATTCCTTTTATTGTTAATAGTGTTCCATTATACATGTTTACCACATTTTGCTTATTCATTCACCAGTTGGTGGACATTTGGGTTGTTTTCATTTTGGGTATTATGAATAATGCTGCTATGAAGATTCATATACAAGTCCATTTCTCTTGGAAAGAGACCTGGGAACGGAGTTGTTGCATGTTGATGGAAAATTTATGTTTAACATTTTAAGAAGCTGCCAAACTGTTTTCCAGTGTAACTGTAACATTTTACATTCACAATAATGTTAAGAAGGTTCAAGATTCTCCACATGATGGTCAACACTTATTTCTGTCCATTTTATTAATTACAGTCATTCTTGCGGGTATGAAGTATCTCATAATGGTTTTGATTTGCATTTCCCTAGTGACTAATGATGTTTGGCATATTTTCATGTGCTGATTGGCCATTTGTATATCTTCTTTGGGGAAATTTCTATTCAAATCTTTGCCTAATGTTTGGGTTATTTGTCTTATTATTTCATTGCAAGAGCCCTTTATATATTTTGAATACAAGTCCTTTCTCAAATATGTGATTTGCAAATATTTTTCCAAGTCTCTTCATTTTCTTCTCAGTGTTGTCTTTTGAAGCATACAGGTTTTTAATTTTGATGAAAACCAATTTATCAGTATTTTCTTTATCACTTGTGCTTTCAGTGTCATATCTAAGAAATAGGTGCCTAATCCAGGGTACAAAGATTTACTCCTATGTTTTGTCTAAGAGTTTATAGTCTTAACTCATATTTAGATATATGATCCATTTTAAGTTAATTCTGGTGTATGGTATGAAACAAGAATTGTCCCATTACCATTTGCTAAAAATACTATCCTTTTCACATTAAATTGCCTTGGCAGCTGTGTGAAAAATCAGTTGACCAAAAAAGAGTCTATTTCAGGTTCTCAATTCAATTACACTGATACAGAGGTCTTTGTTAGTACCACACTATCTTTATTACTGTAGCTTTGCAGTAAGTTTTGAAATTAAGCAGTGTAAGTCCTTCTTTTTCAAGATTGTTTTGGACAGTCTGGGTTCTTTGCATTTCCATGTGAATTTTAGAGTCAGCTTTTCAATGGGGGGTGGGAGGAGGGGAGCCACCTGGGATTTTGACAGAGACTGGGTTGAATATAGATCAATTGGGGGAGTATTGCCATCTTAGCGATATTGAATCTTCCAATCCATAAACATGGAATGCCTCTCTATTCAGATTTTCTTTAAATATTTTTTAAATTTTATTTTATTTTATTATTATTTTTTTTCCCTTTTAAATTATCTTTATTGTTGAGAGTATTACAGGTATACCATTTTCCCCTTCAATTGACCGCCTCCACTTCGCTCCCACCCCCTCCCCAGGCCTTCATCCTGTTATTGACTGTGTCCATGGGTTATGCATATATGCATATAACTTCTTTGGTTAATCTCTTCCCACCCTCCACCCCCCTTCCCTCTTCCCTCTGAAATTATGATCGTCTGTTGCATGTGTCAATGTCTCTGGATCTATTTAGTTCATCAGATTCTTTTGTTGATTAGCTTCTTCTTAAAGAAGACCCTTCAACATTTCCTGTAGTGCTGGTCTGGTGGTGATGAACTCCTTTAGCTTTTTCTTATCTGTGAAGCTCTTTATTTGACCTTCAATTCTAAATGATAGCTTTGCTGGGTAGAGCAATCTTGGTTGTAGTTCCATGTTTTTCATCATTTTGAATATTTCTTGCCACTCCCTTCTGGCCTGCAAAGTTTCTGTTGAGAAATCAGCTGACAGTCGTATGGGTGCTCCCTTGTAGGTACCTAACTGCTTTTCTCTTGCTGCTTTAAAATTCTCTCTTTGTCTTTAACCTTTGGCATTTTAATTATGATGTGTCTTGCTGTGGGTCTCTTTGGGTTCCTCTTCTTTGGGACCCTCTGTGCTTCCTGGACTTGTAAGTCGATTTCTTTCCCCAGGTAGGGGAAGTTTTCTGTAATTATTTTTTCAAATAGGTTTTCAATTCCTTGGTCTCTTTCTGCCTCTTCTGGCACCCCAATAATACCAATGTTGGGCCTCTTGAAGTTGTCCCAGAGGCTCCTTATACTATTTTCATATTTCTGGATTCTTTTTTCTTTTTTCTCACCTGGTTGGGTGTTTTTTGTTTCCTCATGTTCCAAATTGCTGATTTGATTCTCAGCGTCCTCTACTCTACTGTTGATTCCATGTAAATTATTCTTCATTCCAGTTCCTGTAGCCTTTATTTCAAATTGGTACTTTATTATGTTATAGATTTTCTCAGTTATTACCCTAACCATCTGCTTAAACATCCTTATAACCAAAATTCTGAGCTCTCTGTTAGCTTGCTTGGATCTATTTCATTTAGTTCCTCTTCTAGAGATTTCTTCTGTTCTTTCCTTTGTGACATGTTTCTTTGCTTCCGCATTTTGGCTGCTTCCAGGTGTTTGTTTCTATGTATTAGGTAGAGCTGCTATGTCTCCTGGAATATGTAGAGTGGCTTTGTGTAGTAGGTGTCCTGTAGGGTCCAGTGGCTCAGCCTCCTCAGTCACCTGAGCTGGGCCTTCTAGGTGCTCCCCTGTGTGGGCTGTGTGCACTGTTCTGTTGTAGTTGAGCCTTGGTTGCTGTTGGCATCACTGGGAGGAATTGACGCCCAGGCCAATGAGCTGTGAGGACCAGCTACAACTACAAAGAGCTGCTGTGCTGGAGACACCCCTATGGAGCAGGATTTACTTCAGTGGAGCTTTGGTGTTCACCAAGTGCACCCCTTGAGTGTGTCACTCCTGGATGTGGTAGGGTTGTAATCCAGCGTGGTCGAGTCTGATCAGCAGGTGCACTGTCTCTGGGGCCTCCGGGAAGGTGCAAAGTCAGCCTCTGCCAGTGCCTTGCCCAGGGCCACCCAGCATGAGCTACACAGCAAACCGTAGTTGGCTGCTACTTGTGCTGGGCTTGGAGGTGCCCAGGAGAGGCCAAGCTATGAGCCAATGCAGCTGCCACTAGTGCCAGGCCTGGGGCCACTTATCAAGCCATATGGGGCCCGCTGCTGCTTGTTTGAGATATTTAGGAAAGTCCTAAGCATGAGGCTCGAGAGGCCACTTGCACAGAAAAGCCCCTGGAAATGGCCTGGATGAGCTGCAGGTGGGGAGGGGCGGGGCCTCCGGGAATCACGGGGCGGGGCCAAAGGCGTGAGTCAGGTGCTGGCGATTCAAATATGGCGCCTGCCTGCCGGCTGTGTGCGGGGAGGACTCGCCAAAGAAGCAATGGCCTCTGCAGCTCTTCTGCCCGGGAGGAAGCCGCCCCTCCACCTCTCGCCCGGATCTCAGGCAGGTTAGTTCCTCCCCGAGTGTCCCAGGTCCTTTCCGGCTGCTGCCCGGCGCTGGGCTCAGAGGGAGCGTCCGAGTGAGTCCGTGCCGGGCCCTTTGAGAGGAGCTGCTGGGGCTCCCGCAGCCTCCGGGACCCTCAGCCACAGTCCCCGCTGGTTTCACGGACCGGAGTTGTGGGGACGTCTCTTCCCAGCCTGGAGCCCTGGGCTGGGGGCCTGTTGTGGGGCTGGAACCCCTCCCTCCTCTGGGAAAACTCCGCCGCCGAGATTCCCTTCCAGGTTTCAACCGAGGCACCGGGTGTGGGCCCGCGGCCGGGTCTCTGCGATCCAGCCCCGATCCGCCCATGTCTCCGCCCCTCCTACCGCTCTCGGTGCTGCTTCAGGTCCCTGGTTGTGGGGCTTCTGTTCAGCCAGATCTCAGGAGGCTCTGAGTGACGGTGGTTCTGTATTTTAGTTGTGATTTTGATGTGGTTGCGGGAAGCTGCGGGTGCAGCTGTTACCTACACCGCCATCTGGTTTCTCCTCCCCAGATTTTCTTTAAATTTTTAAATAATGTTTTTTCAGTATCCAAGTTTTCAGTATACAAATCTTATACTTCTTTTGTTAAACTTATTCCTAAGTAATTTATTCTTTTTGATGCTACTGTGAATAAAACTATTTTCTTAATTTCACATTTGATTGATCATTAGCATATGAAATAAAATTGATTTTTATATTTTGATCTCATATCCTATAATTTTGTTGAACTTATTACTTCTAATATGTGTGTGTGTGTGTGTGTGTGTGTATTCCGTAGGATCTTCTACATACAAGATCATGTCATATGTTGGATTTAAAATTTGGCAGCCTTTAGTAAATGTGCTTTATGTTAGGTTTTTTATGGCTGTGAGCAAAATAAAATAGTTCTTACAACTTTATACTTTGATTGGACAGAAATTATATGAGGTTAACAAACCCTTTTATTTACTTAAATCAGTAAATCAAGTAATACCTTACTTTGAACTAATAAATAACAGATTATACATTTTGCTAATTGTCACTGCATTTAGTAGCTAGTGTTTACCCTTAGTCATGCATAATATATGATGATGTCAGAGAAGGAGTCATGAGCTATCTATTTAGGGCAACCTGAGTTTGAGCCTGGTTTTCCTATGAACTAGCATAGCATCTACAGTTCTCTGTTCATTCATTTTCTGTCATTTCTTAAAACTGACTCTGTCCACACTGATCAAAGCTGTTGTGAAAAACCATAGTAAGGCCCAGCCAGCATGACTCAATGGTTGAGTATCGACCTAGGATCCAGGAGATCGAGGTTCGATTGCCGGTCAGGGCACATACCCGGGTTGCAGGCTCCATCCCCCAGTGGTGGGGGGCATGCAGGAGGCAGCCGATCAATGACTGTCTCTCATTATTGATGTTTCTCTCTCTCTCTCTCTTCCTCTCTCTCTGAAATCAATAATAAAAAAAACCACAGTAAGTGACTAACAACACTATATTTTACCTCTTAACAATACACATAAGAATAGTAATTAGCAAAATAAAATTGTCAGTACAAACACTTGATACCATTTCAATTGTTTTTCATACAAAAAATGAGAGGAATAATAAAATTATTCATTATTAATTGCTTAATGGATGACTATTAATAAAAACTGTTTCAAATAAAAAATGTTTCTTACTCGAAAGTTAAATAATGATGTTCTGAAAGTGTTCTGGCCAAAAGGGTTATAACGAAAGGGGAACAGGAATAAATTTTGTGACCTTGGATTAGGCAAAGTCTCTTATATAGCTCCAACTGCACAAGCAACAAAAGGAAAAAATATATAAGTTAAATTTCATTAAAATTTAAAAGTGTTTTGCTGCGAATGATACCATCAAGAAACTGATAAGACAATCCACAGATTGGGAGAAAATACTTGTAAACCATATATCTGATAAGTACTTGTATCCAGAATATATAAAGAACCGTTACAACTCAAGACTAGCCTTAGTTTTAAATGGGCAAAGAGTCTGATTAGAAGTTTCTCCAAAGAAGATCTATGAATGGCCAATAAACAAATGAAAAGATTTTCAATATCATTAACTGTTGGGAGCCGGTGACGTGTCTGGACATGGTCGACGCCACCTGAGGGCCTGGAGCCAGGGACTCGACCCTCCCCACAAGTTCCTGTGAGGAGTCGAAATAAAGATAGTTACCAAGGTCTGGGCTCATGCAGGAGGCAGGATGTTTACGCTGAAAGTGTGTTTTGCAGTCTTGAAAGAACTACTTTGTATCACCCTCACCTCATTACCAGTTGTTTGTTACTCACTATATAATAAAGGCGCTGAAGCCATTTGGGGTGCACCTCATTGGAGGGCAGCCCTCCTGACCCCATGACTTTGTTTGTCTCTTTAATTCCCCCCGCTGGAACTCAGGTTTGTTCGTCTTTCAGTCTGGTTCCTGACAATTAACCATCAGGGAAATACAAATCAAAACCACAGTGAGACCTACAAGGATGGCTATAATAAAAAAACAAATATAAGTGCTGACAAGGATGTGGAAATTGAAATCCACATACATTGCTGATGGAAATACAAACTGGTCCTCGCACTGGAAAACAGTTTGGCGGTTTCTCAAAATGTTAGCTGTCATATGAGCTAGCAATTACACTGCTCAGTACCTACCCAAGAGAAATAAAAACAGCCCATACAAAAACTTGTACAATAATGTTCATAGCAACATGATTCATAATAGTCAAAGAGTAGAAACAACCCAAATGCTTATCACTTGGTAAATGGCTAAACAAAATGTGGTGTATCAATGTAATAAAATATTATTTTGCAACAGGAACAAAATATTGATATATGCTATACAAGAATGAGCCTTGAAACTTATGCTAAGTGAAAGCAAACAGGCACAAAAGGCCACATGTATTGTATGACTCGCTTTATCTTATTTTAGTTTATCTTTATTGCTGAAAGTATTACAGATATTGAACCCTTCTATCCTGCATCTGGCCAACCCCCAGCCTTCCCTATACTATCGCCTGTATCCTCGGGTTATGCATTTATGCCTGTAAGTTCTTTGACTAATCTCTCCCCACCCACTCCCCACCCCCTGCCTTCCCTCTGAGATTCCTCAGTCTGCCTCTGGATCTATTCTGTTCATCAGTTTATTGTGATACTTGTCTTTCTCTGACTGGCTTATTTTGCTTAGCATAGTACTCTCCAGTTGAATGATTCATTTTAAATTAAATCTCCAGAAGACACAAATACACAAAGGCAGAAAGTAAATTAATGGTGTCTGGGGTTAGGTTAGGGCAATATGGAGTGATGGCTAATGGGGGAATAAATATGCTCTAAAATTAGACTGAGGTGTGGCTGCACAATTCTGTGAATATAAAAGCCAATGATTTTATACTTTAAATGGATAAACTATATGGTATATGAATAATATTTCAATAAAGCTGCTAAAAAATTAAAGGGAACAGCCATCATAATAAGAACACAATAAATCAAGGAATTATCTTTGAAATAGTTTTATAAATAAGGTGATAGAATGAACTTTCTCAAATGCCAAAACTAACATGGAACATTTCAATAGGATGCCTCTAACTCAAAACAAATGAAAATGCAGTTGCCTGAATATCTAAAAAATATATGTAGGTAAGCTTATTAAATAAAAGACGTTTTATCAGTTTTTAATCACGTATTTGAAATACCACAGGCACAGACATAGAGTAAGGCTACGTAAAAATGTGCAAGAAATTTCAAGGGGCTGCTCATTGGTCTCTTGGACCAGAACCGATTAGAGAATGCTTACAGAAGTGATAAGCCTCTGGACAAAATAAACTTCAACATGGCCTTATAATCTGAAAGCTGCTGCAGGGTAACAAATGAGAAACACCATTAGTTCCTGAAGCTCCTGCCTTTTCCCTACTGAGATGGTGTCGAATCAGACAGACTTGGATTCTCATCCACCAAATGACAATCCAAGAGACCTTGAGGTAGGAAAAAAAGGGTGATCCAGTCCCTACATGAAGAAAATATTTGGATGGACTTAAAGTCTTGGAAGATTGCTAATAGGACAACGACAGACAGAACTGAATTTAATACCCAGTGTATTTCCTGAAAGTAAATATTGTATCAAATGTAGGCCGAAGGAACCTTAACTTCCATTAGTAAACCTAAATATTTTACTAAAACCACCTTTGTTAAAATAAAACACAATAAAAATTGTATTTTACTCCAGTGATATTTTTATGTCATAATATCAAAATAACTTATTTAAAAGTGAGTTACATAACTTAGTATATAAAGTATACGGGGTGTGTAAAAGTAGGTTTACAGTTGTGAGTACATGAAACAGTTTATTCTTGTATCATTTATTAATTATTGTATTTATTTGTATTACAGTTGTAAACATACTTTCCCCCACCCCTGTACAGTGCGACCTAATAGACTATTTGCAAGGGTTCTCAGCTATAATTACTCTCGACTCCACTATTATTCATGCTCTAGCTCACACATTCCTTTATTTCCAAAACTTACAGGAAAATAAAACTGTTAAGTGCAGGAATCTGAAAGTGATAGAGACTTTTTTGGGGATATTAATAATGTATCTGTGGAAAATCTAGAAGTTGAACATAATTATATTACAGCCAGGGCAGCACAGCTTATGCCTGTAGAGACCCTGCAGAGGCCAGAGTCATTGGATCACTAGGGGGGAGGGGCAGGAGGGCGGGCTGTGGGAAGAGGGAGGAGGAGAGAAGAGTTTGGGGACAGGGGAGGGAAGAGGGAGACCCAAAAGACAATAATGATAATGGGATAAAGAAATGCGAGGTCAAAGGAGAAATACATGTATAGGTTAAAATTACGTGTATATAAATACGCTGTCCTGGACAGCTCAAAACTGAAAATAGAATTGTGGTTTCTCAACCAGAAAGTCAAGGAATCACAGAATTTGTTAAATGGGAAAAGGCCTTAGCACATTGTCAATCTTACTCTTCCCACCAAGCATTGCCAGGCAATCAGTCAACATCAGAGAAATACAAGGGAATCTCCGAATCTACCAAATCATTCTTTGATCTAGAAAGTCATAAAAAATGAAAAAACTTTCATCTTAGAAATCAACTTCACTCAATGACTTTGTAGAGAAATAACATGTAAACATAACCAAATAAACATCATTCACTTTTAAAAAATTTATATATTATAAACTTTTAAATTTGTAAATATATAAATTGATTAAAAAATGATTCACTATATATAAATTTCAGAATCCCTGAACTATACAGTTCTAATTAATTTCCTGCCTCATTGTATCATCTAAAGTTGTCTCAGCAAATGTGTTTTCTTATTTGTTAACTTATCGTTTTAAAATGTAAATACAATTTAACTTACTGTTAATTTTACTTTGAATTATTGTCTTTTCTGTGCACTTCTTTATTATTTTTTTTACTTTTATTTTTATTTCTTTAATGTTTCTTTACCTTTATTGATGAGACCATTACAGATGTCCCCCTTTTAACCCCACCGATCCCTTCCACCCCACATCCATCCCACCCCCAGGCCCGCCCCACACCAATGACCCCATCCATGGGCCATGCCCATAAACATACAAGTTCCCTGATTAATCTTCCCCACCTACACCCCCCTCCCTGCTTTCCCTCTGAGATCCCTCAGTTTGTTCCAAGCTTCTATGTTACTGGACCCACTTTGTTCATCAGTTTATTTTGTTTATTATATTCCACATATAAGTGAGATCATTTGGTACTTGTTCTTCTCTGACTGGCTTATTTCACTTAGCTTAATACTCTCTAGTTCCCTCCATGCTGTGCCAAAGGCCAAAAGGTCCTTCCTCTTCACAGCTGAATAGTACTCCATGGTGTGAATGTGCCACAGCTTTTTGTCCACTCATCTACTGATGGGCACTTGGGCTGTTTCCAAATCTTAGCTATTGTGAATTGTGCTGCTATGAACATAGGGGTGCATAAGTTCTTTGCAATTGGTGTTTCGGGTTCCTTAGGATATATTCCCAGAAGTGGGATCACTAGGTCAAATGGCAGGTCAATTTTTAATCTTTTGAGGAACCTCCATACTGCTTTCCATAGTGGCTGCCCCAGTCTGCATTCCCACCAGCAGTGTACTAGGGCGCCCTTTTCTCCACACCCTCGCCAGCACTTGTCCTTTGTTGACTTGTTGATGGAGCCATTCTGACAGGTGTGAAGTGACACCTCACTGGGGTTTTAATTTGCATCTCTCTGATGATTAGGGATGTTGAGCATTTTTTCATATGTCTCTTAGTCATTTGTATGTCCTCTTTGGAGAAGTGTCTATTTAGGTCCATTGCCCATTTTTTAATTGGATTGTTTGTCTTTTGTTAAGTTGTATAAGTTCCTTATATATTTTGGATATTAACCCTTTATCTGATTGTGTCATTGGTAAATATGTTCTCCCATACAGTGGGCTCCCTTTTCGTTTTGTTGATGGTTTCCTTTGTTGTGCAGAAGCTTTTTATTTTGATGCAGTGCGATTTGTTTATTTTCTCCTTAGTTTCTCTTGCCCTAGGAGATGTATCAGCAAACACATTACTATGATGTCTGAGATTTTACTGCCTATGTTTTCCTCTAGGATTTTGATGGTTTCATGCCTTACATTTAAGTCTTTTATTCATTTTGAATTTACTTTTGTGTATGGTGTAAGTTGGTGGTCCAGTTTCACTTTTTTGCATGTATCTGTCCAATTTTTCCAACACCATTTATTGAAAAGACTGTCTTTACTCCATTGTATGTTCTTGCTTCCTTTGTTAAATATTAATTGACCATAATGGCATGGGTCAATTTCTGGGTTCTCTGTTCTGTTCCACTGATGAATATATCTGTTCTTATGCCAGTACCAGGCTGTTTTGATTACAGTGGCTTTGTAGTATAACTTGATATCTGGTATTGTGATTCCTCCAACTTTGTTCTTCTTTCTCAAGATTGCCATGGCTATTTGGGGTGTTTTTTGGCTCCAGATAAATTTTCGAAGTGTTTTTTCTAGATCTGTGAAATATGCTGTTGGTATTTTAATAGGGATTGCATTGAATTTATAAATTGCTTTGGGTAGTATGGATATTTTAATGATATTAATTCTTCCAATCCATCAGCATGATATGTTCTTCCACTTGTTTAAACCTTCCTCTATTTCTTTTTTCAGTGTCCTATAGTTTTCTGAGTAAAGGTCTTTTACATCTTTGGTTAAGTTTATTCCTAGGTATCTTATTTTTTTAGTTGCAATGGTAAATGGGATTTTTTTTTAGTTTCTGTTTCTGAGAGTTCATTATTGGTGTATAAAAATGCCATCAATTTCTGGGTGTTAATTTTATATCCTGCTACCTTGCTGAATTCATTTATTAAATCTAGTAGTTTTCTGGTGGAGTCTTTAGGATTCTCTATGTACAATATCATGTCATATGCAAATAATGACAGTTTTGTTACCTCCTTTCCAATTTGGATACCTTTTATGTTTTCTTCTTGTCTAATCGCTGTGGCTAAGACTTCCAGTACTATGTTGAATAAGAGTGGTGAAAGTGGACACTCCTGTCTTGTTCCTGTTCTTAGGGGAAATGGTTTTAATTTTTGTCCATTGAGTGTGATGTTGGCTATAGGTTTGTCATATATGGCCTTTATTATGTTGAGGTATGATCCCTCTATTCCCACTTTGCTGAGAGTTTTTATCAAAAATGGGTGTTGAATTTTATCAAATGCTTTTTCTGCATCTATTGATATAATCATGTGATTTTTATCTTTCTATTTGTTTACATGATGTATCACGTTTATTGATTTGCGAATATTGTACCACCCTTGCATCCCTGGAATAAATCCCACTTGGTCATGATGTATGATCTTTTTAATATATTGCTGGATCTGATTTGCTAATATTTTGTTGAGGATTTTAGCATCTATGTTCATCAGGGATATTGGTCTGTAATTCTCTTTCTTTGTAGTGTCTTTATCTGGTTTTGGAATTAGGCTAATGCTGGCCTCTTAAAAAGAGTTTGGAAGTGTTCCTTCCTCTTGGATTTTTTGAAATAGTTTGAGGAGGATAGGTGTTAATTCTTCTTTGAATGTTTGGTAAAACTCCCCTGTAAAGCCATCTGGGCCAGGGCTTTTGTGTGTCGGGAGCCCTTTGATTACTGCTTCAATTTCATCAGCAGTTATCGGCCTATTTATTTAGACTTTCTGACTCTTCCTGATTGAGTTTTGAAAGGTTGTATTTTTCTAGGAATTCATCCATTTCATCCAGGTTGTCCAGCTTGGTGGCACATAGTTCATAGTATTTTCTTACAATCCTTTGTATTTCTATTGGGTCAGTTGTTATTTCACCTCTTTTGTCTTTGATTTTATTTGGGTTTTCTGTCTTTGTTTCTTGACGAGTCTGGCTAAAGGTTCATCAATCTTGTTTATCTTTTCAAAGAACCAGCTCTTGGTTTCACTGATCTTTTGTATTGTTTTTTAGTCTCTATGTCATTTATTTCTGCTCTAATCTTTATTATTTCTTTCCTTCTACTTGCTTTGGGCTTTTCTTGTTGTTCCCTTTCTAAGTTTTTAAGTTGTAGGGTTAGAGAGTCTATTAAAAGTTTATCTTGTTTTCTAAGGTAGGCTTGTAGTGCTATAAACTTTCCTCTCAGGACTTCTTTCATTGTGTCCCATAGATTTGGAGTTGTTGTGTGTTCATTTTCATTTGTTTCCAGGAAGTTTTTTATTTCTTTCTTAATCTCTTTGGTAACCCATTCATTGTTTAAAAATATGCTTTTCAGTCTCCATGTGTTTAAATGTCTTTTAGTGTTTTTATTGTAGTTGATTTCTAGTTTCATGTCATCGTGATCCGAGAAGATGCTTGAAATGATTTCAGTCTTCTTGAACTTATAGAGACTTGTTTTGTGTCCTAACATGTGGTCTATCTTTGAGAATGTCCCGTGTGTCTGTGCACTTCTTTAAATCCAAGTCAATTCTAAATGCTGTTTTCAAAAAGTTACATTTTCCTAATAAGGCAGTATACTGGGAAACATTTTCTTTCTTTACGATTCTATAATTATTAAAGAACCATCCTACTTTATATTCATGTTTTGTGAAAAATTTTAGTAGCTAGTAATGTTTTTTTCAGAAAGCTGGATTTTTAAAAATGCATATTTAAAGATGTTTAATTTAGTGAATACTGTGGACATTTTCCTCTTAAGGAATAAATTTCAGACATACAATTTAAAAAACAGGCAGACCTGGAGTTAGGAGAGGTGAATCGTGGCTTCAGGAACACCCCCTGCCCAGTTACATTATACATTAGAAAGCACCTTAAATTCTTTTGGACTCAATCTTTTGATGTAAGATGGACTAAAGTTCTCTGCAGCCAATTCCAACTTCAAAATTCCTCAATTCCTATTCTATAAGAAAAGTTAGCAGGAATGCAGAAGGCAACTGCCAGACATTCACTTTATAAACAACTTTGCACCTGCAGAGATCTTTCTTTAAAACATATCACTGATTTTTAGAGACAAGAGTAACCCATTTTCAAAGAAGACTCCTCAGTTCTGATAAATTTGTATTTTTTGACTCATAAAAGCAATATTGTCCATAATGAAAATTAAGACATTTTAAATTACCTATCGAGTCAAAATCCAACAAATCTTCACAAAACAGTAAGAATCAAGCACTTACTTTTACTTGAAGATCCTCAGAGCTTTCTGGTGACATGTACAAAGCAAGCAGCACTGGCAGAATGTTTGTGACCGCGACAGCCCGGGCATGCTCCGGAGTGTGTCTCCCAATCTGTGCCAAGGCCCAGGCAGTAGCAGCCTTAATATGGTCTTCTGGTTCTTCTGACAAGCAGACTGACAACTGGGGTACACCCTGCAGCATTGATCAGAAGAGCAAATGTTATGAATCTAGAGCAGGATTAGAGCCTTCTGTGTCTCTCAGACATTAGAAGAAATCATTTTGGCCTTGGTCCTTTTGTTCCTAAATGGTTCAATAAATGAGCAGAGCACAGGGGCTGTCATTTTTCAAGTCAATAAAATGACTAGAACCAATTTACCTTAATTATCCATTACAATCCAACTAAATTATCTCTGCTAGCGTTTACTCCCCAAATAGAGTCATTCAGCCAAACAACAGATACCACAGATTTATATATAGGGAAAACCAGATTCCACTGTGACAAATTTAAAATGCTTAGA
Organism: Miniopterus schreibersii; assembly: GCF_964146895.1. NCBI lineage: Eukaryota > Metazoa > Chordata > Mammalia > Chiroptera > Miniopteridae > Miniopterus > Miniopterus schreibersii. The sequence continues at coordinate 79,053,035 of NC_138101.1, read as the reverse complement.
TTTTAAAGCCTTTTATTTTCCTTTGTTAAAAAAGTTAACTTACAATCCTTTAAATTGTCTTTTCACTAAGTATAGCGGATCCGACAACAAAATAACTACTATAGATTTGAAATCCAATGAGTAATATGAGCCAGAATTCTATTTTAAGTAACTTTTACATTAAATACAAAACCTTTCCTGAACTAGTAAATACATTTCCATTCATTTTGGTTAAATTTCATTATTTTATTTTATTTTAAATATGTTTTAAAATTTATCTTAGAGAAGGAGGGAAGGGAGGGAGAGAGAGGGAGAGAGAGAAACATCTGTGTGAGAAACATCAGTCATCTGCCCCCTGCCCGCCCCCACTGGGGATCGAGCCCTGTCCTGACCAGGAATCAAACTGGTGACCTTTTGGTGCATGTGACGATGCTTAGGCAACGGAGCCACACCAGCCAGGACTTGGTCAACTTTTAAATGATAGTTTTGCCTATTTTAACATGACTGAATGTCAAAGTAGAAATAATTACTTTTGTTACACAAATAGCATGTGCTTGTATTTTGAACTTTAGGCTTCAGTTTTATCTAAATAATCGAAACAGAATTAAATGGCGTCAAATACATCTGTTTCTATATCTAAGGCAGCATCAAACAGCCAAATCAAATTATAATTCTGGATTCTGTATAGGAATGATTTTATAACTAATTTGAGACTATAACAATTATCACCTTAAATTTAGTACCACTAAGGCCAATGTCACACTGCCATGCTCCCATAGCAAAGTCCAAGTGATCATACACACTTTTTCCCCTGTGCCTTTACATTTGGTTATTAAGACCAATTTCTTGAAGGGATCTGCCATATTTCTTCATTGGCTTCTTTTTTCCAACTAAAACTGTTTGTCTGGCAATACAAAAGGTCAGACCTGTCTTCCCAATGAGGCAACTTAACAGAAAGTCTGTTCTCTGGGACGTATCAAAACTGAAGCAGCTGGAGGAAGCGAAGACAGCCCCCCACCACCCCACCCTCCTAACACTGACTCACTGGCCTCAGATGTTATGAATAGTAAATGAGATAAGAAACATGCATGTGCTTGGAAAATTATAAAGTATTATTTAAATGTGAAGTGCTGCTATTAGTCCTTAGGGTGCTATGTGGGGAAAAGAAAGAAAGACACAGAACTATGCATTTGCCTCAAATGCTGCTGCCACCTTGACCTTCAACTAACCGAGAGACAAGTAGGTGGGAGAGGCCAGCAGCAACTCTGCCCTCGACCAAAGGAGGGGAGCGCCTCCTGGTTAGTTTGGGGAGGACATAGAGAAAGCAAAAGCAATTGCTGCTGCTTTCATCATTCTTCCTATGTGTAAGCTTTCTGACGATCCACAACGGAACCAAGAATCAAAAATCCCAGTAATATCCCCACAGCGACCCTTCAGAAAGCAGCACTACTGTTCTAGTCACTATCATAGTCTCTGGTAATAGAAGAACAAAAGGAAAAGCGTAGGATAAAAAGCGAGTAAAGCAAAGAATTATCAAGGAATAAGTAGAAAATAAAGATCTGAGGGTCCCTTTTATTCTGAGGATTAGCAAGGGATAAAAAAAATCCACACTTCTGTTTAACATACAGAGCAGATTTCCCATGCTGATAAGAAACCCACACGCTAGATGGTCGCTGGAGACATGAAGCACACAGCCTCTGAAGCATTGCTCAGATCAATATTTATGCACTCAATCAATATTTTTGAGCACCTACTATGTGTCAGGGCTATGCTGTATGGTGGGTTAATACCAAGTTATAAACTGAGATGAAGCCAAATTCCTAAAACAAAGACACAGCATCGCTCTCTGACATGTGCTCTGAATTGCCTTCATCTAAAAAGAGAAATTAGTTCATGAAAGCGGAAGGAAAATGGATAAGAAGGGATGTCCTAGCTATTGTCATCTCCTACCCAAATGACAGGAAAGGGGAGGATGACTCCTGGGCATGTAATTACACTAGTTGTCTTTAATCACAGTGTGCTTCACGTGTTTGTAAATGTACACAGTCAACCCTTCAGGATGCAAACACACTGAGTATTTCAAAATAGGTAATACTAATATTCGGAAGTATCAATATTTTGTAGATATTAAATACTGAGTAAAACTTTAAACTGCCTACAGAGTAAACCTTACTTCAAGCATTGCTTTCAGAAACTTACTAATAAGCCTTGACAACATGCCAAAAAATTCTTCAGGTTCCTTTCACTCTGGTCAGTCATATTTGATAACCTGTGGGAGAGTATTACTGTGGTTCTGTCTTAGAATATCTCACTGCAGTAACCAGAAGAAAATCAAGAACAAACCTTGCTAATGATCACCGCCATTGCCAGGTTCTCCGAATGAGCCGCCACATAGCCCAGCATCATGATGCCAGGCAGCCTTATGTTTCCTTTGCAGGACCCAATGCAGTCAATCACGGCGGCAACGCCTCCTGCGTTAACGATCAACTGCGAAAGCTGAGGGGAAGGAAGGAGAGCTAGGTGGCTGTGACTGGACAGGACAGGATGATCTGTAAACATTACTATTGTCAAACATTTTCACTTAGGACCTAAAAACACCTGGTAAAATTTGAAACAATATGATTTAGTGAAATTACTATACTTATTAAAGAAATATGCAGTACAATAATTCTATTTTGAATGTACAAATATACTCACTGTGCAGTTTACTCTGTGCTTCATTTTTCATTCATCAGTGGCACAACTTTTATCTCTATCTAATGGATGTCAAAACTCCCACCTAGACACTAAGCCTAGGCTAGTTCGTAACTAGCTAACTACTGAAAGCCCCAAGCACAATGTGTGGGCATGAAGCAGATTACTCCTTGACTGCTGAACGACAATGTCACACTTGAAATAGCCTCGCCTAGTTATCCCCCTTTGCCAACAGTGATTACTAGCTGATTACATTTCAATTATAAAAAATTTCAAGCAAATAAAGATGGTAGGTGAAATAAAGAATGAGGACTTTAAACTTTAGTGAAATGAAACTGATCAGTCAGAATATACCCAGAAAAAGATACAACTGCAGAAGGCACCCAGGCCTGCTCCATCTCTATGCCTTTGGCATCTAAGAACTCAGGGCGGAACCACCACGAAAGGGCAGCTCCTAGAGGAGTCACACTAGGCCCGGGCCCTGCTGGTCTCTCCCACCTGGAACTGTACAGCTCTCACTACTCCCAGATCACCTAAATGACAAGAATGGCAAAGTCTGGGGTCCCCACAATCAAGAAATGGAAAGCAGGAAATGATTAAAAACTGAGATTTCTGTCTTACTCCATTGATACAACCCAGTGGGATTTGCAACCAGGGGCACTTTCGGCCCCTGGGAAATGTTTGGCAACATATGGAGACACTTGCAATGGTCACGATGTGGGGGATGCTACTGACGGGCAATGGGTGCTGCTAAATATCCATCCTCCAGTGTCCAGGACAGCAGGACAGCCCCCTACAACACAGAATTATCTAGCCCAAAATGTCCACAGTGCTCAGGATGACAAACCCTGACCTAACCAAATCATGTGGCACAGCACCTGGGCCTTGTATACAAATTGATGTTTTACTTTACAACAAAAACTGACTGATATTATTGTACTTAAAAAGCTTTTTTTACCTCAGGTGTATGCTTTGCAATCTCTCTAATTAAAGTAGAAGCATTTTTCTTCACGTATTCATCTTTGTCCTTCAGGCAGGTAAGTACCACTGGAAAAATCTCTGCTTCAACCACCATTTCTGCCAGATCCACAGAATGTTTTGCAATCTGACTGAGAGCTGAAAGGACCTGACGCTGTCAAGCAAAAACCAAAATAAAACAAAACATTACGTAGAGTCCCCTGCAGCGATCAAATATACTTTAAGCAGCTTTATACAGTCAAATTCCTTTCTAAAAAGAAAAAACAGCCCGCAGGGCATGGCTCAGCGGTTGAGCGTTGACCTAGATCCAGGCGATTGGGGTTTGATTCCCTGTCAGGGCACATGCCCTGGTTGCAGGCTTGATCCCCAATGACTCTCTCATCATTGATGTTTCTGTCTGTCTCTCCCTCTCCTTTCCTCTCTCTGAAATCAATAAAGTTATATTTTTAAAAAAAACAGAAAAAACACAATTACATATGTAACATAACCTAAGATTTCTGAGTCTAGAGACATTCACATCTTAGTCTTATACCTAAATACTCAATTTCTTAAATTCCCTCATTTCCAAATTGAATGTCTTAGTTTTCTGTGGACTATTTAAATCTCTGTCACAGATGATCAAAGAATATGACCTTTGGATAAATACTATTTCTTAATTATGTAATGCTTAACTTGTTAATTTACAATACACGTGGTAATATACTACAAAAAGATCAGGCAGAACTAACATGTTTGGTATGATACTGATAACATCAAAGCACTTTCCATTGCTTAGTTAATTAACATTAACAATTTTTAAACCTTATGGGGTATAACCAGTAGCATATAAAAGTATAACTGGTGACTATTAACTGAAAATCAGATTGTAGAAAGCTAAAGAAAAGACAAACATAAATATGACAATTTTCATAAGAAATTTAAATATAATAATGGTGACCTAGAAAACCTTTAGGTCCCTTCCCACCCTGATATTCAATCATGTGATTCCTTATTTTAATGATTAATGTTAATACTGATGCTACTTCTAATTTTTAACATTGAACATATTTTTCCCAGTCACGTCTTTATTGTCTAATCCTTACAGCATAATTTTCACATATTAAAAGATCAAATACGTAATACAGTCACATTTTCAATGATAATATATAAATTACTTTTGAAAATAATCTATACACATTTCCATTTTCTTAGATTAGCAGAAGTCTGTTTTTTAACTTGTTTTTAAATACCTTCAATTTAGCATCAGGGTTCAGAATCATCTGGGCTAAGTGAGCAATAGCTCCTGCATCCACTACCGTCTGTGCTAACTCTGGAGAATGCTTTGAAATATCACTGAGGTCCGAAGCAGCAATCCTTTTCAAAGCAATTTCTGGCTCCTGGATACAAAGTACTAAAAGAGGAACTGCTCCCGCATCCACCACAGCTTGTGACAGTTCTGTGGGTCCAAAAAAATAATTAAGTGAGTATGGGGGACTGACCCTTATGCAAGCCATTTTTCACCCTGACAGATACAGCGAAGAAAAAAGGGGAGGGTGTACTTCAGTGTCTCGACATCTGCATTTCAAATCAGCCCTCCTGGTTTCATAAACCATGTGGACCAATCCTGAGCTGAAAAGAATACAGGTCAATAGATGGACCTCCATTTACATGAACACATTTAGGTAGATTAGGCGGAAATGGATTTTTTTTTTAGGAGAGTAAGCAGATGTCAGCTGTTTAAGCTCTGACAATTCTGCACTTCTCAATAGACAAGCATTTTATGCATGGTTTACAGTAACAAGAAAAAGTACCAAAAATTTGTCAAACACACTAATTAGGCAGTATTTTGTACTATTTACATGAGTAAACATTAACATGAATCTTGTGCTAATATGTCAAATATTAAATTTCATTTATCTTATAGTATTTTTAAAAGACTTTTTAAAGCCTTGGCCAGTGTGGCTCAGTTGGTTGAGCACTGACCCATGCATGGAAGGTCACAGGCTCCATTCCTGGTCAGGGCACATGCCCAGGGTTCAGGTTCAGTCTCGGTGGATCATGTTTCTCTCTCACATCGATATTTCTTTCTCTCCCTCCATCTCCCTTCCTCTCTCTCCCAGGCCCCCCCAAAAAATCAAGCTTAAAAAAAAACTTTTTACAAAATGAAAAGGTGCATTTTTGCGCATATAAAAACACTTTCAAAATGAGGTCTACGACTAAACGGCCTACTTTTATATATATTAATACTAATGTTTAGATAAAGGAATAAATTTGTCTTAACCATTTTACTTGTCAGAAATAATCATCTTTTGAATATGCATGTTGATTACTTGTGTGTCCAAGAATAACAGCTATAAAAATAATACTTTTTAAAAAAAATCCTCATCCAAGGATATGTTTCTATTGATTTGAGAGAGAGAGAGAGAGAAATATCAATGTGAGAGAGAAACATCGATCAATAGCCTCCTGTACTTGCCCCCACTGGGGATGGAACCCATAACCTAGGTATGTACCTTGACTGGGAATCGAACCTGCAACCCTTTGGTGTATGGGACAACACTCCAACCAACTGAGCCACCTTACCTAAAATTTTGCATTATGCTTAAAAAAACCTTAAATGGAAAATGCATATTTAGTATTCAGACTTCACTGGCATTCACACTTTGCTCCAGCCTAGTTTAGATAAGTCCCTGACTTCAAGGAGCTCAGGTCACGGAGGAGGCTAGATAGTAAACGGCTCCTGGTGCTCTGGTGGAATTCTCTACAAGAACACACAAAGGAAAGAGGAAACAGGAAAGGGAGACAGAAATGAGACACTGGATGGTATTTTTATAAAAGTGGTCTTAGTTAGCAGTTGTTAGTGTGACTCCTTTTGAGAAGTTCCTTGAAGCTATATGTGGGTTTCTACTGTCCACTTTCATTCCTGAGAATGAAGCCAGCCCAAAATTTTTAACAACTGCATAATATTCCAAGTAAATATGTCATAAATTTACTTAGCGATTCCCATCCTCTAGGACATTGGTTTGGTTTGGCTTTGGTTTTTGCCATTATAAAGTACAGTATGGTGAATCTCTTTGTGCATTAAGATTATGTATTAGCCTGGCCGGCCGTGGCTCAGTGGTTGAGCGTTGACCTAGGATCCAGGCGATCGGGGTTCGATTCCCGGTCAGGGCACATGCCTGGGTTGCGGGCTCGATCCCCAGTCGGGGGTGTGCAGGAGGCAGCCGATCAATGACTCTCTCATCATTGATGTTTCTATCTCTCTCTCCCTCTCCCTTCCTCTCTCTGAAATCAATAAAGATATACTTAAAAAAAAAAAAAAAAGATTATGTATTAGTTACCCATTGCTACATAACAAATGACCCAATCTCAGCAACTTGAAACATCATCACTTACTATCTCACATTTCCTGCAGGTCAGGAATCCAGGAGCAGCCTTGCTAGATGGTCTTGGCTCAGAATTTCTCATGAAGCTGCCTTCACACTATCAGCTGGGGTTGCAGTCATTTGAAGGCACAACTTGGGGAGAACCTGCTCCCAAGCTCTCATGTAGTTGTTGGGAAGCTCAGTTTCTTGCTGGCCACATCAACCTTTTCAAGGCTGGCAGAGTGTCCTCGTGTGTGTGTGTGTGTGTGTGTGTGTGTGTGTGTGTACATATACATATATATTTACTTAGGATAGAGGCTCAGAGGCGAACTTACTGAGGGGAAGAATGTTGACAGTTTTGAGGTTCTTGATAGTTTTAGATTAAACCACATGAGACTGCTGTGTTTGTTTTTTTAAAGTCAAAACCAGTCGAATATAGGTAATTTCATATAGGTCAACCTAACATGCACTGCAATATTGTTCCCAAAGGGGATTATCAGTATATGTCCCCATCGACGATGTGTGAGGCTGGCAGTTTGGCCATTTACCTTATAAAGTTCATTTCAGCCCCTACATCAATTGAGACGCTGAATCATCATTTACTTCTCCCTAAATGGTGTTTTTAGTTCCAAAGTCTTTAACTTACCGCATATTACAGTGAGTTAAAAAATATGGCTGAGTCCAGCCAGTGTGACTCAGTGGTTGCGCATCAACCCATGCACCAGAAAGTCACCGGTTCCATTCCTGGTAGAGCACCTGCCTGGGTTTTGGGCTCAATCCCCAGCAGGAGGCGTGCAGGAGGCAGCCGATCAATGCTGATATTTCTTTCTCATCGATGTTTCTCTCTCCCTCTCCCTTCCTGTCTCTCTAAAATCAATAAAAATGTATTTTTAAAAATGTGGTTAAGTTACACTGATTAATAAGCATGAATATCAAGTATGACTTTTTTAGCCCATGGCATTACTACCATATTTGCCTTTTAACAAATAACCACAAAGCACAAGCCACAGTAATTCTAACTCAGTGCTGTCCAATAGGAACGTGGACCACATATATAATTTAAAATTTTCTAGTGGCCACATTTAAAAAGTAAAAATAAATAGGTGAAATTAATTTTAATAATATACATAATTTAACATAATATATACAAAATATTATAATTTCAACATGTAATTAATACTTTAACATTTTAATGAGATATTTCACTCTTTTTTTGTTTGTTAATCCTCACCTGAGGATATTTTTTCCATTGATTTTGAGAGACAGTAGAAAGGAAGGAAGACCAAGACCCTGAGAGGACACTTAGAAAGCTGCTGAATAGTCTACTGAGTTTGCCCCTAGGAACTCCCCTAAAAATCTCCACCCTTAAAGCCTTTAGGATAGAGGACCCAGTGCGCTCTCCCTCCCAGGAGCACACCAGCGCCTTCCCCTCCTCCTTCCCGTCCCAGCCCCTACCCCAGGCACATCACTTTTACCTTCCTCACTTCTAAGCTCAAGGGCCCTTCCTTTGCCTCTGTAACTTATTTCCTCAGCCCATTTCATCTACAAATTACTTTTTCTATCTCTGTGATTTTCCAAATAAATGTTCTCTTATAGTTTGAGTCTTGGCTCTGAATTCTTTCCTAGCCAGAGTTCAAGTACCGAGGTTGCTGAACCCACATCTGCTCTGACCCCACAGGTCTAACAATTCCACCCCCAACAGAAGCACTTTCAAATTTCAGTCAAGTACACTATGCCTAATGTAGTTCTAGAAATTCAAATGTAAATAAAATGTAAATGAAACTCAAAAGTATGTTTTCCCTCAATATCTAAAAGATCTTAGGAGGATTTATATACTAGTGACTGGAAAATAAACCTAGTTCGAGTAATAATTTTGTCCTAATCTAATTTATGAAACCCCTAGGATACAAACACCCTTCTCTTTATGCACACTCAGCACACACATTTGGTGATGTTTCTTGCATAGGTATTTGCACTAAACAGGAAACAAAGCCTCAGACTATAAGAATGTTAGGTGCCCTCAGGGAGAGGAAGTATTGTGTGGGTTAGAGGGTTCAGTGTCTCAGATGCTTTTTTTGGTGATTATAATGGTGATGGTGATAAAGAAACTGCTAGTCTTATATATAAAGTTATAGGTCTCAGTGACTTTGATAGATGAAGGAGGCAGGAGAAAGCAAAGGGGTGGAATATCTGGGACTGGATGAAAAGTAAAACGAGTAGACACACACTTCTCCTGTCCACCCTCACTTACTCTAAGACATACACTACAAAGGCCCCAGTTAACTCAGGTATTTGTTTGTAATGTGGGTTTTTACTTACTGCTTCCTAAGTCCGTTCCATACAATTTAGGATACTGGTATTCACATATAGGTGGTATGAGTGGATGATAAGAATACAATGCTTGCAAAAAATCTGAATTTTAAAATTGTTTTCCCCTTTAATCATTTCACCATTCTGTATAAGAGAGAAAGGAATCAGGCTGGCCCGCTCTGTATGGATTCTTTCCTTACATTATTGATTTAGTAACCTGGATACACTCTAGTAAGTGTCCGTAGCATCCAAACCAGCCATTTCCTGGAAGCGCTGCTCAGCTTTGGCAGCTGCAATCTCCCCTCCTAACTGCTCCTGAGCTGAACGGAAACGCCTCACTTGATTTAGGTCCTAAGGACATCAGTCGGGTCTGTGGGAGGAAGAATAGTCACATGTGGAAACCAGCCACCGGGGCTGAGAGCAGAGGCACCGGGCGTGGCCTTCAAACAGAGGGAGGAGGCGGCAGGAGGGGCGATGAGCTCGGACACGGTCCTTCCTCGCGTGAAGACCAAGGCTCTCTGAAGGGTTTCGAGTAACTGCCAGGCGGCTCCACCATAAACTGCTGTCTGACCAGAATAAACCCTTTAACCTCTCTACTTCAGTTTCCTCATCTAAGATGACAATTACCTCGGTAACTGAAACGCTTTAGAACACCTAATCACACGCATTCCTGTTGCCAGGCTTGAGAACAGCCAACACTTATAAGAGGCCAAGTTCATCAGGGACAGCATGTTCAGCTAATGCTCCCAAAACAAGCACCTAAAACTTATTTCTGAGCCCAAACGTGGAAGACTGTTCCTGCAAAAACCACTTACATGGCTCCTCCTTCCTCGCACTTGCAGCCAGACTACTGCCCTCCTGTCACCAAGTCCTCCGGCGGCTGCCACTCCTGACACGGTTCCCTGGAAGAGCTGGGCGTCAATGGGACTGTCCTGCAGGCGGGCGAGGCGAGCAGGCTGCCTGGGGCGGGGAGGGGGCCCTCCCAGGGGAAGCCTGTGGCTCCACAGCCCCTGGTTCCTCTGCCTCCCCCTCACACTTCCAGCCCGCCAGGGTCCTCGCCTTGCTGCTTGGATCTCCAAAGCAAGACTGATCTTTAGAAACAGTGAGAGCGTTTACACGGATTAGGATCATTCTGCAGAGTGGGAAAGTGTGGCAAGAAGGAAGGAGAGAGACAACCAGTATGAGAAGAATTCTACCTCAGCCTTTTTAAGGAGCAGCACAAAATTAACGAAATAACATCCTCAAAGTAAGAGACACTTTCATCAGTGTATTCAACAACTGGTGGTTCAATCATAGAAATTTAATGACACAATTTGTACGGAATTGAAAAAAGCACGCATGCCGTTTCTGGTTGTTAACCCCCTGTTCTCTTTGGTTATCTATAAAAAACTTTAAAATCTATACATAGAAGTAACCTTTAGAAATGGTATTTTTTAAATAAGGAAAAGTCAGCAAATTGGTTTCTCTCCTCTACTAATTGTGTGCTTACTTTATTTTTATTTCCTATACACAAAATCTTTTCCTTCTAGTGCCCTTAAAGATACACTTTATTTCTTTTGCATCTCTATTTGAGGTTTATATTTCTTAATCAGTCTAATCAAACATTTCACCACTAATACTAAGAAGTAAACATTGAATGACTGTCCTCCCCTTAATCTCAATATATTCCATTTTTAGGAAATTGTCGAGAAAGAAATCAGGTTATTTGGAGGTAAATCCTCTATTTTCATTGATATTCAGGATGTGAATGATGACTTCTTTTATTGCTTTCTACATATCAATTCCCTTTCCTTCAGAGAATTATATGCAGTAAAGGTCCTCTGGGAGCTTCTGAGGCCCAGGCCTTTAAGTACCATGAAATATTGAAATTACAGGAGGACAACCATGTGGGAGCCAGATTATAGCAAAAAATTAGAATGGAATCCCTAAGACAAACCCAATTTAGGGACTATAGACCCTACCTATGAACTATCAGCCTCAAATTCAACAAAAGGGAGGTATGGAAAGGTTATCTATCAGTACCGGCCTGAGAATGTATCTGTACAGTTGTCCCTCAAAGCTCTTTGCACCACCCTTTGAAATACTGATGTTATAATATGTTTGCTATTAAGTCCTCTGACATTAAAAATATATATATTAAATATAGCCATGTAGTTTCCCCCTGATAACCAGCTTCTGGTTTAAAACACTATCTTTGTTTTCTCAATCAACACATATAGAGCAATAGTCCTAAGGTGAACCTATCTGGAAAACCAAAATCCAGATATTAAGGAAATAATTTAATATACTAATTCTGCATCATTCTTAGTATGACAATAGTGTTCTTTCTCAATTTACTTTTATATCATTTAATTTCTTTTTTGTCTCTAATAGTGCCACCACTTTAAGAACCAAATTAAACATAACCATGGGAGAACTTACTGTTTCTGTTTTGAATTTCTTCTTCAAAACTCTTTCAAGAAGTATTTAGTGAGGCCATATGGCACAAGGCTAACATGGGCTTTAGATTCAGACAGATTTAGACTCTAATTCCAGTTCTACCTTTAACATAACTTCAGGAATCCTCTCTAAGTTCCACTTTCTTCATCTGTTTAATAAGGAGGGTAATACCTACCCGCAAGGCAGCAAAATCAAAATGAGGCAATGTACCTGAAGCATACTGTACAGAGCCAGGGACATAGTAATTACTCAGTAAATGGTAGCTATGATTTTATACATATGTAAACACTAAAAATCTGGAAAATAAAGAAAAATATCCTAATTCTATCACCCTAGTGACACAAATATGTATATCTCTGTAATTTATGTCCACATAAAAAAACTTACTTTTATATTATTATAAATTTAATATACAGTTTTGTCCTTTCTTACATTATAATCACTTTTCCATGTTACCATGTAGTATTCACAATTGCCTTCTTAAATTTCTGCCAAACATTTGGGTGTTTTTTTTTATATTACAAATAATGCTACAATAACATTTGCATGAATATCGCTTTTCTTTCTGTGGAATTCTTTCCTCAGGGTGAATTACTAGCAAAGTTGATCATTAGAGTAACCATAAACTCTTTTGTGACTTAGTTTTACCAAACACTTTCCCACAAGTTTAGACAATTTGTGGCGCCTCCACCCATGGGCATAAACACTATCGAGTCCTGTCCACCCTCCGGTATTAATACCACCTCCTTTCATTTACGGAATATTGACCGTGCGCCAAGCGCTGGTCTCAGTGCTTCCCATGTCTGCCATCCTCACAGCAAATCTCTGAATAACTCTGAAGCAGTTGCCCTCTTTTTGTAGATAAGGAAGTAAAGGTTCAGAAAGCTTACAAGCCACATCCAGTGTAGCATGGCAGCTAAGCGGTAGGACCTGGGCTCGCACTCGGGCCCTGCCCAGTGCCACAGCGCTCTCACCCACTTGGCTGTGCTCCTGCTTCATTCTTTTTTACCCCCAGGGAACCATAGGTGGGAAAAGCTATTTGCACGGATATTTTCATACGCAGTTCTTGATTACTAGCAAAGTTGATCATTTCTACATGTGTGTTAAACTGCGTATTCTTCTAGTGTTACTTGTTTACATTATTTATCGACTTCTGTAAAGAGGCGGGCGAGTTTGTTCCCTCTGTATTTTCCTGATCAGGTGTCAGCACAGCCTTCCCGCGAGAGGCCCAGGCCCTGAGCTGTCCGTCTGTAAGAGGTGACCCTTCTCTTTCTCCTTCCTGCCCAATATGGGCTGAATACAAGCATGTTCTAGAAAGTTATGTGCATATCTTTTTAATGTTACTCACTTACATGATACGGCCCCTGGCTGATTCGGAATAATACCCTATGTCAGGAGTGAAACTGAAGACTCAATGTACCCTGAGGGGTGACAAGCTAAAATGATTTCTTAACTGAACCAATTTACCAAGGTCTTTGAGAATTAATCTCATTTGCCTCAGCCCCGCTCCCTCCCACCCTTTCTCTTTCCATCTACAATAAAGACTGGAATATGCAGATTTTTTAATGAATTTGCAATCCAAACAACTTGAGCACCATTCAGAGCTTATCTTCCATAATGTATAAAAACATCATCAAAACCTCACCTATGCTTTACTACGCAAAGCCAGATTTATCTAATACTAGATATAAACTTTAGTAATCCTTTTTAAAATATGCTCCATTACCTGCATTATGTCTTGCAATATATCCAAGTGCCCAGGCTGCAGCCTCTTTGACTCCAGGGTCAAAATCCTCCAAGCATATCACCAGCGTGTCCAGCGCTCCACAATCAACTATGGCCTGAGCTAGTTGAGGGGAATGTTTAGCAACTGCCCGTAACACAAAGGCAGCTGCTTTCTTGTAGAAACGCTTCAAGGATAAAATAGATAAAACTCAAAGTGAGTTGAGCACTTATATAACGAAAAGCTAAAATAGACCAAAACTAACGTAAAAATAACATTAATATAATAAAACTGAACAGCTTTTAAATATGAAAGAAAAACATCCTGCAACGTTATTTTGATTTTTTTATGTTCCCCCATTGCTTTCGTTTAGTAGCTAAACGAAAACAGTGTCTTATATTACATTTCAAGTGTTTTATTCTACAACATGCATTTATAAAATAAAATATTTCCTGCAAATTGTATTTCCTACAAATTCATTATTTTATTTAACGAGATTTCTATGTATCTGCATTACACTAAAGGTCTTTGTTTGACCCATGGGAACTCTTGGATTGTTTGCATGTGCAACTAAACTGTCAACTCACAAATTTGTTTCCTTTACTTGCCCTCAGTCTCTAAGCCTGGTAGGCCTTTCATGACCTCAGCTAATCTTTCTGGTGTGCTAAGTTATCCTGAAATAACAGCCATGTTTCGAGGTACAGTTATCAATCATTGAATCAACGTAAAGGCAAAACATTCATGATACATTTTAAAACTTTTCCTGGTACATAAACTAGCCAAACAATGGGACATGTTATTTATTCCTTTTTAGAAATTATTTTTTAAAAAAGGTAAATGGAAATGACTTAACATTATGTGAATGCTTCATATTTATAATATTTTCTACATATAAATGTTGTCAGATTAAGAAATAAAATAAAACTAAAACATCATTTTCTTCATATAGCTAAGAAAATTAAATGCTTAGGAAGTATTAGCTATAATAGTGTGGTTTTATGGTTCACATAATGACACAGTAATAGTCTCCTAAATCTTCCTTTTATTAACAGAACCCAGGTAATCCCCTATTTTAGATTGTTCCTAAACAGTCTAAAGTGACTGGGTGTCATAGCATCTGTTTTGAATGCATTCTATTTACTTAGGCTAAAATATTAAGGTACAAAAAAATTTACGAGAGAAAATACAAGTATATTTTTAACATTATATCTCAAAACCTGGTATATACTGATGATGTAAGAAATATGCCATTTAGTAATGATGTTTTGATTTTATATATTTTAGTTTCTTAAAGGTAACATGTAGATATTAAAATATTTGTTGTAAAGTCTAATTTTATATGTCAGAAACCAAATACCTACTAATTTATAGTAAAAATTAGAATAGAGTTTTAAAGTAGCTTTCCACAGATTTTCTTTTTTTTAAAAATATGTTTTTATTGACTTTAGAGAGAAAGAGTAAGAGTGAGAGTGAAAGTGAGAGTGAGTGAGAGAGAGAGAGAGAGAGAGAGAGAGAGAGAGAGAGAGAGACAATGGTCGCCTCCCACACACGCCCTGACCAGGGATCAAACCCGCAACCTGGGTATGTGCCCTGACTGGGAATCAAACCGGAGACCTTTCAGCGCACAGGATGACACTCAACCAACTAAGTCACACTGGCCAGTGCTTCACAGATTATTTTCTTATAATTGTGGAAAAATAATGGTAATATATTTCTTTTCATTACCTTAAGCTAATTTGACTTTTTATATTGTAGAATTTTCAAATTCTCAGATAGTTTTTTGGGTATTAATTGTCACTACTAACTCCAGAGCCTATAACCCACACTTTCTGATCTCATCCCCCTTTCTCCTAATTTCTGCTTTCCCAAAATCCTCTCCCATTTCTCACCAAAGGAATTTCCTTGAAGAAAAAAAAAAAGCAAAAGCAAAACCAGAGGACTTTGTACCTGGTAAAGAAAAATTAAATCTCCTGCGAGAAATGACTGGCAGGTGAAGGAAACAGAAGCCTGTGAATAATGCTTCACATTCTCAATTTCTCATCACTTTTCTGCCCTAATACATTTTTGTCTCTTTTCAACTGATGGACATCATTCCACTTAGAAAACTTCTATTAAGAACCTTCCATGTGGGATACAAAATACACACTCTGCCCTCAAAGGAAGGAGTTCAAAGTCCAGGAAGAAGAAAGTCTAACAGTTTATATGACAGAAGGAATACCTACAAGAAAAATAAAATTTCTGTGACTCCTTGAGGGGTAAAACAGTGATTAGTAAATGGCTCTCCAATTTATAAAAATAAGGCAAATTTGTCAACAATTAGGATTTGTGTTTACTTTTTAAAATTCTGGTAAAATACACGTAACATAAAATTTACCATTTTTACCATTTTAAAGTATACGATTCCGTGGCATTTAGTGCATTCACGATGTGGTGCAACCACCTTTCCAGTTCCAGAACATTTTTATCACCCCAACAAGAGCCCCGTGTGTTAAGCAGTCGCTCCTCCCTCCCCGAGCCCTGGGCAGCCACTGGTCTGCTTCTGTCTCTGTGGATCTGCATTGTCCGAACAGTTCATATAAACGGAATCATATAATATGTAGCCCTTGTGTCTGGCTTCTTTCTCTCAGCATAATCTTTTTAAGGTTCCTCCATGTTGCAGCATATATTGGTACTTCATCTTTTTCATGACTGATAATATGCCACTGCATGGGTACCTCACCTTTTGTTTATCCAGTCATTCCTTTTTTTTTTTTTTAAATATATCTTTATTGATTTCAGAGAGAGGAAGGGAGAGGGAGAGAGAGAGAGATAGAAACATCAATGATGAGAGAGTCACTGATCTGCTGCAGCCCGCAACCGGGGCATGTGCCCTGACCAGGAGTCGAACCCCGATCGCCTGGATCCTAGGCCGATGCTCAACCGCTGAGCCACGCCCGGCTGGGCTATCCAGTCATTCTTTTGGCTGTTGAATATTGCTGCTATGAATATTTGCGTATAAGTTTTGTTTGAACACTCATTTTCAATTATTTTGGAAATATAACTATTGAGTAGAATTGCTGGGTCATACGGTAATTATGTTTAACTTACTGAGGAATTGCCAAACTGTTCCAAGCAGCTGCACCATTTTATGCACCTACCAGCAGTGTATGCGGGGTCTAATTTCTCCCCATCTTCACTAACACTTGTGTTTTCCTGTTTTATTATGGCCATCCTAGTGGGTCATGGGCTCTCGTTGTGGTTTTGATTTGCATTTCCTAAGGACTAAATGCTGTTGAGCACTTTTCATATTTGTTGGCCATGTGTACATCTTCTTTGAATAAATGTCTATGCAAGTCCTTTGCCCATTTTTTAAAATTTTGTTTTTATTGATTTGAGAGAGGAAGGGAGATGGACTGCCTCCTGCACCCCCCCCCCCCACTGGGGACGAAGCCTGCAACCCAGGCATGTGCCCTGACTGGGAATTGAACCAGCAACCTTCTGGTGCATGGGATGACACTCAACCAACTCAGCCATGCGGGCCTGGGCCCTTTGACCATTTTTAATTGGATTGTTTGTCCTTTGGTTACACAAACAGGAATGTAATATTAAAGATATGTCAAAAAAGATATATTCCTAGATTATGATAAACTAGCAGAATAGAATGAAAAGTCCAAGACCCTACCTATAGGAAGGTTCTTCCTTAACAACTGTTAGGTGGCGCTGTACAGGAACACAGAGCGGAACCAGATAGAAGGGGGGAAATTAGGGCACTCCTAGGTGACCCTTAAAAGGCCTGACATGCTTGCATACTTGGTAAATGCTTTACCAAACCTTCTATTAAACGCATTCTCCTTCCTTTTGGATGCTTCTCTCTTCCTTGCTTTAAAGCAATTTCTTACAGTTACCATTAACCAAATTTCACCTGTATATAAAGATTTCTGTACACAACTTTTTGTTTGCCTAAGGCTTTATACACGTAAGACTGATCCTATAAATTTAATACTCCCATACACAGAAATACTGCTTTATGTATAATTCCATTACATTTTAAAATGTTTTCTCTTTATATTAATAATGGGAAAAAGCTGCATATCAACCCCGAAGTAGAATGCCCTAAAGAGATTATGTTCAGTTCAGAGAACTGAATGTATATTAACATCTTTTTTTTTTTTAATCCTTACCTGAAGATATTTTTTCCATTGCTTTTCAGAGAGAGTAGAAGAAAGGGAGGGAGGGAGGGGGAGAGAGAGAGAAACATCGATGACACATCGACTGGCTGCCTCCTACACAGGCCCCGGCTGGGGGGTGGGGGGAGCGAACTTGCATCTGAGGTACTAGCCCTTGACCAGGAGTATAACCCTTGACCATTTGGTGCACAGGCCAAGCTCTAACCACTGAACCACCAGCCAGGGCTGTATTAACATCTTAATAATTCTAATGCCTACAAGCTCGCAAATGTACCCAAACTATCAACTTTTTAAGTCAAAAACATAACTTTTTAAAAATTCTTACATTCTGTTCTGCCAATGAATAAACAAGCTGTGGAAGAATGTCGCCCTTGACAACTGCTTCTGCCAGGTCATCATTATAATTAGCCAGCCTCCCAAGAGCCAAAGCAGCAGTCTGTTGAATAGTTGGGACCACATCCAGAAGGAGAGGCCTCAGCAAAGACATTACACCTGAGTTAAATTATGAAAGAACACAAATCAGCAAAATTTAAATTAAAAAGCAAACATACAGTTCAGTATATATACAAATAAGAAAATTAAGGGGGAAAAATAATAAAGAAATAAAAATTAGCCACTAAAAATGAACGGGATACTTAGAAGCATATAATTGGACACAGAATAATACAACCTGTAGTTATCAAAGAAGCAGCATAGTGGGGAAATACAAACTGTTCTGGGGTTAGAGAGGAGTTAAAATCCCTGATTGGCAAATACTAGCTATGTGACCAGACAGGACCAATGCAAAGAGAGGTTGTGAAGCACAAAGTATAGTGCCTAGCACAGAAGGGGGGTGGGGCTGATTCCCCCTCCCCTACCCCTAGTCCCCAGCCTTTGCAAATTCTACCTTTCAGGGCTCCGTTCAGATCCTTTTGTCTCAATGAAGTCTTTCATTTGTTTTTTTTTTGTTTTTTTTTCCCCTCTGATTCCAACTGTTGGGTCTTTACTCTGATTCCAAATGAACTTGGAGTTTATTACAGAAATTTTATCAGGATCTATCTCAGGGCCAGGGAGCAGGAGGGCCGTTTGGCTAGGATCTCACATATTTCTGACATTATATCCAAATAAATAAATTCTTTGATACAAGAAAGTATATTGTATTATCAGGTCTCATAATATTCACTTTAGGATTGAATACAGAGTAGGTTCATCATCCTCACAACAATAAAAGTAGCTTATATTTGTGGAGCACTTGTATGCATGCATTGTTTTAAATATTTGTTTTCTTTTTCCCCCCTCTCTTTATTGTTGAAAGTATTACAGATGTCCCCTTTTTTAAAATCCACTGACCTCTCATAACAAACTTATGATGTAGGCCCTACTGTGATGTATATTTTACAGATGAGGAAATAGAGGCTGAGAAAGGTTAAAAAAATTGTCACACAACTAATAAATGGTGGAGCAAGGTTAGAAATTCTGACATTCTTTATTTATAATTGCTAAATAAATAATATGTATTAAAATTGAGGTAGGGAAAGGGAGACAAATAATAATTGCATTTTGGTCACTTTATTGGCTATTCCAACTCTTTATATTAACTTTGTCTTACTAGAAAATATGTAAAATGGTCAACAGCTATTTATGTTTTATGACGATGTTTTAGTCTAAGGTTACAAGAAAGGTAATGATGGAGTTCAAACTGGAACAAAATGCCCCTTGACTTTCTAAACTTTATGTAATTTACAGCAGGCTATTCAATTGATGTTATTACATCTTTTCTATACAAACACATTCCAGTGATCTATAAGAGCATATACTACCAATATTCTTTTATAATGTTATATCCAGAAACATTTGAAATAGAATAAAAGGAAAACATTTACAATGACATTTAGGATTAGACTAAAGTAAGATAAATAGTACTACCAAGTAACATAAACAGAACATACTGATGCTTATCTCAGATACATTTAATGATGTGACCTGTGGCTTTTCATAGTTTCCCATTTCACTTAGTGATCATTTTTATGTCTAAGGTGGCTTGGTTAGGCCATCTTATACAAGGCCACAGTTGCAAGTTTAAATCCAGTACCAGCTGGTTAACTTTGCAGGCACAAAGCACTCCTGCTCATGCCCGGGTCATAGCTCCTATTAGACAAATCAACATGCCTATGCTCATAAGTGCTGCTTATATTATTATCTGTACTTTTTTCATAGAGACACTTTCTGAAATATCTCATAATGAAAAGTTTAAAGCACAGAATAAAGTATTAGAATTACTACCAAGTGTTAACATGGGTCCTTCTTAGAAAGTTGGGTTTAAAACAATTTGCTGATCTCTTCTTTGTAGTTTGCTTTATTACTTCATTTTTTTCTTAATTGTGGTAAAATACACATGACATAAAAATTACCACTTAAACCATTTTTGGTGTACATTTCCAACAATGTGTAATCATCGCCACCATCTAGAAACTGTTAAACGGTTTCCTATAGAAGCTGCACCATTTTACATTCCTACCAGCAAAGTGCAAGGGTTCAGATTCCTCCACATCCTCACCAACACTTACTTTCCGGGTTGCTTTAAAATAACAGGCATCCTAATAGCTGTGAAGTGGTATCTCACTGTGGTTTTGATTTTCGTTTCCCTGGCACTAACGATGGTCAATGTCTTTTCATGCGCTTGCATATTGGCCATGTGTACATCTTCTTTGTTGAAATGTCTATTCAAGTGCTTTACACACTTTGTTGAACATAAACTTGACATTTCTGATAATAAATATGCATCATTTAAAAAACAAAAGCTACCTTTGTCAACATATATTTAAATTTTCATAATAAATACATTAATGAGGTCGAAAAATATAAAGTATAAGTATGCTTAGACAATTAAAAAGAATCACAATTAAAAAAATAAAAGAGAAAAATAAGAGAATCACAATTATGGCTCATGTTATTTTCTTCCTGATGATTCTGTTATTTCCTTTTTCTGCTCACTTGATAAATTTATGTGAAGGAAGCCGCTTATTGTCTTTTGAAATATAATTGGAAAATCAACCCAACCTAGATAGTTTAAATTAAAATCTCATTTGAACTTTCATGTTAAGAATTTGAGAAATTCATCTATGTAGGTCTACAGGTCTTAACTTGGTTATGTGTTTATTATTAGTTACAGTATTTAGCTAATATACCAAAAGTCTCCAATTCTGGAAAATTTCGGTTTGCAATTTTAGCAGTAAAATATTTAACCCCTCAAAAGGTATTTCGCTTGTCAAAGGAATACTTTATGTATTTTCTCCTCCATCTGGCTGAGGAAAAATAACGTCAATAAAATGACACATAATCCCTTCCCTTCTACTCCTGATTCAACATCCAAGTTAGGCTTCGGCATGGAAACTTTTGTTCTATCATAGTTTCCCTATATTCCTTAGTCCACACAGTAGCATAATGAGGATTTTTAAAAATTTTAAATCTCTGAACCTGTACAAGTAAAAGCTAAAGTTTCCATTTAAAACATCTTTGTTTGGGGGGTGGGGGCAGGTAGAAGAGAGTAAATGGGTGATAAATGGTGATGGAAGGAGATTAGACTTTAGGT
Source organism: Miniopterus schreibersii (assembly GCF_964146895.1). Classification (NCBI taxonomy): domain Eukaryota; kingdom Metazoa; phylum Chordata; class Mammalia; order Chiroptera; family Miniopteridae; genus Miniopterus; species Miniopterus schreibersii. The sequence goes on along the minus strand of NC_138101.1, from coordinate 79,031,831 downwards.
GGTGAACACACAATACAATATACAGATGATGTATTATAGAATTGTACACTTGAAACCTATATAATTTTATTAACCAATATCACCCCAATAAATTCAATAAAAAATTAAGTATCTTTGTTTGAATAATATCATTCTTATTAAGAGAAAATACTGCCCCAAATTTCTAGTCCTTAAATTGCCTCTTAGTGCTTTATCATCATTAGTCCCCAGGCACATGATTTTTATCTCTTACACAGTTTAAGCATGGAGACTTTGTTATTTAATTACAAGTTTGTCCTAAAAATACAGATAATGATGCAAAAGACAAGGGGGGGAGAGATAGGGAGGAAAGGAGAGAGGAGAGGGGGAAAGAGGTAGATATAACATGAAAAGAAATTTTTCCTTACCTGCCTGTCCATTAGGAATCCATAGTGAATGATCCTTGGTGAGGAATGCATGAAAATTTAGAGTCCATAAATTACAGAAGTCTGAGTAGTTGCTATACTATCTGATATACAAGGTCTCTGGGGAGCAGCTAATGACCTCATTGAGGTCTCCACTGAAGGAGCCAACATGATCTATCTAATATCTAATGTTAAAAATAATTCATATAATGCACTCTAATATTTATAAAACAATTTAGTTTACTCTATACAAACTGATAAAAAGTGTGAAACTATTTTGGAAATTTAACTTATAGGATAAATCTTTACAATCCCCCTTCAACTTTATAGCTTTGAGCTCCGTTTCTATTTCGCTTGTTCCAGTGCTGTACCAATACCTACACTGCAATCCAGTTATGCCCAAAACAAAAACAGCCTTGCTGAGCCTGATCAGGGTTTACCAAGTGGCAAGGAGTAGAACTACACACGAGTCAAGGCAGCTCCTACTCCCAAGAAACAAATAATCGAGTGCAGGAGATTATAGAATAGCCTCAAAATAATCACAGCTCTTTCCTCTAATTCCTTTCAACACAACATAGGCCTAACTACTTTAATTTTGCATGCCTGCTGCATATATAAATTAGGAAGGGAATGCCAAACATTTCAAAAGGGAATCATTGTCAAACATTTCCAAAGACAAAAAAATTACCCATTCATTCTCATATTACATATATAATTTATATACATATTACCTCAATCTTCTGCTTATAAAGATAGTTAACATCTCAGTTTTGTTTCTTTAGAAACAAGTGTCTGTAAACTGGGCCTTTGGGCCCATTTAAATCATAGCAATGATTTCCGGTAGCCCTGGTTACTTCTTTTTTTAAAAAAAAATATATATCTTTATTGATTTCAGAGAGAGGAAGGGAGAGGGAGAGAGAGAGAGAAACATCAATGATGAGAGAGTCGTTGATCAGCTGCCTCCTGCACACCCCTGACTGGGGATAGAGCCTGCAACCTGGGCATGTGCCTTAACTGGGAATCGAACCGCAGTATCCTGGATCCTAGGTTGATGCTCAACCACTGAGCCATGCCTGGCCGGGCCTGGTTACTTCTTATCTTTGTTTTGTTTTTCACTTTTTTCAATTTTATTCATTTTTATTGTGGTAAAATATACATAACAAAATTTATTATTTTAACCATATTTAGGAATTAAGTACAGTCACAATATTGTATAACCATCACCCACTATCATTTCCAGAACTTTCCATCATCGCTAACAGATACTCTATACAAATTAAACACTATCTCCCTATTTCTCCCTCCCCCCCAACCCCTGGTGGCCTCTATTCCACTTTGTCTCTCTGAATTTGTCTACTGTAGATACCTCATATAAATGGAATCATGTAATTGTCCTATTTTGTCTGGCTTACTTCAAAATTAGCATGTTTTCAAGGTTCATCTATTGTATCATGTATCAGAATTTCATTACCTTTGTAAGATGAATAATATCCTATTGTATGTATATACAACATTTTGTTTGTCCGTCTGTTGATGGACATTCAGGTTGTTTCCACCTTTCGGCTATTGTAAATAATGCTTCTGTGAACACTGCTGTACATGTATCCATTTGAGTCCCAGATTTCAGTTCTTTTTAGTGTATATCTTAAAGTGGAATTGTTAGGCTCTGGCCAGTGTGGCTCATTTGGTTGGGTGTCATCCCGGGCACCAAAAGGTTGCCCATTTGATTCCTGGTCAGGGCACATGCCCGGGTTGTGGGCTTGATTCCTGCGGGGGTACATGCAGGAGGCAGCCGATCAATATTTCATTCTCATATTTATGTTTCTCTCTCCCTCTACTTTCCTCTCTCTCTCTCTCTCTCTCTCTCTCAAAAAACAACAACAAAAACACTTTAAAGTGGAATTGTTGGGCTAAACAGTAATTGTTAAATTTTTAAGGAATCATCCAATTTCTCCACATTCTCACCAACACTTATTTTTTGTTGTTTTTTTTATAATAGCCATCCGAATGGGTTTAACATGGTATTTCACTGTGGTTTGATTTGCATTTCCCTAATGACTAGTGATATTGAGCATCTTTTCATGTGCTTATTGGTCACTTATGTAACTTCTTTGGGGAAATGTCTATTCAAATTCTTTGGACATTTTGAATCAGGTTGTTTGGGTTTTTGTTGTTGTTGAATATTAGGAGTTCTCTTCATATTCTGGATATTAATCTCTTATCAGATATATACTTTGCAAATATATTCTTCCATTCTGTGAGCTGTCTTTCTACTCTCTTGGTAGTGTCCTTTGATGGCCTTTGTGTTTTTCAACTTAAAATGAAGTGATTTCTACCTTATATATTCTTTACTTTCCAATTTTATTCAAAATTTTCATAAACTTATAAAACATGTTAAAGATTTATTATTGTAAATTTTGTAAAGCTTTAAAAAGGTAAATTCGCCCGGCCGGGTGTGGCTCAGTAGTTGAGCATTGACCTAGGATCCAGGAGATCGGGGTTCGATTCCCGGTCAGGGCACATGCCTGGATTGCGGGCTAGGCAGACAATCAATGCTTCTCTCATCATTGATGTTTCTATCTCTCTCTCCCCTTCCTTTCCTCTCTCTGAAATCAATAAAGATATGTTTAAAACAAAACCAAAAAAAAATTTTTTTAAATAAAAAAAATAAAAAGGTAAATTCCAGTAAGTGTTTTATTTTTATCTAAAACTACTTTCTATATGACCATTTACTATGAAATAGCCACTATAGTCCATTCAAGTTTTGAAAAGAGTGATTTCTGCACACAAGTAACCCATACACAGCAAATAATTCACCTTTGACTGTCAGTGTTACTACCTGACTCAGGCATTCTGTTTGGAGTCCAGTGAGAATATAAGATAAACTTCATACTTTAAAAATAAAAGGACTCACTTGTCCTGCTTGTTACATGACTGCCTATGTTGACAGACAACAGAGTGAGGTAATTAAAAGCCTTTATTTGTAGGTAAATTGATTGGGTTCAAATCTGGGTGTGCCACTTCCTAGCTGTGGGGCTCAGCAAGGTTACTTAACATCTCTGTGTCTTAGTTGTACCATATGTAAAACGGTGGCAAATTCTAGGACTACCTCATAAAACTGTTGTGAGAATTAAAATGAGGTCAATTTTCTAAAATGGAACATGAGTTGGGACAAAATAAACATAGGTGCTCGGTTCCTGAAGGAATCAATTCCCTATGTTGACCATATTTTTCATCAACATTTTATTATGACTTGCACATGACTCATTAATTAATCAATACCTTCCATTCTGATAAAGAAATATTTAAGGTTCTATAGCCCCATGATTGAGCCTTTCTACCATATACTTTAGAATTACCATGGAATAAATAATTCATTCAAGAAATATGTTAGGATTCAACACAATTCCTATCCAAATACCAATGGTATTTCACAAACCTAGAACAAATAATCCAAAAATTCGTATGGAAACAAAAGACCCCAAATAGCAACAGTAAGTGGTATCACACTACCTGATATCAAACTATACTATAAAGCCATAGTAATCAAAACAGCATGGTACTGGCATAGAAATAGACACATCGATCAATGGAACCCAGTAGAGAGTCCAAAAATAAATCCACACTTATACAGTCAATTAATCTATGACAAAGGAGGCAAGAACCATACAATAGGGTAAAGACAGTCTATTCAATAAATGGTGGTGGGAAAATTGGACAGATACATGCAAAAAAATTAAACTAGACCGCCTTCTTATACCATACACAAGAATAAACTCAAAATGGTTTAAAGACTTAAATGTAAGACCTGAAAGCATAAAACTCTGGAAGAAAATCTCTCACATTTCTTTTAGCAATATTTTTTCTGATATATCTTCTTGGGCAAAGTAGACAGAAGAAAAACAAACAAAGGGTTATATTAAACTAAAAAGTTTTTGCACAGCAAGGGAAACCATCAACAAAATCAAAAGCCAACATACTGAATGATACACCCGATACGGGGTTAATATCCAAAATGTATAAAAAACTCAGACAACACCAGAAAAACAACCCAATTAAAAAGTACGCAGAAGACCTGAATAAATACTTCTCCAAAGACATACAGATGGCCAATAGGCATATGAAAAAATGCTCAACATCACTAATCATCAGAGAGATGCAAATCAAAACCACAATGAGATACCACCTCACTCTGTCAGAATGGCTGCCATCAGTAAATCAAGAAACAACAAGTGCTGGCGAGGGTGTGGAGAAAAGGGCGCCCTCATGCACTGTTGGTGGGAATGTAGAATGGTGAAACCACTATGGAAAACAGTGTGGAGGTTCCTCAAAAAATTAAAAATGGAACTGCCTTATGGCCCAGTGGTTCCACTTCTGGGAATATATCTAAAGAAACCTTAAACACTAACTTGAGTATATTCACTGCAGTGTTATTTACAATAGCCAAGATAAGGAAGCAGCCCGAGCACCCATCAACAGATGAGTGGATAAAAAAGCTGTGGTACAGACCGGCTGGACTGGCTCAGCTGAGCATCGTCCTGTGCACCGAAAGGCTGCTGGTTCAATACCCGGTCAGGGCACATACCTGGGTGGCGGGTTCGTTCCCCGGTTGGGGCATGTACGGAAGGCAACAAATCGATGTTTCTCTTTTGCATTGTTTCTCTCTCCCTCTCTTTGTAAAAATCAATAAATAAAAAATAAAAAATTAAATGTCATATCTAAGTCACTTATACTTTGGTGACCACTTAGCCCAACTGTTTGGACTGATTATATTCTACATTGTACATTTGTGGGAAGAGAAAACCTGTCACTCTTACACTAAAACATGATATTCTGTATTTTAAGTGTTACCTATACTTCCATAGTTCAGTATCAAATTTTTAATGTCAATCATCTTCCCCTTTTAAAAATGTCTTAGTTTAGCTGTATATTGTCCAAAAATTAAATATTTGTAAATAGCAAGTGTCCATTCACAAAGGGCACTGAGTAGGGCTTAGAGGGAAAAAAGTAAGTGCATTTTAAAAATGTAAGATGCTCTAATAAACTTTAAGTAGTCAGTATATATGAAACATTATGTGTCCAGCACTGTCCTGAGTACTTTGAGGAGTATACAAGCGTGCATAAAAGCACACTCATGCACACAGAAGTAAATTAATCCACATGAAACAACTGCAGAACAAAAGATTATCAATTTTGAAAGAACAAAATTTAAAAAATGGAAAACAGATTAGTGGTTGCCCAGGGTTAGGGACAAGAGGGAGGTGGGTGTGGTTATAAAGGGGCAGCACAGGAGGCATCCTTGTGGTGATGAGTTTTTTATCTTGACTATGGTGGTGATGGATACACACAGAATAAAACTGTATAACACAAACACACACACACAAATAAGTACAAATCATACCAGGGAAACCTGAATTAAATGAATGAATTATCAATGTCAGCGGCCTGATTGTTATATCATACCACAGTTTTGAGGCATATGGCATCTTGTATTATTTCTTACAACTTACATGTGAACCTACAATTATCCCTAAATAACAAGTTTTAAAAATGATTACAAAATACACTTTCTCTATTCTAAATACATCTCCTGACCCCAAATAAAAATATACAAGGAATAAACACCAAAACCCCTCTCAGTGACAAAAATAAAATAAAAATTATCTAGAGGCAGTAGTAATTCCCCTAAAAAACAAACAAAACCCCCCCACAATAAATGTTATGTCTAAACATTCTTGCCCTGTTGATATGTTCTTACTTTTCCTTGAATTTCATGTTAATTTAAATGACTTTTAAAGATCATATCCTATAAATTGAAGGTTTCTCATGACGCAGTGGTGATAAAATGCTATCTTACTTTGAATTCAGATTGTGGTGGAGCCATACTTAAAGAGAGGGAAGGGAAGGGAGAAGGGAGCCACCATTAGCTTATCTCTTTATTAACAGATAAAAGCAAATCACACACACACACACACACACACTCACTCTTCCTCTCCCTCTCTAGTCTGCATGATTTCGGGCTGAGGGGTGAAATGCTAACACCATAAGGATTCCTCAAAGCTAGGTCTTGACCGGCTTTGGATCTCCTGGAAAATATTCAGGCATATCATGGCTCTTTCATTAATACAAGACAAGAAATAATGTGTCAAAGGCGTGGAATTCCTTTGGTGTGAAGAAGTCGAAGGGGACCAAAGGCAGGGTGACGTCTCTGGGCACCAGGATAAAACGGGTCTGATTAGGGGAGATTCCCATTCACCTAAAATGACTTCCAGGCAATTCCTTCAGCTTTGACTTTCAACCTGACACATGCCTGGTTGCCATCAAGATGGAAATAGGGATGGTGGGCCCCTCACACCAACCTGTGAGCTTCACCCCCTCAGCCTCACCCCCAAAGGCCCCTTAAAGGGACTGAATGCGCCCTAGAGAGTTTGCTCAGTGGTTGGAGCGTCCTGCCCGAGGCCTGAAGGGTCCGGGCTAGATCCCTCCGGCCTCTCTCACATCGATGCTTCTCGCCCCCCCCCCCCTTTCTCTGAAAAGCTATGGAAAAAATATCCTCGGGTGAGTATGTACAAGAGAGAGACTGAATGCTCTACAGCCTTCGCCCTGAACTGGAGGGATTTAGGGACACTGTCCTCCAGTCCCTGTCCTTCCCAAAACTCGGCCAGCAGGGGACAGGGGTGGGGTAGGAGGCCCGGGCGAGGCGAGGCTGAGGCAGGAAACCGGGGACTCGGTGCCAGGAGCGCCCCGGGCACAGGGGGGCGACAGGCCCGGGATACGGGTGACGGGGGCGGCAGGGCTGAGGACCCGGGTGACTAACGACTCAGGCGCAGGGCAAGGCGGGGTCCCGGGGTGCGGGGCGACGCGGGTTCAGGTGAGGGCTCACCTGCGTTCTGCAGGGTCTCGATGTTTTGGGGTCTGGTCGCCAGCTCTGCCACCATCTGCACGAACTGGGTTCGGGCTTTCTGGTACTGCTCGAACACTGCGGAGAGAGACGCGGTGGGCGGGCGCCCCGCAGCCCCCGGCTCCCCCGCCCGCCGTGGGGGCGCCCGGCCCGCCCCTACCTTGCAGCACCTGCCTCTGACTCATGGCGCCCGCGGCTCCGCGCCGACCGCAGCTCGGGGCGACCCGGCTCGCCCGCGCCCAGCCTGCGCGCCCGAGGAGCCGACCCGGCGACGGCGACAGCGACTCGACCTCGGACGGGAGTCGGTCTCCTCTGTGTACTCGTGCCTCCGGGGCAACCGGCCGGGAGGCGGCCCTCCAGCGTGAACGGTCAGTCCGTGAGTGACGTCACCGCCGCAGGGTCCCGCGCCCCGGAAGACAGCCGGCCAGCCAGGGGGGCTCCACCTGCAGGGGCGCCCCCACCTGCCGAATGCGCGGAGCCGCCGCAGGGGAAGAGGACTGTCGAGTGTCGCTGCCCCGCCGGGTAGGGCGTCCGCGCCTGGGGTGTTCCCCCCCCCCCCGGCGGCCTGTTCTCGCCCGCCCTCGGACCGCAGGAGCGGCGCTGCACCCCAGTCTTTTCCCTCTGCGCGGCGGAGCGGGCGGGGTTGGGGGCGCGCCCGCCTCTCAGCAGCATCAGGTGCAGCTCCCGCAAAGTGAATGTGGCCCAGGAACTTGGCCAGCGAAGCCGCCGGGAGCCAGCTAGGCGGACGCTGGAGCGGGTGCACGGGCGCCGCCCCCGCGTCCTGGCTGCTGCCGCCCCGCGCCCCGCCCCCCGGGAAGGCCGGGCTGAGCGAGCCTCCAGCCGCTGTGCTGCGGCCTGTATACCGGCGCCAGCAGCAGGGAGGGCGGGGGCCGCGCGTGGACGCGCTGGGAGCTTAGGTGCCTGTGCCAAAGGCAAGGGGCGAGTGAGCCCAGGCGTCCTCCAGTAGTCGCCATCGGGGTAATGGGGTGGCGCGGGCGCGCGCCGTGGCACGGAGAAGCGTGGACAAGCTCCGGCGGCGGTGCCAGCGCCAACCGCAAGGGGCGCGGGGCGGGCGGGGCTCCCATGGACGTGCCGGGGGCCCAGGCTCCCGCGCCGGAGGCGAGGCTGTTGGAGCCGCCCGGGAGCCCACAGCGAACGGGGCGCGGGCTCCCTCCCAGCGGGCGCCATCGAGGGCGGGGAACGGGGCGCGTGGACCCGCTGTGGGCGAGGGGCTGGCGCTGTTTAACTCTTGGGCAGGTAATTCCCTCTCTCTTGGCCTAAGGTAATGTACTTTAGGGAGCATTATACACAATAGTTTTCAAACATTTAATGGAAAATTAAAGGATGCTCTTATTAATCGAAACCACATGCGGAAGCCCACTGTAAGCAGATGAGAGCGGAGCTGCTTTGGTGAAGTTTGGGACTCTGGGTGGAGCCGGCAGAGCGGCACTGGCGGAGCTGGAGTTGGGTCCCCAGACTCTCTACTGCTATTGGCTTCCCTTTGGGGGGAAGACAGACACTCTGTGTACTTGACTGGTTGACAACCTCTGATACACACCAAAAATTCATTGGATGGCCCAGCGGGGTGGCTCAGCGGTTGAGCATCGATCTCTAGGATTCAGGAGTTCGCGGTTCTATTCTAGGGCATGACCAGGTTGCCGCTGGGTTGTGGGCTCCATCCCCAGTGTGGGGCGTGCAGGAGGCAGCCGATCAATGACGACTCTTTCATCATTGATGTTTCTCTCTCTCTCTCTCTCCCTCTGCCCCTCTCTGCAATCAATAAAGATATATTTAAAAAAAAATTCATTGGATGGAATAGAATTTACACTACCATGGTTAGAAATGAGGCTTTACATATGAACTTTATTTTGGGTGGTCTATACAACTCATAAGAATAGACTTCATCTTCAAGGCATTTCCATTTCTTCCAAGATCTTCATTTCATTTCCCTACTCCTCCAGCAGCTCAAGCAGGGAAATAGTGGCCATCCCTCTCATATGAATAGTTATTAATACAGCACATCTGGAAACTACAACTGGTTTTTCATTGTTACTGAAATTGACTTCTATAGCTTTCTATTGTCCTCTGAGTGTCCTTGAGGAAGGACCTCTTCCCCTGGAGGTATCCTTTTGATTTTCTTCTGTTGCTCATGGGGGCTAGCCAAGGTTTTGTGCATCTCTGAGTCTCAGATATCTAAAGTTGGTGACATCCTAGGACATTGTGCTAAAAAATATGGAAGGGATAAGTAGACACATTTTCTTACTGGCATTAAAATCCCCTGGAAGGGTGCAGGATGCAGTGTGCAGATGATGTTTTATTGGGTTATATACTTGAAACCTGTATGGCTTAATGAACCAATGTCACCCCAGTAAATTAAAAAAAAAAAAATTCTCTGGAAGGACACCAAAGAAAATAGAAACACAGCCTGACTGTGAAAACAAAGCATCATTTAAAAAACAAGTAAGCTCAGTGGGCTAGAATTATTACTCCCTTATTAAAAGCAACTTTAGGACAATACAAAACAAACACAAATAATCTGAGGGGGTTATTAAACCATACAGAGATGATCCAGACAGACAAGGTCCTAGCCCTCGTGAGGTTTGTATTCTAGTGCGAGAAAACAGGGAAGAGAGGGGAGGGGAGGGGAAGGGAAAGAAAAAAAAAGAGAGAGAAAAGGAATAAAATCAGAGTTGTAGGTGCTGAGAAGGGAATTAAAATAAAATGATGGATGGTGTGACTGGAGGACTCTAGATTGGATGGTTAGGGAAGAGCTGTCTCAGATGAAACATCTGAAGTCTAAAGGAATCATTAACATCAGGGGCATTCAGGCAAGAGGAACTGTGTGCTCAGGGAATATACACTTAAGATCAGACCAAACAAAATATAATTAGCAGTATAATTTGTCCCTCCACTAAATAAGTTTTCAAAAACCTTTATTTCCCTTACTCATATCTCTGTTAAAATGGACTATTTGATCAGAGTCCAATGTGGAGAAACACAGCTCAGCAGCAAACATAGAGACAACAGAGAAATGTTAGCTTGCTGAATGGAATAGACACTTCTGATAGAATATCTTTCCTTGGCTATTAATGTGCCATCCTTCCTAGGCAGGAATTCTGCCTTTTCTTGTTATCAGAGTAGGAAAGAAGAAAAAAACCCAAACCAAACCAAACCAACAGTCCCAAACCAAGAAACCCAACCCAACCCAAAACATCCCACCTCACCCCAAATAGAAATAAGCCCAACTTTAGCCTTGAGAGACGAGATTGACATCAGGTTGTGACATCATTATATTCCACATTAGTTGCAGCAAAAGAGCAGAGAAGAGGTGAGGCTTTGGAAAGAATGCTCAAGGAACTACACCCTTCCTCCTTGATTGTTTAGATGAGACTTGCAATTGAATACTAAGAATATACCAGCTATAAATTGTTTGACCAACTCACCTGCTCTGGACTGAACTGTGTCATGCCCAAATTCACATGTTGAAGCCCCAAGCTCCTCTTGTGACTACATTGGAGATGGGGCCTTTAAGGAGGAGACTGAGGTTAAATGAGGTGATAAGGGTAGGGCCCTGATCTAATAGAATTGGTGCCCTTATAAGAAGAGGAAAAGACACCAGAGCTGGGCTTTCTCTCTGTCATGTGAGGACACAGTGAGATGGCAGCTGTCCGTAAGCCAGGAAGACAGTCTTCACCAGAACCAGACCATGCCAATACCTTCATCTTGGACTTCCAGCCTCCAGAACTCTATGGGGCACAGAGATGATGCAGTAAAATGAGTGAAGGAGCATAATCCCCCCCCCCCCCAAATCGGTGCTGGAAAAGGAGCTAATGAGATTGTGGTGACTCAAGGATTTAGTGTAGAATAAAAAAAAACTTTATTTTTTATAACTTGGAATTAATGTACTGTTTAAAACCAAAGTTTAGTAATATTTTAAAATATTATTTTTTCATTTATAGCATGCCATTTGAAATGTTTGTTGAGTGAGTAAATGAATATATGAAAATGATACTACTGACCCCCTAATTTACATTTTCCCCCCGGTATTGAGGTTAACTTTATGTTTGACCAAGACCAGGCCCCTACCAAGTGGGAGTGTGTCAGCTACACCCTCCCCAAACAAGCTCATGGCTGCAGGATGACTTTAGGGGCCTTCACGGGACTCTTCCTCTATTAAAAAATTAAAAATTATAGTTTATAATGGCATTCTTCTTATTTTAAAAGAAATGAACACAAAAACTTTTTCACGATCCCATAAAAGTACCATGAGCCATCGGCACTGTACCTTCGGGCCCTGACAGAAAGGTTCGTTCTCTGTTTCTGGGGTCTGAGTCTGGCTTCCATCACTTACTAGCTGTAAGATTGGGTAGAATTACGTGGCATCCTTATAAAGAAGATGAATGAAGGCATAACAATATGAAGAAAAATATTCCTTGTTAGCAAGAAACTTGTTTGGTTGGGGGAGACTTTGATCCACGTCTTGGGATGGGGTGCGTTGGAGGAATAACACACTGTCCTGTGTGTGGTGCAGGGAGCACCGGAGCTGGTAAAGGAATTTAGGGGGTCAAGGACAGAAATGTCAAAGGGAGAATCTTACAAAGAGGCTTCTCTTCTTCATCTCCTGAGGATATCTTTAGTAATGTTGCCATTTCTCTTTGAAGCTTTCTCAGAGTTGGATCTATTTGGGGGAAATTGAAGGTGCTGAGTTCTGCTTGGAGGTCAGCTTGAGTGTAGAGCAGAAGAGGCAATGCCTGAGTTACGTGGGAAGCTCTTAGCCCAGTGCCTGAAGTGCCCAGTAAATACTGTCTTTTCATATTAACAGCCCAGCGCAGGATTGAAAGCTTGTTTCTGCCTCATTTGCACTATACTGCATTGAACAAATACACTAACTAGCCTAGATAGTTATCTTGGGCAGTGGTTCAGCTGGGGATGATTTCGTGCCTTCTCCCCTAGTGGATGTTTGTCAGTATTTGGACACATTTTTGGTTATAACAGCTGGGTGGGAGGGTGCTGCTGGCATCTAGTGGGTAGGGAATGTAGATGTTGGTAAACATGCTGCAATGCTCAGGACAGCCCTGACAACAAAGAACTATCTGGCCCCAAATGTCCATAGTGTCAAGCCTGAGAAACTGTGGTATAGAGCCTTTCTTCTAATGACCGCCACCCCACCCCACCCCACCTCACAGAATAAAAAAGAGGGAGTAATTTTTATAGCACACTAGAAGGTTGGCTATCATTTAAACAAAAACTACAAAGTAAATAACTGTATTTATGAGCTTCTTCCTCTCCACTGCCTCAGATGAACTAACTAACTAACTAACTAACTAAAACTAACTAACTAACTTTAGTATATAACCTGCTAAATAAGTTACTTTTTTCTCAGGACAGAAAAGCAGAGGTGATTTTCCAGCTGCGGTAACATAGCAGCAAGTTAGGGGGCCAAGATCTTCATCTAAGCTACCACCACCCCCTGCTGGAGAAGTTTATAACTGCTGCTTTAAGTGTTGAGAACAAGAAATAATTGACCCTGGTCATTTTAATTTAGCAAGTGTCTGGGCCACTAACTTTTCTTTGAACTTGTGATTGCCTAAAATGGCTGGGCTTATATTGGTTTATAGGATCAATTTCTTTCTTATATAGTACCCTAAAATTTTAGACATTATTTGATAATGATTAAATGTTCCTCTGCCTTCTCTATAAGCACAGAATTAGTTCATGAGGAGTATCAAAGCTTAATGACAGAAACAGCAGAAGTAGATCCTAGGATGTTCTCTTGAAATTTTTGATTACTTAAAAATTATAGAAAATTTGGGAAAAATATAGAAAAGTGAAAGGAGGAAGAAAAAATGTGCAGTCCCACTTCCAGAAAAAATTTTTAAAAATTTACATTTTGGAATGTTTTCTTCCAGTACTTTTTCTAGGAACATAAAGATTATTTTAAAAAATGTTTTAATTGTTTGTTTTGCTCAGTTGTTACATGCTATAGGTAAAAATTTGTGTCCTGTGTTGTTTTTTTTTTCCTCTCCAAATGTCATAATCACTTTTTCATGTTATTATGAGCATTTTTGTTACTGTGAGAGACATGTGGATATGTCACCCAGATCCCCTTTCCAGGGGAGGACCTGGTGCCCAGCTGCTGCCTTTGGCTGCTGCCCCTCAGGGATTGCCTCAGCTACAGGAGCCACTTGGACCAGGCATATGGCCTTCCCAGCACAGCCCACATGCAGGGTCAGGCAGAGGCAGGTGTGATGGCCCACCCATTTCACCCAGTGGGGAAGAACTCTGGTGGGCCCTTTTGGCTCTGGAGCTCCTGAGGGGGTCGGCTGAGGCTGGACTTCTGCCTCTGGCCAGTCTTGCTTCCCTGTTTATCTTCCATGGCTGTTCATTCATCCTGAATACCTACAAAATTCCTGGATATCTACAGAATTCCCTCTCACTGTCTGCCTCCGATAGAGCATACCCTGTGTGCCTGTGACTTTTAAGTTCTTTTTTGTATTTATTTATTTTTAATTTTTATTATTATTTTTAAAATTTATCTTTATTGTTGAGAGTATTACAAGTGTCCCATTTTCCTCCCTAAATTGACCCCCTCCACTTCGCTCCCACCCCCTCCCCAGGCCTTCACCCGTTATTAATTTATGCATATAACTTTTTTGGTTAATCTCTTCCCACCCTCCACCCCCCTTCCCTTTCCTCTGAAATATGATCGTCTGTTGCATGCATCAATGTCTCTGGATCTATTTAGTTTGTCAGATTCTTTTGTTCATTAGCTTCTTCTTAAATAAGACCCTTCAGCTTTTCCTGTAGTGCTGGTCTGGTGGTGATGAACTCCTTTAGCTTTTTCTTATCTGTGAAGCTCATTACCTGACCTTCAATTCTAAATGATAGCTTTGCTGGGTAGAGCAATCTTGGTTGTAGTTCCATGTTTTTCATCATTTTGAATATTTCTTGCCACTCTCTTTTGGCCTGCAAGGTTTCTGTTGAGAAAGCAGCTGACAGTCATATGGGGGCTCCCTTGTAGGTAACTAATTGCTTTTCTCTTGCTGCTTTTAAGATTCTCTCTTTGTCTTTAACCTTTGGCATTTTAATTATGATGTGTCTTGCTGTGGGCCTCTTTGGGTTCCTCTTGTTTGGGAACCTCTGTGCTTCCTGGAATTATAAGTCTATTTCTTTCCCCAGGTAGGGGAAGTTTTCTGTAATTATTTTTTCAAATAGGTTTTCAATTCCTTGGCCTCTTTCTTCCCCTTCTGGCACCCCAATATTACGAATATTGGGTCTCTTGAAGTTGTCCCAGAGGCTCCTTATACTATCTTCATATTTCTGGATTCTTTTTTCTTTTTTCTCATCTGGTTGGGTGTTTTTTGTTTCCTCATGTTCCAAATTGCTGATTTGATTCTCAGCATCCTCTACTCTACTGTTGATTCCCTGTAAATTATTCTTCATTTCAGTTCTTGTAGCTTTCATTTCAAATTGGTACTTTATTATGTTATCGATTTTCTCAGTTATTTCCCTAACAGTCTGCTTAAACATCCTTATAACCAAAATTCTGAACTCTGTATCTGTTAGCTTGCTTGGATCTGTTTCATTTAGTTCCTCTTCTAGAGATTGCTTCTGTTCTTTCCTTTGTGACATGTTTCTTTGCCTCCACATTTTGGCTGCTTCCAGGTGTTTGTTTCTATGTATTAGATAGAGCTGCTATGTCTCCTGGAATTTGTAGAGTGGCTTTGTGTAGTAGGTGTCCTGTAGGGCCCAGTGGCTCAGCCTCCCCAGTCACCTGAGCTGGGTCTTCTAGGTGCTCCCCTGTGTGGGCTGTGTGCACTGTCCTGTTGTAGTTAGTTGAGCCTTGGTTGCTGTTGGCATCACTGGGAGGAATTGATGCCCAGGCCAATGAGCTGTGAGGACCAGCTGCAACTACAGCCAAAGAGCTGCTGTGCTGGAGACACCCTTATGGAGCAGGATTTACTTCAGTGGGGCTTTGGTATTCACCAAGTGCTCCCCTTGAGTGTCACTCATGGATGTGGTAGGGTTGTAATCCAGCATGGTAGAGTCTGAGCACCAGGTGCATTGTCTCTGGGGCCTCCTGGGAGGTGCAAAGTCAGCCTCTGCCAGTGACTTGCTCAGGCCGACCCAGCATGAGTTACATAGCAAACCGTAGTTGGCTGCTCCTTGTGCTGGGCTTGGAGGTGTCCAGGAGAGGTCAAGCTATGAGCCAGTGCAGCTGCTGCTAGTGCCAGGCCTGGGCCACTTATCAAGCCGTATGGAGCACGATGATGCTTGTTTGAGAGATTTTGGGAAAGTCCTGAGCATGAGGCTCGAGAGGCCACTTGCACAGAAAAGCCCCTGGAAATGGCCTGGATGAGCTGCAGGTGGGGAGGGGCGGGGCCTCCAGGATCACGGGGCGGGGCCAAAGGTGGGAGTCAGGTGCTGGCGATTCAAATATGGCGCCTGCCTGCCGGCTGCGTGCAGGGAGGACTCGCCAAAGAAGCAATGGCCTCTGCAGCTCTTCTGCCTGGGAGGAAGCCGCCCCTCCACCTCTCGCCCCAACTTCAGGCAGGTTAGTTCCTCCCCGAGTGTCCCGGGTCCTTTCAGGCTGCTGCCTGGCGCTGGGCTCAGAGGGAGCGTCCGAGTGAGTCTGTGCCGGGCCCTTTAGAGGAGCTGCTGGGGCTCCCACAGCCTCCGTGACCCTCAGGGACAGTCCCCGCTGGTTTCACAGCCCGGAGTTGTGGGGACGTCTCTTCCTGGGCCTGGAGGCCTGCTGTGGGGCTGGGACCCCTCGCTCCCCCGGGAAACCTCCTCCTCCAAGATGTCCCTCTGGGTTTCAACCGCAGCACCGGGTGTGGGCCTGTGGCCTCGTCTCTGATTCAGCCCCGATCCGCCCGCGTCTGCGCCCCTCCTACCGGTCTCGGTGCTTCTTCAGTTCCCTGGTTGTGGGGCTTCTGTTCAGCCAGATCTCAGGACGCTCTGAGTGATGGTGGTTCTGTATTTTAGTTGTAATTTTGATGAAGTTGTGGGAGGCAGCGGGTGCAGCTGTTACCTTCGCCGCCATCTGGTTTCTAATTTTTTTAATGTTGTACTACGTACATGTGTTAAAAAATTGTTTGAACTGTAAAAAAGGATTTTCAGTGCAAAAGTCAGTCTCCCTCTAACTCTGACTCCACCCTCCATTGTTTTCCCCAGAGGAAAAACTAATTCGTTCTGAGGGTATCTTAACAGGACCGGGCTGTACACACAAACGTAGATGCTGTGGTGGTTAATTTTGTGTGTCCACTTGCCTGGACCACAGGAGGTCCGCATAGCCAGTGAAACATTATTTCTGGGGAGTGTGTTTCCAGAAGAGGTTAGCATTGGATCAGTGGACTGAGTAGAGTAGATGGCCCTCCCAGTGTGCATGGCCTCATCCAATCTGTTAAGGGCCTGACTGGAACAAAAAGCTGGAGGAATGGAGGATTCGCTCATTCTCTGCCTGACTGTGTGAACTGGAACATTGGTCTTCTGCCCTGAACGCTCCTGGTTCTCAGGCCTTCACACCTGGACTGGAGTCAACACCATCAGGTCTCCGGTTCTCAGCCTTTGAACTGCACCACTGGCTCTCCTGGGTCTCCAGCCTGCACGTGGCAGGTCATGGGACTCCTCAGCCTCCATAACTGCATGAGCCAGTTCCTTATAATAAAGCTTTTACTAGAGATACTTACCCATCCATCCATCCATCCGTCCGTCCTATTGGTTCTGGTTTTCTGGCCAACCCAAATACAGATACGTATCACTTTAAAACCTTTTTATTTTGAAATAATTTTATATTTACAAAAGACTTGCAAAAATAACATGGAACTCCCTTATGTCCTTGGCACAGCTCCCTCTGTGAACATCTTACACCACCACAGTCACCACGTCTGAGGAATTAACAGGGTTACAATGCTGGGAATCCAACTGCAAATTTAATCCAGCTCCCACCGCTTTTCCTTGCTGCCCTTTTTCTGGACAGTGGGGCCCCATTTTGCACTGAGAGTCTCACTTTTAATGGCTTCATGATATTCCTTCCAGCGGCTGTTCTAGAATTACCACACTTGTGTTGGACTCAAAGTCACTCTGCGTTTTGTTTCTTTAATGCTAATATAAATAACACGCTGGTTCACAGTTTTGCTTTGCATTTATAAAATTTGTTCTCAATTTCTGGTTTTCTTCTGAGGGTACAGGGCATGGCCATTTTGTAAGGGGGTCAATTCACATACCAAATTTGCCTCCTACAGAGTTGCATGTTCGCTCCAGAACACATCACTGCACCTTTTCCATCACCCTTTGTCAGCAGTGATGACCTTTGATTGGACCTAAATAGGTATGTGCTGTTTCAGTCCCTTGCCTTCTTCTAGCCTCTTAGGACAATTTTCCACAAGCTCAGTCATATCCAATGTAAGTCTATTGGGTTCCAACTTATCTTTTGGACATGTCCCTCATGAGGCCTCCATTCTCCTCTGTCTGGGCTGGGTTCCCTCCTGCAGAACTCCTGCCCAGCTGTCACCCTGGAACTTCCCTTTGTTATCATTTTTGGGACTCCCTTAGACACCCTCCTGAGCTGGTACCTTAGCCTGCGTTCCTCCAGAAAGCAGAACCTGAGCCCCAGAGTTGCATGCAGGTAGCTTATTTTGGAAAGTGACCCCAGAGAGCAGGAGTGGGAGCAAGGAACAGGAGGGAAAGGCATACAAGCATGTTGTTGTGAGATAAGAGAAACTGTATCCAATCTGTTAAGGGCCTGACTGGATTGGGCCTCTACCCCCATATGCATTGGCCTCTGACTCCCCCCTACCCGCCGCCTTTCCTGGCGCAGGGCTCTGGAGACCCTTGTTGTTTCCTCAGGGATACGAGTACCAGGAGCATCTCTTGTTCTAATATTTGGTTTTTTATCTCAGTTTTTGACACAGACCTCTTAAATCTCTTGGTAGTTTTTGGGTGATAGGAGTGTCTTTTGTTCTACTAAAGTGACTCTGGGATTCACTTCAAAATAGTCTGGGAGTGGGGAGGGAGCAGATAATACAAGATTGGCCAGTATGATTGATAAATCATTCATTGATAATTGTTAAAGCTGGGTAATGTGAACATGGTAGTTTATCACACATTCTCCCGACTTCTCCATGTTTGAAATTGTTCATAATAAAAACCCTTTACAAAATGTGCCATTCCAGGTTAGAGTGGTGGATCTGACGGTAGGAAGGTGGAGGAGGGCATGTGAAGGTTGGCATTGATGCTAATGAACGACAGGCACTCCAGGTTTCTCCAGGTACATAATTGTGTTAAGATAGTGCATTTGAGGAGCACAGAAAGCTGACCATTAAGAACAGTGGACACCTTCTTCCAACACCTGCTAGCTCCACACTTCCCAAGGCACGCTTGCCATTCATGGTAAGAACCTGTTGTCTTTAAGAAATAAGTCCTAGTGATTATTTCACCCAGTTCTCCATAATTTATTTTAAAAAGAAACAGAGAGAATCAAGCCTGAAATATGTCCTTAAAGGAATGGAGAGGCACGAGGCCAGAAGATGAGCCATTCATTAAAGGCTGGCCATTTGTCTAAATTCTCTGTGCGCCTGAGCGACTGCCAATGCAGGAGGAGTATTTAAGTAGGATTATCTGAGCTAGTTGCTGCTGCAAAGATGGATGGTTTCTGAGTGGAACTTTTCCTCACAGTGACCAGGCCTGGTATTGAGTAAAATAATGGTCAGCAAGAACATCACCAAACCCCTAATGAGAAGCTGTTGACAGAAAAATTGCTCTAACATTCATCAAAAAGCCAATAAA
This sequence comes from Miniopterus schreibersii, assembly GCF_964146895.1. Classification (NCBI taxonomy): domain Eukaryota; kingdom Metazoa; phylum Chordata; class Mammalia; order Chiroptera; family Miniopteridae; genus Miniopterus; species Miniopterus schreibersii. Next base: position 79,012,757 of record NC_138101.1, on the reverse strand, counting down.
TGTCAAGGAAGGAACTAGACTTGCAGTAGCTCATAAATTCCTTCTCAAGGGGCCTCTAGAGGGGAGTTTTAGGACAATGCACCTGCCCTTTTTCCTGAATGTTGCTAAATACGCCTCCAGGAAGCTTAGAACCTTTGTGGGGTGGCTTACCCTGATGGCTTTGAGGGGATATCCACAGGAAGGCCGCTCTAGCTTTTGGTCAGAGGGTCCTGTTTTTGGTACCAATACTGGCTAGGTCTGTATTTTTGAGTCTCTTATACCATGTCTGTGTGACAACATAGTTTATAGTTAACTGAGAGCTAAGATCCCTTCCAGCTGGGAAAGTTAAAGCTTTACGTAGACGATCCCATTTGCTCACCAGAGTCAAAACTGATTGTTCCTCTTGAGCCCCGTAATACTATCTATGGTGTTCATTTAGAAACCTATTGCTTCACGGTAACAGGTCTTCTGTTGGTAAACCTTGTTTTCACTTTATTATTAGGGGAGGGGATGTTCACTCAGTGGCTAATGCAAACCTGCTTCTTGACTGAGTTTGGGTTCTTGCAGTGGCAGACCCTGAATCAAGGACTGTGTGAAGTTTGTTTATCTGGAAAGTGATCCCAGGAAGCACAAGTGAGGGCATGGGCTGAGGTCAGGCAGAAAAGGAGAAAAACCAATGAAATTGGCATTAACGAACAGGTTGGTGCTGTGGGCAATGGGACTCAATGCTGCTGGGCCCTCTAAGGAAACACATCTCAGAATTGTTCCCTCAGATGATGGGGGCTGGGGCATTTATCCTTGGATGTCTGATGTTGCTTGAGGGGTGTCCCTGGAGGCCCTAACTCCCCCTATTCCTAGGTTGGCCTGTTGAAGGCTGAGCAAGCTCCTGGATGCCAAAAATCATCCTCAGAGAGGCAGAGACGAAAGTGCTTGAGGGAGTAGCTTAGGCTGCTCAAGCTGCTGTAACAAGACTGGGAGACTGACACAGACACTTTCTCACAGTTTTGGAGACTGAAAGTCTAAGATCAAGGTGTTACAGGGTTGGTTTCTAATGAGGTCTCTTCCCTTGGCTTGCAGCCAGCCACCTTCTGAGTCCTCACATGGCCCTTCGTCTGTGCAATACATCCCGATGTCTCTCCCTCTTCTTATAAGGACACCAGACTTACTGGATTATGGTTCCATCCTTATTTAATCTTATTACCTCTTTAGAGGCCCTTTCTCCAAATACAGTCACAGTGAGGGGTGGGGCTAGGTCTCCAACATATGAATTTTTGAGGGAACTCAGTTCAGTCTGTAACATGGGGAAGCTCTTACCTGTAGAAACTGCCCACCAGAGCTGCAGATGAAATGGAGGTTGGTCAGCAGCAACATTGCTCCACATGTGTAGTTCAGTTTAATCCTCCCAGCCACTTAGGAGGTAGGTGTTACCATTATCCCTATCATAACCACAGAGAAATCGAAACACCATGAGGTTAGACAACTAGCTCCACATCACAGTGCTAGTCATAGGGGGTGGGCCCATAGGCAGCCCAACCATCTGAATCTTGTCCCATGATAACTATTTTGTATTTGAATTTTAATGTGGTTCATGACTTATCTCTTAGACTAGGTTCCTGTAGGGTCAGAATTGTTTTATACAAAAACCCATTCCATAGTGCCTAGCACGTAATGAATGAGACAATTTTGGTTTAAGGTGCAAGTAAGTATTTTAACCACTTCAATAGAATCTCTGAAGAGTAAATCTATTAGATCTCTTCACCCCTTGTCAACCAGCCATAAACTGCATGTATCTCTCTACGTGAAGAATGTTTTATCACCAGAAGTGTAATCATTTGGACACCAAAACATGCTCCGCTATGGTTTAAACTAGAAAGAAAACGGGCTTTACAGGACGCTCCCCCCAGGTCTGAGTTCGCCCAAGTGAGAGTGTGACTTCCCAGTATCAATCTCCATTTACAAAGAGAAGAGTACGACTTCCCTGGACCTACGAAGAAAATGCTCATTTATGTACTGCTCAACCACTTAACTTTCCAAAACTGATTTAGAAAATGTCGTCTGAGAATAAAAAACAAACTGTATTATGTAGCCTGTCCGGGGGAATGTACCCTGGCCACAATGAACTGGACCTAACAAGTCTGCCCTGTGCTGGGCAGCGTCTAGGCTCGGAGAGTGTAAGAAATGAATGGGATTGGTGTGGCCCTACAGGGATGCACACTTTTGTTGAGGGCCAGGGAGGATGATACAGGGGACTGTGAATTAAAAACAATAATGTGCTTCATGCAGAACAGAAGTGACTGCAAAGTGGCGGTCGCCTACAAGCAGGTAAGAGGGCAGCAGGATTGGTTGGTGCAGGAGCCACAGGCCCATGCTCCAGAGTTAGACCGCCTGGCCTTCCAAACCCTGGTCACTGTACAGGCTACATGATACCAATGGGTCTTTAAAATTCTCAGACCACATTTCCTAAGTCATTTAAAAAAGTTAAAAAGCTGAGCAGAACATGCTCCTTATTAGCTGTGTGAAGACGGCCATGTGACTTACCATCTTTGTGGTTTTGTTTCTCATCTGTATAAAGGGGTTCATAAAGCCTACCTCACAGGGCTTTTGTGAGGATTAAAGTATTAACTGACTGCAAAATGCTTAACACAGTGCCTGGCACAGAGCTATCACAGAAACCTGAGCGGCCATCAGCTCTAAGTCACACTCCACTTTGACCAATACATTTTTTTTCTTTTTCTAAATTCCCAGAAATGTCTAAAACTGGGAATTACCATCCCCATACAGAATTTGGTAAGGCCAATATTGAAAACATACAACATAAAATGGGAATATTTTTTAAATGTGTAAAAAATACTTGCAAATTGTTCTGTGGGTTTGTGTTTAAACATCCTGGACAGGACAGGGAGACTTGAAGGAGATAGCAATATAAAGTCAGTAAGGACGTCTGAAGGCTGCATGCTGGGAATAGAAACCTCATGCACCTGATCCACCCACTGCTCCCCTCCTCCCCATTTCCTTGTGGAGCAGCCACCTCCCCTCACTGGGAGCCCGGTGGGCAGGGCTGTCCTATTCAAGAGACACAGCAGGTCCATCTTTTCATAGGGCTCTGCTTAGGACCTGAAAAATAAGTTTGAACTCCAAAATATGAAAGAAAAACCCTTGCAAGACTGACTGAAATTTAGTATTTTATTAACTGTAAAACATCAACTTCAATTTGATGTTTTGAATTTAACTCTTGCCTACTTGATGATTGCCCAGAAATAATTATTGTCAATTAATCAAACATTTTTTTTAATCTTAAAAAGGCAAATCATTCCATTTCCTTCCCTAGCTAGAATAATTATATTTACTGTGGAATATGGGTGTACTCTGTGATAGGAGGTGGGGCTTCCAAAGGCTTGAGCACTGAGGGCTGAGGAAGGCCCTGAAACCTGCCCAAGGGGAAGATTTTATTTTATTATTTTTTAATCCTCACCTGAGGATATTTTTTCCATTACTTTTCAGAGGGAGAGAGTGGGAGAGGGATGGGGAGAGCGAGAAAGACATCAATGTGAGAGAGACACAGTGACTGGTTGCCTCCCACAAGTACCCCGACCAGGGCCAGGGATGAAGCCTGCTACCAAGGTACGTGCCCTTGGCCGGGCTCGAACCTGGGTCCCTTCAGTCCGAGGGCTGATGCTCTAACCACTGAGCCAAACCGGCTAGGGTGGTAGGGAAGATTTTAAGGGGCTCCTGGAAGTGCTCAAGTCTCCTCACAGTCCTCTCCAGGCCGACAAGATTGCTCACAATTTCATCACAAAGGCCCCACTGCTCCAATATAGGCACTGGGAGAGATCTGTCACTCTCATCCTGGTAGGGACTTCGCATATTTTAGCGTACAGCAGAATCACTTGGAAATTTTTTTTAAATGCATATTTTGGGGTCCCCAAAACCAGAATTTATGATTCAGCAGATCTAGTGAGGAGCTCAGGAGTCTACACTTGGACTGTTCAGACCATCCATGGGCCACACTTTGGAAATGCTCTTAGTGCAGTGAGTTTTCAGAGGAAGGAGAGAGGAGGGGTGCTGGCTAAGACACCTAGACAACGGAAGGGGAACCGCCAATTCTGATAGAGATCTGCCTGGTGCAGGGTCATCAGAAGGTTCTGGTGTGGTCTGAAAACCTCTGAGTACCTGATGGATTTCCCGTTCTCAAGTGTAATCAGGTGCTTTCAATGTAGAAATAACATGTCCATATTCTCCATTCCTAAAAGAATATTTTCTTTGAACAAAAGCTTCCTGTTTCAAGTTTCACAGCAAATTTCCAAATCCAGTATTGTAGAACCCAAAATTTCAGAACCAATAGGAAAAGTGTCCAGTGGTGTCACTCTTATGACCAGGAAACTGAGTGCTGCAGGAGGTTACATCATCTGCACACAGTGACACAGCTAGCTGATGACAAACCTGGGACTCAGTGCTCTGGGTTCAAATCCATGCTTTTCCTAATCCTCTTTGATAAACATACTGTTGCCTTGGCTATGCCATTTCTGACTGGCTTCCATTAAGCACTGGTGGTCTTTCCTCCAGCTCTTGGGAGGAATGTAGTGTAGTCAGGAGCACAGGCTTCAGAACCATACAGGCCCAGGCCCACATGCTGGCTCCACCCTGGCAAATGCCTTCACTTCTCTGAACTCCTGGGTAGCAGGGGGACGGAGCAAGCTACTGCAAAGGGCTGCCTGACAGGAGCTTAGGTTCATTAAATCACCAAGTTCTCTGGTGTAAAATTAATCAGTCATTCACTCCATTTGTTTATATTCTCCAGGGCTAAGCCAGCCTTCGGAATGGTGTCTCGCCCAGGTGAGGAGTGAACACCTGTTTCACTTTCTGTTCTAGCCCCTGCACTGCTGGGGTGATGTCTGTCTGCTGGGTTGAGCTCAGCAAAGCTCCTTGAGAAGTAAAATGGTACAGGGAAAGACAAATATACTAGACTTTCCAAAGGCAATCATCACACGTGGTTAGCAGAAATTTTTCATTCAATGTCCCAGTGGAAGGAAGCAGATACAAATTAACCCGAAATTTATATTAGCCTTGGGATTCATTACATGACATCAGAGGATGGGTAGCAAACTTTCTTTCTAGGTTTATGCACAGGAGACTATTAAGATTTATAGCTAGTTCCCAAGGGCACATCAGCTCACAGACTGGGAAGGCAGCCCAGAGGCCCCAGGATTTCATGGTTTGAGGTCATCATGCGGCTCACACAGACACTGGAGAGTTAACTTTTGCTTTTCATTTGCCAAATGTATGAGAAGGCTTTGTTACTTTCTCCAAAGCCCAGAGAGCTTATAATGCCCTCTCCTCTACACTGTGTGATCTGGCAACTGCCAAACAGTGACTGCCACAGCCAGCCACCTGGACAGAGGGTGCAGTAGGGACCCCACTGACAGCACGGTTCTGAGCAGACAACAGCTCTGTCCTTCACCATCTAGTTTAGAGCTTCAGCCAGCTCTTTATTAGCTTTGGAGAAAAACTCATTAGTAGTCTGCCAATAATTCAAATCCATTGTCCCCTGTGCACTGGCCAAGTTCTAGAGCAAGGAGTACCTGGTTCGCTGTTTTGGTTGGAGAGCTGCCATGGAGCAGGAAAGTCACTTCTTCGGGCTGGACTCCCAATAAGGCAGTGTGGCCAGGAGAAAGCATTGTGGCTTCACCAGGCAGATGGAGTTTGCAACCCTCACTGTACAGCGTCAGCTGTTTGACCTGGGACCAAGTGGGCCTCAGCTATTCATGTGTGAGATCATTGTAGGACCTGCTCCACTGGGCGTGGTGAGGACTGAAGGAGAATGTAGCACATGTCAGGTGTCCAGCAGATGGTAGCTCTAATGATCTTTCTGCTCAGGAGGGACACTCTTAGAACAAGCTCTTCCTTTCCAAGAAAACACTTTTTTACCTTTCTAAACTGACCAAAAAAAAATCTCAATAGAAACCCTTGAAGACACTAGGGGACATCATACCAAGAAATGCTTGCCTTGGGTGAGAACCACTGGTTAAAACACATGGTTGTCTTTGGCCATGGCACTAACCACATTTAGGGCCACATTCTACTCTTAGATAAGATGAATTGGGCAAGCTTGAGGACAGATTTAGAATATTTCTTGGGCCATACTGAACCAGAAGCCAGAAAGTAGTATGTTTAGGTTCTAATTCAAGCCCTTGCTTAGCTGGGGACTCAACTGCCTTATGCTACTGTGGATTCTCACCAGAAGCAGAGCAGAGTTTGGAAGCATGTCTGGAACAGGTGACTTTTAGTGGGTAGGACTGTGTGTTTTGAGTCCTTCCTACCTCCCCTGATGTTTTTGTCCTCAGGTTTAGCCCAGGGTCCCGTTTCACAGTACCTCCGATGGCCAGGACATTCACTGCAGAAACATCAAGCACCTACTCTTATGTCGTAGTATGGGCATACAAAGAAAGAATTAGTTGATTTTTTCCCCCCGAGACAGCTTACAGCCTGGTTAAGAAGATAAAATTACCAGTCTTTCTAAATACTTAATCTTTTAAAGTCACGTAAGATTATTCCAAAGCCATAGGCATGATTATTTCTCAGAAGAACCAAGAAGATGTTCAGTGTGGAGGCTATCTCATGGAGATTGGAACGGGTTCACGTGTCTGAGGCAACCAGAACTACCACCACCTTAGGGGACATTTCTGATAACAGAGGCAGGTTGGCATCCTTCTTTCACACCTCATTTTATCATCACCTTCTCCTGTGTCAGGGTGATCCCTCACTTAAGGTTCCGTGAAGAAGTGTATCAAATTCCAGGCTTACTACTGTAGCTGGCCCAGCATCGGTGCTCACTCCCCTTAAAGCAGCATTTCCTTTGACTCTCCGTTACATCCTTTCCCCATGGAACCATGGCTTTTAATGCAGACCCCACGCGGTGCGACCATGACTCATGCTACAGAAGCAGCCTGTCTGCTGTTCCATCACGAGGCAGCAGTGGTGGCTGGAGTCAGATGGGGGTGGGGGGCATCCCGAGTGCTGCTCACTGGGCTCATGCCCCCTCCCTCCCTCTGATGTGGCAGCTCAGTGTGACCAGGCAGGTTTCCTCTTCTGGATGAAGGCCTTGATTCCCTCCTGCCCATCTTGCAGGGACACATTGTCCACCATGGTCTGGGAGGCGAGGTGGTAGGCCGTTCTAAGGTCCTGGCGCACTTGCCTGTAGAAGGTGGCCTTGCCCAAAGACACCACAGGACGGCTCAAGGATGCGATCTTTTTTGCGATTCTCATGGTCTCCTTCTCCAGCTGCTCTTCCGGCACTACTCTGCTGAGCAGCCCATGCAGCAAGGCCTCCTGAGCAGAAATGGGCTCCCCAGTAAAAAGCATTTCTAAGGCGACCTGGTAGAGGAAACATGGGCAGTTACTAAGGCACTCTCCTTCTGACCCACTGCCACCTAAGTCCCCCCTCTCCATTTCACTCTGTTGACACAGTTGGTGTCTTGACTTTCTGACAATGTTGGCCCAATTCACAGGAACAGATCTGATCTTTCCAGGAGCAAAGACGGACTCTCCGTGTCCTCGTGCTCCTTCCCCAAGCTGAGCTCCCAGCTCTAAGGAGGCAGGAGATTTGAGCTGCCTCTTTCAAGGGCCAAGCATAGGACAGGGGCCACATCTGATGGGAAGAAACTAAAAATGCCTGAGAGCCAGGCCCATCGCCTCCCACAAACCAGAGCAGGGGTTACTTTCCAGAAGAAAGGGATGTGCCGAGAAGCTACCACCTCAGCCTGATTTGAAAGAGCAGCCCCATCTCCCGGAGGAGGGGAGTGAAAGGAAATGCCTTCCAGGGACAGATGGAGGGGTCTAGCATGGTGTTAACTTACAAGGAGAGGACGCCCTCTTTCCATAATCCTCTCCCCGCAGAGGCCCGCAGAAAGGGGCAGTACACCTTTCTCACTCTCCAGTTTCCTGGGTTCTATCGCTGGCCACATACTGTGCCTCAATTCTGTAATTCTACAAAGCCCAGCTTCTTGAAACTCAAACTTAAGATTTAGGAAAGGGGTTTCCAGATGCACAGGAAACACAGAGCCCCTCCTCCCCACCTGGCTCATTCTCCTGCAGCCCAGCTGGCATCTTTGCTGTTCCTTGAACATGCCAAGCGTGATGTCACCTCAGTCCTGTGTTTGCTGTTCCCTTGGCCTGCAGTGCTTTGTCCCCATGTCCTCATGGCTTGTTCCCTTATCTCCTTTAGGTCTCTGCTCACATGTCACCTCATCAGTGAGGTCCTCCATGACCATACCATCCTATTACAATTGCGATCCAACCTCAGCACTATCCCCCTTTCTGGCTGTATTTTAATCCTTTGTACTTTCATCATTGAACAAACTATATACTTTACACATTTGTTTATTGTATTATCTCCTTTGCTGGCATGTAAGCTCAACTAGGGTGGAGATTTTCTTTTTTTTGTTCTGTTCATTTCTGTATCTCCAGCACCAAAAGAGTGCCTTGCATGTGGCAGGCAACCTATTAAGTATTCATCAATGAATGATTTAATGAATGAATGGATGAAGGCAAACAGAGCACAGCAGAAGTGACACTATAGTTCTTTAAAGGCTAGGTCAAAAGGTGATACAGCTTCTACCTGGCTCTTTCCCTTGGTAGTTCAGCCTGAGAACCTGGCCACCTTGCTCTGAGGAAGCCCAAGCCACACTGAGAGGCTGCGCTAAGTGTCCCGACTGAGTTTCCCGCGGAGAGGCAGCCTCAGCAGCCAGCCAGGAGTGAACAAGCCTTAACTGACTGCCCCCGGCTGTCATTCCCCCATCTTAGTCTCCCAGCTGAGGCCACAGATATAAAGCTTCCCTCACTGACCCTGAGCCCTGTCCAAACTGCAGATTCATGAGCTAAACAAATTACTGTTGTTTTGAGCCACTAAGAGTGGGTGGTTATGCAGTAAAAGATAATGGGAATAGTTTAAACTATATATATGATAGAGCGCATCAGCACAGTCTTTACTTACTGTTTAGGTTTCTACATAGTGGGACCCTGAAACTCCAGGTGAGAGAGCACGTAAATAATAGTTTCTTAGTGTCGGTGCCATTGTCTATTTTGGACCAGATGTTTTGTGTGGGTTTGTCTTGCGCATGGTAGCATCCCTGGCCTCAATCCACTGAGTGCCAGTCGTATTCCCACCCCAACCTGTGACAATCAGAAATGGCTCCAGGCATTGTCAAATGTTCCTGGGGCCAAAACTGCTCCCAGTTTATTTTGCTTTTATTTATTTAATTTGTATTGACCTTAGAGAGAAGAGGGGAGTGAGTGAGAGAAAGGAACATAGATGTGAGAGAAAAATGTATCGGTTGCCTCCCTCACACCTCCCAACTGGGGACTGAAACCCTGCAATCTAGGTATGTGCTCTGACCGGGAATGGAACCCACCACCTTTTGGTGTTTGGGATGACACTCCAACCAACTGAGCCACACCGGCCAGGGCACCTCCCAGTTCAGAACCATTGATGCAGATGGTTTTTTAAATCATGAGACTAGATTATGCTTCTGCTATTCTGGCACCTCTCCCTTCTGTCCAGAAGACCAAAAAGGTCTTAATGGGATTGAAGCTGCTCACAGAAGAAGTTTTGACTGGAGTAGGGTCAGGGCCAGAGGCCTGGACTGTTCCTGGACTACCTTCAAGTTCCTAACACCCCCTGCCCAGTTTATGCCTCTTTCTGGGCCTCAGTTTCCTCACCTGCCTAGTGGTGTAATACTGTTTAGTATCATGTTGATTTATGGGGACTTTACCCAGGCAGATTAAGTAATGGCGTGGCATTCCCTAAGGAAAAGAAAGCCTGCTTATTTTATAGCGCATCACTACAATTTTTACTTACTGGTTAAGTTTCTATATAGTGGGCCCTGGAAACTTCAGGTGAGAGAAGAAAATGCCTCCTTTTCCCTAATCAACTCTTGCACTTCATGCATCCTCCTAACAAGTTGGTGATTTAATATTTCCTCCTCCTGGGCTATTTGCATTAAAAACAACAAAAAGGGCCCTACCGGTTTGGCTCAGTGTTTAGAGCATCAGCCCAAGGACTGAAGGGTCTTGGGATGGATTCCAGTCAAGGGCACGTACCTTGGTTGCAGGCTCAGTCCCTGGCCCCAGTCAGGATGTGTGCGGGAAGCAACCAATCAATGTGTCTCTCTCACATTGATGTTTCTCTCTCTCTCTCTTCCACTCTCTCTGAAAAACAACGGAAAAAATATTCTCAGGTGAGGATTAATAAAAACACAAAACCACATAAAGGACTAGAGGCCAAGGCTCACCACCAAGTTAGCTGGGCTTGTATCTGGACATCCCTGAGGCCACTTACTAACCACAAGACCTTAAGGGAACAATTTAACCCAGCTGAGTCTGTTTCCTTATCTGAAAAAACAGGAATAACACAACCATCCTCCTGCAGAATTGTGAAGATTAGAGAAAATGTCCACAGCTTAAAATACAGTGCTGGGCACTCAGTAGGCACCTAATAAGTGAGTGGCTATTAGTCACATGCTTATTCCAGCTGTAAATTTGTATGACTCTCTAATGTCATGTTTTAATGTCCATGGCCCCAGAAAGCAGAGCAGTCTTCCAGATCCCTTCCAGTCACACTAATGACAAGAGTAAGTTGGTGGCAGTGGTGTGTCAGTATCAGGGGCTGGGATGCTCAGAGGGGAGTGAAGCTGATGGACCATGGTGCTAATTTAATTGGCTGGGAAAGCTGAGAGGTAAGTAAGTTAGTTGAAAACATGGGATCCATGTTCTCAAAGGCACTAAGGCCACGTGTCTCACCTCTGCTGGCCACAGCAATCACTGTTAAAAGTGTAGATTCTGATGCAGTCGACCTGGGTGGGCCTGAGACCTGCATTTCTCCAGGCTCTGGTGAACTGCACACCAGCTGAGTGGCAATTCTTTAACACTCCTTCCAGCTTGGAAGTCCTACTCTGTTCTAATTAGACAACTGGGAAATCAGATTCTACAGGTACATAAGTTACCATGGAAGCAAGTGCTCCTACCACAGAGAAATGGCTGGTCTGGGATGAGGGGGTTTGGACCTTTCATGTGCTCTATGGAGGTGCCATCCGCTTGAGGCACTGGCTCCACATTTCTGAACAAAGCCTGCTCTGATAGGGCAAGGGAGCAGCTGCACCAGGCAGGCTTTTTATATGGTGCAATGAAGATGCATTATTTAACTCATGCCAGAAGAGAGAAACACTTTATAAACGTGGAAAATTATTCATGCCCAGGCTCAGTCTGGCATGAACACAAGGGCTCCATGCCATCGTTTCTGCTCCCAGTGGACCAACTGCAGCTCTCTTGTCTCTGGCACAGCTGAGCAGTTTCCCATGGTGACCAGCAGAGGGTGCTGGTGACCCACATGTGTGGCCTAGGCCTGGGAGAAAAGGGCCAAGCTTCCCAACTAGGCCAGTTTGCAAAAGCACCTGCTTGCTTCCCTGTGGATGTGCGTGGGGACACGTGCCCAACACCCAGAAACAGTCAATGGGCCTGTGTATGCATGTGTTCCTGTGGGTGCAATCAAGCAATGACAAAGGGTAAGTGCGTTTTGTTCAGGTTTAGATTTTTGTGAATTCCCAGTGTTCCTCCTAAAGGGGGCCACCCAGGTAAGATCTGCAGTCCAGACACCTGGCAGAGGCCCTGAGTGCCAACGGGCTTTTCATCCCACTAAATTCCCATTATCAGTACTGCGATTTCAGCTCATTAATAGGGACCTGAAACTGTATCTCTGCTTCATGCCTTCAAGTAGTTCCAAGAAGCCCCATACGCAGGGACATCTGTTACAACTCTGAACCACTTCAGATGGCAGACTAGGGAAAACCTCTGAAGACTTCAGAACAAGAACACTACCTCTGACTAGTGATTCAGAGGCCTCCTGGGATGAGGACAGGAGGAGCACAGAGCAGGGATGGAGATTCTCTGCCCATCTTCTGAGTGGGCCTGACACTGCCAGAACTTTCTGTGGGAGGAAAAAGTTACTTTGGTCTTACAGTGTCCTGCCCCTTAATCTCTCGTGCCGGACAATTACGCAACATGATTCTGAGAACTGGGTTTCCTGGGAACGTAAGTCTTGTTTTTGTCACAGTTACCCTCTTTCTTCTCAAAAACTAATTTAAAATTTGGCAAGTCTGATATGATGTTTAAGTTTTTAGGACTCAATTATAAACCTTGATTTTAAAAGTTTATTTTAAGAGAGAATGGGTTCTTATCCTGACAGTAGGACAATCATGATTTAAAGGTTTCAAATGCCTTAACATGTATCCTTCCAGAATGTTGGGTGTTGAAGATGAACAGCTGCAGGTAGGCTAACCAGACAACCACCGTTTACTATGCAGAAGGGCTTGTGATTTGATTTGCACAATTATAAGATAGTTTGTTAATAAGCTCTGACAATGTTTGTAATGAATGCATTTTAATTTAATGTACTGGCACAAAGTAGGGACTTAACCTACACACATTTAAAGTAAATGTGTATCCTGACAGGATGAAAACATCCCCTTGGCTGAGGAGCTTTAGTAAGCTCTGTTCTGACAGGTCACTTTTTGCAGGTGTGGGGCTCATGTTCAGCCAGTTCTTGTGTGTGTGTGTTTGTAGGTATTTGTATTGAGAATCTCCTCCAAAACACACACGTCTGTAAAAACTCCTGAGGCACCTGAAAGAAAGAAGTGCTTCCCTACGTGTCTCCATCCTGTGGCAGGATTTCACTTGTGTCCCACTTCTTTTGTGCCTCAGGCAAATGAGCAAATGCTAATTTTTGTAGTAGATGCTAAAATGGATATGATATTCTAGAAAGCAGTTCAGTTCCCTATTTGCTATGGTATATGACTCCCCCCCCATTTTTTAAAACAGATTTCCAATTGAGAATGGGGATGTATCTTTTCTAGAACAAGAAAACCACTGGTTTCTACTTACAAGATGTTCAATAAATATAATTTTATAATGTTATAGGAAGGGAGAAAGCTTTGTAAAGAAAATGGATTTCACTGTGGTTAGCAACAACAAAACAACTTTTACATTATGGCTCCTGGGGCAGCTTCAACATGCCAGGCACAGGATGTTCATGCTCCTGAAATACAGCCATCAGAAAGCTCACACACTCAGTTTAGCAGCTACTTTCAGTCCTTTCTAGAATAAGACAGTCTGTCAGCAAACAGTCAGCCAGTGGCACTTGTATCCCAGCCTCTCGATACTGGCATTTCCCCATGCTGTTACATCTCATGGGCACCCTTTCAGTGCAACAAAAACTGCGTCTCAACTGCATTTCAAATAAGATTATGAAAAAATGTGTGCCTTTATGGAAACAAACAAAAACATCCAAAAACATAACTAGCCATCTGGAGGGATAGGCAACAGTGAAATGCATGATTCGCAATGTGAAGGACTCTGTGAGAAGCTGCGAATTCCTTCCCGGACACGGTGTTAGAGGGAACACTGCAGCACATCCAGCCAGCTAGGCTTCGTGCAGAATGTCCTGATTCAAATGCTACTTTAACAAGCGAATTCTGGAACCAGTCTTCACTGATGGGTTACAACTAGAGAGGGGGCTGCAGGGGGTCAGATTACCTTTCTCGGCACTGCTCTCCCCAAGGCCACCCCAGGGGTAGAGCAGAAGAGCCCGACGTTCACACCCGGAGTAGCAAATGAGGATTTGTCACTGGCCACGGCAATGTCACAGCTGGCAACCAGCTGACATCCAGCAGCGGTGGCCAAGCCATTCACCATGGCAATCACAGGGACGGGGTGATTCTGGATCAGCATCATGACCTAAGGAGCAAACATACTCAGTTACATTCATCCAAGAGTGAGGTGCAACACTAATGTTTATTTCATATGACTTTACTGCTTTCAGAGCACTTTTCAACTCTATTAGTGTATCAGATTCTATGAAAAAATGTACAAAAGAAGGCACAGAGGGAACCTGCATTGAATACTATGAACCATTGAGCCATTTAATTCCTGAGAAGATCAGGAGGGAAGGACACTATGTTACAGCCCTGACACAGGCTCAGAGGGGAAGGAACTGGACTAAGGCCACAAGAGCTGCAAGTGGTGGCTGTGGGGTCCAAACTAACACCTGCCTGACTCCCAGCCCCCGGCCTCTTTGAGGTTACAGTCCCGTCCCCTCCAACTGCTTCCCCAGCAGCCCCTCAAAAGAACAAGGCTGATTTTCTCTCTGGGCAGCAAATAGTTCTGTCCTCACTGAGCCTGTGGAGCTCTAGTGCTAAAGGTCTGAAACGTATTTGGAACTTTCTTGGAAAATTAAGATGGAAAAGGGATTGGAAGGTAATTTCTCTAGTAATTCTCATATCACAACTATGAATACCCTTTCAATTCTGTTAAAATGATGGGGAACACCCTGCTGTCATCAAAATAAACAAAATTCCTAAACCAGCACCACTGGCACAGAGAAGGCAGCCAAAAACTTGCTCTGGTGATACCCCCAGCCCTTTATAAGTCTCCAGAACTTTAACTTATTTTTGCAGCTTACAAAATAATTTATTTCTCCATTTCTTCATGACGCTCTACACAGATTGTGTTGCTATGGTAACTTCCATTTATAAATGGTTGCTCTTTGAACCCTGGCAGGGAGAGAGGGGAGGCAGAAAGGAGCTTCATCTGGGCTTTTCTCCCATAATGGCAACTCAAAGATAGATGAACTTCATTGATTTTCCCCAACGTACCTTTGTCTTTATAAGCATTTGGTATTTGTCAGCTTTATTATAACATAGCCAATTAGATATTTAAGGATATGCTATCATGTTCTATGGTAGAGGCTCTTGACTTTTAGGGGGTTCACCTTTAAGAATCTAAGTGCTAGTAACCCTCTTCGTAGAATGCACTTAGTTGTACCCATCCCCCAAACCACTCATGGATTACAGGGCTCATGTACTCTCAGTGAGAACGGGGATGGTCAGTGACAGCTCATTCGCAGTGAGCTACAGTAATAAGGAGAACACACAAGAACTTTAGAAATCTTGCTGCAAAGACAAAATTTTGTTTAGCTCTGCCTGTCACCTGTCACCTAATGAACTTCAGTTTGTTATGAAAAGCCAACTGACTGTGATTAGAGTTGAATAGTTCGTCTCCTGTCTGCCACCTACGAAAGGCTAGTATTTCATGTAGCCTGGTGGGAAAATACTTAGATAATCCAGTATATATCAACAACATTAAAAATATTCATACTTTTGATCTAGGAATTGTACTAACAAACAATCTAAAAGGGTAAAAAGCTGTCTAGATAAAGATGTTCACCAAATAATCACTCTATAATAATAAAACTTATAAATAATAAATATATAAAAATAAGGAAATGGCTATGTTAACTAGACTGTATTCATTTCATGGAATGCTATATTCTCATTAAAGTGAAATCTTCCAAGAGAAACACCAGCACAGTAGTCTGGCCCTGGTGTAGTGGTCTAGAGCCAGCTGCTGGGGTTTGATGTCTATTACTCACTCGCCTCATCCTCAGTTTTCACATCTGTAAAATGGGTATAATAATAATACTAACTTTATAGAACATGAGAATTACATAAGTTAGTATGTCTAAAGTACTCAAAATATTACCTGGAACATAGCAAGCATTCAATGTTATATTATACAATTACACAGTATAATCATATCTATGTGAAAAATGATTAAAAATAAATGTAGTGAATATTTTTATTAATTATAGTTCTCTCTGGGTGGCATGATCAGTAATTTTGTTTCTTTTGTTTTTCTAGATTACCAAAATTTTCTGTAATAAGCATTTATTTCTTTTATAATTAGAAAACATTTAAAATAAAGTTAGAGAGCAATTCAGAGAATAAAGCAGCTAGATAATCTATCCCTTAATAATAGTCAAGAATTGATTATTCCTCCTATTTTACCTCCTGAATGAAGTACTTTTGGGGGTCCAGCCTACTCCAAAATGTGATGTAAATTTAACGCTGCCCTAGCCTCAATGAACTCCATTGCTGAGGGTCCACATTATATCCAAAAGCCAGAGGGCCTATCCCATTGTCATTTCTGCATGGGGTGTGAAGAGAAAGAGAAGACTCTCCTCCTGGACTGGGGTTTCCACTATCAAACTTCACAGGATATTAGAGCAGACAGACAAGGACAGGTGTCTAGTGAGAGCTGCTGCATCAGCTCACAGAAGTTACTATCACTCTTCAATAACCAAGTACTTCTTCCCATTCTCAATTTGCCCTATTACTGATTTTTTAAATAATTAACTATCATGCCATACTTGTGATCTGTAACAAATCTGTTACAAATTTTAGATGTTAAGCTAATTCAGATATCTCTGTCTTCCCTTCTCAAATCAAATTTCCTCATGCATGAGCCCAACATGAAATACCTAGCTCATTCTGTTCCAACCTGCCTGTTGATTACACTTGGAAACTGAAATCTTGCACAAGTTTATGGCGCTCATATTTATTCAGATTATCTGATTCTCTTAGGAAAAAAATGCTAAAGAAATCAATGCATTTTCACTCTTGTTTGGCTGCATCAGCGCTAGGTCCTGCTTAGGCACTGGGTCTTTTTCAGTGAGCTAGAGGCATCCAGGGTTGGAAGCTTCCATGAAACTGAGTATTTATCCTCTGAGGAAGCCCTGGCTCCCTGTGGCCCTTTGGTAACCCATTTAGATCCCAGTTCATGAAGATCCCCCAGCAGAGTGGTAAAAACAGATCCTTTTGGGAAGATGGAAGGGCTCTATTGATTCTCTTTGATGATTTTCTACTTTGGTCAAACATACTGGGTATTAATAGAAAAATAACTTTTAAAGTAGCAAGCCTTGGGAAACACAGGAGCAGAATATTACATAATCATTAATGTGAAATAAAAGACCTAAGTCCTAGCTCTGGCTTGCTTTCTCCTCTCTATGACGCCTCAACTCCATCACTTTCCCCTTTGTCCCTCCATGAAGCGAGAAAACTATAATCTGATCTCTAGAAGGGTTTCCAGAAAGGCAAGGAAAACAAGTGATGGTAAAGAAGGTATCTTAATCACCTTCCATTTCCAACCCCCATTGCTCACCTCTGTCTTGTCTACATAGTAGGTATTGCTATCTGTTTGTTGAATCACCAATGATCAAATGAATGAATGAATAAGCCTATGAATGGTGAAAAATTAGGCTAAGTTATCTTAGGGTCACGTTATGAACCTGTTTTACATGTCTTGTTTCTCAGCTAGATTTCCATTTTTAGTTTGGCAGGAAACTCTTTTTGCCTTCTATTTCCCTCAGTATCTTGCAAGTATCATCCATATAGCAGGTGCTCAATACACAGTACTGAAATGAACAATGTTATGTAAAGTTGGATTCTATATTTAATTTCTGATTACCCTGTGGTTGATCTGATGCATTTATAAATCATCTCTTTTTGTTCTTCCTCCTCTACATCTGCTGGCAATTTCCCTTCTTAATATGGTTAGAGACAGAAGTGAAAATGAAGAGGTTAATTTTCCTACTTGGAGGTGGTGCTTATAAAGGTTAGTTGAAAGAAGGGTTTGAAAATAATTTTTAAAATCTTTACTGTTATTCCATTTATGAATGATCTCTTTCCCATTAATAGAATTGTTTTAGTTAAAAAAAATTTTAAATGATAATCTTAGGTTCTTTCTCTCTAAAGATGTACATTTCTATCCTTTACCTCTTAAGACATGTATAGGAAGACATACCCATGATGCTGGAGATGGCAGCTCTCAATACAGCACATACTTTACTTTCTTTAGCATATCACATATCAACAGCAAACTATGGTCGCTTTTTAAAAGTCTAAACTAAACTGTTGCTTGGATGAAGGAATCGCCAATGACCACACAGAAGTTTCAGTAGTTCTGCAGTGGTTAGGCCTCATAGATAAAACCTTACCTGTAAAATAGAAGCCTAATTCAAAATTTAATATACATAATCATTTTCAGGTTTGCAATGCCAACAGTCCTCCTGGCTTACCTCAGAACAGGTTTGAAATACTTCAGCGTGATATTCTGGACGTTGCTCATCTGTCAGTTCCTTTAAATCATGCCCGGAAGAAAATACAGGCCCCTCAGCTACAAAGGTTTCCAGTTGAGAAAATAAAATAAAAAGGCATAAACAGCAAAGCTGGGAAGGTCACTTATTTGTCAACTAAATAACTTTAACAAACAATGATATCAATGTTGTGGATATAGAAGTTAATGGCCTAATTTGGTAAGAATAATTCCATTTAACTTGAAAAGTTACAGCCAGTACTTTGTGATGACAATTCAGGATGAGGCATCTGTACTCTAAGAGGTTTGTGCTGGAAATCAATGAACACATGCAATTACAATTACACAAAGGAGAGGGCTCAGTAACCAAAGCAGATGGACTTCTTTTAGAGTTGTCTCTCCGGCCTCACAGTTTTGTTTTTGGACTTAGTCCAAAAACAAAGTATACACCCATCAAAATCCTCCATGCCTTCTGCAGCGTCCCTGTCATTTAGTCTACAGACAATGGCCACCCAAACAACAAAATGTAATTCCACTGATAGTTGATAACATTTTCTCATATTTTCCTTTTAATAGGCAATATTATTCCCTTTAAACAAGTGAGGAAATTGTGTCGTTCACAAGTTAGCTGCCTTTGCTGCAACTGGGGAACATCCTCCTGGCTCCTGAATATCTGTTCTATTTGTTTTCTCTTTGCCATATAAAACAGTTGAAAATTTATATTCAACCATAGATAAGAAGGTAACATTCTGAGTATCTACCTCCGGAAATACTGATCCTTAATTTCTACAACAAAAAAAAGTGTATCACAGGGCATCGTCCATTTAATTTTTCTGTGGATGCTTTAAAATAATGACACTGATATTATTTATACCATCACCATCATCTCTAGAAAAATCAGTAAAAATTTGTGCTGGAAAACAGCAAGGAAAGAAATGAGCAAATGAGGGCATCCTTTCTGGCATCACTGAAGAAGACTGCAGATATTGGTTGAAAGTTTGGTAGGAACAGAAAAGACAAACCAATCAAATGCCTGAGCAGCCTTGTTCCAGCTGACTAGGCAGGCTACCCAAAGGATCAGTGATTAAGCCCATCTTATTAGGTCCCTGAGGAAACCAATTATCTGATTTCAATGGGAATGCTTCCTATCCGATAAAAAGGAAAAAGACATATTTTCACAGCACAGTAATCTTTACTACAATTTCGTTAACAGTGTTAGGAAAAAAAATGTCAACAATGAAAAAAAAAAGTTAGGACCAAGCCCCCCACTACACAAGAGTTTTTCATAATTAATGTTCTTGTAAAGGAGCTTCTAAACAATTCTCCCATTAAGTGAGGGGAATGCCTCAGTTAACCAAAGAATTTTGAACAAAGTCTTCTGGGTACTGCAGAATCCTGAGGATGGGTATCAGATGAATACCTGAAATGATAATGACTTTCAGATCTTTGCTTTCAGCTTCATGAAGAATGTCACTTTGGAGGGATTTCAGCATCGCCAGGGATAGCACGTTCCTCTTCTTTGGATTGCTCAAGACAATGTTCCTGCAAAGAACATTTTATAATTACTGGGTCATGCACCTGTCAAAACAAGTGAGGACCCCTGCAATTCCTTTCTAATTTGGGAGCTATTTTTAAAACACCAGAAAAGAGAACTACTAGTGCTTAGAGGCAACTGAGATGGTCTGTCAACTCTCTGGAGTGACGACTAAGTCAAAACAAGGAGACTTCCTGAAATGCAGGCTGGGTTTTCTCCCTCTTCCCTAGATTTGTTTCTCTTTTTCTCCAGGTTTGCCGTCAGAAACGTTACTGCCTCCCCACCAAGAGCGCAGGTCAGAGTCGTTCCAAAATCACTGCCGCCCATACTGAGAGCTGCGCAGTTTGTAAGCCAGCGGCAGGACCCAGAGAACTGACACACGGTGCCACCTGCAACTTACTTCTTCCCACTGTTCCTCAGAAAGAAATTAGAAGAGCCCATCATGAAAACCTGCCCCTGATCTCCTCCCGCCCACCCCCGGAAGAGGCAGCCAAGGTGCAGCTGCCTGTACACACGACAGCATTTTTCCGTATTTTTTTGCGGCATCCTGTAATTCTGCACAATAATTCATGCTGTCTGAGAATGGTATGGTACGTGAAGAACAAAAGGGACAGAACTGTACAGCAAGAGGGCTCTTTTGGACATGTCATCTCACTAGAAGCTGGCATTCAAAGGCCTGCTCGCTGTTTTAAGTATGCTGATTAAAATAACCTGTATTGTCATCTTACCGCCCATACACAGAAATGTCTTATTTTCGCTGTCATAAGGAACAAGCATCAAGCCAAATATCAGATTATTGTTATATATTTTGTATCTGTTTCCCATCTGCCTCCACCCACATTTTCTGCCTTCCTCATTCTTGTTTCAATCTGATATTCCTACCGCTGTGTGTCAGCTTGGATTCTCCGTAAATTGCCTCCTAGGCCACTGTTTTTTGGAAAACCACTTTGATGGCTGAATCTCAGTGCAATACCATATTCTTTGGAATACTATTTCCATTTTGCTGCCATCTTTAAGTGGCTGTGATATTCAGCATTGCTTCTCATATACATGCTCTCCTAGGTACAAAAATGACTTGCAGTTGATATGCGCATAGACTTCGAAACCTGTATTTGGTGGGGTGGGGAGATGGTGGTGAAAGAATTGCTGATAAACCTTCCAGTAAAATAATGAGTATGCTTGCTGCAGCATATTTTAAAAGCTGCCCTCCTATCCATGACATATTCTTAAATTCTAAGGTCTCAGGTGAAATTGTGTAAAAAGATGCCAGCCCCTCAACCTGGCCAGTTTTGCTCAGTGGTTAGAGCATTGGCACATGGACTAAAGGGTCTCAGGTTCAATTCTGGTCAAGGGCATGTACCTCGGTTGCAGGCTTGATCCCCAGCCTGGTCAGGGCGTGTGCAGGAGACAACTGATCAATGTGTCTCTCTCATATCCATGTTTTTCTCTCTCTGTATCTCCCCCTCCTTTCTACTCTCTCTAAAAAAATGAATGGGAAAAATATCCTCGGCCTGTGCTTCATGGCAGTATCTGTTCACATAAGTCCCATTAATCCTTTGGCTCCTGTCTTACACACCCTGTCAGAGTGCTCTAAGTTGCTGAGTTAACTTTTTAACCAGTGTAACCAGACTTCTGTTCCTGCCACTACTCCACTATAACTATTCTCACCTAAGAGCTCCTAATTACCTGAACCAAATCCAGTGGCCATTTGGATCATGCTCTCTTTCTGGAAACACATTCCTCCTCTCCTGGATTTTTGGTCTGCTTCTTCCATGGGCTCCTAGCCTTATGCTAACCCCTAAATGCCAGCCATCTAGAGCAGTACCCAATTCATAGCTGGTCCTCACTTACTGCTGAGAGGGACAGTTTTGAAAAGGAACACTCAAAGCTGGAATGAGTTACCCAAGCTCACCTACTTAGTGTCTAACATAGTACTACTTTCATGCTGGATTTGGGGTCTTCCTTCCTACTAAACAATTCCCAGCATTTATGATAGGTTGTTTTATCTCCCTGATTCGTGTTTAACTCTGGAGAATTCAACCAGGCGCCCTTTTGTCATTTGGCTTCTAACCAGATTTGCAGAAGCAGAACTGCCCTTGAAAAAAGGGAAGGACAGGCCCCTGCCTAATCCATGCACTTTGGGGCACAGTGCTCTGGGCCCTCTTCCAGCTCTGCCCATCCTGGTGAGCAGGAAACTACTAGGATAATGGGATATGCTCACCTGGAATCACCTCCCCCTTCCAACCCTGCTGCAGTTACCTGATACCCTGGAGTTCCCTGGCTGTACAGTGGACATCCCTAGGCCCCAGGGTGACCAACTGTCTATAGGGGGTGAAGGGGGTGAGAGGACAGAAAATATGGGCATGTGTATGGGGTGTCTGCAGACCTATGTGCCAAGACCCTCAAAGAGCAGCAGGAAGGAGGGGTGAAGAGGTAGAAGTGGGTGAGCAGAAGCTGGGAAGAAAAACTGTAGGACAGCGGCTGGCTCTCCACCTTTGGGGGACTCCTAGGAGCCTGAGGATTGTAAATTCAAACATGGCATTTGAGGTTTTATGAAGGTCTACTTGTCAGGGCAGTGGAAAACATATTTAGTAGTTAGTTTGATTTGTAACTTTTAAATACTTAGATATGCTATATGGGCTTCCCACTAGGTCCTTGCAGGGCCAGGCAAATGCCAGGATAAGGCCTGGATGGGGCCCTTCAACCTTTACCTGATCGTCCAGTTTCCACTGTGTGCACAGGTATGGTTTTAAGGGTTTTGGGCTTGTTGAGCCAAAGGGCAGAGCTCAGTACGGTGTGTCCTTCATTCTATTTATTGACCGGGCACTTCTGGGTGAGGGCCAAGGAGCAGCTCTGCTAGGCCTAACCTGGCCTTGGAGCCAGATGGAGTCCGTGAGGCACAGAACCCCTGGAGAAGGGCACAGCGGCGGAGGGCGGCCGGCAGGGCTGCCACACTGAGCCGGATCTAAGGCTGGGTGAGCGTGGGCCGTCGAGGCAGTCCCACTTGAAATCCTGCGGTGCTGGGTCCCAAACGCTCCTGAGCCGGGCCAGGGGCCTCTTACCGCTCCCGCGACTCCTTCCCGCTGGACCACCCTGCGGGCCGCGTTCCGCCGAGACGGACAACCAGGGCCCAGGGCGGCGGGCAGCGCTGGCCACGGAGCCCTCGCTGGACCCCGCGCGGGGAGAGGGGGCGCAGCGCCTGGCCCCCTCCGCCCCTCTCTCCCCGCGTCCCCGCCAGTCCTCCCCACCGGGCAGCAGCCCCGCGACCCTGCAGGCCGCTCCCGAGGGCCGGGGCGCCCGCGGCCCCGCCGCTGACCTGATGCCGTCCCGCTGCCGCGCGCTGGTGAGTCGCGGCCCCGGCTCCGACTCCGGCTGCCGGGCCCCGGCCGGCCCTCGGCTGCAGAAGCCGGCGGCGAGCGGAACCCACGGACCGCGCCGGAGCCAGTCGGGCGCCTTTGTCCCGAAGGCCCGCAAGCCCGCAGCGGCGGCCATCGCGGCCTGAGGGGCGCCTCGCAGGGGCTCCGAGGGGCGCTGGTGAGAGCGCGGCCGCTGGGCTTCGGCCGCGGGCAGGCACAAGGCGTAACTCTCAGGCCCGGGCCTCGATCTACCCCCCCAGGCCGGATCCCTCCGCTGCCGCCACGCCCCTCGGGGCCGTCTCCACGCGGCCCCGGCCCCTCTGTGGTCTCGCGCTCCAGCCCCGCCCACGACCGCGCCGCACGCCCGGGACCCTGGAGCCCCGCCCCGGCCCCGCCCCGCCCCAGACGCCCCGCCCCTCTCGCCGTTCCCCTTCCGCTCTCGGCGGGCCCCTGACCCCGCCCCTTGGCCCCTGACCCCGCCCCCTTCGCCCCCGAAAGGACGAGGGGTGGGGCCTCGGGTCAAGCGCCCGGCGGACCTGCAGGGGCTCTCCGCGGCTTGTTCCCTTAGCAAGGCCGGGTGAAGACGGAGAAGCGGTTGGTCTGCCCCTTCCTGCGCGGGGATGTGGTGGTTTGCCTAGATTAGAAAACTGAGTGTTATCAGGTGGGGGGCGGTGGGACTGACGGACGCCACTTCGTTACTTCGCCCCACCCACGAAAAGCCTCCCAGGCCCGGCGGGAGAGCACAGCTCAGGAGGTGAAGTGTACCCCACTCGGGCGCTGACTTTTGAATGCTTTATGTCCTCCCTTAGAGAAGCCCTGGCATCTGGATTTATCTCGGGTTTTTCAAATGCCCCCGGGGCGGAATGGAAGGCCCTTTCAGGATCTCAGTGGCTGCCACAGACAGGGCATATTCTGCACTTAAAAGCTTAAGTATATGCGAATGTTCTCTTTGTCGTTTGTTAGTTAACTGCTAACTGTATTCGTTAAGTTCTCAAAGTCTGGAGATTTGCAGGACATTTAAGACATGGTCTCAGCCCTCAGAGATACTATACTCCCTGGAACCATGCCCAAGAACCTCCACACCTTTCACACTGACTTTTGCAAGAATAACAATTGCACAAAAGCATACTAAAATGGGGCCATTGAGGTTGTAGAATGGCTTAAAATAGTCACACATTGGGTTCCTCTGAGTGAGGCTCTCTTTAATTCTCAGCTTCAAAATGGAGCAGAACACATATGTACAGAAGGATATTTTGAAATATCAGTTGAGATCACCACCACTTCATTTCCGTGGTCCCCACTCCATTCAGGCAGTGGGGTATTCTCGATCATTGTCTCCAAGGAAGACGGGCTCTGGCAGAATTCAGAGACAATCGGGGCAATTCCTGGCTTTTGAGTTGTAAAAGCCCAGAAGTTGGGGATTGGAAAACACCAAACAGGCATAATAGACTTGAGGGTGGTGGTGGTGGTATTGATAAGTAAGAACAAGGCTTTCTGCCTGAGACCAGATTAAGGTCCCCCAAGTTTGGGAGGCAAGGATAGGGCAAGTAGGGCTTGTAGGAAAAGCTTAGACGAGGGCACCTGTTGTAGGATTTGGGAGAGGGGGTGGGCCAAAGCCTCCTGGAGAAGTGGGAATGGTGGGAATCCCCAACTAGAGCGGAGGCAGGCTTGCTCACTTTCCTTGTTAGAACCCCAGGGAAGTCATGGGACTCCAGGTGGCACAGAATGCCTGGGCAGAGAGGCCTGAACACCTCCCAGAATTCCACATGGCCCAGCATGATGCTATGACAACAGACGGGTTCCTGTCTTCGGACTGGAGCTCAGAAACAGCTGAGAGGGGTCTGGACCTGGGGAGGCTTTGAGGTGGCGAATGGGAGATGACTCAGCCAGTGTGGATTTGTGGTAAGCACTTAGACAGGCGCAGAGCAAGGATGATGGGCTAGGTACAGAGGGTCACCAGGGTGGAAAGCCCTGGATGACTAGCAATGGACAATTGTAGGGTGGTACCTCATCCCCAGGGAGACCTTTTCTCCCTTAGCATATCGATGGTCAAACAGTTTGGACCTCCTGACCTTTCCTCCTTAGAGATAACATCTAGGCCTCAGTTGTGTTTCAGCTCCGGGCCCAGAAAAGCAGCAACACCAGCGCCAACCAATCAATCAGTGGAGACCTAGACCCTGAAAGGACACACTTGGAAAGCTGCTGAATATTCTATAGAGATCTTCCCCTGAGACTGTCCCTAAAAATGAAACCCTTAAAACCCTTAGGTTAGAGGACCCAGTTTGCTCTCCCTCCCAGGAGCACTCCAGTGCCTTTCCTTCCTCTTTCCCCTTCCATCCCCCCCACCAAGTGCATCACTTTTACCTTCCTCACTTCTAAGCTCCAAGGGCCCTTCCTTTTCCTTTATAACTTATTTCCTCAGCGCATTTTGTTTACAAATTACTTCTTCTACCTCTGCGATTTTCCAAATAAATGTTCTCTTACAGTTTGAGTGTTGGCTCTGAATTCTTTCCTAGCCAGAACCCAGGTCCAGTCTGACCCCAACGGTCTAACACCTAGTACGGTTCTCGCCACCCCCAACAGACTGACAAGTTGAAGACAAGGTAGGAATGAGGACATCCTGGATGGATGCCATCACCTGTAGGTAGACTAGAATATGGTGAGGTAACAAAAACAACAATAAAACAAGTCTAAGTGGCTCAACAACAAAGCCTCATTTCTCATTCACACTGCAAGTCTATTGCAGATCAGCTGAAAGCTATGTGCCAGGTCAGTGCTGTCCTTACCCAGGCACCTAATGGAGAAGCCCTGTCTGGAAAGTTGGCAGTCTCTGTGGCAGAGGAACCAAAAAAAAAAAAAACAACACAAAAAAAAACCAGAATGGGGAGAAGCATGAACTGGTACTTAAAGCTTCCTTCTGGAAATGCCACTTGCTCTCACATCTCATTTGCCAAAGCAAGACATGTGGCCACACTACAGGTATGTGGGGAAGTACAAGCCTTCCACATATCTGGAAGAAGATAGCTGGAATCTTTTTTAGTAGTGACTACCTAATGACTAGCACAACCACCCAAGCATAGAGCCTTGGCGTTATAAGCTAACTCATGCTTATTACTCAGGGATCAGGGATAGAACTCCAAATTGGCTTAGATTAAGTTTCTGCCACTAGGCAGAGTGAGGGTTTGAAACAGAAGTTAAGCTCACAGATAAAATGAAGTTAAATTTCTAGAACACTTGAGTATCTGTCCTGGGATTTATATCTATCCTCTTAGTTGTGTCAGGTGCTCCAGAAGAGGTAGAGCTGCAGGTAATGCAGATTCAAAAAGTCTGATTAGAATGATCGCCATCATGGCCCAGAGTCCACCACCAAAGGACCTTTCTTTCCTTCTTACTAAGATTAGTACAAAATACTGAAAGTTCCGTCTCATGGGCTCAGTGGGATATGCTCATCTCCCCATGAGAACAATGGGGAGCAGTGGAGTCCAAACAGAGATGTTGCCCAGAGGGTGGCTTGGGTATGGGCTCTGGTGCAGATCTGACAAGCAAAGGCTAGCTATTTAGAGTTCCTGAAAACTAATACTTGTGCTTTAAAAAAGACACACTGCAGGGATTTCTCTTTTGGCCTTTTGACTTCTTTGGTGAGTGTAATTGTGACAGCTCAGAGAACAATCTTTGACAGACAATGAAAATTCAGAGCTCCTGATTTTAGAGGTTTTTGATACATCCAGTTGGCTCTTCAACCTCTGGTGCTCATGGCAGTCTGTAGAGGGAAATAATTGTATTGTTTGGGCAACTGCTGTTGGAGTGCTCAGTTACTGAGACTGGAAGCATTCTGGATGGTCTAGAATCAAATCACTGAAGTAATTTGTCAAAGTCACCTGCTTTTCTGGGATTCTGGTCTAGATGGGCTCAAATTTGCATCATAGATATTGTTGCTGTTGGCAAGGGTAGGGGCTGGATGGTAGATGGAGATTTCTGACATTAATTTTTGCTTGTCTGTGTTTGCCTTTGTTAGATGTATACTAGATATGTATTAAATTTAAAAAAATTATGGGGAGTGGATCAGGGAATGAAGAGACTGCTTCATCCCAACATAGGAGTTGAAGTGGAGGAGAGAACTGGAATATTGGGTTTTGAGAAAAAGAAGGAACTAGGAGGGTGCTCGGAACCTAAAAGTCACAGATGAACATGAACTGTTTCAATGACTACGTCCACCTGCTTTAAAATTTTATTTAATAATAGTAACAGCTGCTATTTAAGAGGCCCCCCTCTTTGCCATTGCCTGCATGTGGTGCTTTACTGATGCCATCTAAGGATAACTTGTGAGGCAGGTAACATTATCCCAGTTCAGAGAGGCTCTGCCAGCCCTACTTGCACTCAGCACAGTAGTTACAAAGTTGGGACTGGGCGCTGGAGGTGACCCGAAAGCTGGGGCTGCGGTGGAGGTTTCCATGCTCTCCCAAATTCCTATACCTTTCATGTCTCCTTCCCTGATTCCTTCCAGAGCCCACAGCTCTGGTTTGAGAGTGCTGAGACACAGAGTGAAGTGGAGATGGACGGCCATGGCATTATCCAAGCGGGAGTCGGTATCACTTGCTGAAACGCGCGTCCATCCTTCAGCAGAGCAAGAGTCTTTTCATTCAGGCTGTTTCTCCAGGCCCCTTCAGCCTCTCATTAGTCTGGTAGGGGCTGCTTGTCTTTCTTCTCTCTTGCTCAGTGTCCTTCTAATCTATTTTCCCACTTGGGCCTTCTCCCTGACACAATTTGATTTCCAGGTTGCTAGCAGGCTTCTCTCTGCCTTTGATTTATGTGCTCCTTCCCTGTGCCACATCTCTTAGCTGTACAGATGTGTCTTTGCTACTTTTCACATTTTCTTTAAAGACCCAAAGATGCTTGGCAGACCATTGCAGACAGAATGCAGAATAAACGACAGTTCTAGGGAGCCGGGCGTCTCAGGCTCGATGTAGGAATGAAGGAAGAGTCAGAACTCCTCAGGGTGCAGAGAAAGAAAAGTAAAGGGTAGATTTTCAGCTGCATATGGAGTGATTTTTGAACTTTCTTTTTTATTAATTTCAAGCCCTTCTAAGAAACAGGTAACACGGTTCAGAGGTACAATGTGAAAGATATGGGAGCTTAGTTTCAGTGGAGATCCCTCTGGCATCCGGCTGACTCGCCAGTGCTAGCTTTCCACCCTCCCCTCCCAAAAAAGTCAGAGGAGGGCCAAGCACCCATAAATCAGAAATATTTCAGTCTTTCATTGTTTCACACAACGGCAGATGCTTTTCAATGCCCTGGTTTTATTTTATATTTTATTTATTGTCCACCAGTCATTATCTGAATGCCTTTTGCAAACCTAAAATTTCTTCACAAAGACCCATCTGTGCTTTAATTTGGTTGAATATTTATTTATTTATTTATTTATACCCTCACCTGAGGATTTTTTTCCCATTGCTTTTCAGAGAGTGAAGGGGGTGGAGTGGGGAGAAACATTGATGTGGACACATCATCATTATTGGTTACCTCCTGAAGGTGCCCCCACAGGGGGTAGGGCCTGTAACGGAAATATGTGCCCTTGGCCAAAATCAAACCTGGGACCTTCAGTCCGTAGGCTGACACTCTAACCACTGAGCCAACCAGCCAGAGCTAAGTTGGTTGAACATTTCAAAACTAAATGGGGGGTGGGGTGTGCATGGATGAATTTAACTTCCTTTCATCCTCACTTAGTGCATATTCTTGAGTTTGCTCAGATGCCTTAAACCAAACAAACCGAGTAATTTTAGGTAAAGGATATGGAAAAGTGATATAAACTAATGAAGAGGTATGCACTTCATACATCATGGCTATAGATATGAGCTGAAGAAGTTGAAGGATCCTAAAAATGACATTGATGGACTTTCTGGAGAACAAGGAGTCATTTGGGTGATGAATGTTGAATATTTGAGCCATTAAAAGGTGCTAGAGAAAACAGCCACGTGGAGGCAGAAGAGCCATGCAGCCCAACAACATTCAGTCCCCTGATGAGAAAGGGACAACAGACCACAGAGCTGGCTAGTCTTGGAAAAACAAGCACCAGGGCCCCCATAGGGGCAGGAAGCCACTGGCTCCTGTCTTCTACACCCCCTGCACACCTCCCAGTGATTAAATCTCAGCACAAGAAGACAAGATTATATTATGTTTCATTACTGTAAGAGGAAACAAACCCTGGAAATCTTGCCATCAAACAGTTTACCTTCAGCCAAATGGAACATTCCACTGTGAATGCAAAGTGATCTATTGCCCTAATATTCCCGAGAGTCTCAGCAGAGAGCTATGGTGGTGGGGGTGGGGTCTGAGGCCTGGGGGGTGGAGAGAAGGAGGGGTTTGCTTGCCTGGAACGGGGAGGATTTCCTATTGGCTTTCTGGGAGGGAGGGATGGGACAGGTTTAGTTCTTGGTAGTTACTAGCTTACTACTTAAATGACCTTAGCAAGCAAGTTTCCTCTGAGCCTGTGCTAAGGACTCCAGAGCTTACAAAAGCTAGAGCTGACTTCTTTGTGACTCTTGAGGAGAACTTTGGACACTTTGGAACTTTGGAACTTTGAAAAACATTGAGAGAGTAGATGCAAACAAGTTCCCCCATGTGGCAGCCTTCTCAGTCTGTGTGCCTCTGGTAAACCCTGTGCAGAGCTGAATGGCTCTAAAGTCCAAGGTGGTGTTTTGTTTGTTATTTTTTTAGATATAATTGACATTAGTTTCAGGTGTACAGCATAATTTGATGATTGTATATTTTGCAAAATGATCACCACAATAAGTCTAATTAACATTCATTACCACACATAGTTTCAAATTTTTCTTCTTAGTAACTTTACTCGCTTAATAACTTTCAAATATAAGATACCGTTATTAACTATAGTCTCTATGCTGTACATTACATCCCCAGGACTTACTTATTTTATAACTGGAAGTTTGTACCTTTTGGCCACCTTTACCCATTTCACACACCTCTCACCCCCTGCCTCGCAACCACCAATCTGTTCTCTGTATCTATGAGTTCAGCTGTGTTTTTTGGTTTGTTTTTTAGATTCTATTTGTAAGTGAGAGCATATTGTCTTTGTGTGTTTGTCTGACTTATTTCACTTAGCATAGTGCCCTCAAGGCCCATCCATTTTGTTGAAAGCAGCAGGATTTACTTTTTTATGGCTGAATAGTATATATATATATATATATATATATATATATATATATATATATATATACATACACACACACAAACACACACGCACATATATACACCCTTCTCACCCAGCTCCCAAACCCCTCCCCTCTGACAGCTGTCAGTTTGTTTTCTATACACACACACACACACACACACACCCCATATTATCCATTCCTCCATTGATGAACACTTAGGTTGTTTTCATTTCTTGGCTGTTGTAAATAATGCTGCAGTCAATATGGGGGTGTAGATATCTTTGAGTTAGTGTTTTTGTTTCCCTCTGCTGAATACCCAGAAGTGGAATTTCTGGGTTATATGGTGGTTCTGTTTTTAATTTTGAGGAGCTTTCTTTTTTTAAAAAATTGAATTTATTGGGTGACATTGGTTAATAAAATTATATAGGTTTCAGGTGTACAGTTCTACAGCACATCATCTGTATATTGTATTGTGTATTCACCACCCCAAGTCAAGCCTCCTTCCATCACCATGTATCACCCTTTACCCCTTCTGCCGGCCCCCACCCCCCTTCCCTCTGGCAGTCACCACACTGCTGTCTGTGTCCATGAGTCTTTTTTTTTTTCTTTGCTTAATCCCTTCACTCTTTTCACCCAGCCTCCAAACCCCTCCCCTCTGACAGCTGTCCGTTTGTTTTCTGTATCCATGAATCTGTCTCCACTTTGTGTGTTAGTTTATTTTGTTCATTAGATTCCACATATAAGTGAAATCACTGGTTGGTTTCCTTTCCATTTTGTTGATGGTTTCCCTTGCTGCGCAGAAACTTTTTAGTTTGATGTAATATTTATTTTGCTTTTGTTGCCTTTGCTTTTGATGCCAAATCCAAAAAATTATCGCCAAGACCAGTGTCAAGGAGTTTACCTTCTATGTTTTCTTCATATGGTTTTAGGTCTGATGTTCAAGTTTTTAATCTTTTTCAGCTGCTATTATTCTTATACAACATAATGTAATACACTTTCAAACGAGGTGGGAGTTAGTTTTGGTGACTTCCATCTGAATTCCTGTGTTTCTCTCTTGGTTGGAGCTACCTTGAGCTCTAGGTGTTTATGTTGTCTTTCTCTTCCAATCCCCTCCCGCTCCCCACAGTGATAACCTGGTGTTCCTCCCACAGCACCCCCACCCCCAGCCCCATTCCCTTAGGCGTGCCTTCTTTCCCATTCCCCAAGTGAATCTTAGCTTGGTCAGAAGTTAGAGAATCACAATCTAATTAAACCACTGTTTCTGGCCTTATTTCTCACTCCTTTCTGGATATCTAATCAATCTAATCAGGTATTGTCCTTGCTCCCCAAAGAGGTCCCAATGCAAACCCATCCTCTGCCCTCACTTGATCACACGTCTTCCTTTTATTCCTACACAGGCTCAAAGCTTTCGTGTCTCCTTGAATATTTTCTTACCCTCGGAGTTTGGGTGAGGCTGTTCCAAATTATATACTGACCACCCTTCCCTCTGGCATCTCACTCCCATGCCCGAATAAGGCCTCCGAATCTGGCCCCCTCACCTCTACCCTTTCCTCTTGTAATCCGTGGCCAGATTAGCCTCCTTGGAGCCCTTCTCTCCATTCCCATTAACAGTGGCCTTGGTGCAGCCACCGCGTCTCACCTGGCAACTCCAGAGGCCTCATAACTGGTGCCCCAGAACCGCCCATGTCCCCATCTGGTGCATTCTTCACACTGTGCCAGAGAAATATTTACACATTGTAGACACAGTCGAGTTGCTCCCCAGCTTTCTGTGGCACTTAAAATCCAGGCTCATTGCCATGACTTGTAAGGTTGGCATGAACTAATGCCTTTTCCCCCCATGCCACCTTTTCCCACCCCCTCTCTTTCTCCTGCCCTCCATTCACATCAGCATTTTTCCAGTCTCTTGAGGTCAGAGATCTCCTTTCTCCTTCAGGTCTTTATGCAAGCATGAAAGGTTCCTTTCCCAAATCTCTACCTGGCCATCTCGTGTGTCCTTCAGGATGTCATTTTCTCAATTTCAGTTAAGTTTCCAGCCCCTCATTCTTCGTACAGGCTCCTGTTCATCGTCTGCCTTATAATCTTTAATGAGGTATTTATTTGTATGAATACTTCTTTATCTTCTCTCCCTGCCATAAGCTCTGTGACAGCAGGGCCTATGTGTGTTTTTCTCAGCACCCAGTACCCAAGGCCTTGTGCCTGGCAGAGGTAGGCACACTGGTATTTGTTGAATAAATTAATGAGTAAATGAGCTTCTCTCCTCTGCTAACATACCTTCTCTGGCTCCCACTATGTCACCCAGAGAAGTCCAAGTTTGCTTGACCATTTTTAAATTTTTAAAACTTACTTATTTTTTATTTTAAAATTTATTTTCTTTTTCTTTTCTTTTTTTTCTTTTTTTTTAAATATATCTCTATTGATTTCAGAGAGAGGAAGGGAGAGGGAGAGAGAGAGATAGAAACATCAATGATGAGAGAACCATTGATGGGCTGCAGCCCACAACCTGGGCATGCGCCCCGACCGGGAACCGAACCCTGATCGCCTGGATCCTAGGTCAACGCTCAACCGCTGAGCCACCCCTGGCTGGGCTCTTTTTCTTTTTTTTAATTTTTAAATTTTATTTTTGTTTAAAATATTACAGATGTCCCTTTTTCTCCCCAATGACTCATTCCACCCCGTCCCATCCCACTCCCCAGACCCTCTCCCCACCATTGTCCGTGTCCTTGGGTTGTTCATATATGCACATAAATTCTTTGGTTAATCTCTCCCCCTCAACCCACCATCCTTCCTCCATCCCTCTGACATTCATCAGTCTCATCTATGCTTCCATGTCATTGAATCTATTCTGCTTATCAGTTTATTAAGTTCTTTAGATTCCACGTATAAGTGAAATCATGTGATGTTTTTCTTTCTCTGCCTGGATTATTTCAGTTAGCATAATTTTCTCCAGGTCCATCCATACTGTCCCAAAGGGTACGAGATTCTTCCTCTTTACAGCTGCGTAGTATTCCATGGTGTAAATGTCCCACAGCTTTTTTATCCACTCATCTACTGATGGGCACTTGGGCTGTTTCCAGATCTTGGCTATTGTAAACTGTGCTGCTATGAACATCAGGGTACATATATTCTTTCTGATTAATGTTTCAGGATTCTTAGGATACATTCCTAGGAGTGGAATCACTGGGTCAAAAGGCAACTCCATTTTTCATTTTTTGAGGCACCTCCATGCTGTTTTCCATAGTGGTTGCACCAGTCTGCATTCCCACCAGCAGTGTACCAGGGTTCCCCTTTCTCCACACCCTCACCAGCACATGTTGTTTGTTGATTTGTTGATGGCAGCCATTCTGACAGGTGTGAAGTGATACCTCATTGTGGTTTTAGTTTGCATCTCTCTGATGATTAGCGACGTTGAGCATTTTCTCATATGTTTCTTGGCCATCTGTATGTCCTCTTTGGAGAAGTGTCTATTCAGTCCTTTGCCCATTTCTTAATTGGGTTGTCTTCCTCTTGCTGAGTAATATGAGTTCTTTGTACACTTTGGAAATTAGCCCCTTATCAGATACATCCTTGGCAAATATGTTTTCCTAGACCTTGGGTTCCTCTGTATTTTAAGGCTGTTTTCTTTTGCTGTGCAGAAGCTTTTTAGATTGATGTAGTCCCACATGTTTATTTTTTCTTTTATTTCTCTTGCCCTAGGAGATGTATCAGTGAAAAGTCTACTACGTGGGATGTCTGTGACTTTACTGCCTATGTTTTCTTCCAGGATTTTATGGTTTCGTGACTTACATTTAAGTCTTTTATCCATTTCGAGTTTATTTTTGTGTATGGTGAAAGTTGGTGGTCTAGTTTTCATTTTTTTGCATGTATCTGTCCAATTTTCCCAGCACCACTTATTGAAGAGACTGTCTTTACTCCATGGGATACTCTTGTCTCCTTTGTCAAATATTAACTGACCGTAATGGCGTGGGTCTACTTCTGGGGGTCTCTGTTCTCTTCCATTGATCTACATGCCTGTTGTTGTACCAATACTAGGCTGTTTTGATTACAATGGCTTTGTAATACAGTTTGAAATCTGGTAATGTGATCCCTCCCACTCTGTTCTTTTTTCTCAAGATGGCTGCAGCTATTCGGGGTCTTTTTTGGTTCCATATGAATTTTTGAAATGTTTGTTCTAGGTCTGTGAAATATGCTGTTGGTATTTTAATAGGAATTGCATTGAATTTATAAATTGCTTTGGGTAGTATGGACATTTTAATGATATTAATTCTCCCAATCCATGAGCATGGTATATTCTTCCACTTGTTTAAATCTTCCTCTACTTCTTTTTTCAGTGTAGCGTAGTTTTCCGAGTACAGGTCTTTTACTTCCTTAGTTAAGTTTATTCCTAGGTATCTTATTTTTTTAGTCGCAATGGTAAATGGCATTGCTTTTTAAATTTCTCTCTCTGAAAGTTCATTGTTGGTGTATAAGAATGCCATTGATTTCCAGATGTTATTTTTGTATCCAGCTACCTTGGCAAATTCGTTTAACAAATCTAGGAATACTTTGGTGGAGTCTTTAGGGTTTTCTATGTACAATATCATGTCATCTGCAAATAATGACAGTTTTACTTCCTCCTTTCCAATTTGAATATCTTTTATGTTTTCTTCCTGTCTGATGGCTATGGTGAGGACTTCCAGTACTATGTTGAATAAGAGTGGTGAAAGTGGACATCCCTGTCTTGTTCCTGTTTTTAAGGGAAATGGTTTTAGTTTTTGCCCATTGAGTATGATGTTGGCTGTAGGTTTGTCATATGTGGCCTTTATTATGCTGAGGTATGATCCCTGTATTCCCACTTTGCTGAAAATTTTTATCAGAAATGGGTGCTGGATTTTGTCAAATGCTTTTTCTGCGTCTATTGATATGATCATATGATTTTTGTCCCTCATTTTGTTTATATGATGTGTCACATTTATTGATTTGTGGATGTTGTACCAGCCCTGCATCCCCGGAATAAATCCCACTTGGTCATGATGTATGATCTTTTTAATGTATTGCTGGATCCGGTTTGCTAGTATTTAGTGAGGATTTTAGCATCTATGTTCATCAGGGATATTGGCCTGTAATTTTCTTTCTTTGTAGTGTCTTTATCTGTTTTTGGGATTAGGATGCTGCTGGCCTCATAAAAAGAGTTTGGGAGTTTTCCCTCCTCTTGAATTTTCTGGAATAGTTTGAATAGAATAGGTGTTAATTCTTCTTTGAATGTTTGGTCTAGGACTTTTGTTTGCTGGGAGTTTTTTGATTACTGATTCAATTTCATTAGTTGTTATCAGCCTATTCAGGTTTTCTGCCTCTTCTGGATTCAGCTTTGGAAGGTTGTATGCTTCTAGGAAGCATGTTGTCCAATTTGTTGGCATATAGTTGCTCATAGTATTTTCTTACAATCCTTTGTATTTCTGTTGGGTCAGTTGTTATATCGCCTCTTTCATTTCTGATTTTATTTATTTGGGTCCTCTCTCTTTGTTTCTTAGTGAGTCTGGCTAAAGGTGCATCAATCTTATTTACCTTTTCCAAGAACCAGCTCTTGGTTTCATTGATTTTTTGTATTGTTTTTTCATTTTCTATGTCATTAATTTCTGCTCTGATTTTTATTGTTTCCTTCCTTCTACTGCCTCGGGGCTTTTTTTGCTGTTCTCATTCTAGTTCTTTTAGTTGTTGTGTTAGATGGTTCATTAGATCTTTTTCTTGTTTCTTGAGATAGGCCTGTGATGCTATGAATTTTCCTCTCAGGACTGCTTTCGTCGTGTCCCATAGATTTTGGGTTGCTGTCTATTCATTTTCGTTACTTTCCATGAAGTGTTTGATTTCTTCCTTGATCTCATTGGTAACCCATTCATTGTTTAATAGCATGCTATTTAGCTTACATGTGTTTGAATATTTTTGAGTTTTTTTATACTGCTTGATTTCTAGTTTCATGGCATTGTGATCCGAGAAGATGCTTGATATGATTTCAATCTTCTTATACTTGCCTTGTGCCCTAAAATGTGGTCTATTTTTGAGAATGTTCCATGTGTACTTGAGAAGAATGTGTATTCTGCTGCTTTGGGGTGAAAAGTTCTGTAAATGTCAATTAAATCCATTAGGTCTAGTGAGTCATTTAAGG
Organism: Miniopterus schreibersii; assembly: GCF_964146895.1. NCBI lineage: Eukaryota > Metazoa > Chordata > Mammalia > Chiroptera > Miniopteridae > Miniopterus > Miniopterus schreibersii. The sequence continues at coordinate 78,976,604 of NC_138101.1, read as the reverse complement.
TCTGTGTTTCCCTGTTGATTTTTTGCCTTGATGGTCTGTGCAGTGCTGACAGTGGGGTGCTAAAGTCCCCCACTATGATTGTGTTGCTGTCAATCTCCCCCTTAAAGTCCACCAAGAAATTTTTTATATAGTTAGGTGCTCTTATATTGGGTGCATAAATGTTTATAAGGGTTATTTCCTCCTGTTAGATTGATCCCTGTAGTATTATGTAGTGCCCATCTTTGTCTCTTGTTATGGTCTTTATTTTGAAGTCTATTTTGTCAGAAATAAGAATTGCTACTCAATCTTTTCCTTTCCATTTTCATGGAATATTTTACTCCATCCCTTCACTTTTAGCCTGTGTGAGTCTTTTGCTCTCAGGTGGGTCTCTTGTAGACAGTTTTCTTATCCATTCAGCTACCCTTTGTCTTTTGATTGGACCATTTATTCCATTTACATTTAAAATTACTATTGATATCAACTTATTTAATGCCATTTTCCCCCTTTATGCTTATGTACCTTTCTCTCACTATTCCTTCTTTTTCTTAAAGCAATCCTTTTAGCATTTCTTGCAATGCTGGTTTGGTGGTACTGATCTCCTCTAGCCTTTTTTTGTCTGGGAAGCTCTTTATTTCCCCTTCAATTTTAAATGATAGCCTTGCGGGATAAAGCAATCTTGGTTGCATGTTCTTGCTTTACATTACCTGGAGAACTTTATGCCACTCCCTTCTGGCCTGAAGAGTTTCTGTTGAGAAATCAGCTGTCAGCCTTATGGGGGTTCCCTTGTAGGTCACTGCTTGTCTCTCTCTTGCAGCCCTTAATATTTTCTCTTTGTCCTTGACATTTGCCATTTTAATTACGATGTGTCTTGGAGTGGGTCTCTTTGAGTCCCTCTTGTTTGGAACCCTCTGTGCTTCCTAAACTTGTGTGGCTTTCTCCCTCGACAGCCTAGGAAAGTTTTCTATCATTATTTCCTCCACCAGGTTCTCTATCCCTTGCTCTCTTTCCTCCCCCTCTGGCACTCCTATAATGAGAATGTTGTTTTGCTTCATGTTGTCCCAAGCTTCCTTAGACTGTCCTCATGCTTTTAAGTGTTTTTTCTTTTTGCTGCTCTGATTGAGTGATTTTTTTCTACCTTGTCTTCTAAGTCACTTATTCTATCCTCTGCTTCATTGAGCCTGCTTTTAATTCTTTCCAGTGTATTCTTGATATCAGATACAGCATTCTTTATCTCTGAGTTTTGTTTATGTTATGTATCTCTTTTTTCATGTTTTCCCTAAAGTCCTCAATCTTATCCTCTATTGCCTTGTTTTTCTCTTTAAGTTTCTTGAACATCTTCATCATCAATACTCTAAACTGTGTTTCTGATAACTTGCTTAACTCCATCTCATTAAAGACTTCTTCTGGTGATGTTTCCTTTTATTTGGGGGTTGTTTCTTTGTCTCCCCATTTTGGTAGGTCTTAGTGTGTGTATCTATATATTAGATATATTTGCTGTCTTGTGGGATGGGATTTTGTCTTGTGGGTCTAGTGGAGCCCAGAGGTGTGTTTTCCTTATACTTCTGAGCTCTTTGCTCTAGGCGTGTCCCTCTTGTGGGTGTCCCTTTTGTGGTTTCTTTATGTTCTCCTGTTGTGGTTGGGTCTAGATTGTCATTGATCAGTCCTTGGGAGGACCCTCCTCTCAGATTGGCTGTGTCTCAGCCCCAATCTTGTCATGTAAGCTGTTGTACAGGTGCTGGCAAGGCAGGATAATACACAACTAAACTTCCAGGAAACGTGGGTATCTTACAAAATATCTTGACAGTCACAATGAAAACAAGCCATGTGAAAATAGAACTGGGAGAGTGAAGGGAGAACACACACACACACACACAAAGCTTAAAAAAAAGAAAGAGAGAAAGAAAAGTAACGCTTAGAGAGAGAAATGTGTATTGTTGTTAATAGTGGTGAAAATTTAGAAAATAATAATAAACTAAAATGTAAAAAATAGAGAAGCTACCAGGAGATAACAGAAGCAGAGAAAAGATTCTGAAAGAAGGGCCAGCAAAAAATTAAGGGAGAGAATAGGAATAGGATAATAGTTGAAAATGAGAAAACAAAAATACAATAAAGAGAATAAGAAAACTAATAACCGAACAAAACAACAGGAAGACAGAGGGAGGATAACAAAAAATGAAAGAAAAGTAGAAAAAGAAAAAAGAAAAAGACAAAAAAGTTATGCCAATGGATTGAGAGGAGAGAGAGAGATAAAGCCCAGGCAGGGAGGGAGTCTGGTAAGAGATTTGGTGGAAAGTATAGAGGAAAGCAGTAAACTTGGTTATAATGATAAAGTCCCAGTCATTAAGCAGGGATATCAAGAAAGTCTTGATAGTAGAAGCAAGGATAAAACAAAACAAAGCAAATAAATAAAACAAAACTAAAAACAAGCTAAGCAAGACAAAATTCTTTTATAAAAAAGAGAAAACAATTTAGTTAAAAATGTTTTTGAAACAAATTTAAAAAAATTATTATAAAATTTAAAAAAGAAGAAAAAACAAATAAATTTTCTTCCCTTTCTCTTCTTCTTAAGGAAAAAAGAGAAAAAACAAACAAACAAAAAACAAACAAACCAAAACCAAAACCAAACCAAACCAAAACAGAAAAATAAAAGACAATCAGATGGGTTTCTTCTGGGCAGCCTATGTTGTCTGAGGCTCACTGTTTTGTATGCTGATTTCAGTTCTCCTGGGAGGTGCTTGTGTATCAGTCAATGTGAGGAGAGGCCGGCGGGCTCCGCCCCTCCCTGCTCAGCTCTGGCTGGCTGGTCGCACCAGGCCCGTCCCTCAGACAGTCTACTGTGCAGACCCCAATCCCAGCCTCCGCTGGTCTGTCTGCGCAGTGCAGGCCGGGAAGGTGGGAGCCAGTTCCATGGTCATACTCACAAATGCACAAAGCAACACACAGGCAGAGAGTCAGCCTGGCAAGGTCCCACCACCCTCGAACCAACGTCCCCAGCGGGAGGGGACCCAAAGTCAGCTTCACCGCAGCTCCCCGAACCTCTGGTCTCAGCAAACTCGGGCGGCTTCACGCGCCACCACGGCGCTTCTCAGGGCTGGTCACGGATCCCGGCCTCTCAGCACCAGGAGCTCAAGGCCGGAGGGCTCCTCCCCCCAAAGCACCCCGCAGACTCAGCACTTTCTGGGGCTCAGCACAGTGCCCCACAGGGAGGCAGAAGGTCCCCGTGTGTGGCCACTCAGCGCCGTCCTCTGGTCCCTTACCACTTGGGTACCACACACCCTGGGACAGCCTTTCCCACGGTCAGCATTAGACACCAGTCGAGTCTGCCACTAGAAGCTTTGTTTCCTAGGAAGGCGCCGGCCGCCATTAGAAGCTTTGCTTTGTTAGGAAGGCCCCGATTCCTCCAGGACTCCCCGCTTCCCTGGGCCCCTCTGCCCTGTGCGCGGGGCGCTCCTTGCCCTCTCGTCGCTCCGGGTGTGGGATTCCCCGCTTTTGGATGCCGTCCGCACTCCCAAGCAGAGGGAGCTTTCAGCCTCCAGGCCTCGGGGGCTCAGAGCCCAGCACAGGCTTCAGGGGGGCTCCCCTTTCCTACGCCCCCCTCTCTTACTGGACTCCGTGCTGTTTCTTCAGCGCTCCCCACTCGCACTCCGTCCACTCAGGTATGTTTCTCTGGTTTTTCCAAGCTGGCTACGTAGGATTTTAGGAGCAAATGGAGTCCGTGGCTGGGAGCGGGGGCGCTCTGCTGCTTCTCACAGGGCCACCATCTTCCCCCTATTTTGTTTTTCAATTACCGTTGACATTATTTGTTTGATCTTAATTCACATAATTACCCTTCACAAATTCATGCTCCCACAACACAAAACTCCTTCCTATTATTTCCGTAACTTCTGCATTTTTCTGCTTTAATGACTGTATTTTACTGTACATTAAAAGATTTCATGAGTGAACCAATTAAGGACTTCCTATATTACACCCAGCCTGCAAGGTCCATATAAAAGACAACGTCTGCCATGAAGCGTTTAGATACCCCCAGCTGGAGCTCATTTTGCCTTCTTCCACCTTCTATAACACCTTCTCTGGAGCAATTAAAGGCATTTGTTGCTTTCTGCTTCTCCAAATTTCTTTCTGCATGTCTGATCTTCTTTACTAAACTGTGACTTTCTTGAGGGTAAGATTCACATTCTAATCACCTTTGTATCTGCTACTGTGATGCTTCAACTGCAGCAGGTGCTCAGCAAAGACAAACTTTTAAGGATGATTGATCCAAAGTGATTATGGTTTTTCATAGAACTTAAATGACAGTTCCCTTTAGAAACACGTGGGGGTGCCCTAACCAAGCAAAAGTATAGGGACTGCACTACTTGGATAATTGCTAGACTGTTTTAAAGGTGATGGCGCTCCTTTTGAATTCTGTCTCACTGGTCATATTGACCGTCTATGGATGACAGAAGAGAAATGCAAAGGCTAAGTACATGGGCAAAGTAGGAGAGTTAGTAAATCAAATTCAAAGATTGCACCTGGTCAGAGAGACAAGGCAAGGCACAACACCTGCTTTCTCTGAATGAGGGGCACCACCTGTGATCACAGACTATGGCTATTACCTTGGTATCACGGATCTCCAAGTGAAGAAAGGCTGGGAGTTGTGTTATGGACGAAACTGTAACCCCTCAAAAGTCCTGTGTTGAAGCCCTACCCCCCAGTGTGATGGCATCTGGAGATGGGGGCTTTAGGAGGTAATTAGGTTTAGATGAATTCATGAGAGAGGGGCCCCCATGGTGGGATTAGTGTCCCTATATGAAGAGGAAGAGAGAATAGAGCTCTCTCTCTGTCATGTGAGGTCACAGTGAGAAGCCTGCTGTCTGCAAGCCAGGGAGAGGGCCTCACCAAGAACCTGACCACCCAGCACCCTGATCTCCAACTTGCAGCCTCCAGAACTGTGAGGAACTGTTTTTTCAGCCTCCCACTCGGTGGTTATGGCAGCCCAAGGAGACTAAGGCTGTGTGCAGAGTTTGGGCTGCCTTTCAAGCTCTTTTCCCTTTCATGGAGAAATTGATATTTAGATAAGAAAATACTGAAACATAAGTTGGGAATAGACAATGGAATTTCAATCTTCTCTCAAATCCTCTGACTTTGTTTCCTTAGTGTATCGGTATTTTGAAGACCTGTCTTACATGTACCGGAGAAGCACCACTATTCTCTTCCTTCATATCAGGTATGATGGCGGCAAATCTCTTTTATTAGTTTGTTTGGATCAGAATCTTATTTCTATTTTTGAATGAAATCCTTTTCATTTTAAACGTGGGGACATTATATGGAAAATAAGCTCTGAGGACTCTGTCATTTGGGATAAATGGATTTTTTTCACTATTGGTCTAAATGTGCAAAGCATTCATTGGAATTCATCCAAGGATGTCTACATAACAATAGCCACATGCACTGCTACCTGGGGCCCTCTGAATGCCTGGACTTAACTGTCAAACCATTGCTTTCCTGATCCGTCACTATCTGGTGCCTTTTTTTACATTTTTTAATGTACACATTTATTTATGTGTATAAACTGAGTTTGAATAAGCTGAATACATTGGCAGAATTTGAAGGTGCAATTTAAAGTGGTTTACAAGCTGAAGTAGAAACTCCTCCTTTCTTGTCCTCCACCCACTCCGCCCTCTCAGGCACTTTGTACTATTGTGTATGTGTATCAGTGTGTGTGGGTGTCTGTGCATAATCGTATTCTATATAAGTTAAAGATGGGGCTGAGTTTCACATCTGGGTCAACGTGGGGTAGCCGTGATAACACAAGTGTCTTTCTTCTCACCCTCCTACTTAGAAATCATAGGAATCTCAGGGAAGGCTTTGAACTTCCACAGTCCATGGAATGGTGAAAAGGAACTGAACCAATTATCATTAGAGCTTGAGAAGTAGAGAGTTACATCTACTTTCTTAATGTATATATTTTATAACACACAACATAAACTTGGAATAATATAGTGAAATGTTTTACAACCTGCTTTTACAACCTGCTTTTTCTCGCTAATAAATTATAAATACTTCTTTGACACTAAATACTCTTCCACAAATTCTTTTAATAGTATCATATAGCTCTACTATAATTTATTTAACCAATCTCTTTTAACAGACATTTATGTTGTTTCTAATTTTTTAATATTATAAATAATACCACAATGAACAGACTTTTTTCATAAATCTCTCTACACATGTCTGATATTTCTCTGGGATAAATTCCTAGAAGCAGAGTTGCTGGATCAAAGGATATGAACATATTTGATGGCCTCTGGTACCTGTTGCCAAATTGTCCTTCAGTAACATTGTTTTTCTGCTCTCAGGTATTTTAAAGAGAAAGGGTGTGAACTGGGATCCAACTTAGAAATCTGCTCTTGATATGGCTGAATTTGTTCCACAAAGATTGAAATACTCGCTGGATACCTTACATTGTACATGTACATACAACTTTGTAAAATGGACAGTTTTCCAGGGATGTTAAAGACTTCTGCATTCATAACTAAGGGAAAGGTAGAAATGGGGGTGGGCAGAGCGAGAACAGGAAAATTGAGAATTACTAAAATTTATCGGTCAACCATCTCAGATAGTTCACAGATTGATTAGCGAAATCTCCAGAGAAGGACCCAAATGTTATAACTTTTAGGTTAGACTATCATGAAGTTAAAACACAGCACTTTATAAAATGCTTATTTCACTATTTAGGCAATCTCAGCAATTTATGCCACTTTGAGACACAAGAGATGTGTCTTCTCACTCATGGGACTGAAACTGAAAGGGGTTTCTTTCTTTTTGTCCACAATGCCTTTTATAAATGAAGGAACTGACCTCCTTCGGTCAGATATATCCCCTAGGTTTTTGTTTTTTTCAAAAATATTGCTTATTGCCATCTTTTTGTGTTCTGTCTTCCCTGCGCCTCCCTGCTGTGACTCCCTGCCATTACCTCCATTACATCCAATCAAGGCCTCCACATCATCGGTGTGGGCCCGCAATCAGGACATCCAAGTTCTAGTAATCTCACCTCTCAAGATATGTCTGCTCATCTATCAAGTGACAGAGTTAAGCTAATTGGAATGTTAAAGAAAAATCAGAGCTGGACAGTAGTTAAAGCAGTAAATACATCCTTTATTCAGGACTATTGCAATAGGAGAAAAGAGACTTCAGTAGAGAACTGGGCTCAACTCCAAATACAGCATGGCCAAGTGGGAATTTACAGTCAAAGAGCAGGTTGGGGGGCAGAAAATTATAAGAAGAAATACCAGGGGTAGGGGGATTTGGGCTAAACCGCCTTAACGGGATTCTTGCTGAAGACAGGCCAGGTGATCAGGCATCAGCTGGGGGATGGTGGAGGCTGAGGAACCCGAACGGATATTGAGGCTGATGAGATATGATGAGTGATCAGATACAGAGAATGGAGACTAACTAAACCAACTTAGCAGGATTCTTGCTAAAATTGAACAAGGCAGAGATGAACACGGAGATCCTAAAATTGAGGCCTGGTTGAAAAAAAGTTAGGAGAGGCTGTGTAGAGTTTGGCGAAGGAGAGGATCTTTGTCAGGATGTTTCCAAATTGGGTCATCAGAAAAACCCTAGGGGTTCTGAGGAGGATCCTTTAGACTGTGGATTGCAAGAGGTTGGTGCTGAGAGGTCAAGTCCCATCCCAACTTCACTGTCAGCCTGAGCAGCTCCACTCTTATTTGAGCACATCCGTCTGATATGTTGGGTCTTATCCAAAACTTGTTTGTTTGGTTTAAATCAGTAGAACCTTTTCTTCAAACTTTGAAGACCATGAAACCAGAAGATGTGTGAAGACCTTTCCAAATACACTGCTTTGGGATCCTGAGTCAGCTTAAAGCAAGCAAAGGGCTTAATATTCTTCCTAACAGACACCCCAGGGAACTTTACGAGTAGGAGAGAAGCTTTTCATGAATCACAGAAACTTGCTGTGCTCTGCTGGTTCTTTTTGTTAGAAGCGTGTCCTTCAAGGGCAGACCCTCCCTATAGCAGGTTTCCATAGCCAACACCGAAACTCGGTGTCTGAGCACATCTGTTCCCCTTCCCACTGATGAGTATTCACCACTGCTCCCAAGTTCACATTTCACAGCCTCCATCCTCTGTGGAAGGCCTGATCATCCATCCGTTCCCACAACACACGCTGTAGTATGATTAGTGCCTGTTTTGCAGAAGAGGAAACTGGGACACAGAAAGGATGAGCAACTAACTTCAAATAGCATGCCTTGTCTATCAGGGGGAGTGAATCAAGCCTGGAGCTTCCTAAAAACAGTTCACTTCCTGCTAAATGCTACTCTCCCAGTGAAGAGACTTATTTCTCTTTTCTGATCTCTTGATGGCACCCAGAGTGCTTCTCCCTTTTTATTTTCTTCTGGGAAACCAGCCCAGCAAGCTTGGCCACAGTGCCCAAGGAGGCAGTCTCTGGACTTGGAAGGGTGGGGCCTCAGAGTCAAAAGACACACCTCAGTGCTCTGGGAGGGTGATGACACCTTTCACGTGGGACCCAATAAAAGGAAGAGACAAAGAGGTTTGTTCTTGTTGCCTGCTCCTACCTCTTAGAGTCTGTGTCTCTGTTGTCTTGGGGACATATTTGTGCTGCAGCAAAACAAAGCAAAATATTTGTGGGGACATCACAGAATAACCCAGAGACAACCAAGCAGTTGACTGAGTTTCAAATAACATTTAAATTTATGGTCATCGGTCATGACTTAAAAGCCCGGGCCCATTTCTTGTGCAAGAGCTGAGTGTTTTTGAAAGACAGGGTTTTAGAGTTAACTTTGAGTGCTAAGAGGCAAAGCCCAAAGAACTCAGCAAACAAGGGCTATATCATTAGGCAGGGCTTCCTGACCTTTCCCATTTTGTGGCACACACAGAAAACAGTAGTACATACTATATTTGTAGAGCATACTGGGCAGTGCCACTGAACACCCACCCAGGGGGACTCCACTGCAGGCCCCACCTGTCCACCTCAGGGTGGGAGGGACCAACACCTTATCCTACCCATTCTGGCTGCTGTTGGGAAGAATCACAGTGATATGAGAATAGCATTTCCCATTAAAAAAAGAAAAGAGACATAAAAATAACATGTAGACAGCAGAGACTAGAGTGAGACTCTGAAGTGGTTACCCTGAACAGGGCATCAGGAGGGGACACTTATCATAAGATCTACCCTCATGACAATTAAGAGTACTCTCCACTGCCCAGCCGGGCCTGGCTCAGCGGTTGAGCGTCGACCTAGGATCCAGGTGATCAGGGTTCAATTCCTGTCAGGGCACATGGCTGGGTTTCGGGCTGCAGCCAATCAATGACTCTCTCATGATTGATGTTCTCTCTCTCTCCCTCTCCCTTCCTCTCTCTGAAATCAATAACGAGATATATATATAAAAAAGAGTACTCTCCACTTATCCATCCTGCATAACTGAACACGTGTATCCTCTGACCAACATCACCTCATTTCCCCTCCCCCAGCCCCTGGCAACCATCCTTCCACTCTCTGTTTCTGAATTTGACTCAGATTTCCACATATAAGCAGCATCGTGTAGTATTTGTCCTTCTGTGTCTGTTTTTTTTCCACTTAGCACATTATTCAGCTTTCAGTGAAGGAAATCCTGCTATGTGCAGGGACACGAGTGACCCCATACACACATTTTATACCACCAAACTGAGAAGTCAGCTCCTCAGTGAGCAACATCCTGTTCAGGTTATCTCATAGCATCAGCATCCCCAAGAACAGGAGACAGGTATTAATTAGCTTAGCACTGTTCACACAGGCACCTAGGGTGGCTTTCCTTAAACAAGGAAAATCTTACTGGGAGGTGAATTCCAGTGTCTGGCTCAAGGTTTTCCATGACAATTTAGCAAACTGCACCCCCCCCCGCCCCACCCTGCTGGCTTCTCCAGTGGGCACTTTCCTTCTGTCTTTGTGGGGTGGGGCCCAGGCACACTGCTGAGGGAAGCTGGGGTTCCCATCCTGAACCCTGTTGTTTGCTCTTGGCTGCCTGCCTCCTCCCCAAACCCCTGCTGGGCCCCAGGTCAGCTCAACTCAGCTGCCCTCACTTGGTTTTGGCCTTGAGCCTCCACCCTCTCTACTTGGCTCTTCCTGGACTTCTCTCCACTGTGATGGGACCTACAGACTGTTTCTTCTGCAACTGATACACCCCTTGGTTTCAGTGAGTCCTTTTCTGGCTCAAATAATTTCCCCTTTTTAAAGCTGGGTGACATCCACTTCTCTCTCCAGTCACCATTTGTTGCTTCCAACCACCTGCTTTCCACACCAGTTGGAGAAAGAAAAGTTATTCTTAGTATATTTTCCCTCATCTGTCCACTCTTTCCTGCCTCCTTTCTCTCTCTCTGAGCTTGGACACGTGGTGTCAGGCAGAGGCCTTGCTCATTGTTAGTGTCAAGATGGAGCAGGCATTCTGCTGTGAGGTTGGTCGGGTCAAAGTCCTGAACAGTCTCTCTTTTTTGGTTCCTACTGGTCTCTGGCGTGTGGTCAGCTCTGCTTTGGCTGGGGCGGGCCTGGGCCCGGTGGGGAGGCCTGACACAAAGGCAGCCCCTCAGCCTGCTTGCCGGGTGGTGCCTGGAGCACAGCGGTCCCTCCTTGATCCCTAGTGCCAGCTGGGCCTCGGTCCTCTCACTTCCTGCCATGCCAGCTCCGGTTATGAAAGGACAGTTCTTTATTTGGGCCAAATGCAGCTTCCACTCCACCCATCCTCGGAGGTGTTTCTTGGTCTAGGGCATGTCTCTGATGCAAAGTCATCACTCCTGTGGATTGGGGTGAATTTTAAGGCAAATCTGCACAGAGGGTGGGGGATGGAGCCAGGTTTCCGGTTGGGTTTTGCTCTTGGGCTGCCTTGCAGCCCGGCTGTGCGGGACACCCAAGAAGGCCTCTGGACTTTCCCTTATGAGGTCACATGCCATAATGTCAGAGGGAAGTATCTGCACATACAATTCAGATATTGGGACACAGGCCTCTGTTGTAGCATCACTTTTGCCTCCTTCCTCTTAAGCTGCCCCCTCAAAACCCAGCAGGAATTTTTTCCATCCAGGATCTTAAAGTCTTTCAAAGATACCCATAAATTCCTTCTCCACTGCACCCAACAGTGGATGTGTCATGGCTTGTGTGACTCTTAGGCATGTTCTGAGTGATGGTAAGGAAGGTCCAGGAAAGTTAAGGAACAGGTGTGGGGTGATCAAGCCTCAGTCCATGGGAACCCCAATTACCATCCTCTCCGTGTACCTGTCGGACTGCCTTTCCCTCAGGCATGGTTGGAATCTGGCAGATTCTTTGCAGCAAGCATGTGGATGTTGAGTCGTAAATTGTTAGAAATGTGTAAATGTGTGGGCAGCCTTTTATCCGGATTCTCATACCTACTCAGGCTTTCCTTCCACTAGTGTTTGCATTCAGAGCAGTAGGAGTTCAAATGACTTCCCTCCTGGCTTAGACTTCATGCAAATTCCACACCTGCTCTGGGTGATTTTGTACAAGTGCGGTGAATAATCTGGCCTGTTGTACCTTGAGTTCTGGAAACGCAGACACCTTTATGCAGCAGACTTCTCAGAGGGGCTACTGAGGGTAAGCCAGAATAGCTGGGTGCCCGTGGACGCTCAAAATAGCAGACACTTCTCAAAGTAAACAAATATAGCAAGGATTTGTGATTTTGAAGGGGCCTTTTCATCAGGAAAGAAAACATAAGGTGGTGTTTATAATGTTTTGTTGCCAGAGATGCCTCCATGTAAATGGATAAAAATACCCACACATCCTTGAAACAATGCCAAGGAAGGGGGCAGAAAGTGAGCGCTGAGGGAAGGCCCTGGGGTACTAAGTAGAATAAACTCTTCCATTGGAGGGGGGAAAGCCCTGCGTGCTGGCTATTCTGCTTGAGCTGTGCTGGGTGTCTGGAATTTGACCAGCTGCAACGAAAGGGTCTGGATGCAAAGAAGACAGGCTCTGGATTCTAGTTATGTTCTGAAATCTTCCTATGATGTTCCCGAGGGTCTTTCCTTGCACAGCTCAAAATGAAGCCCTGCCATCCAGAATTGCCACACGTTTGCACAAGCAGCCCCCTTTGCCCAGCACCTGCCTTTCTTTCTTGGAATCTCAGATTCCCTCCTACTCACTATCCCTCATCTCTGCAGAAAAGGCGGTGGGGGAGAGGGTGTGACTGCAGAATTCAAAGAGCTTCTTTTAGGAATCAGCTATACTTCTAACACCTAATTACACGGGGAACACGTTTCTTTCAGATGGCACAGATTTGGGTGATGGAGGAGTCCTATTTCTGAAAGTCCTGTATCTGTTCATCAGGTGAGGTCCAGTTGCTTCTTTCCCCTCCTTTCTAATGTCCTTTTTTCTCACACTATGAAGAAAATAAGAAGAATGATAATAAAAATTCTTCACTCAATCAATGAATACTGTTGAGCACCTGCTGCAGCAGGCATTGTTCTCAGACTGGGGACAGGCCTGTCATAAAACCTCACATGTGTATAGTTTGCTTTACAGTTTGCAAAACACTTTCAGTTCAACCAATATTTTTTATTCTTTATGCATGTCTTCATTGTGGTGAAAGGCATGTAATGTAAAATTTGCCATCTTAATCACTTTTATGTGTATAGTGTATAGTTCAGTAGTGCTAGGTATTTTTGCATTGTTATGAAACAGATCTCCAGAACTTTTTCATCTTGCGAAAGTAAAACTCTGCACCCATTAAACAAGAGCTCCCTTTTGGTCCCCCTTCCAGCCCCTGGCAACCACCATTCTACTTTCTGTCTCTGTGACTTGGACTACTCTAGGTATTTCATGCAGATGGAATTATACAGTATTTGCCTTTTTGTGACTGGCTGATTTCACTGAGCATAATGTCCTCAAGGATCATCCATGGCGTACTCTGTGTCAGACATGGCTACACGTCTGACTGCTACTGAGGGGAAACCAGTAGTAGTCAGACACATTCTCTCTGGGACAGGGCTACAGGGAGCATTAGAGCTCTTTTCTTTGGGGCAGTCTGTGTGCAGTGTAGTGCAGTATTCCCCAAAGTGTATCCTTGTTACATGGATAGGTCTAGTTCTTCAGATTGTTATCGTTCCATGGTCCAATAGGTCTGGGAAATGCTAAATGAAAGCAAATAATATAGGCTGCTTTGTTGCAGAATTCCTCAGTCCTTAACTTGCTGATTCAGTCATCAAATCTGCACATATCTATAAACTGCCTATTGTGTGTATGGTATTGAGGGAGGTGCTGGGAATACTGGGATGGGAAAGATGTGGCTCTTGTCCTTGTGAAGTTTAGATGCTAGCAAAAGACAGACCTTAAACAACTGACTACCCACTAAGAATGCAACTGTAATGATTGTGCTACAGGAGAGAAGTGGGCTGTGAAGAGAGGCTTTACCTGAGGTCCTAATGGAATCTGTGGAATCAGGAAGGGCCCTTGGGAGGAAATGATGTTCCAGATAAGATCTGACTGAGGAAAAGATGTGGGCTAGGTGACAAAAGGTGGGTACAGAGCATTTTAGGCAGGAGGACAGTATAACTCAAGTCCTGAGCAAGAAAGGGTTGGGCGTTCTCTGCAGTGTTTTGAAAACAAACCTGATCGGGGGGAACTCCTCCTCCACACCCTTCCCACCCTCCAGTGCCTTGTGGGACTGGAATTTGACTTCTGTGTTATAAAAAGATCCCTGGGAGAGGTGGGGGAGACTCAGGTTGCACTCGCCATGCTGGCATTAATTATCTCAGTTACAGTGCCCTTAACTCCTTTGAGTCTCCTTTTTCTTATATAAAAAAAATTAGGGCAGACAACATGATCGAGAAGATCCCCTCCAGTCATGGCACGCTGTGAATGCATCTCAATTCCTTTGGGTTTTAGAGAGAAGTCAAGCTAACTGTAAACAGGGGAATTTTTAGGCTGGAAAGGAAAGAATTCAGTGCTGAAGAGGATTAGATAGGAAAAGGCAGGGTGGTGGCCATCCTAAAGCCTGAGGGGACTCAGTCAAGAAGCTGTGTACTCCCTGGGGTCTCTCCTCAACATGCATTTATTGGCCAGCTGCTGTGAGGGTTATAGGCCATGCCCTGAGTCCCGAGGGAAATCTGGGGTTCTCCTGCCTTCACCCCATTTGCTCTCTTCCTAAGACACAATTTCCAGGGACATGAAGCCTAAAGGACTCTACTGGGGAACAAAGGGCTCTGATGGACATTGGACAGAACAGAGGCTGCCCACTAATTGGCTGGAATCCCTTCCTGCCAGCCCTGCCTGCCCCCCATTCCGGGAACCCAGAGACCCTGGAGTGGGAATAGAGGCCTGGAATCCGGGAGAACCCAGTGGACACCCCCAGACAGGAGACTTTTAGAGGATCATTTCTTTTAGAAAGTAACACGCTTGCTCAGAATGCCAACAGAGTCCTATTTTTCAAACTCCTCTGGGTTGAGAAAAGAAGACCCCCCTATGGCATCAGCCTGGAAGTTAAGAACAAATAATGAATAAAAACTATTATCTCCCAGGATCCCTGTTTCTGTCGCTCTTCCTCCCACTTTTTCAGCTCATCGGGACAGATCCTTTTGTTTTGTCTCTCCCTCCCTGCCCCAGAAAACAGACACTGGTTTTTCTGCTGCTCTCAGATTACTTCACTCGGAGAACTTGGAGGGAGAGGCCCCCCTCCCCCATTCCAAGGAAAATGGAACACTATTCCTGTCTCTGAGCTCAGAACATTCTGAGCATCCCCACCCCAGCCCCACAGTAGATGTATGTATTGCAAAGGTCCTTCTCTCTGTGCAGCCATTGCATTCGTTTGCCGGGGCCTCAGTAACAAAGTACCACAAATTGGGTGGCTTAAACCACAGACATTTATTGTCTCTCAGTTCTGGAGGCTGAAAGTCCAAGATCAGGGTGTCAGCAGGGTTGGTTCCTGCTGAGGGCCAGAGGGAAGGGACTATCTCAGGCCTCTCTCCTTGGCCTGCAGATGGCCATCTGCTCCCTGTGTCTCTTCATATCCTCTTTCCTCTTTGTACATCTTTGTGCCCAAATTTCCTCTTCTTATAAGGACACTAGTCGTGTTGGATTAGGGTTCAGTCCAATGACCTCAGTTAACCTGATTACTTCTGTAAAAACCCTACCTCCAAATAAGGTCCCATTCTGAGGTAATAGGAGTTAGGATCCCGACATACGAATTTCGAGGAGATGCAATTCAATCCATAACAGCCAGTAAATCTTAAACTTCAATGTACCTATGGCTTACCTGGGGGCTGGTTAGAAATGGAGGTATCAGTGATAACCCCATAGTTTCGAATTTGATAAATCTGGGGTGGTGTCCCGCCCCCCTGAATCCCTCCCCTGAGTTTATGCTGTGAACCCAGTACTTTGCTTATTGAAGGCCTATAGCAGTGTTGTGCCAACTACCTCATGCTGCAAAGACATGGCATTCTTTGTGTCCAGCTTTTCCTTAGTCCCCACTGCAAAGCCAGACCCTCTGTAATTTTCCTGTGAGTTCCCTGTCCTTTCTGGAGGCTGCCAGGCCCACTTTGACTGCCTTGCCCTCTCTAACTGGCAGGCGGGTGGTGTGATGGTTCAGGCTTTGGAATTTGGGGCCTAGCTCTGTTTCTCGATGGCTAGTTGACCTTGGACAGATCACTGGGCCTCTCTGAGCCTGCATTTATTCCCCTCTGCATTGAGAAGCTTCCTGGTCCATCTCAGAGGGCTACCATATGAATTGAACAAGACAAGGTTTGCAAAAGGCACATCACACTGTGCCTGGTACATAGAGAGGGCAGAGTAGATGTTAGTTACTATTACTCTCCTCTTATATCAGATGGCAAACCAGATTTAATTCATTTCTGCAGCCTCAGTGTGCTAAAGGGCCATGAGGAGAAAGTCCATTACAAATGGAGATGAAGAGCAAGCCTCACCTTCAGATGGAGCATCCAGTGTGGGCACATGAGATCTGAAAGGCATGCTCTGGAAACCTGGGTTAGATCCCCTCCTACCGTGATGACTTCTCACCTCAAAGAAACTTACCCACTCCAGTGCAAAGCTGGGAAATGAGGGTGTTGCTGAGTCCACATTTCCCCCCTGGGATGGTATAATGGCTGTGGGCACAGAGTCTGGAGCCAGACTGCCTGGTTTTGAGAGCTCAGCACATCACCTCCTGCCTGTCCCACCTTTAGCAAGTCACATAACTTCTCTGTGCCTTACTTTCTTCACTTGTAAAAAGGAAATAATAGGGCTGCGATGGTTTATTTTTTAGGTCAACTTGACTGGGCCAAGGGATGCCCAGGCTGCTGGCAGGACATTGTTTCTGGGTGAGCCTGTGAGGGTGTTTCTGGAAGAGATTGGCATTTGGATCAATGGGCTGAGTGCAGAAGAGTGCCCTCCCCAGTGTGGGCCTCATCCAGTCTGCTGAGCAAACTGAACAGAAAAACAAGGCAGAGGAGGTGAATTTTCTCTCTCTGTTTGAGCTGGGACATGCATTTTTTCCTGCCCTCAGACATTAGTCCTCCTGGTTCTTGGGCCTTGGGACTTGAACCGGGACATACACCATCGATCCCCTGGTTCTCAGGCCTCTGAGTTTGTACTGAAAGTACACCACTTGCTTTCCTGGGTCTCCAGCTTGAAGATGGCAGACTGTGCGACTTCTCAGCGTCCATAATCACATGAACTAATTTTTCATAACAAATCTCTACATATCTATATATATCCTATTGGTTCTGTTTCTCTGGAGAACCCTGACTAATACAATCACCAGCCTCACTATAGTCACAGTGTTTTCTTGATGCATAACAAATTACCACAAATGTCGTGGCTTCAGATGACACCCGTTCACGATTCTGTAGGTCAGAGGTCAGGCTTGGTGGGACACTCTGCTTAGGCTCTCACAAGCTGAAACCAAGGCTCTTATCTGGAGGCACTGGGGCAGAATCTATTCCTAGGTCCACTCAGATTGTTGGCAGAATTCGGTTCCCTCACACTGTAGACTAAAATCCTCATCCTTGGGTTACTGTCAGCCAAGGGCCGCTCCGGAGCACCCGGAGGCCGTCCACACTCCTTTCCATGTGGCCTCCTCCATCGTCACGCTAGCAGTGCTGCAGCGAATCCCTCTTGCGCTTCGCATTCTCTGACTACCTCTTCTGCTTGTTTTTAAGGGCTCATGTCATTGTATTGGACCCACACAAATCATCCGGGATAATCTCTCTATTTTAAGGCCAGCTGATATGTCTGCAAAGTCCCATTTGCCATGTAAGGTAAGCTATTTGTGGATGTGGTAGCATACTCGCAGTCTCAGGAATTAGTGCGTGGACTCTCCCTGGGGACCATCATTCTGCCCAGTGAGAACACTCCTGAAAGACTTTGCCCTGGATCACGGGGCGAGGCATATTTTGTCTACATACAATTTCCCCTTCGTGCTGTAATTATGTTTCGTTGTCTCCAGCACAACCTAGTAACTTGTGTAGTGGATGTAAAGCTGCCCCTCAAATCATCTGTGTCAGCCTCGCTTTGTGACCCAATCCTTGTGGTTTGGGTGGGACAGAGATTCTACCACCACCCTCCAGCTCCAGAAATGGGTCCCAGTTTTTCTAAGGTAGTCCCGCCCTCCCCCTGGGCACACTGACTGGTTCAGAGATGGGTATATGACCAACAGTGGTCCATATCAGAGTGATGCTCAGGACTTCTGATCCAGATGGGGAAGGATATTTCCCTGCTCTGTGGGACTGAGGCAGCTTATTTTAGGAGCTTATCTTTGGCCATCTGGTAGCTAAAGATGAGAGAGCCCTGGTATAAAACCAGTACCAGGAAAACAAACAAGGGCAAAAGATGGAAAGAGAGTATATTCTTTACAATATATAAATATTAAATTATTATGTTATATATCTGAAACGAATATAATGTTGCATGTTAATTCACTGCAATTTTTTTAAAAAAAAGTGTGTTCTTGGTGGCATTGTTGAACTGCTGGATCAACTGTTACCTAAAGTCCACACCACCTTTGGGCTTTTCATTTATGTGAACCAATACATTTCTCCTATTGTTGAAAACACTTTGAGTTAGGTTTGATCTTATTTGCCATCAAAAGCACCCCAACAGACAGAACTTGTTTAATAATATGGCGATTTTACAGAGTGGTGTACAGATGGGGCCACAGGGAGAGGTGTGATCTGCCCAGTTTTTACCTCCCTGGCAAAGGCTTCTAAAAAAGTAGCCATGTTGCACCACTAGGACCTCAGCTCTCAAGGTCCTCTGTGGCCAATAGTGGAGTGAAGAGAAGCCCCTGGCAGAGCAGGAGAAACACCAGTTGGAGAAGTGGTCAGAGAGAGAGTTTTGGACCACATGGGGATAGCCCATCTCTTTCTGCCATCACACCTTCCCAAGTACACCAGAGAGAGGTGACATCTAAGAGGGAAGGAAGACTGTTCCTTGATTAATGTGTGTGGAGTCCTGGACAGTACCTGGCACAGGGGAGCCCTCAGTAAAGAGCTGCAGAGGCTGGGTCCTATGGATGGACTAGGCGCTGGAGTTGGGGATGATTCACCAGACAACAAATTCATGTTTTTTCTCTTTAGCAGGGTCTTTGCCTAAAACTCAACACATTGTTATGTCTAAATTCTCTCCCCTCAGAATTCCTAATCCCTGATAATTCAAAATGTGACTATATTTGGAGATAAAGTCTTTATTTTTAAATTTTTAAAAGTTTATTCCAGAGAGAGGAAAGGAGAAGGAGAGAGAGAGAGATAGAAACATCAATGATGAGAGAGTCATTGATCGGCCACCTCCTGCATGTCCCTGACTGGGGATCGAGCCCGCAATCTGGGCATGTGCCCAGACCGGGAATCAAGCCTCGATGGCCTGGACCCTAGGTCGATGCTCAACCGCTGAGCCACGCCCGGCCCGGCTGGAGATAAAGTCTTCACAGAAGTAATTAAGGTTAAATGCAATGATTGGGTGGTTTTTAATCCAATATGAATGGTGTTCTTACAAGAAGAGGTCATTAGGACTCAGTTACGCACAGAGGGAAGACCATGTGGAGACACAGGGAGAAGATGGCACCTAAAGCCAGGGAGAGAGGCCTCAGGAGGCCTGTTCACGCCTTGATCTTGGACTTCCAGCCTCAAGAACTCAGAAAATGTCCCCCTGCTCCCTCTTCCAGCCTGTCTGTGGTATTTTATTTTGGGAGCCATTGCAAACTAAATATGTGGGTTGAATAGTGTTCACCTAAAAGATATGTCCACCAGGACTTGTGAATATTACCTTATTTGGAGAATTGTCTTTGTGGATATAATTAAGTTAAGGGTCTCTAGATGAAAATATTCTGGATTAACCAGGTGTCCCATATCCAGTGACAGGTGTCCTTATAAGGTACAGAAGAGGAGAAGCAGAAGGCCATGTGAAAGGAGGCAGAGGTCAGAATTATGCAGATTGGAGCCAAGGAATGCGGAGGATTGCTGGAGGCCACCAGTAGCCAAGAGACAGACAACAGATGTGGAACATCTGAGCCTCCAGAAGGACCAACCTGCCAACACCTTGATTTCACACTGCTGACCTCCAAAACTGGGAGACGATACATTTCTGTTCTTTTAACCCACCCAGTGTGTGGTCATTTGTTCTAGCAGTTCCAGGAAAAAAATCCAGCAGAGAGCTTACGTATGGGGCACTCCAGGCTAGAGTTAGTCCTCAGGATGTGACTACACTGCCTCCAAGAACCGAAGCAACCTGTGCATGACTCTGGCTGGGAGGCGGGCAGAGAATGCTGGTGGAACTGACTGGAGCCAATTTCCAGCAGCAGACCCCAGAATATTCTCTGCTCAGATGGTGTGTGGACCTCTTGGGTTGAGGAGGGGAGAGGAAAGCCCCATGAAAAAGATACATGGATTTCCTGTTAATTGAACAGGGCCTGAGTGACCAAGGGTTAAAATAAAAGGGAAGTGACCATATGTGCACGATGATGGAAGCACTTCCTGCCACTCGCACAGGGCTGGACCTTCCCCAGGTGGGTCTGTTCTGGGAGCTGCCTTTGAAAGTGAAGAGTCTGCCCATCTCTGTTTCTGTGACCACATCTCAGGCAAACATTATCGCAGTGCAGGAATTCCAGTGCTTGAAATAAAACAGTTATTATAATTTAAACCAGAGGTGGGGCGGTGGAAACAGTTCTGTGCCCCTGCCCTTCCTCTGAGCTGAAGTACACGGCTGACACCCACCCCTGCTCCCTCCATGCCAAACCCTGGGCCCTGCAAACCATACAGCACAGAGCCAGATGGCTCCCTGGTACTGCCAGGTGGAGGAGTCACCGCTTGTTACAGGAGCATCTGTGGCCAGGAATCAGGTGAGGAGTTTCTAATGTCCTGGCAGACGTGGAGGTGGGTTTGCCAAATAGCGGCTCCAGATTCCTCCTGCTCCAAGATTACGCAGCACTTGGCTCCTGGCCTCTCTCTATTTAGTAAATTCTCCCTTGGTTTTCCCTGTGTCCTTGCCCACTTCATGCGCCGTGTGAGTGTAAGTTAAGGGAATATGGAATTACACTTCAAGGGGGTAACCTGATTCCTGCAGGCGCTGGAACTGACCCAAAGACATATAGTTACCCAGGAACCTTCCTTGGACGATGTGAAGCCCAAATCAGGGCAGGGAGGCCATGCTTTGCCACAGGACCCCAAAGTTTAGAGGGTGCAGATTTTGAAATAATGATTTGAAAAGATCGTACAAAGTTGTAAGCTGGTAACTCCTGAGGAATTGTCCTACCATGCCCCTCCCCTCTCTCAGCCCCACCCTAAGTGCAGCTCTCTGGCTGGAGTGGCCAGGCAGTCCTGTCCCTGTGTCATCTACCATGGATATCAGGGTGCATGGAGGGCAGTTTGCCTATGTAGGGGCCACTCTCCCCTCACCATGCTAACTATGCTTGTTCCATGGGCTTGAGGCCACTTTTCATATTTCTAGCCCCAAATGCCCAAATTGCTAGTTACTGTATGTGGAGACTCCTATGCACTTTGGGCAGAGGAACCAGGACATGTGGGTTTTTTACAAGGTCCTGAGAGGGTGACCTTGAGAGGTCATCTCTATGAGTCAAATGTGAGTACAGAGGTTAGTTTTGAGTGAGGGTGGAGGCTTCTAACAGAAATGAAAGGATTTCTTTTTCTTAGATGTCAGTTCATTTGAAAGCAGGTCCCTGTTCCTTGGCTCTAGTTGAGGCTAACAGGAAGTCCGTCTCCAGGTGAGGGACTAAAGACTGGTGGAGGTGTGGTGTGGAGGACACTGGGGCCAGTATTCAGACCACGAGGTGACCCCACAGCCCGATGTCCTGTTCTTTTCTCTGCTGCCTACACCCTGCTTGGTGGAACGCTGGTTTCTAACTCCAAGGACTTGCATTTTTCTAAAAATAAATAAAGCCAGACCACAACTTTCCCTCTCCCCAGAGCCTGATGGAATCAACAGCAAAAAGCCTCCCTGTGGGTGATCAAGCATGGCAAAGAATACAATCCCACACTGTAGAGTCTGAAAAGTGGTTGCCAAGGAAAGAAACATGATACCCAAGGTAGCTCCTACCTCCTCCTCCCCATCTGCCCCCTCAAAAACAGGATATAAAAAGGAATCAGGATTACCAGGTACAGAAAAGTGGCTAAGTGGCAAAACCCCTGCAGCCAAACTATGGCTCAGAAGAGTGAACACCAAAGTGATCAGATAGGAGGGAAGTAGGCCACAGAGAATTCAACCACGCTCTAAGGGAGAAATAGAAAGTCGGAGCAGCAAACATGCTAAACTAATAAAGGAAAAAAAGGAAGAAACATCCCTGCAAATTGACGGATGGAGAAACCCGTCTGCAAAAACACTGTATCAAAGGAACAGACGCAAACTCAAATGCCCTAAATGTTTCATGCTGTGGTAGACACAGGTGGTTCCCCGATCCCATCTAACAGTGTGGGTGGGCTGCTAACAGCACTTAGCTGTCCCCTTTGCTCAGGATGCCATGCCGTCCCCAGGGCAGCTGGAAAACATTGACTGCCTGATGACAAAAGGCTGGTCCCCTTGTCTTAAGGTAGTGTGGCTCAGGCTCCATCCAGAGGGCTAACTGTGGGGCCCACAGCTTTACAAATGACTTGGAGGGCAGCACTAGGGGAGCATGAGAGAGAGATGGTTCATAGCAATTGGGAGTCACGGGACAGCTATTTCACAAACACAGAAAATCTTCTTTCCTCAACCAAGAAGAAATATTTCTTGGTGTGGCTGTGAAGGGAGGCATGTCTACCCAGGCACTGGGACTCACTGAGGCCTTTCCTGGGCCTAGTGTCAGCAAACTGTGGGTGGCAGTGAGCAGGTGTAACTGGTTCTCTGGGCAAGGAGGTAATGAGGTCACTAGCAAGACATCCCTCCTGTGTGTTTAAATGGCAAAGCCTGGAGTACCTGTATTTCTTCCAGATGACAAATAGAGGACACACCTGGTGATAGTCTAACTCCTGCTGATGTCATTTTCTGTTCTTTCAACCCTGTGTACAAAGTCCCTTTGAAACAAGAGGATCCTAGGCACCTCTTCCCAGTGGGGAGCCACTGTGGGGGATGTCTTCTCTCCTGGGAGTCAGACCACCTGTCCCCCAACACAGAACACTACTGAGGCCACATCAGGCAGAGCCAGCAGCAGTTGGGTCACCCTTGTCCTTGGTTGAGTAGATTATCAAGGGTGATTGAGGAAAAGTATCTGAGACATTGTGCAGTGATTTCTTCTGAACAACTGGTCCACACATAGTACCTGGCCTGGTCCTGTGTGTGGCTCACTTGGATGTCACCACTGGATGTCACTGAGAAGCCCTCAATGTGACCTCAGGGCTTCTCTGTGGAGCTCCTCCCCACCCCTCACCTTCCCCCATACCTCCTCTTCCTTCTGACATCAGAAATTCTAGTTAGACCATATATTTTTTTTGTATTAGTCAGGCTTCTCCAGAGAAACAAAACCAATAGGCTATATAGAGATAGATACAGAAGATTTGCCTCATGCACTTATAGAGGCTGAGAAGTCCCATGATTTTCCATCTGTAAGGCAGAGGCCCAGGAAGGCCAGCGGTATAATTCCAATCCAGACTCTAAGGCCTGAGAACCAGGAGTGCTGATGTCCAAGGGAAGGAGAAGATGGATGATCCAGCTCAAGCAGAGAGCAAATCAGCCTTCCTCTGCCTTTTTGGTCTACCCAGACCCTCAGCAGATGGGATAATGCCCACCCACCACTGGAGAGGGCAATCTTCACTCAGTCTACTGGTTCAGATGCTAATCGCTTCTGGAAACACGCTCACAGACACACCCAGAAATACTGTCTTACCAGCGATCTGGGCATCCCTTGGCCCAAACTGACACATAAAATTAACCATCACTCTTGTCCTCAAGATTTTGTCAAGAATGCAGATGCTGCTTAGAGGGAACAGCACAGCTGTCAAAGATCAGCTATTTGACTTCTTGATGACCGTGACGCTTTTTCTTAACATCTAAGCTTTAGGAGAACATAGGACTGGGCTGGGGCCTGCAGGAGGGAGGAAAGGAGTGACACAGATGCTTGGGTAGGCAGGAGGAGGAAGCTGAAGACTCGCTTTTGTCTACTTTACAGGTCCAACTTTAGGCCGGATGTGGATAAGAGGGCCCCTGGAAACAAGGGTCCATGAGGACCCCAGGCACCTCTTTCCAGGCCTATGCCCAACTTCACCGTGGTTTAAAAATAAGAGCAATGCAGTTGTGAGCTGGGGGGAGCTCTGGGGACAGTGGAGGAACCCAGCCCACATGCCTCTCCAACCTGGCCGTTTACGAAGGAGGAAGAGCCCAGGAGCAGGGCTGCATTGGCTTCACGCCTGTGGAGCCTGGCTGAGGACTGAAGACTGAAGACCCCTCCTGCGAGATGCTTTGTTATCAGGTTGGCTCCTGGACTGTATTGTTTACTTTCCTTTTTAAGATGTTTGAAGTCCTTTGATGAGCTGGTGTTTATACTGCATGTTCTTTCATGCTAAGTGAGCACTTGTTATTATGTAGAATTACAAAAGCATTTGGTGTTTTCCAAGCTTAGGCAGATAGCTTCACAATTGAAAACTGCTTTGCTTTGCACAATGGGGGAAAGGGGGTGTCCAAAGCAGTCACATGTTCATCAAATTTCTGACAACTTAGTGATATTTAAAATTCACTAGAGAGTAACCAAACGGAAGCTTCTGATGGATTTTTTTTTTTTTTTTTTGTGGGCAAAATAAAATAATTCACATTCTGTAATGAGTATAATGGCCTCGATACTAGACAGCTGAAATGTGGTAAGCTGAGATTTTGGGTTGGTGTGTTCTAGAGTAAGGCATGCCTGTGACATAAAT
Organism: Miniopterus schreibersii; assembly: GCF_964146895.1. Classification (NCBI taxonomy): domain Eukaryota; kingdom Metazoa; phylum Chordata; class Mammalia; order Chiroptera; family Miniopteridae; genus Miniopterus; species Miniopterus schreibersii. The sequence continues at coordinate 78,952,298 of NC_138101.1, read as the reverse complement.
GTTCACTTGTCTTGTACCCTCTACATACGTAATTCTCCTGTTTTGCCCTTCCATTCTTTTTCCTCAACCACTTTTATTTTAATTGGACTGTGACTCACATAACAAATGAATCGCATTAGAAGCCAGACCAAGACATTCAGGGACCATCCCAAGAGCCTGGGGGCTGGCAGTCACCCCAGCTTGAGGGGAAGCCATCCGTTTCCCCAGCCAGCCCAACTGGCAGAGGTAATTACAGTTGGAGATGCTTGTTAAAGCCACTGGTGCAGTGAGGACAGGCTAAGCTGCTCCTTTGTTTCCAGCCCATAACAAATGAAACAGCATCTGCTCTCTCTAAATCCAGAGTTCTCTGGTTCTAGATTCTACCAGGACCCGAGGGCAGGAGGAGCCACAGCCTGATGACTTGGCAGGGAAGAAGCGGTGACTCATAAAGTTAGTTATGAGTTTAAGGTGCAAAGCAGCTGGTTCATGTAAATGAAATTTTATCTTCTCTTTCCTCCAAGAGGGAGCAGTCAGAGCCCTGGTTTAACACAGGCCTCAGGTGCCCAAAAGAACAAAGGACACTAGGCCTGCAGATCTGGTTTGAAAGCTGCTTGTGCAAGCAACCTGGGGCAGGGCCTCCCCCTTGCCTCTCGACCCAGCCCTCGCACAGCCCGCAGTCCCAGGGTGGCCGTGGGTTCTGGGGTGAGGCCGGTGGCCAGCAAGGGTGTGCTCATCCCCATGACCAAGCATCCCTGGCATCTGAAAGGTAGATCCTTTTCTCTCTCTTTGTAAACATGTGTGTCTGTGGGTGTGCTTGTGTATGCTTATAGAGTGAGAGCCAGAGAAAAGAGAGAGAGGAAAGGCCTGAAGGGCACAAGGCATACATCCCAGGTGCCCCCCTGTTTCACTCCAGTTGGAGTAGGGAAGTAAAAGAGGCTTAAGTTGATTGCTATTTCACTAACAAAGAAAGAAGCTTCAACCAAACTTAGAAACAGACTAACACAGACCTCTGTGATGGGAGGCAGAGATTCTAAAAGGAATGTCTTATAAAAGTTACCCTGTTTCACTTGGCTTAGTGACACGGAGCACAGAGGAAGGGGTGATTGTCCCTTGGGAGCTGACTCGGGAAAGTGGAGACAGGATGAGGGCAGATTTCATTTTGCAGCTTTGTGACTTTTCAGGAGGTAGAGATATATCTGCTCAGTGCCTTCCCTGAGAAGCAGGCTGAGAGGGTCGTGTCTCAGTTTCCTGGATTGGGCATGGGATGGGGCATGGGGCCCAGGCAGCCTTTCTGGGAGAAGTCAAAACACAAGCCAAGGCCAGGCCAACCAGATAACAAGGGATGGCAGGCTGGTTTCACCTTGCGAGCCAACTCTGACCCCAGAACGTTGTGCTGAGAAGGATTCTGAGTCTCCATTTTAACTGTCTTTCGGATTCCAAGGAGGCTGTTGTCCTCACAGGAGGGGACACAGGAGGTCCTCAAACAGCAGGCTGCCCCACTCTTGAGGAGGCTGTGTCCATCGTTTCCTCACCTCATGTCACACAGAGCTCTGATTCCTGGGACTTGGGGCCCTTTTCTCTCTGAGCACAGCCACATCTGGGCCCCAGGCCTGGGAGGCTGAGCTCCTCCTGATCAGCTGACAAACAGCTGGCTGCTAAATGTGGGGTTTTCTTCTCAGGAAGCACTGGCAGGTTGGGACAGTTGTTCTGGTCATGGCCCTGGGGCAGGGGCTTAGATCATGCCGTGTGCAGTCCTCCCCCAAGGGCCAGGCCTGGAGTCCAGAATGGAGGCGGGTCCCTGGATACCTGACCAGGTGTGGCTGCTGGCTGCTCTCCATGTAGCCCAGGGGATTTTATTTGGAATTAAACAAATTGAAGCACTTAAAGCAATTAGGGCAGTGCTGATACATACTAGGTGCTCAATGCATGTTAATTTCCTTTCTGTTTTTGTGTTTTTTTTTAATTGCGGTAAAATACATATAACATAAAATTTACCATTTTAAGCATTTCAAAGTATACTGTTCAGTGACAAAGAATACTCACGCCATCCACCTCCAGAACTTTTTTATCTCTCCAAACTTAATCTCCAAACCCATTGAACACTAACTCCCCTATTCTCCTCCCCCCAGCACCTGGCAACCACCATTCTACTTTCTGTGTCTATGACTTTGACTACTCTAAGAACCTCATGTAAGTGGAATCATTCAGCGTGTGTCCTTTTTGACTGGCTTATTTTACTCAGCATAATGTCCTCAAGTTTCATCCGTATCGTAGCATGTGTCAGAATTTCCTTCCTTCTTAAGACTGCCTTAATATTCCTTTGCAGGGATAGGCCACATTTTAAAAATTTATGTATCTGTCGATGGACATTTGAGTGGCTCCTGCCTTTGGCTATTGGGAATAGTGCCACTTGGAACATAGGTGCGCACATGTCTGAGTCCCTGCCTTCAGTGCTATTGTGTATACATCCAGAAGTGGATCCTTTATCCCTTGAAACACTAGCAGATTTGACTCTCAAGAACATTAATAGATATGATGGAGGTGGGAGTCTGCTTGACGTTGCCTGCACCCACCTCAAACAGCTGCTTACTCTACCCCCGCCTCGGGGCCCACAGATGAGACCCCTGGCCCATTCCCTGGGTGAGTCCTCACTCACCCCAAGCAAGCCTTTCAATCTTCCTGTGCCCCTGCCTTCCCAGTCCGGAGCGCTTACAGACCAGCCTAAACCTCTCACTTTACCAGGCCTCCCTGGAATGTGGCTGCAGCCATGGCCTCCTAACCCATGCCTGTGCCACCTGTCCTGGTTCCTGCAAGTCCATCTACCCCATTGGCCCCAGATCTTGTGGCGCAGATCTGACCTTGTCACTTCCCACTGCCTGCAGGATACAGGCTGAGCTCTGGCCTGACCACACCTCCCAGTCCTGCAATTTCCACATAGTTGCTCAGAGTTTTGCTCATGTGGTCCCCTCTGAATGCCATCTACCCGCCACCTGCAACCCATCCCTCTAATATTTACCTCACCCAATTTATCGTTCAAGGATCTGCTCCTCCTTCCTGTGTGGCCTGGCAGAACAAGAACTCAGAAATGTTTGACAGATTATCAAGGGAATGGCATTTCCAGTGTTCTCTCTCAAGGTGAAGTGCAGGCGTGATTTTAGTATTGCTTAGAGGCAGGGTCATGCCTTCGGAGTCTGTGGGCTCGTTAAGTCCCACTGGGCATGTGTCCCCTCCTCAGTTGGACAGTTAAGTAAAGCCGGAGGTTAACAGAAACACCAAGACCTCTTTAAAAATCACTAAAGGACCTCATGGTTGGAGAGTGCATGTGAAACAATGTGGGCTGCCAGTTGCTCTTTAAGGATTCATTGTACAAATTTACATGCCTAGATCTAGGTGTATGCCTGTCTGTGTAGTCTTGGGGCTTTCTCAGTAGCAATGAATAGCAGCTCCTCTCTGATTAGTCCTCTGGCCCACAGGGTTCCCCCGAGTAGGGGGCCAGAGCAGGGCTAAGTTTTCTTCTGTCCTGGGAACAGTGCTTATTTCATCTAGGTTGTGACTTACATATTAATAACTCCATTTCTTGCTGCCCTCAATCTGGGATGTTAGACTTCCCCCACGGGCTGCTTGCCCTACATGTGAGCGCGTTTTCCTTCTTCTCTGCAACAGTTCAGGCTTAAATATTACCCTTTGCAAAGAGGACTGTCAGTGCTGGAGTGAGACAGCACAGAGTTGGACGGGTTGTAAATTGCAAGCAGTGATTATACCACTTTCTCCTTAATGTCTGCAGAACTATGAGCGCTGCATACGTGTTATACCCCACGCAGGGCGGCTCCTGGGAAGAGAGACTTCAAATGCAGATGCCCTGGATTTAAAAGAAGACCAGTTTAATGCGTGAGAGCTCATTCTGTCACCGGGAGGCCAGACCACTGCGACATGGATGGAAATATTTAACCTCAGAGTCACAGGCAGTCTGTGTCTGACCGATACTTTTTCTGTCTTGGAATGTTGAGAAGAAAAGTCCCGCAAAGCCCTGTGTGAGGCGGACAGAACTTCCCTTCGTTTCAGGCCCTCTAGCTGAGGGTCTGTGGAAGGGGCTTCTGTGAGCGCACCAGCCTGCCATGGGCCTCCATGCTGCCTCTCTGTTCCAGTCCCATCCTAGCTGAGGGTGCCAGGGGAGCCAGATGAAGGCCCTCAATCCAGCCCAGGGGAGGGAGGTCAGAGTGGGCACTTCAGGGGGGTGACGTTGGAGGGGATGGAGAGAGCAGCTCAGTAGGGAACACTTCTCCTTCCTAACTTCTGGTGTTTTCTTCCCTCTAGGGAGCTTCAGTAGCATAACACTGGTTTCCTTCTGCTGTGTCACTTCCTAGAGGAGGAAGAATTACATTAGGAAAAAGAAACTCGGTTGGCAGAGTCCAGGTATGTCCTCTTCTTGGAGAGCCAGCCTGCCTGCGGACAGCACAAGTCTGCTCTGCCCCTCCCTGCTGTAAATATTCTAGGGTAAGACCCCCACATGGTGAGGGCCTGCCCTGACACAGCACAGCCTAGGACGGGCTGGGTGGGTCTGCTAGAACCTAGGTTAGTTTTAGGAAGCCACTTGTTTGCAGATGTTAGAAGCCACATTTTCCAAGATTAATTTTGTACATCATAAAGGTGATACTTTGGTCTCCATCTGCCTGGCTTCTTTGACTTATTTCTCAAAGGCTCAGAACTTGGATAGAGAAAAAGCGTGCTATTTGGGGGGCCTTGTCACACTCCAATAGTGACAGTCAGCTCAGCCCCAAACCCTGACAATGAAAAGAAAAAAGAGGTTGGGAGTACGCGCTGTATTCAAAGTGGTGGTCTGTGATGTTGTGTGGTGAACTCTGCAGGCACCGGGAATAGAAAACACGGAAGCTCAGAGTGGGAAGGAACAAGAGTGTTCAAAGACTTTTTGAAAAACATTGGTGGTGTTGGGACACTGTGAGTGAGGAAGAAGTGATTGAAAAAAGGCTTGAGAAACCCCCAGGACAGATCATGCAGACTTTGTAGGCTAATGGAAAGAATCTGAATTTATTCTAAGTGCAATGGGAATTCACTGAAGGATTTAAGCAGGGCAGTGATATGGTCTTACTTATGCTTTGAGAAGCCATTCTTTATAACTCTGTAGAGAATGGTCTGGGGGCTGGACAATGAGACTAGAATGGGGGAGGATGAATCCTAATTTCTAGCTTGGTGATTGGATGGATGTGAATGCTATTTGCAGAGCTGTTGAAGACTGGGAGGGGGAGGGGGAAGGTCATTGAATTTCAGATTTCCAAAGTTCTCAGTGGCAATGTCAGGTAAGAGGTTGGATATGGGCTCTGATACTCAGAGGGTTTTAGGGAACCCCAACATTTAGAGGTGTGTGTAGGCGGACACCCACGCAAAGGAGACAAATCCCTGGCTAGTCCTGGCAGTCATCGACTAGAGGCAAACGTCTTTTTTTTTTTATTAGTCAGAAGGGTTTGGGGCTGACTAATACAGGCAACTTCCTTTGGGAAATTCCAAATAGACAGCGTGGCCTTATAAAGAATGATTGCATGATTACATTTGGGGGAGATTTTCATAACTTACAGGATTTTTTTCTTCTCTATACAACAACTAGTTGTCAATCACTTTTCACTTTTCTTTTGAGGGCAAAGAATGCAGGAATCTTTTTATTCATTACAATTGATGTCTTTTGAAAAAGGACCCCTTAATTAATGTTTATGGGGCACAGCTTTTTCAGAGATGCCCATCCTCTCCTAATACACACAGCTGTGTTTTAGAGCCTGATTTTTCACCCAGCCAAAGGACCCCACAGGGATCCATTATTCATCCCAACCTCTGCCTCTCCACATCTTTCATAATGGAACCACTTGCCTGCAAAGCTCCTGCTAGCTGAATCCCTTTCATTCCCATGAAAGGGGCTGCCGATATTTAAAGTTCATTTCAGGAAGGTTTCATAATGAGAACTGGGGAAAATAACATAATCTCATTTGAAAACGTTTCCTTCCTCTGTTCTGCTGGTGGAATCAAACAATTCAGAGTCCCATCTGTCCTGTAACAGGTCCAGATTGCATGATATGGTTTTGAAGTTGTTTCCTTTGTTTCAGGGCACCTCTGGTGGGATTCCCGCCCCTCCTGGATGTATTCAGAGGGTGCCATTTGCGCCTTGGATTTGCAATTCCAGAAGCAAAATAATCAGCCAGCATTGTAGGAAAATGTCACTCTGCCCCAACCATCAGGACCTAGCACTGGGGAGGGAAGTCAGGCTCTAGAAGGCAGAATGGATTTTTGTTTAAAGGAACATTTTCAAAGTTAATATGAAAACACACAAGTATAAATTAAAACGACGACAACCATCCAAATGTGAATCTCTCTGTAACGTGCTGACATGCTCGAAGGTGTGTCAGGTAGTTTTTTCCCCTTTCCGGGGCTCTCAACAACCAAGCATTGTATGGTGCTACACACTGCCTGGAGAGACCCTTCCCTAAGGTGATCTCAGGCCTGGATGAAGGTGGGAGGGATCACCGCCTGCCCCTCTTCTCCACTGTTTCTTTCCCAGGTTTCCAACCTGCCCTCCCCCTTCTCTCTAGCTTCTAGTCAAGGGCTAGCAGTTTTTTTTCTTATCTGTTCAGGCGGCTATAACAGTGTTTGGACTGGGACTTAGGTTTTTTTCCTGCTTTTGGGTTTAAACTAAAGCATCGATTCCTCCTGGGTCACAAGTGTGCTGGACTTGAGACTGAAATACACCATCGGCTCCCTTAGGTCTCCTTTGCCAACTCACTTGCGGATCTTGGGACTTGCCTGCTTTCATAAACACACGAGCCTATTCCTTATAATAAATCTCTCTGTATATACATCCTATTGGTTCTGTTTCTCTAAAGAACCATGACTAATATAATCCCTTCCCACTGTAATTATCTGAAGCAACCCTGACCTTTTAGTTCCCTGAAAGCACCAAGTCCCTTTCCTCTGTGGAAACCTTCTACCCCTTCTTTTTTCCTCACTAAAGCCTTTGGGAGATGACCAGGTCATGAGTGTGGAGCCCTCTGGAATGGAATTAGTGCCCTTATATGAGAGACTGCAGAGAGCTCCCTAGCCTCTTCCACACATAAGCCTCAAGTGTCAGCTTAAGCATGACTTCTTAAGAAAGCCTGAACCCTCTGCAAGCCCATCCCCACTACGTAGGAGAAGTCCCTCTAAACTCCTCTCCTAATACCTACCATAACTGTAATTTAAATTTTGAAGTTTAAATAATTTAAGTAATTAATGGCTTATTTGTGATTTTACCCATTTAATGTCTGTGTCTCTCCCAAATGATACGTTCCCTAAGGGCAGAGACCACATTGTCTTGTTCAGCACTGTGGCACAGGGCTGTACCTGGATGGAGGAATGGCTGCGTGGACCCCTGTGCCTGGCTGGTATTATACCGGGAGCGATTATTCTGCAGAAGGTGACAGGAGTGTCAGTGTAAGGTAAAGAAATAAATAACCTGCCTGCCTTGATCTGTGCCAAGAAGTGTAAATCCTGAAGAGAGAGGTGGTTTTTAATTCTAGTTAGAAAAGTCACTATTTCTCTGTCATGGCTAAGATAAAATTCAATCTAATTAAGGTGACAAGGTGTTTTCTAGTTGGGTAATTTTGCTTGCTGTGGTTTTTAAAGTGTGTGTATAGCTAAGCAATAAATGACTAAGAGTCAGGGCAGATGAAATCCTAATTTTTGTTTCTTCACTTTCGTCCAATTCCACTTCCCTAACAACTTCCATGTGGGGATAAACATGATTCATGACTTGTATTTTTAGGTTAAAGTGTATAAATTGTAGCTCTCTGGTATGCCTCATTATTTTCACTTTGCAGAGACTTCCTATTAAGCCAGGTTGTCCTTGAGCACTGGGGCCTCCCTGGATGCTGGACAAATGAGGCTGAACTCCCCGCCTGGGTTTCCCGCAGGCAGGCCATACCTGTGCTTCTGAAAGGCCATGCAGCTCCCTCCTTCCCTCCCTTATGCCTCTTGCTTCCACTCTTCTTCCGGCACACAGACTTGGCTGGTTTCCATCAGAGGTTTAGAGTGGACTATTTCATTCTCCTATCGTGTTCTAAATTTTATTTACAAGTCTCCAAAGGACACAATATGAAATCAACTGAAGAAAAGGGTTCCCAAATAATAGTGAACTTTGGTAACATAGGAGGCCATTTATTAACAAATCAGTTAAATGTGTTTTGAGAATCTTCTTTGAGGTCTGTGCTATTAAATGACTGAGAGTTATAAAAGCACAGCATTATCTCTTTGTTCCCTACTTAATTAATATTTATTGGATATTTGTCATATGCAATGCAGAAGATGGTGTCAAAACTGGAAAGCCTGGCATACTAAAGTGCGGAGTATCAGGAAGGAAGGAAAGAAGGAAGTCAGCTAGGAAAGTTGGTGTTTTCTGGTTTGAGGTGCTGAGTGCCCACATTGAGAATGAGAAAGAGTCGTTGGACTCATTCCTGCTTAGCTTTCTTCTGTGTGACTGCCATAGCAAGTACTTGGGAGAATACTTGCTATTCCCCCAAGTATCTTCATGGTCAACTTTCTTACCTTCTTCGAGTCTTTCTGCAAATGTCACTTTCTCAATGTGAACTCCTTATCTTCTATGTTCTGAATTTTGTGTTTCCCGAAAATCCATATGTTGAAGCCCTAACCCCCAAGGTGATGGTATGTGGAGGTGGGGCCTTTTGGAGATGATTAGTCATGAGGGTGGAGCCCTCATGAATGGGATTAGTACCCTTATACAAGACACTCCAGAGGGTTCTCTAGCTTCTTCTATCACATAAGGACACAGTGAGAGGACTGCCATATATGAACCAGGAAGTGTGTTCTCACCAGACACCGAATCTTCCGGCACCTTGATCTCTGATTTCCAGCCTCTAAAGCTGAGAAATAAATGACTGTTGTTTGTAAGCCACCTGATTTCTGGTAGTCTGCTACAGCCCCCCATATGGACTACGACACTCACCATGCTATTTAAAATTGCACCCCCACCCCCGCCACATTCCCCATCATGTACTGTCAAGTTCCCTTTATCTTTTCCAACTTTTTATTTTTATTGCACTTGCCATATTCCAACATACAATCTTTCTGCCCCTACAAGAATATACATTTAATGAGGGTATATGTTCAATGTTTTATTCATTGATATATCTTAAGTGCCCAGAAAAGTGCCTGCATATGGTGCATACGAAATAATGTGTTGAACTAATGCATGAAATGGACATCTCTTTGTAGTGAATCTACTTTTGTCTACCTTTAGAAGCATCATTATATTGAAATTAATAAATAATTTACCTATAAACATCTGTTAGTTGGTGCTTGTTCCTTTTGTTTCCTGGCTTTTAAGTGGCTGAGGGAGAATCACTAATGGAAATACTATATTTGCGACCAAGTGGCAGGTGTGTACTCTTTCTGGTTGTTGATGGTTCACACTTCAGGTGCTGAAGACAGGGGATGAGTGGGGGAAGCAGGACTTAGAATGGGATTTGAATGCTGAACTTCAGGTAAGTGAAGGCTATAGGAACTAAGATGAACTAGGAGGGAGGGGTCTGATGCTGTAAACCTGAAAATCCGGGCAAAGGAGTTTTGGTGTTTTGTGTGTGTGTGTGTGTGTGGGGGGGGGGGGTTGGTCATGTGGAGACAGGGGAGTGGCCTGATAAAAGCTTGTTTTTTGGGGGGAGGGGGGTGTACAGTGAACTTTATTGATGATGCATGACAAGGTAGGGCTCCCTAAGCCCTTCCAGTTCCTCAGGAGGTCTGGGTTGGAAACTGTGGAGGTCAGGAGATTCTCAGTGTTTTGGAGGATTGATTTGGGTCAAGGACTGACCAGCAGCTGAGGGCCCCTTTTCCTCCTGCTGGGGCTGGTGGTGTAGGGGGCTCTTACTCCTTGGAGGCCATGTGGACCATAAAGTCCACCACCCTGTTTCTATAGCCAAATTCATTATCATACCAGGAAATGAGCTTGATGAAGTGGTCATTGAGGGCAATGCCAGTCCCAGTATCAAAGATGGAGGAGTGGATGTCACAGTTAAAGTTGCAGAAGACAATCTGGTCCTTAGTATAGGCCAGAATGCCCTTGAGGGTGCCCTCTGATGCCCACTTCACTACCTTCTTGATGTCATTGTATTTGGCAGCTTTCTCCAGGCAGCATGTTAGATCCATAACTGACACATTGTGGATGGGGACATGGAAGGCCATGCTAGTGAGCCTCCCATTCAGCTCAGGGATGACCTTGCCCACAGCCTTGGCAGCATCAGTAGAAGCAGGGATGATGTTCTGGGCACCTCCTTGACCATCATACCACAGCATCCCAGAGGGCTCTCCACAGTCTTCTGGGTGGCAATGATAGCATCGACCGTGGTTATGAGTCCCTCCACCATGCCAAAGTTGTTATGGATGACCTTGGCCAGCGGGGCCAAGCAGCTGGTGGTGCAGGAGGCATTACTGACAACCTTGAAGGAGTTGTAATACTTGTCATGGTTCACACCCATCACAAATATGGGGATATCAGCAGAAGGGACAGAGACGATTCTCTCTTGGCTCTACCCTTCAGGTGAGCCCCAGCCTTCTCCATGGTAGTAAAGACACCAGTGGGCTCCACAACATATTCAGCACCTGCATCACCGCATTTGATGTGGATGGGATCTCACTCCTGGAAGATGGAGATGAACTTTCTATTGATGACAAGCTTCCTATTCTCAGCCTCGACTGTGCCTTTGAACTTGCCATGAGTAAAATAATACTACAACATGTAGACCATGTAGTTGCGGTCAATGAAGGGGTCACTGATAGCAACAATATCCACTTTGCCAGAGTTGAAAGCAGCTCTGGTGATGACGCACCCAATATGGCCAAATCCGTTCACTCCGACCTCCACCATCGTGTCTCAGGGTTGCGGCTGGCACTGCGCAGGAAGACACAGCTGTGCGTGGAACAGGAGGAGCAGAGAACCTGTTTTAGAAGAGCCATGTGGCTGCTATACATAGGCTGGGCTGCAAAATGGAGTCAGAGAAGGTCAGAGAAAGCTCCTGCGAAGTCATTACCCACAAGTAAGTGAAAGTCTGAACGAGGGGATAGTAAAGGGTAGTCCGAGAGATTTTGAAAGAAACAACATAATTTCTCCCAATTTATTATGAAAATTTTCAAAGGTACAGAAATTTGTGAAGAACAGAACATTATATAGATATATATGTGTGTATATTTGTATGGATATATGTATATGTATATAATGACCTAGATTTAACAACTAAGACAACAGAATTTTAATTGGGTTTTATTTCATTTACCAAACTCCTACAAATGGTAGGTTACACTGGGTACATTATCTATATAGAATAGTTTTCCAATTATATCTCAGAATCAACATATGATCATATTTTCTTGTTATAATTTCAACAGAGTCAAGACAATAGTACCATTTTTAGCACACTTGGTCCTTGAATATGAAGATCCATATGAAGTCACAACTCATTAAATTAATGAGGAAGGCAATGTGATGCTGTTTGGCTCAGTACAGCTGTGATTATAATCTCTGCCAACAAAATATTTTTTAAATGTTCATGTTAGCTGGGTTGAGATGAAAAATTGTTTTGTTCCTCTCTAAAGAAAATAAAGTCTGATGTGGTTAATATTTTATGCCAAACACTCTCTGCGGATGAAGGGCTCATTCACACTTCCCCATTTTCACCTCCCATGTGGGAAAAACAGAAAAGAGTAAGAGTAAAGTATGAAGGTGAAAATACTGAGAAAAATGAAACTACCAGCGGACGTCTAGTTATTTTTCATTTCCAGGTTTCTTCCTTTCCCCAGTCCCCTGCTTTAGGTTGTTTTGTTGCTGTTTATTTATTTGTTTTCTCAGTCTTTAAGGCCTGACCCAATGCTACTTTCTATGTCTATCAGTTCTTAGGCTGGGGAGATGCTGTATTCTTGTCGCCCTCGTCACTTACCAATTCTCTTGTGTGTTACTTGTTAAAATGCAAATTCATTGCATTCAAACTGTTCCAATATCTGTTTCAAAACCATACCCTGGACTCACTAAGGTTGAGCTTCGTGGTAATGAGGGCCTTTGAATTTTTTGTGTACTGAAGCTCCTGTGGAAGGGTCAAGAGAAATGGTCTGACATTGAGTTTTGAAGCTATAGATTATCAACGGTATGTGGGGTTCCTAGCTACTTAGTTCCCACAGTCATTGTTCCTGGGTTTGTGTATTTCTTATTCTGAGGGGGTGGGATAGTGGTGTGGGGAGCCACACTGCTTCAGAATAGATTGCTGGGGCCACCCAGCTACGAGAGAGGCATGGGATCTGTGGGTCAAACAGTCGGCTCTTGCTTAGTTCCCTGAGATGTTCCATTCTCTATATGCAATTTGTCAGTCAACTCCATTTGTTTATTTTTATGGCTAATGAAGATAGTACTCTGCTCCTTTCCCCCATTCTTTTAAAATTCATTCTCACTTGTACAAGTAACACATGAATACGTTCTATTCTCACTGTAAAAGAAAATTCTAAGCAGATAAAGACAAAAATCCCCTAGTTCCCCAATCCCCAACCTAGTTCCTTCCCCAGAGGTAATTGCCATTATTAGTTCAGTATAAATCTGTCCAGATTTTCTTATATGCATTTGCATGACCATACTTACATAGAGAAATACAGTTTTGTGTATGTATTTACATATATAATGCCATGCTTCTGTGGTGTTCTGTTGCAGCCTCCAGTGAATAAATAATATGTCTGTGAGGTCTTTCCATAAGATTTTTCTGTGGTCTTTTCCACATAAATCTACTTCATTCTTGTTTCACAGCTACACTGTATTTCATGGGTATGACAAAATTTAACCAGTCTCCCTAATGATAACTATTTAAGTTGTTTCTGTTTTTTTTGTTTTGTTTTGTTTTTTCTATTTTAAATGTTATAACAAGCATCCATTGCTTCTTTGTGCACACACTTGAGTAATTCTCTAGGACAGATGGAAAAAGAGGCAGATACCTGGAAGTGACTTGCTGGTTGAAAGACATGGATATTTTACAAAAATAGATAATGCCAAATTGCTATCCCTGAAAAAGTGGCATCAGTACACCACCAGTGTCTAAGAGAGAATCTACTTCTCCACCTTGGATATGGACAATCTTGAATTTTTACCACTGTCTTGCAAAGACATATCTCACTGTCAATTATAATTTGAATTTTTCTGAGAATTATTGGGGGTGGAGCAAATCTATTAGCCCCATGCCTGTCATCATTTTTTTTTTTTTTTTAGGATGCCTTAGATGTTTCTTTTAACGAATATGTGCATGCATAATTACAGAAAGATGTGTGTTATTTGAGGGGGTTAAAATGGACGCTTCCATCTAGCACCTGCCCCTCTCAGGTGTGAGATGCAGTATCTGTGTTTGGGGTCTGGACTGTGGTGGGACTGGGGGAGGTGCTGCCACTGATCTAAAATGGTTTGTAAAGCTTACAGTTATTAATTAGTAAATGCGGTGGCTTTTAATGACAAAATTCTCTTTACTTTTGAGGCTTTATGATGCTGAGTCAGGTTTTACTACTTGCCCATATCTCTTTTACAAAGTTTGTCCACCAGAACTTTATGGCTCCTGATTATCCCCTTCTGTGTGGTTTTCATTAATTGGCAGAAATATCAAGGGCTTTGCTGAGCTCTTCTCATCATCAAGGGCAGATCTAAGGATGTTGCTCTCCCAGGTACGATTGATTCTGTCACTTATTACACTTCCTCTGAGCAGGAACATGTTTTCATGCCCTGACCCCTTGACTTCCAAAGCACATTTTAACTTTTACCTAGACCCTCTGTTTCCCCATGCCCACCAACCAAAAATGTTCTAGAGTTACCTTAGGTCTCTGAACACAGCTGAAGGCTTGAGAAACCCTTTGGGCCAGGAGCCATTGGCAGGGCTGCCAGCAACAGCTGCTCTCGGGTTTGTTCCCCTTGCCTGGCTCCTCTCAGAAGAGCCATGTCTGCTTCACGGTTCTCTGCAGGCCACACCCCTGCTGCTTGCCCTCTGCCCCCTCCCGATCCAGCCCAGCTGTTTACCCCCCACCTCCTCCCCACTGTCCGGAACCTAATCCTGAAGCTTTCTCCACCTACCAGGAGGTGGACTGGTATCTTCAGTGAGGCCTGGGCGGTGTCTGCCACTGAGCCCAAGCGTCCCTTAGAAACCCAACAGCTACACACCTCCTATGCTCTTTCCTGGCTTCCCACCCTGAAAATGCACAAACAGTGACTGGATGAATGCTTCAATGACCAGTCACTGGTATGTTTTCAAGTTCCCAACTGCTATTGTTGTGTCCAGAACCTGTTTGTCCAGGTGAGTGCTGTCTACCCTACATGGCAAGGTCTTAAAACTAGAGTGAGAGAGACCAGTTTTATGCAAATCTCTACACAGTGCTTAGCCCAGAACCATAAGCAATTAGGTACTTAAGAAATACTTCTTGGTGGTCTAATACTACAGGAAATTGTTTCTTTAATTATGTATTTTTTGAATTTAGTGGAAGGTTGATGGAGTAGAGGGTAGAGTGGTAGTAATTATTTTAAAAGCTTTTTCCGGGGTTGAATTTCTAATTTTCACATGCACAGTTCTTTAGAGGGTCTGACTTGATGCATAGTTCTGGAAATGCAAATCATATTTACAAAGCTAGGTTATGCTTAGTCCCAGAAAGAGTTGCTGTGCACAGATCTGAACAAACACAGGTGAGGTCATCCTGTGCTTGGAGCCAGGTTATTACAGGTCTGCTTGGGAGATTTGTCATCCTGTTTCCAAATAAAACAGGAAGGGTGCAGAGTCTTGCCTCCTCCTTGTGCCTCCCCAGACTCTCTCAAGTCTTTATATGGCTAGGGCACCTAGCTTTGTGACAGATTTTTCTTCTTAAACAGTAAATTTCTATGATTTAAAGAATTGTTTAAATTTACACAATTTAAAGAATTTTTTATTTTTTTAAACATATCTTTATTGTTGAAAGTATTACAGATGTCCCCTTTTTTCCACATAAACCCCTTCCACCCTGCATCCGCCCCACCCCCAGGCCTTTCCCACACTATTGTCTGTGTCCATGGGTTATGCATTTATGCATATAAGTTCTTTGATTAATCTCTCCCCACTCACTCCCCCACCCCCACCTTTCCTCTGAGATCCCTCAGTCTGTTCTATGCTTCTGTGTCTCTGGATCTATTTTGTTCATCAGTTTATTTTGTTCATTAGATTCCACATATGCATAAGATCATGTGATACTTGTCTTTCTCTGATTGGCTTATTTCACTTTAGCATAATACTCTCCAGTTTTTTAAAAGTATGACATACATATGTTGGGGTGGAATATGGATGTATGTATTATTTTATTTAAGGACTAGCTAAATGTTTTAGAGGAGGTATATAGGATTTGGTATCAGAAAAAGCTATGGGTTTTTTGTTATTGTTTGATTTAACCTTTCTAAGCTTCGGATTTCTCACTATAGAATAGGTGAAATAACATGAAAAAGAAACTTGTGAGTAGACTAATCTATTGCCTCTTGTAGCTTTATGTTCTCCCTCACAAGGCTCTATAAGAGAGTCACCCTGACAATAACACTGAGCCTGCTAATAAGACCTGGCTCTGGGGACTGAGGCATTTTAATCCTGGCCTGACCCAGTGACTCACTTTGTGACATGGGGACTGTTGGTTTCCCTGTTCAAGTTTCAGAACTGTAAGATGGGAATCATAACATAAGCAAGCATAATGTCTGTCACCCTAAGTGACCACAAGAAAAAGTTGCTGCATAAATATATAATAGAAAAGATTTTCCCCCACACCAAATGTCACAGCTTAAAAAAGAGGTCAGGACTTCCTGCCTCATGGTCTAGTGCGGGCCAGATGCTTGGTGAGAGAGGAAGTAGAAAGAACCAGCTCCAAGAAACTGTCTGCTCTTGCAAGTGGCCGATTGGCCTGGCATCAAGGGACTTTCCCCGCTACTCTGTGAAGTTGGGATCTTCCTGGCTCATGAACAGCCTTCTTGAGGACCAGGGACACGGCCGCTCAGGAGCTGGGTGTTGGTGGAAGCTCATGCCAGCTGTGCCACTGCTTACTTCTGTGGGTTCCTAAGGCCTGTGACTGGCTTGAGTCTGTTGTGAACAGAGCTGGAATACGGACTCTTATTGGAGGAGAGGGAGAGAGAGAGGAAGAGAGGTGTGGGGGGAGGGGAGGAGGGGAGTAAGAAAAAAAAAAAATGAAGCCAGGAGAAAGAAAGTGGGCTCTCTTGTCCCATTTAACTCAATTTTTATTTCAAAATTCTTTTCCTGTGGCTTTGTTCCGGGCTGACTCTTCCGCTCTGCTTCCTGATGTTCTGACTGTTGGCTTTGGTGTGTCTGATCCTGTTGTTAGCTTTGCCCTTTGTCTGTTTTCCACTTCTGCAGCATTGACCTAGGTATTTTTTTCCCCTCCTGCAGTTTCCAGAACATACTTTAAAAACAGCACTCCAAGAATTGGGTGAAAAGCCAATTATATATATATATACACACACACATATATATATATAATTTTTTTTTTTTACAAGAACGTATTTTTTTCTTTTTTCTTTAAAAAAAAAGAAACATTTTTTATAAAAAAAGATTTTTAAAAATTGATTTTAAAAAGAGAAGAAGGGAGAGGGAGAGGGAGAGAGAAAGAAACATTGATGCGAGAGCAAAACATTGACCGGCTGCCTCCTGCACACCCCCTTCCAGGGAGCACCCTAAACCCGGACCTGTGCCCTTACTGGAATCCAACTGGTAACCCCTCTGCGCACAGGACCATGCCCAACCAACTGAGCCACACTGGCCAGAGCAAAAAACCCCACTCTTTATCTTCCTCTGATTTCTTTAAGTCTCATTGCTAATTTCTTCTAATACCAACTTCTTCCTTTTCTACCTCTTTCCTCTCATTGGGAGTTGTTTTTTGCTGGTGACAGCTTTGTTGAAGTACAATTCACATACCATACAATTCACAAGTGTACAATTCAATGGTTTATAGTATATTTACAAAATCGTGCGTCTATTGCCATAATCAGTTTGAGATCATTTTTGTCACCTCAAAAAGGAATCCTGTACCTGTTAGTCACTCCCTATGCCCCCTCCCCAGCCCCTGGCAACCACTATTCTATTTCCGTCTCTGTGGATTTGCCTATTCTCGATATTTCAGATAAATGGAATCTTAGAGTACTTGGTCTTTGGGGACTGGTTTCTTTCACTTAGCCCAGTGTTTTTCAAGGTTCATCCATGTAGAAAGTGTCAGTACTTGGTTCTTTTATATTGCTGATACCCAGAGATTTGGTGTGTCCATGTGACACAGAAAAGGACAAGAGTCAGAGGCCATGAACAGGAAGATACATCAGATGGAAAAGAATGCAAAGGAATAGATTATCAAAATACAGCGTGAGTTTTCCGGACCTGGTGGAGCATTAGGCACCGGCATGGGAGCCTACATCCGACATCCCCACAACAAAGACCGAAAGGTTCAGGCAAAGCGCCCAAGAGCAGGACATCTGCCTAAGGCTGTTGGTCCAGCTGTACAGGTTTCTAGCCAAACCAACTCCACCTTCAGCCATGTGGTGCTGAAGAGGTTGATCCTGAGTTGCATCAACTGGCGCCTGAGTCCCTTTCTCCAAGGATCTGGAAGATGAAGTTTCCTCCTGGGAGGGCAAATCTGCTGTGGTTGTGGGACTATAACCAATGACAGGTGTCCAGAAGGTGCCCTAACTTCAAGGCTGGGTGAGATCCTCACCTTGGGCCAGCTGGCCCTGGACTTCCCCAAGTGCTGTGGCACCATCCTGCTCTCTGGTCCTCGCCAGGGACAGGAGTGCCCAGGCATTTGGCAAGGTCCCAGTGTCCCCTCAGCCACACCACACCCTTAGTTAGGCTCCAAGGGCTGCAAGTTCAAGTGTGTAGGAGGTGGACAGGCCAGCCTGGCTACAAAAACTAACCCCAGATCCTACCTTGATATTAAAAAGATTTTGGATGCTGGAAAAAAGAAATACAATGTGAGCCTTTGCCAAAAATAATGCTGAAATCACATTGAGGAGCATTAACTACACCTGCAGGAGTTATGACAAAAACTCCAGAATTCAAGAAGGGCCCAGCGAGAAAATTCTTTCCATGCAAATCTTAATGCTCCCAAGCACCCGCCTCTGGTCCCTTTCTCCCTTCTCCCCTCTGGTCTTTCTGTGGAAAGGAGCAACAGGAGGTGTGTCCACTCTTGCGTATTTCAGTTCCAGTCTTGGTGGACAAGGAAGGAAGAGGGAGGGAAACAGTTTCATTATTGGGAATCTGGAAGAGCCCACAGGAGAAAGCATTAGGCAATAGCTATAGTGAGTTGGGGTTTTAAAATAAAAAAGATGTTCTAAAGTCAGTAGGAAGTGACAAAGGCCCAAGAGGTTGATAAGAGAGAGTTTCCAGACTAACTGGAATTGCAGCCTGAGGCCATAACAAGACAGAGAGCCAGCAGGCCCACAGCTGGGAGTAATTGTTGGCAGGTACACTCGGTGAGAGAATCAAGGAAGGGGTGCCTCGGATTTCCTTTATCCTGGTGGAGGTCGGAAACCTTCCCAAGAGCCTCCAGTGTAACACTCAGATTGTAAACCAGGTTATATTGCAACAGAAATAGCTGGCCAGGTTTAAAGTCAAGATGGAGAACCAGTGGCATTAATGTGAATCATAATCTAAATGAGGAATATATGAGCAGGCTGGGAATGTTCCCCTCTTGCAAATATATCTCAAGAATTATATTAATAGTTATAAAAACCCATTAAAGTGAAATATAATTAACTTGATTAATGTGGCTTCGAAGTATTAATAATAAAGAGAGAAAGGTTATTTTAGAGCTCTGGTATGGCTGACATTAGGATATTTTGAGGTTGGATTGGAAAGAAAGAAGAAAAGTCACTATGACTTACCATGATCCATTGTCCCGTGATATGCTGTTGTGAATTCTGAAATTCCGCGCCTCCCCATCACCCTGAAAGCTCTCATCTATCTGTCATGTTCTCTAAAGGTCCTAATTGATGTTGCTTATGCCCCTGGAGTTTACAGAGTTCACAGCAACAGTTATTTTAATTACAATCTTCTGTAACCTTAGGACCCAGACATGCATTCACAGAGCTGGGAGGAACAGGTTATGCTAACTAACAACTGCCATATTGTATTCAGAATTCATTCTTCATTCAGATGTGGAATGAGCAGTATTACTGCCAGGGAGATTAAGCTCGGCGCTGGGGACAAAGCCATGAATAAACTAGTCATGGCCCTGGCTATGCACTGAATGTGTCCCCCCAAATTCATATGTTGAAGTCCTAACCCTCATTATGGTATTTGAAGGTGGGGCCTCTGGGAGATAACAGGTCATGAGGGTACAGCCTTCAAGAATGGGATTAGTGTCCTTATAAAAAAAATCCCAAGGAGCTCTCTCATCCCTTCATGTGAGGACACAAGAGACAATTGTCTATGAACCAGAAAGCAGGTCCTTGCACTGAATCTGCCTGTAAGTTTGATCTTGGACTTCTAGCCTCCAGAACTGTGAGATATAAATGTTTATTGTTTATAAGCCACCCTGTCCATGGTATTTTCATTATAGCAGCCTGAACTAAGACATGCCTATTCATGGAGCTTTTAGTGCATGGGGAAACAGGCATTAAATATGTATTTGGTTGTAATTGCAGGAAATGCTATGAACACTGTGAAGGTAGCCCTAACTGGTTTGGCTCAGTGGTTAGAGCAATGGACTGCGGACTGAAGGGTCCCTGGTTTGACTCTGGACAAGGGCACATACCTTGGTTTCAGGCTCAATACCCGGCCCAGGTTAGAGTGCATGTGGGAGGCAACCCACATGTTTATCTCTCTCTCTCTCTTTCATTCTCTCTCTGAAAAGCAATGGGAAAAAATATCCTTGAATGAGAATTTGAAAAAAAAAAGACTGTGAAGGTATGTGAGAGTGTATTAAGAGGACTCTACCTAAACTGGAAACTTCTTCTAACACTGATGAGCCAGACATTGTTTCTGGGTCAGGCTCATGATGCTTGGGTCTTTCCTCCTTTAAAATGAATTCTCAGCCTTCTTATGAATAAGCTTTTGTTAGGCCATTCCACTATTTTTTCAGAGCTTGCCTAGGTAGATCCCATCACAGGTAATGGTCGTAGTCTGAACTCAAGCTGGGATCCCTACGGTGTGTGTGACAGGAATATTTACAGTTTTCTCTTTTTAAAATTGTGGTAAAATGTACATAACAAAATTTATTGTCTTAACCATTTTTATGTGTGTAGTCCAGTGGCGTTAAGTACATTCATATTGTTGTGATATTATCACTGCCATCCGTCTCCAGAACTTTCTCATCTTTCCAAACTGGAACTATGTGCCCATTACACTAAACCCCATGTTCCCTCTCCCCCAGCCCCTGGCACCCAACATTCTACTTTCTGTCTCTATGAACTTGCCTACCCTGAGGTACCTCAGATGAATGGAATCATACAATATTTGTTCTTCTGTGACTGGGTTATTTCACTTAGCGTAATGTCCTCACTGTTCATCTATATTATAGCACGAGTCAGAAATTTGTGTGTATATGTGTGTTTTAATAAATTGTAATAGTTAGACTCAAACTATTTTCACAATATTGCCAGGGTCCCTGCAGGAAACACATGGTTTGGAATATTGACATGGATATTGAGCAGAATTTAATTAAGGGACTATATATAAAGGGTTTAAGGAAACCAACAAGGGATGCTTAAGCCCCTCAGAGTTATCAACAACGGGAGCTGTTACCGCTCCAAGCCTGAAGGGGCAAGGGGAGGTGATGATTAGCAGAACCTGGAGGAAAATTGTGGCTCGAGATAGGGCCCCAAGACAGAAGCTGGAGCCTTGCGGAAAGGGGAGAATAGACCCCCACCTCCCTCTTCTTTAGCCCCCTGATCTTGTGCAGATGCTTTGCACTACCCAGGATCCAGAGGTCAAGACTGGTCTCCTGGGCACAGAACATAGTGGAAGAAGATAGAGGTTGGATCTGGAGGAGCAAACAATGTATTCAGCATCCCTGCATTCTACAGGGGTAAATAGGGGTGCAAATGGGGAAGCTGAGATCAGGGGTGGTCTGAGTTCCTCTAAGAGAAAAAGGGAGGTGTGGGTGATACTGAGAAGGAGAAATAAATCTGGAAGGAGAAAGAGAGAGAGAGAGGGAGGGAAGGAGGGGGGAATGCTGAGAAGAAACCTTAGGAGGAAGAAGAGATGTATAAAAAAGATTGACTGCATGAAGAGCTAAAACTCTTTTCTCAGTGTCCTCAACAGACCTTTAATGAAGATACACTTTATTTTCCAGCCTTTGTAGAATTTTGCATGCTATACTATGTTGGGACATAGGAACAAGGAAATCCAGTATTACCTGGTGTAGTAGGCAGAACAACAGCCCTCCAAACACATCCACATTCTGATCCTCAGAACCCGTGAATGTGGAAATGGGGAATTAAGTTTGTGGATGGAATTAAGGTTGCTGAAGAGCTGACCTTGAAATAAGATTATCCTGGGTTATCTGGGTGGGCCCAGTGTCATCACAAGGGTTCTTAACTGGTGAAGAGGGAGGCAGAGGAGTCGGTCCCAGAGAGTCCATGTGAGAAAGACTTGACTGGTCCTTTGAAGATGGAAGCAGGCCACAGGTGGGGGAATGCCACAGCCTTTAGGAACTGGAACAGCACTTCTAACACCCTAATGCTAGCGCATTAAGACCCACTTCAGACTTCTAACCTCCGGAACTCTAAAAGAATCAATTTGTGCTCTTTTCAGCTACTAGGTTTGTGGTAATTTGTTATAACAGCAACAGGAAACTAATACACTGGGTTTTTATGAGTTTGGGGTGAAGTTAGCTAAATTTTGGATTCAGAACATGTAGTTGTTTCTCATTACCCTAAATACTTATATAAAGCTAAACCTATAAACTTTACCAATGAGAGCTTTAATTAAACTACTCAACTTCCTCATCCTAGCTAAAAAGCACACTAGTTACAGCAGGGGCCGGGCCTTTATACCTGCATTCTGTGTGTAGTGGATGTGTTATTTATTTTTTATTTATTTACCTTGGTCCTCATGGAGCTGCTCTATGATTGATAGAGTGTCTGTGATTCTCATTTTGTGTTATCATTGGTTTCCTGTGAGAGACCAGTGCTTCTGAGCTTCCACAGTCTATATTTAGGGCTCTCCCTACAGGTGGTTTAATATCTAATCCATCATGCAAAGGTTTTGTTATTCTTTGTGGCCTCTTTCTTGCCTGCTCAGACTCTCATTTCAGTCTTGCTGGACACACAAGCACAGCAAACTCTCGGATGTACAAGTTGGAAGACTGGCTTCCTGGCAACAGACGACATTCACAAAATAAACCCTCCAGTTTTAGGCAT
The DNA here is from genome assembly GCF_964146895.1 of Miniopterus schreibersii. Lineage (NCBI taxonomy): Eukaryota > Metazoa > Chordata > Mammalia > Chiroptera > Miniopteridae > Miniopterus > Miniopterus schreibersii. The sequence continues at coordinate 78,929,896 of NC_138101.1, read as the reverse complement.
CTGCAACAGGGATGTTGCTCTGTGTTAGCATTTCCACATCTGAAAGAGAGCTGTTCAGGCATTGCTGGCAAGAGTACAAAGCAGTTAATCTCAGGAGGAGAATTTAGCAATATTTAACAAGACAACATCAAATGGGTCTCACTAGTCTGAAGTCAAGGTGTAAGCAGGGCTGCATTCCCTTTGATCCAGTAATCCAATTTCAGTGAATCTACTCTGAAAAAACACCTCTTGAAATGCAAAAAAATGTTTGGAAAAGATTATCGATTGTGGTGTTGCTTGCAATAGCAAAATATTGAAAGCACAAAGTTTTCAGCTATAAGAGTCTGGTTGAATCAATCATGGAATAGCCAAGTAATGGAGTATTATGCAGCCATAAAAAAGAATAAAGGGATTGCTAAGAACTGGAAGAATGTCCAAACTCTATTATTAAGTGAAAAAAAGCAATGTGGAAAATAATATATTAAGCTGGCTACCATTTGTGTAAGATAAGAGGAGGGGAAAGTGTGTGTGTCTTGTTTCCATAAGAATCATGGGAAAGCTAAACCAGAAACAAATGAAAATGATCATCTATAGGGCATAGGTGTGAATAGGGTAGAAGGAGTAGGGATGATACCTCTAAGTGCATCATATTTTGCAGTTCTGAATTTTGAATCATGTAAATATTTTAAATATTCAAAAAATTAAATCAAAATGATTAAAAAAAACACCTTAATGTTGAGTGCAAACAGACACAAAGGAAGCTAAGTGGTTAGCAAACTGATGGCAAGACAATCCAGAGATAAGAATTATAAGTAACTTTTGAACCCTGTACTCTGACTCGTGGGAAATATTCTAAGAGAAAAAAGACCTGCAGGAGGCTTATGAATTGGGCTTGTAATTAATAGTAATATCAGTATCATCATGCTGAAACTTTTTTGTGTATATTGTAGGACACAGCAAATGAGTCAATATATAGATTGTGTGGGGTGACCTATGGCTCTCATACCAAATGGAGAAATGCTTGCTCCTGGATTCAAAGTGCAGGTCTCGGTATGAATTCATGATTTTCCAGCTCTTTCCACTGTGAGAGACAAAGTGGGACATTAATTAAAGCTGTGAAAACAGATTTTATTCAGTAACTACTGACCATAAAGAAAGGGCTGAGATTTGTGCAGAGGGACTGGTTGTTTTAAGGGGAGAAGAAAGGTCTGGGAGGGAGAGAGAGAGGGGCTCAAGTAAACAATTACAAAGTACGATCTGTATAGGTATAATTAGGCCAGTTGTGTCTGCTAGCTGGCAACTGCAGAAGTTAGGAGTCTATCCTCCCACAGAAACTGGGAAAAAGAGGTCCTAATAGTGACATTTCAAAGGAATGGCTTTCAGAGCCTTGAGGAAGACACTCCTGAGTCTCAGGAGATATGTGTACATCTCAAAGGGACAGAGGAAGGATTCACAATAGGAAGCCCTTCTTAGTAAATACTCTAAGAAAGTGTGATTGGGGGCCTATCTCAGGTGTTGGCTAGAACAAACAGTTAAATGCTCGTGGCAGTGTTGCGCTTGCCAAGCAGGCATTTAAGGGAGGGCCTGGAGTAATCCTCTGAATATGGCCTTATGCTGCCTGAAGCCATGATAGAGTTTGGTTGTCTTTTAGTGCAGGGGTTTGGACAGAGTCATTAGGTGCTGAGGGTTCTGAGTTCTCACCACTGACAGCACCTTGAAGCAATGTCACCTCAGGACCAATGGACACATTAGTACTCAGATCTTGGTTTCTAAGTACCATTTCCCCCTAAAATTCCAGATCAGGGAAGGTAAAATGTGTTTGGAATATCTTCTCATGCCAGAAAGCAAGACAGTGCTCAAAGACCAATGGGCAGGACCAGCTACATAATTTTCAGGGCCCAGTGCAAAATGAGAATGCAGAAACCCTTGTTGAAAAATTACTAAGAATGTTGGGACAGCTACAGCAGAACATTGAACCATTCTGGGGTTTTTCTAAGAGCAGGGTCTTGGGTAACTGTAGGGATCACATGCCCAGGAAGCTAACTCTGATAACGGGAGATGTGTTCAAGTTCAGAAGAGCCAGCTTGAAGAGACTCCTGCAGGTTAATTGTGGGACAATTTGAGCACTAAAAGAAATAATAATGGCAATGGATTATAAAACACGGAAGTACAAAAGAATCCATAAGTTTATAGTGATATTAAAAAGGTGTGTGCAGGGGAGGAACATTTTTATGAAGAATGCCAGGTTATACATGTAGACAGAATAATAGAATTAGAAAATTTACCATTTTTTTCAGCCACCAATGTAAGAATGATGCTAAAACCATTGGGTTAAACATTGCTGGGGAACAGGATATTTGCACGAGTTATTAAGTCTCCCTTTATCACCCCATAGGTTACTTATTAACTACAAATGGGAAAAGATGACTTTGCAATAGAGATCTAGCAGAAACCATCTTAACCAAGTGGTCGACTGAGCATGACCAATAGTGAGACAAGGTTATCATGCACAATCTTCATGTGATGCAATGAAAAGTACGCCATGTACTATTTTGCCCACAGTGTTCAACTTGAATCTAATCATAAGGAAACAAACACATAGATTGTGGAATGTTCTACAAGGCTAGTGGCCTAAACTCTTCAAAAATGTCATTAAAGGCCCCCCCCCCCCCGAAATATAGGGATCTGTTCCAGGTAAAAGGAGGCCACGGAGATATGAGAACCAAATGAAATGTATGAACCTTGATTATCCTAGATTGAAAAAGAGTTATGGAAGACATTTAGAGGACAACTTGGGAAAGTGGGGTTTGGACTTCATACTAGATAATACTATTGTACCAATGTTAAATTTCTTGGGTGTCCTGATGGTATTGGTTATGGTTTTGGTTATGGTTGTGTAGTAGAATGTCTTTGCTCTTTCTTTTTTTAAAAAAAATATATCTTTATTGATTTCAGAGAGAGGAAAGGAGAGGGAGAGAGAGAGAAACATCAATGATGAGAGAGAGTCATTGATCGGCTGCCTTCTGCACGTCCCCCCCTGGGGACCTAGCCTGCAACCCAGGCATGTGCCCTGACCGGGAATCGAACTGTGATCTCCTGGATCATAGGTCACTGCTCAACCACTGAGCCACACCTGGGCAGGTAGAATGTCTTATGACACATGCAGAAGACTTTAAGGTGAAATGTCCTGATGTCTGCAACATAGTTTCAAATGAAAGGAAGAGGAAAGATGGAGAGAGGAAGAGGAAGAGAGAAGGGGTAGAGGAGTGAGGGAGAAAGGCATAGAGAGGGAAGGTGAGTAGTGGGCCAGGGGAAGGAGAGAGGGGGAGAGGGCAAGTAGGCATAATGTAAACAATTGTTTAGGTCTGGGTGATGAGTATATAGCTATTCTTGTATTGTTCTTTTACTTTTCTGTAGGAGGGACTATTTAAAAAATAAAATGTTAGGGGGAAATTTTTTCTATCTACAGCTACACGTCGGGGGAACATATTAGCACATCAAGGATAGAACACGTCTCTGACTGGTTGGCAGTATCCTTCAAGCAGCACACTTGCACCTGGCACTTCAATGTCATTCACACGTCTCCTGGGTCTGTGTGAGCAGCACAATTAGTCATGGTGAGCAGAGCAGTGCTGACAGTTGACAATGGCGTAAGATCAGCACCTGTACCCAGTGTGACTTAACAAGAAGAGCTGAGGCGGAGACTGGTAGACCAGCTGGCCAGGGGCAGAGGTCCCTTCTGTGCTGTGAGAAAGTAGGGGAGTCGGGTGCAAGTTCAGGCTTAGACAACTTCTGTGGGTCTCATATGAAAATTGGTGAAAATGTACCTGCTCTGTTTATGCAACAGAGGTCAAATAAAATAATATATAAAAGAAAACATTCTTATTTCATAGATTTATATTTTACTTTATAGATTTTTATTCTGGACATATAGATGACTTTTTTCATGTGTGAGCTATTATAGATGTACTTGCTGTTTGTAATTCTTTTGCAATATGTGTCCTATAAACACAGAATTTATGATCATCCTATTTTACACGATGCCTATAAAAAAAAGGGGGGGGGTAAAGGGGATGAGAGGGAAGCAGTGCACTTAAAATGATCTTGCTGAATTAGTGAGTACTCCTGACAGGAGAGGATTTCTTTTCTGCTGGGCTTCGGTGGGAACCTACTGCATATTTTAAACTTGTTTTTCTTCCAGTACCTGTATCCTTTCAGGGTTGGGTACAGTAGGACTCATGGACATCATATCACAACATACCTTATGGGTGAATCAGCCTGATGGATAGTAGGGATATTCTTGGCAGCTATTCTGACACCAGGGTGGCTAGCAATCACCATACACCCAAGTGATTGAACCTCATAGATATGTCCCACCAAACCCAGGAAAATGCATCCCTAACTCAGCTTCCCCTTAGCTGGAATCCAGAATGCCACAGCCACTCCAGTGGTATCTGTGCAAAGGGAAATATGATGGAGATGAAATCCAAGAGGAAAGAGACACTAGCCTTAACCTATTATACTAAAAATGCCTTACTTTAAAACAAGAGAGAGAGAAAGAAACAGAAGAGAGGAGGGAGAGAGTCTATCAGCGTTTGTTACATCACACAGGTGGTAGAGATGTCCATCGGACAAGTAGAAATGCAGGTTTGAAGAGATGGTGGATAGTGATGTAGAGATTAGAGAGTCACTTCACAATATAATAACTGCGTGAGTGGATGAGTTATCCCAAATCAAAGTGCAGAGAAAGAACAAGGATTGAGGACAGAATTGTGGGTAATGCCTAAATTTCCTGTGAAGAGATGGCTATAAAGTACTGGGCCAAGACACTGATTAGAGCCAGGATATGGGGCCTGTGAGAGATGAACACAACCAGGTTGGTTTGGGTTTTTCTCACAACAGAAAGATTTTTGATGATACATTCATTTAAATATTTAAACCCAGATTTAAACCTATGTGTATAGCTTTTATACAATAATAAAATCAATGCATATGAAGTACTAGCCCAAGTACAGAACTCACAAAATAGAAACTGACATTCAGTATGACAGATGGTATTGTTTGGTTGAAATAATTATCACTGCTATTGGCATTAATAGTAGAAAAATCTATTTATATGATTGAGATTTCACTTGTTGGTTTGGTTTTTCTGATTTTGAGCATACTGCCCACCATTTGGGTAATTGTCATGGTCCCTGTTGAGATTTTTCCTTTTGGCAAAGCTTATTTTATATCCCCTATCCATTATTTAAAGAAGATGATTTAATAGTGCATCTCAACTCAGCTGGCAACAATTTTTAAAAAAATATCATTTAACCAAAATATCATTTACTTGTTAATTGTTCACTGTGTGACCTGGTGGGTGTTCTCATCATGGATTCTTACTCTGCATCAACCACACTGTGATATGGAGCTGAATGCTGGGACTCGCTCTTTAGAGTTTTATATGCTTTCAACAACCACCATGTGTGTTTTGAAGTCTCAATTCTCCCACAGTTTTTCTCCAAATTACTGCAGGACCCTCCTCTCTATAGCATGGTTTCATATGGCCCACATACCCACATATTCCTAAAGGTATAAAGAAAAGGACCAGAGAAATACAATAAACTAAAATTGGGTGGTGGAGTGAAGGGGAGAAAGAAGAGGTATGCTAATTCACCATTGCTCAAAATAAGGTGTCAGCACTGCTGAAGGAATGCGAGTGCCAATCTTTCCACATCAGAGCTGTCACAGGAGGCAGTGTGATGTGGTACAGGAGCATAGGTTTGGGAGTCAGACAACTCTGAACTGATTGATGTGCTCACGAACTTTGATATTGGGAGGTTATTTAAATTAATCACTTTGATTTCTTATCTGTCGAGAAATGTTACAATGATTAAATTAGGTCATATAGCTAAAATGCCTAAAACTGTGTCTGGTACACACTTGGTGTTCAGTAGTAGTGGTTATTCTCAGTTTCAGATACTTAGCAGGAGTAGAATAAATGCTGGTAGATTAGGCAAGTAAGGCTCAGAGGCCTGATGGCTGTGAGCACAGGGATGGTTGTGTCAAAATGGACCAAGGGAGCAAAAAGGGTGAGAGTTGACACTTAGGACTACTCAGATTTTATGTCTCCAGATTATTGCCGGTTCTGAAAGTTTGACATGCAATGTGATGTCTCATTGTGTTTATGTCAAGGTAACGTACCTGTCCCCGACTGTCCAAAAACCCAGCGTTATTCACAATCAATCATTTTGTAAGTTTCATTATCAATTTAGGGAAAGACTTAGGTACACAGTCCACTGCTGGTGATTAAAATGATTAATTCTTTCGTCTTTGAGATTATTAGCCTTTTGGTCTTCTTCAGAGTTTCTCCTCTTAGCCTTTCTCAAAGAACTAAGTACTACTGTTTGTTGTAAGTCTGAAGAATTCAGCCTTAACCATGTAATGGCAGAGGCTACGGAAGCAGACTTGGCTTCTGTCCAGGCTCTGTTTCTTAGCAATTACCAGATCTTTTTTTTATCACAGTTTCCTCACCTGGAAAATAAGGAATAATAACTCCCACCTCCACTGGACTGTGGTGAAAATTAAATGAGATAATGGCTGTAAAGCTTTGGCGGGACCCATCATCATCAGTATCAGTAGCCTTATGATCATTATTCGCATCCTCCCAACTCCTCTCACCCTAAATTGAAGAGCTCTTTGCAAGATTAGAGTTCTTTGGCATACAAAAAAATATTTCATGAATGTTTGGACAATATTAAAAAATTTAGTAGCACACTGAGTCTTAACCATATTTGAGAAAATTGGAGACGAGTTTTAAATGGTAAGTTTACTTGATCCAGTATAAAAAATACTGAAATATCTAGGCATGGGGGGGGGATTGATTGTTAATCTAAATATATGATTATTATCATCATTTCTGTTTTTTTAATGAACACACATGGTTTCCAAAGATTATCCACAAATGCATTTACTGGGAGTCCATATGAAGCAGAAGTGCTGCTGCTAACAAATGTAGAACATGAGCAAGTCACTGTCTCTCTCTTGTTTGTTTCCTCACCATGAAATGAGGTGGTATTTTGAACTCAGGAGGGAAGAGTGGTTGGGAGTATGTGTGGGATATTTCTGCTGGCACAGTGATTGTAGGTATATGGTAGCCAGCTTCCAAGATGGTTACCAATTATTGCTTTCCAGGTGTTCACAGCCCTTTGTAGTCCCTCCCATATTGTAGCAAAGTTAGTCTGTGTGACCAATAGAATGCAGCAGAAGTGAAAATCAACCTCTTATGAAATAAGGCCAGAAAAGGCACTGCAACTTCCTTTTGGGGCTCTCTGTCTGTCTGTCTCTTTCTCTCCACTTGGTCTGTGGAAAGCCTTGTCATGAGCAACCCTAAGGAGAGGCCCATGTGGTAATGAGCTGAATCCTGCAAACCAGATTTCTGACCTACAGAAACTGGGAGATAATAAATGATTAGTGTTTTCAGGTGCTAAGTTTGGAGTAATTCATTATGTAGCAATAAATAACTTATACAGGGTGTGACTTGCTTTTAATAAGCAGAGTCAAGGATGGTAAATGTCTTGCAGTCTGTGGGACAGTCCTGCTCAATGAAAACTTGTCCCACCCTGCTGTACACTGAAGTTGTGTGTGCTCCTAAATTCATATGTTGAAACCTAATCCCCATGGTGATGGTGTTAGGAAGTGACTTTGCGGGTGACTGGATCATGAATGGGATTATGGCGCTGATAAAGGGACCCCAGAGAAACCCTCCCCCCAGGCTTTCAGACACTGAATCTACCAGTGCCTTCACCTTGGACTTCCTAGCCTCCAGAACTGTGAGAAATAAATGTTTATTGTTTAAGTCACACATTCTATGGTATTTTTATTATAGCAACCTGAATGGACTAAGACACACCCCGGATGCCAAAGGCATCTCCCAACACTGGCATGATCTCTCCCAGCTTGATATGTGTATAATCAAATTTTGTGAGTGAAAAAGAAAGATAAAAAAGAACAGATAATCATAAATTGCTGTGAGATTCTAATCCAAATATAAATGCAGGTATCCACTGGCCCAATGAGTCTTCTTTGAATCCATCCTGCAGAAATTCTGGCAGATGTGCACAATTGTGTACAAGGCTGTCCCTTGCCCCTTTGTTTGCAATACTAGAATGCTGAAAATAACCTAAATCTGCACCAATAGAGGAAGCGTCAAATAAATTATCGTCAAATAATAGTCAAGTAAATCAAGAATATCATGCAACTCTTAACAAGAATAAAGTTGATCTATATTAAAGTGAACTCTAAAGTATATTGTTAAATGAAAATCTAAATCACAGAATAATATAAGTGGTATACCATTTGGGTTTTTAAAAAGAATATACTGTGTGTTTGTAAATGTATAGAAATAGATACGAAATGATTCACCTCAAACTCTCAACAGGGAATTCCTATGGGGAGGAGCTGTGTGGGGTGGAACTTCGACTTTTTATTCTCCCTACCACTGTATTGTTTGAATTTTTTACAATAAGCATTGCTTTTGTGATGACAAAATGTTCTGAAGTACTACATTCAGTGACATTGGTAATGTCCTGTGTACTTTTGGTGTCCCTGAGGGGCTACAATCTAATTTTTCATTCAAAAGGAGGAATAAGTAGCACATGGCTTAGGTTCCTGGTTTGAGTAAGACAGAGTCAGTGAGTGAAACCAGGATGCCCCTTTCCTGGGGTTTATTACAAACACTTGCTCAAGATGTGAGGAGCCCAAGACATTGCTTTCCCCCACAATCCACAGACACCTTACTCAGGACAGGAAATGTACATTCAGTGAGTGATTAGGTCAAAGATACAGTCTATAAAAGAATGGGAAAACTGTTTTTGCCCTTTGTATGGAATTAAATTGTTGGAAGGAAGCCAAGGAAGTGGCATATCTCACCTCCTATTTCTGGCTGAACAACCCTTAAATCATTGAAATAGTTTTGGGTCTCAGGTACTATGAGTAAATTAAATTTCCCAACTACTTTTAATTTTTTCATATTTATAGAAGGAAATGAGATACAGTGCCTTTGCACTGATTGTATATCTATTCTACTTTTTATTAAAATTACTGAAAAACTATCCTTTGCTTCATCTACCTGAACAGTCATTTGGCTCCTAGTGTGCACAGGCTTGGGTTTATTTTTAATATCTTTATTTAAGTCATTTCTCTCCAACTGAGTCAAGGCAGAGAATAAATATTTTATTTCCTTCATGTTTTTTGGAACGTAGTTGACCTTTCAGTTTATCTCACTGAGTCTTAGTTTGCTCATCTGTAAAATACAAGCATTTACTGCAAGAGCCACGTGTATACTTTGTATATTTTATATTATATACACATGTATGTAGATGAGAGCACTTTGTAGACAGTAAAACAGTAGAAAAATGCTAACTACTTAGTTACTAATTTAATTTATGGGTTGAATTTTTTTTCATAAATATAAGATAGAGTAAGTTTGTACATATAAGAAAGGATATCAAAGGTAAGTTAGAAGAGTGAGAAGTGAAGATGTTGAACAGCCAATTGACTACATGGCTCTTAGACTGAAGCTAGAGGTCTGATCTGGAGGGAGAGATTTGGGAGCTATCAGCCTATCATGGTGGTTGAAATCAAAGGTGAATTGTCACAGAAGGGGGATGTGCAGAACTAGAGGAGATGAGGATGACCTGGGGCTGAACTCACACTAATACTAGCTATTTAAGGTAGAGGTCTTAAATAAAACACCCTTAGGGGTGTGTGAAGACTTTCTAAGGGGTACATGAACACGGATTTTTTAAGGGAATCCATTTCTAGACCCTCAGCTTCCATTTCGAATCATCCTTTTAACTGTTCTGTCTGAGAATGTGCCTGCGATGGGGTTGGGGAGTAGAGGGCAGTGTCTCCTTTCTTATTCTTTCGCAATTGCCTTTCTTCCACTTTCAAAAAGGAAGGCACATTCTTCATCGCACCACGTTGCATTGTCCTGGAGGGTAAAACATCTCCAGGATGGCAAACAAAGGGGCGACTGGAAATACTGGTGCTGGTTCTGAGAAAGCGAATGACTCTGGTGACTAAGCATCAGACCCTCTGCCAGACAATGGTCTCCACCTCTGCATTCAGCAGATTTGAAGACAACCTATTGAGTCGTCAGCTGTTAAACCATCACAGGTATTTTGTGGTTATAGATCATGCGGTGATTTTTAGCATAACTCAAAAAGAGTTCAAAGATGTGAGAAACGTGTGTGTGTGTGTGTGTGTGTGTGTGTGTGTGTGTATATATATATATATATATAATCCTTTCTCATTCACTTATTTATGTGAATAAAGTTTCTCAGAACTTACATCTATAAAAATGGAAGATAGGAATAGAATAGAATTGATTCTGAACCCTGTTTCATTCTAGCAACAAGTAATATTTACCAACAGATGACTAAACTGGGGGAAATATATATTTATATATCACTAGTCCCATAAATGAAGGGGTGCATTTCTGTTTTAGTCCATTTGGGTTGCTATAACAAAATGCCACAGGCTGGGTGACTTACAAGCAACAGATATTTGTTTCTCATAGTTCTGGAGGCTGCGAAGTGCAAGATCCTGCGTGGTGCTGGCCGATTCAGCATTTTGTGAGGGCTTCCTGGTTCACAGATGCACATTCCCACAGTGTCCTCACTTGGTGGAAGGGGCTAGGAAGCTCTCTGGGTCTCTTTTTATAAGAACACCGTTCCCAACTATGAGGGCAGAGCACTACCAAAAGCCCTACCTCCAAATACCACTGAATGGGGCATTAGGTTTTCAACATATGAATTTGGAGGAGACACAAGCACTCAGACCACAGCAAGTTCCAATAAAAAATTATTTCTAAGGCAAAACTATATTGACAGAAAGCAGTTCAGCAGTCACCTGGGGCCAGGGATAAGGGTTGGGGATTGCCTAAAAGAAGGCAAGAGGGAACTTTTCTAGTTAAGGAAATGTTTTATATTTTCTTGATTTTGATTGTGGTGTTGGTTTTATAACTGACTGTGAGTGTTCAAGCTCATCAAAATGTACACTTAAAATGGGTAATTTATTTGAATCAAAATTACACCTTAATAAAGCTACTTTTCTGTTTAATAATTATTTATCAAATTTATAATATTTATGTTGTGATCAATTATGTACCATTAGTCACTGCAATGTAACTAAATCCAGAAGAAATGTTGAACACTTAGAGGCTTATGACTATGGGAAACACAAACACATTTTAATTTTTACTTGTTTTCCAGAGAAGTAAGAGAAGTGATCAGTAAGGGCTATAAAGTATAAAATATATTACATTAGGGTTAAATTCTGTGAGAAAGGAAATATGATGTCACAGGGAAAAAGGAACCATATAAAATGCCAACTGTTAAAAAAGAGGTTGCTGAAATATTTTAAAATATGGATGATAGTGGTTTATAACATATCACTGTGTTTTGTTGGTTCCATTAGGTTTACTTAAAAGAACAGTATAAAACTTTCATTTAAAAATATTGATATTTATGATATACTAGAAAATCTATTCTTTACAACTATTTAGACATAGTATAAAATTTTTTAAATGTCAACTTAAAAATGTACAAGGAGAGTACATACTTTTTCAGAGTACTTTTAGGGATGAAAAAAGGGAAAAAAAGGAAAACCATTGATTTATGGACGGGCAGAGCAAAGAGGACTGAGAATAACCAGGAAGAAAGAAGAAAAAGTCACAGGAAATGTTCGCAGAATTGAAATAGACATTCAAAGAGGGGAATTCTTCTCTGCCTCGGACAGCTGAAGCAGGCAAGTGCCCCAGGTAATCTGCTGAGGCTTTAATTCTCGTGGGAAATATTTTCACCTTTGCCTCAGCCAAGCCGGTATTTTGAGTTTAGAGAGCAAGGATTCTGAACCTCTGCCCACCATGGGGTGGAGGTGGGGGTGCTCAAAAAGAGCTGACTTGTTTGAGAGCAGAGGAGGGGCTCCAAGGAGATTGTAAACTTGGGCATGCACTGGTAAGCAGGAGAAAGTGGAGGCCCTAGACTCTCAGAACAGTGGGGCCTGAGGCATTCCCCTTAGGGTCCCTGGGGAGGTGATAAGGGCACTGTCTACCTAGGCAGGTAGACAGCACCCCTTGTGCCCAGCGTAGAACAAAAACAGGGGCCATTTGCTGCCAAGGGAAGAGTAAGGGCTGGAGAAGAAGCATGTCACCCCAGACTCTTGTGAACCGAAGACCCTGGCCCCAGTATTCTGTGCTGTCTAAATTCCTCTTGAACCTTGGATGACCCAGGACCTGGGCAGGGAACCCCAATAATGCCTAAGACTGGATTTCCTTTAGTGGGAAAGGGGGCTTACAAACAGATTAATTTTTAGAGGGGAAACATGTCAGTTACATTTGTTTGAAGTCTGCGTGTTGCTGCATATTAAAAGCCGCTCCCTATAGACCGAAAAGTATTCGGTTGGGTCGACAGCTAGGAGGTCACGGGTGCGGTTTCAGCAGAGTGTGGGGCCAGGTCTAGATTTTACGGAAAGAGGAAAGAGCGGGAAGTGAGGAAGTGAAGAAAACAATGTAGGCCGCTCTTCCAAGGAACTCAGCTATGAATAGAAGGTACGATAAAAAGTGGAAGCTGGAGGAGGAGGGGGCAGAGTAGAGGATTCTGCTGTCAGGCCACTGACAGCTGCACTGCGACGTGTATTCTCGCTGTTTCTCTCTCATCTCCCAGGCATCTTGTTGTTTCCTTTTCCTTATTAAGGTGATTGTCAGGTAGAGTGAGCTGCTGCAATAGATGAACCCCTAAATCTCAGCAGCTTAACACAGTCCAGTTTTATTTCTCATGAAGGTAAAACCCAGTTGGGTATTTCTACTGGGCGGTGCGATCTCCTGCAGAGATGCGGGAACCCAAGCTCGTTCCATCCATGCCATCGGCCACACCTGACTTCCAGAGTTGCTCTGGCGAGGGGAAAGGGCGCAGAGGGCTGCCTGTGAGAGGTTCCCGTGCGCCAGGACGGGAAGCCGTGCACATCACTTTTGCCCGCTTTGAGCAGAACTAGTCACATGACCACACCTAACTGCAAAGAGGCTGGAGATGTGGTGTGGCCGCGTGCCACGCTAGGAGATGGGTTTGATGAGTGTGCACCAGACTCTGCCGCAGTCTTCTACCCATTCATTTCTGTTACCCACTTAAGAGTATATCTCAGGAGGTATACTCAGGAGGGTATCGCGAGAGTATACCCTCGGTGTAGACTGGTATCTTGACCAGGGTGCTGCCTAGATTCCCGTCCTAACCTCTTTCCAGCCTGGTACATTTAAATCTCTGAGTTTCTTGTAGAGACTGTAAGGCAGTTATTCCCGCTTATAAATCAAGTCACAAAACACTTGAGTCCTTGGCTTGGGAAGTATCAGAGGGGAAGGTGTTAGAGGTTTGGAGGTGTGACAAGGGAGCAGGACCAAACAACCAACCTCCCGTGAAACATGGGCATTTCACTTTTCCCTCGGGGTTCTCTGCTGTGATGGCCATTGTCACCACTATGGTTTCTCCATGAATATCTTACCCCTCATGTAAACAAACCTGGCTTCACACAGCTGAGACAGGATAGCATTTTCAGAAAGACTGTATTCAATTTTAAGAAAGAACAAATAAAAATGAGCAGGGTATTGTGTGTAAACCAGAGGCCGCTGGCCACACATAGCCGCAGAATGACTCCACTGCCCACTCTCTCCTTTAAGTGCTGCCCCTCACGGCCAGGATGACTTCTCCATGTGGACTACCAGGTTTGGCCCAACTCTAGGCACTGTGCTCGATTTTGATATCTGATTCTTGGTCTCAGTGTTGTATCAGCTTGGCTTACTGATGAACCATCTTGTTAATTAGTGCCCTGTATTAATTTAAAATGCAAATCTAAAATCTTTACTGGTTTAAGCTCTTTTGTCTTCCATTCAGGACGCTCCTTTTTTTTTTTTTTTTTTAATATAACTTTATTGATTTCAGAGAGAGAAAGGGAGAGGGAGAGAGAGAGAAACATCAATGATGAGAGAGTCATTGGTAGGCTGCCTCCGGCACGGCCCCCACTGGGGATCGAGCCCGCAACCTGGATCATAGGTTGATGCTTAACTGCTAAGCCACCCTGCTGGGCAGAACGCTCCATTTTTGTTAAGAACATACCTGAGGAGCCTAATAGCAACAAGAAACTTGTTTGGAGTATACATGGAAGCAGTAAAGGGAGTTAAAGGGTTTTTAATGATGGTATATCCAAGGCGTGATAGAATTTGGCAAATCATCCCTATGAGATTATGTAGCATACCTTTTTCTTAGAGAAATATTCATGTCTACTAGGGCAGTATTTATCTTTGATGGGGAAGGTTGAATAATGACAAATTATTGCCATTTGATTCTTTTTTTCAAGACTTCATGTAGACTACTACCTTTATATTTTGAGGATTTGTTACAAATTGTTTTAACTTAGATTGAATTGGTTACATTTCATAAAATTGAAATTTAGTACCTTCTCTAAATTTCACAGTGATGCTTTGTTTTGGGTAAATTCGTATCTCCAGATAGTTAATCTCACAGAATTACCACATGACCCCGCAGTTCCCCTCCTTAGTCTATATCTAAACTGACTAAAAAATAGGTACTGAAAAGAATACATGTATGCACATGTTCATAGCAACAATATTCTCAGGAGCCAAAAGGTGGAGACAGCCCAAAAGTCCATCAGTGACTGAATGGGTGAACAAATTGTGGTATATCCATACAATGGAATATTGTGCAGCTATGAAAAGGAATGCAGTACTGGTGGTGTGGGCTACAATATGGGTGAACCTCAAAAACATTATGCTAAGTGAAAGACAGACACAATGGTTGCATATTGTATAAGTCCAGAAAGGAGATAGTGTTTGCCAGAGCTGGGGATAGAGGAAATGGAAAGTAACTTCTTACTGGGTACAGAGTTTTTATGGGGGTGATGAAAAGGTTTTGAAACTACATTGAGGTGGTGGTTGTACAACATTGTGAATGCACTAAATGCTACTGAATTGTTTACTTTATATTATGTGAATTTTATCTCAACAAAAAAATCTTATATGAATGAGTCAGTAGGAGCAAAACATACTGACATTCATTTAATACTCAGCTATCAAGAGTTTTAAAAATTGAATTAGTAAATACTGATTCTCAACTAAACCTTCAAAATGATACGGCAGAAAGCAGTGTTATCCAAAGTGTGGGATGTGTTTTAATGATGTAGGTAAGATGGGAAAAGCTTTAAATAACATTGCCTTACAGAGTGAGAAATTTAATTTCTTTTCAGAGATTTTTGTCACCTTTTATTCCCTGTGAATACACCAGTGAGAGTCTCAATTTGGTGGTGGGATGTTAGCTGTTAGTCTGTTTAATATCTCTAACATACAGGAATCTCCTTTTTCAACAAAGAGAGATCAGGCTCCAGGCTCAGAGCTCTCTGTGGGCAACTCTATGGAAGTGGTTTTAATATCATTGTTTTATTTTTGATGTGTTCATTTTTACTTTTATCTTTCATTTATGTTACGTGACACCTGTTTTCCATTTTAATGATTTGCATTATAATTTAGATAGTGATGCAAAATTTCTCCTTTAAGTTGATCTAAGTAGAAATGTGAGTCAACTTAAAGAAAAACATTAAGTATATAATAATGTAAATGGTATGAGGATTTGGGGGTAAAGTAGAACTCAGATGATTAAATAGGACACACTGGCATAAAGAAACACACACTGGACGGATGTGAGGACCTGAGTCTCTCACTGCTCTACTTGTGCAGCTCTGGGCACACCACCAAGCCCCCTATGCTGCAGTTAGTGCCTGCCTCGCAGAGCCACCAGCTTCTGAGCTGCAAGGCAGCTGTGACACTGCCCGTGATTTCCTGTCATTTCCTGCAGTTTCTGATTCTGGGTGCAGCAGCTTCCGGACGTCCACCACTGATGTGGCATAACCAGGGAGTTAGTGGTGATCCCTTTTCAACCTTCACCCATCTTCTCCTTCCAAAGACTTTGTATGCATCTGATTCCCTGTATTAAATACCTTTCTGCTAGTAATACCCGACTAATTCCTTTTTTCCTTGCTGAACCATAACATATTACTTTTATTGAATTCATAAAAGCTTACATTTTATAATAATACAATAAGAGTTAACATTTGTTGAGCATTTACTAACTACTAGTCATTGGGCTAAGATTTTACACACATAATCTCATTTAGTTCTCTTAAGAACCCTATGAGGTAGTTTCTATTACTATGCTCATTCTGCAGAGGAAGAAACAGGCAGGGGGTTACTTACTGGCCCAGGTCTCAGAGGTGGCAAGTAGCGGAGTGGGAATTTGAATTCAGGCTGTCTGAATGCAGAGAGTGTTCAATGACTCCACACTTTACTGTCCTTCCCCCTGCACAAACAAGTTTACTTCAGGTCTTCAATATAGTCTACTTCAGGTCTGAAACCAAAAGTGTTTTAGAATTCAGAAGTTTCGATTTTTAGAAGGGGGACACAGCATGTATACTGCATGTTAGTTGTGGGGCACATAAAAGGGACCTGGGACGAGACCATGTACTCAAACACATTAAAAGTTCTGCAATGGGCTGAGTGTTCGTATTAAATAAAATAAAGACCATAAACAGCCCAAGGAAAGCTCAGTTGCTACCAAGTGAGGTAGGTGCCAAACTTAGGGAAAACAACTTTTGGTTTTCAGAGCTTGGTGGATTTCAAAATTGCAGATCAGGAATTGTGGACCTGCAATTATCATGAAGTATTAGCAAATAGAAAAGAGAGGCTTAATAGGTTTTTAATATTTTTTTTGTCTGTGGTTTTATTTTAATTGAAGCTTTAGTCAGGCTACTTGTGACCACTTCTTCTCTTCTTTTATAGCCAAAGTATGTGGGCAAGGACTTATTTTTTATCTATTTAAGTCAATGTAATTGCAAGTATATTTACTTAGCAGATACCCAAAGGTTAAGGTCATTGTGTTGTTTAACAATGCCCAGCATATCACCCCACCTCAAAGGACAGAACCAGGAAAAATCAGCAAGTTAGTAGTGAAAAACCATAAATTAGGATTTCTTAAAGTTTACCCTTTTTGGGGGGGAGGGGCATTTTGGGGGTGCTTAAATTTTGTTTTGCAATTACAGTTGACATACAATATTATATTAGTTTCAGGTGAACATAATTAGACATTTATATACACCTTGTTCTTTTATAACTTGACCTACGTATATAGCATTTCTGCTAATTTTGATAGTTACTTTTTAAGGCTTTAGCTAAAATATCGCTAACTATAGCTTTAACATTTTATTTTTAAATCAACTTATTCCAGTTACCTGTAGTTGGGTAGCAAACCACCCTAAACTCAGTGGCTTAGAACAGCCATTTATTATTGCTCTCATGGTTCCATGGTTCACTGGGCTCACCTGAGACATCCTCATTAGGGGTTTTTCATGGGGTCACACAGTTGGGGCTCAAGGCATCTGAAGGTTTGACTGTGCTGGACACCCAAGATAGCTCACCCACATACATGGCTTGCAGTTGATGGTGGCTGTTGCTGGGGGCTCAGCAAAGGTTCATTCAGTCCACCTATGTGTGGCCTCTCCTTGTGGCTGAGGCTTCTTTCAGCATGGTGGCTGAGCCCTGGGAGGGTTAGAGTTCCAGAGGCCCCTGGAGAAGCTGCAAGGCTTCTCACGATCTAGCCTTAGAAATCACTTAGCATCACTCCCACCTTATTCTTTTGGTAAAAAGTAAGTCACAGGGCCAGTCTAGATTTAAGAGGAGGAAGATAAAAAGGGATGTAAATATTGGAGGCAAGGTTCACTGGGGCGGGGGAGGGGCATCTTTCAAAATTAGCTACCACACAATTTATACAGACATGTGCACAAGAGTTTAAAAGTCAATTTAAAAATCATTTAGAGGCAAAAGTTTTCTTACCCTACAACAGTGACAAAAATGCCTTGTACTTCACTTTTTTCAATATCTTACAATGATTTTTAATGTATGTCTGCTTGATGAGACAAATTATAAATGGCATGACATTGTAGAAGTGGCCAAATGGAGAGGTGCTCAACTATAAGCTGAGCAGGAAGAATAAATTCTTGAAAGCTATAAAAACATAAGGAGACACTTTTCAAATGATAAGACATCATTATAGATTCCTGGGAAAGCATGATAGCCATTTTGGTATGTAATTAGGAGCAGGGTGGCTTGTGGGCAAAAAGGCAGAGGAGATAATGAGAGGCAGCCTTTGTAGTTGAAAACTAGTTATTCCTGCCCCCCCTTTTTTTTTTGAGTCACAGACTCCTTTGAGTATATGAGAAAAGTTATAAAACTTCCCCCCAGAATGGATATTTGTATTCCTTTGTTTCTTCCTGCATTCTTTCCTCCCTATCTTTTCTCCTCCCCTCCTTCCCTTCATTCCTTGTACAGTTATAGGAACGGATTCTGTATCAGATACCGATCTGGACCAAGGGATAGACTGGGGAAGAAGACAGGTAAGTTTCCCAATCTCATGGCCTGTACATTCTTCAGATAAGGAGACAGGAAAAACAGAACAAAATGATCCACCCAGAAATAAACGAGACCACCTCAGATAGTTTATAAGTAACAAACTGCATATACAACATCTTGCATACAATTTTATGGGGTTCACAATCTTTCCATAGACTTATCTTCCTTGCTCTGCAATTAATAACTTCTCTTTTAAACCAAAGGATAACTTCAATGTGAACAGTGTGGATGTGGCTGTTGGCTCTCCATTGCTCTTTCACTTACACCGAGAGCACAGATGTTGACTGTTTGTTTTTCCCAACCATGAACACCTATGTGTAGTGTCATTGGAACTGACTTTCCTACCAACAGAGGAGCACTGGTTTCTATGAAATTTCAGAAAGTACTGCTGCTTGTGAGGATGAAATGTGCCCTGCAAGGCTTTCCACAGCTTTATTGAAAAAAAAATTCCTCCCTTAGGAAACTATCTGCTTACTCCTCTTAAAAAAATTAAATGGATCAGATAGCCATGGGTTCACATTTTGAAGTCTCAATTTACAGGAGACTCTAAGGACCTACCCTTTCATCCATAGTCTGAAGATGAGAGTGAAGGATGGATGGTTTGCTTTGTAGAATTTTTTTCCCTCTGTCCTCTGTTTTTATGTTCTTACCACAAATTGTACTTCTGGCCTTAGTTATGGCATCTTGTGGGGGATTCAAACGTATACTTTTACTTTTGGCAACATTTTAAGTTCTTTTCATTAGCATAACATAAAACTTTTGCAAAAGTGAAATGCAAATATCCATCTATCTAGTGTTCCATTGGTTGTAGTTTTGAACCTTTGGTATTTGGTAAATATTTTAATTGGTAACACAAACTGTTATTCCATATGTCTTTTTTTTTCTTTTTCTTTTCACTTATGGTGCTTTATTGATATTAAGCTTTTACCCTTTCTTCAGTTAAGGGGTATTTTAATATCTGGCATTTCATGTTGGAGTGAATATAATCATAGAATGAATATAATCTAAATATAATTATTTAGGGGTTGGTAATATATGGTTCAGTGAGTCAAAAACCATCAATTTCTACAGGTACATTTTTAGTGGAACATAGCCACACTCGTTCTTTAATATAAAGTCTATGGCTGCTCTTATGTTTATTATCTTTCCTCTTTCAGAAAAAATCTGCCTATTCTATTTAGAGGGAAAAAGATTCTATCTTTATTTCCTTTAAAATCATTGACCTAAATTTAAAATTTATGAAATGCCACAGGTAAGTAAAATTGCATGCCTATCACATGTCAAGCACTACCCTGGAGATATCTTAGTAAACAAGAAAGATAAAAATCTGTGTTTATAGTTTAACAATACCTTGAAGATGCTTAAAAATAAAAATTATGGTAAGCCCCAGAAGTTATACCTAAGAACAAATCAGGTTTTATATTGAAGCAACATGACTCACTGATGACACTTTGACTTGGGGAAAGATGTGGGGATTTCTGAACTTTAATACTATAGCATCAGACTGTGATTACTGAAGTATAAAATTGAGTCAATGATGCTCATGATGAAGTCCAAAATAAAGTTTTAAAAAATTACCCATATAATTTATGGAAAAACATATCTGAAATTTCTACTTCATTTTGCCAAATAAGCCTGTGGCCAGGGTCGTTCATCCAAATTCCCATGAACTCATTAACTAGTGACTTGGGTTCTTGTTTATGATGTTTGCAGTGATGTCCCGGTGAGTAACATCTCTTGCATGTCTCAGTGGTTCCCAAGATCTCCTTAAATGATGAGAGCTGAACCCCAACATGGCAATTTAATTCATTACCATTTATTGAGGGCCTACCATGTGCAAAGCAATCTGTGGGTCCAGTGGGACTACAAAGCTGTGTGAGTGGGGGGCCTCTGCCTTTCAGAAGTTCAGGATACCCCAGTCTGGGTGATAGCTAATCAGAGCATTCCACAACTTTTGGAGAAGTGTTTGGATGTTTCCCATGTCCTCCCACCAACTGATCTGCTTTTACCTCAATTCATATATCAAACAATTTATGCCATTTTTGGATCAAGATCATAAAAATAAACACCAGTCTTCACAAATATAGTTTAAATGAGTGAAAAGAGCCAAAGGGAAGTATACATTTGTATTTTCTTAAAAGCGTACAAATAGGATCACATTTGTGAGCTGGAAGGAGCCTTAGAGACCGCCTAGGACCTCATCTTCCCTACAGTTCCTAAAGTCTGCATCTTTAGATGTGACCCTCCTTCCATCTCTCCTCTCCCGTATTGCACACAGCACCCAGTTTCTTCGTGTCAGTTTTCACCAGCGGGAAAAGGAGATAACACCAACCATGCCGCGTTGCCAGCTTTAGTAATTCTAGTTCCTGGAACCAAGGACAGGAAGCCTTTTAGTCATTTGCACAGCCTAATTTTTCTAGCTTCTATTGACGAAGTCATTTAACTGTCAGCTAAATACAATGTTGGAAAGTTTACATCATTCGTCTTTTTATGGCACCTCTTAATGGGAGGCTCTGGAGATTAAAACTCTTGACAATTTTCATGCAATTAAAAAGGAAAGCTGACCTAGAGAAAGACGGGACAGAAGAGGAACATTTGAGAACTTTTCCGTAGCAATTGGGGATTCTGCGCAGCAGCCTATTTCACGTCGGGCTGTTTTAACACTCAGATTAAGTTCCTGAAAAATGACAGGCATAGGGATTTTGTCAGAAGCAATGTCATTTTATTAAGAGGGTGGTTATTGTGCACTTACTAATGGCCAAGCATTCGCTTGTTTCAGGTAACAGCCCTACCAGGCAGGTACTATTATTTTAAGATAAAGAAACTGAGGCACAGAGAAAGTGAAATAGATTCTCTCCCCCGGTGTGAGTCGGAAACGAAGCCGCAGGCATGTGGCCGCCGAGACCACGCTCCCGGCGACTCCCGGCGACTCCCGCTGACCTCACGCCCGGTCCCAGCCCTCCCTCGACCTGTCCGCGGGGCTCCAGGTTAAGTCCGTCGCGTTCCTCCAAGGTCTCCGGTGCGCCCCGGGCCCCCCCTCTCCCCCTCAGCATCCGGGGGTCGGAGCCGCCGGGCCCCGGCTTCCTGCCGCGGCCGCGGAGCGCCCGGGCGCGCGGCCCCGCGGGCGGCGGGAACGCGGAGCGGCCGGCGGTGCCGCCGGGAAGGGGCGCCGGGCCGCGCCAAGATGGCGGCGGCCGCGGCCACAGGAGCGACGGTTGGCGGCGGCCGGTGAGGCGGGCGGGGCCGGCGGCGCGGAGGCGGGGTCCCGGGCTAGCCACCCTGGGAGGCGGGGGCCGTTTCCATAGCGGCGGCAGGAGGTGTCGCGCCGGGGAACTTCCTGGTTCCCGGGCTCGGCTGCGCCGGGATCCTCTTGGAAGGGAAACAATGGGGCGGAGGGCACTGCGGTAGCCGCCGCCGCGCGGGGACCTGCTCGGCCGCCGGACTCCCGCTCTGCCCCCTTCGCTGCCTCCGCTGGGACCGTCCGGAGGTAACTTCCTTTCCTCCTCTCCCACTGCCAGTTGCCGGCCGGCGGCGGCGTCTCCCCGGGTTTCCTCCGGGGCAGGGACTCCGACTTGGCCCCGGAGAGCCGGACGCCGCCATTCTCGGACCCAGGGGAGGTGGACGGAGCTGCGGCTGCTCCCTCAGCGCTCGCAGGGGGCAGGCTCCGGAAACGTTCGCGGGGCCGCCCTGGTCTCGCCTCTGGAACCTTGACTTGGGGAGGGGGTTCTGCGGCTGTGATTGACAGGTTGGCGGGCGCCGGGTGGGGGGCGCGGGGGCGCGGGGGGAGTGTCTGCCGGGGGCAGCGCGGGGTGACCTGATGGCCGGTGGAGGGGCTCGTGGAAGGGGCAGGGGCCGGCAGGTCCCGGGGGAGAGGAGCCCCGCTGCCCCCTCCCCCGGAGCGAGTTTCGGTCCCCGGGAGACGCGTCTCCCTTGCAAGTTTCACTTGCGTGCTCCAGAGCCCGAGTGGGCAGGACTGAGGCAAACTTCTCGCTTTTACATGAGTGCGTTCGTGCTGAGGAACTTTGTTTCGACCGGGCAAGGGGAGGGTGAGGTGAAGGAGGGGTTCGGGGAGCCTGGAGATCGGTGCGTCTTTGCAAAGTTTGCAGAATAGTTAGCAGCTAGCTAACAGCCTCGTGGCTCTGCGGCACATCTAATACGTGAGGATGGTTACTCGCAGATGTTTTAACGCCAGAGAATGTGAGGAGTCTTATGAATCCACCGGTGGACATTTACAGATATTGGAGATTGAACTCTCCCCGCCCCCCTCCCATTTTAATTCCCAGAGGCTCTGTAGTCAGTAGGCTTTAACCGGAGTTAGAGGAGTCCCTGATGGAGCTGGGAACGAGTTTTGAATCGGCAGTACCCAGTCACTGGAAATAATGTGACATAAATGGAAAAGAAAAGTGGGGACACGATCTCGAATGTTTTGCTGGCTGGAAGAAAGTGATTTCAGTCCTGCGTTAATCCATTTATAAAAAGAATTAAGTCTTTGGGATAGATATTTAATATTTTGTAGCTCAGAAAAGTTGGACAGAACTTTAAAGATCGCCTTGGTCAACTCCCTCGTATATAGAATCTCAGGGAAGTTCTGTTAGAGGGAAATCAGGGTACTTTTTTTCTTTTATGAAGTCACCTGCATAAGAATTAAAATTAGCCAGCATCAAATCAACAGCGGTTTATTTGCCTTTAAAAAAAAAAAAAAAATCATCACCCAAGGATATGTTTCCATTGATTTTAGAGAGGCAGGGAGGAAGGAGGGAGAGAGAGAGAGAGAAACATCGATGGGTTGCCTCCCTGAGGCACACTGACAGGAGATTGAACCTGCCTCTTGGGTGTGTGCCCTGACGGGGAATAGAACCCCAGACTTTTCCCTGTATGGGACAATGCTCTAACCAACTGAGCTCCACCGTGCAGGGTGGTTTATTTTATTTCTCACTCCATCAGACCCTAAAATTGAGACAAACACTTCTGCGTTTGCTGCTCTTTTATAATAAAGTTTGTAAACACAGACTAGTTTATTACTTAAAATGGATGTTAATGATGTTAATTCTTTGTTGTCTTCTACATAGGCAATTGAAATATGTCAAAAGAAAAAAATTATACTAATAAAAGTAGAAATACATTTTCAAAGGAAAACCACAGTTTTAATTTCAAGTAGCCTGAGTTAACAGAAATTCCTTTGAGTTGTCACAGGCGCATTCAAAGAAGCATTGTGTGCCAAACCTTACGTCTTGGTATTGGTGCCTCCTTACTGTTTTTAGCTAGACCGTGAGTCTCTCTGGTACTTGTTTTTGGTAAGGATATCCCATTACCAGTTTGAACAGTGTTTTGAGATGAAATAGCTCCTAGTAAGGACAACTCCTCCATTGGTTAAACAAGCCAGTAAGTAGAAGTGACAGCTTTGGCACCATCTGTTAATGGACTGGTCATCCTTAGCATTATTGAGAACCAAGACAGCTTCCTGGCCTGTGGATCCAGACTGGGCTGGGCCTCCAGTGCCAAGCAGAGGTTGCACTGGTCAGTCTTTGCCACCATGTGCTCATCTATCTCAAGTTACTGTTACATTTTGTAGCCAGTGAAAAATGGGTGAAAAAGAGGCCAGTATATTCAAGCTAGTGGCAAATTGAAAACAAAATTACTTTGGTTACAAAGTACTAGGAATGAAAAGACAGTATGAAGCTGGCAAAAGACTTAGCAATGATACTGAAATTTTGGGAATTACTGCTTCAGGTAGAGAGAAAAAGACAAGGGATTACATTTTGTGGTTTATGTTTGCAATTTCACTTTAACCATTCTTGTTTTGTTTTAGTTCAGTGGTATTGTTATAAACAATACTTAGACCATTTATTACCAGAAAGTATAATTTGTCCCTTCAATGTGATTTTTGGAAGGCATGTTGCATTCTTAGATGTGATTTACTTATATTTAGAGACTCATATTTTTCCCTTTTAAAAAGTGTCTCCATTTTTACAGTGGAAGTCAATACAAAGATAATATTAATTTGAAAGAATTCTACTTTCTAGTGCACTTCATTGTAGTATGTGGGAAGAGAGCATGGAATTAGAGTCACAAACACTTGGTTTCACAACTGGTGTGTGCCATTTCCAGGCTATATGACTCTTCACACTTTGGTGTCTACTGTCATAACTTTGGCACCGTTACTTGTTAGTTTCTATATCTGTAAAACTGGGATTAAATGTTAAAAGATTCTTTGATTTTTTTTTTTTTTACAGAGATACTATCATCTGATATTAATATAGTATTATATATTGATAGCAGTATAGTATTTTGATTTAACTCTGATGGCATTTTCCCTTAGAAGAGCTTAAACAACCTTATTTAAAATAGCTACTAAATCATGCCCTGTCTAGTTTTGCTCAGTAGTTAGAGAGCTGGCCTATGGACTGGATCTAAGGGTTCAATTACTGGTGAAGGGCATGTACCTGGGTTGCAGGTTCGATTCCCGACCCCGGTCAGTGTGCATGCGGGAAGCAACCAATTGATGTGTCTCTCACATCGATGTTTTTTTAAAAAAATATATCTTTATTGATTTCAGAGAGAGGAAAGGAGAGGGAGAGAGAGAGAGAAACATCAATGATGAGAGAGTCATTGATCGGCTGCAGCCCGCAACCCGGGCATGTGCCCTGACTGGGAATTGAACCCTGATCGCCTGGATCCTAGGTCGACACTTAACGGCTGAGCCACGCCCGGCTGGGCTCACATCGATGTTTCTCTCTCTCTCTCTCCCCCTCCCTCTCTTCCACTTTCTCCAGAAATCAATGGAAAAATATCCTCAGGTGAGGATTAACCAGAAAAATAAAAAATAAATTTCTAAAGAAAACAAAATATCTACTCACAAAAATAGTAGCATCAATCTAACCTAAAATAAAAACATATTTAGTAAATGGCAGGACTTTCACTTGCTTCTAGGAAGATCAGGAGTGACTGGAGTTTCATATCTTGTTTTCTTAAGTGTTTTTGGCTCTAAAGACATTAATTATTCTCTGATAGAAGTACAAATTGCAACTGTGTCTTGCTGACATTAACGAGTGTAGAAAAAGTTATAATTTTATCCTGGAATTTTCCTCACTGAATTAGCAAGTGAATTAAAAATATTAGAGTAATGTTTTTCATGGAATAAGTGAAAGGATATCATTTTAAGCTTCTTAGTGCATGAATTTCAGTTAGTAATGTTATATACATTAATAAAGGCAAATTAATATTTTATTATGGAATTAATGCAGTGTTCATAAGCCGATTAGCTCTCAGGGCTTTTTATTCCTGTTTCTTTTTGTTTAGTTTTTGGACATTTTAATGCTCATTAGCCTCTCTGTGGTAAGATAAGAAAAGATAAAGTGAAATAAGATTTTGAAAAGTCAGGTACAATGGGAAAAAATTGAGTAGGTGAGGAGGTTAAAATTTGTAAAGTTAGGGGTGTGTGTGTGTGTGTGGCTAGATACTTCTGTGTATTTTGCCAGTGCTTGTTATGAAAATTAATTTTCATACAATGACTATTGACATTAATGTTTAAAAATTTAAAAAATCTATTTTTCTCACCTGTCTTATGTTCTTCTAGCTTTGTTTTGGATTGATATTTAAAAACTAATCATTCCATTTTCTCCTTTTCTATTAGCTTGGGATTATATACACACACTTTGAATAATTATAAAGGCAGTGTTTATTAAAATACATTTCATTTTCAAAATTGAGCTATCAGTTGTTAAAGTGTGTATACATTTTTTTGGGACACCCTGTATGTATATTTTACTATTCTTTTAGCATTTGCCTAAGAAATTCTAATATGTCTTCTCAACCTATCAAAGTGCAATATTAATTGAAACTTTCACTCTTTTTTCAGATGATGGAAGGCCTTTAAAAACGTTAAAGCCAATTTTCTTTCATTACCTATTTCATTGTTATCATGTTTTTTTTAAAAATGTATCTTTATTGATTTCAGAGGGAGGAAGGGAGAGGGAGAGGGAGAGATAGAAACATCAATGTTATGAGAGAGAGTCCTTGATCAGCTGCCTCCTGCACACCCCCTACTGGCGATCGAGCCCGAAACCTGGGCATGTGCCCTGACCAGGAATCGAACCTTGATCTCCTGGATCCCAGGTCAATGCTCAACTGCTGAGCCATGCCCAGCTGGGCTTGTTATCATATTTTTAAGGATATTTATGTGTGTGTGTGTGTGTATAGTGTTTTTAAGTATATATATAACCCCCAAAGATGTTATTTTATTGTTTTATTCTGTAACTATT
This sequence comes from Miniopterus schreibersii, assembly GCF_964146895.1. Classification (NCBI taxonomy): domain Eukaryota; kingdom Metazoa; phylum Chordata; class Mammalia; order Chiroptera; family Miniopteridae; genus Miniopterus; species Miniopterus schreibersii. The sequence goes on along the minus strand of NC_138101.1, from coordinate 78,903,148 downwards.
CAATTAGACTTAACTGCATTTTTTCCATTCCTTTTTGCATTATTGACCTTTCATTTGGAATAATTCTTCTGCCTGAAGAATACCCTTAGTATTTTCTTTAAAGTGGATTAGTATTGGCAAATTTTCATACTTTTTGTTTGTCTGAGGATGTTTTTATTTCACCTACATTCTTGAAAGATACATTTTGCTAGGTATAGAATTCTAGATTGGAGATCTATACATACATATACAGGGTGTCCCCCCAAATGTATACATCATGTCTGTAGATTCTATTGCATTTTGAAAAGAAATGTATTTTAATAAACACTGCTTTTATAATTATTCAAAGTATGTATACTTTTTTTGGGACACCCTATATTTATATGTTAGTTTTTGGAGAAGAAATTATTCTGAAGCATTTGACTTTGTTTCTATTGAGAAGTCAGCTGTAGTTTATTGCTCTCTTGTTCATAATTTGTTTCTTTGTCAGACAGTTTTAAAGATTTCCTTTTTGTCTTCTGATTTCAGATGATTTTCTCTCTCGTCTTTTCTCTCTTGGGGTATATACCTTTTGATGCTGTGACTTGATGTATTTCATCAGTTTTATATAGTTCTCAACCATCTCTTCAGATATTGCTTTTTCCCCATTCTCTAGTTTAATCCTCCGGGGTTGTCAATTATATACAATGTTGGATCTTACTGAGTCCGCTGTGTGTTTCACCTGTCTTCTATATTTTCCATTCTTTTGTTTCTTTTTCATTCTGGATATTTTCTTCTGGCCTATCTTCCGGTTTACGAAATTCATCCTCATCTTTGTCTAATCTGCTCTTACATGTATTGTCTTGGTTCTTAATTTTGGTTATTGTATTTTTTATTCTAAAGTTTCAATTTGGTGTTTTAAAAATCTGCCATGCAACTTTAGTAGTTTCTAATTTCCTATAAAAAATTTCAAACTTTGCATATATCTCTTTGGACGGAGTAAGCATGGTATGATAGTTTTATCCCAGAGTCCTACAGGTTTTTTGTTGTTGTTTATTATTTCTTGAGGAGGCAGATCTCCTTACATTCCTGCTTATCTTTGATTGCGTACTGTTTATTGGAAAAAGTATTTCTAGAAGTAATTATAGATTTAGGTAAGGAATTTTCCATTGCTTTTGCCAGGCACTTATGATCACCTTTATCCAAACTGAGGTTTTATTGGAGAGTCTGTACAAGGTCCTGGTTTAGTTTACTTCTGGGCTGTCCCTTCTGGGATTCAGCTTTTTGAGGTCTCATTTGAAATTAGGGGATGGTTTCTTTGTACTCTGATATTTCATCTTCCTTAGCCTGCAAGTTTGCCTAAGAGCAGTTTAGCCTCTCAGGCACCTCTTTTGATTAGGCAAATAGTTCCAGGAGTAAAATGCCATGCTTTCATTCTGGATTCCTGTTACCTCTTGGACTGTAGCTGGTAATTCCTCATTATCTTGTTATCTCTTTGGCACCTCCCCCTTAAAATTAAGGTGTTTATACATATAATAATGTGCACTAATTAAATGTGTACCTTAAATTTTTATAAATGTAATTAAGTGAATAATCATATCCACTTCAATATATAGGACATTTTTGTCACCCTAGGAGTCTCTGTCACACTCCTTCCCAATCAGTACTACCTTCCTCCCCTGATTCAGAACAATTACTCAGTTTTCTGTCACCGTGGACTAGTTTTGCATTTTGTAGTTTTTAATCAAAATGGTATCATACAGGATATAGTATCTTGCGTCTGACTTCTCTCATTCAACATTGTATTGTAGCAGTGAGATTCAACTATATTGTTGCATGTGGCAGTGGTGTTTCTTACTTATTGCCCGGAACTTGTTCTGTTACTGTGGCACCTAAAAAATTATCTCACACTTCAGGGACTTAAATGATGAAAACTTTTTTTTTCCCTTATAAATCTGCAGTTTGGGCAATGCTTTTTTTCATTTGGTTTCAAGTTGGGCTGCTTGAAGGTTTGCTCACATGTCTAGTGGTTGATGATGTGGCCTGAGCATGCTCCACTACATGGTGGCTGGGTTCCAAGGGCAAGCGTCCCACCCACGTGTGATGAGAAGGGGAGTGAAGAACCAGTGAGCCACACAGACGCTCTTTTGCTTCTTATGATTTGGCCTTGAAGCTTATGTGGTATTACTTCCACTGCAGTCTATTCTTTGAGGCAATTATGAGTCTACCCAGGTTTAAAGAGACAGAAAAGTGGATTCTACCTCCTGTTGGAGAGAGGCAAGATTCTGGAAGGGCATGTGAGACCAGAAATAATGCAGTGCCCATTATTGGAAAATACAACCTGCCATAGTAATAGCTAATACATGAGTATATCACAGTTTTTCTATTCTACTTTTTTTTTAATCCTCACCTGAGGATTTTTTTTCCCCCCATTGCTTTTCAGAGAGAGTGGAAGGGAGAGATAGAGAAAGAGAGGGAGAGAAAGAAACATTGATGTAAGAGAGTCACATCGACTGGTTGCCTCCTGCACGTTGAGCCTGCGACTGAGATACGTGTCCTTGGCCAGAATCATACTCGCGACCCTTCGGTCCGAAGGCTGATGCTCTAACCACTGAGCAAAACCAGCTAGGGCTGTCCAGTGTACTCTTAATAGACATTTGGATTGTTTCCAGTTTTGGGCTATTATAATAAAGCTATGAACATTTTTATATATGTAATAATATGTATTTTGTTGGACATATATACTCCCTTCTTTTGGATATAATCCTAGGAATGGAATTATTGAGGTAGAATATAAATAAATATATAAATACATTTATGTATATACACATATATACACATACACACACATACTATCAAACAGTTTTCCAAGTGGTTGTACCAATTTATACCCTCTGATATTTTTAATAATTTAAAAATATACTTAATGTATATATTTTTGTCTAGCTTTCTAGTATCTTCAAGCAAGAAGGTTGATCTGTAATACCTGGCCTATCTTTGTTGGATATGCACATTGCTTATCTTGTCTTTTAATGCAATTTTTCATGCATTTGTGTTTTACTTTTCTAGTTAGATGCTTAGTTATTAGAACATAGGGACTAGTTATAAGAGTCTGGTTGTTAAGTAGTAGACTAATTTTTACAGGAGCATTTTAGAATATGTATTCAAATTACTGCTAAGAGTGGTTACCATTAGCAGACTATTGACATTAATTGCTTAAGAGAAATTAAAAAAAAAATTGCTTTTAGGGGAGATTGAGCCCCATTCCTCATCAGTTTATATCACACTTTGTTTTTGACCCAATTTTTTATTACCACTTTGAATTCTAAGCTCCTTCCTAGACTTGCTTGGGAAATATTTTTCTATTACCAAAAGTTTTCCTTCAAAGTTGATATCATGAGGATTGCCAAAAGAACATCATCTAGGTTCTCTCCTCTCTCTTAGGGTTACCTTTGATTATTTCACTGTTAATAGTCATTTTGACTTTCTTCCAAGTGTCATTTGAATCTGACCCACTTTTAAAAACATAGCCAACTAGTTTGTTTCAGTTCATACCTGGTATGGTTATGATTGATTGATCCTGTTTATAATGCTAAGGAAGTTAGAATCTTTCTTAGTTATCTAGTGAATTAAAATAAGCTTTTAGGTCATAAATCAGTGCTAGAGTGAGAACTTAAAAATTGTGTTTCAACTCTTTTATTTTATGCAATAAGACCAAAAATGGATCAGTACTAATACATATATCAAATATATAAAATATTTAGTTTACCAAAGCATTTTTTATGCATAATCCATGACAATTTTGAGTGGTAGGCAGGTTGGAAATTTTAATTGTAGTTTTACAGTTAAAGAAGCAGGGGCAGAGAAGTGATGTGATCTGAATTTCTAGAGCTGGTTAATGGCAGAGCTGTACCATTTGTATCTAGGACTTCCTATATATTGAGTGATTTTTAAATTTATTTTTTTGCAAGGCCTATAGTCTATCGTCAACTTGCTGAATTTCAAGTTTATTGACATACTGTATGAATTTTCCTCTCTTCAACTGTAATATGTATATTTTTGGCCCATAAATTTCCTCATTTTCATTGACTGCAGGGCCTTTGCATGAGCTGAAGCTCTTAACTCCCATCTCACCCTGGTTTCCCTTGGTGCTTTTGTCCTGAATGTATTGTTAGCTCAGGATGGCTGGGACCAGGTGTCTGTCTATCTGTCTGTGTGTCTCAGTTTCATTGAATTTATTGGGGTGACATTGGTTAATAAAAGTATATTAAGTTTCAGGGGTACAATTCTATAATACATCATCTATATATTGTATTCTCTACTCACTACTCCAAGTCAAGTTTCCTTCCATTACCATTTACCCCCCTTTATCCCCTGCTACCTCCCTCCTTTCCTTCTGGTCATCACCATACAGGTTTGTTTTGATTGTTGTATCTGAAGCCCCTTGAGAAGTTTTTGCATTATTGTATGGCTGAATTAGTATTTACTGAGTGGATGGATGGATGCAGTCTTGTGTTTAGAATCTAATTAGAGATAAATTTCTTGAAGATAGAGCCTTGAATCAGGTCTACTTTTCTTTATATTTCTTATGGTATCTGCTACAGGGCATATTATTATAGTTGGCAGCCTGGAATTTTTAACTGACTTTTTTTAAAGGATGCCTGGCTCCTGAAAATTAGAGATACTGTATCTTTCATTTTAGCTTTTATCTGTAGAGCTCAGGCATTATGTGCAGTCCTGATAGGATGTATCAAGAGAATTAGGCAAATACAGCATTTATAAGCCACTTTTAAAAGATCCTGCCTATGTCACTGAGATAAGTAAGGAAGCCTTGGAAAGGACATTTGTTTTCCTAAGTACATAGAAGCTAACTTGTTGACCGGTAAAGGTACTAGAATTTGATAAGTCCTTCTGGAAACCTAACTTAAATTCCACCCATAGATGGTGAAATTAGACCTTATTCTTATCTGATGCTTCATTAACGTACACATGTAAACAAACCGAGGAGACCAAACGATTTCTCTTTTTGCCCATCTCATTCTCTGATCTCATTAGCAGGAAGTACTTTGTTGATTTAGTGAAATGGATAAACAAACCTCCTTTTACTCTAGCAGTGATAGATTTGCTTTACTTCTCTTGAGCTGGGAAAATATTTAAAGCTGTGGGAATTTAGCATTGTGTTTCAGGGGCTATAAATTGCAGAAAAAGCATTTTTTTATAGAAAGCCCAGGAATTGTGAAAATACAGTGGTGAGACCTTCTGTGTCAATAAATACTGACCTTAATATTTGGTAAAGTTATTTCTTTATCTGGAATGAGCATATGTTACTTGGGAATCTGTCCTGACATATATATTTGAACTAATAAACTGTGAATCTGAATTAAGAAAGGAAGGTACTAGAATTACTATGATGTAAGTTCCATGGGGACAGGTTCTTTGTTTTCTTCAGAGCCTAGAACACTACCTAACTCATAATAGCTGCTCAGTAAATATTTATTGAATGAATTGTAAATTTGTATATTATCTGTCTTTTAAATTTAAAAACTGAACATTATTTAAGTATTGGTTTATAAGCCTTTGGGGAAATAAATTCAGATTGGTTGAGGTATCTTTTCTGATTATATCCTGCTGATTGTGAGAAAGTTGCAGAAAGTACGTTGCAGAGCATTCATTCATTGTTAAATGTCTGAGACATTTTAAAACAGTGCATGATAGTCCATTACATGTAAATTAACAACAGTTCATTCAGTCAGTTCCTTGTTATTGGACATTTAAGTTGTTTATAATTTTTTTGCTGTTACAAATAATACTTCAGTGAAGGGAATTTTCTTAAGCTTTTTCTTGGGATGACAGTTCAACAAATAGCAATTTAGCAAAACAGGATCTAGTGTTTTCTATTAGAAAATGAACTTGGATTACACAACTGTGAAGGTGAGGTCAGAAACTTCAGTGATTAGACAGCTGAGATCAGACATCAGAAATGGTACAACTCTTTGGGTAGGTCAGCTGGTTCTACATGTGGATGATGGATAATCATCAGTCTTTCACGGAAAAGCTGCCTTGTAATTTGTAGTGGAACTGGCTATCACTTGTATTTGTCTTTAACTTTTAAAGAGTAAATAAGTCACTCCAACTGTTTCTTCCTCTTAATTATGACTTAAAGATTGTAAGTGCAATGAACTCCTTTATGACATTTACATATATAAGGTTACTTTTATTTATAATCATTTTATTTCTGAATTTTGTTGGAAAATTTTTGATTTTTTATATTAAAATATTACATTCATACAAAAGACTATATGTAATATGTGTTATGTAAGGTCTTATATAGTGATGTCCATACTATCCCCTCCCTCAGCTTAAGTGATAGAACATTAGTAGTAACTCTTGGATCACATCTCCCTCCTCCTCCTTCACCTTACTGTCCTGAAGAAACCATCAGCCTGAACTCGGGACTAGTATTCTCTTGCTTTTCCTTATAGTTATATTGCATAGGCGTATGTCGCTGAAGAACATATTGTTAATTTCACATATTTTGGAACTTTTTATAAATGGTATATGTTTGTGTGTGTGTGTGTGTGTGTGTGTGTGTGTGTAGTATATGTTCACAAATTTAGTGAGTAAAATTAAAACTCACAAATTTATTTGCATTTAAAGTAAACATATTTATCCTCTGCATTAGTCATCTTTTGCTATGTCACAAACAACTGCTAAATTTCAGTGGTGTACCACTATGAGCATTGAATTCTAGCTCACAGGCTCAGCAGTCTCTTCTGGGTTTGACTGGGGGGTGGCTGGGTTTGGCCATAAGCTGTGGGTTGGGTGCAGCTACATGCCAGGTATTTATGCATTCTGGGACCAATAGCTACCTGGGGTAAAGTGGAAGAGCTCAAGAGAACACAGACAAGCTTGGTGCCCTTAAAGCCTCCCATTAGAACTGGGACAGTGTCAGTTCTGCCCACTTTCCAGCACGTCATATGGCCAGGACCTCAAATCTGTGAGGTGGCCCCCAGGGAAGCCACGGCAAGGGTAGTGAGTGAAAGAAGACATATGAACAAAAGCTAGTGTTTGCCACATCTTCCACCCGAATAACAGCATAGGAAACTTGGAATATTTCCATTCTATTACCTCCCTTCTAAATTACATGCTGTTTTTGTTCAGTATTTAAGGTGCTCTTTTGGAGCTCCTAATTTGTTTGCACTTATTCATGTTTACAATTTTATTTTTCAATTACAGTCTTTTAGTTTTGATGGTTTCCTTTGCTGTACAAAAAATTTTTAGTTTCATGTAGTCCCATTTCTTTATTTTTTCTTTAGTTACCTTTGCCTAAGGAGATATATCAGAAAAAATATTGCTGAGAGAAATGTCAGAGTTTACTGCCTATGTTTTCTTCTAGAGTTTTATGGTTTCGAATTTTACATTTTCCCCCTCCAAATTTTACATTTAGGTCTAGAATCCAATTTGAGTTTATTCTTGTATATTGAATAAGAAGGTGGTCTAGTTTCATTGTTTTTTGCATGTATCTGTCCAATTTTTCCAAACACCATTTGTGAATAGACTTTTTTTTTACCTCACTGTGTGTTTTGCCTCCTTTGGCATATAATTGACCATATGGGTGTAGGTTTATTGCTGGGCTCTCTATTCTGTTCCATTGGTCTATATGTCTGTTTCTATGCCAGAAACCTTGTAGTATAGTTTGACATCAGGTAGCCTGATTCCTCCAACTATTTTCTTCTTTCTCAAAATTACTGTGGCTGTTCGGGATCTTTTGTGGCTCCATATAAATTTTAGGATTATTCTGTGAAATATGACATTGGTATTTTATAGGAATTGTGTTGAATCTATAGATTGCTTTGGGTAGTATGGACATTTTGATAATATTAATTCCTCCTACCCATGAGCACAGTATATTCTTCCACTTATTTGTATCTTCTTACTTTCTTTCTTCAGTGTCTTATAATTCTCTGAGTATAAGTCTTTTACCTCCTTGGTTAAATTTACTCTTAGGGAATTTTTCTTAAAATGCAATTCTAAATGGGATTATCTTTTAGCTTTCCTTTTTGATAGTTCATTATCAAATGGTGTATAAAAATGCAACTGATTTCTGGAGATTTATTTAGTATCCTGCTACTTTACTGAGTTCATTTATTAGTTCTCATAGTTTTTTGGTGGAATCTTTATGGTTCTCTATGTACAGTATCATGTCATCTGCAAATAATGACAGTTTTATGTCTTCCTTGCCAGTTTGAATGCCTCTTATTTCTTCTTTTTGTCTCATTGCTGTGGCTAGGACTTCCAGTACTGTGTTGAATAAGAGTGGTGAAAGCGGACATTCCTGTCTTATTCCTAATCTTAAGGAAAACACTTTGAATTTTCCCCCGTTGAGTATGATGTTAGCTAGGGGTTTGTCATATAAGTCCTTTATACTGTTGAGGTATGTTCCCTATACTCCCACTTTGCTGAGAGTTTTTATCATAAATGGATGCTGGATTTTGTCAGTGCTTTTTTTTTGCATCTATTGATATGATTTTTATCCTTCATTTTGCTTAGGTGGTGTATCACGTTAAATAATTTGCAGATACCAAACCAACATTGCATCTCAGGAATAAATCCCACTTGATGATGGTGTATGACTTTTTTAATGTGTTGCTGAATTTGGTTTATCATGGATATTGGCTTATACTTAAAAAAATATATATGTTTTTATTGATTTTTTTTTTTTTTTTTGAGAAGAGGAAGGGAGAGGGAGAGAGAGAGAAAAATTGATGAGAGAGAAACATCTATTGTCTGCCTCCTGCAAGCCCCCTACTGGGGATGGAGCCCACAACCTGGAATTCAATCAGCAACCTTTCAAAGCATGGGACAGCACTCACCAGGGCTGTTGGGAGTTTTTTGATTATTGATTTGATTTTGTTGGTTGTAGTTTGTCTGTTCTGATTTTCTGTCTCTTCTTGATATAGTCTTGGAAGATTGTTTGTTTCTAGGAATTTATTTCTTCCAGATTGTCAATTTGTTGGTGTATAATTGTTCATAGTATTTTCCTATAATCCTTTGTATTTCTGTGGTGTCAGTTGTCATTTTTCTTTCATTTCTGATTTTATTTATTTGGGTCATCTGTCTTTTTTTCTTGATGAGTTTCCTAAAGCTTTATCAATCTTGTTTATTTTTCCAAGGACCAGCTCTTGGTTTCGTCGATCTTTTGTATTTGTTTTTTAGACTCTATTTAGTTTATTTCCACTCTGATCTTTATTACTTCCTTTCTTTTACTCATTTTGGGCTTTGTTTGTTGTTTTATTTCTAGTTTCTTTAGGTGTAAGGTTAGATTGTTTATTTGAGATTTTTCTTGTTTCTTGAGTAGGCCTGTGTTGCTATGAATTTCCCTCATAGGATTGCTTTTACTGTATTTCATAGATTTTGTGTTGTGTTTTCATTTTTATTTGTCTCAAGGTACCTTTTTCCCCCTTTTTTTCCTTTTTAACTGTTGAGAGTATTACACCTGTCCCCCCATTTCCTCCCTTCCCTCCTCCACCCATCTCCCATCCCACCCCACCCCAGGCCCACACCTGTTCATTGTCTGTGTCCATGGCCTGTTCATCTATGCTTATAAGTTCTTAATTAATCTCAATTTCTTCCTTGATCTCATTGTTAACGCATTCGTTGTTTATTAACATGTTATTTAGCCTTCATATCTTTGTGTGTTTTTCAGTATTTGTCTTATAATTGATTTCTATTTTCATACCATTGTGGTTGGAGAAAGCGCTGGATATGATTTCAATTTTCTTAAATTCATTAAAACTTATTTTGTGGTTTAACATGGGTCTATTCTGGAAATTGTTTCATGTTCACTTGAAAAGAATGTATATTCTGCTGTTTTGGGGTCAAATGCTCCGAAAATATCAATTAAGCCTATTTGGTCTAATGTGTCATTTAAGACTATTATTGATTTTCTGTCTGGAACATCTATCCATTGATGTAAATGGGGTTTTAAAGTTCATTACTATGCCTCTATTACTGTTGATCTATTTCTTTATGTCCATCAATATTTGCTTTATATATTTAGGTAGGTGCTCCTGTGTTGGGTGCATAGATGTTTACAAGGATTATATCCTCTTGTTGGATTGATTCCTTTATCATTATGTAGTATCCTTTTTACTCTCTTATTTATAGTCTTTGTTTTATAGTCTATTTTGTCTGATACAAATATTGCTATCCCTGCTTCCTTTTTTTTTTTTATTCTCACCTGAGGATATTTTTTCCATTGTTTTTTCAGAGAGAATGGAAGGGGGGGAGGAGAGAGAGAGAGAGAGGGAAACACCGATGTGAGAGAGACGTATTGATTGGTTGCCTCCCGACCGGGGCCAGGGATTGAGCCTGCAAGCGATGTCCGTGCCCTTGGCTGAAATCGAACCCTGGACCCTTCAGTCTGCAGGCCAATGCTCTAGCCACTGAGCCAAACTGGCTAGCATCCCCTGCTTCTTTTCTTGATTTCCGTTTGCACGAAATATCTTTTTTCATCCCTTTACTTTTAGTCTTTGTATGTCTTTTGATCTGAAGTGGGTCTCTTGTAGACAGCATATATATGGGTCTTGTTTTCTTATCCATTCACCTACCCCATGTCTTTTGATTGGAGCATTGAATTCATTTACATTTAAAGTTATTATTGATAGGTATGTACTTATTGCCATTTTATTATTCAATTTATGTCCCTTTTTTTTCTTTCTTCTTCTTAAAGAAGTTTCCTTTAGCTTTTTCTTGTCTGGGAAGCTCTTTGACTCTCCTTCAATTTTAAATGATAGTCTTACTGAGTACAGTAGTCTTAGTTGTAGATCTTTGCTTTTCATAACCCTGATTATTTCATGCCAGTCCCTTCTGGCCTGAAAAATTTCTGTTGAGAAATCAGCTGATTGTCTTATAGGAGCTCTCTTGTAGGTAATTGTCTTTCTCTTGCTGTTTTTAAGATTCTCTTTGTCTTTAAGCTTTGCCATTTAAATTATGTTATATCTTGGTGTGGGCCTGTTTCGGTTATCTTGTTTGGGACTCTGTGTCTCCTGGACTTGTGTGTTGTTTTCCTTCACCAGTTTAGGGACATCTTTAGTCATTATTTATTCAAATAGGTTCTCAATCTGTTTTCTCCTCCTGGTGCCCCTATGATACAGATGTTATACTTGATGTTGTCTCAGAGGTCCCTTAACCTATCCTTATTTTATTGGATTCTTTTTTGCTCTTCTGATTGGGTGTTTTCTGTTACCTTGTCTTCCAAATCACTGACTTGATCCTCACTCTGTCTAATCTGCTGTTGATTTCTTTGAGTGTATTCTTCATTTCAATTATTCTTTATTTCTGATTAGTTCTTCTTTATGGTTTCTGTGTCCTTTTTTATTCTTACTATCTCTTTGTTGAAGTTCTCACCGAATTCATCTATTTTTCCCATATGTTCCTTTAGCATCCTTATAATCTTTGCATTGAAATCCGTATCTGGTAGATTGATTGCCTCCATTTCATTTAGTCCTTTTTCTGGAAATTTCTCCTGTTCTTTCATTTGGGGATATTTTTTTGTCTCCCCAGTTTGGCTGCCTTTCTGTGTTCGTTTCTTTAATTAGGTAGATCTGCTTTTTCTCCCAGTGTTGGTCAGGTGACCTTATGTAGTCGGTGTCCTGTTGAGCCCAGTGACGCAGTCTCCCTGATCACCGGAGCTGGGTGCTCCAAGAATGGTCTTTGTATGGGTTATGTGTTGCCTTCCTGTTATATTTGAGCCTTGATTGCTGTTGGCACGTCTCTGGGTGAGGTTGACCCTCTGTCTGGCTGACTGTGAAGATTGGCCGTGACGAGAATGTACGAGGTGCTGTGCAGAGGCCTACCCCACAAAGTGGAATTTGGCCCATACTGCTGTCACCTCCTTTGGGTGTGCTACTTGTGTAGGTAATCCGGTGGTACTCTGTTGTGGTCTGAAACCAGTGCTGGGTTGTGTTGGTTCTGGGGCCTCTTGGAAGGGACACTAGTACAGGTCAGTATCAGATGCTCTCTGTGACACAGCAATCCACAGTTGCTAGCTGCCTCTGCTGGGCCTGGGTATACGTTGGAGGGGCCAAGCTGCTAATCAAGGTTGGCACCGATCAGTATTGGGCCTGTGGAAGGTCAACAGTAGGCCTAGGGCATTTGAGACCTGCTGCCACCTGTTTTCTGTTTTTTAGACTAGGCCACTGTAAGGGCTTTGGGCAGCATTTGAGCTGCATGAAGTAGGTTCTCAGGGAGTCTCCAGGTAGATGTGAGTGGTGTTCACCAGGTCGATAGTTTCAAACTCGGTACCAGTGCTGGGTCTGCGGTTACTTAGCAAAAGTCTCAGGGTTCATCAAGGCCAACTGCTCCCGCCTGGAGGCTGAGGACCTTTGCTGTGGGGCAGGGTCTGAGGGGGTCATCAGGGTAGATCTATTAGAGTTCACCAGGCTAAAGCAGATCAAGATTTCGCCTTGTGGGGGGAGGTTTTAACACAGGAAAGGTGGCTCCTATCAGCCATGTGGGGAGATGGCCCTTACCCTAAAGCCAGACAATTTAGCTTTACCCTGTGTGTCTCTTGGATCTTCCAAGCTTGACCAGAATTCCTCAAGAGTTTTTTAAGAACAACTGCAGTGCAGGCCCAGGCTGGCTGCCTTTGATGGAGTCTCCTGCTGTGCATGAGCTGGTTAGGGCAGAGCCTCAGGGACCCCTCATGGTGGAGCTAGTGTAGCTCCCCAGGCTGATGCTGTGTGGTAGAAGTGCTTAACCCACGAAAGATGGCTCTTTGTGGGCCATGGCCATATGGTAGGAGGACTCAACACAGAGATCTCAGTTCCTGTCCTGCCAGCCCTCACCTTGAAGCCATGCAACTCAGTCTCTCCTTGTGTGACTCTGGCACCCCTTGAACCATCGTCCCTCTGTCAGAGCCCAGGGTAAGTGCCTGTGAGTGAGAGTTTGTGCATTTGTCCTTTAAGAGGATGCCTGGGTTTCTAGCAACCTTCTGTCTTCCCCCCAATCCCTGCTGATTTTCACAGTCAGATGTTATGTGGACTTCTCCCACTGGCACAGGTGCTCTGGGCTGGGAAACACTGGGTTTCCAGCAGCCTTCTATCTCCCCCCAGGTGGATGGAATCCCCACTGATTTTCACAGCCAGATATTATACGGGCTTCTCCCTCCAGCTCTGGGCCGGGGAGCCTTGCATGGGAGTGAGGTCTCTTGCTCCTCAGGGTTACCTCCGCAGCTGAGATACCCTCCAGATTCTCAACTGCCACATGTGAGTGTGGGTCCAGCCTGTTTTGTGTCTCTGCCCCTCCCACCAGCCTTGATGTGGCTTCTTTATATACTTAGTTATATAAATCATCAGCTACTCTTCAGATGATTATTCGGGTTGATTGTTCTATAATTTAGTTGTAATTTTGATGTGGTCATGGAAGGAGGTGAGTGCAGCTCCTACCTACTCCACTGTCTTGGACCTTTTTATAATTTTCTTTTCTTACCAGCCTTTCCCATATTTCAGACCTTTTTGGAATCATTTTCCATCTTTGCGAACTATAGTTTTAGAAGCATCTTTAATGAGGACCTGTTTACAGTATATTCCCTCAGTTTCTGAAATTTTCTTTCTTTTGTCCTTTTTCTTGGGAAAATGGTTTAGCTTAGATGGGTACTTAATTAGAGCTAACAGTTATTTTCTCTTAGAACTTTGAAGATGCTATTCTAGTATCTTCTGGCGTCCATTGTTGCAGTAGATAAATCATCTATTAAGTCTAATTGTTCCTTTGGAAGCAATCTGCTTTTTGTTTCTGGTTGCTTTTAAGAATGCTTCATTATTGATATTTTGGAGTTTCACTGTGATGTCTCTGAGTGTCCATTTCCTTTTTATTTATGCTTGGAATTTGTTGAACTTGAATCAGTATATTAGTAATTTCATTAGTTCAGGAAAATTCTCAGCTCTCCTCTTGTTGCATATTGTCTCTCCCTCATTTGTCATGTTCTTGTTCTAAATCTTTAATTAGATATACATATTAGATGTTTTAATATATTTTTAATGTCTCTTAATCTTTCTCTATATTTTTTCTTTGTTGCATTCTGGATAGTTCCAGCTATGTGCTCTAGTTTGTTAATTCCCTCTTTAGCAGTATCTAGTTTCTGAACTTGTCCATTGGGGTTTAATTTTAGTTACCCTGTTTTTCACTTGATTCTTCTTCAAATCTATTGCCTTCTTTTTTTGTTCATAGTTTCCATTTTATATTGTATTTTGAAACATTGATGTTCCTTTTTTTAAAATTGATTAATCTACTTATTTCTGTTGAATCTTGCTTATTATGCATAGTTAAAAATTTGGGCTCATTTTTATTATACCTTTTATTGTATCTTTATACCTAACACTGCTTTGTCCCAGAGGGAATTTGCAGTTGAGGACACCTGTCAACACAGGGCCACTTAATTTCTAGGCTTAAGATTTTCTCAACATACAAATAGTTTGAATCTGAACTTGAAGCCTATGTGAAGGTTCATTTGGTTACAGATTTCCAAGGAATAATCCCTTTCTCCTCCCCAAACACAAATAAACCTAGAGTTGGGAGAATTTTCCTTATAGCTCCCCTTTAGGGAGGGGTGGGAACCTTTTCTCTGCCAAGGGCCATTTGGATATTTATAACATCCTTTGTGGGCCACACAGAATTATCAACTTAAAAATTAGCTATGGCCTGGCCAGGTGTGGCTCAGCGGTTGAGCGTCGACCTAGGATCCAGGTGATCGGGGTTCGATTCCCGGGGCTCGATCCCCAGTCAGGGGCGTGCAAGAGGCAGCCGATCAATGACTCTCTCATCATTGATGTTTCTGTCTCTCTCCTTCTCCTTTCCTCTCTCTGAAATCAATAAAGATATATTTTAAAAAAAAAATTAGCTATGAAAAAAGTTCCTGGATTTATTGAATTTTGAGTCCCACCAAGGGCTGGACGTTCCCCACCCCTGCTTTAGGGTATTTATTTTTTCATAGTTTATTCTTTTTATTGGAGATCTAGTCCTTCAGGTGCGAGGCTTTATGTGTTATCTGTAGCCTGACTTCTCATATTGTATAGCGTAAAGGTTTGGCTTTGTCCTATGCAAACTTAATTCTGAAAACTCTTCAGTATTGTCCAATAGAATTTTCTGTAATACTGGAAATACTATATATCTGTGCTAATACAGCAGCCAGTGGCCACATTTGGAATGTGGTTAGTATGAGAAGGAAACTGAATTTAAAATTTTACATAACTAATTAATTTAAAATTAAATAGTGGCTACATGTGGCCAGTGGCTACAGTATTAGACAGTGCAGCTTGATTATGCGAGATTGTCAAATGTCTCTAAGGGCCATTGGTGTGTTCCTATTTATTTATTTTGTTTTTGTCTTTGAGTTTCTTGTGAGTTTGCTATGCATTTTTAAAAGGATAATTCTTGTATTTTACCAAGCATTTTTAGGTGTCATGTAACAAGAGGGTTCACAAGCCAGTCGGACACAAGAATCTTGAAAACAGACATCTCTGATAGTTTTAGATTTAGTTGGAGATGTCCTTATCTTACATGATAAAAATTGAAAAGTTCGTAGTAGAGTGCTAGAAGTTCCTCAGGTAGAAACTGATTGTGAAGTTAAAAGTTATGAGAAAGGTGCCTGGCCAGCTTGGCTCAGTGGTTGAGTGTTGACCTATGAACCAGGAGGTCAGGGTTCGATTGTCGTGGCTTGATCCCCAGTGGGGGTGGTGCAGAAGGCAGCTGATCAATCACTCTCATCATTGATGTTTCTATCTCTTCCTCTCCTTTCTTCTCCCTGAAATCAATAAAACATATCTTTAAAAAATCATGAGAAAGAATGAATTAGTTATTTTGTCTTCCTTTTTATTCTATAAAGAATTTAAGGATGTTAAAAGATAAAAATATTAATAAAAAAATAGAGATACCCAATCAACAACTAAGCCATACTGGCCGGGGCTGAAAAAACTTGATATTTTAGAGGAACTTCAGTCCGGGAACGAGTATTTATTTGGCAATTTACGATTATTGGCCGGAGAGGTGCACTGCTTAGTACAAAGTGCTTTGATGTTGCCGTTTTGGTATTTTAAGTTTAAGATTAAAAAATCTGATCTAAACATGAACAAAAAGTGTCTGGGCAAAGAGATTAGACTGTACAAGTGTAAGTAAATGAACTCCTGGGTCATCTGTGAACATTTCATTTACTCTGCATATTTGTAACATGGGATTGCCTTTCCGTGTCGTCATTCAGCATGCTCAGGGGCCAGCATGTTCAACCTCATAGTTCCTGGAGGACAAACAAATCTAATAGACTCAGTGAAATACCGTCCAGAAAGAGTACTGATAGCGAGAAACTTTCATCATGTATTCTAAAACTAACATGTACATGATATGTTTTAGATTTTCCATATAATTTCTCATTTCCTTTGGGATGGTTGGATTATCTGGAAATGAAAATCATTTAATAGTATCTACTGCATAGATAAAGAAGAACCCATATGGGATGGGGGTCAGATGATTACGTGACAACACTATGATTATATGCCACTGCTAATTGCAGTATAGGAACCATATTGTGCATACAGAATTGTTGGTTTGTAAATCCATATTCCTCATGTACATTACATGCATGAGTAAAGTATATAGATGGGGCAAGCATTATTTCTTCAAAAAATGTTATCCAAACTTTAATCTGTTTCAGAAGCAGAGGCCCTTAGTATTATATTATTTTCTTAATTGATTTAGCAAATAAAGTAACCATCATTTCTTGTGATTGCAAGAAGTAGCTTATCAGTTTATGAAGGAAGCTACGCATTAGGCAGCACAAATTTAATTTTGTATCTAATCTTATCTGTGGAATTTCATATATTAGATTTGGGGAGGTATTTATGCATCTATTTGTATATTTAAATATAGTATTAATATTAATTTATGCCTCATTTAAAACTATATTAACCAAGAAAGGAAATTTATAGTATAAATTTTAGCAAAGGGTTAAGTATGTTTGTATTAATGCAGGGTGATACTTTATATTATACTTAAGTGAAAAGAACCAAATACAAAATTTTGTATGTAGTGTTTATAAATTATATTTAAGAAATATTTACAAAAAGTGCCTTGAAAAGAAATATGCTACAAATGATTGGATAGATGTCGTAGCATTGTGTTGTGATATATATTTTTTCTACTTTGCTATTATTTCCAATTTTTTTAAATCAGTGAAACCATATTAATTTTATACTGAGAAAAATGCCCATGTTTAGAGAAAATCTATAGCAATAACTTTGGTAATCTTTATTTGGTGGTGTATATAAATCATTTATATGCAATCAAAATAAATGTAGCAGGTGCGATGTGCTATATTTACCCTAGCTGGAGTGCTTTCTTTCTGTGACTTATTTATTTGGTAATGGTAGAGGGAATGCATTTTTAGTAACATGAATTAACATTATGTTTAATATTAAGACAAAGAACACCTTAATAAGTTTCTGTGTGATAAGTACTTTATACATTTTATTTACTTTTGAGGTAACTTCTTATAGAGAAAGGCACATATGAATGGGATCATGATGTTCTAAAGCTCATTTGGTAATTTTTTATGTTTATGACACCAAGGGGCTCTTTTGGAAATAGAAAATTTTAAACAATTATTTTCATCCCCTTTTACAAGATTTAATTTTAAATACCTTTACAAAATGTGACTTATTTCTCTTTGTTTTTTTTGACTAGGACATGTATTCCTCCAAGAAACCTTGGACAGCAGATTTTGGTTTAATATTTAATTGGGACAACATAGAGAGACATTTCCAGTCATGAGTAAGTGTTCTTCTTTATTTCATTTCAGCAGTCTCAGGAGCATTTGCAGTGTTGTACTTAAAAAAAGAAAAAGTTGTTATTGGACAAATTAGAATTATGTCACTTCATCCAAGAGAGTGGATAATCTGTTTTTGCCCAGTACAGTGCACTTATCTCTACTTAAACATGGAGATACTTTTTGATGTTCAATTTATTCTAAAAAGTTAGGTGTGGTAAGGAAATCTATGTCATTAGCTTCTTGGCTGATTTATGGTTCTGTTATCTAAAATTTTCTATTGACTGGCTATTGGAAATGACTATTAGAGATATGAGGAGGGAGAATTGCAGTTGACCGTCATCAGCAAATGTTTTATTGTGTAAAATCTGATCATGGAGTAACGTGGGTTAATATGTTTAAGCAAAAAAAAAAAAATTTTTTTTAAAAAGAATAAGAAAGTTCTCTTTATCAACATCTTTGAAGGAACAAGGAACCAAGTCTATTCCTATAGATTTACGAAATTTGATACAGATTTTATCTTCTCAGTTGTATATGTATATGTAATACCTTCTGTCGTTTCTATTCGATTCTGCTTGTGAGCAGAACTGGATTTTACTATTTTGTGTTAACTGTTTACTTTTAGAGAGTGAGGGAAGAGTTAAGATTTTTACCCGGTCATTACCCTTTGATAGCTTTGATGTACTTTTAAAAAGTACAGCTTTTTCAATTGTGAAAATTTTGGGATGGAGTGAGCATTTCCTTTTTATAATATTAGGGAGTTTAAGGTTTTTCACATATTATTCGTATTGATTATACCGGGTGGGACAAAATTAGATTTACAGTTGTTCCCATAGAAGATAATACAATTATTAAATAATAATACAAGAATAAACTGTGTTTCTCATACAACTGTAAACCTAGTTTTGCTCCACCCTGTATTTACCTAATATTGACCAGAGTACCTTTTCTTATCAAGAATTTAAATAATTAGGTAGTTGATAAATAAAAATGAAGCTGCTGTTATTGTGAAATCTGAGTGCTTTCTACTAAGAATAATATTGCAAGAAATAGTCTTTGCTTTTTTAGACTTTCCATTGGTGTACATTTTCAGTGGTATACTTTGAATAAACAAGGGTAGTTGCTAGATGAGTTCAAATACAGATTTAGAAAGAAGCAGCTTTTGTTATTTCAGCTCCATTCATATGCAGTTTTGTGAGAATGTTTATCTCACGCAGTGATTTTCAGCTGGTGTGCTGCAAGAATTTTTAAAACATGCAATACCTGACTATTTATTCAGGGGCACTGACCTCTTTTCCCTTAGATTATCAAATAAAAAATGACAATACCCAACACAACAATAGCTGTCTGGTGTGAATGAATCAAAATTATACCTAATTTTTTGGTCAGGTTGGCAAAAAATAAAATATGTTTTTTGGTGTGCTGCAGAATTTTAGTAAGTAGTTTATGTGCCATGAGATGAAAAGGTTGAAAATCGCTGGTCTAATATAATGTGCCAATTCTAATAAAGGTGGTGGTATGAATTCCTGAAAACTAAGAGAGAAAGATCAAGCCTTTTAACTTAAAAAATGCTTACATTTTTGAAATTTAACTAAATTTTGCCTTACTTTGTAATTTTAATGTTCTGTTAGCATCACTGTTAAAGATGGTGAGTTCTTTGAGGACAGGTACCATGTGTCTTTCCTTTTTGAATCTCAGTGTCTAACAGTGTCTTGTACACAGCTGCCCCTAAGAACTCAGAGCCCTGTTATTATTTATAAATTACAATGGCGATATTTCATTTGCTACATATATATATATATTTGTTTTGTTAATCCTCACTCTATTTTTCCATTGATTTGAGAGACAGAGAGAGACAGAGAGAGAATCATTGATGTGAAAGAGACACATTGATTGGTTGCCTTCCACACACGCCCCATCCAGGAATCGAACATGCAAGCCAGGTACATGATCTTGACCAGGAATCGAACCCTCAACCCTTTGGTGTGTGGGCTGACACTCTAACCACTGAGCACACTGGCCAGAGCTGCAAGACTTTTAATTGATTCTTTTCTATATCCAGTAGTTCTTTTCTCGTCTCTGCTTGTTTTTATTTTAAAATTTTCTGGTTCTTTTTTATTCCTTTATCTCATTGTGAGTCTTTTACATGCTTATTTTAAAGTCTTAGATCACTGGATTATTTTTTATTTTATTTCTAGTGAATTTATGTTGTAGTTGTTGATATTGTTGGTGTTTTCTTTATGTTCTGTAATTTTGCAGGCACATTTTGATGGGAATTTTTTTTCTCTCTTCTGTTTCTCTCTATCTCTTTTTGTGATTTTCCCTGCTGGTCTAGCAGATTTGCAGTTGCCTCTTGTCTGGTTTTGTGTTCCCAGGTCAGAATCAGGTCTTGTGTTAATCCATCAGAGCCCTGGCCCCATGGTGATGTTGGGGATATCACAGACTCAGTCATTGAGTCTGCTGGTGTTAGGTCAGCAGCTTCCTAAAATGCAGTCTTAGTGCAGTTAGCAGAAGTATTTTTCAGTCTAGTTTCATAATCAAGGAGAAGTTCCTCCCTGTCCTTGGTTTTAACCAAAGAGCCTGGCTACTAACCCTGCTTCAGATGGAACCCTTGTATTTACAGTTACCCTCGCCTATAGGATCAACTTCCTGCTGCCTTTTTCTCCTTTGGGGCCCAGCTCCCAGCAGGCCTCCTGGCTTCAGCTTGGCTCACACTTTGTGTTCCTGTTAGATTTCTGATCCATAGAGATGTTTAACATTTTTTGAGGCATAGGTATGTCATTTTGGTGATTCGTTTTTATATTTTATCTGGAATTTCTCCGTGTTTGTTGCGAAGACAGGAGAGCCACAAAGAATGAACAGTGCTATTGGTATTAAAATAAAGCCCAAAGTCCTTACTCCGCATTTAAGATTAAAAAAAAAAGTTTCTGCTTAGTTCCTTAGTTCCTAGAGTTCCTTTCTTACCCACTGGTTAGGTGAGCCCCACTGCACTTCCTCCTCACAGCACTCTGCTCGCCTCATTCTGGTTAAAATCACCAGCTTCTTCATTCTTATCTAATCTATAGGTTCCTTGAGGGCACAGACTTTTATTTTTAGTGCTAAACACTATTCCTGGCACTTAATGGTGCTCAATAAATAGTGCATAGATTTGGGTTTCTAAGTAATGTCCTTAGTGTTTGGTAGCTATTCCAAGTATTATTTTTTTCCATGTGTTATTTTAAGGTGAAATTTGAGCTATTGCCCTGGGGGGGAGGGGGAGGGAAGAGAGAAAAAGAGAGAGAGAGAGAGAGAGGGAGGGAGAGAGAGGGAGAGGTATGACATTGGATGAAACATCTCAAGTAGGTGGAGTAGTGTGAGAGAGACAAGAAGGTTTGACTATATGTAGGTGTTAACAGGCAGTTGAATATTCTGGAGATTAGAGATAGGGAAGGCCAGGCCATATACATTCCAGGAAGTTTGGAATTTATCTTGTAGGGCTTAAGGAACTATTTGAGGATTTAAAGTAGGAAAGCACTTTAAGATTTCATTCTGGAATGATTACTCTGACAAATAGACATTTTTGTTAGATGTAAACTAAAAAGATCAGTTACAAGCAGTATTTGTCTTTTCTAGCTTTGTTTTTAGTTTTCAGCTCTTTCCAGGCTCCCTTTGAAATAGACTTTGAGTTCCCTTTCTTGTTCTTGCCAATTTGATGATTTTGCTTAGTGATAGAAATCATCCTTGAGTAGACCATGTAACCATAGGTATGGGCATGTTGTGGTAGTTATGTTATGCTGCAGTTTCCAGAGAGTGGGAACTGACTAGATCAGAGTTCCTGTTTTCAAAAAAAATATTAGAGAAGGTAATTTACATTCCCACCAACAGTGTATGAGGATTTCCTTTTTCTCCATATCCTCTCCACCACTTGTTATTTCTTGTCTCTTTGATAATAGCCATTCAAACGGGTGTGAAGTGATATCTCATGGTTTTGTTTGCATTTACCTGATAATTACTGATATTGAACATCTTATGTGCCTTTGGCCATCTGTATATCTTCTTTGAAAAAATGTCTATTTAGATCCTCTATCCATTTTTTAATCAAAAAAATTTTTTTTGCTATTGGTTGTATGAGTTCTTTAGATATTTTGAATATTAACCTTTTATTGGATTTATGATTTGCAAATATTTTCTCCCATTTTGCTGATGGTTTCCTTTGCTATACAGAAGCTTTTTAGTTTGATGTACTTCCCATTTGTTTATTTTTACTTTTGCTGCTTTTCCTTTGGTGTCAAATACAAAAAGTCATCACCAAGACCCGTGTCCAGGAGCTTACCACGTATGTTTTCTTTTAGGAGTTTTATGGTTTCACATGTTCCATATAAATCTTTAATATATTTTAATTTTTGTGTATGGTATAAGATAATGATCCAGTGTTATTATTTTGCATGTGGCTGACCAGTTTTCTCAACAGCATTTGTTGAAGAAACTCTTTTCCCCATTGTATATTCTTGGTTCCATTTTCATAAATTAATTGAACATAAATGTATGGATTTATTTATGGCCTCTCTATTCTATTCCATTGATCTATGTTAGGTAAGTGGATGAATAAGATGTGTTATATACATATAAAATAGAATACTATTCAGACATAAAAAATAAAATCAACATGAATGGACCTTGAAGATATTATGCTAAGTGAAATAAGACAGAGAAAGACAGATATATGATTTCACTTATATTTGAAATTTAAAAAACAAACAAAACAAAACTCATGGATTGGTGGTTTTCAGAGAGGAATGTAGTTGGGGTGTGGGCAAAATGGGTGAAGGTTGTCAATTTTATGGTGACAGATGGTAACTGAACTTACTGTAATGATCACTTTGTAGTGTATACAAAGACCAACTTATTGCGTTGTGCACCTGTAACTAATACAATGTTATATAACAGTTTTACCTCAAGTAAAAAAGTAAAAAATAAAATTTATATTGATTATATGTCGAAATGATAATACTTTGGATAGATTGAGTTAAATAAAATACATTAAAAGTTAAAAAAAAAAGAGGTTCTAAAAATTATTAGAGAAGCAATTATTTAAAAAATAGGAAGAACTCTGGCGGGCTGACTCAGTTGGTTGGAACATTGTACAACAAAAGGTTACGGGTTTGGTTCCTGGTTGGGGCACATACCTAGGTTGAGGGTTTGATCCCTGATAGGTATGTAAGGAAGGTAACTGATGGATGTTTCTCTCTCATATTGCTGCTGCTCTCTCTCTATCTGAAAATCAATAAAAAACAACATATCTTTAGTTGAGGATTAAAAAAACAACAACTGGAAGATATGTTATTAACATCTAGATAGAATTTCTAAATCTAGATTTGGGTGATGATGGGTAACTAAAATTTTTTCAGTATTTCTCTATAGAGTAGAAGGAAGGTTGGATATTTGTATGTCTGGATGGATTTGTTTCTGCAGGATTTCCTAACCCTTCCCACGTCATGAACTGCGTAGGACATGGTTGTAGTTGTACAGCACAGCCTGTGGGATAAACTGATAGAGCTGTTAGGGGCTTGGAGGCAGCTGGCTCTGACACCTCTGGCCAGGCTGCCATTTGTGCCCAACTGCCCTGACAGCTGAGGGAATCACTTTCTCCGAACACCCTGAAACACTATTTGGGATGCCTCAACTATAAGGCCTAGAGAATTTGTTAAATGCTTTGACGTATTTTTCAGCTTTTAGTCTAGATCTTTATAAATTCTGAGGCTGAATATTTATCTCATAGGAAATGTATTATATGATGCTACTATGATATGCATTTCATTGTGAATTGTTAACTTGATTACAATTCACAAAAAGCCTTTTGATTTTCAGTTCTTAAATTGTTCTTGTTTTTCAGTATTTGCATATTTTGCAATGCTTAGCATTCATCAGAAATATCCAGAATTCTGTTTTATTAGATGGTGCTAAAGATGAAATAATGTATTTAAAGCGTGGCTGTGTCCCGCCGGGCGTGGCTCAGCGGTTGAGCGTCGACCTGGGATCCAGGCGATCGGGGTTCGATTCCCGGTCAGGGCACATGCCCGGGCTGTGGGCTCGATCAATGACTCTCTCATCATTGATGTTTCTATCTCTCTCCCTCTCCTTTCCTCTCTCTGAAATCAATAAAGATATATTTAAAAAAAAAGCATGGCTGTAATTGGAAGTGGACCTCTTAGTATATTTTAATGGAGATTATAACAACAAGAGTAGTTCGTGTAATGCCAAACCATATCTAAATGATCATTTTGGTGAAATATATTTTTAAAAAGCCACAAAAAGCACCAAACCCAAAAGTGATTACTTAGGATACTACTGAATTTTCTTTTCCCAAGAATCAAGTTTAAAAAAAAAAGCCTATTCTATTTTAAAATTTTAATCCTTACTTCTGTATTTTATTTTACTTTCTTCAAGGAAGTTTTGTTCTGGAACTAATTACATGACTTGTTTCCTGAGAGAGTCTTTCTGGATATTAATTCTCTTCTGACTGGGCAGTTCAGGAGTGAATCTATTATGTTGGAGTGTTTGATCCTGCCCTTTGGCCTAAATAATGGAGTGAGTTTTTTGAGGTCACTTCTGGGTATGAAACATTTCTTATTGATCTGAGAAAAAGTAATGGCTGGATAATTTGGAATGTAGTGTATTTGTCGCTTTCCAGTAGAGGAGAAGTAAATATCTTCATCCACTGGAGCAGTAGACGAAGAGTTCATGCTGAAGTGAAGAACAATTTGTTTTAACATTTGCTAGAGCATGCAGTACTGTAGATAATTGAGTAGATTGCTAAATCCCTTAATGGTGGTGGAAGGATTCTTCTGCATCTTTCTAAACAGAAAAAGCTCCCAACAAGTAATATAAGACTTTCCCTAAGTATGGGCTAAAACTTCTCTCTAGGACATAGCTTATTTAGATATATATCCTGCTTTATTGAAAAGCTGTGTACCTCAGAAGTTGGGCAGAAGTCAAAGAAAATTTAAGTTGAATTGTATTTTAAATACTGGTGTGTCTGCATTCAGTGGAACCTTGAAAGAAATCTCCCTGCGCAGTATAACAGGTGTCCATTTGTTAAGACTCATTTTATGCTTGATAAATTTAGATTTTGGAATATAAAGTTTTAAATGTCAACCATTCATAAAATGAATATATAATTAGTGATTCTTAATGGGGGAGGTGAATTTGGAACTGTATAGAGACTTTTTGGTTGTCACAGTTATTGGGGGAGCCTAATGCCATTTTGTGGGCAGGGGCCAGGTAGAGTGTATAACAGTCCCTGTTGGCACACTGTGTATGACCTATCAGAACCATGGCAGCAAAAAAGTGTAGGTAAGGTGTTAAAGAGTGTCAGCAAAAATTGCTTCTCAGAAAATTCACTAGATTAATTTTCGTTGTGTTAATGCTGACCATTTAAAATGTCATATACTTTACTTTTAGCTAATTTATCTTCTTTTTGACCACTTACTGCAGAAAAGTGAATAATTCTTAGTTTGATACTATGGGGAATTAAATGTGAATTTAATGTAGCATTTCTTATAGAGTATATTCATTTATAGTATTTTAAGTTCTTGTTAGGAGATGATTTGCATTATTTTACATCTTTTGTTTTATATTTTTCAAATGGACAATAAGAAAAGTTGTAAAAATAGTACCCAGAATTATTTCTCATATGCTTTTTTACCAGATTTACCAATTGTTTGTATTTTGCCCTTTTGATTCTCTCTCTCTCTTCTCTCTCTCTTCTCTCTCTCTCACACACCTTTACCCATATATCTATATCTGTATATCTATAACTGTATAAGAAATTGATTTGTAATTAAATAAAACATTTTCTGTGAAAATCTAGTTTCCTTTTATTAAAAGTCACTTAAATTCTTTGTACAAATGTAAGTTACTGTAGTATTATAATTTTAGTAAAGCTTCTAAATTACTTTTGCTAGTTAAATCTTAAAATTTGAAACCATTTGCCTAATATTATTATGCTGCTATTGTTCAAAAGCCACATTATTTGTGTAATTTTTGTAGGCCTGTCATTAACATTTTTCTTTCAAATCTGCAATATATAATATAGATAAACTTGGTATATAAATCAACTTCAATTAAAATTTTTTAGTACAACACAAAGCAGAGCGCTCCAACTGACTTTTTTATTGTAGTTTTAAGATATACTATTCTTTTTTCTTTTTAAATAGTTTATTGATTTTTAGAGAGAGAGGATGGGAGAAGGAAAGAGAGAAACATCAATGTGAGAGTGCAACATCAACTGGCTGCCTCCTGCATGCCTCTTACTGGGGACCAAGCCCGAAATCAAAACCCACCAAAACCCGGGCATGAGCCCCTGACTAGGAATGAAACCTGAAACCTCCTGGCACAGGGGACAACACCCAACCAACTGAGCCACACTAGCCAGGGCAAGATACACTCTTTTTATTGGGAACACTTTAAAATTCCATTCTGAGAGAGTAAGTTGTCCAGTGGCCATCTTCTTTAAGTTCCTGGAGTCCCAGAGATCTGGGTTAGCTTTGCTACTAACTTACTACATTATGTATGTGGCTTGACTTCTTTAATGTGCCTTCCTTATGTTCTAACAAATACAAACTAAGGTATAACATGTTTGCTTAACTATTAAAAGAAATTTGAAAAAACAAACATGTACATGTATTAAGTTTTTATGTAAACTTAACAATAGTTGGTCTTGTGTATTTTCCTTAGGCAATAACTTTCTGTTATTTTCTTTATATGATATATAGATGTAGATGAAGTGTGACGTATTAGGAAAGTAGGAACTAGGTATTACCAGTGTTAGAAGAACACTGCAGATTTGTTTGCTTGTGATAATTATGGCACAGCAAAATTTGAATTTGATTTTCAAACATGCTTGAATTTGTTTTAACTATAAGAACACAAGTTTCTATGCTAAATGATTGATTCAGACTGTTAAGATGAATTTCATTGGCATGCTTTATTATCAGAAATCTTGTTTCTGGTGGTGGAAGCAACCTAGAAGCTATAAAAGAGGGTTTCCTTCCGACTAAGAGGAAATCGTTATTGCTTTAGAGTCTCTCCTTTGGATAAGGAAAGGTGCTGTTTTTGTCCAGATATGGAAGCAGTGGGGCCATTGTGATTTAAAAAAAAAAAATTTCAACTTTAGACCTTTTATAGGAACTTTGTACCTATATATGCCTATAGGTATGTGTACCTGTATACATATGGGGAACTTTGCCCAGGAAGAAGAAGAAACTCACCCCAACTTTCTAGGTACCAAACTCACTTTGTTAAAAGGAACTTGGATCCAGATGATTCCTTACTAAAAGAATCTCTGCAGTTAAGAAAGCTACTTAAAATGTTTGATTTGTGTTATAAAAGTGGAGTCATTGTTCTCTTTGCCTTAAAATGTGATGTAAAAGGTGTTAGCCATCAGGGCTTTTAGTCTCACTGGAAGATATCTATATGCTTTTCAGGTTGAGCTGAAATTCTGATGGAAAAAACATTGTGTACATCTGCAGTTTTTCTTCTCAAGTCATTTTTTTTCTTTGATTAGTGTGTATCTTCTCAGCAGGTAAAATTCTACCTCTGATATGAAATCCTATTTCTTCATTCCAACAAGTCCAATTTTATTCTTTCAATAGGATCAATTCTTTATTTTAATTTTTAAATTTCTGGATATGTATTTTGAAAAAAAAAATTATTCATTTTGGAACCATTTGAGACTAGGTCGCATTTACCATGCTCCTCTACCCATTTTGTATTTCAGTGTGTAGTTCTAAAGAACAGGATATTCTCTTAAGTAACCTCAGTAAAACTATTAAATAGATAAGTTATGTTTAGCCTACAGTCCTTTTTCCACTGTTGACAGTTTCCCCAATAATGTCCTTTAGAGCAGCTTTGCCCTGCCAGGACAGGATCCCCCTGAGTGTTGTTCACACATTGCATTTACTTGTCAAGGTTATTTAGTCTCCTCTAATGTTTTTTATCTTTTGTGATATGGTGTTTTTGATGCAGACTAGCTCTTTTGTAGAGTAGCCCTCAGGTTAGGATCCTCTAATGAGATCTGTCCTATAGTGTGTGATTGGTGGGGGGTGGGGGGAGGGCATTCCTTCAGGAAGTTCCTCTGGAAAAGAAAGGAAGACTGCATGGTAATTAATCTCTAGATTTCCTTCCCATTTAGTTCTTTAACAGGAAAATTTCCCACTTCTTCTTGAATTGAAATAGGATTCAAACTGGTTGCATAAGAACAGGATTTATTGATCTGCTTTACTGGTTTTTGTTTTGCTTTTATTGCAAATACTTGAGAAAAATGGCAATGAAATCTAGAACATGAGATAGCCTTGAAAGGAGACATTTGTCTTTTATCACGAGAAATTCCTTTTTGCACGGTTCTTATTTTGAATTATGTAGACAAAATCTCAAATGTTGTTGAACAAATACTATGAAGGTAAAAGGTATAGCACTATTGAGTTGTTTTATAACAATAAAGCAGCTGCAGCTGTTCATATATAAATTGAGATTGCTTCATTAAAGATTAGCCTTTCTCATAACCTGACACCTCTTTGTCTTTGTTCTAGTAAATTTTCTTTAGCTAAAAAATAGAAAGTAATATATCAAGATTCTGATTCTCATTAGGTTTTAGAGATTTATGGGTTATATTGGATTTTAATGTGAAACATCAGGATACTTACCATCCATAGTTATGACTCTTAAAAGTTTAATAATTGTAACGTGAATTGAAAGCTAGATAATTAAGTTGGAATATTATGCAAAGTATAAGAGATTGAAATATTGTTTCTTAGACAAGTCCGAGACATGACACTATAAATTAATTTCTTAAAAGTCTTAAGAAATTATTTTCTTAAGACATTTCTTAAATGTCTTAAGAGTGATGTTTGAGTCTGATTTTAAAACAAATTTAAAGGAAGAGATTATATGATTTTGAATAAATAATAAAATATTTTTAAAATTCTCACCTGAGGATATGTTTCTATTGATTTTAGAGAGAGAGGGAGGGGGAGAGAGAGGGAGGGAGAGAACAACAAAAAATCCCATCAATGTGAGAAACATCAATAGGTTGCCTCCTGCACGTGCCCCAACTGGCGACAAAACCAAAACCTAAGTATGTGCCCTCACCTGGAATCAAATCTGAAGCTGTTTTGGTACATGGGATGATGCTCCAACCAATCTATCCACTCAGCAAAGGCTATTTTTATTTTCATCCTAACAGACACTTAATGAGCACTACTTCCATGTATACTGCTGCTGTGTTGATCTTTGTTAGACAAGAACAAGACAGACACAGCTCTTGGCCTCATAGAGCATGCAACTGGTGGGAAAGACAGATACTGCACAAATAGCACAGTATTATTAACACAAGGGAAATGCAGGGGTTTGCAGGAGCAAGGGAACTGATCCGCGGGGGGGGGGGGGGGGGCAGGAAGACTACCATTAGGAAATCGTATTTCAGCCCAGGCCTGGCTAAGTGAAGAGGGAGAAGAGGAAGAGGGTTCTAAGCAGGGGAACAACATGTGTGAGTACCTGGAGTTGAGAGGTTGAGATTAAGATTAAGAAATTAAGGAAAATGAATTGAGAAGTAGGTGGTTGGAGGAGATCAACTTTGTAACTTTGGTTTAGTTACCTCCATTTTATATTCAATTTTACCTAATCTCATCTAAAGTAATCTACTCTCTTCATCTTCCTCAATCCCTTTTTGTTGTTGTTTAAAAGTATAACCATAACTTTAAAATAAACACATTTCAGAAATGGAGGAAAAAGTCATTGTAACCCCACTATATTAAAGCAACTGTTTGCTTTTTTGCATATGACCCTTTTTGTATTGCCCAGATAGTATATATTTTATATAATAGAATTCATAGTTTATATGCAATTTTATATTTGGATTTATAATATTGAATTGTGTTTAGACAGTTATATTTCTGTAATTGTTTTTCATAATTAGAATGCATAATTATCATATTCCTTAAAGGTAGTGCTGCATCATTTCCCTATATATTGGTTATTTAGGATGGTTCAGTTTTTATTTTTTAATTTATTTTATTTTTTTTAATCTTTACCAGAGGATATTTTTTCCATTGCTTTTTCATAGAGAATAGGGGCGGGGGGGGGGAGAGAGAGAGAAACACTGATGTGAGAGAGACACATCGGTTGGTTGTCTCCCTCACACACTGGGGCCGGTGATCAAGTCTGCAACCGAGGTATGTGCCCTTTGGTCCATAGGCCGACACTGTACTAACCACTGAGCCAGACTGGCTAGGGCATTGGTTCAATTTTTAAAAAATATTTGCAGAATGAATATCACTGGTGAATTTGCCCTTTTTCTTTTTTTTATTATTTACTTATTGATTTTAGAGAGAGAGGAAGGGGGAAAGAGATGTAACTTAATTACATCAATAGGGGTACTTTTGTTCATAAATACTGTCATATAACATGCTTTGAGATTATGTGAAAGAAGGATAATGTCATCCATAAACTCATACTCTGGTTTTTTCTACATCCTACAATTTCAGGACATTTAACCTTCATATCTTCCTTGTTTGGTTTTAGTTTTTTTCTAGAAAAAAAATCTGTGAGGATAGTTGATTAGCTTTTGACAGTGTTAACTTTTAAATACCCAGAATGAATTATTAGGAATTACTGTAAAAGCGCCTGAACATTATTTGGACAGAAAATAGTATAGATTTTAGGTAGAAAAAATGTACAACTTTTTAAAAATAAATAACATATGTATTTTATATTGATGAGTTTGTAGAGATTGATTTTCAAAATTCTACATAAAAGTGATTTTTTCCCAACCTTAAAATTTAAGTAGAATGACAAAGAAATTAAGTATATTAACTGATTTACTAACCCAAGAGGAAACAAGTCAGAAGTAGGTTTATAGTTTAATATTCAACTATTTGCAGGCCACTGACATCTGGAATATTTACAGATTATTTTTGTCACAAGAAGTGTGGCCTCTCACATTTTTTCTTCTCATTTATCTACATGTCCTGAAAAAGATGACAGTAGTTTTATTCTAAAATATATTTCCAGGAAAGCCAAAAAAGTTTTCTGAAAAGTGGCTAGAAAAAATCTGAATTGGTGCCAAGAATGAGAAGATGCTGGGCTGTTATTCATATGATCAAAAAATTTTGTAGATGTAGAGCACAGTGCAAATACCCTTATTTGTGTTGATTGTATAAAAAAGAGGTTGATGAAATATTTTAAAATGTGAAAACACATATCACTTCCAAAAGAGTATGCATAATATTACTCCATTTTTGTAAAATCAACAAAAAAGTACATGGATAAGTCTCAAAGGTTGTTAAGGCCTAAGAGAGATTTTTATTTTCTTAGCATAACTTTGGTACTTATTTTCTACAGTGAACATGAATTATTTTTGTAATAAGGAAAACTATTAAAGATGTATATTGACAAAAAGAGAAAAAGACACCTTTTAAGTTAGTTTATATTTCTTTAAGATTTTAGGGAGTTAGGAGTTCATTTGGATTATTTATAAATTATTTGTTATGACTAGTACTATGATTTTACTTGAAAATAATACTGATGCTCTTGTCCTTTACACTTAGGGCCAAACAAGATGCTCCAGTGAACTAGTTCATGGTTTTATTAAATGAATGACAGAAAGAATACAAATGAGATCAAATTCAATCTAGTTCTTTCCCTCTTGCTCCCTCCCTTCCTCTCTCGCTCCCTCCCTCCCTTCCTTCCTTTCTTTTTTGGTGAATGAGTAATGGTGGGAAAATATTTTCTTCCTTTACCTAGCTTTTTAAAAATTTTTTTATATCATTCATGTAAGTCCTGTTATTGATCCCTTTTCATCTAAAAGAAGTTACTTTCTTTGCATGTGAATACCCATTTCTACCACCATAGGTTGAATAGCAATGATTTGCAGATAGTTGAAGCAGATATTCAATTGCCAGAAACTTTTTGAAGGGGCCTAAAATGTTAAGCAACTTTTTGTATATTAGTTGAAAAGTGTATCATTATATATTATTATTTAAACACTAATAAAAATCTAAATATCACAAATTTTGATATGTTACTTACAATAAACATAAAACTTTTATTCAAAAACTATCAGAATCTACTCCAGTGATATCAGAAAAAAAGGTCATATAAAATAACAGCATTTAATATATTACTGTCAAGACATTGAACAATGTTTTATCAAAGAAACATTAGAAATAACGTAAAGAAATAACAAGAAAAAATAAAGTAATAATAAAAGAAGTTACTGTCTGCCTTATATTTTCATTTGGAGAAAGGAGAATGGCATAAGTTGGAATGTCCAAATAGGTGGACAGTAGGGAGTGCTTATATTCCTGGCCTGTTGCATTTGTCTCTTTGTTGTCTCATTTCTGTTCTCCTACAGGCATTCTTCCTTGTGTTCCACTCTGGGAATGCTGAATTTGGAAGTGATAGGGAGGAAAAGTAAGTCAGCAGTTTTGGGGTTAGCCAAAAGTTAGTGGTTTTTGGGTGGCCATGTATAACAAAAATACAAATGTAGGAAACAGGATTGAGTTAAGAATTTTCTGTTTAAAAAAGAATTAGATCACAGCTATTTGTAGGCAGCTCATTGGAAGGGCAACTATAACATTTTTTATCCACTAAGCCACATTGGATTTCTTTATATATAGGCAGTTAATATTTATGTTCTAAGCACTCTCTTTCCAGTTAAGCTCTGTACTTTTTGGGTTTATTTTTTATTATTTCAGATAAAGTCTGAAGAGTAGGATATAGATTGAATATATATTATAGAATTCTTTTGTTATTTTTTTTTTTTTAAAGACTTTTTTGAGAACAGTTTTAGGTTTACAGAAAAATTGAATGGAAAGTACCAACAGTTCCCTTATACTTCTTAATAATACTCTCCACCTTCCCAGTTTCCCCTATTGCTAACATCTTGCATTAGTTGATATATTTACTGCAGTTGATGAGCCAATATTGATACATGACTGTTCACTAAAGTCCATAGTTTACATTAGGTTTTATTCTGTGTTGTACATTCTTTGGATTTTGATAAATGTATACTGGACATGTATCTACCGTTACTATATCCTAGAGTAGTTTCACTGCCCTAAATATTCCCTGTGCTCCACCTGCTCATCCTTTTCTCTCTTTTCTCAGACCCCTGGCAACTACTGATTGTTTTACTGTCTCCATAGTTTTGCCTTTTCCATAATGTCATATAGTTGGAATCATACAGTATGTATGATTTCAGATTGGCTCCTTTTCAGGTTGACTTCTTTCATTTAGCAATATACATTTAAAGTTCCTCCATGTCTTTTTTTGGCTTGCAAGCTCATTTCCTTTTATTGCTGAATAATATTCCATTGTTTAGATGTACCACAGTTTATCTAATCACCTTCTGAAGATTATCTTGTACATAAACTAGATGTGCATAAAGAATATACATAAACATTCATGTACAGATTTTTGTGTAGATAGTAGTTTTCATCTCATTTGGGTAAATAACAGAGAGTACAGTTGTTGAATTGTATGGTAAGACGGTTTACTTTTGTAAAAACTGCCAAACTTTTCCTTTGTGACTCAGTTGGGCATCCTGTGCACCGAAAGGTTTCCAGTTCGATTCCCAGTCAGGGCACATGCCCGGGTTGCAGGTTCATTCCCTGGTGGGGGACATGCAGGGGGAAGTTGATCGATGTTTCAGTTTCACATAGATGTTTCTCTCCCTTTTCGTTCCTCTCTAGAAATCAATAAAAATATCTTAAAAAATTAGTAAAATTTGTTCTCTGTAGAAAGTATATAGTAAAAAGGAAGATAGTAAAAATTCATATGTAATGCCACCTTTCAGAGGAAAAATCATTGGTAACATTTTGATATTTTTTCTTTGTGCAACCATCTCTCTCTTTCTCCCTCCCTCTCTCTCTCAGACACACACACACACACACACACACACACACACACACACACACACACATTCAAGGTATCCCCCCAAAATGTATATACACTTTAACAGCTGATTCTATTACATTTTGAAAATGAAATGTATTTTAATAAACACTGCCTTTTTAATTATTCAAAGTGTGTATACATTTTTTGGGACACCCTGTGTGTGTGTGTGTATATATGTAAATGGCAGTAGTGGAATCATAATATATTGTACCTTTCATGTTTACTTATCCACACGTGATTAGCTTTTCCTATGTCATTCTTCTAGAATAGTGGGTTTTAACCTTGGCTGATGTTAGGATCACTTGGGGGAGCTTTTAAAATTCGTGATGCTCAGGCTGCGTCCTAGGACAATGAAATAAAAAATCCTTGTGAATGGACCCAGGCATCATACTTTTTAAAATTTCCCAGGCAATTTCAGTGTGTACTGAAGATTGATAACCACGGTCTAGAATATAATAGAATCATTTTTAAGAAAAATATAATTACCAAAATATTACATAAAACATGATATTCTTTTTATAAAGTTCAGAACAGCCATATACACACACAGAGACACATACACACACATACAGATATAGATATGTAGATATAAAGGAGATAAAGGGAATGATAGGTAGCTACAGGATTCAGGATGATGGTTACTTTGAGTTGAAGCAGGGGGATGACAGGTTGGTGGTTGGTGGGACTATAGGTTAAATGTAGATTATATTTAAGGTCCTAGTTTTTGTTTTGGGTAATTGCTTTCTGGCGTTTATTAAATTATTATCTATAATTAAACAATTGAGTGAATAAATAAAACTGGGCTGTTCGTGGATCAATGATAAGAACTAAGCAATATCATTAAACGAATTCTTTGTTCCAGAGGCCCAGTAAGGAAAAAAAGTAATCAAAACTGTTACTTCCTCCTTATAAGTATATCCAGTTGCATTTAAGTATCACAGTGGCAGGATACCCAGTGCCATTCACTTAAAAAATGAATAAGCTATTCCTTAGTCACCAGAGATTTTACATACTTTCTTTTTTTCTGAAATTATACATCTATTCCACTTTCCTTACAGAGGTTTATCCCAATGCCATTGGTCAAAACAACAAATATATGATAAATTTTGATAAATAATCATTTACTATAAAGTAATATTTTATTAGAAACTCATATCTTAATACAGGGAATGGGCTGTTACTTGTCATGTCTTGACTAAAGGAATTGTCCCCCATCTCCCATATTTTTCCCCTGTGGAGCACTCACCATATTAAGATGCGTAAGGATTGGTCTTTTTCTTATAAAATGAGAGAAAGGAGATCCTGTAAAAGAGATAGGAATGGAGGACCCCTGCTACAGGCATCTTCTCAAGCAGGTCTGCTTTAGCGATCTTTAACATATGGAAGTTAAGGATCTGGAAATTAATCCTTTTAAGATTATCCACGTCAGAGTAACCTAGAGGTATGTCTGCCTTTGGAATTTGCATGCCAGGAAGGTTCAGAATGACCTATGGGCTGAAGGAAGCAGATATGAGAATGTATGTGTATATATGTGTACATACTTACACAGAGTTAACTGAAACAGCATATATACGTGTGTAATTCTTTATATTTATCTCATCCTTTAAAATTACTTTTGTATGATTAAACATACATAGCTATGAATACATATATGTCTTTTATAAGCAAATATATGTATATTAGAATATGTAGTCAGTATTTAACTTTTTATTTTGAAATAATTTCAGACTTAGGAAAATGTTGCAAGAATAACACAAGTTGTCATATATTCTTTTACTTGGATTTCCCCAATGTTAACACTTACCACGTTTGCTTTCTCATTCTATATTAATATTATTTTTTCCTGAATCATTAAAGAGTAAATTGAAGTATTGACCCCTAAATACTTCATACTTCAGAGTGTATTTCCTAAAATCCAGGATGTTCTGTTACATAACTACTGTGTAATGGTCATAGTCAGGAAACTAACACTGATAATCTATAGATTGTATTCAAATTTTATCAGTTGTCCCAAAATGTCATGCATTTCCCCTTAACCTTTTCTGGTCTAATATCTAATCTGGGATCATGTGTTACATTTAGTTATCTTGACTGTACTTTCCACTCTCCTCTAATCTGTAATAGTTCTCAGTCCTTCTTTGCCTTTCATGATCTTGACATTTTAGAGCACAGCTCAGTTACATATATTAGAATATGTGCTCAAATATTTTTACTGATGCAATGTGTGATAAAACAATGAGAAGAGAATGAGAGAAGAAAAAGCTATTGGTTGCTTAGCCGAAGGTAAGGACTGAAATTATTGAACCAGTGCGTCCAAACTGATTGTTATATGATTTTCATTTTCAAAACCACTGATATCAATGAGATAGATGATGAAAATTGAAATTTATGGAAATATGAATATAATATTCCTCTCTTCACTGATTAGACATGGAGCATAGAGTTGACTGAGAGGGTCATGTCCTATATATCCCCTTCCTTGCATGGAAAGAAAAAATACTGAGGGAGAGCAAAGCTAACAGAAAACTACCTCTTAAAAACATTATTTTTTCCCAGAAGAGTAGAAGTAATTTCTTAGGAGCTGGAAAATAAATCCAGAGATACGTAACACCTATTTCATGTTCAGAACTGCCCTAAGAAAACAGAACAAGGGATAGAAAGAATGAGGGGAACTTGATTTGGGGAGTTTGATTTAAATGTTGATTTGTCTAGCCCTGGCCCTGTGGCTCAGTTGGTTGGTTGTCGTCCAGTGCACCAAAAGACTGAGGGTTCGATTTCTGGTCAGGACACATACCTAGGTTGCAGGTTCGATCCCCAGTCAGGACGTGTGCGGGAGGCAACCGATAGATGTCTGTCTGTCTCTCTGTGTGTCTCTCTCTCCCTCTCTCTCTCCCTCCCTCTCTGTCTAAAATCAATAAAAAAACATATCCTCCGATGAGGATAAAAAATAAATGTTGATTTGTCTATATCAAATCTTCATAGGTATTCGTTAAAGAGCAGAGTTTTGATTTGAGGTTTAAAACTTGGTCTTTGACCCATCTGAACTCTTGCATTGGTTTAGTTTGCAAGTACAAACATGGTCTTTAAAGATAGTATGTAGTTAGGGTAAATGCCCGGTTTTGTCCTCCGTTTGCAAATGTTTTCTCACTATCATGGATTTGTAGCACTGATGCCTTAAATTAACACCCATATGGAGAATACATTATGAGTGGATATATATGCGTATGTTATAGCACCTCTTCTTTGAGGAGCTGGAAACATCACCCTGAATTTTAAAACTGTACATTTTTACAGAAGGGGCTTAATGTCAGAGAAAGCAGAAGAAGCCTTTGGATTTTGGATTCTGTGTTTTACTTCTGACCTTGGTTGATTCACTGTGGGCCTCAGTAGTCCAATTGGAAAATGGGAAAA
Organism: Miniopterus schreibersii; assembly: GCF_964146895.1. Classification (NCBI taxonomy): domain Eukaryota; kingdom Metazoa; phylum Chordata; class Mammalia; order Chiroptera; family Miniopteridae; genus Miniopterus; species Miniopterus schreibersii. The sequence continues at coordinate 78,866,031 of NC_138101.1, read as the reverse complement.
TAACAAATAAGCCTTTCACTGTGTGCAGGCAAAGGAACTTCCTTTGGTTTGCTCTGGGAGTCATTATTTTATGAGACATTAAGAATATAAAAATAATAAATCGGAAGGAAAGAAAACTCAGTAAGGGGAACAAATTGCTGGTGGAGATTGACTTTAGTAAATAGTAACATTTAACCATATTAACCAGAACATCAGTTTTTTTCTTTTAGTTAACTCTGTAGGCTTACTTTGAAAAGTGCTGCTATGTGAAAAATAGAACATGTAAGAAAGGTATTAAATATTATTTGAGCATTATTGCAACTTGGCTGTTAAAACTCATGGCAAAAATGGTGGTTATACTTGATTTGAAATTCTTTGATCCATGCCTCTAATCGCAAGACCAACAAATTTATATACTTCTTAGGGGATTTCTAGTGGGCAGCCTGAACCTAGTCTTCTCTTCATCTACTAGGATGTTAGAAGTATGTGTGTGTGAGGAGTGGGCAAGGAATTTAGAGGATGTTTTTTGAGATACTATATCTTTTATGCAGATCTGGAAGCTTGGAGTTAGCAAGATAGAGTTTTATTTTTATCCACATTTTATTTTCTGTGTTTCAAATATGAGATTTTTGAGAAATTGGAAAAAAGTATTAAGGCTTTGACAGTGCAGGGTATTTTGGTCGACTGCTTCTGAGTGTTTTTAAGAACTTGCATACAGCATCTGTGATCCACTATGTGAGAATTTATAGCACAGCACTTTATTTTTTCTGTCATGACTTTTGTGAGAAAATGTTTTCACTGTGCTTAGTGATTTACAGATGACTACCCACGTTTTGTTTTGTTTTGTTTTGTTTTGTTTATAACTGTTAATGCTTTGCAAAGTCATACATTTGGGACTTTGAGGATGTTGGTTTCCACATATGCTGAAATCACTTTGAGTCCATCATTTCAAGAAGATACAGCCTATCTTTTCTTTTTTTCTTATTAACTGCTTCAGAGTCTTCATGGGTAGCTAAGCAGAGCATTTATTTCTCTGAAGTTGAACTGTGTTTGTTCCTGAGCTTCCTGAAAGCAGAAATGCCATGAGCTCTTTCTGATGAAACCTGTTGGATTTCTGGAGGAAGCAGCTGGAATCTTTGGCTTGTTAACTAACAATGATTCAAGTCTTGCAGATTGTAAAGGAGCTGGTGACACCATCGAGGCAAAAGGCAGCCACAGTGAAGGAAGGTAGGAACAGTATTAGAATGAACAATTGGAGCACTTTAAGGCACTCAGAGTTTTACAAATATAGACCTAAAGAAAAGATATAAAAAAGGAGTTTTAAGTTATCATGTATGCTTTTGCACTTCTGATATAATATGGCATCTGAGAGAATCAGGTAATGGCATAGCTGTTAATACTCATTATTATTGTTTTTAGACCACACATTAGAAACATATTATATTAGAAGGTACAAAGAGTAAGGAGAGGTTATAACATATCTGCTGCAACAGTATTTTTCACATTGTAAAGGTGCTCTTGCATTATGTATTTGGAGGGAGGAGAACAATTTATATAATCTTCCTTTTAATTTTAAAGTGTAAATGTTCATGTTAGAAATCAGAAGGGAGCAAGCTAGGATTTTACCTGTAGCAGGACAAAAGAACTAGATGGTTCTTATTATTGTGAATGGCTGATAAAATAGTAGTTATAAGTATGATTAGACAGTGAATGGTAGATTTTATTGCATTTCTCAGTGAATAATTTTTCCTGTTTATGATTATAAGCTTAAGCAGTGCTGTTTTAGATTTAAAACTACTTTTAAATCTAAAGAGTACTCCTTAGTACTCCTACTTTTATAGCCTGTCTCAGTTTGGGATATGCTGAAATATATTTTCTAAATCTTTTTTTTAATTGCATGTCTGACTTACAATTCTTAAAACGAACTAATGCAGATATACTTGTATGTTTTGCTTTTTAAATATTTGAAATAGTAAATCTCCAAAATGACAATTAGGAATTGATTTTAAAAATATAGGCCATCAATAAGTTTATATTACTGACAATTTCACTAATTTAATCTATGGTTTAAAATCAGTTAATTGATAAATTTATATATATATTTCATATATGTAAAATATACCTTTCTGTCTTTATGTATTTGAATAGCATAATTCAGATGATACAAAATGTAAATTGTTTTGGATTTTTAAAAACTTGTCATCATCTGTGTTTAAAGTAAAGCTTATGAGATTTCTTAAGTCTCAAGTAAAATGATTTAGGGTCATGGTATGAAATAATATTGTTACATATAGTATAATCAACCAACAGAATATTACAGCTGAAAAAAATCTTAGAAATCTTTGTATTCTCATTTTATGGGGAATATATGGTACTTACATGGACAAAATGCACCTCAAAAGCACAGAAACTATTGTCATTTACCTTTGAAAGTATGATAGTATTATTTAGAATACAGTTATTTACCTCCTGTTTTCTACTTTATTTCTCCTCTGATACAGAAACAGGAGGAGAAGTAAAATAGAAAGACTGCATTCCTGCCTCTGAATAGCAGGATTCTAATATTGTTTGAAAAGTTTATTGCTTTTACAATTTCAGGAGAATATAAATTAGTTAATTTAATCCCAGTTTTTTTGAAATTGTTAGATTCATACAGTTTGATCTTTACAGTCAGAATTTGTTTATTGGAATATTTTTTCTGCTTTATGTTTTCAGTCACAATCATGGTTACTTGGAATATACCCAGAGAAAAGAATAATAATATTCTTCTGGTGTTTTAAAATGCACACACCTGCGTGTGCGCACACACACACACACACACAGTGTAATAACATTTGACAGGAAATACCATCTGAATATAGAAAAAAGTGGTACTAAAAGATACTATATACTAAAGTAGTAGAATGGCTTTTGTTCCTAGATTTTTTTCTATTTTTTTTCTATTACCTGAGAAATAGGAGCACTTATACATAGATTTTTTTTTTTTAAGAAACTTGTTTTTCAAACCTATTCTAATAGTATTTTTAATCATTTAGTAACGTATTTACTATTTTACCCTTTTGTAAAATATTGTTACATTTTACCAGTTTTTAATATTAATAAATGGCAAAGCCCTACAGACAGATATAAATGACCCATAAGAAGAGTTTTGACTCAGTTCTTTAAAATGTAGTATAAATTTGATGGATATAGAGAGAACATTTCAAAGTATTGTATTCACATTTAATATTAGAATATTAGTAAATAGTATGGAAAAATTGATTTGTGAAAGAAAGGATCAAAGTTGGGGGTGAAATAATTATGATAAATGGCTTGAAAAGTTTTTATTCATTTTTTGTTGGTATGAGGTAGTAAGCAAACTTGATACACTATATTATAAGTAGGACCCAAGGTATGGTTAAGAATTGTTTTGGGGAAGGAGGGAAATTATGGAATATTCATGAATATTTTCCCTAAAAATTTCAAAACATCTGCTAAATCACTGCTTTGTCATTTAGTTGAAGTATCCCAACCTGCCCAGCACTGAGTGAAATCCAATGCTAAGAGTTCATGTTAATGCTCTTTAAGAAACTTATAATTTTGCAAGTTAGCATTATAAGAAAGGGAGAGAACTAACATCGTTGTTTGAAGGATAATTTTAGTGGATCCACATTCTTTATTCTAATGTTGCAGTGGGGAAATGATTGACAGTTGTAAGATAGTTGAAATGGATTGGAATAGATGTTCTGTAATACAACCTTGGGCAAAATAAAGGAAAACTAGGCACAAGATAACTGGCCTTTGGTAAAGTATCCTTGCCTTAGGAAAGAGGGTCAAATATGCAGGAATATATACATTCATTTGTTCATTCATCATGCTCTCATTCATTCATAAAACCCTTGTCAGGTGTTCAACGTTTACAAGTCACTGTGGTGGTCACTGGGGATAGAAAATAAGGTAGAATCCCTGTTCATGCCTGCAGCACGTAGACACTCAGCTATTTATGGAAGGGAGGGAGTAAGGGAGGAAGGAAGGAAAGAAAGAAAGGCAGGTAGGTGTGTTAAGACAGTCTAGTCTAAGAGGTATTATACACAGGGCAGAATAGTAGGTTGTATGTTCTGCCGTGAGGTCATCATGGGCAGAATTAAAGCAATTTGATCGTGTGAACCAGGGAAAGAGATGGGATCAGTGATTCTATGCCAAATGGAAAAGTAAACTGTCACAGTTTCCTCTGGAATGTCCTAGTTAGCCTGCATCTCGAGGGCCCAGCTTGACTAGGTTGGGAAGGGAAACACCATGGAGCAGACCTATGTAAAACCATGCAATCTATTCAAATGTACCTTAGGCACCAATGTAATCATTGTAGTTGTATATTATTGAGGAGCCTGATTTTCTCCTTTAAAAGCCTCACGTTAAAAGAAAATAAGTAAAAGCCTTATGTTTATTTGGATGAAACCTCCCTCCCAGCCTTGAACCCCCCAACAAGCTCCCTCATTGGTGCCCTATGGAGCACGCCCCCCCTTGTGCTCCCTGCTGATCCCATCCCCTCCTTTGGCTCCTGCTCCTGGGCTCCAGTGAGTCTACCTGACACCCCTATCCCTGTTAGCCCCTCTGGTGTGTGCCCCCCCACCTTGCGATCCCTCCCCATTGTGTGCTCCCTGCCCCCCCCTTGCTGTACACTCCCTGGCTGTACCGCTTGGCTTTTGCCTGGGTATTTGGGCATCCACGCACTCCACCCCTTCCTGCCTGCCCCACTCTGTGCCCCCTGCGATTGGTGCTGGCACCTAGGCAGGAGCTTGTCCATGTGCCTCCCTGAAGCCTCCACTGCCATGCTTCTCCTCGGTGCTGATTGGAGGGTGCCCATGCACCCCCCCCCCCCCATCCTTTATTGTTTGCTACCTGGCCAGCTCCCTTTGTCTTTTGCGCTGTTACCTGGGTCTCTAGCGCATGCACAGGACCCTGCCTGGTGCAGGGGCAGCTCTCCCTGATTAAGGGTTGAGAGCCAGACCTGTGGCTGGGCTCGGAGCTGACAAGGGTCAGTATGGACAAGGACGTGCTGGCCACTCTGAAGATCCTCATCTGTCAGGGAGAGTGGTGGGCAAATCTAGCCTGCTCTTGAAGTTCATAGAGCAGCAACAACAGGTGTTGACTTTAAGGTGAAAACTATTTCAGTGGATAGAAATAACGTTAAACTTGCAACATGGCAGAGGGGCAGTGTGAGAGATCCCTAGAATCGAAGCAAAATTGAGCTCAGTGCTCTTCCTGGAGATGGAGAAGGGATGAGAGTAGTCAGTGGTGAAATGTTCCTGCACAAAGTGTGGTTCAGCCTTGGCCCGACTCTGGATGGGGTGTGCTGCTCCTCGAGGTCCTCTTGTTCATCCTTGGGCTGTAAATCAAGCCAGTGCCCACAGTGACTGTCAGCTGTATGGATGCTAGCAGGAAGACCTAGTTGGTGCGAGCCCACCTCCCATCGCAGCCATTGGAAGGCCTGGGAGAGCAGAGCCTACAGGCAGTTAGTGTGGCAGTGGCACCTCTCAGGCACTTCATTTTCCAGACTGTGATATGGTTAGAGATGACCCCCATCTCACCCTGCAGTGAGAATGTGACTCCTGCTCAGTCAGTCCTAGTGGCTTTGGGCACTACCCTGAAGCCCAGCTCACCTCAGGTTCCTGGTCCAGACTTGACACCAAGAGCAGCTCTGACTTCTGCCTTTACAAGGTGGGAAGATCCACCTGTGCATCCAAGTTTGGCCCAGGCCCCACTAGTTCTTGTTTTGCTGAGGGCTCAAGCTTACCTCTGGGGCAACCTTAGAAGGATTGAGGCTTATTTTGGGTAAGGAAAGGCCACGTTCTCAAACACCACAGTAGACTGGAAAGTAGCTGCTGGACCAAGCACCTATGTCTACCGCAACGGACGGTTTCCTGGGGAAATTCTAAGACATCTGTTTGCACCTGGATGCTGGAGCTTCCTTGGGGAGCATGTGGTGACTAGAAACCTGACTAGCCTTAAATTTGTTTGCGGTGAGCCTGTCCTCTGAGGAGTTCAGTTAATACAAGAAACACTTTAAATGCAAATTATATGTGTGCCTGTCCTATACACCCCTCAAGTTATTGGGAGAATTTGGCTTGTTCACAGGTGTGCGCACACACATACAAATGGCAGATACTACGTGTTCTGAGTGGTAGCTTTTACCTTTTTGGGGATTATTCATTAGCACAGTTCTCAAGTAATGCTTTTATGAACCTGTTTTCACCTAATTTAGTTATTATTATGTTTTTATTGAATTTATTGGGGTGACATTGGTTAATAAAATTATTATTGTATATTGTATTGTGTGTTCACCACCCCAAATCAGGTCTGCTACCTTCCCTCACCCCTCTTTCCCTCTGGTAATCACTATACTGTAGTCTGTTGTTATTTTTATTAACTACAAACATAATACTGCATGTGCATACATTTTTCTTGTAAAAAGTTAGAATGAGAAGTGAAAAAGCCCCTGTCCAAAACCCAATGGTAAACCTTTCTTCTATTCCTCTTCTTAAAGGAAGTGGTCAAAAGTGGGTGTTTATCCTGACACACCACTTTCTGTGAATTTACAGGCGCATCAAAATATATCCTCTTCATAAATGTTTATTAGTTATGTATCCAGATTACATTTTTCACTTAATGTGTCAGAGAATCTTAACATGTAGGTATGTGTAGATTTTTCTTATCCTTTTGAACTACTCTATAATTTTTCAATATGTGGGTGAAACATAGATTAATTAGCTCTAACCTTATTGATAGGTTTGTGGGTTGTTTAGTCGTTTGCTGGTTTAAACAGTGCTAAGGGAATGAATGTCTTTTATTTAGAACACCAGAACTATATCTGCAAGATAACTTTTTATAGGTGGATTACTGGGCCAAAGGATATCTCTTTTTATTATCTATCATCTATCTATCTATCTATCTATCTATCTATCTATCTATCTATCTATCTATCATCTATCTATCATCTATCTATCATCTATCTATCTATCTATATCTATCTATCATCTATCTATCTATCTATCATCTATCTATCTATCATCTATCTATCTATCTATCTATCTATCTATCTATCTATCTATCTATCTATCTATCTATCTATCATCTATCTATCATCTATCTATCTATCTATCTATCTATCTATCTATCTATCTATCTATCTATCATCTATCTATCTATCATCTATCATCTATCTATCTATCATCTATCTATCATCTATCTATCTATCTATCATCTATCATCTATCTATCTATCATCTATCATCTATCTATCTATCTATCTATCTATCTATCTATCTATCTATCTATCTATCATCATCTATCTATCTATCATCTATCTATCATCTATCTATCTATCATCAACTAACTAACTATCATCTATCTATCTATCATTTGTTAATCCTCACCCAAAGATATTTTTTCCATTGATTTTTAGAGAGAGTGGAAGGGAGGGAGAGGGGGAGAGAGAGAAACATCAATGTGAGAGAGACACTGCGGTCGGTTGCCTCCCAAATGCGCCCCACAAGGGCCAGGGATTAAACCTGCAACCCTGGTACATGCCCTTGACCAGGAATCAAACCCACACCCTTCGGTGCACCAGCAGACACTCTCACCACTGAGCAACTCGGACCAGGGCAAGGATATCCCCTTATAAATTTCTAGAGCTATTGATGATTGACATTCATAAAAGATGTATCAGTTTATGCCCTCATAAGCAGTGTATGAGGTTCAATTTTGCTACAGTCTATCACAGAATGTCAGTAAAGTGATGTGTAAAAAAATATATATATATCTTGTTTATTTGGATGAAAACATTTTGGAAATAGTACATGTTTCTCTATCTTGTTAAGTAGAAGTATGCTTACTGTAATTTTACCCTCTTTTAATGATTCAGATTCTTTATTAAAAAATATATTTTCTGCCCTAGCCAGTGTACTTAGTGGTTAGAGCATTGGCACATGGACTGAATGGTCAAGGGCATGTACCTGGGTTGCAGGTTTGATCCCTGGCTCCACTTGGGGTGCATGCAGGAGGCCACTAATTGATGTGTCTCTCTCATATCGATGTTTCTCTCTCTCTCTCTCTCCCCCCCCTCCCTGCCTCCCCTCTGTCACTTTTCCCCTCCTCTCCTTTCCACTCTCTCTGAAAAGCAATGGAAAAATATCCTCAAGTGAGGATTAACAAAAAAAAAATTTTTTTTAATTTTTCTGTAGGCTACAAAACCTGATGATCATGTTTATTAAAATTATTCTTAAAATAATAACAGATTTAGAGTGGGACTCTGAAGGTTTCTCCTTTGAGGAAACATACGAGCTTTGGTATCAGTCCTAAACTTTTAATTTCCCACTTCCATGTGTTAGCGCCTTTCCTTCCTCTAGATCATTAAAGTAGCCTCCTCATTTATTGTATTTGACAAACTTGCACTGCACATTTATCACATCTTAGATTTGCGGGTACAGAGATGTATCCTCAGAGAGCTCATGTGCAAGTAGTAAGAGACAGAAGTCAGTAATTAATATAGTATCATAGGCGTTGGTGTAGACAAGGTGTCATAGGAACCCCACAGGGGACTGGCCCTGGTTTGGTAATTAGGAGAGTGAAGGAATCCAACTCTTTGGTGAAATGACAGATGCTCTCATTTGAGACAAGTATCAAAGGATGCATAAAAGCTAGCTAGCTAGTGGAAAAAAGAGAGTATTGTAAAAGCATTCCAAGCAAATTAAATGGTGGAGGGAACTCAGGTGCCCAAATGTGAAGAGACTTTTATACCATGTGAGAAGTTTGGAAATATTCTTAAGGAGCTAGTGGGAGAAGGGGAGAAGACTGTTCCTGTTGTAGCTGGTTATGTAACTCTGTATTCCAGCCTTCCATTCTGTGAGATAGCTTTCTGAAATAGCTATGTGAGATAGCTTTCTGAAACAATTTGCTATTAAACTTGAATTTGGACTTAACCTATATTTCTAGCTGTATTGCTAGATCTCTCCATGCACTGACTGCCAACTACACCAGAATGCTTGCTGTTTCCCAGACATGCTGCTGCATCAGGACTGCAAGTCCTTCTCATCCTTACTAGATCTGCCTGCAAGGCTCAAATGCCACCCCCACCAAAGTACTTCCCTGGTCTTTTTCTCCCCTCGCCCCCTAGGTCAGTGATTTTCAACTGATGTGGCATAAAAATGTTTAAAACATGCAATACCTGAGTATTCAGGGACACCGACCTCTTTTCCCTTAGATCGTCAAATAAAAAAATTACGACAGCCAACACAACAATAACTGTCCAGTATGAATGCCCTGTCTTGAACCATAAATATGTAGGCCATATAATAGAGTTGTATCTTATTGGTCACGTCACATAATAAGGTTGTGTCTGATTGGTTAATTCTTGTTACTAGAAATCCTTATATACCAGTATAATCACCTGATATTTTAAAAAGTCACTTTGGAGCAAAAAGGGCAGATAATTACTGTTACTGTATTATTATTATTTTTGTAAACCAATAAAAATTATATCTATTTTTTTGTAAGATCAGCAAAACATATATATTTTTGGTGTGCCACATTTTAGTAGTTAATGTGTGTCACAAGATGAAAAAGGGTGAAAATCACTGCTCTAGGTCAGAATTAATCATTCTTTTCTTTGTATTCTCTTAGCACTTTACCTAATTGTATTGTACTTTAAAATTGTATTGTACATTATGATTATATTTATCAAATTGGCCAATAAATGTTAATTTAAAAAAATGTTTTGGCTTATTAGACACTTTTGCTTTCATTCTGTTTTTACCTGTGTTTTAGATGGTTAAGAGTGTTATAACCTGATCTTTAAATAAGTGAAATATTATAGCTAATAACAAAACAATGGACAGGGAAATGTTTGATTGCCCCTTGAGATATTTTGTAATTGTCTGATAAGATAATAGTTTTCAGCTTATATTTAAAATATATACATATTTTTCTATACATGTTGACTATTTAAGCTTGAGAAACTGAAGTCATAGTATGTACTATACTTTATTTCTTCATGGTATATAACAACTTTAATGGTCTTGACCAAAAAGGAAGATACTGTGATAAGAATTATTTACTGAGAAGCTGAGAAATGGCTGCTGGTGGCAAACACTGTCATTGCCCACCCAATATCAATTCTCCCTTAATTTTTTACTAATAACAAAATAATGTTGATTTTTGGGGGGACAATACTATGCTCAGTTAAAAAGCAAACCAACAAAGTCTATTCCTGAGTTGTAAGCAGAAGCTTGCTGGGGATTTCTGGGTAGGTTTTTCTGAGATTCCTGGAGTTGTAGCAGCCATGATGTGACCACGAGTCGACATTTGTAAAGTGCTTAGAACAGCACCTGGTACATAGTATGTGTTTGTTAAATAAATAATTGTGCTTAGTGTTGAGATTTATTATGCTCTATATTTATTAATGTTTAGTGATTGTCTTTTTGTCCTTTACATATCTTTATTGCCCTTTTGAGAAAAAAATTATATACACATACCTGTTTGAATGCATTTTTCACTTTTATATTTGATCACAATTTAGAATAACGTTTCCATTATGCACTGTAGCTTAAAAATTCATTGTGAGTGCACACTGCTTTCAGGGTGAAGCAGTCTCCTCTGTCAGGCATTTTGGGAGTTCCAGCCTTCCCTTCCCAACTCAGTTTTCACTCTGCCAGCAATTCTGGCCCTTTGAACCATTGTTTAGTTATTCAGTACCTTTGTTATTAGAAATACTTAATGGTGATGGTTTCATCTCTTTAAATGGTATATAAGCTCTTCCAGAATGTGTATATTTTTATATGTGCATTTAGTAAATGCCCATAGTGTGCTTGTTGAATAAAAAAATCTTCAGTTTTTGAAATGCAGTGAGTATTTTTATTAATATCAAAACAGATTTGTTCAAGTAATCTTTGCAGTAAAGGAAATTTAAAACCCATTCCACCATCTGTGATGTCAGTACCAGAATTGTGCTCCTTCTCTCAAGGCTCTACTACTTGTCCTTATTTGTTTCATTGGGAAGGGGTCTGGATCATAGTTCTCCTCACTGTAGGGCACAACCCCCCCAGCATGATGACAAGCAAAGCATCATTTAATGACACATTTGGTGATTTTCTGAATGATATATTCTTTTTTTTTTTTTTTAATATATCTTTATTGATTTCAGAGAGAGGAAAGGAGAGGGACAGAGAGAGATAGAAACATCAATAGTGAGAGAGTCATTGATCAAGCCCACAACCGGGCATGTGCCCTGACCGGGAATCGAACCCCCATCGCCTGGATCCTAGGTCGACGCTCAACAGCTGAGCCACGCCTGGCTGGGCTGAATGATACATTCTTAAAGGATGCTGCTAAAGGACCTTGGTTTACTTCTTTTAAATTATCTTCTATATGCTTTGCTCTACTGTTTGTTGCTTCTTTCTGTGTTTTTTCTGATTATACTCAAATGTTTATCATATAAATATAACAAGGGGAAAAAAGTCAATCAAAAGGAAAAAAATGCCATCCAATACAGCAATCAAAACTTAATTTTTATGTTTATAATAATGACATCTAAGTATAATTTAGGTCATTTTTCACTTTAAGCAGGTTTATCTTCTTTATATGAGGAAAAAGTTTAAAAACTTACATATAAACTTATACTGTAAAATAGTGTATGCCTGTGGTGTAATAAGACCATATGGAATCCCCATTTGTTATAATATGCTTAATAGATAACAGTATCAGTGGCAAAGCCATAATTATCTATGGAGAGCTGCATTTTGGATTGCACCTACTGTCACAGATATATGTTGTGCAGGTTACCTTGTTATTGTCTTGATGGAGGAGAGTGGGTATTTTAAAACCAGTGATGTGAATCAAGTTTATGTATTGTCTAGCAGAGTAATTGGAGATACTCAGACATCATCTCTGAGACATTGAGTCAGTATCCTGTGTTGCTTTCTTAGGGTTTTTAGAGGTGGCATGGAGGATAGTTGGAAGTTGTTAGGACAGGGATACCAGGTTCCATTTGACAATGATTTAGAGTAGCCCTTTGCATGTATCTCTACTTAATACCCTATAGCATATATACTTATGGTTACTTTTTAAAGTGCTGTGTATTAAGCTGTGAGCTTCTTGAGGGCAAGGACCACAATTCATTCATTTTGAAGAAAAATTAATTCTGAAGAATGCTGTGGTTGATGAGCCTGCCTGGTATTTGTTTCTCTGTAGCTTATCATCAAAGTGATGAATGCACATATGGATAAGAGATAATTGTTCTATTTAATCAGTTACCTAATTAATGAGGGGATTCTGTTTTTACCCTCTATTATTTTATTACTGAAACAGACTGCCCAACAATATTACAAACATTCTCTTGAGAACAATTAGGTTTGCCATGAGTTATTTTACTTGGAGCGCTACTTGGAATAAAATGTTTGTACCACTATCTTGATAGAATTTAAATGTAATTGGAAAATTCTGTGGTGTCTTCATTCAAATAACTTGTTGCCCTTTAAAAACAGGCTGCTGGAGTATTGTTTCTCTCCCAGTTAGCAGATACCAGATGCAGTGTTTAATAAAGGTCATTATGCTACTTACTCATGGAGAGCTTTTAATGACTGTTACCTGAACATCTGCTAGTTTCATCACTGCAGTTACCAAAAACATTCAACACAGTATAGATACCGTTCCTGGAAAATCTGACTTAGGCTAATTTAGTTACTACTTAAGAACATTTTAATATTCCTTTAAATAATTGTGGGAAAGTCCTTATCTTTCTGTAGAGTGAGCAGTCGAAAATGTCAGTGAAAAACTTTTGGAATGGTTATAATGGTTATAATTTAATTCAGTTCCTTGGGTTGAATTATCAGTGTCTAGGAATTGTCTGTGTGCAGAAATGGGTGGCAGAAGCAGTGACTTTCTCATGCATCCTGTTTATCGTTTAAAACTTTGACTGGAAATGTGGGGTTTAGAGTGGAGTTAAAAGGAAGGAAAAAGTTTACCCAGACTTTGCTGGGAGAAAGTTGAAAACTGAGAAAGGGTATATTGATTATGGGGTTTTCAAAAATAGAATCAAGTACTTTTTAAATTTTGAAATAATTACAATGCTTGCTTTAGAAGCACATACATTAAAATGGAAATAATTACAGATTCACAGGAAGTTGCAAAGCACAATACTGAGAGGGGTCTCATGTACTCTTTCCCCAGTTTCCCCCATGGTAATATGTTACAGAATGATAGTTAAATATCAAAACCAGGATGTTGACATTGCTGCATTCCACAGACTTTATTCAGGTTTCACTAGTTTTACTTATACTTATGCCTGTGTGTAGTTTATGCACTTTTATCATGTGTATATTCGTATAACTGCCATTAGGATCAAGATACAGAACTGTTCCATCACCTACAAAGCTACCCCTTTATAGTCACACCCATTCCGCTCACCCTCTCTGCCCTTCCCTACCCCTCCCTGTTCCTATAATTTTGTAATTTTGAGAATATTATATAAATGGAATAATATATTATCTTCCTTTTGGGGGTTGGCTTTTTTTACTCAGTTTCCATGCTAATTGTTTCATATGTCAGTCATTTGTTTCTTTTTATTGCCGAGTGATACTCCATATATGGATGTACCAGGGTTTGTTTAACCATTTACCCATTGAAGGATATTTGGATTGTTTCAAGATTTTTACTGTTACAAATGAAGCTGCTATGGGCATTCATGTACAGGTTTTTGTGTGGACAAAGATTTTAATTTCTCTGGGATAATACCCAGGAATGTGATTGGTGGATTGAATGGTAAGTAGATGTCCAGTGTTTCAAGAAACTGCCAAGAGACCAATACTGTTATTTCTCTAAAACTTATTTACTAATTCCTCATGAAATTGAGACACTCTATTCTGTTAGAAATGGTGTTCCTGCATATGTGCACAAATATCTTTACTATAGCATTCAAACCACCAGAAACTATCCAACTAGCTCTCAGTAGGAGAAAGGGTAATACATTATCATATATCCATATAGTGGAGTACAACACAGCCAGCCACTAAATAAGCTTGACTTATATGAACAGACCTGGAAAATAGCCATGAAATATATGAGTAGAAAAAATTGCAGAACAGTATGCACAGTATTGTTCTATTGCTTGCCCTTCAATACATAGGTATGCGTTTATATTTATTGTGCACTTGTGAGTGTGTGTGACTATATGTTTTGGTATGTGTGTATATATATGCGTGTGTATGGTATGACTATGTATGCTTTGGAGTATGCAGAAGAGAAACACTTTATGGAAACACTCCATGGAGTGCACCAGGGAAAGGGTTATGGGGAAGAGATTTCACTTTTTTTTTATACATGACTCTAGTGCTTGAATATTTTACATACACGTAATAGCTGCTCAATTAGAAAATGAAATATTCTACAATGTGATTTGTTTTTTGAATGCTTGAAGCATAAAGTTGTATATTTTAACTATTCTGGATGAAACTACTTAACATTTTTTTAAAAAAAATATGTTTTTATTGATTTCACAGAGAGGAAGGAGAGGGAGAGAGAGAGAGAAACATCAATGATGAGAGAGCCATTGATCAGTTGCCTCCCGCATGCCCCCCTACTGGGGATCGAGCCTGAAACCTGGCCATGTGCCCTGACAGGGAATTGAACCATGATCTCCTTGGTTAATGGGTCGATGCTCAACCACTGAGCCACGGCGGCTGGGCAAAACTACTTACATTTTTATTTTGCCATTTTATGTTATAGGGTATACTAAATATCGTTTCTTGGTAACTCTGGACCTAATGAGGTATTCAGGGCATTCAAGGTTGTTGGAATACTGAAAATAGATTTAGATTAATGCTTTTTAACTCTTCCTTATTAATTTTTAAAGTTTCTGACTCAGTCAGGTAGTTATTTCTTGTACATTATCAGTGAATCTGTCTCTAATAGTCCTTCCTATTTCTCATTTTCTGCTTTAATCTCCTTTGACTTGGAAATGAAGCAGCCATCAACCTGATTTTAATTTTGTGTCTAAAAATAGTTCTGAATTAAAGCAGGATAAATTAGGTCTGAGTGAAGGTTTTGAGAGACTTTATAGTAAAGTACACAAACTAATTGTTGTTCGAACACTTATTTTTTACTGTTTAGGGGCCTTTTTTTCTTCTTTTTCTTTGGTTACCTTGGAGTCTCAGCTATGGTTTAGTTATTTGAGATGGCTTGATAGTGTAGTTCACTAAAACTAGGAATCTTTTAAAAACAGATAACCCAACAGTGTGGCTTCCTCTTTTAGAGAAGCATATTGCTGTAGTAAAGAAAGGGGATAGATGTTTTAGGGCAGGTTTAGGTAAGAAAAAAGCCCCTGAACATTCAAATATTTGCTCTTTTTTCCTGTTCCTTAATGGTAAGATGATTCTTGCCTTTGTTGACAACTTAATAATTAATCCTGCTCGGCTGGCATGGCTCAGCGGTTGAGCATCGACCTATGATCCAGGAGATCGAGGTTCAATTTCCGGTCAGGGCACATGCCCCTGTTGTGGGCTCGATCCCCAGTGGGGGTCGTGCATGAGGCAGCCAATCACTGATATTTCTCTCTCTCTCCCTTTCCCTTCCTCTCTCTGAAATCAATAAAGACATATTAAAAAAAAATAATCGTGTGTAATACAGTGTCTAGAGCACACAGATCAGACTGAGGTTTGAATCCTGGTGCTGTCTTGTCCTAGCTAGGTGACCTTTCTGGTCCTCGGTTTTCTTACGTTTAAAAACTTCTTTTGCTTAATATTAGTACATATTTTGTAATTGTCTGGATGGCACATTCTGTGATTACTGTGAGCCTTAAGTGAAAATAGTTTCTGGAATGTATCTGGCACACGGTGAGTATTGAAATAGTGACTGTTAGATAAAAAAAGCTGTGATACATTTACACAATGGAATACTTCTCAGCCACAAAAAAGAAATAAATCTTACCTTTTCTGACAATGTGGAAGGACCTGGAGAAAGATAAATACCATATGATTTCACTTACATGTAGAATCTAATGAACAAAATAAACAGACAAAATAGACTCATAGATACAGAAAAGAGACTGACAGGTGTTAAAGAGGAGGGGATTTGGAGGGCTGGGTGAAAAAGGTAAAGGGATTAAGCAAAAACACACACCAGAAAATGCATAGACACAGACAGCAGTATGGTGATTACTGGAGGGAAAGGGGATGGGGCAGGTAGAAGAGGGTAAAGGGGGGATAAATGGTGATGGAAGGAGACTTGACTTTGGGTGGTGAACACACAATACCATATATAGATGATGTGTTATAGAATTGTACACATGAAACCCAGATAATTTTATTAACCAATGTCACCCCAATAAAGTCAATAAAAATTCAAAAACAAGAAATAGTGACTGTTATTGCAGAAGATAATGTGAAATTTGAGATTTGCATAATGTGTTGTGTGGTTTTTGTTTGTTATAACAAAACAAGACTTTTATTTTATTTTTGTAGAATTATTATTTGTGCAAGAAACTTGGACAACCCAAAACACACAAAGGGAAGAATTTAAAAAAAATCCTCTGTAATTCCATTACTCAAGAAAGATGTTAATATTTTGTTGTCTATCTTTCTAGCCTTTTTTCCATATGCAATTACTGCTTGCTTTATAGACTCGGTCTTAAATCCTTGAAACAACCTTGCATGGTGTGGTCTTATCTCAGTTACAAACAGGGGAAATGAGGCTGAGAGAGGTTAAGATCAAATTGCTGAGAAGTGTTAGAGGTGGTATTCATAATTAGGATTGATGCCCCATTGGAACTAGATGGGGCTCTCCTCCTTGCCTAGTTGAAAGCAATTCTCTCCAGAATCACTTTACAATAATTTGTGTTTGTAAGATGTTGATCAAGGTTTAGCTTCACTTTGTGACTGTTTAAGAAAGCGAAATAGGTTTGGGCTTGGTACATTATTTTTCCATATATTTTTATAATATAACATTACTTAGATGATATACAGGTTTGGAGCCCCATCAGTGTTCAATTGTAATGACTGAGGTCAAAGTGAGATTTTCTACTAGTCCAAAGAGATTGTTACTCTCTAAGCTGTAGAGTCTTATTATGACAGTGCTTGGGATGCATTGTGTATATACTAGGATGTTGAATTACTGAGTGATTTGGAAAATGATTTTAAATTTTAAGTTGTTCTTTTATTGTACTAAAAAATGACTAAGTTATATTCTTATTTTTATAATAGTTTTGAAATTCTAACTTTCCTGTTCATGTGTCTTTAAGAAGTAGAAATTGTTATTTGGGTCAGTAAATATTGCCTTTAATTTAAGCATGCTAAAGTACTTACACATTTATTTATAATCTTCAGAAACTCTCTGAAAAATTAGTTTTTATATTATACTGTATATACTGCCTACATAATACCTTAGGTACACATACATATACACACACGAAAGGGGACTTACTTTCATTGCTTTATTACGCTTGGACCTTTATCTTAGGAAATTGGGCAGTCTCTTATTTCCAATATTTAGAAAATTATACTGTCATGATTATAGAAGTATGTACCCAAACTTGACTGAGTGGCTTGTATTGCTTTTTTATAATTTTTTTTCAGAAGTAGGGTTAAAAAAAAAGTTAATAATTTATCTGAATGTATCATTTAGGCAGTTATAAAACATATACTAGATTATTATGCTAAGTAAAATAAGCCAGTCAGAAAAAGACAGTTATCACATGATCTCATTTATATGTGGAAACTAATGAACAAAATAAACTGATGAACAAAACACGACCAGAGGCATGATGCATAGAACAGACTGACAAATCTCAGAGGGGAGGGGGGTGGGGGTACTGGAAGAGTTAACCAAAGACCATATATGCATATATGCATGCCCATGGGCACAGACAATAATGTGGCAAAGGCTGGGTGGGGCAGGGGTAGAAGGCAAAAGGAGGGAAAATGGAGGACATCTGTAATAGTGTCAACAGTTAATAAAAACAAAGAAATTAGCCTTGGCTGGTGTGACTCAGTTGGTTGGGTGTAATCCAGTGCACTGAAAAGTTGTAGGCTTGATCCCCTGTAGGGGGAATGTAGGAGGCAGCTGATTGATGTTTCGCTCTCACATGTATGCTTCCCTTTCTCTCTCCCTTCCCTTCCTCTCTAAAAACCAACAAACTGTTAAAAAAAAAGAAATTAAAAGAAAACATGTACTAATATTACACAAAATAAGCTATGGTTAATTTTAGACATTATACTTTGAATTTAAACATTGTCAAAAACATTCCAGAAAAAATTCACTGTTTTTGCTCTATATTTGTAGCAGAGTAGGGGTGGATCTGCTTGAGTTCTTTACATATTTATGTATAAGTTTAATATGATGTAACTTTCAGTTTGATTAGGATTATGTGGATATAGCTTACATAAAGTTAATGAGGTGAATTAAATGTGATTATCTATAGAGGTGTGCAGTTATAGAGCTAGGTGTGTTTGAGGAAAAAGTACAGTGGTTATGGGATCTTAGGATGGGGAGTGGTAGGAGATGTTTAGAATTTCACAACTTCAGACTGGGCCCAGACTGTCAAATGTTGCTTCAGAAACATTGGGATTTATCCTCAAGATACCCAGATGTA
Organism: Miniopterus schreibersii; assembly: GCF_964146895.1. Lineage (NCBI taxonomy): Eukaryota > Metazoa > Chordata > Mammalia > Chiroptera > Miniopteridae > Miniopterus > Miniopterus schreibersii. The sequence continues at coordinate 78,847,440 of NC_138101.1, read as the reverse complement.
GATATCCAGAAAGCAGAATATGAGTTTAGGATTCAGGTAGAATAGGATAGAGCAACATAGATACAGGTTTCATCATTTTGGGAATGGATATAATCAGCCATGGAGAACTTGTTGAAGACACGGAGGGAAGAGGAGAGAACCCAAGGGAATGCTGTTAGAAAAGGAGACAGGTCCCTGTGATGGTGTTTTTCTGTACATGGGCATTAGCTCCTGTATTTGTTGAAGTGGAATTTAGTCAGGGGGCAGAGGCCAACATTTCAGTCTTTTTGGTATTTGAATTGATCTGTTACCTCCCAATAGGCTCTTGCTAATTTTACACCCACTTTGTTTGTACCTGTGCAGCTAGATGTGGCTGGAGAATACACCACAACCTTCTGACTAGTCATACTTTAAATTCATGATCTCGAACTTTAGGTTTACTGTTGCCTGGCAGTCATAATACATTATCCTACTTCATTCACAAAACTGTCTCAGTTTCCCCCTTTTTCTCAAACCTTCAGCATCTCTTCTTCATATCCAATTATCAGCTGATTATCTTGCTTCCTTCTTTACTGAGAAACTTGAAGCTAATTACTTCAATGGACTAGTAGTGTCAGTTACCTACATCACATCAACTGAACCCATGTAGTCTGCCTGTTCCTGCTGTAGATGAACTCTCTGCTCCTATGTAATGCTAGCTCCTTTCCTTGTGCACTAAATTCTCTGTTCTCTCATGCTCCCCAAAACATTGCTCACCCAGCTCTCTGTTCTTTCTCTTGTGTCATCAGTTTTACTTCTCTGTTGGCTTATTCCCACTATTATACCATGTGCTGTTATTTCTCTTATCAAATGAAAAAATACTACATTTGACTCTACTCACTTTGCCAGCAACTATTCTATTTCTCTGGTCCCCTTTGCAGTAAAGGGGTTGTCAGTACTCACTGTCTTTAATTTCACCCCTTCTATTTTCTTTTAAAAGCACTTAAGTCAGATTTTCAGCCCCAGACTTTAGTTTAATATTGGAGATAATCCAATTTAAGTTTGCTTTTAAGATCATAAATCAGTTTGAATTAGAATATGTTATTGACACCACTTTAAAATTCTTGGGCGAAATATAATATATTTAGAGAAATGTATAGACTTTACTATCCATCTTTAGTTGTTATGGTTGTATTATAAAAAGGTACTAAAATGGTAACAAATGTTAATTGCTCTTGTTAAATATTGGGCATCATACGTGCTGGCTTTGTAGTATTGGGCTCCATATGCCTTTTTTTGTGACTATTCCTCAGTCCTCCCTACAACTAAGAAATTGTCTAGTTTTGATCAAGCAGATGGTTTCAGTAAGTTGAATGAAGTGAATGAAAAATTGAGCTGAGTGAACGTGAAAGCAATTAGCATACAGGAAGTTTAGTATAGAAAGAAAAATATACATCAAATTTAATCAGATATGTAATTAATAATATCTATAATTGATAATGCGTTGTATACTGTAGCTTTTATTAATCTCTTAAAAATTCTTGTTTCCTAGAATTCATTTAAAATCCTCTAGTTATGACCCAAAAGGAAGAAGTCAGTGGTCTTTTTCATGTAAGAAATACAAAAAAAATCTAGGTCCTCAGTTGATGGTACCCCTGAATGAAATTGAAGGCCACATTGATAGGCTCAAAAGTTGATAGGATCAAGTATCTCAGATGTTGTTTGTCTGTAAATATCTTTATTATTTTAATAAAATTTGAAGTATGTTTTTAAAGTTTCTTGAAATTCTAAGTTGCTGGTTATTTTCTTCCAGCATCTTAAAAGTGTTAATTTGTTGCCTTCCAACCATCATCATTTCTGTTTAGAAATTTGCCATTAGTCTTACTGCTGTTCCTTTGAAGGTTATCTGTCTTTTTCTCTGGCTGTTGTGAAGATTTCTTCTTTGTCTTCAAATTTCAGAAGTTTTACTCTGATGTTCCCCTGGTGGTTTTTTTCTTTGTAGATATCCTGCTTGGAGTTTATTTTGCCTTTTGAATCTGTGAGCTAGTGTTCTTGCTTATTAGTTCTTTAAAACTGCTTCTACACCCTTATATCTATCTTCCCTATCTGGGACTTCAGTTACACATGTGTTAGGCCATTTCCTTGTGTCTCGTTATGTTTCCTATGCTTTTTCATGTATTTTCTATCCTTTTTTCTCTTGTTTCAGTCTAGAGATTTTCTAGATCATTAATTCTCTCTTTAACTGTGTCTAATCTGTTAAGGCTGTTTCTTGAGTTTTAATTTCAGTGATTGTATTTTTCAGTTCTAGCATTCTTATAGTCTTAAAAAAAAGATTCCAGGTCTTTGGTGAGATTCTACATTTTGTCATCAGTTTTCTTGAACATGTTAATTACAGAATTTAAAAGAAATTCAGTGTCTGATATTGCAGTATCTGTCTTACCTTGTGGGTCTGTTTTTTTTTTTGTTTTTTTTTAACTTGATACTATTTCTTCATAAGCCTGGAAACTTTTTATTGAATGGCAGCTATTATGTATGAAAAATTTGTAGAGGTTTTAGGTAAATTTTTAGCTTTTGGCAGGCAGTTAGAGAACAGAGCAACTTTGTTCATGTTTGAGCTGTTGCAAGTCTGAGTTTTAGTATTTGTAAGCCTTTATTTATAGTTCTCCATTAATCCTAGGGTATAATCATTCAGGGCTGCAGCTGAAAATCTGGGGTGCCTACCAGGGGACTCCCTCCTTGGTGGGTCTTGAACTCCAATTTTTATCTTTCCTGGACTGCCAGAAATTCTATTTAGCTCTTTAACTGCTATTGCTAGTCTCTACTTCACTTCCTGAAGTCTGCACTGCTTATGAATTGGCAAATGCATTGTGGACTTAAGCAACTGAGGTTTTAGACTGACTTCTCTTTGCTTTTTTTTCCCTCTGGGGATTTTGGCCTTCAGGCCCTGGCTGTCTTAAATGCCCTGAGTGCCAGTGTTTGTCTTCCCAGCCCTTAGGAGACATTGAAAACTGTTGAGTTTTCTTCCTCTAAGCAGTTTTTATCTGGGTTGGGCAGTATTGGAACTCTTTCTCTGCACTCTTGCCACTCGTCTTCCTTCATTCTTGCAGTCTGTAATACAAATATAGTGGCTGGAGATCCAACAGCCAATCTTTGGACCATAAGGTGACTTTGAGGATGGAAGCCTTAAAAAGGATTTGAGAAGAAAGATTGAAGAGCCTGAAATCCTATTGACCCTAGAGTCTTCAGATCAGACCTGGAGGGTTTAGATCTAGATTTCCTAGATATCAGGAGAGAAATCACTATCTTCTCTTGTTTTAGCTTTGTTATTTTAAGTTTGATGTTTACTAGACAAATTTAATACTAATTAATAGAGCAAATTGACATGTGTATACATTCACATTAATATATTAAAGGTCATCAATTTTTAGTCTTTTATGAGTGAATGGTTTCATGAACAGGTTATGTATTATATGTCCCATACTTGCCTAAATATCATCACTTTAATTCCCACAGAAGAAAACATGGAAATCAAGTTAGTGAAAGGAATGTTACTATAGAGAAAGACTTGAGTTCGAGTTGTTAGTATTATTATTGGCAAATTACTTATGACATACCTACCAAATGATCCCAATAGAATTACTTGGGAATTACTGTACACTGTCTTCTTTTCCATTCCATGAGCAAAATAGGGTTGTAGACCAGTGTAGTGGGGGAAATAAAAAAAGCAAGGGATGATTGATAAAATACTCAGAAATTAGTGAGAAATTACATATAGAGGGGTGAAAGGAAAAGAAAATGTTAAAAATGACACTAAGCTTTTGAACTTAAGGTCTGGCACGGTGATGCTGTTTGTTGAAAAAGGCAAATTAGGAAAGAGCTTCTTGTAAGAAAATAAATGTTTCATTACTTAAAGTTAAGAACATGTTCAGTTGGCATGCTTCCTCTTGATGTATGAATTCTCTGCATAATGTGAATTGTATAACATCAATATAAAAGGATTTCTTTACCTTTTCCCACCTTAAAGGATATTACAGAACTTTACCAAAGCTTTTGTTGCAGTTGTACCCTTATATATTCTATAGTTGCCTATACCCCTAGATAGTATTTCAGGGACTGGTCTTAAAATACAGTCCTTAAATATGTGGCAAAACTATGACCCCATTGAAAACAGGAATTCAACATAAAGCAGCATTATTTCCTTATTTTGACACAGATTATTATTAGCATCTTAGGATTTACAGTAGTATCTGTTCACATTTTTGAGGTATACACTTAAGAATGACTCATTATCATGACTCATTTGTTGAAGTTCACTGTCCTTCAAAAGCTCTTTCATTCCGCTTTCTTTTCCTGGCTTTAATTTTTCCCCTAATGAATAGAATTGCTGTAGTAAGTCTCACATTACTGAATATAACCTTTGTTTTTTCTTAATTGGTGTGTATATGCCATGCCTCCAGGCATATTCAAAGCTTTTACTTATGATGGCTGACATTTTGTTGTTTAGTCTTGGCAGGAAGTATAATATAGTGAGAGTTAGTAGTGTGTAAAAGTAGTGAGACAACAAACTCTTTTGTTAGTAGGTTGAATGTGTAAATACTATATAATTTACTTTAGTGGAAACATGCATCTGTTTAGAAATGTGCTATAAATTTCATTGTACCCAATTAAAGCCTGTTCCAGGAAGTACCATCAGGCCTAGTAAATATTTCTGCTTAACAATTGAGCCAGCTAAATTATTTCCAAGAATATTTGATCAAACAAAATTCCAGGGAAATACTTTGAATAGTCCTTAGAGTTTATTATAGGATCAGACCATTGACTTAAGTCTGGTTAATAGAACTAAACAATCTACTGTAGAAATTTAGTGAGTTTTGCTACACTATGTATATGTTATCAGAGAAAAGCATGGATGGTATTTCTCCGTTGCTAGTGGAGTGGGTTTTTTGGGGTTCCGCTGGAATAAGCATTTTCAGAGGCCCCCATGGAGGATGAGATGTGGTAGTAAGCTTTATTTTCGTGGAATTACATCCCTTGGTTTCTAAAGTTCCATTTCCCTTAATCCAGTCCTGGAAGATGTGCAGTTGGGGATTCAGTAGAACTAGAAGCAAAGCTGGTGTCCAGAGACTTTCCACTCCATGGTGGAGTTGAGTCCAGTACAGTATCAGGCTAGTTGCGGTCCATTAGTCCATTGTGTGGGGTCCACATGGTTGTGGGCCATGTGGGCGAGTGCAGGAGTATGAGTAGAGCAAGCCAGGAGTCAAGTGCAAGCAAGCAAAAAAGTGAACTCCTTTGTTTAGGAGATTAAATATTCCAATCTTCCTGTGCTTGAAGTGACCACGCCTACTCTAGCCAATGACCTGTTCCCAGGTGTGACTGACAGACAGGTACCTTCCCTATCTCACCCAGACTTTACTGGACATGCATTTATTCTCCCCCTGTCCTGTTCCTTCCCCTAGGGATATGAGGGGAACAGACTGGTGGCCCTCTGGCAAAGCTGCACAAATCACATGCCTATAATATTTGTCCTTCCCTTTGCTCCTTTACTGTTATTAAGTAGGCTTATTACAACGGTATCATACAGACATTAGTAGAGGCCTGGGTTTGATTTGTAGCATCACCACTTAATGGCTGTGCAATCATGGGCCAGTGTTAACCTCTCTAAGTTTCAGTTTTCTCATTTCTATAGTGATACCTATGTCACTAGGGTTGTGTTAGAATTACTTTAGAAAATTCTTGTTCATTCATGTAGTCATTCAAAAAGTTTACTGAGCATAAATTTTGTGTCCAGCACTGTACTAGGCACTGGTTTACAGTGGTAAATGGAATGACATGGCCTGATCTGTGGGTCCAGTGGAGAAGACAGAAAGCAAACAAACATATAAAATAATTTAAAATTCTGGTATTTTCTGTGAAGGAAGATATCAAGGTGCCATGAAAGAGAAAAGCTGGAGGATCTTCCTGAACAGGTAGCTCTTAGGCTGAGATGGGAAGAGTGGTAGAGTGGAGAGGAGAATATCAGACAGAGGGAACAGACTGGGATGGCCCTGAAGCCCCCACCCAAAAAGGGTGCTATTAGGAACTAAAAGGAGGCCTGTATGGTAGGAGTATTGCTTGTAAATGGTGAAGAGTGGGATAAATATCTGTTCATGATCTGTTTTGTTCCTCGCCCATGGTGCATGACTAATGTTAGTTGCTATCATTGTTATGATAATGATCCCTTACTTTATTTAGGGGTTATGGTTACTTTCAGGGCTGTCACTTAAAACCTAGAAGGAAGCAAATAGCTTCCAAAGTAGATGCCAGAGTCAGTGTATTAAAACTCATGTGTGCTATTTAGAGAGGCCTTTAGGTTCTCTCTCAGCTTGTTGGTGATTATTGTTCATACTGTTCACATAAATTTAGCTATTTGAATTTTATAACAACCTAGAAGTGGCAAATTAGGGCATGAATTTAGAGGTTTTTCACAAGCAGCAAGGTTTTGTGTAATAAAAGTAAAATTCACAGTGATTGATTATTAAAAAATGTGAGATGATGAAATCTTTTGGTTGTGTTTTTTTTTTTTTAAGATTTTTTGAGGTATATATTTACATACCACAGAATTCATTCATTTGAAGGACAGAACTTGATGAATTTTGTAATTACATCACAACACTGCCACCTCATGATATAGAAAAGTTTCAACAAGAATCCTAAAACTTTTTTTTAAGATTTTTAATTGATTTTTCTTAGAGAACGAGGAAGGGAGAGGGAGAGAGAGAGAAACATAGATGTGAGAGTGAAACATTGCCTACCGAGGATCAAGCCTGCAACCCAGGCATGTGCCCTGACCGGGAATCAAACCCACAACCTTTCAGTGCACAGGATGACACCAAACACTGGCCAGGGTGGAAATGTTGGAGATAGGTTTTATTTGGATGTTAGAAAGGTATTTGATAAACTCTTTTGTGATGCCATCATTGACTAGAAGTGATAGGTCATGTAAGGGTTTTATAATTGATTAATGGACCATATTTACATTTCTGTTGGTCAGAGTGAAGGTCTTTGCTAGTGTGTCCTAGGGTCTTAGCTTATTCAACAGTTTTTCAGTGGCTAGGATGAAAATTTAGTTATGATCATTGGATTTATGAAGGAAGAGGGAGGGTCCAACGTTGACAGAGATAGCTTGAGAAAGGTTATGAAATTCAGACTTAGAAAATCTTTACAGGCTTGAATAATGAACTAAAATGAAAATAAGTTTTAATTAAAAATGATAAAATGCCAAGTTCTACACTGAGATTGAGACCGCTCCTAAGAGAGTACTGAGATATTTTCAATTAAGTATATGCTAATTACAAGCCCATTAAAGTGATTTGTCAGTCAGAAAAGGAAAGTGAATGGTTTGGTTGCAGATCAAAGGAGGTAACAGAGTTGTTCTCACATCAGACCTTTTCTGTGGTATGATGTTGAATTAGAGTGTCAGATTTCAGAGGGGACTTGAATAAAATGTCATGTGTTGAGCAGTGTGAGTATCTCAGTGATTTGGTATTTATAGGTTTGTCATGTGAAAAAGCCTAGTTTTGTTTAGAACTAAGGAAGACATTTCTAATAATAAAACATTTCAAGATAGAATGGGCTGACTTGTGGGATTTTCATCCGTAGAAGCAATAAGGGAGAAATTAAGTGACCACTTACTAAAGATGTAATATGGTTGATGTCATCATTTGTGGGAGGTTGAGCTAGAGACACTTTAAGATTCCTTCCAATTCCTTTAACTTTTAAATTTTTTTTTGCTTCTTAGATTCCTTACAATTAATCTTATCAACTTTGCCCTTAAGACTTTATTAGTAATAAGTATATTTGTATAGTACTTAAAGGTTTTTAAATGCTGTTATGAGGCCCGATCAAATGTTATGGTCACAAAAATTCTACACCTTGAGCAGGAAATGTTTTATAATTTTTAGACAGTTGCATCTTAAGGACTTAGAGTATGGATTCTGGGTTCCAGACCACCTGGGCTCAGAATGTCTTCCTTTCTTCATCTGTAATTTGGTGATAATAATAATGACTATACCATATGGTTGTTTGGGTTTATGTATGAGGTTTGAGAATATATGCTTAGAACAGTACCTGACCCATAGTAGGCAGTAAATGTTAGCTAGTCATGTTATCATCATTATATTTCTCTTTTACAGGTAAGGAGAGTGAAGCTCATGTAAGTTATGACTTGCCCGAGTTTACATCAGTAATAAGTGGTAGAGCAGTTATTGAGAATTCTGTTGAATTAGACAAAAACAAAATCAGAAATGGAGTACAATTACTGGAGTATGGACTATTTTGTGAAATAGCACTGATTTCATTTAATTTGTTAAATGAACCCATCATACTGCTGTGAAACAATTGACTGTAGATTTTGTGAAAGCTCAAGTTTGCATGTGTTTACATATATACACACATTCTAGACATAATTCAGTAGGAAAGCCCTTTCTAAAGCATATTATAAATGAAGATATCCACATATTCCAAAAGATTTATGGTGCTTGATAGCATTTAAAAGGAAGTAGGCAATTAACTTGAGTTCTGTTGGCATTCCAGTGTACTTGCCAAGCAATTTGAGCTTCTGGTTTCTAGATGTGCTTAGATTTCTAGAGGAAAATAAGTCAAACTGAAGTCATCTCCTAGAAGAAAAATCCAAATTGGCCCTCATTTATAATTTTAAGAAAACAGAAATGATTTCGCTAAAATTCTGTTCTGTCTTCAGACAGTTAACCTCTTATAATCAATTCATGAAGTGCTCTGTAGTTTTCTAGTCATGTTAGAAATAGTTTAAGCTGTACAGCAACATAGACGACCTCTATAGATTGTGATGTACTTCAAGAAGGATTGTTACTTTTGCATTTTTCTTATTGCCATTTAGTTTCTGGGGGTGAACACATCTCTTATAGTAAGGATTCTTTTATTTCTTTACAACATTGTAAACATCCAGCGGGCAGATATTGTCTTAATAATCTGTTGTTCTCTTGTAGAGAGCCCTGCACATAGTGAGTTTGTGAAATTGTCAGTGCATTGATGGCTTTATTGGAAACCAAAGAACCCATTAGATTGGCTGTATTAAAAATGGCCAATTAGCCCGGCCGGGCGTGGCTCAGCAGTTGAGCGTCGACCTGGGATCCAGGCGATTGGGGTTCGATTCCCGGTCAGGGCACATGCCCGGGTTGTGGGCTCGATCAATGACTCTCTCATCATTGATGTTTCTGTCTGTCTCTCCCTCTCCTTTCCTCTCTCTGAAATCAATAAAGATGTATTTAAATAAATAAATAGATTAATTAATTTAAAAAAAAAAAGGTCAATTAAATTAACTTACCATTCACAAGGATAGTAATGTAATCTATTTGTCAGCAAGTTTATTTTATTTATTTATTTTTTATTTTAAAAAATATATCTTTATTGATTTCAGAGAGAGGAAAGGAGAGGGAGAGGGAGAGATAGCAACATCAATGATGAGAGAGTCAGTGATCGAGCCCGCAACCCGGGCATGTGCCCTGACCGGGAATCGAACCCTGATCGCCTGGATCCTAGGTCGATGCTCAACCACTGAGCCACGCCCGGCCGGGCTGTCAGCAAGTTTATTAAAACTATTTTCTTGAAAAGGACTTCTATTGGCAAAACTACATTTGATAAGATCAATGACTTATCGAAAATATGAGTTGAAGGGGGAAAAAATACCCTCCAAAAGGCTTTAAAGGCATTTCAAAAACACTATAAATGAAAGTTCTGTAAGAAATCCATTTTAAACCAACCCAGACTTACCACAGTAAAAATCTCATCTGGTCAGTGAATTAATCAGGAAAGTTGCAGTGTGATCTGCTGAGGCAGATTCTCCTGTAACTTTTGTCATTTGGCTTGAACTTATTTTTAAAGTATTTGAACCAGCCCCTACTAGCATAAAATGTAATGACTTTAGCATTTGTATTATTCTTTGTTTAATTTTTGGAGTTCTCAGTAAAGTGCTAACCCTTTTATAAATTATTGCAGTGAGTGAGGATCAGCTTCTCTAGGCCTGGTTTTCTATTCATATATCAAAAAGGTAGAATATAGACCCTTAATCTCCTCCTTCTGCATGTTCACAGCCCCCCTGCCTGCGTGACCTACTGGAGGAAAAAGTACTAGTTGGTTTTCTTCTGGTCACAGGAGAGAAGTAGTTATGCACTTGGCCATAGTTTCTATCTCTTTGAATTTATATTCTTCCCTTCCTTCTTTTAGAGCAGTAAAGAAAACTGGAAGGTGAAGTCTTTCTATCAGAAAAAGCTGAGGTGGCTTATTCTTGACCCTCCTAATGTTTCTGATTACTGGGAGCTATAAGAAGGGTGTAGTAGAGAAGGGAACCATTTGCTTGTGTAGAAGTGGCTGTGTTGGAATAGTATTAAATCTTCAAGCTTTTCCTGTGGAGGGATTTTTCTCCTAACATTAATTATCTTTACAATTGTTTAAATGATTTTTATATTTTGACTAGGGTGGTACATGTACATGGTAAACAATTGAAGGTGTATGAAAGGTTATGCAGTGAAAAATAAGTGTCATTTTCATTCAGCCATCTACTTTTGATCTCCCCAGGACAATCACGGTGAACTTTGTATGTTTATGTGCATCCCTAACCCCAACCATGTGTTGTACCACTGTTTTGAACCTTGCTTTTTTTTTTTAACCCTCACCCAAGGATATATGTATACATATTTTAAATATGTCTTTAGTGATTCCAGAGAGACGAAGGGAAAGGGGGAGAGAGAGAGAGAACATCAATGATGAGAGTCCTTGATCGACTGCCTCCTGCACCCCCCCTACTGGTGATCAAGCCCACAACCCGGGCATGTGCCCTGACCAGGAGTTGAACCGTGATCTCCTGGATCATAGATTGATGCTCAACTGCTGAGCCACACCGGCCAGGCCCAAGGATATTTTTTTCTATTGATTTTTAGGGAGAGTGGAAGGGAGGGAGGGGCCAGGAGGAGAGAGAGAGAGAAACATTGATGTGAAAGAAACAAATCCATTGATTGGTTGCCTCCCGCACACTCCCCAAGCAGGGCCTTGGATCAAACCTGCAACCCAGGTAATGCCCTTGACCGAGAATCAAACCCGAGACCTCCTTGGAGCCCTGGTCAAAGCTCCAACCAGTGAGCCACACCAGCCAGGGCTGAATCTTGCTTCCCCCCCCCCCCCTACTTACAATATATCTTGGAAGTCAATTCAAATCTGTACATAATTTTACTTCATGGTTTTTAATAGCTGAATTGATGGACATTTATGTTGTTCCCAGTCTTTTTTGCTGCATTGTGAAGTTGGCCTTGTGTATTTAATTGTAAAGGAGGAATTAAGGTTGCTGTTATAAATGCCTTCTATAATTTCAGATGGTTTACTCAGTGAGTTGGAGACAGTGCTTTCTAAGAAGTATTTTCCACAATGAGAAAGATGGCAGCTCATTTATGCAAACTATGTTTTTATTTATAGTCAATTGCCTTGGGGTATGGTGATATTTCATATAGAAATTGGCATAACTCATCAAGTACATCATTCTGGAAGAGGCTCATTTTCCCTCTTAATGACTTCTTTAAAGAGTCTTAGTCTAGTGTGTGAAATATGGATTTAGAAACTGACTGATCCTGTTTATAAGTTTTTGGCCAGGTAATTGTGGGTGAGGCATTGGGATAGGGATGGAATGGATAGATTACAATTAAGAATCCTAGATGTGAATTTTCAGGATCTCCAGACAAGATGTCACCTGTAGCCTGTGGCAGCCTTTTCCTCTTTAATGTATCAGCTTCATTTAAGATTTATTATTTTTATTTCATTTATTGATTTTTAGAGAGAGAGAGAGAAGGAGAGAGGAGAAATATACAGAAACATTGATTTGTTGTTCCACTTATTTATGCATTCATGGTTGATTATTGTATGTGCCCTGACTGGGGATTGAACCCATAACTTTGGCATGTCGGGACAACGCTCTGACGAATTGAGGTACCTGGCCAGGGCTTAATACTGTTTTGTTGTTGTTTTTTTAAAAAACCCTGAATATAGTGGTGCAAGTTTCATTGAAAATCTATATTCTATTTTTCTCAAATATATTCAATTTCAGGAAGATAATGTATATGGCAGTTTATATATGCATTTTGTAAAATTGAAGGAATATATATTTGGATGTGCATAGATTTGTTTTAAAAATTTGTTTTTTGAGCAGCATTAGCATTATTAAAACAAGGGTGACAGTTGCCATTATCTTAGTAATTCACTACTGAATGACCCAGGTAATAATGGTATGCTAGTGTAGTATCAAAACACTAGTTGTTAAATTTTTGCTAAGTTCATTTTGCTTTCTTTATATCCTCAAAGTAATTTCTTTTTTTTAAATATATTTTTATTGATTTCACAGAGAGGAAAGGAGAGGGAGAGAGAGAGAGAAAACATCAATGATGAGAGAGTCATTGTTTGGCTGCAGCCCACAACCCGGGCATGTGCCCTGACCGGGAATCGAACCCTGATCGCCTGGATCCTAGGTCGACGCTCAGCCGCTGAGCCACACCCGGCCGGGTGCTCAAAGTAATTTCTAATCCCTAAATCTTTCCCTTTTCCCTATTTTCCTGCATACACCTAACTTTTTCTCCTGGGATTACCTTCTGCTCCAGTTGTGGTGGATTAGATAATATGAAAAAAGAAGGGGAAAGAGAAATGATGTAATTTTGAGACCGGTCTTCCCTACCCAGTATGATTGTTGAGATGGGTGCTCTTGAAATAGATGTACCTGTTGCTGTGGTTCCTAACTTTTCATTAAGGCCTCATGGCTTTTTCTTTGTTTGAATGGTGCGTTTCTACCGTTCTTTTAAGGTTTGGATCAAATGTTGTCTTGCAGGTTAAGTCTTTTCCTGACTTTGCTTCTTTTCTATTAGCTTCTCCATAGTATTTTTAAAAGGCTTCTATTAAGGTATTTATTACATTATTGATAGTTGATTCTTTGTGTGTCTGACTCCCTCAGGAGACTGATCTTTTGAGGAACTTTGTTTTATTTGTATTTACAGCAGTAGGTGTAGTGGCAATAAATAATACTCAGTAGTTTTCGAATTAATGACTATCAGGAAACTTGATCCATTTCATTTTTCCAAGGGAAAGCTGGTCTTTAAATTCTTTTTTTTTTTTTTTTTTTTACATTCAGTATTATTTTGTATTCAGTTTCAGGTGATTGGTTAGACAATTAAATACTTTACAAAGTGTTCCCCTTAATATTGCAAGTACCCAATTGGCACCATACCTAGTTACTACAATATTTTAATATTTTTGACTATATTTCCTATGTTGTACTTTACATCCCCATGACTATTTTGTAATTACCAATTTGTACATCTTAACTCCTTCACCTTTTTCACCCAGTACCCCAACTCCCCTCCCCCTAGCAACTATCAGTCTGCTCTCTGTATCTATGAGTCTGTTTCTGTTTTGTTTATAGTGTTCTTTAGATTCCATGTAGAAGTTAAATCATGTGGTATTTGTCTTTCTCTGACTGTCTTATTTCACTTAGCATAATACCCTCTAGGTCTCTCCATGCTGTCACAAATTGTCTTTGTATTCTTAATCTGATCTTCATCTACTTATATGACTGATTACTAGGTTTTCCAAGTGGAATTTTTAGGTATTCATAGAGATAGTGCAGAATTATTTTGATGACTGTAGATAACTTTTTTCAAAAATTGTTTTATGACTTTCTATATAAACCTTATAGAAAACTGGGGAGCAAGTTTTTTTTCTAGCTTTTTATTAAAAAGCTTAAAATGTGTCTGGAAATTTTAAAAAAAATTTCTAACTTATGGTATCAATGTGATCTGTCTTTATATTTTTAAAATACACACATACACATATATACAGAACACACATACATACATACATACAAAGGGTGTCCCAAAAAATGTATACACACTTTAACAGCTGATAGCTCAATTTTGAAAATGAGCTGTATTTTAATAGACACTGCCTTTATAATTATTCAAAGTGTGTGTATACATTCTTTTGGGATACCATATATATGTGTGTGTGTTTTAAATTGATTTTAGGGAGGGGGAGAGAGAGAGAAACATGTGAGAAACATTGATCAGTTGCCTCCTGCACGTGCCCTGACTGAGCATTGAACCTGATACCTAGATATGTGCCCTGACCAGGAATCAAACCTTCCACCTTTTGGTGTGTGGGACGATCCTCCAACCAACTGATCCACACCAGCCAGGGTTAAAACATATATTTTATAATAAAATTAATATATGTGTTTTATTGATCATAAAAAAATACAAAAGTGTAAGAGCAAAATAAAAATATCCATATTTCCTCCTCTTGTAAGTTAAAATGTTAACATTTGGTGCATTTCATTCCAGTCTTATTTCTGTTCATGGGTTTTTGTTTGTTTTGTTTTCCATAGTATTTGATTTATTGTTTTATTGTTTGGTATTAGAGTAACTTTAGGCCTCGGATGGCACAGTTGGGGTGATACCCATCATTTAAGACCTCTATTGATCACATCTAGAGGTTTTTTGTTGGGTTGTTAAAATGGTGTTGGTGTTCTTGGGTTTCCCTAAGATAGAAATCACGAGGAAAACCCCAGAGAAATTTCCAGACAGATTTTATTAAGCTTATATGCTTGAGCACAAGGGAGGCAGTATAGAGGAAAGGAAGGTCCTCCAAACTGACTATGGGGCTGGCTCTGCTTGGCTGCTTTTATAAGCTGGAGGCAAAGCATACTTGCACAAAAAAGTGTGCCTTTTGAAAAAGGTGGGCTTGTGGAATTTTCCATGTCAGGGTGGAAGAAGCTAGCCCTTAGAAGGGAGATAAAATTCTGCATTTTTTGAGCAGGGAGTGAAGGGGTGGTGACATTCTTGTGGTTGGCTTATCTGGTGTTTCTTCTGCCCATCTGGTGTCCTTAGGATCTCAGGCCCAGGAACCTATGCTGTCTCAGTGTTACCTTAGCAAATCTCTCAATTAAGAACTACTTAGAAAATATTACTTGTTTTCTTTTTGAGGCCATTGCATTTTATGTTTTGCTTTGTTTTGTTTCACTCCAACCGTGGGATTTAGTGTGTTTATAATAATGAGTAGAGAAAAGCAAAGTTGTTTTGCTAGACATGGGCTATGCAGCTAGACTCACTCACTAGGCAGGTGACCTGTTTTCAGATGCACAATCCTTGATTCAAATTAATGCCTCAGGCCCTAGCTGGTTTGCTCAGTGGTTAGAGCTTCGGCCCTCTGACTGAAGAGTCCTGGGTTCAATTCTGGACAAGGGCACATACCTTGGTTGCAGGCTTGATCCCCGCCCCCAATCATTGTTTCTTTTTCTTTCTTTCACTTTCTGTGAAAAGCAATGGAAGAAAATATCTTCTGGTGAGGATTAAAAAGAAACAAAAAAACAAAAACAAAAACAAATTTATGCCTCAGGGAGATTGCCAATTGTTACATATCATGGCCGTCAGGAGTTGCTCCAATGTTGAAATTTTCAAATGCCAAGGATGAGATGAAAGCAACTCCTAGAGAGCAAATCCTAGGGAACTTTATATTCCAAGAATAAACAAAAAGGAAGGAATTAACACAGAGTATTGAGGAAAAAATGACAAGGGAGGTGGGAGAACTGAGGGAAAGTTGTATGATTTACGCAGTGAATTTCAAGACTAAGAAAATATTTTAAATCATCAAATACAGCTGAGGTGTGAAATTAAAGGTCACCTTTTCCAAGCCTTTCCCGATTCCCTCAGCCGGGGTCCATTTCTGGCTCTGTGTTGGTCTCACAGCACACTGTATGTACTTCTCTTGAAGCCCTTATTACAGTGTGGTGTCGGGAGACTCCAGCTACCTTGGGCAGGCTCCCCGATCGCCCCATTCTACTTCAGGGTCCTGAGTACACGGCTGGCCCTTCTCAAAACTGCTGAATAAACACATGACTACAAAAATTGTGGCTACTTATAGAATCATTTTTCAAATGTTGTCTCAATATAAAGCTAAGGGAACTTTATTACCTACCCTGCTGCTAACCAGCAAATGCCAGAAGCGAAGAGGACTTGTTCCTTGGTCCTAGACAGTTACATATTGAAGATATTGCAATATTAATGTGCTGCACTGCTGATTTTTCTCTAATTCAGACTGAAATTCTTTCACTTATATTTTGGTATTTGTATAAGTCAGAGCTAATAATTTGTGAAGGTGTCTGCTCTTTAAATTGTGCACATTTATGTTCCAAAATGATATTCAAATTGAATTGACACAATAATTTTACTAAGTGGATGTTTCTTGAAACAGCTTTGCCTCCATTGAAGCAATGATGCAGTTAAGTTACTCCCCATTCCTTTAGTGTTTGCGAACAATATTGACTTTGTTTTATTCAGATTTCTTTGTCAGAAAAGACTGCTTTGTACTATATATATATTTAATTTTATTTTTGTTTAAAATATTACAGATGTCCCTTTTTCTCCCCAATGACCTGTTCCACCCGGTCCCTTCCCTCTCCCCAGTCCCTCTCCCCACCATTGTCCGTGTCCTTGGGTTGTGCATATATGCATATAAATTCTTTGGTTACTCTCTCCCCCTCCACCCACCCGCCCTCCTCCATCCCTCTGACATTCGTCAGTCTCATCTGTGCTTCCATGTCATAGAATCTATTCTGTTCATCAGTTTATTAAGTTCTTTAGATTCCACGTATAAGGGAGATCATGTGATATTTGTCTTTTGCTGCCTGGCTTATTTCACTTAGCATAATATTCTCCAGGCCCATCCATACTGTCCCGAAGGGTACGAGATTCTTCTTCTTTACAGCTGCATAGTATTCCATGCTGTAAATGTCCCACAGCTTTTTTATCCACTCATCTACTGATGGGCACTTGGGCTGTTTCCAGATCTTGGCTATTGTAAACTGTGCTGCTATGAACATCGGGGTACATATATTCTTTCTGATTAATGTTTCAGGATTCTTAGGATACATTCCTAAGAGTGGAATCACTGGGTCAAATGGCAGCTCCATTTCTAATATTTTGAGGAACCTCCATACTGTTTTCCATAGTGGTTGCATCAGTCTGCATTCCCACCAGCAGTGTACTAGGGTTCCCCTTTCTCCACACCCTCGCCAGCACATGTTGTTTGTTGATTTGTTGATGGTAGCCATTCTGACAGGTGTGAAGTGATGCCTCATTGTGGTTTTAATTTGCATCTCTCTGATGATTAGTGACATTGAGCATTTTCTCATGTGTCTCTTGGCCATCCGTATGTCCTCTTTGGAGAAGTGTCTATTCAGGTCCTTTGCCCATTTCTTATTGGGTTGTTTGTCTTCCTCTTGCTGAGTAGTATAAGCTCTTTGTACACTTTGGAAATTAGCCCCTTATCAGAAACATACTTGGCAAATATATTTTCCCAAACCGTGGGGTTCCTTTGTATTTTGAGGTTGTTTTCTTTTGCTGTGCAGAAGCTTTTTAGTTTAATGTAGTCCCATATGTTTATTTTTTCTTTTGTTTCTCTTGCCCTAGGAGGTGTATCAGTGAAAATTCCACTACGTGGGGTGTCTGTGACTTTACTGCCTATGTTTTCTTACAGGATTTTTATGGTTTCGTGACTTACATTTAAGTCTTTTATCCATTTCGAGTTTATTTTTGTGTATGGTGAAAGTTGGTGGTCTAGTTTTCATTTTTTTGCATGTACCTGTCCAATTTTCCCAGCACCACTTATTGAAGAGACTGTCTTTACTCCATGGGATACTCTTGCCTCCTTTGTCAAATATTAACTGACCATAATGCCGTGGGTCTACTTCTGGGGGTCTCTGTTCTGTTCCATTGATTTACATGCCTGTTGTTGTACCAATACTAGGCTGTTTTGATTACAGTGGCTTTGTAATACAGTTTGAAATCTGGTAATGTGATCCCTCCCACTCTGTTCTTTTTTCTCAAGATGGCTGCAGCTATTCGGGGTCTTTTTTGGTTCCATATGAATTTTTGAAATGTTTGTTCTAGGTCTGTGAAATATGCTGTTGGTATTTGAATAGGAATTGCATTGAATTTATAAATGGCTTTGGATAGTATGGACATTTTAATGATATTAATTCTTCCTATCCATGAGCATGGTATATTCTTCCACTTGTTTAAATCTTCCTCTACTTCTTTTTTCAGTGTCATGTAGTTTTCTGAGTACAGGTTTTTACATCCTTAGTTAAGTTTATTCCTAGGTATCTTTTTTTTTTCGTCGCAGTGGTAAATGGCATTGCTTTTTTAATTTCTCTCTCTGAAAGTTCATTGTTGGTGTATAAGAATGCCATTGATTTCCGGATGTTAATTTTGTATCCAGCTACCTTGCCAAATTCGTTTATCAAATTTAGTAGTACTTTGGTGGAGTCTTTAGGGTTTTCTATGTACAATATCATGTCATCTGCAAATAATGACAGTTTTACTTCCCCCTTTCCAATTTGGATACCTTTTATGTTTTCTTCCTGTCTGATGGCTATGGTGAGGACTTCCAGTACTGTGTTGAATAAGAATGGTGAAAGTGGACATCCCTGTCTTGTTCCGGTTTTTAATGGAAATGGTTTTAGTTTTTGCCCATTGAGTATGATGTTGGCTGTAGGTCTGTCTTTACTATGTTGAGGTATGATTCCTCTATTCCCACTTTGCTGAGAGTTTTTATCAGAAATGGGTGGTGGATTTTGTCGAATCCCTTTTCTGCATCTATTGATATGATCATATGATTTTTGTCCCTCATTTTGTTTATGTGATGTGTCACATTTATTGATTTGCGGATGTTGTACCAGCCTTGCATCCCCGGAATAAATCCCACTTGGTCATGATGTATGATCTTTTTAGTGTATTGCTGGATCCGATTTGCTAGTATTTTAGTGAGGATTTTAGCATCTATGTTCATCAGGGATATTGGCCTGTAATTTTCTTTCTTTGTAGTATCTTTATCTGGTTTTAGGATTAGGATAATGCTGGCCTCATAAAAAGAGTTTGGGAGTTTTCCCTCCTCTTGAATTTTCTGGAATAGTTTGAATAGAATAGGTGTTAATTCTTCTTTGAATGTTTGGTGAAACTCGCCTGTAAATCCATCTGGTCCAGGACTTTTGTTTGCTGGGAATTTTTTCAATATTTATATATTAACAAACTGCCAGTAGTAGTGTTGCAAATATTGTATTTTAAAGTTTGATATACTTTAGGATTAATGAATCTTTACTCTGAAGAACATATGTGTTGTATATAGAAAAAAAAAGGTGGTTTAAAAGGGCTTGGGAAAAAAAATTAACAGTGGGACTGGGTTACATTGAATGGAGAATATAAGTCAACTGAAATCCATTGATGGGGAGCTCACATTTCTCTGTTTTCTGCCCAGGGTCTGGCAGTTGATAACTAGTACAGCATAGTAAAATAAGCTCAATTGTATTTAGTTGTATATGAAAACAATATTTAGTTGTCCCAATTTAACATTTGGAAAAATTTGCTTGCATGTTTATAATAATCAGATACTACTGAAATTTATTTTATGTCCTTAAAACTCTATGGCAGCTTTATGGTAACAGTGGAGTAAAACCTTAGGAACTTGGCTATCTGAAAATGTATAGGCATAAGTAACTTGGGAAGTCTTCCTTTGCAGATCTTGGAAGGTTTTTCTTTTTACTGGAGTAGGCTGTTGCTTGAGGAAACACAACCAGCACATGGAGGTTTCAGCACACTGAAATCCACTCACTTACTTCCTGGTTACTGTGCACTAGTTGTCGGTAGCTTGTGCCTTATTAATTTAGAGGTTCACAGACACATTTCTTCCCCCCCCCCTCAACTTTTGTAACAGTGGGCAAGAGGACAGACTTTAAATCTTACTTATCCAAGTCACCCTAACACATCGTTATTAGCACAATAACAGTAACAGAATGTAAAGAATACATACCATATTAAACACAAATACACCTGTGAGATACTTATAATGTTCTTAGGATTTGTTTGGTGAGATGTGCTGAACATAGCTTCGTGTTGTGAGAATTATGTGATGCTGTGCTTGGAGCTTAGGGCACCCTCTCCTCCTCCCTCTCCCTATCCCCCTCCCCCTCCTCCTCCCTCCTCCCCCTCCTCCTCCTCCTCTGATTAAATGAACGACAGCTTCAGTGTGATATGAGCATTTGTATTTATTAGGTCCTAAATTGCTGACTTTTGATAGCCTTCTGTTCCAATTTGAACCTAAGGGCATTCAGGGACCAAATCATACTTGCATAGCTCATACTTTTGTTTCTGTATTAATACAATTTCTTCCTGTGTGCTACTCAGTTGTTGAAGATAATACTTAGTTTTTGTTTTTGTATTCCATTTAAGGCACAATTTGTTATTTGGGCATCATTCTTTATTTAAAGAGTAGAAAAGTCACCATTGGGTTGAGAATAGGATTTGCCAAACTGGCGGTAGAATTAGTTACTGTTAAGGTGGGCAGTCTATGAATTCTCTCATACCCCCTTTGACTTATATCTGGTCTATAAGCATTTGCTATAATTGCATAATTTCTTCACCCCCTTGGGCTGAATTAAACACAAACTTTTATTGTAATGAATATAACTGTATATGCTTATAATTCCAAATGAGCTGAAAGAGTTGTGAAAGGTAAGTACATGATGTGGATTCACAGAATTCTTTCTACAAGTAGAAGCATAAGGTATTTTAGTAAAGAACATCAGTATCTATTTGATGAATATTCTGTCAATTTTTTTTTAATGTTTCTCAATTATTTCCTGTTATTTTCCTAAAACACACAGCTTAAAACATAATAGAAGCAGTACAGTTGCTTATGATCACAAAGAAAAGTTCATCTTAATGGCTTTTTGATTCTCTACAACCTCACTGGTCTCCATTTTGCACAAGTAATTGACAATTTAGTGTGATAAGATTGCAAAGCTCCTGGAACCCAGAAAACACAACTGTGAAGAATTCACAGGAATCAGGTAGATTTGTTTCTAAGAAAAGAAGTGTAAGGAATAACAGAAGTGAGAAGAAATATAAAAGTATCATCTACTTAAACTTCAGCAATATAGCTTAGTGGTAAGAAACGGCTTTGAAGTCAGAAAGCCTGACTTTTGTCCTGCTCTGCCACTTACTTACCATAGGATCTGAGTGACGTAACCTTTCTACACCTCGGGCTCCCCATACGTAAACTGGGGATAGTAGTAAACTAACAGAGTAGGTGGTTCGCTGTGTGGATTATGTGAGACTATGTATGGTAAATGCCCAGCATGGTGTCTGACAGTAAGCTCTCACTAAACAGGTTATAAAGTATCCACAAACAAGGAGTTGTTACAAACCAGCCTTGTGTCATCTGTTAAAATGATCATGCTGGCAGAAACTCAGCTAAGGTACAATCTTGAGTTTGCCAGCAAGCGTAGGCGGGTTTAAGTGAGTAAAATGACTCATATGCTTGTCTTGGTTCTAAGTATCTGTTGTTGGCAATTTTGTCCTTCAGCCCTGCCCCCCAAATGGAAATTATACTCATATTCAACAACCAGTAATTATGTTTCTCATCAGTAGTAATGGTAGGTATTTAAATAATATTACATCACTTCATATCCTTTTTCTCTGTGAATCATCTTACACATGAACGTAGGAGTTGTCTGACTGGGAGTTCTGGGGAACCAGGAGTGATGCTATTCTCTTTGAGAAGTAAGACACAGGAGACTGACGGATGGAGGTCAGAATGACTCCTCTTGGCTGATTGCAGGACACATGGCATTAGATCTAAAGTAAGAGGGTTTATTAACTCATCTTGACTTAGACAGACTTACCCCCGGGGTAACTAGCACGGCTGAACAACACCAGACCTCCCTTCAGGACAGACAGATGCCTTCCTGCATGGAGAGCAGAGCAGCGGGCATGCACCCAGGGACAGGATGTCTGAGAGAGAAAGGCAGGAGCTTAGCTAGCCTTGCACGGTGCTCCTTTCTCACTCCTTGACCCCAAAAGTCCTGCCCCCATGAGAAGAGTAAGGCAAGAGTGGGGAAGAGAGTTCCAGAGTGTTGCTCTAGCTAAAGTCCCTTCCGCATGAACGAAGCATGATGGGAGCACACAGCCAAGTCAACATGACCTTCCAGAAAAGAAAGTGAGACTGTGAAGTTCTGTGAGTAGATTGGGAGCTAGATAAAGGAAAGCAGGTGGAGAGGAGTAGATAGGAACTTAGACATAGCAAACAAGTTTCTGGTTTCCTTCATCTTTCAAAAGCTCGTGACATACATTCATTCATGTCCTTCTGTTTGTCCGTCTGTTCGTCCATTTACCCATCTGTACATTCCTTAATGGATATAAAGGATTAGTAAATAATCAGAAGTGCTAATCAGAAATAGGTTGTGACTTCTCATCTGAATTTTATTTATTTATTTATTTATTTATTTATTTATTTATTTATTTATTTATTTATTTATTTTTATTTATTTTAAATATCTTTATTGATTTCAGAGGGAGGAAAGGAGAGAGAGAGAGAGAGATAGAAACATCAATGATGAGAGAGTCATTGATCGAGCCCACAACCCGGGCATGTGCCCTGACCAGGAATCGAACCCCGATCGCCTGGATCCTAGGTCGATGCTCAACCACTGAGTCACGCCCAAAGGGCTCTCATCTGAATTTTAGACTCAATAAAATCGTAAATGCTATCTTGAAATAGAATTAAAAAAAAACAATAAAATATATGAGAAAGCAAAGAATCTTTGGCAAAGGTTTACTTTTTGTAGTGATATATTAAGTGCTTACCTGATTGAATAATTCACATTAGTAATTAATTTTGAGTAATTTTTCTTATCCTTTTAAGAAATATTTAGTGAGCAGCTACTATGTGCTGGGCACTGTTGTTGATTCTGGAGCTACCAGGATGAATGAGATACTATCCTTTGTTCATGGAGATTACAATTCAATAGAAGAAACATGTCATATTAAATATTAAATAAAACATAATTGGAAATACAGTTGACCAAAAGAAGCAGTGGCCAGCTCCACCGTCAGGGCCATGTGCAGTGGTAAGGCGGATCATCTAGAAGCAGCCTATAATTCATGATTAAGTTTGAGGGGAAAAATGATCTTCTCTCTTATAATGAATTCTTGTCAGGAATTGTTTCTAGGGCTTTACATACTGTTTCTTATCTTTCTAGAAATTAGGAAGCAAGTAATAGAAGCCTACCCAGAAATTGTTAAAACTATGACTTAAAATATTTTATTAGTTATAGAAATATGAAATATCTACTTGACTCTGGGTGCTCCATGTTTTATTTATTTATTTTTTAAATATATCTTTATTGATTTCAGAGAGAGGAAGGGAGAGGGAGAGAGAGATAGAAACATCAATGATGAGAGAGTCATTGATCGGCTGCCGCCCGCAACCCGGGCATGTGCCCTGACCGGGAATCAAACCCTGATCGTCTGGATCCTAGGTCGATGCTCAACTGCTGAGCCATGCCCGGCTGGGCTGCTTCATGTTTTAAATGTTGGAGATGTGTCCTGTTCTTCAAGGTTTTAAAGTATATGCTTACAAATGAAACAACCTACCAATTTTAGAATGTTGATCTTTTTATTTATAAAAGGAAGAGAAGGACCTGGAGAATTGTAGGGGACTCTATGAAAGGGAGGTTGAGATGGCAGTTAGGAAGCTGATTGGAAGGGAAATCATTTGAACAATAGATAATAAGTGTATTAATGGAAGAAAGCAGGTGGGTACAACTTCCTTGCTTGGTCTGTGTAGCACTAGCAGTTCTGCAGAGGTCCTGGGGGTCCCTGGGGGAAGGAGGGAGATCAAGCTAAGAGAACTTTTGCTGCATCTCTCCTCAACTCCACTCACCCATCTTGCTTAAAAATTGGACTCCTATATAAGAGTTTGTTTGAAGAAATGTGTTCTGCAAATTTAATGAAAATATTTAAAACTATTCATTTAAAGCATGATATAAAATGTTGATAAACTGCTGATAGTGATATATTGGAAATACTTTGAATGGAGAGGTATATATCATATTTACGCTGATAATTAAAATCAAAGCTAAAATTGAAGAACATTTTGGGTTATTTTGATCACTTTTATTTGATCAGGTGTTGCATATTAAACCAGAGGAATATGAAAATGTACATGGATACTTGTGTAGCTCTTCTGAAGAGGAAGTCTCGGCAAATTTGAGGACTTTTGGGTTTATGACATTGGTTCTTTCATGCATTTAGTTTTCAGCCTTTGGCTGTCCCCTCCTTGATCATGATTATTTATACTGTTTTTATAATTGCAGCTATGATCAGAATCTTTTGTTGTTTTGTTCCCAAGTGAACATGAGAAAGAGCAAAGGAAGCCAGATGATTTTACTAAGATTATTACACTTTGGGAGAAGGAAGGAGATAAATGGGTTTTTGAGGTTGTGCATTTTTTGATAAGACATTTGTTTAACATGAAATTAACTGAGCTATGAGAGATGGAAATGGGAGTGGGCTAGAGTGCAAAGAAGTTATTGGGTGATAGTCCCTTCCACACACCCCACACTGATAACCCAAAGGAGGGGATATAAGGGACAGGAAATTCTGGGTCAGTTCTCACAGGACCACTGATGGTGCTTTTGGCTTAGCTACCGTAGTATCCTGGGATTCTATTTAAGAATAAGCTTTCTTGCCAGGGCAGAGTTGGGGGGGGCAGTATATGTAACTTATAGGTGCCCATATTTAATTTCATCTTGCACAGAATAGCCTATTAAAATAAGCAGTATTTCAGGTTCTCTTATGACTGGTTCATCTTCCTTTATTTTGTTTGTTTTTAGTTGTGTTTTGTAGTTGATCTGCTTAATTCTGCTTATTTCTTCTCTGAGCATTCCTTCCAGCCTGGATCTAGAGCATAGCAAAATAAACACTGAAGTTTTAGCGGTGGTGCCTATTATGATTTTACCATCAAAAGAACCTTTATTCTTGATATGTCTTAGTCATTGTTATAGTGAGGAAGCAATCCAAATAACTGAAACTACTGCTTAGGCACAGTTGATTCATAGGCCCTCTTTTGGTTGAAAGATGCGATGGAATTAAGGAACTCAAATCATAGACATGCATCACTTATTCAAATTACTTCAGGGTAAAAGCATGTGCCATGTGAATACGTTGAACTTGAAATGAAAGCCACCAGGAACTGAGGCATGAAGCAGCTTCAGGGATGGGCAGGCTCTCTGCTTTGTTCTGCATATCAGGTGCTGTTTCCCTTTGCAACAGCTGCTTTTTCTCAGCTTACTGGTCATTTTTGCTTTCTCACTTTTTCAGCTTGCCTTTGGTCACTATTGACTATTGTGCCTTTACCTCCTGATGTTTCATTTAACTTCCATTACAAATGGACTCTCTCAGTTTATCCTAGTTCAAATTCCTAAGAGAGGATTGGTTGAATAAGTTATGTTAATATATTAGGAAACCTTACAACTGTCAAGAAGGTTGAGGTAGATGCAGTGATGTATTGGAGCCAGCCTGAACTCTGTGTTTAGTAATATCACCTTGATAGCTTAGTATTGGCCACCACAGTGGGAGTATCACAGCATGGAAATTGGCAGACGCCACAAATCTGGGCTCACAGACTCTGCTTCTTGCCTCCAAAAACTGCTTGCTAAATCTTTATTGGCACACCACTGGGAAGATCTGTAGGTGTTGATATGCACAATCTCTAAGATGTACTGTTAAACAAAAGAGAGTAAGGTGTTGGATTACTTATAAGATGATTATAGTGTTTGACTAGGAAAAGGAGATTTAAATATATGTATGTGTGCATGCATACATTCAGATTCTTGTGTGGTGTGGAGGGTACTTTTGGTAGGTAAGAGTGACTGCTTCTAGGGTAGGGGATTAGGTTTAGAGTGGGGGGGTGTATGTGTGCAGATGAGAGTTCAGTTTTAGATACTTTTCTATACTAATTATGAGCATTAAAAGCCAATAAAATTCTTATGTAATCATAATAATGTCAATATCATTTACTTCAATCTCAAGTGTTATGATGAGGTATGTAGGAAGGAAATATAATCCTAATGTTGAAAGTATCAGGGTCAAATGAACTCACTTTTTCCATATGCCATCAGATTCACAGCCATGCCCCTTTGTACATTACTTCATATTTGACTGACTTGACACTCTGCTTTGCTTGTTATGAGATTTCTAATAGTCCTGTCACCCTCTTTTTAAGTGTCTTTTATATGTAAGCTTTTACTGTATCGCTGATAATATCCAGGATCTATATGTTGCCTAGAATCCATTTTCTTATTGAAAGACACTTTGTATTCCCTATTCTAATGTAGGCTGGGTGCTCTCTAGGCAACTACACAGTTGGCATCTGGAAATGCCTTATTTTAGCTTTCTCAGATTTCATGATCCTGCGTCTGCCCCTCTTTTTGATTCTGTTAAAGAAAAAATTATGATGACACTTATTAACAGTAAATAAATCTTTATCTAGGACTATTGCATTAGGTGTCAAAACTATCACAGCAGAAAAGATTGGGCTCAATTTCAAATACAGTAAGGACAAGTAGGGATTTATAGCCAACAGGAAGAGTGAGGAATTTGGTAGATGAACAGTTACTAAGAGGAGACATCAAGGGTAGGGGGATTCTTGCTAAACCTCTGGATTCTTGATAAAGGCAGGGCAGGATGATCAGATATTAAGCATGGTGGGTGAGGAATCTGAAGAGATATCAAGGGTGATCGGATATCAAGGGTGGGGAATGAGGACTCTGACCAGGTATCAAGGATAATCAGATATCAAGGGTTGGGGGGTGGAGCGTGGTGGAGACAACTCTCACTCAACTAACTTAGCAGGATTCTTGCTAAACTTGGGCTAGGCAGGTGGAATGCAGGACAGGTGACCAAGACTGGGACCTAACTGAGAGGAGGTCTATTGAGCCTGATTGATATTTGCACAAGGAGAGAGTCTTTTTCAATTCTTTTGGTTGCTGTTATTTTGTTTTTCAGTAGTATATTCTCAAAGCCTTCTTAAGAGAAAGTTTGAATTTTTATATTAGTTTCTTATTGCTACTGTAACAAATTATCACAAACTCCGTGGTTTGAAACAACATAAATTTATTTTCTTACAGTTCTGGAGGCCAGACGCCTGAAATCAATTTCACTGGGCTAAAGTCAAGGTGTCAGAGGGCTGATTTCTTCTGGAGCCACTAAAAGAGAACTTGTTTCCTTGCCTTATCTAATTTCTGGAGGCCACATGACGCTTTCCTTTCTCACATCATTGCAACCTCTTGCTTCCGTCGTCACATCTCCTACTTCCTCCTTTGACCTTCTTGTCTCCCTTTTATAAAGTGTGTGACATTGGGCCACCTGCGTGATACACGATAATCTCCCCATCTCAAGATCCCTACTTAACTATATCTGCAGATTCCTTTTGCTACATAAGGTATATTCACAGGTTCCAGAGATTCAGATGTGGACATTTGTTGGGTGGAGGGGGGCAGTCATTCTTCATCTTACCATATTTTGTAATATCTAAAAATGATTGTATTTTTTCCTCATGCTTAATTGATAGCTTGGCTTAGTATAGAGGTATAGAATTCCAAGTTCCTGATCATTTTTTCTCAGAACTTTGAAAATAGTGCTTCATTATCTTCTAGTTGATAGTTTGCTGCCAGCCTGATTCTCATGCCTTGGTAAATGACTTGACATTTTCCCCCTCTCTAAACTTCTGAGATTTTTTTTGCTTATATTGAATGTTACAACTGACTTAAGCTGAACATCAATTTAATTCATTAGTGTGCAGTTCAGTGTAATTAATGTTCATAAGCATGTCTTGCCTAACATGGCTGCTACTTTCACAAAGTGGTTTCCAAATTGTAGGTCCCCTACCCTTTTAGAAGAAAGAAGGAAGCAATGAAGGGAAGAGGAGTGGATAAACAGAAATTTTCACAGTGCCATCCTGCCGTAGTTATACATATTAGTACATAAAACTTCTGTTTTATTTGTATATGTGTGGTATGTTAAAAATGTCCAAAACTTTCCAAAATTTACCATGTATTTGTTCAGAGTCTGAAACAGGAGCAGTTTTCATATAAAAAATTATCATTAAAATTATGTTACGATGTACAATATACTTGAGGAGGAGAGCATTTCTACTTAGCTTTAAAGTTTTAACTAAAAATTTTCCTTGTTGTCTCATGACAAACTTTATTAAAATTAATAATAAGAATGTGGCTGATTTTGAAGTACAAGAATAAGGCCTATTCTGAAGCTGCTTGTTTAAAGCCCCTGTTTGTTATTAGATGGAATGCTGGGTGTAGGCTGGTGTGGTTCATACTTGGGATCTAGCCTGAAAGACATGTTTTACCCTCAACAAATATCATCTTTGTTTGAATATTTGTAGTCCATGTAACCACAGCAAGGTCTTTTTTCTCCCTTAAAACATATCTGAAATGTCTTCTTTCTTGTGCTTGTTTCACTGATAGTTTAACGTAGAACTGCCTTCCATTTTTCTGTTTCAGTTTGTTGCAGAATATGTGAGGTATCACCTTACACTCTTGATATGCTTGAGAATTGTAAAATAATAGTGAATCTTGGAATAGATAACTTTACTCTATGAGGACTGAAGCTGTTGTTAATTCCCAAGGCCAGACTGGGTATCTAAAGGGTAAAGTAATTTTTAAATTAAATTTGTTGATTTTTATATATTTAATGTTCATCTTTCAAAATGTACACCAGGACAAATGGTCTGCTGTCAATTTTATTTTATTGGATTGAATTAGAAACTTAACAACTTGGAATGAATTGTTCATTAGAATTTGGGGTTAACTGAGTAATACTGAGTTACAATGCCTGCTTTTAAAAAATGTAATTCAGGAGGATACTTGATTTTTTTTAACAGTTTCTGTGTTTAAGTGAGATAAAGGTCTTCTTAAAATGTTATAAAATACTTCTTAAAATGCTATAGTTGTCATTGTCTTTCATAAATTTGGGCCCAATGATGTTTTCCTGTGTTACTGAGTATTATTTAATCCAAGCATCCTTTATTCTTTTATCCTCACTTTTTAAAATTTGCGTCTTAAACTTTGAAACCTTGTTATATTAGATGTAAAGTCAATAAGAATAATTTGATTTAATTTGGCTTGAATAATATAATAGATTTTTTAAATTTGAGAATGACATGTGATACAAGTACCAAGTAACACAGCTGTCATGTTTAATAGGTGCCTGGAACTTGGTGCACACTGACACACAGACGCAAGACAGCTGCTGGTATCCCTGGGTCAATGTTGTAGGGCAAACTCTTTGTTCTTGCGATGGAATTTCTAAGTGAGCAAGTAGAATGAAACTAAAGGGAGTACTTGAGTGTAATTCTTAATTAACTTCTCAGCTATAGATCAGACAGTATGGAATACAATTTAACTATCGCATGTTTTACTTAAGGATGCTACTTCTTACTCTAAAGATGATTGTTTCACAATGCGGATTATTAAATAATGTCTTTAAACTCTGTTGAAAAAGGTTGGCATTTCCATTAAAGCAGGTTTGACTGTATTTTATAAAATTAGTTTGACTTTAAATTTGCTTTCTTTATAGAATACATTCATTAATATTATAAAGTTTTCTCCCCATGGAAAAATACTAAGATAAGGAATTTCTAAAGGAATTTAAAGATACAGAGCATTTATTTGATTTAGAGTTGAGCCAGCTGTTCTAATTATGGTAAAGTATATCATCTTTCTCTCATAAAATTAGGATACAGTCTCAGCCAGTTCTAATACAACCTCTGTTATATGGTTAGGTTTTCTTTTCTGGAAATCTCTAGACTAGAGATAATTCGTATGAAGCTTTAAATGTTACAGTTATGTTTTCTTGGGATACTTTGCATTACTTCTCAACTCCATACTGTTTTTGTTTTTGCCTTTATTCTTTAAAACCTTTGTCATTAAGTTCAAAATATAGTTGCAACTCCTACAACTGGTAGCAGGAATAAAGGACTGGTGTAAAATACATTCATAGAAAATGCTCATCCACTGAATTGGCCTAATCACCATAGAAATTCACGCTTAGCTGTCCTGATCATGGAAATGCAACTTAATAAGTAGTCAGGTTTTTTAGTTTTTGTTTAATTTCTATTGATTTACTTTCCCTTCCCTTTTGCAGAAGTGTTAGTATAATGTTTTAAAGCTGGGCGACAGAAGAGGGAAAAAGGAATTGACAAAGGTTCATAAATCTAAAATAGGATAATGAATATGTATATAACTGAGTTGATTATCCCAGACTTCTGATTACATTAGTTCACTATGAAAATCTGAACTAGTCTGTATTTTTATTTTATTGAACCATTATATTATGGATTCAGATTTTCCCCAAAGGACAGCATATTGACACTTTATAGTCTGAGAAAAGCAGTGGCATAAACGTTTTTTACTAAATATAGTTTTAAAAATTTACAGATTCCCATTTTGGTATTTTGACTATTATAAACAATCTTGTGCTTGTTTGATGATCTCACTGATATAAATCCCTAGAGGTGGAATTGTTGGGTAAACGATATACCTGTTTTTAAGATTTTTGATACATATTATCAAATTTCTTTCTGGAAAGATTTATGCATTTATAATTCTATCCTCAGTGTAAGGTACTGCAGATTTGCCCACACTTTGTCAGCATTGATCAATATCATTGCATTTTTGGTTAGGTGCAAAGGGATATTTTAAAACTTGCTTATCTTTAGTTTCTAATGAGTTTGATTTCCCCCCCATGTCATGGCTTTTAAATTTAGATTTTATTTTTATCAGAGCTATCCTTGGCTTAAAGATTCAGCAGTTTGTAAGACTTCTTTCGAAAAATAGCTGACTTTCATACCCCTCCCTCCTCACTGCTTACTCCCCTAGCTGATTCTTTTTCTGTTTACTTCCATAGTGAGAGATAACATGCCTCTATTGCCACTTCTGCTTCTGCAGTTTTAGGCATCATCTATTAGTTTCCTGCTTTGGAGGGTGAGGGTCTGTGCTCCCAACCTCTGCTCCATACGGGCACATCCCTTCAACTCTCAGGGAGTTGATGCCTTTAATCAACTCCCTGTTTTTAACCCCACCCTTCCCTCTCCTCAGGAGTTACCATTTGCTGAGCCTTTGAGGGATGGGCTTTAAAGAATCCCTCTTTTTTCATTTTAGTTCTGTTTAAGGAGCAATGGATGCTTGTTCCATCTGCCATCGTTAATGGGAAGTTCTTTCTCTTGTCTTTAGTAATCATGCTTATAAAGTAATGCTTATATGGAGTCACCACTGTCTGGATTTAAATCCTGGCTTTGCTATTAACTAGCGTCGAGAGCTTAGACAAGTTGGTTCAAATCTCTAAACCTCATTTTTTTCCATCTGTGTAGTAGGATTAACATAATACCTATCTTAGAGTGTTACAAAGTGCTCTTCACCATAGTGTCTGCTGCCTGGCAGTATCTTATTCTATGCCAGGCACTTAGTAAGGGTACAAATATAGTTGCCCCTGCTGCTGTTGCTCTTGTGAATGTCTTGCTCATCCCTTGACCCAATCTTCCAGTGGAATGCTGTCTTCTTCTTGATCAGAGATGCCATTTACATAGTCTGTCATTAGTCTTTTATTTTTACTCATGGTACTTGGGATGTGTAATCATATTCATACTATTTTATGTTATGATCTCTACTTTTGTTGTCAGATTTGTGTTTTTGAAAAATACCTGGTGGTAATAAAGAAGGGTGTGTGTGTGTGTGTGTGTGTGTGTGTGTGTGTGTGTGTGTGGAGGAGGAGAGGAAAACTGGAGATTATTATAATATTTGGGGCATTGACAAGGGGGCCTGAGAGGTTAAATGAAGAAATGATTATTTTCATCATGTAAGAGAAATAGTTTTTAAATAACTCCTGAGGTCTTTGTGGATGGAGCCCAGTAATTTCTAAGAGCCTTGAGTGCTCTTCTCAAAATCTACCCAAATGGATTTTGTCTGAAATCCTAGAGCTTTTAGTTCTAGTTTCTCCTTTAATACTCATTTCTCTGAAATTAGATCCAAAATTGATTCTTGAGGGATAAGATTTATCATATCCCCTAAGTTAATGCTATGTTAACAAAATTGCTTTCTTTTCAATATTATATATAATATTGAAATTATATATATGTTGCTATTTTAAGGTTGTAGTTACATATACCTAACTCACCCTTTTAAGTTTATTTGATTTTTGCTGGTTTGTCATTTTATGCAGTATGGATTTATTTTATTTGTATCTGTTTTGTCTTAGTTTTATGATTAATTAATGATTCTTTAAATAATAGTTCATCTAAATTTGAATTTGGTCTCTCCACAGATTCAGACCAGGATGTAGCACTCAAACTAGCCCAGGAGCGAGCTGAAATAGTTGCTAAATATGACAGAGTAAGTATTCATATTTGCTCTTTGCGTAAGTTTTATTAGAAAAAACATATAAATAGAAAAGGATTTGCTTTTTGGAGAGCTTAAATTACAGAACCAGTTTGTTTACTTCATGTGACCATTGAAGTCATCTTTCTTCTCTGACTTCATTACTAAATGTTCTCTCCTTCCTTCCCTCTGCTCCAACTGCTTCAGTCTATTGCTGTTCTCCTAATACACCAGGCTTGCTCCTGACTCAGGGCCTTTGCACGGGCTGTTTCTTCTGCCCAGAACACATAGATCCTGGACATGCTCATGTTTCATTACCTTACTTCTTTCAGATCTCACCCAGATGCTATCTTAGTGAAAGTCTCTGACCACACTGTTTAATACTCCCCCATACCTTCGGCGCTTCGTGTCCCCTTTTCATATTTATTCTTCACCATATAACTTATTACATCAACATACTATATATTATACTTTGTTGTCTGCTCTTGCTCCTAGAATGTACAAACTCTCTGAGGGTATGAATTTCTTTTGATTTACTCTTGTATCCTAAATACCTAGAATAATTCCTGACTCATACTAGGTATTCAATAAATATTTTAATAACTTAGCATATATATTTAAATACCCATTTTATTCATAATTTATATATGCTATTAAAAATTTTACCTGGATCTGAAAATGTAAATTATACATTCATATATAATCTCCATTAGCATTTTATCCTTAAATTAGTATGGAATCTGGTTTTGGATGCCCCAGGAATCACAGTTGTTGACAATTTACATGTCTCATTATTCCCTTAACTCTTGAGGTCTCTGAGTCGCAACAATGATTTATAAATGTCGTGTTTTATATTTATATCACTTGCATGTAATTTTATATGTTATTTTTGGTTATTTGGGAGTGTAACAGGAGGATGGGATTAGAGAAAGCCACCTGGACTGCTCTGCTTCCAGGGAGGCATCAGGCAGAGCTCAGCTCAATGGTTATATCCCCAGAGTTTGTTTTAAGTTGGTCGTTTGGAACATCAGACACAGTTTCCCACTATTATGATTAGGTTTTAGTGTAGTCGATGAAAAACTAATTAATTTATTTAACTGCTTATGTAATTTTAAACCAATAGAACTATCACTCATTCAGGCTTGCATGTGTTTTTTTGTTGTTGTTGTTTTCATGCAACTAGCACTTAGGGACAAGGCTTGGCATTGTGCTGGGCCCTGGGTATTCACACTACA
This sequence comes from Miniopterus schreibersii, assembly GCF_964146895.1. Lineage (NCBI taxonomy): Eukaryota > Metazoa > Chordata > Mammalia > Chiroptera > Miniopteridae > Miniopterus > Miniopterus schreibersii. The sequence continues at coordinate 78,813,918 of NC_138101.1, read as the reverse complement.
GATGTGAGTTAGAATAGTCTTTGCCCACAGATGCTCACAGCTTACTTGGAGAAGAACACATGAGCAGACAGTTACGAAGTATACTCAGATGGAGGGGTTCACAAGACAGTTGGGTACTGAATCTGAAATCTGAGGGATTGGTATAGACAGTTACATTTGGGGTTGCTGCTCCAATAGTGCTAGTTAACAGCCTTAAGGGTAGAATGTGAGAGCAGTGGCTGAGGACAGAGGCCTGGACACACTGACAGTTAAGAGATACTGTGAAAAAGCCACCAAAAAAGAGTTGGAAAGAGATGAGGAGATTCAAGAGAGATAGCGCCATGGAGGTTGAGGATAGGGAGTGAACAACACTGCCAAGTGCTTCGAAAAAATTCAGTAGGTAAGGACTGAGGAGTGTCCATTGGTTTTAACAATGGGAGATTGTTTTTGACTTTGGCATCTGTGAAATAAAGCAGTAGAGAGACAAGGCGGATAGCCCACTCTTCTGAGAAGTTTGTACGAAAAGACAAGAAATACTTTTTTTCCTAAGACATGTTCACTCTAAACTTTTAAGTTTGATAGCTCATTCTTGAATTACTTTCCTGTCCTCTATTGCTCCCTCCTTCCCAGCTATTCACAGGAACCCAAGTTTAATCAAAGCTTAGCTACGTGTTAGCTGTTGCTGACATATAGTATCTTCCAAAGTTTGTAACTAGAAAATAGCGATTATATTGCCAAATGTATATATATTTAAAAGTTAACTAAGGTGGATAGTGCCTCATTTCTAATTTTTACTGTTAATACATAAAAAATAACTCTTCTTTTTTGGTCTTTTTATTTAAAAATTATTCAGTTACATAGATTTCCAGTAACAACTGTCTGTTCACTATTATAGGGACGAGAAGGTGCAGAGATTGAACCTTGGGAAGATGCTGATTACCTTGTTTACAAAGTCACGGATAGATTTGGCTTTTTACAGTAAGTTGCTGTGAATAAGATTCCAGGACTCGTCCTGCAACATGCTTTTTTTTTATAAATTCCTAGCATTTATAACTTCTATGATTGAAATTCAACCATTTTGTAAGAGTACAATCTTTAATACTATTTGTTATATTTTAGTAAGAACATTAAGTGCAGTAAGTAAGTTGTATTAATAATTTATCAGAATTAAATGGAAATTAATAACAATTGTACAGTATTTCAAAAATAATTATAAAACACTTCATTTTATAGAAATGCATTTTAAAAATAATTAGCAATTAGAACTGTACTGTTATGCAGCCCGAAATTGAGCAATGAAAAAAAATGCCATTGATCTTCCTTATAGCTGTAAATGTATTTGTGTTATTGCTTCTCAAAATTGATTCCATTCATCCTGAGTATGTTATATAGAGTTGAGAGAGGTCTAGACCACTATAAAGTGGTTAAAAGGATTTTGACTCTTAAAAGCATCCTGCAAATGATGTGAATCTGCCTGTTCTGGTTCTGACATTGTTTAGTCAGATTCCCACGGGCTGGAGACTTCTCTTCATTCTTGTGGTTTGTTTGGTTCTGTACAGTTCAGTGATTAATTTCTCATTCAAATGTGTTTTTTTCAGTCTTGTTTATTATAAATAGGAAAAAGCCAGAGATTTTTATTTTATGATATATGATTAAATTTTGAAGGAAAAACACAGTATTTGGTATATTTCATGGCAGTAACTTAAGTACTGAGAACTTGTTTTCTCCTTCTGTTCAGTTTTCTTGCATTTAGATAGTATTTGCTTGTCTAATATTTTTCTCAGGGTAAAACAAACAAACAGATAAACAGAAACAGTTCTGAAAGTTAGAGAATATATGCTTTTCTTGTGGCTTCGCTGGCTCAGCTACCCATGCCTCACGTGTAAAACAGAAATCAACTACTCTACATACCTTATGGTATAGTGGAAGCTTTGAAGACATAAAATGATAGAATACTATATAAAGGTCTGGACAAATATAAGGTGTTATTATTATGCCTAATGACATGACATTGGCATACCCAAGTATCATAAGTAGTTAAAATTAGAAGACTTTGAACTTCAACAGACTTAACAGCAGTATTTAACTATGATGAAAATACTGTTCTTAAATTAATGCCCCCACTTCCACTTTTTTTTTTTTAAGTAAATCAAGCTTGACCACTGATGTGGCAGGAAATGATTACACATTTGTGTGTGGGTTATTATGCAGATCTTAGGTATGTGAGTGGAGTTTTGAAGACAATTTGAGTATTTAGCACTGTCAAGATCAGTCGGTCCCAAACTTGCCTGTACATTAGAGTCAGCTGGGAACTGTTTGTTTTTTAAAAATAGATTTCTAGGGTCTATCCCTGATTTTGATTCAGCAGGTAGAATGCAACTCAGCTGATTGTGACATCCTCAGTGTTTCTGATGGGAGTGAACCACTCTAAGAGATATTTTAATCATAAAATGGCCTAATATAGTACAAAATACATATGAAAAACCTGTGCATTCCAAAAGGGTCTAGGAATTACATAAATTCTTTTTTCATTGCTTTGAACAACGTGAGCGAGTTTCTAGCCCAAAAGCCTAGCCTGTACTTGGCAGTCTAAAAATTGCACTCAGTTATTTTGTATTTTGTATTCTCCATGCTGAAGCCCATTTGGCACTAGTGGGGAAAAAGTCAGTAATTTATCTTAATAATATTAGTTAATATTCATTGGGCACTTACTGTGTGACAGGCACTGTTTTATGCTCTTTTCATGGATTAACATTCATTTATTTCTCTCAGAAACTTCTTGGGATAGGTACTCTTTTTATTATTATTTTTTAGATGAAAATGAAGCACAAAGAGGTCATGCAGCTTGCCCAAGTTGTGCTGACAGTGTCAGATCTGGGATGTGGAACTTGGAGGTCCTACAGCAGAGCCTGTGTTTTGAACTTCTGCATTACACTGCCTGTTCCTGCTCTCCTGTATTTTTAATAAGAGAAACACAGTAGAAGGCTTTGAAATGCCTAGAAAGAAAAGTAGGGGGTGCCTAAAGAGAGGGGTACTGTTTGAAACGATCCCATATCCTGAGGTATGCTCAGATAGCTAAGCTCACCACTTCTGGGAAAACGGAACTGATTGATACCAGTTCTCATACTATCACACTAATTTTTAAAAATTTACTCCATGATGCAGTCCTCCATGATTTGTGAGGCAGGCAGCACAAATGAAAATAATGAAGCATAGAAATGGATTTTAGTGTAATGTTAGGCTTTATTAAATTTCACCAAAGTCATTGATTTTTGTTACAGTGCCTAATTTCAGTAAAATGCTTTCTCCAGAGGTCGCTGCTGGTGGCTTTTATTGCTTGTCATTGTTGCCTGGAGTTTTTGTGTGCTATTGAATAAAGTCACATTGCCTGGATGATTAGATACTGCTCCCTGTTGCACCTTGATCAAAAGAGCATTTCTTTCTGCTGTCTTAGTTCTTTGCAATTTTTTATTGGTTTTCCAGTGAAACTGGGTTTTAAGTGTCAATGTCAATACAATGCAATGGCAAAAACTAACTTTGTAGCCTTCTCTGAAGGCTGCTGACTTCATATCTAATTATAGTTTTAGGAAGTTAAATTACTTGTTATGATATGTGGGGAAGGATGACGGTAATTAACAAATGCAGTACAGGAATAACTTGGTTTTATAACAGATTTCACAATAAATATGAAAACTGTTGCCAAACCAGCTTGGCTTGATGCTGGAACAGGAATATCTTTGTTAAGTACTCAGAAACGAGGAGCTCTCCCCAGTCTGCATGCTGTGTTTGCATCACATCTGAGAATGGAGAAATTGAGCTTATTTAAGAAGTTGGAGCACTTTCAACATTTTTATCAAAAATAGCCAGTGCTACTCTGCTCGACAAAGAATGCTTGGTATTTGGATAATGATAGATAATGCCTTTAGGTCACAAGTTATTAATAGAAGGATTAAAAGGAAATTGTACCAGAAATAAAGATAAAATTAATACCAAGCTTCAGGTTTTCAACTACTTATCAAAATGTATATATTTATAAAATTTAGCTGATTATAGTTTACTATGACTGTATAAATATTGGGAAGCCAGAATAAAGGTGTTTTTGTTTTTGAATAATATCTGATTTGATGACAGGGGCTTGAGAACTCTTTCTACTCATCTAATAATTTTGACTGGAGTAAATCTAAGTTTAGACAAAATTTACTGCAAAAATAGAAATAAAATTTAGTCAGTATATTCAACTTAAGTGATTTTAACAAGTTAAGTTTTAAGTTTCCAAATGAAAGTTTATCTCAAGTTGTAGAAATATTCCATCTGAGCTATTGAAAAATTACAGACATATATACTCTAATTAGTAATTTTAAATTTAATAGCAGATGAAAAAAATAGTTCCAGTTAAGGTCCCTCTCTTTCCAGTGATGCTGTGTTGTTGTTACTTACTGTATTTCCCTGAGGCCTAGCTTCTTACTGTCAGCTTGGTATTTTCTTTGAGCTGCTTTTAGTTGCTTCTTTTCCTTAGAGGATAAACCTGTTTTTTAAAGCCGGGAGAGGCAATCATTTCCTGTAAAGAGCCAAATATGAAATGTTTCTGGCTTTATGCACCCTTTGTCACAGCTATTCAATTCTACCATTGTAGCATGAAAACAACCACAGACAATACATAAATGAATGAGTGTGGCAGTGTTCTAATAAAACTTCATTTATAAAACCAGGCAATGGGCCAGATTTCATGCATGGGCTGTAGTTTGCTGACCTAAAAGAATACCTCACTCACTCATATTTTGGTCCTTTTTCCCCCCTACTTGAAGGATATTTAGGTGGCAAGGTAAAGATGCATACATGCGTGCAGGCATGCATTCATCCTTCCCTTCATACATTCATTCAGCAATATTAGTGTATTCCTTCAACGTGCCAGCACCTGTGCCTAAGGCTGGTGTGGTGCTTTACATGTGTGTTCTAGACATTGTGTGTAGCTCTTGGTAAGGCAGAATTCCCCTGCTTTCTCCTTGGAAGGCTGTGGAAATTAATGTATGCCACTACAGAGATTTGAGAAGGAATAGTTTTTTGGAGAGGAGTGTTGTGCACACAGCAGACTTTATATAAAAGGTTTTAGGTATGGAGCAGTAATGCAAGAAAATCCATATAGGAAAACTTGACCACATTCTTGAGCTCTGTCATCCATCTATAAAGTCTAAAGACTTATTACAAAATTCAACATCCATTCATGAAAAAACTCTCAATAAAATGTGTAGAGGGGGAATGTATCTTAACATAACAGAGGCTATATATGACAAATTCACAGCTGAGATCATTCCAAAAGGGGAAAAATGGAAAATTTTTCCTCTAAGATAAAAACAAGACAAAGATGCACACTCTTGCCACTTTTACTCAGTATAGCACTGAAAGCCCTAGCCACAGCAATAAGGCAAGAAAAAAAAGGCATCCAGATCAGAAGGGAAAAAAATAAAACTGTCTCTATTTGCAGATAATATGATCTTATATATAGAAAACCCTAAAGACTCCACCAAAAAAATGGTTAGAACTAATAAATAAATTCAATAAAGTTGCAGGATACAAACTCAATATACAGACAAATCAGTTGCATTTCTATATACTAGTAACAAACTATCTGAAATAGAAATTAAGAGAACAGTTCTATTTACTGTTACATCAAAAAGAATCAGATACTTAAGAATCAATTTAACGAAAGAGGTAATAGACCTATGCTTTGAAAACTATAAGACATTATCGAAAGAAATGGAAGAACATACAAATGAATGGAATGATATTCTGTACAAATGGATTAAAAGAATTAATATTATTAAAATGTCCACTCTACCTAAAGCAATATACAGATTCAGTGCCATCCCTATCAAAATTCCAATGGCTTGTCTTCCGGAAATAGAATAAACAATTCTAAAATTTTTATATAATCACAAAAGACCCAGAATTACCAAAGCAGTTTTGCACAAGAACAACAGGGCTGTAGGCATAACACTTCTTGATTCCAAACTATATTACAAAGCTATAGTAATCAAAACAGAATGGTGTTGACATAAAAACAGACACATAGATCAAATAAACCCACATATATATGGTAAATTAATTTATGACAAAGGAGGCAAGACTATACAATGGGGAAAGAATAGTCTCTTCAATAAATGGTATTGCCCTAGCCAGTTTGGCTCAGTGGTTAGAGTGTCAGCCCAAGGACTGAAGGGTTTCAGTTTGCATTTTGGTCAAAGGCACATGTGGGAGGCAACCAATTGATGTCACATAGATGTCCCCCTCCCCCCCAACTCTCTCTGAAAAGCAATGAAAAAAATATCCTCGGGTGAGGATTAAAAAAAAAAATGGTGTTCAGGCCCTGGCCTGGGTGGCTGAGTTGGTTGGGCATCATCCGGTGCACCAGGAGGTTGCAGGTTTGATTCCCAGTGAAGAGCACATGCCCAGGTTGCAGGGTTGTAGGCTCGATCCTCAGTACTGGGTGTGCAGGAGGCAGACAATTGCTGTTGAGCTCTCACATTGATGCTGAGCTCTCTGTCTCCTCCCTTCCTGTCTTTCTAAAAATCAATAAACTATTAAAAAATGGTGTTAGGAAAACTGGACAGCCACATGCAAAAGAATAAAACTACACCACTATCTTATATCACATACAAAAACCAACTCAAAATGGATTAAAGACTGAATATAGACCTGAAACCATAAAATTCCTGGAAGAAAACAGGCAGCAAACTTCTTGACATCTATCTTTGTTACAATTTTTTTTGGATTTGACACCAAAAGCAAATACAACAAAAGCAGAAATAAACAAGTGGGACTGTATAAACTAAAAAGTTTCTGCACAGCAAAGGAAACCATCAACAAAAGGACAAGGCAGCCTACTAAATGGGAGAAAATATTTGCAAATCCTGTATTTGATAAGGGGTTAAGGTCCAAACTATATAAAGAACTCATACAACTCAATACCAAAAACCGCAAACCATTTCATTGAAAAATGGGCAGAGGATCTGAATAGACATTTTTCCAAAGACGACACACAAATGGCCAATAGGTACAGGAAACAGTGCTCAGTATCACTAAGTATCAGGAAAATGCAAATCAAAACCACAATGAGATATCACCTCAAATCAATTTAGATTAAAAAAGACAAAAGTGTTGGTGAAGATGTGGAGAAAAGGGAACCCTCGTGCATTGTTAGTGGGATTGTAAATTGTTGCAGCCACTATGGAAAACAATATGGAGGTTCCTCAAAAAATTAAAATAGAATTACCATATGATCCAGCAATTCCACCTCTGGGTATTTATCTGAAGGGAAATTAAATCACTGCCTTGAAAAGATATCTGTACCCCTATGTTCTTTGCAGCGTTATTTACAATAGCCAAGACATGGAAACAACCTAAGTATCCATCTACAGATGAGTGGAAAAGAAAATGTCAATATATATACCTTTACAGCATTATTTTAAGTGACATAAGTCAGACTGAGAAAGACGAATACTGTATGATATCTCTTATATGTAGAATCCGAAACAAACAAACAACAAACTCAGATACAGAGAGCAGTTTGGTAGTTGCCAGAAGCTGGGGGTGGGGGGTGGGGCAGTGGGTGAGGGTTATCAATAAGTATAAACTTCTAGTTATAAGTAAGTCCTGAGGATGTAATGTACAGCATGGTGACTATAGTTAACATTACTATATTGTATATTTGAAAGTTGCTAAGGGAGTAGATCTTTAAGTTCTCATCACAAGGAAAAATAAAAAGATCTGTAAGGATGTTTGCTGATGGATGTTAACTAACTTAATATAATCATTTTGCAGTATATATACATATATTAAATCATTACGTTACAGTCTAAAACTAATACATTGTTATATGTCAATTATGTCTCAATTTTTAAATAAATAAATTTTAAAATGCACATTAAAAAATGCTTGGATAGCCCTAGCTGGTTTGACTCAGTGGTTAGAGTGTCAGCCCGTGGACTGAAGGGTTCCAAGTTTGATTTTGGCCAAGGGCATGTACCTTGGTTGCAGGCTCCATCCTGGCCCTGGTTAGGGCTCGTGCAGGAGGCAACCAATCGATGTTCCTCCCTCTCTCCCTCCCTCCCTCCCCCCCTTTCCACTCTCTTTGAAAAGCAATGGAAAAAATATCCTCGGGTAAGGATTTAAAAATAAAAAACTTGGATAGTAGGAGTTCAATAACTGTTTGGTGATCTCATGATGGGGACTGGATAGGCAATCAGATTCTGGTGGGGTTGCCACAGAGCAAAGGAAGTTATGTGAAATATTGGGTTGAATGGAAATCTAAGACCAGGTTTGTGCACTCCTGGATTTTGCCTAAGGCTGACCATGGTTATAGGCATATTCTGGCATTCCTCTCTCCCATGATTGGAGGTTAAGGTGGAGTGGGGTGCTGTTTGCAGTCCTGTCTCATCTTGAATTTCACAAAGCAGTTGGTTCTGAAGGACCTGCCCAGCACAGGCCATGTAACCTGAGCAGATGATCAGCATCATTCCATAGACAAGTGCAGAAACTTGGTTCTGATTCAGGGTTGAGAGCAGGTTTGTCAGTCTTGTTTAACAAATAGGAGGACACCAAAGAAATGCACCCAGCAACTTCAGAGAACTTCTGTGATAGGCAGCCATAGCTAGCACTTCGTTTGCAGTTAGGAATGTTCAAATAAACAGTTGTCAGGATCAACTGAAATCAGCTGTGCAAAAGGTTGGTCTTGCCCAGGGCAGCCCACTCACACCCCAGAAATACCATTCTTGGTGTGCACAAAGGGTGTCAGATGTCTTATTCTTTCAGGGTGTCCCTGCTGACCTAGTTACCTAGGAAGTACATTCCAGTGGCGTCGACAAGCCCTCTTCTACCAGTAAATGAAGATTGGATGGGTGTACTTAATGGATAGGTATAATGAGGAAGTTATATCCTGTAGCATTCATATATCATATTCCCTAGTAATAAGGATTACAAATTAAATTTTTTTCTTGGAAAAAAAATAGCACTGGAAAGTGCTTTTATTGATTTTGAGAGAGAGAGATGAGGAGGAAGGGGGAGAGAAAAGCATTGATTTGTTGTTCCACTTATTTCTGTATTCCTTGGTTGATTCTTGTTTGTGCCCTGACCGGAGATTGAACCTGCAGCCTTGGCATATCTGGTTGATGCTCTAACCATCTGAGCTACCCGGCCAGGGAGGATTACAAGTTAGCAGGGAAATTTTGACTAAGAGCACAATGAAAACTATAAAAAAAATCAAGGTGTCACATTCAGTAAAGGTGAGTGGACCCTTTACATCAGAAAAAAAATAACAAAATACTTTTTATATTTAACCCTCAAAGTTTCTTGTCTTCTTGAGAATTGGTTTTTCAGTCTTTTCATATACTCTCCCACAATTTGAACGTTTTGTTGATTTAATTTGAACTCACTGGGTTAGATAGTGCTGAACATCTCTATATTAGGCTAAGTGTGACTAAGTGAAATGTTAGTTTTTGTATCTGTGAAATGAGGGTTTGGACTATCTCTTTATTCAACTATTATACTTTTTGTCAGTTCCATTGCTATAACTTCATGGTTCACCTAAGAACTTGAGTCATCAGAGTAGCAGAGTGCCGTTGAAACACAGGACTCTGAATACGAATGTATTGCACTCTGGAAAGTGGTATTATTTGATCTCAAGAGAAACTAAGGCAAGAATATGTACATATCATTGCCAAAACATCAACAATACTGAGATAGCAACTCAAAGCACATAACGCTGTTTACAGAAAACACAGTTTTTATATTATTGACAGTGAGTATAAGAGTCCCAGAATATTTTATATTAGAGGTGATATCACAAAATTACTGTCAGAAAAGTGAATTTCATCTCTTAGTGTATGTTAAAAAATCATCCCCATTGAAGTTTTTACAAATGAAGATTTCTTTATTTACTGAATAAAAGTTGAAGTTTTCTTCTTAATTCATAAGTCTCTTGGAAGCAGTTTTATTTCCTTATACTAATTTTTTAAAACAATCATTTATTACAGGCCATGGTTTGAGCCAGAGAGTGGAGGTGGTGGTCTAGAGTAGAGGTTGGTGAATTATGTCCTGAGACTGAGTAACTGAATTTTAATTTAATTTAATCTTAATTTTAATTTAAGATTAAATAGCCACATGTGTCTAAAGATTACTTTATTGGACAGTGCAGGTCTAGAAATTTGAAGATAGGGGAGCATTGTGGTTATAAATAGCTAAATGTTTTATAAGGAATTTGGTGAAATGGGAGCTATGTAACTTTTGTAATGACAGTTAATGGTTGTCTATCATGTGTACCTATTGGTTTATAATTTTTTCAAAGTTTGCTGTTACTTCAAGTATTTGACATGTACTATTTTTTTCCTCTGCAGTGAGGAGGAGCTCCCATATCATAATGCAGCCGTGGAACGGGTAAGGCCAGCTCTGCATTTACTGACAGTTACTGGTGAATTAATTGTGTTTATCAGAGGAGTAAAATCGACCACCTTCCTGATTTTGAGTGTCATATTATATATAAATGGGGCAGTCATTGTTAAAATTTGGCCCTAAGTATATCATTGTAGGAAAGTAATTAAATTAATGGTGAAATAATTTTAGGAGATTTGATGGAACTTTTAATAGATATTTGAGAAAAGGCAAGGTAGCAATTATCAGAAAAGATTTGTATTCTAGACAAGTAGTTCTCAATCTAGGATTGCTTTCTAATGCAGAGCCTTTAAAGAACACAGTTGCTTAGGACCCACCTCAGTCTGTCAAGTCAGACTCTCTGGGCAGGAGGCTGGGCAGGTAATTTTTAAAAAATTTCACAAGGGATTCTCATGTGTCCCTTGGCCAACAGAGCACTATTCTAGACCAAGTAGCTCTTTGGAAAATCGCTACTCCATGAGGTTTTAATCAACTTTCCCACAAACAAGAACAACAACTAAGTTTTCTGTAGTCAAATAAAGATATTAGCTTTTTAAGGACTTAGAGAAGTCTTATATATAGTAAACCTGTCACTTTTTTTGGTAACTCGGAGTTTCCCATTTCTTCATTATACTTGGCTAGGGAGCTGATTTCATAGCTGAGAGCTAGGGACTGAATGTTTTTAAGTTGGTCAGAATCTCCCCTTCTGTTTCATTTTTGTTTTTTTTCTGTACAAAAAAGTGAATTATAGAACAAGAGGGAGGCTAAGATTGGGTTTGTTCTTTGTTTATGTTTGATGGGGAAGGAGGCTGAATTTGAGATAATGGAGATAAAATTAAAATTGGAATCTGAAAAAATATTTTAGAAAATCTTTCTAAAATCAAATTTTCTGAAAATAAAAACTGTAGCATAACTTTGAGATGTAGACAAAATTGCCATTTTACATATATAGAGTTCCCTATCGGTACTGTGTACAGTTGAATTCTCTTGTGACTTCCTGATTCTCTCAGTATCATACCTTGATGTTTTGGCAAATAAATTTGTTTGTTTTTAATAGTTACATTCTTGCATAGCACTGGACCCTTAGGTACTGCCTAGAATATTCGGGTCAAATAGACAGTTTCTGCCTTTGAGATGCTCACTGTCTGCCCAGTGACTAGAAGAAGGTCAAGTGAGTCAGTAGGTGGGAGACTGATGATCAGTGGCTTTGGGAGCATAGCATTAATGAAATGAAATGGTAGTGCTAGTGATGGGGAAGGCAGATCTGTGGCTCTGGAATGAATGAGAAGGAAGTGATGAATAACAGCAATTTCTGAATTCTGCCTCTGGTGAACTTTCTACAGTCCACTTTGAAATGGAACATAAGGATTTGTTTCCACTCTCTGGCAGTTCTTCTCTTGTCTATGGTGCTGATTTCACTAATCCTTGGACCCTAGTGATACCACCACTGTTTCACTGTCCCTCACACACTCATGTCTTCATTCCCCTCTTCCCAGCTCAGTTCTGCGGTCACTTGCAAATGCCTTAACCTCCCTTGCTTCTCTCTCTTCTTCTGGGCTAAACTACAGACCTAGTTAAACCCAACTTTCTGCTGCTGCAGTGCCTGCACCTGCATGGCTAAGTGCAACTAGGGAGACAGGTATGCTGACTGGTTTTACTTTAAATTCATGATCGCAGACCTCAGCTGGAGCATTAGCGCTGCCACGAAGTCATGCTGTCCTCCCTAGTGAATGTCTGCTCTCATTTCAACTATTGGAACGTTTTCTTCCCTCCTCAAGGCTCCAGATTGCTTTCTCTGTCCTCTCTCAGCTAATGGCCTTGCTTCTTATTTCTTGTAAGAAAACAGAAGCAATCAGAAGAGAACTTCCATGGGCCTCCACAACCACACCTACCCACCTGTCATCGTTCGTGCATAGTGCTCTAGTTCCTGTGCATGTACGTTGCTTATTCATGCCTGGCCCACTACAGTCTCACTCAAGCTGTTTTTCCCTCTCTCTCCTGAAATTCTTTCTTCTACTTAATTGTTTCCATCAGAGTAAAATCTATTATTACTCCCATTTTAAAAAACACCAATCTTCCTTTGACCCTATTTGCTTCTCAGCTACTTCTCTGATTCCTACAGCATTCTCTGTTGCCCTTACTCTTGAAAGGGGTTCCTATATTCTTTCTTTTCCCTTTCTTTCCTGCAATTCCTCCTTATACCCATTCCAGTTGGAGTTTAACTCCCACCCCCACCCCATTGCCATTATCAGGGTCTCTACCTTTATACTGCTACATCCAGTAGTCAATTCCCAGTCTTCCCCTTGACCTACCAGCAGCATTTGACATGGTTGGTTCCTGTCTGTTCCGACACATTGTCTTTCCTGGACTTCAGAGCTCACATATTCTTCTTTCCTCACTGGCTGCTCTTTCTCATCTCCTTGGTCTACACTTTGAGGTGCCTCATGGCTCAGGCCTTGAACTTCTTTTTCCTTTCTGTGTTTTTCCTATGGTAATCTCATCTAGCCTTTGGCTTTAAATGCCAGCTGTATGTTGATGACTTGGCTCCCTCAATCCCAGACTTGAATATTTTTGTATATACGTTTCAGTGTCTAGACTTAACTGTCTGACTTACCTACCATATACACTTAGGTGTCTAATAGATGGACAAACTGGGGTTTCTGTTATTCTCTTCAAATCCTTTCTATTAGTAAACTTCCTCATCTCTATAAATGGGAACTCCACTCTTCTAGTTGTTCAGTCTAAAAACTTCTGAGTTAGCCTGGCCAGGCGTGGGTCAGAGGTTGAGCATCGACCTAGGATCCAGGAGATCGGGGTTCGATTACCGGTCAGGGCACATGCCCGGGTTGCGGGCTAGGCAGCCAATCAGTGACTCTCTCATCATTGATGTTTCTATCTCTCTCTCTTCCCCTCCTTTGCTCTCTCTGAAATCAATAAAGATATGTTTTAAAATAAATAAAATAAAAACTTCTGAGTTAGCTTTGACTTTTTCTTACCCTCTTTTCATCTCTTAGCAGTCCTATGAGCTCTGCCTTCTAAATATATTCAGTATCTGATCACCAGCTCCACTTCTACCACCTGGCCCACTACAGTCTCTCTTCTGGAGCTTCCAACTTCCTGCTTCTGCCGCCGATCCCCTTTTCCCCCAGAGTCTCTCTGTTCACCAGAGAGCCAGAATGATCCTATTAAAATAAGTAAGATCATGTCATTCTCTAGTTGAAACACAGGAAGAGGCAAAGTCCTTAGAATGGCCTGCAGAGCCCTGTATGACCTGGTTTGTGTGAAGTCTCTCATCTTGTCTCCTACTGCCTTCCCTTGCTCTCTCACTAGCCTCCTTAGAACTTCTTTATTTTTTTATATATATCTTTATTGATTTCAGAGAGAGGAAGGAAGAGGGAGAGAGAGAGAGTTGAAACATCAATGATGAGAGAGTCGTCATGGATCGGCCACCTCCTGCACACCGACTGGGGATCGAGCCCGCAACCCAGGCATGTGCCCTTACTGGGAATCGAACCCAGATCTCCTGGATCCCAGGATGATGCTCACCTGCTGAGCCACGCCCGGCCGGGCCCCTTAGTGCTTCTTGAGCATGCCCAGCACATCCCTTCTATCAGGCCTTCTGCACTGGCTGTTTCCTGTCTCAGGGTGTTCTTCCCCAGGTTGTGACAAGTCTCAGTTCCTCATTCCTTTAAGTCTCAAATGTCACCTTCAGAAAAATACCCTCCCTGGCCATCATTTCTAAAATCAAGAATTGCCCCCCACTAATTATTCACTTCCCTCCTTTATTTTTCTCTTTAGCACATATTTCACATAGTAAATATTTTACTTACTTTCTTATTTGTCAGTTTCCTCACTAGGCTGTAATCTCTGTGAGGGACTTTTTTTAATCCACTTTGTTCACTGCTCTATCCCTAGAACCTGGAGTAGTGTACATTGTATGTTAGTATGTGTGCAGTAACTGGTGTCTGAATGAATGACCAGATGAATGTAATGACTGCTTTATAACTAAATATGTTGATTCGAAGACTGGCTCAGATTATCTCTGAATGTTAAATATCCTTTTTGAGAAATCAGGGAGAGAAGAGTTGGAAGGTATCTTGTAACAAAAGATACCACCTGTATTTGGCAAAATAGAAACCTGGCAACTCAGTATTGACTTCTCTCTCCAATGCCCACCTCCTCTCCTTTTAAAAACAATTTCCTAGCCCAGAAAGTCCCAAAGACTGGGAACCCGTGATACAGTTTTAAGAAATGTGATAGTAAAGAAAATAAGACAAAAACTAGTGGAGGATGCACACTTTAGGTAGACTCTTAAAAAATACTTTATTATTTTTTTTATTAAAAATTTTTTAATGTTGACAGTATTGTAGGACTCCATTCTAAAAGATATTTGTTCATATAATGCATTCAAGGTTGTAATTAATTGGTTATTTAATCTCAAGAGTTTAATACAATAGGAAATCACTAAAAAATGATATATGCACACACCTTAAAAATTTAACAGAAGGTATAATTTTATATTCATTTGTCAGTCTTTTATTGAGAGACAGGCAGGGTTCTGAGGCTGCTGATTGAGATTCCAGTATTCCCTTTGTGCATAAACTGCTCTCATGTTGCGTGACCTGCCTTTTATGGTTTGGGGAGAACTTTAGACACATGCAGAGCAGTATAAGGCCAAAAACTTTTCAGTTTATCAAGATTTCCTCCAATTTTTCTGGTCTAAGTTTAGTTTATATATTCGTCAGTAACTGCCCAGTCCTAATGGCCAAGCTCTGCCATTCTAGGAAACTAAGAAAAAATACTACATGTATGACTTTGTTGAATAAAATCAATGGAAATGATAGCCTTGCTAACGTCTAAAGTGTTTACTAATTTTTACAAAGTGTACACTTGAAGCATACACTTATTGCCATTTGGGAAGCTTGTACACTAACACATAGTCAAGTAATCATGGCTTTAGTGTCAGGTTTGTCAATGTATTACTTTACAGAAGGCAATTCTCTCTTTAAAATAAGGATAGTTCCGCGTAAGAGGATTAGGATTGATGTTTGCAAAGTGCTATGGATTCCTCCAAACAGACAGTTAAACAAATAAAAAACACACTTATTATGTTTACTTTGCAGAGAACAATATTAATAGAGGGTTATATTATTTCTTTGAGCTTATTGATGTTTTTAATAAGGAGGGAAGGATATGTAATGTAAGACTGTGCATTTTCACGTATTCATCTATTCCTTTATGTAGTGCAGTATTTTGCATGGCTTACAAATATTGGAGCCTATTCATATCTTTTGAAACTGTATTTTAATTTTATGTGGTTTGAAATCTTAAAATATGTTGACCGATTGACTTCTCAGTGTTATTCTGTCAACACAAAGCTTTTCTTCTTCTTGTCCTCTCCTGACCTCTGCTGGTGAGGTCTGGTGTGCCTGTCTCTGGTCAACTTGATCCTCTGTCAGGCATCCTAATACTCAAATAGGAGAGACATAAAAGAAAGCACCCGAAGACTTAAACTTCATTAAAGTGCTAAGATTTCTTATTCTAGAAGAGAAGGCTATTTAATATCCATCCATGCATTGTGTATATGTTTAGCCTTTACTGTCTGGATTATTAATCATGTTAATAGTGGGAGGAGCCTTGGACCAGATTGAACAGAAGTTAATACTATGTGGGTGATCAACAGTTGTTAAGTGCTTACTGGTCCTGCACATGGTTAAAAATGTATCTAGATCACTGGAAGTTGAGAGGTAACAAAAAATATACTGGCTTCAGTTTTAGTACTTACACCCTCCTTGACCAAATAGGAGGGGGCAGTCATGACTCGGAGGGGACAGCAGTTTAAGATAATCGAGTATCAGATTGCACACTTCAAATGGAAGTTTAGTCCTTTGCTGAAAACAACCCTTGGGAAGAAAAGTATACAACAGTGTACCGTTTTTGTCGTCAGTGGAGGTAATGGAGAAAAAGAGATAATGGAGGTAATGGTGAAATAATAGAGAATATAGGATGGAGACTAAGACCTCTGCCTCATCTTCCTTTTGATATATGTTCTGATATCTTCAGGGGAGTAGAATTTTATGCTAGGGTCTCCTATATGATTTTAAAAATTGCAATGATGAGCATATCTAGTACCCAGATCTTAGTTTTTGAATATCATTTCCCATGAAAAAGAACCACTGTTTCTTAAAGAAATGCTGGTGTAGGTCTAGACAGAAAACGTATAAAGTGAGCCAGAATTATTTTGTGCCAAATAGGGTATATCTAAAGAATGCACTTAGAGGGAGAAATCTCCAACCAAATAAGAAGGGTCAGCTAAATCTGGGACAATTTGAACTTCAAAAAGAATAATGATGGTAATAGATTATAACACATTGATAAAATAGTCCTTTGTACCATAGTGATATTAAAAAGTGTGGAGGCGCTAGAAAGGAAAAACTTTTTAATAGAAAAATGTCAGTTAATCATATAGAAGGAATCATAGAATGAGAAAAAAACCCAAGCATCATTTTACCATCAGAGTCAGAATGGATTCAGACAGGAATTATCAATGGATGGTAAGACCACTGAGTAGAGTTGTTATGGAATAGATTATCCACATTGTCTCTAAGTGTACCACACATATTACTTAACAGTTACCAAATGGAAGCTCTCTATTTGGAAGACACCACTTGATGTGATGTCATGGGAAGGACACAACATATCCTGTGTCAGATTCCTGCCGAAACACAGGAGAAATGATCAGACAAATCCAGATAGTGTGGCCTGGACTTTTAAAAAATGTCAGTGTCATGACAGATAGAAATAGGACAGAGGACTGTCCCAGAGTAAAGCAAAGTAAAACGAAAAACCAGTAAAGGCAATGCATGACCTGTGATTGGTTTCTGAATCTCCCTTTGCATCCAACCCAAAGAGCTATGAAGAACACTTTTGGGACAAGTGCGGAATTTGGTGTATGGACTGTTTATTAGATAATAATAAACCATTTTTAATTTTTGGGGTGTGTGATAGTGATACACTGATTATATATGACAATGTGATTTTTTTGCTGAGGTGGTACATACTTGAAATATTTGGAGATGAAGTGTTCATGCTGTCTGTGATTTTCTAATAGATCAGTTAAAACCACCCCAATATAAATAGATGAAATCAGGCAAAATCTAATAATTAGTGGATTTGGGTGAAGCATATTATGCTATTAATTGCTACATATGCTATTAATTGCTACTTAGTGCTGCTTACTTTTCATTTTAAAGTAAATGATGTTTAACTTTAAAATGTTTATTTAACATTTCTTATATACCAAGCACTGTTTTAGGTGATGAAAGAAGAAGAGGAATATATGATATGGTTCTTGTACTCAGGAGTTCATACTTTAATATTAATAATATGTTTTGGGCATTTAAGCCAACCAAAGCATGAGTGATAGGTGCTATAACAATAATCATAACAGTTCTCATTTTATAGAGAAGGAAATTAAGATACAGAAAGATTAACTAACTTGAAACTACAGATGAAACTATAGATACAAAGGGACAGAACTAGGATTTGAACGCAGGCTGCCTGGGTCCTTAGTCCATGCCATGAAATGCTAAGGAAACAGTTAATTTTGCTTGGAGCATGGAGACATTTGGGAAAGGTTCTAGACCTTTGACATCTGACTGGGTCTTGAGGGGATGCATGGGATTTTGCCAAATGATGGTGAGGAAGACTACACAGGCAGATGAATAGCAACATTGGTCAAAGAGGCACGAAAACACATCGTGTGTTGGGAATGACAAATAGTTCAAAGTGGCCAAACCATAAAAGTAGCAGGAAGGTGAGTTGGGGCCATATTGTGAAGATTATCCATATGGAAGTTTGAACATTTTTTTTGTAGATGATGAAGGGGTAGCCACTGAAGGACTTTAAACTGGGACATGTTTTAAAAATTGTGGTGGCAGTGTGGAGGCTTTTTTCAAGACAGTCAGGCTACCGGTAAGGCATCAATGTTTTTATGTAGGAATTAGGATTGCCTGAACTAGGGCAGAGAGGGTGGAAACGAGGCATGGTTGGGACCAGCAGAGGGCAGTGTGGATGCGGAAGGAAGGCGCCGTGAAGACTGAAAACAACTTAAGGTTCTAGTTTGTTTGACTTAGTGGGTAGTGACACTGTTAATTTATGAAAGGGAAGAGGAAGGTAATAGCAGTATGGTGAGGGAAATAGTTTTGGATATGTTGAGTTTCAAGTATTTGCTGAACTTGTAGGATGAAGTTCTCACTTGCTGTTATGTTCTAGTTTATGTTGGTGTTAGTCCATGGCAAGATGTTGTTCCTCAGGCAGTTTTTCTAGAGCACTTGAGTTCACATTTGTCACATGGTTTTCAGTTACTTCTTACTTTACCATAAATTATGGAATAGTCAGCTGTAGCATGTTTGGTGATAAAGTATATTTTATCCATTAATTATAAGTTCATGAAAGTGGGTTAAAGGTATTCACATGCATTCAAGTCTGGTGTAGTTGAACTGACTGTATCATGGAGTTAACATTTAAACCTGATTCAACTACTGATATATGATTTTAAAATCCTATAGCCTGGGAGCTTTTCTCAAGGTGTATCATTTTTGTTTTTTGCTGCAGGGGAAAGAAAATCACTTTTAACAGTTCTTAAAATTGTGTGTGTGTGTTTTGTCCTTGCATGTGAAAATTTGTAGCATTTAAAATAATCTATATATATGATAAGCATTAGAATACAAAAGAGTGGTATTACAAAAAAAGAATAACTACTTCTTAAAGTGATTGATAATTCATAGTTATAAAAATGAAAGTCAGCAAGAGACAGGCTAGATCTCAGCAGGGTTGTTCCTGGCAGAGTGTGTTTTTATGCTCTTGGGTTGGCTTGAATTATTTGGTGCTTTCCTGTTGGCGGAGAAGAGGGCTATGCTTTGAAGAAGTCAGGGAAGGAAGTGCAGAGGAACAAAAAACACCAAATGGCAGCTTAGATCACTCTTAATTTTTCAGAGCTTGGCCTTCTCTAAAGTCACATTTAGCAGGAACATTAATTAGATTTCAGTGCCCCACTGAGTTTTAAAATTAAACATATTTCTAGAACCATCTGCACATTTTATCACTAATAATATAATGAAGAATATGTTAAGTCTTTTGAAAAGTGGAATTTATAACAATACCTTTTGCTCACAAGCGATCATGTTTTATTATGAAAAACTCATCAAAATTTTTATAAAGAGTTAAGTAATTAACAAGCTTTAAGAATATGCCTAGCCTGGTCAGGCGTGGCTCAGCGGTTGAGCATCGACCTAGGATCCAAGAGATCAAGGTTCAATTCCTGGTCAGGGTACATGCCTGGGTTGTGGGCTCAATCCAGTCAATGATGACTCTGTCATCAATGATGTTTCTATCTCTCTCTCTCCCTCTCCTTTCCTCTCTCTGAAATCAGTAAAGATATATTTTAAAAAAGAAAAAAAAGAATATACCTAAATTCCAGTCAGGTGTGGCTCAGCAGTTGAGCATCAACCTATGATCCAGGAGATCGAGGTTCGATTCCCTGTCAGGGCTCATGTCTGGATTGCTGCTCGATCCCCAGTCAGGGGCGGGTAGGAGGCAGCCAATCAATGATGGCTCTCTCATCATTGATGTTTCCCTCCCTCCCTCCCTCCCTCCCTCCCTCCCTCCCTCCCTCCCTCCCTCCCTCCCTCCCTCCCTCCCTCCCTCCCTCCCTCCCTCCCTCCCTCCCCCTTCCTCTCTCTGAAATCACTAAAGATATATTTTTAAAAAAGAAAATATATACCTAAAAATAAAATTCTATAAAAATATTCTTACTGGTAAGAATCTTTCCCTAAATTCAGGGTTTCCTTTGGGATTTCATGCCTATTTTAAATCTGAAAGTATTGATGGTGGGCATATGCCACTTTTCTGTTTGGGGCTGGATTACAGACAGTCGCTAGGAGCTACTGCTTTCATCCAGGAGTGCAATTGCCTGAGCTAGGGCGCGGACACGATGGAAGCAAGAGACACAGGTGTGGGCTAAAAGTTCAGGTCCTGAAACCAAGTTGCCTGACTTCAAACCCCCCTTCAGACTTGAACTTACTAGATGGGGGAATTTGGACAAGTTGCTTAACTCTTTTGTGCCTCTGTATCCTTATCTGTGAAATGAGAATGACTATGCTTACTTCATAGGGTTGTAGTGAGCATGCATTCCGAGCATAAAAATGTATTCTCAGAATAATTTTCTTTCCTGTGAGTCTTCCATTACCATTGCTTATACTTACAGAGGCCTTCAGAAAAGAAAGTGTGGGGGTTGCGAAAAATGAACGAAATAGCAGAATCTCA
The DNA here is from genome assembly GCF_964146895.1 of Miniopterus schreibersii. NCBI lineage: Eukaryota > Metazoa > Chordata > Mammalia > Chiroptera > Miniopteridae > Miniopterus > Miniopterus schreibersii. Next base: position 78,793,191 of record NC_138101.1, on the reverse strand, counting down.
GCTCACTTATAAGAAAAAATTATGCTAGGGTTTTTTTCTCATGAAAATGAAATAATTAAGTACCTACTCTGTGCCCAGCACTGTTCTGGGCAGTGGGGAAACAGCAAACATGCCAGCCTTCCAGGAATAGGATGGTCAGGGGAGAGCATGGGTTAGGTGTGCAGGCATCCTGGTGCTGAACTCTGGACGGAAACAGACTTGCTCACCTGTTCATGGGCAAAAGTCACCACAGACTTCTTGGCTGAGGAGGTGTTTTTTCTTGCCTGAAAGGATGGAGAACAAATGTGCCTTCTGAGAGTTGTTGGGCTCCCAAGAAAAGGGAATGAGGGCTGTATGCCCAGTTCTTTTTCTAAAATTACTAGTCAGGTAGTCACTCTACCACCTTAGGAGTGAGTAGGAGATTGGACAGCAGACCCAGTTACTTAGGAAAACAATATCCCTCTCCTGGCAACCAAAGAAGTGAGGAAGGAGCACTTTCTGTACCACCTTCCCCATTCCCCACCTTTTCCCCAAGTCCCAATTTAGTGTGACATACAAGACTGTTTTCATTCAGCCTCATCTAATGCTGAATTATCTCATAACTGCGTGTACCCATGCTTCTTAAAATATTCTTTCCCACATTGCACGTGATGAAAATCCTGATAATCCTCCCATTCCTTAGGTCAGGCTCATCTTCTGACATCCCTCGGTGGGTTTGATGGCTCCTTCCACCATGGCCTTCCTCTTACCCCACCCCGTCCCTGTGTCACAGCACCTGCCACAGCTTGTTTCCACACCAGCCACCCTTAGCAAATGGCAAACGTCATTTTTCGGCAGGAAATGTTACTTACTTTTGTGAATTTTTCACTAGCACAGTGATAATTAATCCGCAAATCAGTAAATACCCAGTTCTTCTTTTTATAAACCAACTCTGTCACTGAAAACATTAAGATGCTAGAATTCAGTAAAATGGGCGGGGGGAGGGGGGAGAAGAGAATGGAATTTTGAAGTTGTGTTTTTGTTGCTTCATAAAAGATATTTCAAAATATTTAAAAATTTTATTTTGGTTTAAATTTGTGGAATACAGCCTGTTGGAAAATTTCAACAATTCCTTTCTGTTTACCTACCCCAATGAAGTACCTCCTGTGTATCTTTAATTTTCACTACAAAATACTATTGATATAACTGTAAAATTAATATAACCTTTAAAGTAAGATAGGATATTTGCTATCTAATATAGCATAACTCTTTCAGTAGTCCTTTTTTAGCAGCATTTTCTTTGACATTGTTTTGAAATTTGTAAGTAAAGAAGCCTTGAACAAATAGTAACAGTAAATTTCAATTTTATTTTAGCAAAAGAACCTGGAAATTGAAAGAACTGCTAAATGGTTGAAAATGCTAAAAGGATGGGAAAAATACAAGAACACTGAAAAGGTAATTAAAAATAATGTTACTTCCTGGTGAAACTATACAAATTCAATGTGGATTTTCCCAGTAAAAGTTCCTCTTTAATTATAAGACTATTGCATTCATATTCTTAAAAAAATTTTTTTTAATTTAATTTAATGGAATGCCTCAAATTAGAAATCTTTATGTTGGAACAGAATGCCCAATTCATATTGGTTTCAGCAATTAAGAGGATGTGTGTTGGGCAGTCCAGAGGTAGGCTGGGTTCAAGAGTGGTTTAACCCAGCTGCTCAATTACATTGCCGGTGACTTAATTTCTTTTCACTTCTCTTCTGCCTTCCGCAGTCTCAGCTTCACCTTGAGGCTTGCTTCCCTTTGGGATCACAATCATTGCAGTAGTTTCAGGCTTCATATTCACATGTCACACTGCTCAGAAAAAGAGGACTGGCTTCTGAACTCTTTCCTGAAATAGGAGCGATCTTTTTTTTCCAGAATCTTCTAGCAAACCTCCCCTTAAACCTTTTTGCCCTGCATTGAATTTGTGCACAGTTTTAAACCAATTAAAAAATACACACTTATTAATATCACCACCAATCTCACCAGGAAGTCTTTAAATATTAGTGAACTGTGAAGTTTATGGTGGTGGAAATTTTCTAATTTTGCTTGAAAGGTCGAATGTTATCAGTGGCACGAAATGCTATCAGATATTTTCCTTGAAGTGACAGGTTTCATTTATTTTTGAGAAAATGTTAAATATCCAAATCTGGTAACTATAGTTGGGTTAGTCAGTCATTCTTTCAAGTAATAAGATATTTAATGAAAAAAGCAGTAGCTTCAGGTCATGATTCAGACAATTTTGTATGTGCTTTTTCTTGAGGCCACCATTGATTGTACTTGGATGTGCAGAAAAGTGCTCTGTGTGTACTTCCCATGTCATTGCTCAGAATATTAATAAGATGCGTATTCAAGAATTGAAGTTTCATAAAATTAATAATTTCTACTGCTTCATCTTAAGGAAAACTGACTTGTATTAAATTGTGAGTGGAGAATACTGTGACCACTAGTGTAGTGCTGCTAATGCCACGGTTTGTGTCAAGGTGCCAGTAGTTTTATGACCATTGCTTTTCTGCTACAGTGCAAAAGTCACTACAGTGAAAAAGGCAATGAACATTTTATTATTATTATTAGAACAGCTTTGACCCCGTGGACCAAAGAGAACGGCTGACAATCTAAGTGTTGGCTTCCTCATAGTGAAATAGAGATAATCACACCCATTTCAAAGGGATGGAAAGTAAGTAATGAATGCACACACATCACTCAGCACACACCTTGCAGAAAGTAACCATTCAGTAAGTGTTCGCTACTGCTGTTAGTTTTTTGAAGAAAGTTTGGACAATAAAATTTTTTTTAGCCCTGCCGGGTGTGGCTCAGCGGTTGAGCGTCTACCTAGGATCCAGGCGATCGGGGTTCAATTCCCGGTCAGGGCACATGCCCGGGTTGTAGGCTCAATCATTGATGACTCTCTCATCATTGATGTTTCTATCTCTCTCTGTCCCTCTCCTTTCCTCTCTCTGAAATCAATAAAGATATTTTAAAAAAAAATTTTTTTTAAGGAAAAAAAGGAATCTTCATAGACCTACAGCAAAACACAAGTGAGTTAACTTTTGGGATTTCTGTCTGTTTCCTCACACTTTTTTTTCTGTGTACTATTTCTTTCCTTTTTGCATAGATATAAGTTGCTGTATGTCAGCATTTGCCAATAAGGATTCCAGGGAAAGAAATCAGTTTCTTAGATTCTAATGAATATTACATAGAAGCAGAATTGCCTAATGGTTAGCAACAGACTCTGAAGCCAGGCTATCCTGGGTTCAGACTCCAGCTCCGCCACTTTAGTAGCTATGCGACCTGGGGGAAGGTATTTTACCTTTTTCTGACTTAGTTTGCTCATCTTTAAAATGCGGATAATAATAACACCTACATCTCAGAGTTATTTTGAGGATTAAATGTTAGTTCACGTAAAGCATGTAAGTGTTGCTTATCATTACACGAGAAAAGGCTCTCTGGCTGAATAAAGTTGGAAAAATCAGAGCTAAACATAGTTAAGCAATGTTTCTTTACTACAGGGCTTTTGAGAGTCTTTAATATTATAACATGTGGTAGGAACTTTTAAGAGGGACCTTATATTGCATGAAACTTATTTAACCATGGAAATCTTTTTGTCCTGGGGTATCTCACAATGCTAAAGGCACTTTTCTTTTTGAGCATCTTAAGTATCCTTCTTTAAAGTCTATTAGTCTCTGTTTTATTTTCATCAGGAGTGAGTTCCTTGCTGATTTCATTATCTGTGCGTTTGAGCATTAGGTTGGAAGTCAAAATGTTTTTAAGAGGAATCAGTTCAAAGTAGAGCATTAGTTTTACCATGCCTGTGCTCTTGTGTAATATTTTACTGTGTCTCTCACATTGGCCTAAAGTTGACAACTATACTTAACTTTTTGTCTTTGTGGAAAGATTGCTCAAGTGGTAATTACAATGTAAATTTTGGTGCATTGCACCTATGCTTTACTCTCACATTCAGTCTAATAAAATATTTGTAGAGTTATATGGCTTTATGTTCTTGTCTAGTATGCATATATCTATTATAGCATATAAGCCTCTGTAAAATAAGCAGTTCTACTGGGCTATTATTCTGCACAGCAACTCTGGCTAATGTAGTTCCCAGTTAGATTTTAACAGAACTATTTCTTTGATGTATAATTTTAAAGCACTTTCCCACAATCATAATGCTAGAATTATTGGATGATATATAAGGTCCAATTTGGTATGAAGCAGAATGCACCTTCTAAAAGAATTGCTGCTTTCAAATCATACCTACTTTTAAATTGCATTGAAGTAAAAAAGTGGCATGTATTTTTCTTCTCCTCTAAGAGGAATGGGTATAAGTTTTCTCTCCACAGATTCCTTATTTATAAAGTAGTAATACAAAGAAGTTTGTAGAAATATCTTGAAATGAAAATATAGCCCTCATAGAGAATATTTGGATTTTTAGGATACAGACTTTGATGAAAAGTTTCCATTAAGGTTGTTTGTGTTGACTGTGTGTTCTCACAGTGACTGCCCCCTATGTACAATAGTATGCATTTTTAAAATATAGTCTGTTAAATGAAGTTATCTCTGTTAAGTGTAGCTCATTCTGATTTAACTAATAATGTAAGACGTCTGAGCTAAGTCACAGCAGGATACTGACTACAGACACACTTTTTTTTTTCTTGATCAAATAACTGAATGGGCCTTTGTTGGTCAAATAACTAATGGACTCATACTAGCCAGCATTTTATTTTACTGATGGGGAAATGGACGCATCATGTTTAGAAACAAAATTTAAGCAAGATATCAGATGGCCAGACTTAGGGGCTCGTTCATTGTACCATCTTTCACACTAGCTTTTCCTTTTAGTGTTTGTCAGTAAGAGGTCAGAGGGAAATAGAATGCAGTTTTAAGAGGCAGGAGGGCCTGTGGATGGTTTAAAACTTTTTTAGATCCAACTTGGGAGCCTCTTGTCTATTTGGAGGCAGAGATCAAGGAGCCAGTGGAGCAAGGATGATTATAGAAAATGGGGAGGCAGTAAGGAGCATCAGCAGCTCTGAAGTGAACTTGAGCTTCATCGTGTACACTGTAGTTGTGAAAGTCCCTACAGAATTGAATCAGACTTGCTGTGCTGACAGGTTTGCTCACTGGCAGCCATGATGACGTGGACTGGCACACTTATCACTGTTTCAGAATCACTCAGGTTTGAAAGAGGTATTGAAAACAGGTGAATTAATGGAATGTGTGTTTTTTTAGTTGATGGATTTTTAAATTATCTGACTGAAGTAGAGTGCTTGATTTTATTATATTATATTATATTGTTTTATTATTTTATTTTATTATTTTTTTGACTATGAGAGAACATTTATTAAAGCTGGGAACAGTAGAACTTCCTAGGGACAGTAAGACAAGAAAGGGCTTAGCATAGAAGAAGCAACAGAAGAGCCTAGGCTGGGCTGCCCTGGCTCTCTGGGAAGTCAGAGAAAAGGAAACCTTGGGGTCAGGTTCAGGGGACTAGCTGCCTCTGCTCATTGCTGTTGTGGTTGCAAGTCTCATGTGGTCCCCAGAGTTTGGAGATGCGTCCCTGCGTGGGAAGAAGAAGGGAAAAGTAATGCGGTATCGGGAGGGGGATGCTCCCCAAAGGGAGAGCATACTGGGTCCTTTTATTTCTCTCTTTAAGGACCGTTTCAGGGGAGTATCTCAATGGAATATTCATCAGCTTTCCAGGTGTGCTCTTTCAGGGTTGTGGTCTCCACCTGTTGGTTGGTGCCAGGGCAAGGGGCCGTTAGTCAATGTATCTGATCCTGAAGCAGCCACGGCCACTCTTATCCAGCCTGGAGCTGAAATACAACTGAGGACTAGATGTTATCTTTAGAGAGGGAATGCTCAGGGGGCCTAAACCGCATGACCAGGGATATGCTGGGGGAAGATAGGTTCCCTAGGGACAAAGTTCTTGTTTTCCCAGTTTTGCCCCTTGCTAGGCATCCGGGGCTTCTTGCCTTGGTGAGTTTCTGTGCCTGGCCCATCTAACACAAACTGTTTACTCTCAAGTGTCCTTAGTTTAGGGAAGATAGGATTTACTAACTGGCTGCCAATTGCTGTTTAACAATTTGTCTCAGCTTCCCTATTCCACTTGTCCTGGCTTACTGGCCTGTCTCATTCCCCCCTCAGAGACTTCCATCCCTAAAATCTTTTAGAAGTGATGAGGGGGATGGTCTGTCTTCAGAAATTGCTTCCTGCTGACAAGGGTTGTGGTCCCTGCCTATGTAGGATGTGGAAGTCTCTCCCTGCCTGATCTAAGAGAGCCAAGGAAATGGGATCAGAGACTGGAACAGAGAGTCTCTCAATTGATTTTTCCAAAATAGGGAAAGGCTGGAATCCTTGAAGCATCATCATCTTGATATGGAAGTGTTGTATTATTTCAGAAGCAAAGTTAGTAGATTGCTCCATATTTCATTGACTCAGTTATTTAGTCCTGAAAATAAGTTAGTTCAGTCTCACTTCAGGAGGCAGTGGTACAGATGGGCTTCCAAAGTGAGACCTTGTAAAAACGGGGGTCTGAAATTCCAAGTTCACCCGATACAAATCCAGGAGCCTGTGGGGCACAATGGGCCCCTGCTGGTACCTAGCCTGGGTCCAAGTCTGTAAGGTGGTCTTAGGTGGGCTCCTCTCTGGAATCCTGCCATTCTACATCACGATAAGACCATCCAAGTCACGCAAGTGAGCCAGCTTGGTTGTGTAGGCTCCGGAAAGAAAGTACCGTCTCTAGTCGCCGAAATGTTACAGGAAAGGGGACCTGGCCCTTGGTGTGTGGGTTCTTGACTTCGTGCAGGAATAATTTCACACACGTCCAGATGACTATGAGGGAACATTTATTAAAGCTAGGCACAGTAAAACAAGAAAGGGGTTAGCATAGAAGAAGCAACAGAAAAGCCTAGACTGGGCTGCCCTGTTTCTCTGGGAAGTCAGAGAAAAGGAAACCTTGGGGTCAGGTTCAGGGGACTAGCCTGGGACGAGCTGCCTCTGCCCATTGCTGTCCTGGTTGCAAGTCTCATGGGGTCCCTTAGAGTTTAGGAGGTGTGTGCCTGTGTGGGAAGAACTAGAGTGCTTGATTTTATTGGCAAGTGAACAAATATACTGAAAACAAGGGTAGATTTCAGATAACCTTATTTTTTCTTCTTAAAGATTTTATATATTATACTTATAAAATTGTAACAGAATTTTAAAGATAGTACTTTTCAAATTGGAATATTAAAATATGTTGTTAAACTCCAACATGTAGTAGTTCTATATCATGGTTGTTAAGACTATGGCCTCTGAAGTCAGACTAACCAAATTTCAGTTCTTCCAGTTTATTAGAATGACTTTGAGCTAGTTATTTAATCTTTCTATATCTTAATTTTCTCATCCTTAACGTTGGGATGATAATAATGGTACCTACCTCTTTAGGAATGTAGTAATATTACAAGGAATAAATTTATCTAGAACACTGATTTTCAACTGGTTTGCAGCAATAATTTTTAAAACACGCAATATCTGACTAGTGGGGGCACTGACTTCTTTTCCCTTAGATTGTCAAATAGAAAATGACAACAGCCAACACAACAATAGCCATTCACTGTGAATGAATCACAGTTATACCTAATTTTCTTTTGTCAGATCAGCAAAAAATATATTTCTTGGCATGCTATAGAATTTTAGTAATTAGTTTAGGTGTGCCATGAGATGAAAAAGGTTGAAAATCGCTGCCTTAGATGGTCAAGTAAAAAAGTGACAACAGCCAACACAGTAACCATCTGGTATGAATGCCCTGTCTTGAACCGTAAATGTATAGGTCATATAATAGAGTTGTATCTTATTGGTGACATCCCGTAATAAGCTTGTGTCTGATTGGTTATTTCTTGGTACCAGAAATCCTTATATACAAATATAGGCACCTGATTTTTTAAAAAGTCACCTTGGAGCAAAAGGGTAGGTAATTACTATTATTATTTTTTGTAAATCAATCAAAATTAAACCTATTTTTTGTCAGATTGGCAAAAAATATGTTTTTTTGGTGTGCCACAGAATTTTAGTAATTAGTGTATGGGTGCCATGAGACAAAAAGGTTGAAAATTGCTGATCTAGAAACAGATACGTTGGCTCCTAATAAATAATCTGAAAATGTTAGTGTAAATTGTTATTAATATTGTTGTTATTGTTTGATTCATCATAATCCTCACCCTCATTCCTCCCTTCATATCCCCTTCCTGGTAAATCCCTATGTATCCTCAGTATTGAGTTTATTGTCATCTTGTCTCAGCGAAACCTTTCCTAACTCTCATGCAGAATGTATCCCTCCCTCCCTTCGTTACAGTACCTCTAATACAGTCTCAGGATGAGAGGCACTGTGTTGAATCAATAAAAAGTGACTACCACCAGAGATTCACTGCCCTCACCCCCACCACTTTTACCCATAAACCTTTTCTGGTTTCCCCTTGGAATCTCACGAGTCCTACTACATGAGGACTGATGACCCCCTGATGTTATTTCTGTAAATCTAGACAGTGTAGTGCCTACCATTCTCCTTTTACCACCCTCTCCCACTTCTGGGGGAGTCTATCTCCATCACAACTTCTCCCATCAGAGTGGGGTGCTCAGCTCTGATAGCAATTAGTGTATGTGGCTTTATTGTATTATAAAGGATTATCTGTTTATGTTATAATTATCTGCTTACATACTTATCTTCCCCACCACACTCTGAGCTCCACAGAACTTTTTCATGTTTGTAGTCATAGTGCCTTGTAAGTGTTGGCCACAAAACAGGCAGTCGTTACAGTTTCTTTTTCGAATGAATGAATGAATTAATGATTTTCATTTATGAATTGGGGCAATCAGCAATCACCTTCTGCTGATAAATTCTGCTACTTTAATAAAGCTATAATCTCTAGGAGATAGTGCAATTTGGCAGAAATACCCTGAAGTAGGAGTAAGAAGGTGAATTCTCTAACCTGGGCGAACCACTTCTCTGTACCTTGGTTTCCTGAGTTGTTACAGAAAATGAGACACTACTTTGTCCATTGAAAGATCCTTAACAGATGTAAATTGGACTATTGTTCTGGAGAATAAGCACATTTTACTACGGCTGCTGTACTTTGATGTACTATCTATGTTGTTTTACAAAATTTCTATGATAGTTAAAAATATGTGAGAAAAGAGATGTAACTGTAAGTCAGTCTGTCATATCACAGTACAAATGTTTGAAAAATAATAAGCATAATTTAAAATTTTTATTTTAGAGTCTCATCATTTCCTTTTTTGTTTGTTTTTTAATTTTGAATTTATTGGGGTAGCATTGGTTAATAGAGATATATAGATTTCAGGTGTACAATTTTATAATACATCATCTGTATATTATATTGTCTGTTCACCACCCAAAGTCAGGTCTCCTTTGTCACCTTTTATCCCCTTTTTACCCTATTCTATCTTCCCCCACCCCCATTTCCCTCTGGTCACCACCATACTGTTGTTTGTGTCTATGAGGTTTTTTGTTTTGTTTTTGCTTAATCCCTTCACCTTTTTCGCCCAGCCCCTCTACTCTCCTCCTCCCCTCTAGCAGTCTGTTCTCTATCTGTATTGTTTTCACTTATATATGACTTTTGTGCACGCTTCATTTCATTACCCCTCACAGCTTGAATTCCAGATTCACCTTTTATATTACTTTTAAGTTTTAGGTACAATTTTATATATATGTATATCTTTATTGATTTCAGAGAGAGGGAGAGGGAGAGAGAGAGATAGAAGCATCAATGATGAGAGAGTCATCACTGATCAGCTGCCTCCTGCACGCCCCTGACTGGGGATCGAGCCCGCAACCCCGGGCATGGGCCCTGACCAGGAATCCAACTGCGATCTCCTGGATCCTAGGTTGAAGCTCAACTGCTGGGCCATGCCTAGCTGGGCTAGGTACACTTTTATTATCATTATTTCAGTGGTTTTTGCTCTTGGATTTCCTTAATATTTTCCTGTTAAATGTATTTTAGTAAATAAGTCCAGTTGAGCAGAACAATGGATACTGTATGCACCATGGTCTTGAAATATAGTCTTTGTTTTTTTATAAAATGTAAAAATCAGTATTTTTTACTAACTGGTAACATCTTATATATGCTGTTTGATAAGCTATTCAACCTCTTTGTGATTTACTTTCAATATCTATAAAATTGGGATAACATCTCAATATGATAAAATGAGATAGCTCTCTGTAACTTTAAAAAGTTTTCTGCGCATAGTAAATGCTCATTAAAAGTTGATTTTAATTGTTACTGTTGATGGTGATAGTGGTAATGTACCAATGGTTTGTTTTCAGCCTTTTCCATATGTGACTAATTGTTCATTTTAACCCTGGAGTAGCACTGAGACCATTAATTTTTTATTGCTACTGATATTTCTCTATATTTATTCCCAATTTATCATGGCAATTTGATGTTGTTTTTTTTCTTTTTCTAAATCTCAATTAAACTTTAGGATAAATAATAGACAGTAATGTATGTCTGATTGTTGAATGCAGAATTGAATGACAGCAAGAAAATGTCAAAAGGCTTTTTAAGTAATATAGTTTAAGAATACATGTCGGAGCTCTTATTTTACTCATTGAAAAACATCTGCTTAATGGAGATTTAAGTCTATCAAAGTCAGTCTGTTCATCTGCTATTATATTCCACTTGACTATTAAAATTTCACTTTTTACATTTGCAATAACTTCCACACTTTCTGATTTTTATATCAGATTCTTATAGTGTAGCACCTTCCCTCTAGAAATTTAGGAGATATTTTGAAGTAAATTCTAGTGGATAATATATCTTTAAAAGTTTATTATGATTTTGAGGTGAGTATAGATGACAAACTTTAGGAAAATAAATCACTTGCTTTTTTTTTTTTACCACATTCAGTTTGCAATTAATGGTGGTAAATGTTTAGTAAGTGGGAAATGTTACAAGTAGCAGAGTAGTTTACACAGCCTTTCTGAATATATTCTTCCAGTTAGAGCTGCTGCATACATTAAAACTTTTATGATTTTAGTCACTATCTGCTGAAATTTCAAATTTGAGGCATATTATGTTTATACTGAAAGAACAAAACTGAAATTATGTAATTATCTAATTGAATCAATTATCTAATTGAAACAGTATTCACTGTTTCACAGTAAAAGTTGCTTTATAGTGTCACTCATTTTAAACCATTTAATCAAAGTTTCTTACGCTACATCATGTCTGAGTTATTGAAGCTTTAGTTTTTAAAAATCTAAGTAGTGTAGTGGTAGAAGTTGAACTCCACTTATTCATAGTTCACCAACATTTCCGTTATTAGAATTTGCATCTTATTTTCTTAGCCATAGCATTTAAATATATTAATTTTGATCATAAAGGTAATTATGTACTTATTCTCACCTCACTCCTTAAGGTATCTGCCATAATTTGCTTAATCATGTCCACATCTGCTTTTAAGCTTCCCAGTTTCATTATGCAAACTTTGTAATGACCATAACAGGTTTTTATGTTATTTTGAATAATTAGCCTTGAGAAAAAACATATAATTACAGGATGGAGAAGTATATTGAATGATTCTTAGAGCATTAGTAATGTACTTTTTAAAAAAAAAATATCTTTATTGATTTCAGAGAGAGGAAAGGAGAGGGAGAGAGAGAGAGAGACAGAAACATCAATGATGAGAGAGTCATTGATCGAGCCCACAACCCGGGCATGTGCCCTGACCAGGAATCGAACCCCGATTGCCTGGATCCCAGGTCGAGGCTCAACCGCTGAGCCACGCCCGGCCGGGCAGCAATGTACTTTCAAGGAACCAAAGAGTTGGCAATACTGATTTTTATAGCTAATTTCATTCAAAAGTGATAATATTCCTTCTTGGTGGAGATTTATCACTATTTTTGTCTGATCAGATAGGATCAGTGTCATTAAGAAAAGGAAAAAGGTTTTCCTGAAGAAATTGTTAAGAATTGAAAGGAGAAGAGGGAAGGGGGGGAGGGGAGAGAGGACCGAAGATTGTGGGTGGAATTAACTGACATTAGGAGGTGTAGGGGCTTGCTGTGTTCTAGAGAGCCCCAGAGAAGAGGTGAGAAGGTGGTGAGAAAGAGAGTAGGGATTAATAGCACTGTCTACACTCCATGAAGATGCTTTTGGCACAAGGCAACTTTTTTGCTATTTGGAGCCTTTTAGGTGTATGGATTAAAAGGGAGAAAATGTGTAGTTATATATCAACAGGGAATGTGTAAATCAGATGCTCACAACTTAGTAAAAGCACTGATGATGCTTTCATGCCACTTAGGGAACACCTTTGTAATGAATGGTATGGAAATACTAATGTACTAGGCATATTTAACATTTTCTTGTTTATTTTCTTACTTTGTGCATTTATGTCTCACTGTTAACATCCGAAAAGTAGAGATGATAGGATCCAGCTGTACCATGTTAAAATGTGTCATTAATTATCATGGATACTTTGAAAATAAAAGACTAACAAATATTAATTTGATTTAAGGGACCAGTCGAAGCTTTTTCAGTTCATAACTTCAATTTATGTTTCTTTTAAATAAGTTTCATAGGAGAATTTACAAAGGGATACCGCTCCAGCTCCGAGGTGAAGTCTGGGCTCTGCTTCTTGAGATTCCTAAAATGAAAGAAGAAACAAAGGGCCTTTATACTGTGAGTGTCTGAAGCCAACCTGTTATTTTGAAATTCATAAGTAAAATCTATTTCTTTTAGCATTCAAGGTGATGTAAGATATTCATATCATCATTTGACATTATATTAAAATGATACTATATTGGGTTTTTATAGGGATATTATCTGTTTTCTTGATTGCTTTGTTTATCCTAAATTTCAAACAGATACTTCAGTAAAAATGTTATTCTCTGTATCAATCAGTAAGTAGCAAGTGTTTTTCAAATACTTGAAACCATCAATCAGTGTTGGGCCATATTCATAAGAAAAATAGACTAAGACCTGATTGTAGCTACTTGTTTTCAATGTAGTATTAATAAAGAGATTTACAGTGTAACTTTTAGAGTTATGGGAAAATAATAGAATTCAGTTTATCCAGCAACTGCCTGCATATGATTGACTGTTTTCTTCTAAATATGAAAAAGAAGATGTCTTCCTGAAGATTATTAGGGTAACTCTAGGTTTTATTATTTATTAATAAAAAGTTAAACTGTGACTCAGTGATCAGTCACCTGTGCCTTAAATTACTTAATGCATTAAATCTGCTTCTTTGTTATCTTAGCTATTTCCCTTCGAAACCTAAATTTTATATCTTTGAAAGGAGTAAGAAACATATCTAAAAATCAGTTTGAAATATGTTCCTCAGAAAATGTATATAAATAGAGTAAGTTAGAATAAATGAAAAAAAGAAAAGCTGTAATTTAAACCAAATTTCAGTTATAAAAGGGGCTTTGGAATGCTCTTTTGATATATTCTTTTTAATAAATGTAAAATTTCATCAAGATAAAGGTAATAAATACTATTTCACTTAATAAATTACTCATTTTGTGTAAGATTTTTAAAATTAGCCAATTGGACTCTACACAGACTATAAGTTTATGTCTCATGATTTTAGAATTTCAAATTATTTTAGACTGATGATTAAATATTTGCTTGTAGTGTCATAGTTGTGCAGCCAGTATTGAAAATGATGCCTGAGAGAACATATATAAAATCTAACCCCAGTACCTCCTAAGTGTGCCTGGCATGTGATATGTGCTCAATAAATATTTGTTTAATAAAAGAAGTAAATTACTTTTTTTTTAAATCCTCACTTGAGGACATTTTTTCCATTGCTTTTTCAGAGAGAGAGAGAGAAACAAACAAACATCGATGTGAGAGACACATCGATTAGTTGCCTTCCGAATGCACCCCAACCAGGGACAGGGATCGAGCCTGCAACCGAGGTACATGCCCTTGATTGGAATTGATCCCGCGACCCTTCAGTTCACAGGCCAATGCTCTAACCACACTGGCACTGGCCAGGGCAGTAAATTACGTTTATTCAGCATGTGGTATTCGTGTCCTATGGCCGACATAACAAAGTACCACAAACAGTGGAGATTTATTCTCTCACAATTGTGGAGGAGACAGTCTGAAACTGTCTTAAAACAGTGGAGATTTATTCTCTCACAATTGTGGAGGAGACCGTCTGAAACTAAGGTTCATCAGGACCCTGTTCGCTTTCACAGCGCTAGGTTAGAATATTCCCTGACTCCCTAGATTCTGGTGGTTGCCAGCAACCCTTGGTGTTCGTTGACTTGTATCTGCATCACTCTGATTTCTGCCTTCATCTTCACATGGCCCTCTTCCCTGTGTGTGTTTCTGTGTCTGCCAAAGGCCATTTGGATATTTATAACGTCATTCGCGGGCCATACAAAATTATCAACTAAAAATTAGCTATGCCCGGCCGGGCGTGGATCAGCGGTTAAGCGTCGACCTAGGATCCAGGCGATCAGGGTTCAATTCTCGGTCAGAGCACATGCCCGGGTTGCGGGCTGCAGCCGATCAATGACTCTCTCATCATTGATGTTTCTAGCTCTCTCTCTCCCTCTCCTTTCCGCTCTCTGAAATCAATAAAGATATATTTAAAAAAAAAAAAATTAGCTATGAAAAAAGCTCCTAGACTTATTGAATTTTGAGCCCCACCTGTGGTTGCCCTGGCAGGGACAGACCAAAGGATTTTGCGCGCCGTACACCGGACTTTCCCCACCCCTGCCTTACAAGGACACCTGTCACTGAATTTAGGGTCTACCCTAATCTAGTATGAACTCATCTTAATTTGATTGCATCTGCAAAGACCCTGTTTTCAAATAGGGTCATATTCATAGGTTCTGGGTAAACATGAATTTTAGAGAGAGACTGTTCAACCCAGTATACATGCTAATATTAGAACTATGGTTTCAGTTATACATATTAGACCTTTTCTACATAGAATAAGATTTCTTCCAGTGACTGGTTAATGTGAGAGAACTACTTAGTGAAAACCAATCATACAGTGACAGCAAGAGAAATGACTTGCTCACCAAGACTTTCAAGCTTACAGTTTTTAACACTGTCATAAACATTATTTTTACTCTGAGTTTCCCCCAGAGTCATGATTTAACCACGTCTTCTTTTCCTGTCCATCTTTCTCCCTCTGCCTTTGCAAAAGTGGTGTGAATTGTTCTCCTCAAGTTGGAAAACTTAGTAGAAGTTAAACTACCTTTTCTTAATCTACAAAAGTTTTTCTCAGATTGTCAAATTGTCCTGGCTCCTGACCTGGTGTTCTCGTCTATTCTCTTATTCTTTTAATTGTGTCTCATCGTTATTATTTTTATTTTTATTTATTTTATTTTTTCCATCACCATTTATTCCCCCATGCCCTCTTCCACCTCCACCCCCTGAAATCACCACACTGTTGTCCCTGTCCATGAGTTCTCTCCTTTTTTCCCTTTTTTGCTTAATCCCTTCACACCACCTCCATATCACCACGCCCCCCGAGTTGTCTGCCTGTTCTCTATCTATGAATCTGTCACTGTTTTGCTTGTTTGTTCAGTTTATTCATTAAATTCCACATATGAGTGAAATTATAGGGTACTTGTCTTTCTCTGACTGGCTTATTTCACTTAGCAGAATGTTCTCCAGGATTTGGAAGCAGTCCAAGTGCTCATCAGTAGATGAGTGGATAAAAAAAAGCTGTGGTACATTTACACAATGGAATACTGCTCTGCATGAAAAGGAAGAAAACTTTACCCTTTGCAACAGCGTGGCTAGACCTGGGAACATTCTGTCTCACCATTATTTGTCTCCCTCGGGCCTAGTGATATGTCCTGCAGATGGTAGAGGTTCCAGTCCATAGTGGTTACCAGCCTCATCTACAGCCTTAGTGGGGTTTAATAATCTTGTAGGCCAAACACACAGTGCTAATTTTCCATCTGAATGTTTTCCACACAACTTCTGTCCTCAGTTTTATAGGTTCATTAGATCCTATTTCTTTCAAATAAGATGTTTATTTTTATATTATTGTGACACTCATGGATCTTAGCCCACCCAGTCTCAGAGATAACTGTAGGAGCTGCTACCTCCTTTCATCAAGATAAGAAGCATGCTTGATTTCTCGTATTCTGCACATTAACTTGTAAACATTCTAGGGTGTAAATAATCTTTCTGACCATTTTTTTTTTTTTTTTTTTTTTACTGACTCAACTGGACTTTGTTTCTATCATGAAGGGTTTTTTTGTTGGAGTTTCTTTTCTTCTAGAGAAACTGACATTATAAATGTGTTCGGGTGTTTTTCTCCCTTTCAACTGAATTTTATGTAAAGTCTATTTTATCATGTTTTGTCAAACATTTTCTTTCTGTGTTTTGACATCTTATCTTTTACCTGGAGGCTTATAGAACAACAATTGAATCTCTTTATTACCCATTACACACCCCCCACCCCCGATATTTAAAGAACAAATATATAAAGATTATTTTTAAAGCTAAATTTTTGTAATGTCTTCTGTACTAACTTATATCAGAAATAGCATACAATAATACTGTAGTGTGGTATGATTCCAGCACAACACTCTAAGTATCGTCCTCTGTCCTTGGAACTCTGAAGTGTACTGTGGTTACTTTGTATTTTTTAGAAAGCTACAGAGCTGCTTTTCTCTAAGCTCCACCTCAAAACACAAAACTACATATACAAAACACTTAACATACCCACAGATCCAAGATACCCCTCCTCTTTTCACTTTTAGCTTAAGTCTGGAATTAACAGTTATGTTTTTATGTATATCTTTGGAATTGATTTTAGCAGAAGTATATATTACCAGCACAGACATGGTCAGTGGATCAATATAACATATGTGTATAGATGCTTAATGATATGTAAGCATGGGTAAGTATAAATTATATAAATTTTAATCCCCCATCTGGTTAAAAGTGGGTGATTAAACATACTCATTTAGTGCCCCTAAATTGTGAAATGCCACTAAGTTGTCAGCAGAGAGCATTTTAAAAGGCAAACCCATAAGGAAGAGAAAATAGGAGAGATAACAGCTACCAATTTTTGGAAACCAGAATTCAGACAAATACTTAGTAATCTCAGCAAACCAGAGAAAACTAATCATAGGCTAGCAGTGAGAAATTGGAGAAGTACTTGATTTATATCTCAAAATCTCCAAAAGTCTAGATAATTGCCAATATCGCGTACCTCTGGAAGTAGAAGTGAAGCTAAAAACAGTAGAAATGGTTAAAAGTCCATTGCAGAAGCAGTTAAAGCCCCTAAGTCTCCTTCCCTAACCCTGGCAGGAGGTTGGAGGTTTACTGTTTGGACAGGGGTCTCTGGGCTGGAGAACACAGGCATTGCTGAGGATGGGGCTGCTGTAATGAAAGCACAGAGGAATTGAATATCCTGAATTTGGAGCATTGCAGCCTTTCCCTCCACTCGGCTCCCAGAACATCGACAGCTGGGTGCTTGTCTTTTTGTCAAGAGATCAGAAGAACTTCCTCAGGGGAATCTGACCAGCCTAAGAAAATGAACCCAAAGATACTAACTTCAGGGGAACCCCAGTGAAACTGCTCAGCCAGTGAAGACACAGTTGTGAATCCCCACCTCTGCACACAGAGCTTCCATCAGTTTTTAGTCTCCTACTTTTAAATATAAGGAGACAGTGAAGTATCACTGTTCATTTTAAGAAAGGAGCTAATACGAAAGACAAATGAGAACAAGTGGAAAAAAGCAACTTGTAAGAAACAGACTGTAGCACAAGTAGAAAACTAAAAAAAACCCTATCATTAATATTTTTATCAGAGGGCTAAAAATAGATATTGCATCCATAAAGCAAGTATAGAATGCTATAAAAAGGAACACTTGAGAACAACAGATTTTTTAAAATATAAAAATGATAATAAGAATGAAAGATCCTAGAGGAGGATTTGAAAATAATAATTGAAGAAATTTCCCAGAAAGTAGATTATAAAGTCAAAGGGATGGAAAATAATAGAGAAAATATAAGAAAATTAAATGACAGCCCAGGAGGCCCCACACTGTAATAATAAGAGTTCCAGAAAGAGAAAATAGGAATGTGGGAGGGGAGGCTGCGGAAATCAACAAAGGAATTACTGAAGAAAATTTTTCAGAACTGAGAGATGCTTGAGTTTTTAAGATTGAAAATGTTCATCAAGTGACCAACCCTGTGGATAAAAATAGATCCAAACCAAGCACAGAAATGTGAAGTTTCAGACATGGAGAAAGAAACTCCTATAAGCTTTTAGAGAGAAAAAACAGACTACAGACTTCTTATAAAGAAGCATAAATTAGAATGGAAACACTGGAAGTTAGAAGACAATGAAGGCAGTGCCTTTTGAGCAAAAATATTTTCCAACTAGAATTCAAAATGGCCAGATAGTTAAGAAAGAAGGTAGCTATCAGACATTCAAAGTTTCAGAAAATGTGTCTTCCATATACCCTTTCACAGGAGTTACTGGAGGATGTGCTCCTCCAGAACAAGGGAATAAACCCGGAAAGAAGAGTGAAATGCAGGAAACAGGGAACCCAAGCAAGGGGAGACCTAGCAGATGATAAAGGGAGACCCCAAGACACCAGCTGTGTCGCAGCCCAAACATGAGCAGGTCACAAAGCTCTGGGAGCGATGTCTGCAAGAAGTTGAAATTGGGAGAATACCCCTTCTATTTGAACATTGCCAGAGGAGATTTATGCAATTTAAAGTGAGTTTGGGATTGAATTAGTGACAACTATGTAGAAAAAAAGCAAATCAAGAAATAATGCAATGATCAGCTCTAAGGAAAACAAGAATATTGTGTTGGAAAGAAAAAAGAAATAGTGGACTGCGTGACTCAGCTGTGAAGAGCTTTTGCATAGTCCTAGCAGTGCAAACTCCACGAAGTTCTCTATCCCAAATTAAAATCTACCACTCTTGATAGGACAGGAGGGAAAAGAGGGGATCGGAAAAGGGAGGGGATGGGAGTAGGAGAGATGGGGCATGGATGGGAGAGAAACTTTATTGTGTGCCTTTTATGTTGTTTCCATGTTTGAACCATTTTCTTAAACCAAAAGAACTTTTAAAATGAGAATTATTTTACTATTTGTCATAGACTTTTCAACAGCTGATTTCCATAAAAATTTGCTTTCTTCCCTTCTTTTTCCTCTTCAGAAATTAAAGCACAGAGCACGTGGTTGTTCACCTGATATCAGACAAATAGACCTTGATGTGAACCGTACATTCAGGGACCATATTATGTTTAGAGACAGATATGGTGTTAAGTAAGTAAAGTTTAATAGTATGCAATGTAAATAGCATTTACAAATAGGCTGTGTTAAAATCTTTACTAACTTAAAGACTAATCTTCATTCAGGTCCCAAAGGTTTAAACTTTTGCAGATCATTTGGTTCAGTGTGAAACTAAGGTTCAAATTTAACTTAAATTTTTGACATAGTTGGTGCTATAAAATTGACAAAGAATCATTTTATGATTTGTGAATTCTTAAAAATATGGTACTTTATTAAAAGTCTTAGAAAAGAAATGAGAGATTGTGTTGCTTTTTGAGAACTGTGCCAGTGATAAATACATCCCTATAACCTAGACCCCATGCATAGATGAAACTTAAAAAAAAAAGGGAAATGAATGAATGAAATGGACTGTGACTGTTTATGAATGAAAGATAAAGTTTTGCTGACCTCTGTATTGGTTAGGGTTCAACCAGAGAAACAGAAACCAGTAAGAGATATATATCAAAGAGAATTATTGTGAGGAATTGGCTTGCACAGTTGTGGGGGCTGACTGGGCAGGTCTGAGATCCATAGAGCAGGCCATCAGGAAGAGCAGCTGGGACTCTTGGGCTTGAGCTGAAGCTTTTGTCCCAGGAGGAATTTCTTCAGGGAAGCCCCAGATCTGCTCTTGAAGCCTGTTAACTGATTGAATCAGGCCCACCCCCATTATCTAGGATGATCTGACTTAAAGTCAACTGATTATGGATTTTAAGCACATGTGCAAAATGCCTTCTTTATAGCAACACCTAGATTAGTGTTTCAATAACTAGGTGTTGTAGCCTAGCCAAGTTGACAAATTTGACCATCACTGTCAACCCTTGTCAATTTAATTTCCAAATAAAGACAATAACAAAGTTTTACTTCGGCCTAACTGTTCTACTTATGACTGCATATGTTAACCCTTTCCCCACAAGAGGATGCCTGTTCACTGTTCTGCTTTGATATTCTGTAAGCTAATTTCTGTGATATAAAGTTAACTAGTGTTAATATATCTCATGTGAGATGATAAGGGAAAAGAGAAGGAAGAAAATAAAATATTTTTAACATATATACAAACATATACCTAAGGAAGAAATAGTCATCGTTTCTACAACTGGGCATGTGGTCATAGCTGGTTTATAACTCTTTCCACTACCCATTCCGTACTTCCTTTGCTCTCAGCCAAGTACCTCTGCTCGTTGTGGTTATGTACCTGGTGGGGCGACCTAAACCTTTATTCCGAAAGGATTTGGACCACTAGCAATCCAGCCTGAATTGGATTGTTGTAGTTTTCCATTAAGTTGAATCACAGGTTTTGATAATGCTAAGAGACACCCTAGATGTTCTACTATATTTTTGACATACTCTTCCTTACGTCCATTGTGTAGTAGCAACTCAGTTTTCCCTCCATAACCAGGATCAGTTACCCCAGCCATACAGTCACCTCCTTCTTTGCCTGTTGATTCAAAGGCATGAGGAGCCCTAAGTGTTTGGGTGGCAGTCTCACCTTCCAGTTCAGTGAATCATTGTTGCATATCCTGGTGGAAGCCTTCCTCTCTTTGAAACAAAGACCTCCAGACTGCCAGAGAGCCTAAGGTTGATGGGAAGGGAAACAAACATTTTGCTAGTGGAATACCAGAGATAATAGTGGGTGGAGCCCTTCCCATTCCCACCCCTTCAATCTTGGACCCCTGAATCCTGGCTATGGGAGAGACAGCACCATATGTTGGAGGCTGATTTAGAGCATATACAGCCTTCTGGAGGACGTTGTCCAGCCTTACAGGTATTGCACCTAGCTGGCACTGAAACTGAGGCCATTGCATGATTCCATCAAGCCAGTTGCTTTCATGGAGATGAATCTATAGTGAGAATAGTTCCATGAAAGAAGGTAACAAATTTAAGAAATCATAAAGCCTTTTGTGTTTTTCGGTATAAATTCTTTCTATTAAAATGAATACTATCTAACCTCAAATTTATACCGTATAGAATATTGTTAAAATTTGAGCTTGGGATCATTTCTTTATTATATTAGTAATTTTATGTGGATTTTCTATTTTCTGTCGACCTTAATTTTTAAAATTAAAAAATTTTAAAGTTTATAATTTTTAAAATAACTAAATTGTCTTCAATATGAATTTTCTTTTCCTCTAGGCAGCAGTCCCTCTTCCACGTTCTTGCTGCATATTCTATTTACAATACGGTAAGTTGGAGCATGCGTGCCTGTAGCTCTCTGAGGTGTATTCTGAGGAACAGGAGAAATCGTTCAGCACTCCCTTCCTGACAAGGCCCTTTTGGGCTGTTTCTTCATCTCAGGACTAGTTAGTCTCCACAGTCTTTGAGCTCTGTGGATCTTTCCGAGGCTTCTTACAGTGACCCTGGGCCTTAGAGCAAAGCTGATTTGGAAGTGGGAAAAACCCATAGTATGTCAGTGAATCTCACTTTTTCCCTCTTTCTCCAGACTGTTTTATTATTCTTGTGTTGTTTGTTTTGTTTTTATTTTAAGCAAATAGGACTGGGAATGAGCAGGGCTAGAAGGACAGGAAGTTGGTAGCTAGATTAATTTTTGCTTTACATTTTATCCATTCAGTGAGGTTCAACTAGGATACCACCTGTGCCTACTTGCTATTCCCAAGAGCAGGCTAAGACTAACTTTTCTGGGGAGATGATAATGTAGGGAAAGATCAATTAGGGTTGAACCTAATTTGGATGTTAAATAAATGCTTGTTGACTAGGTTTCAGGGAGGACAGCCTTCAACCTTGAGATATGGCATTTCTATTGTAATGAAAACCTTTAAGTTACAAGGAACAGAAATCTCAAACTACGGCAAGTTGAAAAGGAGTTTATTAAAGGGACTTCTCATAGAAATGAAGCAATAGTTGGGCCTTGTGGGAATTGGAGCTGGAAAGTGCGAAGCCTTCAGTGAGAAAGAGCTACACTTTTTCTCTCTTCCACTTGGGCCACACATTGACTGATTATCTCTGTAAACTGTTTATTCCAATATTTCTCTCTCCAGATTGCTTTCTTTGCCTACTTGTCAGTTTTTCCATGGCTAAAATTGCACCCATAGACTCAACGTGACCACTCTATTTCAGACCACATCTGATTATAGTCTCTATGGCTTTATTTAGATTTCCTAGAAAGAGATTGTAATTAGCCGGTGCAGCCAATTAATCATTCCCCTGCGGTCAAGTGTCCTCTTCTGCTCCATCAGTTTTTGGTTCATATGCCACCAACATGAACCCTTAAGGCCACTATATTAGCAGGGAACATGGAGAGAGTGGGCAGTTCTCAGAGAAGAGCACAGGCTGGATGGGTGTCTGAAAATGTGTGTACGTAAAGGTCCAGAAATCTAGAGGCCAACAGTGAACTGGGAACTGAAGGAGGAGAGAGACTTGCCAGCATCTGAGCAAAGAAGAGGAATATTGAGCTGAGAATCATACATAAAAAGAAAAAAAACTATTAGTGCTCTTCACAGAATGTATAACAGTGTTGAACGGGCAACAATAAAAATGCATTTAGGCTTAGACTTTGTTCACACCTCTACATTTATTCTTGAACACAATTTATTCTTTTATAGTATGTGGTGCAATGCTATAAAGTTTTTAATATTTTTCTTTAGAATTGCTCATTCAGTAATGTGTTTAGGCATTTTCTGATTGTTTTATAGGTCAGTTTTATATATGCATATGCTTGTAATTTGATCTTAAAACCCCCAGTTTCTTTGTTTTCATTTACTCTTCAGGAAGTTGGATACTGTCAGGGGATGAGCCAGATCACAGCTTTACTCCTTATGTATATGAATGAAGAAGATGCCTTCTGGGCCCTGGTCAAACTCTTCTCAGGCCCCAAACATGCCATGCATGGTAAGAAAGCCCCATAATTTATCATGTACAATAAGCAAGAGAGGGAGACAAAAGGTAAATTAAAGCACAAACTATGGAAGATGCTTGGTTAAGTACAAACACTTACTGTCTAGGGGCTCATTCAGTTAATTGGTGTTTGTTACTAATTTTTTATTTCATTCTCCTTTATTGAATGCTTCTAAATTTTTCTGGTCACATTTATATTCCTTTGTGTTTATCCCAGAGTATATTGTTGACATTTAAAAAGTATTTCTTTACTTGCCCCTCCAGTCAGAATAAACTAATTTAGGTTTGGAGGAATTTAGGAAAAGCTATATTATTGGGAGAAATAAAAGATGCCTTTTGATCAAAACTTTTAGGCAGTTACACAATTATCACTTCAATGAACTGTTTATTATTTACTGGATATTGTGATATATAACTCTTTGTCACAGAATATTCATTGAAATATGATGCTTAGGATGTTTAAAGAAAAGGTACATAATAATTAAGTAGTTTTGTATTATAAGTGTGTGTTTTAGTTCTTTCAGCCATAAAATTGATTACACTTTATGTAAAAGCCTGGTAACACATTCTGGGCACTTTTTTGGTTTTCAGGTTAGATGATTTATTTTAAAATAACCACGTCCTTATATTTGCCAAGCATGTGCAATAAACTTTATTTAAGAATTTGGATTACAACTTGTCCTGGAAATAAAAGTGACATTTGTCCATATAATGCAAAATTTTCCCCCCAGCGCCATCTATGTGATAATATAAAATTAAAAACAAAACTTAACACTAATCACTCTAAGAATGGGTCATGTAAGCTCTGTTTGTGAATTTTTAAACTTTATGTTGTTTAAAACATGTTTAAAGTGATATTTTAAAATTTTCAATAGTTCACAGTTTATTAAATCTCACATTCTTACTGTATAGTTCTTGTGGGGGTATTTTGTATGTGTGTGGTCTGTGTATGTATGCGCACATGGGCACGCATATGTGTTAGCATTTGGCTGTCTTCCTTAGTGTTCCCTGTGAGTTTTTTAAAATAAATACTGTCTTTATGATAACTGTTTCTAGACACTTTGTACCCCATGAATAGACTCCGAAAGTCTGACATATTATATTGAACTGCAATCCAATAGCTAGCATTAAAAAGCATCTTGAAGAAAAATAATTCTGCCTTGTTATCAGTTTTATTTGCTTTACCATGGGGTGGTGTTGCTGATATATGTTGAAGTACAGTGGAATATTATCATTTAAGTATATGTAATTATGTAGAAAACTGCCCTATTTTAGAAAATTCATTTCTTTGCATTTCATATATAAAGTATCACTTATAAATGTATACAATAAAGTGTGAGCTGAAGAAAACGATATTTAAAATACCAAGTCTGGGATATCACTGAAAAGGGAAGATATATTAGGTATCTTAGCTAGTATTTATTATTGAAGGACATTGCCTTCTTTAAAATCAGACCTCTTGAGATCCTTCCAGTTCCCATCCCTATCAAATTGACCATGAAAGTGGCACAGATAGATATATGGATTTTTTATGAAATAATTTCACCGGAAAATATTACTAGGGGAAGAATAGAATCTCTGTCTATGGAAATTTTTACACACACCTTAGAAAACTGAGAATTAGTTAAGAAATAGCCCTTTTCCAAACTATATAAAGCAGTGTTCCCCAAAAGTATGTGAGGAACATAGTTTCACTTTTGGAAAACATGCTTTCTTGGGGGAAAAGGTCTCCAAGATCAGATAAGTCTGGAAGACTGAGTTAAACAAAGAAAAATGTTTCTTTAGTCTATAAAATAACTTAGAAACATTACAAAGCTCATATGCATCATGAATATCTAAAGAGGGTATATATAACACACAGCATTGCCCTGGATTCTTTTTAAAAAATATACAGAACATCTATTAACAAATCTATTAAGTATGTATCCTTTTTAATGGCTTGTGTAGAATATCTGAAAGGAAACTTGTGAATAAAAATAGATGTAAAGTTCCATGAATTAAAGACACAAAATTAATGCTGACTTACTATTTACAATTAGTTGCAGTCTAAAAATCTTATACATTATATTGTATAATCAGTTGAGATAAAATACCATTTTTGATGTAACATTTCGCATAGTGCCAGTATATTTTAGCTGCTGTTAAATATCAGTTATAGAAAGGATTAAAACTAATAAAAACTTTGGAAGCATGATACTAATGAAATTGTTAGAGTAAACCTTGAAAAAGTAATGAAAAGTTTGTTATATATTAACTGTAAAACAAAATGATAACAAATCAGGATTAGAATAACCTATAAAAAATTTGCACGCTTAAGATATGGCCCAATACTTTAAGAGAACAGATAATCTTGATAAACTGTTTCAGTTTTCATTTTTTCTTAACTTTAGTTTTCCTTTTAATTCAGAAATATTCTGTCCTCTTTTATATTTTTATAAGGTTATAGGAGATCTTTAGAAAACAAATACTGGACTACAGGTTTTATTAACTAAAGCTCATACACAATTATTTTTTTTGGTGGGGAGGAAAAATATTTTGGTAACTACTAGATTTATATTTTGTTGTTGACAATTAAAAATGAAAAAATGTATTTTAAAATAGGGATTTTTATTGGTCTTGTTTAAGAAACATTATTTTTATGTTTGTATTCTAGGCTTTTTTGTCCATGGTTTTCCTAAACTCTTGAGGTTTCAAGAACATCATGAAAAAATACTGAATAAATTTCTGTCCAAGCTTAAGCAACACTTGGTAGGTAGACGTGACATTGACTTATACCCACCTACACCAAGAATAAGGCTAGGAGAATTGAGTGCAGCCTTTGGTCCCCATTACCTTATTGATTTATAGTGTTGTCCATTTCATTTACTATGCAGTTATAATTCCCAGTTGTTTAAAGAACATTGGGTTTGTGAAATTTAATATTGATGAACTATCACAGCCCTAAATCAAATTGCTTTGAAACTAATATCTATAAACAATACAGCTTTTAAAGATATGTGATAGTTCAGTAATTTCAAAGGTGTTTTTTTTAAAAAAAGATTTTTATTGGTTTTTTAGAGAGAGAGGAAGGGAGAGGGAGAGAGAAAAACATCACTGTGAGAGCAAAACATTGATTGGCTGCCTCCTGCACACCCTTACCAAGGACTGAGCCAGCAACTGGGGCATGTGCCCTGATGGGGAATCAAACCAGCAGCCTTTCGGTGCATGGGATGATGCCCGACCAACTGAGCCACACCGGTCAGGGCTTGAAGGTGTTTTTATTGCACAAAAAGTGTTTTAGGGTCATACAAACTCATCCTTAGTGAACCATACATATATGCTCTTTGGTAAAACACAGTAGTTTAGTAAAACAAAGATACTTCACTATAAACTATAATGTATTATAATCCTATCATAAGAAGGATTTGATTTTCAAAAGTTAAAATGAGGGAGAAGGAGAGGAAGTAAGAAGAGAAAAAATAGAAATACTCTAGCAGCATGAAAAAAGATTTGTAATGAGATGGCTTTATGTGTAGCTTTGACAGCTACTTCCTACAGCCATCCTAACTTTTAGTGTTATATGTCATATTTTGTTTGCTACAGTCCAGAAACTATGAAATTTTGTTTTTTCAGGATTCTCAAGAAATCTACACAAGTTTTTACACAATGAAATGGTTTTTTCAATGCTTCCTTGATCGTGTGAGTATTTAATTACAAAACCCAATCATAAAATGATAAATATCAGACAGGGCAAACTATTAATCTTATTTCTGTTTTGTTTTTAATTCTAGACTCCCTTTACGCTAAACCTCAGAATATGGGATATCTATATCTTTGAAGGAGAACGAGTTCTGACTGCTATGTCTTATACAATCTTAAAATTACACAAAAGTAAGAAAATGTTTAACTATAAAGATTTCACAAAAATCTAGCCATGTTTTAACTCTCATTTCTCATTTCCCTCTCAACTTCATTTTCTTTTAGTAGTGAGTTTAAAAATTCCTGAAAATTAGTGAACAAATTATCTTTAGTTGGTAATTTACTTTCATTGGTTCTTATGACTAGAAACTTACTTCTTTAGAAAGGTCTTTGATTCTTTATTTCAGTTTTATTTTCATACTTAAACAATAGAATGCAGTGTGCTGGTTTTTTAATAATATTAATCTTATTAAGTATTTGTTTCCACTGGGACCCTGTTCTTCCTTTTCATCAGTCTGAATCTCAGCTTTGCAATAGGAGACGAGAGACCAAAGAAACCAGGCACCTTAGTCTAAAGGTCTAGAGAGGACATGTTCCGTTACTGTTTCCTTTTTCCAGGAAGAAAGCATCCAGCTCCAAGGTATAGAGCAGAGATGGGGAACCTCCAGCTCATCTCTCTGCTTGGCTGCATTGTGGCCTTTGGGGCAAGTACAGCCCATGTCAATAATTGCCTACATGCAACAAGGCTTTAAAAAAGTCTGTAGTTGCAATATTTCAAGGGCTTAGTAAATTTGATGTGCTATGCTTTATTTTAAAATCAAGAAATGAGAGTTTTTCTTCATGAAATGAACTTTATTCATTTTACTATCTCAATTCAACCTTAAAAATTATGTGAATCCTTTTGTAACTATGCAGAGAAGAGAATCACTGAAAGCTTTAGAACTGCATGTGCACTTCTAATTAGGCCACACAACATTGTTTCACATTCATGTATTCACTCTCTTATGTTGTTCTCGAATGATTCATCTGTTCAGCTTCCCAGCTAAATTATAATCTAATTGAGTACTTGGGGTCATGTTTTGTAGTTTTTTTCCCTGCTGTGCTTGGTGTTGTTCTAAGTACATGTTAGATACTTTAGTATAAGATTGCTTGATTGCTTACCTGAAAAGCATGGATTGTCATGAGCACCAGATTATCCAAACTTTAGACAGGAATGAAAACCCCCTTTAAAATCATATTTGTATTATTTACTCTGAAAGGAAAGGATTCAGAAGTGTTGTGATTTGTTTCTCTTATACCCAAATCCTTACTCCCCCAACACGCAAACACAGCCCCAACCAAAACAATTGACAATGAATTGTCTCCAAGACTGTCCTGTAAACCACAGGAAGTCAGTCAGTCTCTCTCAGTTTCTCTCAATCTCTCTCTCCCCTCCCCCTTCCTCTTTCTGGATTATGAACTGGCCGAGATATAGAACAAAAGTATACTTTTTATTAAGATACATACTAATTAGTTTAATTTTCCTAAACATGAGGAGTAGAAACATGAGATTCTATTTCTCTATAGCTCTCCTCCCCCTCTTAAAGTATGTTTTACTTATATGACTCTTGATTAATTTTGACAAGTAAAAAGTTTCTTTACCCTTTATGTAAATAACTTTAAGTGTAACAATTACTTATTATGCTATCATTTCATTGGACTAAAGCTGTAGGAAAAAGTCTATCTGCTGCTGTGTATTTGTTCTTAGTTAGGAAGAGAAAGCTCAAAGACCTAGGGAAAGTTCCTTCAGTGCCTTATAAAGCTTCAGAAACTGTGTCTGGGCCCCTTAACCAATAGTTAGTTGAAGCTCCCAAGATTTTCTTTTGCTTATTTCCTGATTGCCTTAACAATATTAAGGGATACTGATATTGGAGGTTCACCACACAGTGGTTTTAAACAGTAACAAAAAAGAAAAAAAAGAAAAAGGAACAACCGAAATGCCCAATATTAAAAATTTTAGTGCATGCATACAATGAACTCTTATAGTTATTAATAATGATGGTATACAATTACACTGGTTGAAATAAGGGATATCAGTGATATAGATTACTGAGGGGAAAATACAAGGCGATAAATAGCATGGAAAGTGTAATTTACTTTTTAAATTAATATACATATACACACATCTCCTTATAGGACAGTTGTTAGTGGGATCTTAGCTGATTTTTACTTTCTGTTTTATATCTGTAATTTGAATTTTTTCTGATAAAATTAATTTCATAAGTGGAAATGTAAATAAAATTATAATCCATATTTTGTTTGAAATTCTGAAACAGTAAAATATAGACCTAAAAGTAGGTTTGGAGCTCCATGTCAATAAAACAAAGACCTCATTTTAGATGGTCTATGTCTATTGTATCTAAGAAGCTCTTGCTCTAGGTTAATGTTAATGCCTAGGTATGGTTATTCGTAAACCATGAGAAGGTATTTAGTAGTATTCAGATCCCCACCCACCACTGTAAGAGTACCTGCTTTTCTCCATGACTGCTTTAATATCAGAAAATATTTTTGTTGCCCCATCAGCATGGATCAGTGGTTGAGCATTTACCCATGAGGTTGATCATGGTTTGATTCCTAGTCAGGGCACATGCCTGGGTTTTGGGCTCGATCCCCAGTAGGGGGTGTGCAGGAGGCAACCGATAAGTGATTCTCATTATTGATGTTTCTATCTCTCTCTCCCTCTCCCTTCCTCTCTGAAATCAATAAAAACACATTTTTTAAAAAGAAAATATTTTTGTCATACTGAGTTTCAGTGATATTCACAATACCATATTTAATTTGTTTGTTGTGCCCCTTAAAAAAAAATACTACACTAGAATAGAATACATTATCTTCTCACCCTAAAGTAGCTGTTGACATAGCATGTTTATTTCATCCTTTCTTAGAACATTTAATGAAATTGTCTATGGAAGAACTTGTAGAATTTCTTCAGGAGACCTTGGCAAAGGACTTTTTCTTTGAAGATGACTTTGTAATAGAGCAACTTCAGATTTCTATGACAGAACTAAAGCGTGCAAAATTAGACCTTCCAGAACCTGGTAAGAAATATCCAAACACTTTATATCTATAATTGGAAGATACAGCACAATTAACATGAGCTATTTCTGTTTCAAACATAAGTATTATACATGCTTGTGATGACATAATGAAAATCAGTGTTTTAATAGCTATTTATGACTTTATCCTTATTTTAAGAAAAAGCAAATAAATGCGTTAATTAAATCTGCCTCTCCTAATAGAATAACTATACTATCCATACTTAAATGTATAAAGTTTGGTTGACAAGTAATACTATTCAACAGAAGTAACCATGTGGCTTTAAACTAGCATAATAATAAGCTCTTTTTACTTTCATCATTTCAATTTGTGAAACCATATACAGTAGCAGAGCAAACGAGGGTCCCATTTTATAGAAAAGGAAACCGATACTAAAGTGCTTAAATATGAAGCTACAGAACCAGCAGACGGCATTATTGACAATAGAATCCAAGTTTTTTGACTGCCAATCCAGGGCTCTTTGCAGAATATTGCACTGTAAGATAATATATTTTACTTACTTATTTCAGGACATCTATACCTGCTATTAGGTTTTCGGCTAAGTGCTGTGCCAGGGATGAGCAACTGAAAAGAAGACAAACTTCTTGCTTTCAGGGCTCACACAGGAGATACGGGATTTACATAAAGATAGATTGTGAAGGGGTAATAATAGAGCTAGAGAGTTAGAGGACACATGGGGAAGGGTTAGAGGAAGGGTAGTGGAGAATGATAGGGAAGAAAAAAGAAAATGTGGAAAGATCACAGTAGGAATAACTTTTAAGAGTTTTGACTAGATATTACTTGACAATTATGATTTCCTGGACAAAAGTTATTCTGCCCTTTTCCTTTCTTTGTTGCATGGATTGTGTGGGAAGGGAGTAGGGAAGTGGAAGACCATGGTGAGAGTTGAAAAGTAAATGAGGTCAGTTATGTATGCCCTCAGGTGCAGTTGGATTTAGCATTTCCAGCCATTGTGGCCCATGCTTTGATGTCTTCTTGGACGTGTTTGTACAGAACAAGCAGAAGTACATTTATAAAAAAGCACATCTTTTCCCCTTTGGTAAAAGCCAAGATGCTCTGCTTTTATTTATTAATTGCAGGACGTGTAATCAGTAGTGTTTCTCTGAAGTTTGTCTGGGTCATCAGAGTTCAGTAGAAAACAAAACATTACAGCAGTGATCGAGTGTGGACACAGAAACCATTACCTTTCCTAAGTGAGGTCAATCCTCTCTTGTTCAGTATGATAATGTCCATTTTCTATTAATTCTTTCCTGTAGCAGGGAATGTGTTTGGTACACAGTTACTAGCTACATCCTGCTACTTTAACATTCATAAAAGAGTTTAAGACAAGTTTTAGTAAAAGTAATACAGAGAAAAAATGCATAGAGTAGAACTGTTTAAACATGAGAATAAAATATCAAAACCTGTGTAATTCAGCATCTAACTAGTAGTTAATATTTACTGAATGCTGACTGTGTGCCACCTACTGCATGCACTCTCATTTAATCCCTAAAAACAAAAGGAAGTCCTTGCCCTCATTTTATACATGAGGAATCGTGCAGCCCTTTTAAAGATCTTTTTACTAGGAAACAGTAGGAGGGTGGATCGGGAGCGTAAAGGAGAGGGATAGATAAATAAGACCAGAAACATTTGCTAAATTTTGCTCTGATCATACTGGCAGTTAAGGCTGAGTGTGGTCAGGTTGCTGCTCACTTTGTACAACAACAATCTGTCTTTCATCTGTATTTCTACTACAGCATTTCCTTTTTGGACTTTTTGTCCCACAGCCTGCCCATTGTTATCCTCTTTACATTATTATAAGCTAAAAACAGAACATTGAAAGAATTAAATGAACATTATAACAAGAAATTTTAGTATCACATGTATAGTTTTAAAAAACCTACTTGAGTATGTTATTTCTGTTTGGCTCCTTACATACTGCATCAGCATGAACTCTCACTGGTGATGTGTGACGGGGCTTGTTTTTAGACCCACACAAGCACATGGTAGTACTGTTAGATTTTTATTTTTTTTGCTGGTTGGATAGAATATTTCATTGCTGTTTTGATTTGCATTTCTTTTATTTCTATCAAGTATCTTTCTTTTGTATTAATTGGGCATTTTATTTATTTTTCTGTAAACTTCCCTGTTCATCTTCTGCCCATTTTTCTTTGGCCTATTAATACATGTTCTTGATAAGTTAAGGAGATTGGCTAGTTTAATATATGTGTTGCAGATGCTTTTCTTATAGAATCTAAAAAATTTTAATTAGTGTTTTTCTTTATGGCATCTCACTTTTGTGTCTTATGTAAAGGATTTTCTACATGCTGAACGAAAACTTTTTTACTTACCTGTGAAAACTTTTTTCTCTTACAGGTTTTATGCTTTTATTTTTTATGCTTAATTCTTTAATTATCTAGAATTACTTTTTGTTGCAAGAAGGATATAGAGACTCAGCTTTGCTTGTAGTGTACATAACTAGCCATGTGGCTTAACAGCCTCTTGTGATTTGAGATGCCATCTTTGTCATGTAATAAAATCCCGAAAATGTCTATCTTAGCATTTTATTATGTTCCATCGACCTCGGCTTTTCCAATTACAAACAATTTTAATATCTATTGGGGCTAATTTTCCCTCATTACTTTGTGTTATTTTGTCAAGTTAACAAAAAAAGAACCACTAGTATTGTCATTAAGATTACATTGAATTTAAAGATTAATGAGAGAAAATGAATATTTAAACAACAGGATTTTTCTAAATATAAGCTTTTATTTTTCAGTTGTTCAAGTTTAATGTTAATCAGTGAAATTTGTTTTCTCACATGACTGTTATACATTTCTTGCCACCCGCCCAAACCCCTCCTCCCGTAGGTGATTTTACACTCCTCATTGCTCTGCTAAGGTGAGCTCTCCATTTTTTCTAACTGGTTAGGAAAACTTTTGGTATATTAACAAAATATTTTTATTTTTATTGTGGTAAAATACACATAACATAAAATTTACCATCTTAACCATTTTTAAGTGTACACTTAAGTGGTATGAAACACATTCATAATGTTGTACAATCATCACCACTATCTTGTAAATCTGAAACTGTACCTATTAACCAAGACCTCCCCATTCCCCTCCGAGCCCCTGGAAACCGCCAGTCTACTTTCCATCTATGATTTGGACGACTCTAAGTAGCTCATATAAGTGGAATAATACAGTATTTGTCTCTTGTAGATTGGCTTATTTCACTGAGCATAATGCCCTCATGGTTCATCCATGTTGTAGCCTGTGTCAGAATTTTCTTCCTTTTTAAGCCTGAATAGTTTCCCATTGTGTGCATAAACCACATTTTGCTTATCCATTCAAGATGGACACTTGAGTTGCTTTCGCATTTGAGCTGTTGTTAAAAATGCTGCAATGAACATGGGTGTCCAAATATCTCTTCAAGACCTAGCTTTTAATTCTTTTGGGTATATACCCAGAAATAGATTTACTGGGTTATATTGTATTTCTACTTTTAATTTTTTGAAGAATTACCACACTATTTTCCATAGCAGCTGCACCCTTTTACATTTCTACCAACAATGCCCAAGGGTTTAAATTTCTCCACATTCTTGCCAATATTTCTTTCCCTTCAGTAGCCATCTTGATTGGTGTGAGTTGGTATGTTATTGTAGTTTTGATTTACATTTTCCTAATGATCAGTCAGTTGAGCATCTTTTCATGTGCTTATTGGTCATCTGTATATTTTCTTTGGAGAAATATTTGTTCAAGTCTTTGCCCATTTTTGAACTGGGTTGTTTTTTTTCTTGTTGAGTTTTAGGAGTTCTCCCTATACTATGGATATTAATTCCCTTATCAAATATATGATTTGCAAATACTTTCTCTCATTCTATGGCTTGCCTTTTTACTCTGTTGATACTGTTTTTTTGATTCACAAAGTGTTTTAATGTTTATGAAGTCCAGTTTGTTTTTCCCTTTGTTGCCTGTGTCTTTGGTGTCATACCCAAGAAATCATTGCCAAATCCAATGACATAAAGCTTTGTTCTATGTTGTCTTCTAAGGGTTTTATTTTATAGTTTTAGGGGTTACATTTAGGTCTTTAATCCATTTTGAGTTAATTTTTTTTCATGGTATTAGGTAAGGATTCAACTTCATTCTTATGCATGTGCATAACCAATTTTCCCAGCAACATGTGTTGAAAAGACTGTCCCTTTTCCATTGAATGGTCTTGCCATCCTTGTCAAAAATCATTTTACCATATAGGTGAAGATATACTTCTGGGTTCTCTGTTCCATTCCATTGGTCTTAAAGTGGATATCTTTATGTTAGTATCACTTTATTTTGACTAGTATAGCTTTGTAGTGAGTGTTGAAATCAGAAAATGTGCGTCCTCAAGCTTTTCAAGATTATTTTAGTCCATATAAATTTTAGGATTTTTTTTTTAGCTCTGCAAAAAATGTTATTGGAGTTTTGATAGAGATTGCATTAAATCTGTAGATTACTTTGGATAGTATTGACATCTTAACAATATTAAGTCTCCCGATTCATGAATGTGGGATGGAATTTAATTTATTTATGTCTTAGCTAGTCTCTTTCAACAGTATTTTATAGTTTTCATTGAACATGTCTTTCACCTCTTTAAGTTCATTCCTAAGTATTTTATTCTGTTTGATGCTATTGCAAATGGAATTGTTTTGTAATTTCCTTTTCAGATTGTGTATTTTTAGTATATAGAAATACAGTTGACTTTTGTGTGTTGACTTTGTGTCCTGCCACTTTGCTGAACTCGTTTATTAGCTCTAACAGATTTTTGTTGTGTGTGGAATCTTTAGAGTTGTCTACACATAAGATCATATCATCTGTGAACAGAGATAATTTTACTTCTTTTTTTCCAATTTGGATGCCTTTTATTTATTTTTCTTGCCTCTGTGCCCTGGCTAAAATTTCTGGTACTGTGTTGATTAGAAGTGGTGAGAATGGGCATCCCTTTCTTATTACTGATCTCAGAGGAAGAGCTTTCAGTCTTTTGCGAATGAATATATTCGTTGTGGGTTTTTCATATATGGCCTTTATTATGTTGAGGTAGTTTCCTTCTCTTCCTAATTTGTTGAGTGTTTTTCATCATGAAAGAGTGTTAAAGTTTGTCAGACACTTTTTCTGCATCAATTGAGGTGATCATGTGTTTTTTCCCCCCTTCATTTTCTTAATGTGGTGTTTTAGATTGATCAATTTTTGTATGTTGAACTATCGTTGCATTCCAGGAATACCTTCCACTTGGTCATGTTGTATAATCCCACTACTATATTGCTCAACTCAGTTTGCTAGTATTTTGTTGTGGAGTTTTGCATCAGTGTTCATAAGGAACATTGTTCTGTAGTTTTCTTGTAGTATCTTTGTTTGGCTTTGTTGTCAGGGTAATGCTGGCTTCACAGAATGTGCCTTATTTATAAATTAAACTTTATCATAGGTATGTATGTATAGGAAAAAACATAGTATATATAGGGTTCAGTATTATCTGCAGTTTCAGGCATCCACTGGGGGTCTTGGAACATATTCCCCATAAATAAGGGGAGACGTCCATATTTTCTTAGAAAGCTGTTCACTTCCAGTTTCTGAATGTATTTGTATAAGACTTTGCAAAAAACTTTTCAAACATACACAAAACTAGAAAAAATGTTAAAGAATCCCTTTCTCGCCCAGCCGGGCGTGGCTCAGCGGTTGAGCGTCGACCTGGGATCCGGGCGATCGGGGTTCGTATTCCCGGTCAGGGCACATGCCCGGGTTGTGGGCTCGATCAATGACTCTCTCATCATTGATGTTTTTGTCTCTCTCTCTCTCCCTCTCCTTTCCTCTCTCTGAAATCAATAAAGATATATTTAACCTTTAAAAGACGGCATTTAAATTCAGTTCTGCAGGCATTTACTTTTTTGCCTCTATCTTATCTATTTTTTGAGTTATTTATGAAAAGTAAAAACATTTATAAAGAAAATGTATTGTTTATTATTAAAGTTATCTTTTAATATATGTTACTGATGTTAAAAAATATAAAAATTACATTTACAATTTAAATTACATTTTGCCGGGAACTAAAGTTCCCTTTCGTCTGATAAAGGTTAGAGAAAAAAAAAGAATCCCTTTCTCTGTTTATTCATCATCCAGCTTATTAAACAGTTTTAAAGTGAAAATAAAGACATCGTAGATCCCAAGTATAACCTATAACCAATCCATATTAGAATTTTTTTCAGTAATACCCAAAGCTGTCTTAGTTATTTTTCTTCACCAGGATTTGACCAAGGACTTCACTTTGTATTTGTTTGATATGTTTCTTAAGTCTCTTCATATGCAACAGCCTCTTCCTCACTTCCCATTCCTACCTTTTAGTTTTCTCCTTTGTCAATAACACTTTGTTGAAGAAATCAGTCCTGTTATCTTGTGGAATGTCCCACATTCTGAAATAGTCCAGTTTTTCTTTCCTATAGACATTTAACTCATTCCTCTAGCCTCTATATTTTCTATAAGATAGAAATTAAATGTAGAGGTTTAATTAGATTCAGGTTAAATAGGAGGTGCATAAAGACTAGTTTTATTAATAATAGTGATACTCAGTTTGAACCCAGGGTAAAAGGTGATAACCAGATCTCTTGTTTTACAAATAAGGCTTTTTTAAAAATTACAAAACTTTCAGCAAGTAATCTATGTCATAATGTTTTGACACTGTATAGTATCCAATTTCCTTTTAATCTTTCCTTTGATGTTTTTACCTTTCATTGATAATTCTTGCCTAAAACAGATATTTCCGTAGCAGCTGTAAAATAGCAATTTTTAAATTTGATTCTTCCTTTTACACTTATCAGCAGACTTTCTTCTGTAACAGAGTTTTCCCTCCTTCATCAACAGGGGCTCTGTGGTTACTTTAAAATGTGTTTCCTACTGAAAAGGCAGAATAAATGCTTAATTGTTTTCCCTTTATCAATTTTCAAAATTAGGAGTTGATGTTCTTGATTCTCGCCAACGGCAACAAATGACCTATTCATTTGCTTTCTCATTGTGAATTAGTGGAATTTGGTTTATTCTAAATGTTTCAATCAGATATGATTATTATTGTTTCATTGTTAAAATTGTTCTACATTTCGCCAGTGGGATCTCCCTTAAACTGATTCCTGTGTCCTTTTGACCCAACATTCTAGTGGTCTTTGAATACTTCCTTGTGCAACAAGATATCTCTGGCTTACCCTAAAAATCCCTTGTTCCTCAGTTTTATTACACAAACAATACACAAATATATCCACATAAGAACTCTAGACAGTCATTGACGTATGCTGAGTGATGTATGAAGGCTTTCCATTACTTCATTGGACTTCTGTTCTTCCCTTCAAAGCAGACTGCTGGCCAGCAGTTTGGGGCATGTTCTAGTCCTTTGCTTTGCTTTTACGTGTAAATTTATATGTAAACACATATATTTACATAAATGAATGTAGCTTTTTTGTAGATGTCTTTTATCAACAAGTGTTCCATTCTATTCCTTATTTGCTGACACTTTATCCTTATGTCACTGTATGTCTTCTTAGTCTTTATTTATTGTGAGTGTATAAAGCTAATCTTTATGTTGCTAATCTGACTTCCAGCCATTTCTGTTCTATGTTATTTTTCTGTTTTATTGATTAACTCTATAATCCCCTTTTTTTGGCCACGATTAATAAACATGTATAAGCAGTTATAAAGTTTTAGCTCTCCACCTCTTCATGTGAATCAACTATGAAGATGTCAGTTTAAATAAAAGTACTTTTGACAAGTGCAATATTAAAATGACTCAGATGGTTTCTTGTATACCCCATTGGCTAGTGATTATTAGACAGAAATAGCCCTTTGTTCTCATCAGCTATCTTCTGTTCAAATGAAACCATTGGCAGAGATTTTGTCACTTAGGGAAGTCATTCTGGTTAGAAAGCCTGTGTTGATCCCTATGACTGCAAATTTGTCCCAAACTTATAGCTTATGACCTATATAGAACAATTGAGAGAAAAATTCTCTTAGAATAATTGAGAGAGCCATTTTAAAGTTTATCTTTTATTTTAGATATCAGAAAAGTATGAAACTGAAGGAACCTTTTTAAGAAAGAAAGTGTTTCGTTGCTTTTAGATCTGGTACTTGTCCTTTTTTTCCTGGAGTAATTTGGGAATTTTATTTTCTTTATCTAGAGAAAAACTTTTCCAGCTTCAGTGTTACATTTTCTCCTTGTATTTTTTGATGGTGTCCAGATTTTTGACTGGAACATGGGAAGAAAACGTTCATTTGTGCTTGGCCCCAGCAGGGCTTTGTGTGAGTTATCACTGGAATTCTTTGTGGCTCACTTCAGATAACTGCTGTTTTCACTTTCTCCCACCCTCCCTCTTTAACCATTCCTTCTCTTTTTCCTCCATGGCTTCCTTTTCTTGGGCTTATCTTTTCAGTGGCCTCTCTGAAGCTGCATTCTTGCCTTCTTTTCATGCTGCACACTGCCTGGGGTGCTTTTCTCATTTCCCTGAGGTGGCTGTCACTTCCAAAACTTCCAGCTTGGAACCTCCACCACCAGGTCTTTGTGCTGGAACTTCTGAGCTCTAGACTCACTTAACTGATACCTTAAGTGGGCATCTTCACCCACCTGCCCCTCAGGTGCTTCAAACTTACTCTCTAAATTCCCACCCCACCTCCGACCTTTTCCCATTTTCCCTCTGCATTGCCTATCAGGATAACATGCTCAGCACTTGCGCATCCTCTTAGTCATCCAAAATCTTCTCCCTGCTACCCTCGTGTACTAGCCTTCCATTTAGCTATAATGCATTTAGTCATCAAGTTCTGTGTTTCTTTTGATTCCTAATATCTCTCTAACACCCCCCTCCTCTCCATCCTCACTACCCGAGCTGCATCGTCTGCACTGGAAGCCCTGGAGCCAGTGTTGCTTGCTTCCTTGCTGAGCCAGAGTGATCTTGTAGAACAGCCAGCCCTTCAGAGGCTTCTGTGCTTATGGGAGAAAATCCAAACTCCTTAGTTTGACATATAAGACTCCCTTGCGGGCGTGGCTCAGCGGTTGAGCGTCCACCTAGGATCCAGGCGATCGGGTTCAATTCCTAGTCAGGGCACGTGCCCAGGTTGCGGGTTCGATCCCCAGTCGGGGTCGTGCAGGAGGCAGCTAGTTGATCAATGACTGTCTCATCATTGATGTTTCTATCCCTCTCTCTCTCTCTCCCCCCCCCTCCTTTCCTCTTTCTGAAATCAATAAAGATATATTTAAAAAAAAAAAAAGACTTCCTTGGCCTGCTTGTTTTCCTATATCCATCCATCCCACTTCCTGGCCACTTTTAAAGAGTAATAGTAACAGCCCACTTTTGAGTCTCATAATGACTCCTTGCAAAATACTTTCTTTACATGCACATATCAGTTATTTTTTCAACAGCCCTTTGGAATAACGTATTTGACAGTGTAAGTTTGCTTGATTTTTAATATCTTCAAGGATAATTTTTCATGCACTGCATTGTGTAGGTTTTTAAAATTAGTATTTTGTTTGCTAAAGTTACAAATCTGGAAACCTAGTTCTTTAAGTTTGTTAATTCATTGTACAAAAATTTTCTTCATATGTTCCAAAGTTTTTGACTACCATTATAAAAAAAATACAAAGGACAAAATGCATTACTGAAGTTTTTTGAGGTGATGGATTTGTTTTGTATCTTGATTGCATACACACACACACACAAACAAGTCAATTTTATTGTTAGTTTTTAAAAAAAGAAACCTCTGTCCCACTTTTTGAGAGTTTGAGTATGTTTTCACTTTTGTTTATATATTGGAAACCAGTGCTAATCACATATGTTCAAAAATTTTTAAGTATATGTGTATGAATTGAAATGCTAGGAAACAAAATGCAGATTTTAAAAATAAAACTTTTTCACAAAAATCTACTGAATTTATGTGGTATTAACCAGGTTTATAATGATAACTGTGTTTAAATAATTGTCTTTTTTTCTGTTTCCCTTATATTTCAAGTTTAATCTGATGGATGGTTGGGGGAAAGTTCAGCCTATGACCCGAACTACAGCCTAACTACAGTAATTTTTTTCCAATTTTTAAAAATAAAAATAATTATTTTTAATAATTTAGAAAGCAAACTGTACTCTTTTGATCACCTTGTTGAAGGCTATAATAGTGTTTGAATTGAATATTCTTTTGGCTGATGGTACAGTAAACAGAATTAAAACCATTTGGTTTTTCAGATATAAATTTGAAATCAGTAATTTTGTGACAGTGAATTAAAATTCAATTGGACTTAATATTTGATCTGGCAGGGAATGAGATGACTCTACCAGAATAATTTTCCTGACAGTGGCCTTCACCATTTCTTACTGAATACTGTTAGAATAGTCAGGATACATATATTCTATTGTTGAAATTTAAAAGTAAAATGTTGCTCACAAGAAAGAGCACTTAGAGCACTTTCCTGTAATTATATACCTCTTGTTGGGTGCAAAAAGCTGTTAATGCCTTCTGAAGCAGTTAATCTGCAAGGCTTGTAGTTGAGCATGGTTTCCACTGGGTGGTGACAGAGACCTGAGTAAGATCAAAGGTGGACCAGCCTAGAAGGACTTCTTTTTCCCTTATAATTTTAAGGAGGGCTAGAGTATTCTTTTTGTTGGCTTAAAAAAAAACCTATTAAATATTTTTGCCTTTATTCTGAAATATATCAAGTTATATCTCCCTTTTTTGAGTGGAATATCGTAATTGTTGGCACTGGCATAAAAATACCCACCACTTGTATGATAACAACAGTGAAAAATATCATTAATGTGGTGTTTTCACAAAAGCATCCCCTATTATATCTAATGGGAATTGTGATGCTTTCCTACCCTTTAAGGAGTAGAGCAGTACTTCTTCATTTAAACTCCTGTGGTTTCGAGGGAAGAATAAAACTTTAGCTTTACTCTGGAGCTATAGTGGGAACTCTAGAATTAAAGTATGGATAATAAATATGAATACTTATTGCCTATTTTTAACCATATGTTTTGACATCAATTAAGCTTCAATCTTTTAGTTAC
The DNA here is from genome assembly GCF_964146895.1 of Miniopterus schreibersii. Lineage (NCBI taxonomy): Eukaryota > Metazoa > Chordata > Mammalia > Chiroptera > Miniopteridae > Miniopterus > Miniopterus schreibersii. The sequence goes on along the minus strand of NC_138101.1, from coordinate 78,752,264 downwards.
ACTCAGTTACTTAGGGATGAAAGGAGATAGTTAAACAAAGGCCAAGTGTAGCTCTGTGTGTGTGTGTGTGTGTGTGTGCGCGCGCGCGTGCGCGCGCTCGTGCGTGCTCGGGTGCACATGTTCGTTTGAGTAAGTTAAGACGGATCTAAGAAGAGACTATACAGTAATGTTTAATACTTATTTGGATCTACTTTTGTGGAAAAAAGGCGGAGAATATTCATTAGCATACAAAGATATTGCTGGTGATTGCATTTGTTCTCACAGTATCTACACTGTATATCTTCAGCTCAGTAAAGTTGACTAATTAATCTTAAAAAAAGAATCACCTTTATAGATTTTCTTCCTAATTTCATGCTTGCAAAGATCAGATTGCCCAGGCACAGAGTCCTTGAGCTGGTACTGCTGTTGGAGTTGAAAGGCCTCTGCCCTGCCTGGTATAACACGAGCGTGTCCCCACTCAGACGCGGGAGTTACAACCTGCTTTCGGAAGGCACACGCTTGCTCATAGGTTCCCTGTGGCTGTCTCCATTTTCTGCCTTCCCAATGCCCATTGCCTTCTGCTCTCCTTCCTTCTCCTTCTGGTCCTCTCCAGTGTTCACCTACCGTGATTGCCCCTCCTCTCTTCTCTTCTCCTCTTTTCCTCTCTGGTTACTTTCCACCGCTTCTCACTCTTTCTCCTCAATTTAAGAGACACAGCCCTCCACAGACGAAGTTGTCCTGAGGGGCCCTCAGGACCTTCACTGAAGTGCCAGTAAAGTATGTAGAGTTTTACACTGTTCAGAGGTGTTGGGTCAGTTATGGGAGTAACTTGTACATGGCATAACACACCACTGTTATCAGCCCACGGATATCTATGGAAGATAGATGTTGATACAGGACCATGAGCCATGGATTAGTTCCACTTGTTAGTCTTTAGCATGCTCTCTAGTCACCAATCACTACAGAAAGTAGATGTGGCCCGACACTGTTTTACATTAAGCAAATTCCAGCACTGCGGTCTGGCCCTGGACCTGTGCATATCCTCACCCTATCATGCAAGGCCTCCTGGCCTAACTGGCATTACTGTCTTTATAATGGGAAGGAGCTGGATTTTGTAAGCACTTACATTTTAGGAGGCTCTTTCTTACATTGCTGTCTACTGCCTCTTTCAAATTGCTTTACCTTCTTCCATGCTTACTGAAAATCTTTATGGGGGCAAAGGACCATTCTCTGTAAATGTCTTTGTACGTCTGAGGTATTCACCACATACCTCTTACAGGGTCCTAGTTTCTAATGAGAGATTGCCGTTTAGGAATTAATTAGATACAGTGTCATTTTGTTTGCACTGGATTTTTTTTCTCTGAATCCTTCTATATCTAGTTTCTTAGCTTTGCAGATCTTGGGTATTTGTAACCATTCTGTTTCTGTAGTGTGTATATGGAACAGTGTGTCATTACTCTAATTCGTATTTATTATACATCAATGAATGGGCATTTTGTAACACCTTACACATAATTCTGCTATTCCTTTAGATATTGTAGGAAAGAGTACAAAAGAAGTCACTCTAAGTAGGTTTTTGTCTACTAGGGGGAAGGGAAATGTGTTGCATGAAAGAACTTTAAGATGCTGCCTTTTGGATATTTTAGAACAGTGACAGAATTTTTTCCCCCAGTGTGGATTTTGGCCTCTTGCCTATTCAGTAAGTGGAACGTGTTAAATTTTTCTTATTATTCTAATATGATGTGTATATGCATAGAATATTAATGTCTCTTCCTTAGAGAAATTTCTCTATTGACTTGAATATAAAGTAGTGTTAAGTGTAAGGTGAATACTCTTCTTACCGTTTATGATGAAAAATTAAATCTCCCACGTAGGTATGATACGTACCTTTCCATTTTGTTTCATGCGTGAAATTATCACCTCAGTTCTCTCCATTACTTCCATCTCAATTCTTCTATTGCTTTTCCTGAAAAATCCATGCCCCATCCTACATTTTACTGTGTCCAGTTAGTTTTTACTGATGTGTGCCCTTTATATATCCAAAGGATTTCAGAAGGAAAAACCTGTGGACACTAGAATAAGAACAGTATGTGAAGTGGCATTATTTCCCCAAAGATGTTCAGTTTCCCCCTAAGTCCTCTTTCCGCCCCACTTTCTTCCTTCCACTCCCACTTTAAAGTGTTTTTTAAAAATCTCTTCCCTTTCATTGGTTCCTTCTTATACCCTATTCTACTCTGCTTCGGTTAGTCCAGACCTAGACTTGCTTAAATTCTGGGTACCACGTTTACAAGGATGCCCTTTTATCTTCATCAGTGTCACTAAGCAGCTATGGCTGACGTCTGTGGAAAATGCTATGGAAGCCAACCCCAAACTGATTGTTCCTAGCAATAAGTTGGTGACTCCAAGACATAGAAACCAGCACACAGGAATCTGCAAAGTAATGGAATGCTAGTTACCCCTGTGGACCTGGTACTGCTTGTGTCTACCTTCCACATTTGTTCTGTTCAATTGTCTTTTTGCTGTGGTATGTAAAGTGAATTTTAATTACTATAGTTGTAGGCATTGAAAATATACTAGGACCATAAAAGTAGATGATTGTAAATAATGAAATATGCAACTTTTTACTAACAGAAAAATCTGTAAATTGTCTGCTTAATAAAGCAAGTCAGCTTTTAGATCTAGGATGTAGACCTAAGGGTAGTGACTTAGTCAGTTCAGGGTGCTATAACTAAAATGCCACAGAATGGGTGACTTAAACAATGGAAATTTATTTTCTCACAATTCTAGAGGCTTGGAAGTCCAAGATCAAAGTGTTGGCAGGATTAGATTCTTCTCTTCTTGGCTTTAGATGGCCATCTTCACATGGTTGTCTCTGTTTCTTTCTGTGTCCTAATGGCCTCTTCTTATAAGGACATCAGTCATATTGGATTAGAGGCACACTCCAAAGCCTTATTACCTCAGTCAAGGCCTTACTTCCAAATGTAGTCACATTTTGAGTTACCAGGGACTAGGGCTTCAACATGTGAATTCTGAGGGGACAGAATTCAGCCATAACAATGAGGTGGTTTTTAAGCAGAGACCCTGCTGAAGAGAAAAAACACGAATTTGTTGTCCAGTGGATCATCTCCAACTCCATCATCAAGTCCACTCCATGGGACCCAGACTCTGCAGCTCTTTACTGAGGGCCCCTCTGTGCCAGGCGCTGTCCAGGACTCCACACATATTAATCAAGGAACAGTCTTCCTTCCCTCTTAGGTGTCACTTCTCTGTGATGTACTTGGGAAGGTTTGACGGCAGAAAGAGATGGGCTATCCCCATGTGGTCCAGAGCTCCCTCTCTGACCACTTCTCTTCCAACTGGTGTTTCTCCTGCTCTGCCGGAGGCCTCTCTTCATTCCACTATTGACCACAACTCAGAGGACCCGGAGGACTGAGGTCCCTGTGGTGCAACATGGCTACTTTTTTAGAAGCCTTTGCAGAGGGGGAGGTAAAAACTGGGCAGCTCACACTTCTCTTTGTGGCCCCATCTGTACTCCACCCTGGAGGGGGGGGGTAGTATGCTAATTCCATCCTGAGGTCTCTACCCTTGTGACCTAATTACCTCCCAAGCTCCACCTCCAAATACCATTATAATGGGGTTACATTGGGGAGTTTCAACATATGAATTTGGGGTGGGAGTGGACCACAGACATTCAGTCTACAGTAGGTAGCTAACCTTTGAAAAATACCAGTTTCAAGTGGATTTGGTTTCATAAGTTGTAAATTGATATAGATTGAAAAACAGGCTCTGAGTAGCCACAGTGTGCGCTAAGAGAAACATTCAGGGCTTTCACTGACAGATTGATGTTCTAGGGAGACACGTGCAAGTGGCAACAGCAGTTCCTTTTTTTTTTTTTAATACTGCTATGGAGAAAATTTTAAATATTTAAAATTATTTCCTATGAACGAGGTTCTCTCTGCAGGCTGCTGAAAGCCACTGAGTGCTGGAGAAGTGGGGCAGCTTAAAGGGCTCAGCATGAAGATCACTACAGCTAATCCAATTTTGTCCCTGGAACAGCACATCTGCAGGCATGAATTAACCACTCTCTGGTTGCCACTGTTTTACTTTTCTTTTTAATGGTTATGTTTTTTATTAGATTCCTACTCACCAACCTGAAAAGAGAGTTTTGACAATTGGCTGATATTATTATCTGATAGAATATCAACCAGCCATTGAATTAGTCATTCAAATAACTAAGTTGTGTGTCTTTAGAAAATAGTCTGAGTGGGGACTAAATGAAAATTCATAAATTCAGTTTTTCTGTTACATAGGTCTTTATATCTTCTTGATGATTTGTGTTTGTTGGGGTCAGTTGCCTACAGGGAGGAAGGAATTAATATATTTATCTGGAACTAAATGGATCACTATTTGTAGAGCTGATAAAAACTTTTTGGGGACACTAGATAGATTTTCTGTGTGTGTTTTTTTAAATATGCTTTTATTGATTTCAGAGAGAGGAAGGGAGAGGGGAAGAGAGAGAGATACATCAATGATGAGAGAGAGTCATTGATTGGCTGCCTCCTATACATCCCCTGCTGGGGATCGAGCCCGAAACCTGGGCATGTGTCCTGACTGGGAATCCAATCTCGATCTTCTGGATCGTAGGTCAATGCTCAACTGCTGAGCCACGCCGGCCGGGCAGATATTCATTTTTATTGCTAGTTTTTAACCAGCTGGGTTGAATAACTACTTGTGAAAGTTCTTGATGTGGGCAGTCTTTGAGTCACCTCTCTTGCCTAATTCCAGGTATTTCCTATGAGACTAGTCAGAACTGAACTGGAATACTTCAGATTATTTTACATGCAGCGTTCATGAACAAAGAAAACTTTTTTCATGACAAGCATTTTAAAATTAAGACTATCACTTGAAATAATTTGTCTACATACCATAAAATGTCTTTATTATGAAAAGACACAGAAAATTGGCTATGCTGACCATTACTGAATAGCACCTGTCTGTTCTGTCTTTAAACCAGGAGCCGTGCCTTACCCTGCTCATCACTCACAGGTCACACCTGATGCAGGAGCAAATGTCTCTGCTCATATCCTAGAACAGCTTCTTCTCACTGCCTCCCCACACTGTAGTGTAGGTGTAAAGAGTGAAGGCTCTGGAATCAGCTCTGGGCTTGAATTCTCCACCTGCCCCTGGCTGGCTGTGAGCCCTTGGTCAAGTTCACTGCTGCCTCAGTTTTCTCATCTATACAATGAGAATAATAATGGTGAGCTATATGTTATAAGCCTGTTGCTGACACTGTATGTATAGCTTTTGAGCAGTGTTGACATATAAAGGCTCAGTGAGTATTAGCTAGTACTATTATTATTATCTTCATTAATTATTATACAGTCTTTAAGTCCAACCCACCATTCAAAGTGAACTTTATAAGATAGACATCAGATCATGGTGCTGTCGTGCTGAAAAGCCTTCAGTAATTTGTAGCTAACTCAGAAAAAAGTAAATGAATCCAGAGTTCTTACTGTGTCTTCAAGGCCCTATGTGATGTGACTCCTCTGGTCCTCTGACCTTGTCCACCATTGTCCACCTTTCTCCCACGCTAGGCACAGAGCACCTTTGTTCCCGCTGGGACGCTTCCCTGTATGTCCTGCCCCACCCCAAATTACTGTCCTTACAGCCCTGTACAACTAGCATAGCAGCTCCATAGGGCAGGGCTTCACCCCATTTCGTCCGTGCATTGCCAGCACCCAGAGCAGTGCCTCATCTGTAGTAGTTGCTCGATGGGTATGTATTTGTGGAATGGGTGAATGACTAAAACAAACTGTTTCCAATTCTAATGTTTTGTGTGTTTTGAAAGGTATAAAATAAAGAGCTTGCACAAATATTGTCAAAAGTAAAGTTAAATTTGGTTAAAACCATCAAAGAGTTTCTCTGGAGTTTAATGAACGTGGCGTAGTGGAAGAAAACAGTGGCTGAGAGTGAAAATGCTGGGTTCTGGTTCTCATTCTGTTTCTGCTACTGAAGATCACTTGGCTTCTCTGAGACTATGCTTTCCTGTCTATCAAATGCAGGCAAGACTACAAAGCTCTGGAACCCCAGGGGTCTGAGAAGCTGCCCAGCTGAGGGAAATGGAAAAAGGGGTGATGGGAGGCACTCTGAGCCCCTCCATTTTAACTAGAGCACCTGTGTTTATATTTTCTTTACATACTGTGGTTTCATATGAAATTTGGTTTGGAAAAAAAAGTGGTTCTAAAGTGTTTAAAAACCACCAAATTAGAAGAGCACAAAGGTTATTTTTAGCTTATTGATTCTGGTAACTTAACTGTTTAAAGGATATTGTTTCTTCATCATTCTCTGCTTCCTCCCCTCCCAAAGGAAAACTCACTGAATATTTTTTCAGATGTCTTGAAGAAAATTATGGTATGTGGGTAAAAAACAAAAATATCCTCATCAAGAAATGAGTTACATGAAAACAAAGACCAGATCTACCTACTCACTACTAATGTCCTCATGCTTAGCACAGTCCTGAGGCAGAGCTTACTCAAAAACTCTTTGTTGGATGGATGACAGGTGGATATTTGAAGTGAGCAGCAACTTATTTTTAAACGAGAATATATTATTTTGTAATAACTGGTGAAAAACATATGTTAAATCATGAAATTTTTACAAGTGAAATCTTGTTTTTTCAAGATATTTATTGGATATTCATAATAGATCATCTTTAAACACTGTTTGCTAAATGGCAAACTTATTGCACCTTTTTTTAATTCCTTATTTTCTGATGTTAGTTATTTAAAACATAAAACTCTCGATCCAAGATGGCAGCAGAGTAGGTGGAAGCTACATTCATCTTCTTCCAGGACCAAACTGTAATTAAAACTAAAATATAGAACAGCCATCCTGAATAACCAACTGAAGACTGGCTGAAGAGAAGTTTTATAACCAAGGAGTTACAGAAGAGGCCACAGCAAGACTGAGATATGCACAGAACTAATGAAGAAATAAAACTCCTAAGATAGTGGCAGGAAGGAATTGACAAGGAGCTTGGTACACTCCAAGCAAAGGCTACCAAAAAAGCCTTATGAAGTTGCAGGTGACTTTGAGAAGTTCCTACAGAAAGTGTGATCTGGAGCTCAAGCTGAGAGAGAATTGCTGGCATCACTGTCATCACCACCACCATAGAAGACTGCAGCTTTGAGGAAGAAGAGCGCTGAGAGGAACCAAAGAGACACGGTGTTTAAGAATATTGCTTACAAAAATAATAAAATAATATATAAAACCTAAAAGTATTCAACATGAGTTCCTTTCTTTTTTCTTTTTCTTTTTTTTTTTTTTTTTTGCTTTAGAATATTAGCTTTAAAGTAGAGTGTGCTATTTATTTTTATCATGCTGTTGTAGTGTGAAAGGTACTTACTAATTATAATAAGCTATTTGGGGATAACTTTAGATCACAGTTGGCTTTTAAATTTGGCAGATCTGCTTGAAGTCGATAAGAAAAATCTTACTGAGATTTCAATACCGTTTAGTTGAGGAAAACTAAAGTGAAGGTGTAACGGTAAGACATCTGCAGGATTGTCTTAGGAACAGAAAGGAGACTATTAGCCTTGCATTCTTGGAAAAGCATGTATTCTCATGTCTTGACAAAACATAAGAATCATATGTTACACAATTTTGTGAACCTTACTCATAAGGTTATAAAATATTCCCGCCTGTACATTGCCTAATAAGATTCAGAATTTTGGTATGTTTTACTATCAGTCTCTCTAAAAATGCTCCTCTTAAACCACTCTGGTTCTGTGTGTATGTGTATGAATGCACATATGGAAAGTATACATTTATTCATAGTGCGAGTCTTATATTTGATAATAGTTACTTATGAATTTATCTTTTACTTTAGGTAAAGAGGATGAATTTCCGAAGAAACCTTTGGGACAGCTTCCACCTGAACCTCAGTCTGCTGGCATTAGTCACCTGAGCAATGGACAAAGTGTTGGCAGGTCAAGTCCCCATAAGAACAGAAGAGAGAGTGGCTCATCGCCTCACAAAAAAACAGAGCATTCCCCTCACCATCAAAATAGACCTGGTACACCAGAAGGAGTGAGGCAGCCACGACAGAAATCAGAGGAGGAGGACAGTAAAAAGCTTAAAGATGAGGCAGATTTTCAAAGAAAAATTTCATCAGGTCCCCAAGACAATGCCAGGCAATACGACCATGCAGCTGCTAACCAAAATAGCAATGCTATTTCAAATATCAAGAAGGAATTTATGCCCAAATGGAATAAACCATCAGATGTTTCAGCTATTGAAAGAACTGCCAAATATGCCATTGAAGGCAGAAGTCGGTTTGCGCACCCCACGCTTACTGTCACCATCCCAAGTTCTGCTGATCCTCGGATGTCAAATGCAAGGCAGAAGATGAAGGTCTGGGATGCCGATGACGGGAAACGGGGCTCGAACGCATCGCAGTATGATAATGTACCTGAAAATGAAAATGGCATGTCTGTTGAAGAGGCACTAGAAAGGGCTTACTCTCAGAGTCCAAGGAATATTGTTTACTCCCACGGTCCACGAAAGCATGCTGAGCCAAGTTCCAGTCCTTCAAAAGTATCAAACAAGTTTACCTTTAAAGTACAGCCTCCAAGTTATGTAAAATATCCAGCTCAGTTAGATGGGGAAGATTGCGGGACGGTGCACCCCCCATCTTACAGCAATCCCCCTATTTACCATGGAAATTCTCCAAAGCACATCTCTAACAGCAGCTTTGTGTCTCCACAGTTTAGCCATGGGGCTCCAATGAATCCTTCCAGGAGACCTTATGGTTCCAGTCTTTCCATCGATGTTTCTCCAGAGAAACCTCACAGCCGCCCAACTCCTCTTGTCCTACCATCTAGTCGAATAGAAGTTCTTCCCATTGATATTGGTGCTGGGGGATATTTGGGCAATTCAGGGTCACCAAAGAATGGAAGATTCATCATTCCTCCAGTGGATTATTTGCCAGATAACAGAAAATTGTCAGAAGTCAGTTATACATATAGACCTGAGATGCCTGAACAGTCGTGGACTCGAGATGCTAACCGTAGCCACTTAAGCAATTTAACAAAATATTCCGCCTTTCAACATGTACCCTATCAGGACCATAGCCTCCCCCCAGTTTCCGTGGATAGTCCAGTGCGGTATAGAACTTCCCCAGCTGTAGAAGGTGCCAGTTCCTCTGGGTATCAGTATTCAGGGCCCTCGGGTCCAGTGTATCACCACAGAAACCGGGATGGACTTTCTGTTCAAGAATCGGTATTGCTGTGAGAATTCACCTCTACCTGCTGAAGACAAGAGGATAGAAGCTGCCTGGAACCTACATTGCTATGTTTATAATTGCCAAAGCAGTATTTTACACCATTGTAACAACTCGCACAATTCTTATGTATGTTAGTAATAAGAATAGGTGGGAGTGTTTTCATCCCCACTTAGATGCTGCTTAAGATGAGCATTTTAAATTGCATCATCACTGAACCTATTAACTTACCGTGGAAACGTAGCAATAGCATTTAGGGATGCACACAAAATAAGTATTCATTATTCAGTTCCATTTATAGTTTTCTCAAAACCTGAACATTTTTACCCTATTAGCCTATTTTATTTTGAGTAATGTTACAAAGCACTGAAAATTTGTCCGTGTAGAGTAGATATTTTTAAGGCTCTATGTAGTGTATGTGTCTTTTAATAGATATAGGCATATCTACGTACACACTTGAACACAGAACTAATGAAACATTAAAAAAACTGCTTTTAATCTAGATCCATGGAATAATTTATTCTCCTTTTCTTTAACTGGTCTTTTAGACAAGTTTTTCTTCCCTCATATTTTTAACCCAGATCATAAACTGACTTAAGGATATGCCTTGAGTTGATTAACTCAGATCTCATGGAATACTCATTTTTCTCATTCACTTGCTGCCATTTTCTTTCTGTCTGAAAATGAAAGACATGGGAGAGGAAGGCTAACCACTTAATGGTGCTTAAAAATTGTGGCAGCGAAAGTAAGTGTATGGCCAGAGGTGCCGGCTCAGCGTGTCCGTGGGCACTGAGATGATGTTCGTGCCTCTGTGCCCTTGCTCTGGTCTGCCTTCCGAAGCTCAGAGCAGAATGTTCCTGCCGGGTGCGCAGGAAACGCTGTGCACAGGCAGCCGCTCTCCTGTGATGCCAGCAGAGGTGTTAAGGTCCCGTTGGGTGGCAGAACACACTTCTTGGAAATTCCTTTGAAAGCAGGATTAACAATATGGTTACTTCTTACTGCTGCCCCTGACTTCCTGCAGGGCCTCACTACGAAGGGCTGGGGGGTCATTTACGTGATCTTTTTCCTGGCACTCTTCTCTTTAAAGAATGTAGTCAATGGATGTGGCTGCCGCATAGGCCATTTAATTATCAGCGTGTAAAATTGTAAAAAATGACCTGAATTATGGCCTTTTAAATAGCGTGACTTTCATAATTTCAAAGATCATTTTTTCAGGGACAAAAATTTGGGTCCATGTTAAAAAAAATTAGCAATGTCTTTAAAAATATTCTATTTACACTACAGTTACCAAAACACAAAGTTCGGAGCATGCCAAGAAAGTATGACTTTGTGTTTAATTGGAGAGCTTGTTTTCAGCATTACTTGGCTCACATTTGAACAGTAGAGTAGAAAACCTAACGTTGAGGGCTCTTGTTACAAGTTGTGGCTTTAAGCTTTCAAGGTACAGAAGTATGTCTTTTAAACTGAAAGTAACATTTGTTTAGCTAGTGAATGTGACAATTTTTTTTATGTATATGAGTCTAATGTAATTTTAATCACCTTGGTAGTGATGTTATTAAATGGCAAAACAAATTCAGTGTATTAGCAGGTAAGCACTATACCGAAGCTCAGACGAAATCCTGACATCACTGGGCTCTTGATTCAGATCATGTGAAGCTTAGATATATATGTACATAAAAATATAGCTGGGGATATTCTAATTTTTAAACCATGATTCTGTGACTTGTAATAAATCAAGCTGTACAATTTAGTTCATGATAGCAGCGCCTGAGCTGCTTCAAAATATATATATCAACAGTGGCAAATACTGTAGATTTATATATATATATATGTATGCAAAATATGTATACACACACACTATTTTCTTATGTCATCTTTGACATTTTTTTATCTGTATACTTTTTTTGATGTGATTGTTTTTAACATGCTAAAAGTAATACATATATTTTGTTTTGTGTCTTTTATGTGCTTTTTTCATAAGGCAGAAGTGCTGCATCCCTGACCCTTCTAAAGCTAATTTTCTTCTAATGAAGTGGATACTGCCAGTGTTTGCCCACGTGACTTTACGTACATCAAGTTCTGTTATATGCTTTATTAATTCCCAGTAGTATGTGTTTAGAACTACAGCACCTTTCCTTTATTTTATATAACCTGCCATTATTAATAGCAATAAGATATTATTTCTAGTCTTCCCCATTATAACGTGTAGCTCTCTATGTCAGTTTTTCAAGTAGGAAAATTTAATTTGAAGTTATTTTGCCACCATACAATTTCACGCTTTCAAATTTATCTTTTAATAAAGATAAATAATGAAATAATGGTAAAAGATGAAATAATATTGGTAAAGTGGGTTAAAATATATTTATGAAAAACATTTGGTAAGAATTTTTATGATGTGGAGACTGACTTTACTCTGTAACTGCATGTACTTGGTGTAAATATTTTGTTACAGTCTTCATAGAAGTTTTGCCTAAAACACTAAGCACTTTGGTATAGTTTTTATTTTCATAATACTTAGTTTGAAAAGTTAAAGAAACTAGGCCCAGAGTCTCAAAGAGTTTTAAAACTTTGACTCAGGTGCTTGCTTTTTTTTATAGTGTATATATTTTTAATGACAGCTTTTTAAAGCTGGTAGATATATGTAAAATTAGATATCAAATTATTGTAGGGGAGGAAAAAAATATTTTTCTGTCTCCCTTTCTAAATTCTCTGGCCAGGCCCTGTAAATTGGACTGACAAAAGATAGATGAACAAGAGAAAAACAAGTTTATTGACGTGCATCCTGCGCTCAAATGGGAAGATCCAGTGATGAGTATCTCTAAGGAGGGCACATGTGGGGTTTAGATACCTAAGTGGGGAAGGGATGGGGAGAAAGGCACTTACGGAAAAGTAAGTGACTTTGGAAAATAACTAGACCTTTGGAAAAAATAGATGGGGAGATATGATAGTTTGTGACAAGCCTGGGTGTGGTGCCAGAAGAGAGTAGAGTTGCCCAGGGAGGGGATTTATGACTATTGAGTTCTTTGGGAAGGTTCTGCTTTAGGCAGATAAGGGATTTCAGGAACTCACATGCCTTCAGCTCAAAATCTTCTGTATGCCAAAGTGGCATATTTTGGGGTAGCACGCCCTAAAACCCTTCAGCATCAAAGAGTGTTTCTTGAAAAAAACTAAGAGATTTAGTCCATAGGACATTTCTGGAGAAGAAAAATGGATGTTTACAGAATGTGATATGATTGTTTTAATTTTTCCATTTTAAGAAGATTCTAATACTAAATTTTATGCCATACTTAGTGTAACTTTGAAATTGTGTTTCATGTCTGCAGTTATCTCACATCTCTCCCTCAGGGCCCATTATAATTCAGGCACAAAAACAGTACCTCATTAAAACTTTGCTGAGATCTCTTATTTTCATGTTTAGAGGAAAACATGCCTTGTCCATAAGTAGGGATTTATTTGCAGAGGACCTAAGCTTAATCTCTGGAAATATTAGTACTCTCGGTTACCTTTAATACTCACTTTTTTTATATGCACTTAATCGTGGGTTAAGATTATGGTTTTAAGATCTGTTTCTTTGTTTTAATTGTCCTTTAATGGATAGTAAATGTCCATTTCTAATATGGATATTAATGCTTATTGACAAGGTGATTTTAATAAGTCAAACTTTACTTTTACAACAACCCAAGGTATTGTGATTAGGAAGAAGGATTCTATTTAAAATTTATTTATGATTTGTACTTTCAGAAAGATTTTCAGTTAACCATAAATCTAAGGATAAGTGTCACCATTTTATAGGTAAGAACACTGAGAAAGGAACAAATTTTAGATTTCATCGGAGTGGATATCAACCCCTGCCGCTTTTTAGAATTACTGGGGAACTTTTAAAAAATGTTCTCCTTGGTTCCTACCCTCAGCCCCTTAAGTCAGAATGGCTGGGGTGGATCCTAGGTTTTAGATAATTAAATTTTCTCCCATGCTGTCAATTAAGCTGTCGCCCGCCCCCCAAAACATCCCTCTGAAGTTGATTGTCTTATATTCCCACTATGAGCTGTCCCACAAATTCTTAACAGATCAGTCTGAGTTTATAAATACTGATTTCAGGTAAGTTAGGAAAAATTCCACCGAAAAAATTAACATTATCAGCAATCTGTAAATTTTGATGAACTGACTGTTGTAGGAAGTATATATGGCTTCCAATGGAAAGTAGCATGACCTTGTGCAGTCTCTCATTAGTGCTTACAACAGTTGTGCAAAAAAGCTGGAGCCTTGTTAAGATTTCCATTTCCCTAGACAACCTCTGTTGTTTTCCTCAAGTGACGTTAAAAAAGGCCTACGTTGTTCGGAAGCCTATGTGCATGTTCCCTATGCGGAGCTGAGGGAATGCTTCTTAGTCTGGGTACTCGCTTGACCAACCAGTCAACACTTTATTGAGCACCTACAGTGGGATGGTGGTTCTAGGGACTGTGCTAGACTCATGTTTCAGTATCAGAGACATGTTCTACAATCCGTGTCTTCACTTGGTGTTGGGATACCTGCATGGGTGATTACTACAGGCACAGAAGGCCACAGCTCAAGAGGGCTGGCAAAGTTTATGGAGAGCTGCCTCAGCTGAGCCTAAGAGGATTCTTGAATGGATAGAAAATAGGGAGGGGAAAGGGGCATTTCTCCACGGGAATGGCATGAGCAACTACATGGTCTTTGGGGGAAAGTTTGCCACTTTGATGTGTGGGTGTCACGCTCCACAGAGAGACCAAATTTTAGAGGGCCTTGTGTGCTGTTGAAATTGGTCCTGTAGGTAGGTTTTTCCATGGTTACGTTTACATTTACCTGTGCGGTCCCTAGAAGCTGTGGAGGCTAGATGTGCAGGAACAGGCCTAGACGAAGTGGGGAAGACTGCGGCAAGTGTCTCTCTAAAGGTGGTACAGAACTTAAGGCCGGGGAAGTACCAAAGAAAAAGTGATTAACTAGAGGTCTAATTACAAAATAAAATGGGCAAGACTTGATAATTGCTTGAATGTCATCATCATCATAATAAGAAAGGTAGCTAATATTACTGAATACTTACTAGTGCCTAGCCTGTGCTTAAGCATTTTACCCATATTAACTCAGTTAATTCTCACAACTCTGTGGTGTATGTTATACTGTAATTCCCAGTTAACAATGAGAAAACTAAGGCACAGATCAGTTGAAGTAACTTAGTGACACAGTGGTCACTTGAATCCAAGTGGTCTGAATCGAGAACCTGTGTTCCCCCCCCAAAAAAAAAAACTTTAAGGAGGCGTAATATCCCCTCCATAACATTTTACCCATTTAAGTATACACTTCAGTGATTTTTTAGTAAATTTACAGAGCTGTGCCTAATTTTAGAACATTTCCATCCCCTCAAAAAGATCTCTTGTGCCCATTTGCACTCCCTCTCCATTCCTGCCCCCAGCCTCAGGCAACCCCAATCCACTTTATTGTTCAGATTTCCCTTTTCTGGACATGCCATAAAAATGGAATCAGACATGTGGTTTATTTTTGCGTCTCTCACACTTAGCATAATGTTGTGAGGTTTGTCCACGCTGTAGCAGGTACAGCACTTTCCTTTTGTTGAATAGTATTCCATTGTGTGGCTGTGTCATAATTCATTTATTCACTCACCGGCCGATAGACATTGGACTGTTTTCACATGCTGCTGTGACTGTTTGTGTGCAGAGCTTTGCATGGACATGTTTTCATTTCCCATGGGCAGATAGCTGGGAGTGCTGTTGCTGGCTTTTATGGTAAGTTTATGTTTAACTTTTTGAGAAACTTTCATACTGTTTTCCAAAGTGCACCATTTTATGTTCAGATTTCTCATATCCTCGTCAATACTTGTTATATTTTGTATTTTTTTTATTATAGCCATTCTAGTGAGTATAAAGTGATATCTCATTGTGGCTTTAATTTGTATTTCTCTAATAGCTAATGATTTTGACCATCCTTTTATGTGCTATGGGCCATTAGTATGTCTTCTTTGGTGAAATGTCTATTCAGATCTTTTGCTCACTTAAAATTGTGTTGTTTTATTATTTCATAGTAAGAATTCTTACTATATTCTGGATACAAGTCCTTTATAAGACATATGATTTTTTAAAAATATATATCTTTATTTCAGAGAGAGGAAAGGAGAGGGAGAGAGAGAGAGAGAAACATCAATGATGAGAGAGTCATTAATCGGCTGCCTCCTGCACGCCTCCAACTGGGGATCGAGCCCACAACCCAGGCATGTGCCCTGACCGGGAATCGAACCTTGTTCGCCTGGATCCTAAGTTGACGCTCAGTTGCTGAGCCACACCCGGCCGGGCATATAAGACATATGATTTGCAAATATTTCCTGCCAGTCTGTGACTTATATTTTCAATTTCTTAGTGGTGTCTTTTAAGGTGCAGATATTTTCAATTTTAATGAAGTCCAATTTATCAGTATTTTTCTTTATGGATCATGCTTTTAGTGTTCTTTCTGCCCTAACCCCAAGTCACAAAAGGTTTTTCTCCTGTTTTATTCTAGAACCTTTATACCTTTAGCTCTTACATTTCTGTCTATGAGCCATTTTGAATTAATTTTTGTATATGGTATGAGGTAAGGATCTAAATTCATGTGGATATCCAGTGGTCTCAGCACCATGTGTTAAAAAGACTACGCATTCCCTAAAGTACATGTCCTCCTAACTTTTTTTTTTTTTTTTTAATTGTTTTGGCTATTCTGGGTCCTTTGCATTTCTATGTAAATTTTAGGACCAGCTTGCCAGTTTTTGCCCCCCCCCAAAAAAAAAAAAAAAGCTGGGATTTCTATAGGTATTTTTTTTAGTCTACAGATGAATTTTGGAAGAATTTCTGTCTTAAAAATATGAGTTTTCCAATCCATAAACATAAAATGTCTTTCCATGTATTTTGATCTTCCTCAATTTCTCTCAGCAATGTTTTATAGGTTTAGTATATGTCTTTAGTATATAATTTGTTGAAATTATTTCTGAGTATTTTATTTTTCTTGCTCTGTGAATGAAGTTGTTTCCTTCGGAGCCAGTGTGCTTAAACAGCATTCTGAACTGTTGCGGGGAGAGGAAAGGTCAAAGTTGATTTGTACAGTTCTCACGTTGGGTTACCATAGGGTGAGTAGTGGGGCCACCATCTGATAAAAGGAATTCAGGGAAGAAGCAGGTGTAAGTTTAATGAGAAAATGACATGGTTTGACATGTAGAATGTGAGGAATAGGAAATTGACAGATGGTGTCTGACAGGCAGCTGGCAATTCCAGAGAGCTTTAGGACTTGCCAGCATGTAGGAGGCGAAGTCATGTTTAGAGAGAAGGATAAGGCGAAGCCCTTGTTTAGAGAGATGAGCAA
Source organism: Miniopterus schreibersii (assembly GCF_964146895.1). Lineage (NCBI taxonomy): Eukaryota > Metazoa > Chordata > Mammalia > Chiroptera > Miniopteridae > Miniopterus > Miniopterus schreibersii. Next base: position 78,735,643 of record NC_138101.1, on the reverse strand, counting down.
GCTGAGGAAGGGGAGAGCCGGGGGATCTCTGGCATTTAGGAGGTGCCGGGGGGAAGGGGTGCATGAAGGGCTCAGGGAGCAGCCATGGACTGGTTCCACAATATTTAAATGTCCAGTGATTGAGGACTGAGCCTTGGAGCTTGAACCTTGCGTAGGTGGGCCGGCCACTGTCTTTGGTCCTGGTGAAATTGTGATGTAAGGGACAACAAAGTCCCTGTCTTCGTGGAGCTTATGTTGTGATCCATCTCCTCCACTATAAAAGGAAGGTGGTAGTATTGTTTTTTCATGAAGTCATGAGGATTAAATGAGTTAATTTGCATAAAGTGCTCAGTGCAGCATTGTCACACAGTAATGCTTTGAAATATTTTTTGTACTCGCATTCCCTCACAGGGCCAGGTTCTAGTGAGCGAGAGGGCTGGACCGTGACTTCACAGAGAGGAGCGCAGGCAGTGGAGTTACACATGACACGAGAGAGGGAAAGCACACAGGGAGAGGACTCTGAGCCAGGGCTGGAGGAGGAGTTAGAGAAGGAAGTGATCAGCAGTGAAAACAGAAAGGGCCCAGCTACTAGGTCTGAAAAGACGGTTTGGATTTGACAGTTGGGAGCTCATTGCTGTCGTGTGCTGTCCTAAGAGCCACATTCAAATAGTAGTAGGCACAGGCACTAGTGGGAGGTGATCTGCTGGCTCTCTCCAGAGGTGTGAGTGAAGAGATGGGCAGTTACTGACTAATAGCTGGAGGGGAGGGTGAGTGAGGGCAGGGGTTGGGGGGGCATATGTATTTACATGGAAAAAATAATGCTCATTAGAGATCAGTTTTGACCATTCTAACATGCTCAAGACCTTCTACAGATAAGCCCTTGGTTTTATTCCAGTTTGTTACTTGATGTATCGATGAGTATTAAAACACCACTGTTAAACTTTGTGTAATTCAGACTTCTCACTTTAATTTGGAGGAAAATCAGCACGATCTGAATATAAGGCAGGCTGCATCAAGAAAACTGTTAGTGCTGTGCATGCTCATCACTGACTTGGAAGAGCACGTATTTAAGTTTTGCAGTCATGTATTGTCACTAACGAGACGTGATTCAGAAGTAGCATATGTGCAGAAGGTGGAGAGGCTAGCTTCTCTGTAAGCTCAATATGAATCAGTAACACTGGATCCCTCAAAAGCTAGCTCAGTGTTGAATGAGTTCATGCACTCTGCCACCAATTCATGGTGTTACTCTGGGCAGGTGCTGGGCCTCTGCGACATGTGTTCTAATCTGTAAACTATGGAGGTAGAGGGGGAGTTTGTAAAGGCTTCTGACCTAACTCTAGGGGAAGGTGCCACGACCTGAGGCCTGTTTGTCTTTGTGCTTTGTATTGTGTCAGTGTTAGGAAAACAGTGGTGAGCAAAGACCAGGTGGCCCCAGTCTCGTGGAGTGGACAGTCTTGTGGAGAAGGCTGACTGACATTAATTATGTGGTTACCAACACAAATGACCCACGTCCTGGCCAGGACCAGGACGGAGGAGAACTCTGTGCACTAATACCTGTAATAGTGGCACACATGGAGATGATACTCATGAGAAAGATGTGGCTTGACTTGTACGTACAGGGGAAGTAGTCCTAATAAGGGGCAAAGTAAACCTCTCACAGCCTCGGGGATGCAGCAGCTCTCAGTACAGCCTGAGAACAAAAAAAGCAGAGTACACAAATACACAAACGGCTCGAGATTCACCAACATGAAGACTGTGTTACGTTCTCAACCGTGTCTGCACCATGAATGATGCCATTAGCTGAGTTACTGTTGAAGAGCAAGGTCAGCCATAGTCCTCCCTGGATATTGGCCGTTTGGTAGAGTGGATTGGAGGCCATCAAACCTGCACTGTAGTCTGCGTTTGCCGCTCATCAGCTGTGTGACCTTAGGAAGGTCACATTCCCTCTCTGGGCCTCACTTTCCTCAGCTGTAACATGTGGACATCAGAGCTATAAAGGGTCGTGGAAATGGCTTAAAGCAGTGGATCTCAACCATGGCTGAGAATAAGAATCATTTGCGAAGCTGCCAAAATGTTATGCCCAGACCCACCCCACACCAATTAAGTCAGAATCTCCAGAGGTGGGCCCAAGAATTAGGGTTTGTGCTTTTTAAATTAACTACTTACACAGCCCAACATTTCATGGTTCTGGAATCTATCCCTTAGAACCTAACCATGGAATGCAGTTGTAAACAAATATACTACAAGGAATCAGACTTGGACTTGAAACCTTTGATGAAAACATGAATGACCTGCCTCTGAGAGTTAACAAGCGAAGTGTTTTGACCATAGAGAAAGAAAGGAGACGTCACTCTTTCCACCTCTGTTTTTTTTCTTCTTCTAGTTTGCATATCATCTATCACTATCAGGAAACCACCCTAAAATCATATTAGGGGATTTTTATTTAGAGGTTTTGAATGGTGTAATGGAAAGAATACAGGCTTGAGAACAAACTTGGAGATGTCTCAGCTTTCCCACTAGCCTTACTGGACCTCAGTCTCATGATTAAAACAGGGAAACAAGGTCACCTTGCAGGTTCTGAAGATTAATTCAGATAACGTACCTATAATACAGTGCCTGGAACACAGAGGCTCTTGAAATGTTAAGTGATGAATGTAAATGTTTGCACAGGGAAAGGGCTCATATTCATATTTAAAGAGATTTTTTTCTTTTTAGATTTATTAAGTACCTCCAAATGGAATATGGGCAAAGAATATTAAAAGAACATATAATAGGGATAAAGACGTGCAACTCTCTGAAACAAATTGTACAAACCCATTAATTACAGAAATTGAAGTTTGAACAATGACTGGCAGAGAGTTGGTGAAAAGAATGGTGGTGCCCTGCTAGAGGGAAGAACCTTGTATTCCACAAATGCACCACCTCCCAAGCCCAGCATTTATCTGTTGTATACTTTGGCCCAGCAATGCTATGTCTATGAACAGAAATACATTTATTAAAAGAAAAATATTTTAAAGACTATTGTTACCACACGTGAAAAAGAAGAAAGAACATCAATTCAGAAAAATGGACAGCCTTTCAATTGAATAGTTAACCCTTTAAAAAGTCCACTATAGTGATCCTTTAATTTTTTAATTTATTTTTAAATATATCTTTATTTCAGAGGGAGGAAAGGAGAGGGAGAGAGAGAGATAGAAACATCAATGATGAAAGAGTCATCATTGATTTGGCTGCCTCCTACACACCCCCGACCGGGGATCAAGCCCACAATCCGGGCATGTGCCCTGACCAGGAATCGAACTGCGATCTACTGGATCCTAGGTCGATGCTAAACTGCTGAGCCCTGCCAGTTGGGCTTATTTTTTATTTTTTGCAAACACCTCATTGCAGACTGGTGAAAACTCCGTATGGCTCAGCCCTGGTGCACACATCAGCATTTAAAAGCCATTGAATTAGTGTTTGTTTTGATACCAGATGATATGATTAGATTGTGTGGTTTGTAGAAAATTAAACTCTTTAGCCAAACCAGATGCTAAGCTTCTGGCCAGAATCAATATAATAGTAGAAGTTCTGGAAACTAATAAACATACCATAACTATTAATTCATGGATAGGTTGTTGGCAAATAACATCAGAGAAGGAATCGAGGCTTGAAACAGCTTCTGAAATACCAGATGGAGTGTGAGTTTAATCAGAGTCCTGAGAAGGAGTCTGTACAATGTATTTAAAAAAATCCACTGTGATCTATGAGTCATGTCTGAGATAAGCTGAGTGAAGTGTAGGAAAGTAGGACCTAAATGAAGCTGATACGAGAAGTTATGACACATGCAAAGAAAACTAGATGTTCTTTTTTAATTTTTAAATTAATTTTAATTAATTAATTAATTAATTAATTTTTTTGTTAAACTTCACAGAGGATATTTTTTCCATTGATTTTTAGAGAGAGTGGAAGAGGGTGGAGGAGAAACATTGATGTGAGAGAGACACTTTGATTGGTTGCCTCCCACACGCCAGAGATCAGACCTACAACCCAGGTACATGCCCTTGACCGGGAATTGAACCCAGTGTCTTTAGTGCGCTGGCTGATGCTCTAACAACTGAGCCACTGGCCAGAGCCCAGATGTTCTTTTACGATGAAGTGTGTTGATGAGAAGCAGGGACGACTTACCTCTCCAGAATCCTGTCACCTGGCAGCTTCACCTGAGGACAAGAGGCCAAAAGGAACCTGGCCTAACTAAGTGGCGTCCCGCACTGGGGGCAGCAGAGCCGAAAGGCTGTGCCTGTCGGGAACCCCTCAGGATGACAGACCACACCCAAGCCCAGCAGGCTCACTCATGTCTCCAGTGGACCAAGCCCGGCAGTCCCTAAAGTTCTCCCCATTTCCTGATGAAGAAATAAGCCCATAATTGTCCAGTGACTTGGCCTTGAGCAGAGGACCAGCCCTCACCTTTCTCCACTCCCTACACCCCACAGCAGATTGAAGACACAGTTCAAAGGAGGAAGGTGGGCACTGTGCACCCTGCCTGCAGCCGGACAGCCCTCAGCCTGCGAGTGAGGGAAGACGATAAAGACCTAGTTACACGTAAAAGCCACCAGCCAACAAACCCAGGTGCAAATATTCAAGAAATGGTATTTTGGCCCAGTTAATATGGGTGAAAAGAGCTCAACAAAATTTAAGGCTCAATTGCATTACTGTGTATACTGGTCTGTGTAATGATGTCCCTAAGTCACTCACATTCATTCATTAGCCTGCTGTTATTGAACATGTACTGTGGGCCATAAGTGTCCATCAGAATAAAGTTACATTTGTTGACTACAATCCCAATTAAAAAACCAAAAACCCTCATTAAAGCCTTCAGTAACACTCGCCTGGACTATTGCAACAACTTTCTACTTAGCTGCATAATCTCAAATCATACCATTAAAGCCCAACATGGTTCATATCTTTTTTCTGCTTAAAAACCTCAGCGGCTCTCATTGTCACTCAGCTGGCTTCCAGGGCCCTTCATGACATGAGTGTCCTCCCAGCAAGGTTCCTGTTTCTGCTTTCTGGGGCCCCAGGGCCTCCCTGGAAATAACTGACAGTGGTGGGTGTGTGTGGGGGGGGAAGCAAAGTTGGATGTTTGTGTGAAAATGACTGAGGGGCTTTGCTGGCATAGAGATCCACAAAGAGATACTTCTGGTCTCTTGGTTTTGTGGGTTTTGGGTTTCAGTAGCTTGGCCAATGTTACAGAGTCCACGGTGCCCTGCAATGGGATGACCACATTCCATGGGGTCCGTGTAGGACATCGCCCACTCGGCCAGTGGCAGAATTATAGAGCTTGTAGTGTCCCCCACTCCCTGTACATTCTCTGTTGCTTTGTATCCACCTCCCATATCTAAGACTGTCACACCTGCGAACCCCAGCATCACACTTGTATTTAATGAGGTCTCAGCCATGGATCTCCATCCAGTGGCCTACATTTTTCATAGACCTTGCTCTTCTTACAGTTTCAAGTTACACAGAATTCTTTAGGAAAGGGTTTGTCTTAACTGGAAGCTGGACTGTATTATCTGTTTTTCCAAGTCACTCATAGGTAATCTTTAACATGCCTAGAAATCACCTGGGGCTCTTGCTAAAAATGCAGGTTTGATTCCATAGGTCTGTGATTTGTTCTCAGATTCTCTGGTCCTTACAAGCTCCCAAGTGACGTGGATACTCTTAAGATGGGACCACACTGTAACACGGATTCAGGCCAGGCTTCCTTGGGAAGAATCAGGAGGAAGTTCAAGAGCCATCACACCCGTACAGGAGGGCCAAGCAGTGTCCCGGGACAGACGCGGCTGCGCGGTGTGGCTCGTGAAGCACGTTTGCCTCTGCAGAGCTTGTGGACGTGAAGGAAATGGCTTTCTGTCTTCTTCCTCCATGTCTTGGCAGACCGCTTATTTCACAGGCCTGGGCCCTTGGAGAGCTCTGGTCTGGCTGTTGGAGATGATGTTTCTAATCTCCATTCAGCAAGTTCTTATGGGAAAGGGTAAGTCATTGCCTTTGGGGTTCCTGGAGCAGCTCCCAGCAGATGGAGGAAGTGCCGGAGGACACTTGTCTCCCTAACTCGTTTTTCCTTCTTGTCCTGCTGCAGGTCACCACACCCTGTTAGCAACAGGTGGTGCCACCCACTCCTCATTTACTTCTCTGTGTGTGTTTCTATGGGGAAGGAAGATAATAGAATTTAGCTAAACCAAGCTGTAGGTTGGAAGTTATAAACTACCTAATTCCTTAACTAAGCTATCAATTAAGGCTGTGTGTAGGCCACCTGCTGTGCCTGGGCCTCGTGCCATGTCATAGATGCCAACCCTGACAGTCCCATCCATCCCTACAGAACCCACAGCTCCTGCCACGCTTATTTCCAGCAAATCTTTAGCCATTGCTCGCCTGCATCCCCACTGCTTTCTCCTCAAGTATTTTCTGAAGCCCACATTGAAACAGATTGCCCAGCCCATTTGTCATGCTTATGGGGTTACGAAAGTTGGGGTTTGCTGGCAGATACCAGCTGGCCTTTGAAGGCTGTAACTTCCCCAAAGAGAACCTTTGTGTTGACCACTTGGCACAAACCATCCACCTTTCTTGCTTTAGAGGCCATGAGCTTCACCCCAGAGAGCAGCATACGGTATACAGCTCAGAGAGAAAGAAAAATGGAAGCAAAGACTCAGAACGTGAGGGCCCTTTGGACTAAGACTCATTGCCAGTTTACTTCTGTAACCTAGATGGATGTTTAGTAAGGATTTGTTGAGTGAATAAATGAGTGAAACAAGTAAAGCAAGAAGGAAAAGCTATTGTACATGAAGCATGGTTGTCACCACAAAATGCTCTAGCTGTTTTCCCACCAGTTATGGGTCAGGCTCATGTCTTAAACACACATGGGGCTGCAAAGCAGGTAGAGAGTAACTCATTTCAGAGGTCGTGGCAGGTCCCTCAGCTGTAGAGTGCACTCCTTTGGGCTGTCAATATCAGAGCCTGGGCTAGAACCCATATCCTGTGACAACCACCCCACCCCCCAAGCTTAACATGATTTCTAACTGTCAAGGAAATGTGCACCCCTGTATTTACCCCACTGCAAGCTATTGGTAGGGAGTAAACTGGGAAGCCTGCCACTGACCAAACCGAAGGGCCCCCGTAAGAACTAGCATCTCGGATTTGACCAATAACCCTGCTCTAACTCTGGCCAGATTGTTAAAGCCTGAGGTCCATAGGATTTTGAGCAAAAAAGTTGCTATCACTTCTGTTTAAGCACAATTCTCCTGGCAGCTGGTGGAAAAGCAGGTCAGGGGGATGGGGGATGGGGGAGGGATGGAGATGGACGGCAGCAGGCGGAGGGGTTAGCACATCTTGGCTGTGCTAAGGGGAGGCAATGAGACCCTGGACAAAAAGGGCAGTGAGGGGTGAGAAGTGGTCAATTCTGAATCTATTTTCAAGACAAGGCCACAAAACCCTGCCATTGGGTTGGATGTAAAATGTGAGAGATGGAAAGGAGTGTTTTTGTTGTTTTATTTTTTTCTGAGTAACTCCAAGGACAACATGCTGTGCACTGGGACGGAGAAGATGGCAGGAGCAGAAGGAATGTGAAGAGCTCAGTATCGGGCATATTAAACTCGAGGTGATATGCAATAACAATGAGAATAGCCTGCCTTTATTGAGCTCTTCCTATATGTCAGGCCCTGGGGAAGGCATCTTATCTGTATTGTGCCATTTAATCCTTACTAAAGCGCTCTAAGAAAATTAGTAGTTGTTCCCATTCACAGCCTCCTAAGACTTCACTCAGCAACAACAAAATAAATCTTTCCTGTTTAATTTTCTGTCCTAACTGCACAATGCCCTGGTTGGTGTTGGTTCATCACACTGTTAATGAAGATATGAATGTTCTCTCTGCTTCTGCAGCACAGTGAGAGATTATCAGCTTTGTTCTGCTCCCAGAGCTCCCTGGAGGCTTCATAAACACATGAGTGAGTGAGCAAGTGTTCGGAACCTGTAGGTGACGGCCACAGGCCTGGACCCAATAGTGCTTCTCGCCTGTGAGGAGAGAAGCCAAGGAATGCAGTCTCGGGGTGTGCCCGAGGATGGGGTACATCCACCTACCAGGCTCATGGTAGGTGCATGAGAGATCAGAGCTGGATAACCCATGAGAATGGAGCACCCAAGTTTAGCAACCAAGTGACCAAGTGGGCTTCTTAACTAGAAGCATCGAAAATCAGCACCCAGGAGGCAAGCCGCATGAAGCATGGTGCGAGGAGGGTGGGGCAGTTCAAGGCTAACCCTTGAGACCAGGTGTGCTTTGTATGTGAGCCTTGCCATCTGGGAGAGTCTTCAAGAGGCCAATGGTGTGTGCTGGGAGGAAGAGACGTAGGAAGGGCTCCAGTCGTACCTCATTTAAGAAGTGTATTAGTCATCTATTGCTGGGTGGCAAATCAGCCAAGTTAGTGGCTTAAAAAATCATGATCATTCATTACCTCTCACAAGTCAGGAGCGGCCTGAGGGCATCTCAAAGGCTTATCCGCACCCATACCTGGCACGTGGGCTGGAATAGCTGGGGCTCCTCAAGCTCCGGCATTTCTCTACACGTGGCCTTGCCAGTGGTCTTTCCAGCAAGGTGGCTCAGGAGCGAAACTTCCTTCGTGGCAGCTCAGGGCTCCAAAGGTGTGTCACAGAGAGAGAGAGACAAGCACGACAAAGCTGCCCCCCTTTCTGACCTCACCTCGGGGACCGGCAGCCATCTCTTCTGCTGCTGTCTGCCAGATTCAGTGCCCACAGCTGACCCTTATTCATGTGGAGGGAAACCAGACTCTGCCTTTTCCTGGGAGGTGTATCCAGGAAGCCTGTGGCACAGCCTGGGGCCCCCTTATTACACCCTGTGTCGATGGAGAGTCTTTGGGTGCCTGCAGTGGCTGGCAGCTCGTGCCAGGACTTGTGGAGGGTCAGTGTGACATGCAGAGAAGTGGCTACATTTTCTGACTAAATACTCCATCTCTCTCGTCACAAGGAAAACCCCCAGGCCTGGAACATTTATTCCTAAGACTCAGGATGGCGGATATCAGTAGATTGTAAAGTGATAATCCCACGGGGATACAAAATAGCATTAGGAAGGCAGGAAACAGTGAGGAGGTTGAGCAGTGGACAAGAACGTGGCCTGGACTTCCATGTGCCTTTGATTTGTGAAACAATGGCGGAAAATCTCAAATATTTGAAAGGCAGTAGTATTCCAAGCTGACGGGTGTAGCTGGCTGCCTCCATGACTGTTAAGACCAATGGTGAATCGAGTCCTGGTACAACCAGACCTCTCATTCCACTGCCCCGGTGTGAATGGCACTTGGAGCTCTGTGCGCAGAAATTGGAATTGTTCTGTTAGAGAGGAATCGGGAGGCTTCATGATTCAAATGGGCTTCCTAGCAGTATTCGAGGGCCTCCTGTAAGGACATTGAGTGCACCGTGGGATGTTTGCCTGATGCCAGCTAATTAGGAAAACGCATCCTGGGCCTAGCATGAGTGAGCCCAGGGAAGGGTAAATGGTGTTTCTATAGCTGGTACGCTGGACTCCCAGTATTACTCAGAAGTCTCCTTGCACTTAATTGAGTTTATTCCATGCACAGACTTCTGCTAAAGGCCACCGTGTCCCAGCATGCGAGGCAATTGCCAA